>NC_143586.1:76187489-77641239 GCF_048544385.1 Mastigoproctus giganteus | reverse complement strand
ATCCAAAGGTGTGATTTCTAGTTGGGATTTGTTGAACGTGACAGAGGATGAATTAACTCAAGAACTTCAGGATCAAAATGTTATTGCATCAAGAAGAATCATGACTAAAAAAGACAATAACCTTATGCCTACCAGGAATATCATTCTTACATTTAATTCCCCAAACCTACCATCAACAGTAAAAGCTGGCTATCTACTTTGCCGTGTTCGCCCGTATATGCCCAATCCCTTGAGATGCTACAAGTGCCAAAAGTATGGTCACTCTCAGACAACATGTAGAGGAAACCCAGTTTGTCCAAACTGTGGATCTTCCGATCATACTCAGTCTGAATGTTTGGCGACAGAAAAGACATGTCCCAACTGTAAAGGTAACCATCCTGCATATTCTAGAACTTGTGAGAGATGGAAAACTGAGAAACAAATTGTTAAATATAAGGTTGAGAACAAGGTAAGCTTTCAAGAAGCAAGGAAAATAATTGCTCCTACCATGCCCAAACGTACCTATGCAAATGTTGCACAAAAACAACAAACAGTATCCACCCAAACTGAAGTTACCGTCCCCTCAAACATATCAATCTCTGACTGGGCTCGAGCTGTCCTCTCTCAGCAACAGTCCAGTAACCCCAAGCATTCAGACCAGGCAAGTAACACTCCTCTTACAATACCAGTAAAATCTCCTACTCTACCGGAAGATCCAATATTAGAAATTCATGCCGAAGAAGAAGAAGAAGAAATGGACACTGGTCGGCCAGTTTTCCTAAAAAAAGATAAACAAAAATTGGAACGTCATAAACCAATCACCTTCAAAAAGCAGTCAGATTCATCTCAAACAATTAAACACAAATAATGGCCATCATTGTACAATGGAACTGTAGAGGTTTTCGTTACAACGCAGATGATATCCATAATCTAATTAACCAGTATTCTCCAGTTGCTCTCTGTCTCCAAGAAACTTACTTAACCTCGCAAATTTCTCCATCGATAAAGAACTACTGCCTTTATCGAAGAGATCGCAATACAGCAAATACTGCCCACGGTGGTGTAGCAATCCTGATAAATTCAAAGATCCCAACAAAGCATATCCCACTTCGAACTGAAATAGAAGCTGTTGCAGTTCGTATAACTCTCCATATTGCAATAACACTACTCTCAATCTATTTACAGCCAAACCATACTTATTCTTTAAAAGAACTTGAAGACCTCCTCATACAGATACCTCCACCTGTCTGTATATTAGGGGACTTTAATGGGCACAACCCCCTATGGGGTGCTTCTAAATTGGATACACGTGGTCGACTCATTGAAAGACTTTTAGATACACTAAACCTCACCATACTGAATACTGGCACGCACACTCACATTCAGCTCCCAACTGGAAATACTTCAGCAATAGACCTTTCCATTTGTTCTCCAGTACTGGTCCCGACCATAGAGTGGTATGTTATAAACGACCCTATGGGCAGTGATCACTTCCCAATCGTATGCAAGGTATTGATAGCACAGACTCCTTTAACTAAACCCTGCAGGAAATGGAAATTTACAAGAGCAAACTGGGCTAAATTTCAGTTCTCAATCTCTTTCGATGAGAAAAAAATCCGTTTCCATCATATTGATGATGTGACAGACTACATCACGTCGCATCTCTTAAACGTGGCTAAAGATACAATACCATTATCAAACCCACCGGGTCGAAAGCACTATATTTATTGGTGGAATGAGGAATGCACCAAAGCAAAAAAAGCAAAAAATAAAGCGTGGAATTTGTTTCGGCGTTATCCAATCACAGCCAATCTGATAAATTATAAGAAAGTAAGGGCAAAAGCACGTTTCATACAGAGGCAAGCCAAAAAAGAATCCTGGGCTCGTTTTGCGTCAACAATTAACAGAAATAGTGACAGCAAATTAATCTGGAAAAAAATTAGACAGCTTTCTGGCAAGTTTCCAACCATACCCTCTCCAGTCCTCTCATGGAATGGGCGAGATTTAACTAGTCCCTCGGATATAGCTAACGCTTTGGGCAATACTTTTGCTGAGATCTCGGCAACATCAGCTTATACTACATCTTTCCAACGAATTAAAAACAGTCGAGAACGGTATTCTATTAACTTCCAAACTGCCCTCATTCTGCCATATAACAAACCTCTACAATATCCTGAATTACTGCATGCCATTAAAACAGCTCGTAATGGTGCCGCTGGATCAGATGGGATCTATTATATCATGCTGCAACATCTTGATGACAAAGCTTTGCGCCTCCTCCTGGTCTTTTACAACTGTATTTTTTTAGAAAAAACTTATCCAGCTTCTTGGCACCACTCTATTGTTTTGGCGTTCCTGAAGCCTGGAAAAGATCCAACCAATCCCCATAACTATAGACCTATATCTCTGTCAAGCTGCCTCAGCAAAATCCTTGAAAAAATTGTCCACAATAGACTCGTCTGGATCATAGAGTCACAACATCTCATGAGCAATAGTCAGCATGGCTTTCGACAAAACAGATCATGCTTAGATCTCATGATCAAGGCTGAATTTGCCATTCGCAATGCGTTCGTTAAACACGAGCATCTGGTTATGGTTACTATAGATATACAGAAAGCCTTTGACACCACCTGGCGACATGGCATACTTAGTGATCTTTATTCTCTCGGTCTACGCGGAAACCTTCCCATATTTGTACAGAACTTCCTATACACTAGATCGTTTCAAGTAAAATACCAAAATGACCTCTCTACAACTTTCATTCAGGAAGAAGGTGTTCCTCAGGGATCTGTGCTGAGTGCCACTCTTTTTGCTCTTAGAATAGATTCCATCACTAAACAGCTTCCAAACACAGTTGAGTCATATCTTTACGCGGATGACCTCTCCATTTCCTGTCATTCCCAAAGCATGAGATCAATTGAAAGGCAGCTTCAGATATCACTGAATAAAATACAAAAATGGGCCAGCCTTAACGGCTATCGACTCTCACAACAGAAAACAATCGCCATCGATTTTTGTCGACAACGCAAACTCCATCTGGATCCTGAACTCCAAATTTCCAACTTCTCCATCCCAGTCAATAGTAACATCAGATTTCTAGGATTAATCCTTGACAACAAATTAAATTTCTTAGACCATATTAAAAATGTACGTACTTCCTGTTTAAAAAAGTTAAATATACTCAGAACTTTATCCGCCCTAACATGGGGTGCAGATCGCACCTCCTTACTTCGGCTATACAGGGCATTAATCCGATCCCGTCTTGATTATGGTGCCCCTGTCTATGATTCTGCCAGAGCAAGTGTTTTGCGCTGGCTTGATCCAGTTCAGCACAGCGCCTTGAGGACTGCACTTGGGGCTTTCAGAACATCACCAGCACATAGCCTCTACATTGACGCTCATGAGCCCCCGTTAACACTACGTAGGAAAACACTGCTACTGAAGTATGCTGTCAAAATACAAAGCTGTGCCTCGCATCCAATTCAGTCATATTTATTTAATCCACCACTAGAAAACCTCTACAGAAGTAAGCCTAGTATAGTAAAACCAGCTGGTCTTCGCCTTCTTGAACTGATGCAAGTTTGGAAAGTTCCCATTCATTCTGTACAAGAAGTAGTAACATGCACTCAACCACCATGGACTTCTACTCCTCTACCCACCTGTGACACTTACCTTTGCCAGTGGGGAAAAAATGTTCTTCAAGCATCAAATGTGAAACAACTTCATGCAATTCACACTCACAAATATGTTGACTTTTCTCCAATTTATACAGATGGCTCTAAATCTAACTCAAATGTTGGAGCAGCAGCAGTGTTACTAAACACCACTATTTCAGCAGCCCTTCCACCTGAATTCAGTATATTCTCAGCAGAATTATATGCAATTAAACTAGCCTTAGAAAACCTCTGTTCTGACTGCTCACTAAAATTTGTTATTTACACTGATTCCCTCAGCTCAATTATGGCATTATCTAACTCCACAGATAAAGTTCACGCTCTTCTAAATGAAATTAGAAGATTATTACTGCAGATTGAAGAGCGCCACCAAATGATCACCTTCTGCTGGATTCCATCCCATTCTGGAATTTCTGGTAATGAACTGGCCGATAAAGCGGCAAAAAATCCATCTACCTTAGATTTAACCACTATCCCTGTTCCAGCATCAGACTATCCACAAATCATTCGTGACGCATGCCTAACAGAATGGACAGCACTCTGGCACTCTCAAACACATAACAAACTTTTTCAATTTAAACAGGATCCTAGAATTTGGAGTTCCAGTGTCCGTTCATCAAGACGAGAAGAGGTACTCCTTTCAAGATCAAGAATAGGCCATACACATTTGACTCACCTTCATTTACTCACAGGAGATGATCCACCACAGTGTCCACATTGTTTTCTAAATCTGACTGTGAAACACATTCTCATCGAATGCCCACACTATAATCAAGACAGAAATACAACCCTGCTATCTTTGGTTAACCTTCGCAAACCAATAACTCTAGAGAATGTCATTGGTGACAATGCAAATATCCCTGAATTTTTTAGCTTTTTGAAGAAAATTGGAGTTTATAGTCATTTCTGATTTTTGCCTCTTCTGACATAAGAAGAAATTCTCATATATTATTACAATAAAGGAATAGGCGCATTATAGCCAAAGCTGCTTATGCGCCAGAAAACCCCCACAACAACAAATCCTCATTCTCCATTCTACCGGAGAGCAGTCCATTGGGAAGATGTCACCCTTCTTTATCCAGAAAGGATTAGAAGGGTTGGCAGGTTCACCTAAAACTGTAAAAAGACTGCGTTCTGGCGACCTTTTGGTCGAAGCTTCTACCACCAAGCAAGCGGAAAAAATCATGAAGTCTACATCCATAGGGGGTATACCTATCATCGTAACCCCTCACAAAACTCTAAATTCTTCACGGGGTGTCATATCAGAGTGGGACCTTCTTCATGTTTCTGAAGAAGAGATCTGCTCTGAATTAAAAGAACAAGGAGTGACAGCTGTCAAAAGAATATCAATGAGAAAGGATGGGAATCTCGTCCCTACCCGAGTTCTCATCCTAACGTTTAACACCCCACGGCCTCCAAGTTCCATCAAGGCAGGCTATCTAAACTGCCCAGTGAGGATTTATATCCCAAACCCACTGCAGTGCTTTAGATGCCAAAAATACGGCCACTCACAAACATCTTGTCGTGGTAATCCTGCATGTGCTCGATGTGGTGTTAAAGACCACGAGAGCAAGGAATGCTCAGCTCCAAAACCTATCTGTGTCAATTGCCAAGAAGAACATCCCGCCTACTCTAGAGCATGCCAGCGGTGGAAGGATGAAAAAGAAATACAAAAACTGAAAACAGAGCTGAATATCTCCTACCCAGAGGCCAGAAAACGTATCCAACCAGTAAATAGCGGTAAACCTTCATATGCCAAGAAGGTTTCTGCTAAGTGCACTATCGGGACACAAACTGAGATGACTATACCACCAAAAGAGTCATTCACCCCAATTGCACGCTATTTATTGAGTTCTCAAAAGCCCACCAAAAAAACACAGTCAGTTGCCACTCCTATATCCGTACCTCCTAGTGCTCCACCACTACCAAAACCAAGTGGTAAAGAGCCTCAAGTAACAACAGAAAGAATGGATGTAGAGAACAAGGAGGTACAGGATGAATCAGTCTTGGAACTCTTTGCGGAGGAAGAAATGGACACGGGACAGCGTCCATTCTTCCCCAAAAAAGATAAAGCCAAGACTGATAAAAGTAAGCCCTCAGCACCTCGGAAGCCGCCTGATGGACCCACCAAGCCAAAATAATGGCTAAATTCCTACAATGGAATTGTCGTGGATTCCGGCGAAATACAGATGATATCAAGGCCCTCCTGCAAAAGCACGAGCCAGTTTGCTTTTGCTTGCAGGAGACTTATCTAAAGGCAAATGATGATCCCACCATGCATAACATCACAATCTTTCGTAAGGATAGAATTTCGGATGGTCCTGCTCATGGAGGAGTGGCTATCCTTGTGAATAATTAGACCCCAGTTCAGCCCTTGCTAATTACAACCGGCATAGAGGCTGTTTGCAATTCGCCTTACAGTGGGATTTCTATTAACGGTCTGCTCTATTTATTTGCCACCTGGGACTGACATCTCCCAGGAAGACCTTGATGATCTTGTAACGCAGTTGCCTCCCCCTTTCTTACTACTTGGGGATTTTAATGGACATAACACCCTGTGGGGTAGTGCTAACATCACTGGAAGGGGACGGGTCATAGAGCGTTTGCTCAATGACAATGCCCTTTCCCTTTTAAATACTGGAACAAACACCTTCTTCCACATGCCTACCCGTACTTTTTCTGCCATTGATCTCTCTATCTGCTCCCCTTCTCTACTCCCTTCACTCACTTGGGAAGTGGAGGAGAATCCATATGGAAGTGATCACTTCCCTGTGATAACCTTGTTACACAGTGGGAGACCATGTCTTCCTTTTAGGTTACCACGGTGGAAGTTTGATCAGGCTGACTGGAATGCCTTCCAACATCAGGCAAATTTTGACCTGAGTACAGTCAGTCAGGAGCCTATCAATGACGCAGTAATGTACATCACAGAAATCATTGTCCAAGCAGCTGCGAATGCTGTTCCAAAAACATCTGCCCGGTTTCCACCATTTCCCAAACCTTGGTGGAATTCACAATGCACAGCAGCAAAAAAGGCTCAAAACAAAGTGTGGGGGATATTCCGTCGATATCCTACCACTGTTAATCTAATAGCCTTCAAGCGTGCACGAGCCAAAGCACGCTACATTCGCCGTCAGAGTCAAAAGGAATCATGGATCCGTTTTACATCATCTATTAACCAGGCTACCAATTCTAAGGTAGTATGGGATAAAATCCGGAAAATGAAGGGAAAATATACATCCCACCCTTCTTCAATCCTAGATTATAATGGATGCGCTATTGCAGATCCAACTGCAATAGCCAATGCTCTTGGGGAAACATTCTCTAACATCTCCGCAACATCTTCGTATTCCCCAGAGTTCCTGGTCCTGAAAAATAAAATGGAAAAAGAGGCACTTAATTTTAAGTCCAAGGGCCTCTATCCCTACAATGGGTCGTTCACTATTCAGGAGCTGAAAAGAGCCCTCGCCCTTTCCAAACAAGTGCTGTTGGACCAGATGGCATCCATTATGAAATGGTTAAACATCTTTCACCAAAATCTATGGATTGTCTGCTCCTTCTGTATAACAGAATCTTTACTGAAGGGCAGTTTCCGGACTCCTGGCGAAAGGCAATCGTTTTTGCCTTTCCTAAGCCAGGAAAGGATCCAAAAGTCACCACCAATTATCGTCCTATTGCTCTGACTAGCTGTCTGTGCAAAATCCTGGAGAGAATGGTTAATTCTCGTTTAATATGGTACTTAGAATCAGATGACCTTCATCCAGTGCGGCTTCCGAAGGAACCGGTCCACTTTTGACCATCTTATTAGATTGTAAACATCCATCCGGGATGCTTTCCTAAAACGCGAACACTTGGTGTCAGTGTTCTTTGACATGGAGAAAGCGTATGACACAACTTGGAGATTTGGCATCTTAAAAGATCTGCATAGCCTTGGTCTTAGGGGACGACTCCCCATTTTTATTAAAAACTTTTTAGCCAATCGATCTTTCCAAGTTCGTGTGGGATCCTCACTCTCTCGTTCCTTTAGCCAAGAAGAGGGAGTACCACAGGGATCAGTTTTAAGTGTCATGCTTTTCGCTATCAAAGTAAATTCCATCACAGAACAACTTCCTCCAACCGTAAACAGTGCCCTCTATGTTGATGACTTTAGCATATTTTGTCAGTCATGCAACATGAGGGTTATTGAAAGACAACTGCAAAAATCCATTGATCACCTTAACTCCTGGGCACTTGCTAATGGCTTCAGGTTCTCGCCTTAGAAGACCGTTTGCGTACATTTTTGTCGTAAGCGTAAAGTTCATCCTGAACCTGAACTAAGGCTCGGACAAAATGCTATTCCAGTAGCGGCGGACACAAAATTCTTGGGACTCGTATTCGATAAAAAGCTGACCTTTCTGGTTCACATCCGTCAACTTCGCACAAAGTGCACAAGAGGGCTGAATATTCTGCGCTCTCTTTCCTCTACATCTTGGGGTGCGGATCGATGCACCCTACTACGCATCTACCGTGCACTTGTACGATCCAGAATAGATTACGGGTCCCTGGTATACAATTCGGCCAGAGACAGTGTACTTCGTTGGCTGGATCCTGTCCATCATCTGGCTCTCCGTACCGCTATTGGAGCATATCGAACATCTCCAGTCCAGAGCTTATACGTCGAAGCAAACGAACCGCCGTTATCGCTTCGACGTAAGCAGTTGTCTCTAAACTACGCTTTAAAACTGAAATCCCTGCCAGACCATCCTACCTGGCCATCCGTTTTTGAGCCACGATGGGAAAATTTGTACAACACCCGTAAGACTGCCAATCGTCCTTTTGGTATTCGTCTCCAAGAGCTACTCAAAGAACTTAATATCAAGGTAGACAAGGTTGCTCAAACACCGAAGCAACCCCTTCCACCCTGGCATGCTCATGTTCCGGCATGTGACTTGTCCCTTCGAAATTGGGGAAAGTCGGACACTCCATCGTCTGTCTACCTGCAGCTTTGTTCAGCACACCGAGCTGAACATTCTGACTTCGCGCCAGTTTACACAGACGGTTCGAAGTCGGAATCATATGTGGGATCTGCTGCTGTCTTTAGAGACAGCACTACATCGGAGCAGATTCCCTCTGAATGCAGCATATTTACTGCAGAGCTGCACGCTATAGAGTTAGCCTTGGATCACATTAGTGAATGCCAATACCATCGGTTCATTTTATATTCCGACTCTCTCAGCGTGTTACAGGCTTTAATAACTGTGAGATATAATTCTCATCCAGTTCTGTCTTGCATTCAGCAGAAGATTCACTTTCTCCATGAACGTGAATATGATATCCGCTTCTGCTGGATTCCCAGCCACATTGGGATTAGGGGAAATGATTTGGCTGACACCGCAGCCAAATCAGCAGTTCCCAATAATAATTGCTGCCTGTCAGTCCCCTATACAGACTACAGGCAAATAATACACCAAAAGATACATTCCCAATGGCAGGATTCGTGGAATCGACAGACTGCGAATAAATTATATCATATAAAGCCTGTAATTGAACCGTGGCAGTCTAGTCTGCGCAGGAATCGTAAAGAGGAAGTTGTTCTCGCCCGGACCCGCATAGGACATAGCCATTTGACTCATTCATTTTTGCTGAGGGCTGATGACCCTCCTATGTGTGTGTCCTGTGGCACAATTTTAACGATCAGACACCTTTTAATTGACTGTCCAGATTTTAGCAGCACCCGTTTTACCGCATTTAATCATCTGACTGAGCCTTATACACTCAGTCAGATCTTATCCGACAATGACAACGTGTCTGCTGTTTTTAGCTATTTTAAATCAATAGAGGTTTTTAATTCTATTTAAAATTCATGATATTGTTATCTCTTTGAATTATTTTTTAGATATTTTTTATTTAATACCTGGACATGGTGGCCTAACTACTTAGGTCACTGAATAATTTAACTTTTTATATATGACCGGTATTTGGCGCATTATAGCCTCAGTCGCTGATGCGCCAATAAAACCCAAACCAAACAAACAAACCAAACAATATACAGACTACAGGCAAACAATACAGCAGAAGATACACTCCCAATGGCAGGACTCGTGGAATAGACAGACTGGAAATAAACTATATCGTATAAAGCCTGTAATTGAACCGTGGCAGTCTAGTCTGCGCGTGAATCGTAAGGAGGAAGTTGTTCTTGCCCGGACCCGCATAGGACATAGTCATTTGACACATTCATTTTTGCTGAGGGCTGATGACCCTCCTATGTGTGAGTCGTGTGGCTCAATTTTAACTTTTAGACACATTTTAATTAATTGTCCAGATTTTAGCAATATCAGTTTTACCGCTTTTAATCATCTGACTGAGCCGTATACACTCAGTCAGATTTTATCTGACAATGACCATGTGTCTGCTGTTTTTACCTTTTTAAAGTCAATAAACATTTTTGATCTTATATAAAATTTACATTTTTCTTTTATACATATGTTATACATCTTGACATAGTGACCTAACTATGTAGGTCACTGAAAGTTTAAAAATTTTTTTATATACGACCTGGTCTTGGCGCATTATAGCCTCCGCAGCTAATGCGCGAATAAAAACAAAACAAAACAAACAAACAAAACTGGTTGATTGGACGGTCACTGATAACCTGCGAAATAGTGACCACTTTCCAGTAATATGCACACTATCGGCTAACTCTCCTCCTCAAACTGAGATAAAAACTGTTTGGAAATTCGACAAAGCTAACTGGAAGAAATATCAAGAGCTGGCACATCTAGATATTCAGACTATCGAGACCCTCACCATTGACTCTGCCGTAACTTACATAACTCAGCAAATGATAGCAGCTGCAGAAACCAGTATACCCAGATCATCCGTGAAAACTCGCTCCCACCCAAAAATATGGTGGAATGAAGCCTGTAGCAATGCGAAAAAAGAAAAGAATAGATACTGGAACTTATTTCGTAAATACCCAACCACAGCTAACCTCATACAGTTCAAGAAAGCTGGAGCTAAATCTCGTCACGTACAACGAATAAGCAAAAAAGAGACATAGTCTAAATATGCCTCCTCTATAAACAAGACCACAAATATCAGAACTGTTTGGAATAAAGTTCGAAGAATTAATGGAAAATATCCACCTATAACCACTCCGATAATATATCTAAAAGGCAAAGAAATCTGCAATCCTCCCAATATTTCTAATACATTAGGTGAAACCTTTGAAAAAATCTCTGCTGTAACCGCATTTGAGCCAAGTTTCCAGGCACATAAAATACAAGCAGGAAAACATAATCTCAATTTCAGTACTTCACGACAGCATCTATATAATGTACCCCTTACCATGGCAGAGTTACGTAGCGCACTCAAGATCCAAAAATAGTGCTGCTGGCCCTGATGGAGTGTACTATGCATTGATATATCACTTGAGTGAAGAATCCCTTTCTGCTCTGCTAAAACTGTATAATAGAATCTTTGGCGAGGACTACTACCCTACCAGTTGGCGTCATTCTATTGTACTAGCTTTCTCAAAACCAGGAAAGGACCATTCAGATCCAGTAAATTACTGACCGATAGCGTTAACTAGTTGTATAGGAAAAGCATTAGAAAAAATAATTAATGCCAGATTGACATGGTTCCTAGAGACTGAATGCATTCTAAGTCAAAATCAATATGGATTTCGAAGAACTAGATCAACACTTGACCTTATGGTCAAAGCTGAAGGAAATATCCGAAATGCATTTCTCAGGAACGAACACCTAGTGATGATATGTCTTGACATCGAAAAAGCTTTTGATACAACCTAGCGGTATGGAATTCTTCACGATCTCTATGAATCCGGTATTCGTGGTCATCTTCCAAAATTTATCCAGAACGTTTTGAGCAATAGGACCTTTCAGGTACGATTTCACTCTGCTCTCTCACAAACCTTTGTGCAAGAAGAGGGGATCCCTCAAGGTTCTGTGCTTAGTGCCACGCTCTTCTCTCTCAGGATTAATTCCATTACAAAAGTTATTGGCCCCGGGTGCCAAGCGTTATAGTGATCAAGCGATTCCCTGAGTGATTTCTAGAGCGTTTTTGTCAAAGCTACAGTTATATTCATTTGTAAAAGTTTTCTTACGTTCCCATTAATTATTTGTTAACTTAGTATTACGAATTGTAACTAAGTTACAGGAAGGAAATTCACCTTTCTTTTTTCTCTTTAAACTAACGCATTAACCCTTATACCGCTTGGTCACTCTAGCGGCACTGCTCCTGCCTCCTCCTGGCGGGGCCGGTAACCTGGGAGAAGAAATCCACTCTCCCAGGGCTGAAAGGAGCAAAGATGGAAAACAGTTCTTTTCCACCTTTAGAGCCATCGAGCTCAAGACTAGAAAAAGACACCGAAAATGACTATTCTCAACCAAAGAGGTTGAAAACAACCCCACAAGAGGAAATACCAGCTTTCCTCATACTACACTCTCTATCAGAGCTGCCTCTGAGTAAACTGTCCCCATTCCTTATCCAAAAATGCATCGAGCCTGCTGCAGGCTCACCAAAAACAGTAAAGCGGCTCCAGTCTGGAGACCTTCTTGTAGAGACTATGAAACCACAGCATTCCGAAAAATTACTAAAGATGACTACTTTTGGCGGACAACCAATAAAAGTTACTCCCCATGCCACCTTAAACTCCTCGAAGGAAGTAATCGCAGAATGGGACTTGCTAACTGTATCAGAGGAGGAGATAGTTCAAGAGCTAGGTAAACAAAAAGTCATACAAGCAAGGAGAATTATGACTCGGAAAGATGGTGTGCTTGTTCCCACTAGGAGTATAATTCTCACTTTCAGCTCTCCCATCCTACCATCATCCGTCAAAGCAGGCTATCTCCATTGCCGTGTCCGGCCTTACATCCCAAACCCAATCAGGTGCTACAAGTGCCAAAAATACGGACACTCCAAATCTGCATGTCGAGGTGAGTCAGTATGTCCAATTTGTGGATCGAAGGAGCACAATCAAACTGAATGCACTGTTATGACTTCTGTTTGCCCAAACTGTAAGGGTGATCACCCAGCTTTTTCCAAAAGTTGCGAACTTTGGAAGCAAGGAAAAACAATCCAGAAATATAAAGTTGAAAATAAAGTGACATATTCAGAGGCCAGAAGGCAAGTACTAAAAACAGATCGAACACATACATATGCAATGGCTGCTAAACAATTTCAGTCAATAGGTACACAAACAGATGTTGCCGTTCCTCCAAATATGTCCGTCGCTAATTGGGCACGCTCCATTCTCTCTGCTCCCAAACAGTGTCCTTCGCAACAAAAAACTGAACAAGCCTGTAATACCCCAATTACCATTCCAGCTAATGTAAACCCAACAGCAAAACAAAAAGTGACAGAAACCATGGTACTGAAACCACCAAATTCAACATTGACCAGCACAATGACTCCGAAGAGGCCATATTAGAACTTCATGCGACTGATGAGATGGACGTAACACGCCCCTACTTTCCAAAGAAAGACAAAGGAAAATTGGATCGATGTAAACAAGTCACAACTAAAAAGCAGTTAGAAACAAAAACAACCAACAAAACCGCTTAATGGAAAGAATTCTTCAATGGAATTGTAGAGGGTTTCGCAGTATAAAAGATGATATATGTGATCTCATCCACCGTTATGATCCAGCAGCCATATCCCTTCAGGAAACTTATTTAAATTCACAAGTGTGTCCTACTATAAAAGATTACTCTATCTTTAGAAGAGATAGAAGTATCGACTCTCCAGCCCATGGAGGAGTGGCGGTTCTTATAAGAAACAACGTACCATCGAAACATATTGCTCTTCAGTCTCCTTTTGAAGTAGTGGCAGTGCTCATTGAAATTGGCATCACTCTTACAATAGCATCTATATATATTCCTCCTAATTTCTCATTTTCTTCAGATGACCTAGAAAATCTAATAGAACAGCTACCGTCTCCTTTCTGCTTACTTGGAGATTTTAATGCTCATCATCCGATGTGGGGATCTCTAACAATTGACAAGAGAGGCAAGTCAATAGAATCCCTTCTGGACTCTTATCAACTTACCCTTCTGAACACTGGTGAACCTACCTATATTCATTTTTCGACAGGATCCATGAGTGCAATAGACCTATCAATCTGTTCTCCTTCGGCCCCGGGTGCCAAGCGTATTTCGAGGCCAAGCGATATTTGTGAGATTTATAAAGTGCTCTTCAAAGGCGATTAAAGTTATTTTTAAGTTTATACGTTTATCTAAAGCCTTATTTTTTTAAAACCGTTCTACACTTGAAAAGCCACAAGTTAGAACAGAGAAAGAAAAGCCACCTTTCTTTTTATTCATTTTTCTAGGTCACTAATCAACTAACACTTTAACCGCTTGGCCTCCTAGCGGCACTGCTCCTGCCTCCCCGTGGCGGGGCCGGAAATCTTGGCAAGTAAGTCCACTTGCCAAGGGCTAAAAGGAGCAATCATGGATAATACAGACCATAAGGATATTGAGAATGATAATCCAAAGAGACAAAAGACTGATCGGATGGAGCAACCTTGCCCGTCATTCTTAATCATCCACTCCCTTACTAGTCAGCCCATGAATAAATTGTCTCCGTTTGTAATACAAAAACATCTGGAGGGTATTGCAGGATCTCCCAAGACGGTGAAGAGACTGCAATCAGGAGACTTACTAGTAGAAACCACCAACCACAGACATTCCCAGAAGCTGTTACAACTCACAAGCTTTGCTGGCATTCCAGTTAAAATATCTCCACACACAACCCTAAATTCATCTAAGGGTGTGATATCCAGTTGGGACTTACTGAATGTCACCGATGAAGAAATAACCCAAGAACTGCAGGGACAGAATGTAATTGAAGCAAAAAGAATAATGACTAAAAAAGATAATCAACTGACACCTACAAGAAATATTATTCTCACCTTCAATACACCCAACTTACCCTCCTCTGTAAAAGCAGGTTATTTACTTTCCCGCATCCGACCTTACATTCCAAACCCTTTAAGGTGTTACAAATGCCAAAAGTATGGCCACTCACAAACTGTATGCAGAGGAGTTCCTGTCTGCCCTAATTGTGGATCCTCAGATCACATACAAAGTAACTGTACAGCTACAAAAATGACCTGCCCAAATTGCAAAGGTGACCATCCTGCATATTCAAAGACATGTGAAAAGTGGAAAACGGAGAAAAAAATAGTAAAATACAAGGTTGAGAACAAAGTAAGTAAGCACTTGAAAATGGTTTCAGGTTCTCGCCGGAGAAGACCGTTTGCGTACACTTTTGTCGTAAGCGTAATCTTCATCCTGAACCTGAATTAAGGCTCGGACAAAATGCTATTCCAGTTGCGGCGGATACAAAATTTCTGGGACTCGTATTTGATAAAAAGTTGACCTTTCTTGATCACATTCGTCAACTCCGCACCAAGTGCACAAGAGGGCTAAATATCCTCCGCTCTCTCTCCTCTACATCTTGGGGAGCAGACCGATGTACCCTCCTTCGGCTTTACCGTGCACTTGTGCGATCCAGACTAGATTACGGGTCCCTGGTATACAATTCGGCCAGAGACAGTGTACTTCGTTGGCTGGATCCTGTCCATCATCTGGCACTCCGTACCGCTATTGGAGCATATCGAACATCTCCAGTCCAGAGCTTATACGTCGAAGCAAACGAACCGCCGTTATCGCTTCGTCGTAAGCAGTTGTCTCTAAACTACGCTCTAAAACTGAAATCCCTGCCAGACCACCCTACGTGGCTATCCGTTTTTGAGCCACGATGGGAAAATTTGTATAACACACGTAAGACTGCCAACCGACCTTTTGGTATTCGTGTCCAAGAGCTGCTCAAAGAATTTAATATCAAGGTAGACAAGGTTGCCCAAACACCGAAGCAACCCCTTCCACCCTGGCATGCTCATTTCCCGTCATGTGACTTGTCACTTAGAAATTGGGGAAAGTCGGACACTCCATCGTCTGTCTACCTGCAGCTTTATTCAGCACACCGAGCTGAATATTCTGACTTTGCGCCAGTTTACACAGACGGCTCGAAGTCGGAATCATATGTGGGATCTGCTGCTGTCTTTACAGACAGCATTACATCAGAGCAGATTCCCTCTGAATGCAGCATATTTACTGCAGAGCTGCTCGCTATAGAGTTAGCCTTGGATCACATTAGTAAATGCGAATACCAACGGTTCATTTTGTATACCGACGCTCTCAGCGTGTTACAGGCTTTAATATCTGTGAGATATAATTCTCATCCAGTTCTGTCTAGCATTCAGCAGAAGATTCACTTCCTCCGAGAACGTGAATATGATATCCGCTTCTGCTGGATTCCCAGCCACATTGGGATTAAGGGAAATGATTTGGCTGACGCCGCAGCCAAATCAGCAATTCCAAATAATAATCGCTGCCTGTCAGTCCCTTATACAGACTGCAGGCGAATAATACACAAAAAGATACACTCCCAATGGCAGGATTCGTGGAATAGACAGAATGCGAATAAATTATATCTTATAAAGCCTTTAATTGAACCGTGGCAGTCTAGTCTGCGCAGGAATCGTAAAGAGGAAGTTGTTCTCGCCCGGACCCGCATAGGACATAGTCATTTGACTCATTCGTTTTTGCTGAGGGCTGATGACCCTCCTATGTGTGAGTCCTGTGGCACAATTTTATCAATTAGACACATTTTAGTTGACTGTCCAGATTTTAGCAATATCCGTTTTACCGCTTTTAGCCATCTGACTGAGCCGTATACACTCAGTCAGATTTTATCTGACAATGACAATGTGTCTGCTATTTTTAGCTTTTTGAAAGCAATAAACGTTTTTAATCGTATTTAAAATTCATGTTATTATTATTTCGTTTATTGATTTATCATTGTAATTAGATCTGGACACGGTGGCCTAATTAATTAGGTCACTGAGATGTTAAATTTTTATATATTACCTGGTCTTGGCGCATTATAGCCTTAGATGCTAATGCGCCAATAAAACCAAACCAAACCAAACCAAACAAAGTAAGTTACCCAGAAGCGAGAAAATTAGTAGCTCCTACTATAACCAAAAATATGACCTATGCCAATGCTGTAAAAAAATTTCAGACAGTCTCCACTCAAACTGATGTAACAGTTCCCACTAACAAATCAATTTCTGACTGGGCTAGAAATGTTCTTTCTAAGCAACAATCCAAGTTCTCTGACCAGGCAAATAATACTCCTCTGACAATACCAGTGGCATCTCCTGCTCCAGTCATAGATACCATATCTCATAGTTTAAACACAAATGCAGTAAAAAATTTTCAAGATACAACCATGGACACAGATGGCACACCCATACAGGAAGATCCCCTTCTAGAACTCCATGCAGAAGAAGAAATGGACACAGGTCGGCCAGTTTTCTCCAAAAAAGATAAATCTAAATTAGAACGTCATAAGCCAGTAACCTTCAAAAAGCAGTCAGATACATCTCCAACAATTAAACACAAATAATGCCTTGTATTTTACAGTGGAATTGCAGAGGCTTTCGTTGCAACACAGATGATATCTGTGATCTGGCCCCGAGTGCCAAGCGAGTGATCAAAGCGAGTCTAAAAGCGAATCTCAAAGCGCCTTCTCTAGAATTAGTTGTTTTCAGAGAATTTTCAAGCTTTTGTTTACTAAGTTATTTCTTTTCTGCTCTTCTCAATAAAGAAGTAAGCTTTTCAAAAGAAAGGAAAGGTACCTTTCTTCTTCCTGTATATAGAACTAACCTACATAACACACTAACCACTAATCTCTTCTCGCTTGGTCACTGGTGGCACCGCTCCTGCCTCCACGTGGCGGGGCCGGTAACCTGGGGGAAAAGTTATCCTCTGGGGCAAAAAGGAGCAACCATGGATTGCGACAACTACCCAGCACTTGAGCCCAGACGCTCATGTTATGACATTAATGAAACCGAACGTGACGCATCCCAATCTAAGAGATTACGCAAAAATGAGAATGAACAGGAATATCCAACATTCCTCATATTGCATTCTCTTTCATCCAAACCTATGAGTGCCCTTTCACCATTTCTAATTCAGAAATGTTTAGAAAGTGTGGCTGGTTCACCGAAAATGGTCAAAAGATTACGTTCTGGAGACTTACTAGTTGAAACAACTAAACATCAGCATTCCCAGGCTCTACTGAAATTGTCAACTTTTGGCGGAATACCTGTACAGGCCACCCCTCATGCCACATTAAATAGCTCCAAAGGAGTAATAGCAGAGTGGGATCTGATGAATGTCGCCGAAGATGAGATAGTAGAAGAATTGCAAGAACAAAAAGTCGTTCAAGCCAAACGAATAATGTTAAAAAAAGATGGTGAACTTGTTCCCACTAGGAACATTATTCTAACGTTCAGTACACCAACCCTACCATCATGTGTGAAAGCCGGATACCTTAACTGTCGAGTACGTCCCTACATTCCCAATCCAATCAGATGTTTCAAATGTCAAAAATTTGGACACTCACAAACAGTATGTCGAGGGGACCCTACCTGCCCGAACTGTGGCTCTAAAGCCCATTTACAAACTGACTGCACTGCAGAAACGCCACAATGTCCAAATTGTAAAGGCCAGCACCCTGCGTATTCAAAAGCATGTGAACTCTGGAGGTTAGGAAAAAACATCCAAAAATACAAAGTTGAAAAAAAGGTCACCTACCAAGAAGCTAGGAAGCAAGTTATGCTCAATATGCCAAAAGTTAGCTATGCCGCAGCAACCAAAAAATATCAATCAACTGGTACACAAACAGCAGTCACAGTATCCCCATCTATTTCAATTGCCGATTGGGCTCGATCAGTGCTTTCGTCCCCACAACAACCATCTACAGAACAATGGAAAGTAACTTGCGCTAGCAATACTCCGCTAACAGTACCACCAACTGCAAATGATACTTTGCCAGAAACTACAAAATTGAAAGCATCAGCGTCAAACAATGCTGACCAACCATGCTCAGGAAATATAGATATAGATTCTGGTACTCTGCAAGAAGAGACCATTTTAGATTTACACGCAGAAGACGACATGGACACTGGGCGTCCTGCCTTCCGGAAAAAAGAAAGGATGAAACTAGATCGATCCAAACAGGCTGGATACAAAAAACAGACTGAACCTTTTACAACCTCTAAAACTAAATAATGCAGAACATTATACAATGGAACTGTAGAGGTCTACGAAGCAATATTTTTGACATTTATGATCTCATCAAACAGCATAATCCAGTTATCATCTGCCTGCAAGAAACTAATGCAACTCCACAGATGACTCCAGTGATCAAAAACTATAGTATCTACCAACAAGACAGAAGCAGCACTAACTCAAGAAGAGGCGTAGCCATACTTATTGACAACAAGGTTCCTACCAAACAAATCCCTCTACAGACCACTTTAGAGGCTGTAGCAGTACGTACTGTTTTCAGTTTTATGCTAACCGTAGTCTCTGTGTATCTCTCCCCAAACAAAGAATTTACTGTAAAAGAGCTGGAGGATTTTATAAAGCAGCTTCCATCTCCTTTCATTCTGCTAGGGGATTTCAATGGGCACCATCCTATGTGGGGATCTCCCAAGATAGACAAACGAGGAAAACTCATCGAAACAGTTCTGGACAATCAGAATCTCACATTATTAAATACTGGTGCTAACACTTATTTCCACTTTTCCACTGGAGTATCTACTGCCATAGATCTATCAATATGTTCTCCAAAACTATTCCCACTTATTCAGTGGTTAGTTTTAAGTAACCCACTGAATAGTGATCATTATCCGATCATTTGCAAATTGCAAACAAATAGAACCTCACATATAACCAGCCACAGAAAATGGAAATTTAACAAGGCAGATTGGAACAAGTTCACCAATGCAATTTTCTTTGATGATCAAGTCATCAAAAGCCAGCCTATAGATGTTGTTACTGACCACATTACTGCAGAGATAAAAACAGCTGCAACTTGTTCTATACCCAAAATCAGAGTTGGTCCTCATAGACATGCCAATGTCTGGCCCCGGGTGCCAAGCGTTCCGTGACCAAGCGATTTCTTTGCGTATCTCAAAGCGTTATCTCTAAAGAGCCTTCAAGTGATAGATTATATTTTGTTTCAACAACCGTTTTCTTTATTTATTAATTAGTGTAGCTCTTTTGCACTAGAAGAAGTAGGCAAAGGCCCAGAAAGGAAAGTTACCTTTCTGTTTTTTATTTCTAATAATACTAACTAACTAACTTAGCCGCTTGGTCACCTTGTGGCACTGCTCCTGCCTCCCCGTGGCGGGGCCGGAAATCTGGGTGGTAAAACCAACCCCCAGGGCCAAAAGGAGCAAAACATGGACTGTGACAATTTTCCACCGATTAGGACTGCAAATCCAAATACACTGGATTTGCACATACCCGATAATGACTTATCCAATCCAAAGAGACTGAGGACGGATGCTCCCCGAATGGAAAACCCAAGTTTTCTGATTCTGCATTCGCTAACTAACCAATCGTTGGGTAGTTTATCACCATTCCTCATTCAAAAATGTCTTGAGAGCGTAGCTGGCTCCCCTAAAATGGTACGACGACTGAAATCTGGCGACCTGCTTGTTGAGACCACCAACTCAAAACACTCTGAGTCTCTACTCAGACTCACCTCATTTGGTGGAGTTTCAGTTAAAGTGTCCCCACATGCCACACTTAATTCATCCAAAGGCGTTATTTCTGAATGGGACCTAATGAATGTATCAGAAGAAGAAATTGTTCAGGAACTGCAGGACCAGAAAGTCACACAGGCAAAACGAATTATGATGAAAAAAGATGGAGAACTCCTTCCAACTCGTAGCATAATTTTGACATTCAGCTCACCTAATTTACCTTCATCCGTAAAAGCAGGGTATTTGCATTGTCGCATTCGCCCATATATCCCGAACCCAATAAGATGTTACAAGTGTCAGAAATTCGGACACTCACAAACAGTCTGTCGAGGAGACCCCGTATGTCCTAACTGTGGTTCAAAAGATCATTCCCAGGCTGACTGTAAAGCCCAGGCTCCACTCTGCGCCAATTGTAAAGGTAACCATCCAGCCTTTTCTAAAAATTGCGAACAATGGAAATATGAGAAAAAAAAGTTTCATTCCCAGAAGCCAGAAAGCAAATACAACTAATCACGCCTAGACGCACGTATGCTGAAGCCGCTACAAAGTTTCATTCAGTATCGGTGCAGACTGATACATCAATACCTCCAAATACCTCTATTTCAGAATGGGCTCGTTCCCTGCTCATTTCTGCACCTCAACCTTCAAAGCAACAGATTTCTACTAGAGCTAACAATACACCAGTCACGATACCACCTTCTGCCGGTGCAGATCCCGTAAGATCCGTCCAAGCAGATAACGCAGATTCTAATCGAAAACAGACATTTGACTCCTCCCTTATGGATACTAATGAAATTTCCAATCAAGATGATACCGAAACCATTCTGGAGATCCATCCAGAGGATGAAATAGACCAAAGACCGGTTTTCTCAAAAAGAGAAAGGATTAAAATTGACCGTGCCAAACAGACTTCCAAAAAGCAGTCAGATTCAGTTCCTTCATCTAAATTGAAATAATGAACAACGTTGTCCAATGGAATTGTAGAGGCTTTAGGAGCAACATTGATGACATATACGACATAATTAAGCAGCATAAACCAGTGGGCATCTGCCTACAGGAGACATATCTGACTCCTCAGGTATCTCCTTTGATAAAAAACTATACTCTTTTCAGACAAGATAGACCTATTGCAAATAATGCTCGTGGTGGAGTAGCCATACTCATAGATTCGCGAGTCCCATGCAGACGCATTTCTTTACAAACCTCTATAGAAGCCGTTGCTACCCGAATAGCAATTGGCATCACTCTGACTCTTGTTTCGATCTATCTACCACCCAATCATCCGTGTACTATTCACGAACTTGAAAATCTTATAATGCAGTTGCCAACCCCTTTCTGTTTATTGGGCGACTTCAATGGACACCATCCATTGTGGGGTTCTCCCAGTGCAGATGGACGAGGGCAACTCATTGAAATGCTCATTGACAGACAAAACTTAACCATCCTAAATACTGGTTCACCCACTTATATCCATCTCCCAACAGGAACAGTGTCTGCAATAGATCTATCAATATGCTCTCCGATCCTCTTTCCTAATATTGAGTGGACAGCTCTAGATGATCCACTAAACAGTGACCACTACCCATTAATCTGTAAGATCCAAACATCACGCTCTTCAACTGCAAAAAACCAAATAAAATGGAAATTTACCAAGGCAGATTGGGCCAAGTATACCTCTCATGTTTCATTTGATAAACAGATCATTGAATCCTTCCCAATTGACACAGCCACTGATCATATCACCAAAGAAATTCTAGCAGCTGCATCCATTGCCATCCCACAATCACAATCAGTCACCTACAGACCTATAAATTATTGGTGGAACGATGAATGTAAGAATGCCAAAAAAGAAAAAAACCGAGCGTGGAATATATTTCGCAAATACCCTACTACCAACAACCTTATAAATTATAAGAAACTAAGAGCCAAAGCCCGACACATCAGAAAGGAAGCTAAAAAAAACTCTTGGATCCGATTTGCGACTTCAGTAAATAAAAATACTGATGTAAGAACAATATGGAAAAAAATAAGACAGCTAAATGGCAAATTTCCTCCATTATCCTCGCCAATATTCAACTGGAATGGACAGGAGCTCTCTAGTCCTGCAGAAATTGCGAATACTCTAGGGACAATATTCTCCCAGTTGTCTGCCTCGAACTCGTATGATCCGTCATTTCAGAAGATCAAAGCCTCAGCCGAAAAATCAAAACTTAACTTCAAAACCGCTGCTTCTCTACCATACAATCAGACACTTACTATGATCGAACTTCAAAAAGCTATATATTCCTCAAAGAACAGTGCTGCTGGTCCTGACGGAGTATATTACATAATGCTTCAACATTTAGACAATAAATCACTGTCATTGCTGCTGACCTTTTACAACCGTATATTCATTGAACATTCATACCCCACTCGCTGGCATCACTCCTATGTAGTGGCAATTCCCAAACCAGGCAAAGATCATTCTATCCCTCACAATTATAGACCCATCTCTCTTACCAGTTGTTTGAATAAAACATTAGAAAAAATTATACACCGCCGATTAACATGGTATCTGGATTCAAAACATCTAATCTCTGATAACCAGTTTGGTTTCAGAAAAAATCGCTCATCCCTAGATCTTATGGTTAAAGCTGAAACAAATATCAGGAATGCATTTATACGAAATGAACATCTTGTCATGGTCTGCCTTGACATAGAGAAGGCCTTTGACACCACCTGGCGTTTTGGTATCTTAAAAGATCTTCATTCCCTTGACCTGAGAGGTCACTTACCATGCTACATACAAAACTTCCTTCAGTATAGATCTTTTCAAGTTCGCTATAGAGAAGTCTTCTCACAAATCTACATACAAGAGCAAGGAGTACCACAGGGCTCAGTTCTCAGTGCTACTTTATTTGCATTGAGAATAAATCATATTTCCAAATGTATTCCCAAGACTGTGAACTCATATCTCTATGCTGATGATCTGACTGTTTCCTGCAGTTCGCCGAATATGAACTTCATTGAAAGGCAACTACAAATCTCACTAAACAATATTGAACTATGGATGACACAGAATGGTTACAGACTATCTCATCAAAAATCGAGTGCCATTCACTTTTGTAACAAACGAGGGATGCATCCTGACCCAGAGCTACACCTAACAAATCATCCTATCTCAGTTATGAGTAGCATTCGCCTCCTCGGTCTAATTTTTGATAGGAAACTTAATTTTTTAGAACATATCAAATATCTCCGGACAACCTGCCAGAAAAAAATGAACATTCTCAGAGTTCTTTCTTCTACAACATGGGGTGCTGACCGTTACACCTTACTTCACCTGTATAGAACTCTAATCAGATCTCGTCTTGATTATGGAGCCCCGGTGTATGACTCTGCTAGGGAGAGTGTGCTAGTACGGCTTGCTCCTGTTCAACATTCTGCCCTTAGGATTGCTACAGGTGCTTATAGAACATCGCCAGTACAAAGTCTCTACGCCGAAGCCCATGAAATTCCACTCTGCCTCAGAAGGAAGGTGTTACTTTTGAATTATGCCGCTAAAATTCAAAGCATGCCTACCCATCCAATTTGGCCTATACTTAGTGATCCACAGTTTAAAATGTTCTACAGAAATAAACCCAGAGCAGTCCAACCTACTGGCATCAGATTGCAGGCTCTATCTGAAAGCTGGAATGTGCACCTTGAAAAAGTCCTCCAAGATCCAAACACTTCAGTTCCCCCATGGTCCTGGGTTAATCCATCCTGTGACAATTACTTCCTGAACTGGGGAAAAGATTCCCTTGCAAATATTAACGTGCGACAACTTCATACTTCTCACACACAAAATTATCCGCATTTCATGAAAATATACACAGATGGATCAAAGTCTGATAGTGGAGTAGGTGCTGCAGCAGTTTTCCCTTTTAACACCATCTCTGTATCTCTGCCTACTGAATGCAGCAGTTATACAGCTGAGTTATTCGCCATTAAACTTGCCCTAGAAAATATTATTCATTGCTCCATTAAAAAAAGTATAATATATACCGACTCGCAGAGTACACTAGTAGCCCTACAAAACATCTCCTCACCAACCAATCCTTTAATACAAACCATAAGAAGTAAGATGATTCTTATTCAGGAACGCCAGCAAGTAGTCATCTTCTGCTGGATCCCAGGTCACACTGGGATCCCAGGAAACGAATGCGCAGACCATGCTGCAAAACATCCATCTAACCCATTATCTTCAGGCTTTTGTGTTCCATATGTTGATTACAAACCTATGATACGAAGGACATGTAAGGAACAATGGACACTTCGATGGCAAGCTCAAACAGGTAATAAGCTATTGGAAATAAAATCAGAACCACAGTTATGGACCTCTAGTTTTCGTACTAACAGAAAGGAAGAAGTCATCTTAACCAGAGCACGAATCGGCCACAGCCAGTTTACTCACCTATTTCTCCTTACAGGAAATGATCCTCCACAGTGTTCTCAATGCAACTGTCAGCTAACAATGAAGCACATTCTTGTTGAATGCACTCTGTACAAACATGCTCGGCAATGTTCATTCAGCTTCCTTCCAAATCTAAAAGAACCTCTAAAACTCTCTCACATCATAGGCAACGATGCTAATCCCTTGGAGTTATTCTGTTTTCTTAAACGAATAAAACTATATGATCGTCTCTGACTGTTTCCATAACAGTCACCATTGATAACTTTCATATCACTGATAGGCGCAATATGGTCTAAGCAGCCCTTGCGCCAAAAATAACAATAACAACAACAACAACAGCCAATGTCTGGTGGAATGATGCATGCCGTGATGCCAAAAAAGAACAGAATAAAGCATGGAATCTATTTCGTAAAAACCCAACAACTGACAACCTCATAAATTTTAAGAAACGTAAAGCTAAGGCACGCTATGTGCAGAAAAAAGCGAAAAAAGATTCTTGGATCCGGTTTGTTTCCACCATTAATAAAAATACAGAGAGCAGAAAAATCTGGAACAAAATTAAAAAGCTGAATGGTAAATCGCACCCGGAATCAACACCTATTATAAGTTGGAAGAGCAAAGATTACTCCTCTGCAATAGAAATTGCAAACGCCCTAGCCGAATCCTTTTCTGAAATCTCTGCCACATCCGCATATGAGTCAGCCTTTAAACAGATAAAAGACAACGCAGAAAAGCATAAGCTTACCTTTAAAACAATGGCATCTCTTCCATATAATCGACCTTTTACACTACTTGAACTAGAGAGCTCCTTAAATAGGTCAGCTAATAGTGCACCAGGGTCTGATGGGATACACTATATCATGCTCAAACACCTAAAGAAGAAAGCTATGAACTCCTTACTGATATATTTCAACCGGATATTCTCTGAAGGCTACTACCCTCTTTCTTGGCGCCATTCAATAGTCCTAGCTTTTGTCAAACCTGGAAAGGATCAATCAAATCCACAAAACTATCGGCCAATATCTCTTAGTAGTTGCCTTGGTAAAACATTAGAAAGAATGATTCACACCCGATTAATATGGTACCTAGAATCTCATTTGATAATAAACAGGAACCAGTATGGCTTTAGAAAAAATCGGTCAACTCTAGATCTTATGATCAAGGCAGAATCCAACATACGGAATGCTTTTATCCGTAAAGAACATCTTGTCATGGTCTGTCTGGATATAGAGAAAGCCTTTGATACCACCTGGCGCTATGGCATTCTTCAAAATCTGTATGCCACAGGACTCCGAGGTCAGCTACCACTAATCATACAGAGCTTTCTACAAAATAGAACCTTTCAAGTGCGTTACTGTAATTCTCTATCCCGCACATTTGTCCAAGAAGAAGGGGTCCCACAAGGTTCAGTTCTTAGTGCGACGCTCTTTGCAGTTAATTTAAACAATGTAACAGAGAATGTTCCAGTTAATGTTGACACCTATCTATATGCAGACGACCTTACAATATCCTGCCACTCACAAAATATGCGCTCAATCGAGCATCAATTACAGCCCTCAATAAACAAAATACAATCATGGGCATCTCATAATGGCTATCGCCTCTCTGCATCAAAAACAACTGCTATCCACTTTTGCAAAAAGCGTCAGCTGCATCCAGATCCTGAACTAAGGTTAGGAATCCAACAAATACCACTCAGCAACAATATCCGGTTCTTGGGACTAGTCCCCTCGACGTGGGCACCTGTACGTGGTGAGGGGACCTCCCAGTGATGCTGCTGGGTTTCCAGATTAGCATCACTGGGATCTAACGCCCATACCTTGGTTCCAGGGTTACATCTTTGGAATCCGGCGTGTGCAGCCGTGCGCCGCGACCCGTGGAAGCGGAAAGGGGGATCCTGGTGGTTGAGGGGCCCAGCCTTAATACACCACTTTGGCCCCTGCTTCGACAAGACGGGCGGTCCCGGACCGGCTCGACTGGGATCAATCGGCGGGTGGTTCTATACTGCTAGGGTCAACTGCGTTCCAATAAGTCTTCCTCCCTTTGGTCCTGGGACGGGATAAAGACTTATTGGTAACGTGGGTATGGTGTTCTAAGCGAACTCGGCGTCCCATTCGTGTACGCAGTACCTGCTAGTTCACGAGTGGGCACCCCCTCGTAGGGCTCCGTGGTGGGTGAGGTACTTAGGCATCAGACATTTTTTCTTTACTCTCATGAGTAATTTAAATCCTTCTTCTGGGGCCCCAACAAGGCCCCTACCTAATCGAGATGATGACGCAGATAACACCTCTGCAAAACGAGCCAGAACTGAGGATAAACAACCACCATCAGTTACACCGCTTTTCCTCATTCTCCATTCCACCGGAGAGCAGTCCATTGGAAAGATGTCACCCTTCTTCATCCAGAAAGGATTAGAAGGGTTGGCAGGTTCGCCCAAATCCGTTAAACGACTGCGTTCTGGCGACCTTTTGGTCGAAGCTACCAATTTTAAACAGGCGGAAAAAATCCTGAACGCCACATCAATAGGGGGAATACCTATCATTGTCACCCCCCACAAAACTTTGAACTCTTCTAGAGGCGTCATTTCAGAGTGGGACCTTCTTCATGTTTCTGAAGAAGAGATCTGCTCTGAATTAAAAGACCAAGGAGTCACAGCTGTAAAAAGGATATCGATACGGAAGGATGGGAATCTCGTCCCTACCCGAGTTCTTATCCTCACATTTAACACCCCACGGCCTCCAAGTTCCATCAAGGCAGGTTATCTAAATTGCCCAGTGAGGATTTATATCCCAAACCCACTGCGGTGTTTTAGATGCCAAAAATACGGCCACTCACAAACATCTTGTCGTGGTAACCCTGCCTGTGCTCGATGTGGTATGAAAGACCACGAGAGCAAGGAATGTTCAGCTCCAAAACCCACCTGTGTCAACTGCCAAGGTGAGCACCCCGCCTATTCAAGAGCATGCCAGCGGTGGAAGGACGAAAAAGAAATCCAAAAACTGAAAACAGAGCTGAATATTTCCTACCCAGAGGCCAGAAAACATATCCAACCAATAAATAGCGGGAAACCTTCATATGCCCAGAAGGTTTCTGCTAAGAGCACTATCGGGACACAAACTGAGATGACTATACCACCAAGAGAGTCATTCACTCCGATTGCACGCTATTTATTGAGTACACAAAAGCCCACCAAAAAAACACAATCAGCTGCCACTCCTATATCCGTACCTCCTAATGCTCCACCACTACCCAAACCAAGTGGTAAAGACAGTCCAAAAAGTTCGAAAGAGCCACCCGCAATAACAGAAAAAATGGATGTAGAGAATAAGGAGGTACCGGATGAATCAGTCCTGGAACTCTTTGCGGAGGAAGAAATGGACACCGGACAGCGTCCATTCTTCCCCAAAAAAGATAAATCCAAGACTGACAAAAGTAAGCCCTCAGCACCTCGGAAGCCGCCTGATGGACCCACCAAGCCAAAATAATGGCTAAATTCCTACAATGGAATTGTCGTGGATTCCGACGAAATATTGATGACATCAAGGCCCTCCTGCAAAAGCACGAGCCAGTTTGCTTTTGCTTGCAGGAGACATATCTAAAGGCAAATGATGATCCCACAATGCACAACATCACATTTTTTCGAAAGGATAGAATTGCGGATGGCCCTGTACATGGGGGAGTGGCTATCCTTGTGGGTAACCAGACCCCAGTGCAGCCCTTGCTAATTACAACCAGCATAGAGGCCGTTGCAATTCGCCTTTCAGTGGGATTTTTAATAACTGTGTGCTCCATTTATTTGCCACCTGGGACTGACATCACCCAGGCAGACCTTGATGATCTTCTAACGCAGCTGCCTCCCCCTTTCTTACTTCTCGGGGATTTTAACGGACATAACACCCTGTGGGGTAGTGTTAACATCAACGGAAGGGGACGAGTCATAGAGCGTATGCTCAATGACAATGACCTTTCCCTTCTGAATACTGGAAAAAACACCTTCTTCCACATACCTACCCGTACTTTTTCTGCCATTGATCTCTCTATCTGCTCCCCTTCTCTACTCCCTTCACTCACTTGGGAAGTGGAGGAGAATCCATACGGAAGTGATCAGTTCCCTGTGATAACCTTGTTACACAGTGGGAGACCATGTCTTCCTTTCAGGTTACCACGGTGGAAGATTGATCAGGCTGACTGGTTTGCCTTCCAAAATCAGGCAAATTTTGATCTCAGTACCGTCAGCCAAGAGCCTATCAATGAAGCAGTAACGTACATCACAGAAGTTATCGTCCAAGCAGCTGCGAATGCAGTTCCAAAAACATCTGCCCGGTTTCCACCATTTCCCAAACCTTGGTGGAATTCCCAATGCACGACAGCAAAAAAGGCCCAAAACAAAGCGTGGGGGATATTCCGCCGATATCCTACCACGACCAACCTTATAGCCTTTAAACGTGCGCGAGCCAAAGCTCGCTACATCCGTCGTCAGAGTCAAAAGGAATCGTGGATCCGTTTTACATCATCTATTAACCAGTCTACCAACTCCAAGGTAGTCTGGGAAAAAATCCGGAAAATGAAGGGTAAATACACAGCACACCCCTCATCGGTCCTTGAATATAAGGGATGTACTATTGCAAACTCTACTGCAATAGCCAATGCTCTTGGGGAAACGTTTTCTAACATCTCTGCAACGTCATCTTACTCCCCAGAGTTTCTGGTCTTAAAGTGCAAGAGTGAAAATCAGGCCCTTAAGTTCACATCGAAGGGTTCCCACCCATATAATGGGCCATTTACTATCCACGAGCTAAAAACAGCACTTGCCTATACAAAGGCTACCGCTGTTGGACCAGACAACATCCACTATGAAATGATCAAACATCTTTCATCAGAATCCATGGACTGTTTGCTTTTCCTGTATAACAGAATCTTCCTTGAAGAGCACTTTCCGGATACCTGGCGCAAGGCAATTATACTTGCTTTTGCTAAGCCGGGAAAGGATCCTAAATGTCCAAAAAACTATCGTCCTATTGCTCTGACCAGCTGTCTGTGCAAAATATTGGAGAGAATGGTTAATGCTCGTCTCTTATGGTATCTAGAATCGAACGACCTTCTCTCCCGCTTTCAGTGCGGCTTCCGAAGAAATAGGTCCACACTGGACCACTTAATTAGACTGGAAACATCTATTCGAGATGCTTTCCTAAAAAGAGAACATTTGGTGTCCATCTTCTTTGACATGGAAAAAGCGTACGACACAACTTGGAGATTTGGTATTTTAAAAGACCTTTACAATCTCGGTCTGAGAGGCCACCTCCCCATTTTTATTAAAAATTTTTTATCCTGCCGTTATTTCCAAGTTCGTGTAGGATCCTCCCTTTCGCGGCCTTTTTGCCAAGAGGAGGGGGTACCACAAGGATCTGTCTTAAGTGTTACGCTTTTTGCCATTAAAATAAATTCTATTTCTGAACAACTTCCTCCAACTGTAAACAGTGCACTCTATGTCGATGACTTCAGCATATTCTCTCAATCATGCAATATGAGGGTTATTGAGAGACAACTACAACAAGCTATTGACCGTGTTAACACCTGGGCCACGGCCAATGGTTTCAGGTTCTCACCGGAGAAGACCGTTTGCGTCCATTTTTGTCGCAAACGTAACCTCCACCCCGAGCCTGAATTACGACTTGGACAAAGCACCATTCCAGTTGCATCAGAGGCGAAATTCCTGGGACTCATTTTTGACAAAAAGTTGACATTTGTTCAACACATTCGTCAGCTACGTACAAAGTGTACGAGAGGGCTTAACATTCTCCGCTCTCTCTCTTCTACCTCTTGGGGTGCAGACCGATGCACTCTACTACGTCTGTACCGTGCACTTGTACGCTCAAAATTAGATTATGGGTCTCAGGTGTATGCATCTGCTAGGAATAGCGCTGTTCGGTGGCTTGACCCCGTCCATCACCAAGCCATTCGTATCGCTACTGGTGCATTCAGAACCTCACCTGTCCAAAGTCTGTATGTCGAAGCAAATGAACCATCTCTGTCGCTTCGACGAATGCAGTTGTCGCTACAATATGCCTTCAAGCTGAAGTCGATGCCGGACCATCCCACGTGGACATCCGTTTTCGAGCCACGATGGGAAAATCTTTATAACACACGACGGACCGCCAATCGCCCATTCGGCATTCGTGTTCAAGAGCTACTCAATGAGCTTAACATCTCGGTAGACAAGGTCGCTCGATCACCAAAGGACCCCCTTCCACCCTGGCATGCACAAACACCAGCATGTGACTTCTCGCTGAAGATTGCGACGAAGTCGAATACTCCAATTTCAGTCTACCTTCAGCTCTATTCACAACACCGTGCAGAACATTCTGACTTCTTGCCAGTTTATACAGACGGCTCGAAGTCAGAATCATATGTAGGATCTGCTGCTGTGTTTCCAAATAAAACCATATCAGAGCAGTTACCTGTTAACTGCAGCATTTACACTGCAGAGCTGCATGCCATAGAGTTAGCTCTAGATCACATAAGAAAACACCGTTACCAACGGTGTATTATATATGCCGATTCAATGAGTGCACTACAGGCTTTATCAGCGATGTCACACAGCAATCATCCAACACTGTCCCGAATTCAGCAGATAATATACAGCCTCTATGTAAGTGGATTCGATATCCATTTCTGCTGGATCCCCAGTCACATCGGGATTACAGGAAATGATTTGGCTGACATTGCAGCCAAATCGGCAGCCCTGATGGATAATCTTGGCCTGTTGGTCCCCTATACAGACTACAGGCAAGTGATCCGTAATAATTTACAATCTCAGTGGCAAGATTCGTGGCATCGACTGATTACTACAAACAAATTATGTCGAATTAAGCCTGTGATCCATCCTTGGCGGTCCAGCTTACGCAGAGATCGCAAAGAGGAAGTTGTTCTTGCTCGGCTCCGCATAGGACATTGTCATATTACACACTCCTTTTTGCTGAGGGCTGATGACCCTCCTATGTGCGAGCAGTGTGACACCATTTTATCCGTTGAACATATTTTATGTAACTGTACCAGTTTTAGAAATGCTCGTTTTACCGCTTTTAACCATCTGACTGAGCCGTATACACTCAGTCAGATTTTATCCGACAATGACAATGTGTCTGCTGTTTTTAGTTTCCTAAGATCATTAAACCTTTTTACACGCATTTAAAAAAAAAAAAAAACTTATTATTTTAACATTTACTATGGTTACTTGTTTACTGATCTTTGTCTTTTATAGTTTATACTTGTTTTTATACCCTGACTTAGTGACCTAATTCATTAGGTCACTGAAAGTTTTACCTTTTTATGACAAGGTTTTGGCGCATTATAGCCTTAGTTGCTGATGCGCCAATAAAACTCAACTCAATCAATCAATCAACTTGGGACTAGTACTTGACACTAAACTTACTTTTCAGGCACATCTAAGGCAATTACGGACGCAGTGCATGAAAAAGTTGAATATCCTCAAAGTTATCTCTTCCATGGCATGGGGAGCCGATCGCTTCACGCTTCTGCATCTATATCGAACCTTAATAAGATCTCGTCTGGACTATGGAGCTCCAGTATATGATTCTGCACGTAAGACAGCTTTGGCTTGGCTCAATCCAATTCAACATAGTGCTCTGAGGATTGCCTCCGGAGCTTTTAAGACGTCCCCAGTACAAAGTTTGTATATAGATGCCAATGAGCCTCCACTAAATCTCAGGAGGAAAGTATTGCTTCTTAGCTATGCAGCCAAATTACGTAGCCTCCCTTCTCACCCCATCTGGACATATCTCTTTGAACCTCAGTGGGTAAACTTATACAGAAACAAACCAAATGAAAATAAACCTGCAGGTATCCGGCTACAAGAGTTAACAGAAGACTGGGGCATCTATCTTGGAAATATATCTCAAGCTGCAGATGCAGTACAAGCACCATGGGCAATGTATACACCTCCTTGCGATAACTATATTTTCTTCAGTGGGTAAAACACTCCCTATCGAACAACAACATTAGACAGTTACATGAGTCTCATGCATTGGCCAATGCTCGCAGTCTCCAAATATATACAGATGGCTCCAAAACTGATATATCCGTAGGAGCTGGAGTAATCAGTCCTACAACCACTGTTTCTGTCCAGTTACCACTTGAATGTAGTGTTTATAGTGCTGAACTGTATGCGATAAAAATGGCTTTAAATGTCCTGAACGACCATCTAGACACCCAGATCATAATATACACTGACTCTTTAAGTGCTGTCAATGCCCTACAGAATAAATCACGAAATTTCCATCCACTTATCCCACAAATTAGATCTCAGTTATATCACCTCAGTGAAAATGAGCAAACTGTAACGTTTTGCTGGATACTCAGCCATGTTGGTATTCGAGGAAACGAGCGTGCAGATGAAGCAGCAAAACACCCTACTTGTTTCAATTACATCCCAGTTCCATATTCCGACTACAAACCAATCATACGGCAGATATGCACTGAGATATGGTCTGAAATGTGGCATCACCAAACAGATAACAAGCTCCTTCAAATAAAACAGAATCCACAGTTTTGGAGATCCAGTTCCCGATTAAACAGGCAAGAAGAGGTTGTGCTTGCTAGAGCACGAACTGGCCATACATATCTAACACACTTATTTTTACTACTAGGTGAAGATCCTCCACTTTGCTCGCTTTGTAGTACCACACTAACCGTGAAGCATATTATCATTGAGTGTCCACGTTACCATTCAGCCAGAATTGCATGTTTCAGATCTCTACTGAATTCACAAAACCCACTGCAACTAAAACATATACTAGGAGATGATGCCAATTTATCAGAATTGTTTATTTATCTGAAAATGATCAATGTATACAACCACTTCTAGACCCATCTATAATGTATTGATGAATTTTCGAAAGAAACAGGCGCAATTTGGCCATAGTAGCCCTTGTGCCAATAAATCCCACAACAACAACAACAACAACTTGCGACACCATTTTATCAATAAAGCATATTTTAGTATATTGCGTTAATTTTACCCATGTTCGCAATATATATTTTACCGCTTTTACTCATCCGACTGAGCCTTATACACTCAGTCAGATTTTATCAGACAACGACCACGTGTCAGCAGTTTTTAAGTTTTTACAAGCTATGAATATATACACACACATATAAATTGGATCATTTATTTTTAAACTTATACTGCTTTTATATATTTATATATATAAATAATTTGACGAGGTAACCTTTTTAAAGGTTACCAGAATTCATCTTTAGTGTTATTTTAATCATTTCCTGGCGCAGTATAGCCTTAGTTGTTTTTGCGCCAATAAACACAAAATCAAATCAAATCAAAAACCTGTTCCAGCATCAGACTATCCACAAATCATTCATGGTGCATGCCTAACAGAATGGACAGCACTCTGGCACTCCCAAACAAATAAACTTTTTCAATTTAAACAGGATCCTGGAATTTGGCGTTCCAGTGTCAGTTCATCAAGACGAGAAGAAGTACTCCATACACATTTGACTCACCTTCATTTACTCACAGGAGATGATCCACCACAGTGGATCATCTCCTGTGAGTAAATTTGACTGTGAAACACATTGTCATTGAATGGCCATACTATAAACAAGACAGAAATACAACCCTGCAATCTCTGGTTAACCTTGGGAAACCAATAACTTTAGAGAATGTCATTGGTGACAATGCAAATATTCCTGAATTTTTTACCTTTCTGAAGAAAATTGGAGTTTTTTGTCATTTCTAATTTCTGCCTTTTCTGACTGGACAAGAAATTCTCATAAACTATTACAATAAAGGAATAGGTGCATTATAGCCAAAGCAACTTATGTGCCATAAAACTCCCACAACAACAACAGGATTTAGTGTAAGATCAAGTAAGTTTTTATTTCCTCTGTTTGACAAAAAAAAAAAAAAAAAAAATTTGGGGTGGCCGTGTGACATTAATGTGAGTAATATTGCAACGTGTTTTCAATGTTGTGGTATCTATGCAGTCACTCATCATAATATACTGTGTTGAAATTCAGTTAACTAGTTTAGTTACATACATAACTAATCAGCTTAACTGGAAAATGAAGGAAGTGTAAATAAAATATGAAAACAAAATTTATGATGCCTTAAAACAAAATATGTTATGTTGAAATAAAAATAATGCTTCATAAGTCACTAAGCAGATGCCTTTTCTGACTTCCACTTTCCTTATTCTTTTCTGATTTTTAATTATAAACACAAGATGGAACTTACCTAACAATCTAACTGTAATCCACTGAATTCCCAGAGAAAACGACTTCTGGCTTTCTGCCACACACCTAAACAAAATTTTAAAACAATATTTTAACCAAAGCAAGGTAATGCAGATCTTTGGAAATGAGAAAATTTATCCTATATAGAGCAGAGCAACAATTTTTACAGTGTATGATTTCAGAATGTTTGGAAAGTCATATACCAAATCATGCTTCATATCATAAAAGGTATTTCATGATATGAAAGGTAAGATATTTTAATTAGAAATCACTCTTAGAATGACCTTTGTATGGAGATACAAAGGTCATTCTAAGAGTGACTCTTCTGAAACTTCATCTGAGGATGCATCATTATTATAGCTAATGATTTAGCAACTTCCTTCAGTAGAACCAAATAGATACCACCACCCTTTGTGCCTGGCCCCGGGTGCCAAGCAAATCTTGAGGCCAAGCGATCTTCCCTGCGACTGCTACTGCGATTGTATTAGAGAGATAAGCTTTTCACTTTGAGTTTTCACGTTTTTTCTTCCGTTATTCAAATATATAATAAGAGTTCTCTTTCTTAAAGAATAAGGAAGAAGTTGTAGAAAGGAAAATAACCTTTCTTAATTTTTCTCTGTACTAACCTTCTATTTTACTCGCTTGGTCACTTGGTGGCACTACTCCTGCCTCCCCGTGGCGGGGCTGGACCTGGGTGAAAAGACATCACCCAGGACTAAAAGGAGTTGAAAAGGGAGCAAAAAACTAACAACACAAGATTGGAGAAAGTTAACTCCAATAAATGTGATGACTTACAGCCGAACATGTCTCAGGCTAAGAGAATGAAAATAAACAGTTCTCAGCCTACTGTTCCTTTCTTTTTGGTGATACATTCCTTATCACCACAACCCGTTGGGAAATTATCCCCTTTCTTAGTTCAGAAGACTATAGAGTCCATGGTTGGATCACCAAAAATGATAAAACGATTAGAATCAGGTGATCTCTTAGTAGAAACCTCACTAAGTCATCAATCTGAGAAATTGCTAAAAATGAAAACTTTTGCAGGACTACCAGTTCAAGTTACCCCACATAATTCCCTGAATACATCGAAAGGTGTTATTACCGAATGGGACCTTTTGACTGTTTCAGAGGAAGAATTACTGCACGAGCTAACAGAACAACAAGTAATACATGGTAGGAGGATAATGATGAAGAAAGATGGAATTCTCATTCCAACCCGATCAGTAATCCTCACATTTAGCAATCCTTCTCTTCCCCAATCAGTTAAAGCAGGATATTTAAATTGCAAAATCCGTCCATATATACCTAATCCAATAAGGTGTTACAACTGTCAGCGATACGGACACTCTCAGGCGACATGTCGCAGTGACCACATCTGTCCACTCTGTGGATCAAAAGACCACAATCAAGCAAACGGCACCTCTGCTACACCACTCTGTCCCAATTGTCATGAAAATCATCCTGCTTTTTCGAAGACATGCGAAATGTGGGTATTGGGAAAGCAAATTCAAAAATACAAAGTAGAAAATAAAGTGTCTTATCCGGAAGCAAGAAAACAGATACTTGCAACCAAACCTTCACGTTCCTATGCTTCAGCAGTGAAACGACAGCAAACTATAGCCACTCAAACGGAGGTAGTAATACCTCTAAATCAAATTATAGACTGGAGTAAAGTAATATTGATGACAAAAACAGTTTCACAAGAAACATCCAGTGGTAAAGAACAGGATACTTCCATGCCTGGAAAGCAGAAATCAGAAGTAAAATCTTCAAAAACAAAGCAAACAGCATCTAGTAAGCTATGTGAACAGAAACAAACAAACATAGACCAAATGGATACTGATGAACAGAGAGAGAATGTATTAGAACTACATCCTGCAGAAGATATTGACACACCTCGTCCTAATTTTCCGAAGAAAGACAGACCCAAATATGATAAACGAAAAAACTCAAAAGCGCAGTCAGATTCAACAAATCGTTCCGAGACCTAAATAATGCAACATATTATTATACAATGGAACTGTCGTGGCTTACGTGGAAAATTGGATGAAATAAAAGATATTATTCAGCAGTATAAACCGGCCTGCATTTGCCTTCAGGAGACCCATCTAACACTTCAATCTTCACGCACATTTCAAAATTATACACTTTTCCGGAGAGACAGGAATGATAACAGGACTGCCAAAGGACGAGTGGCAATTTTGGTGAATACTAATATACCAGCTAAGCAAACAACATTAAGAACCAACTTAGAAGCAGTAGCGGTGAGAATAGCCATCGGAATTTCTATCACTATCTCGTCCCTATACCTTCCACCAAATACTCCCATTTCCAGATCGGAATTAAACGATCTTACTATGCAGCTGCAACCTCCCTATTGCCTTATGGGAGATATGAATGTCCATCATCATTTGTGGGGATCTTCTCACACAGACAGTAGAGGTAACTTAATCGAAACTTTCCTAGATGATCAACAACTGAATTTACTGAATACCGGATCTCACACTTATATCAGTTTGGCTACAGGTATCACTTCTGCAATAGACATAACAATGTGTTCTCCATCAGTTTATCCTAATATAGAATGGTTCGTGTTGAATGATCCTTACAACAGTGATCATTTTCCGATAGTATGTTCCATACAGACACAATCGACTCTCACAGAAGGAACCAGAACAGTATGGAATTTTAAAAAAGCTAATTGGAGTAAATATATTCAATTGATCAAACTGGATAAGCAATTAATAGAATCCCTACCAATAGATGACGCTGTCTTATATTTCAACGAACTATTAGAAGCTTCCGAAGCTACAATACCTCAAATAAGTAAGGTAAGGCAGACGCGGTACAACTCTTGGTGGAATGCAGAATGTGGAACAGCCAAAACAAAACAAAATCGTGCATGGAATAGATTCCGAAAATATCCAACAACCCTCAATTTGATTGCGTATAAAAAAGCCAAAGCTGAAGCGAGGAGAATTCAGAAAAAAGCAAAGAAAAATTCTTGGATCGTGTTTGCTTCCACACTTACTAGGAGGCCCCGGGTGCCAAGCGTTTCTTGAGGCCAAGCTATTTTCTGTGCTAAATAGTGCTGCGATTCCTATAGCGATTTTCTAAAGCGACTGAGTTTTTCCTTGTTTCATTTCGTTCGTAAGTCTTTCTGTTGATTAGCTCTACTTTTTAAAAGTATAGAAAGAGAGCCAGAAAAAGGAAAGTACCTTTTTCTTTATTGTATATACTAACCGTACTAACTCCTACGCTTGGCCACAAGCGGCACTGCTCCTGCCTCCCCGTGGCGGGGCCGGTAACCTGGGTGGAAAAGCTAATCCCCCAGGGCGAAAAGGAGCCGACATGGATAAAGAAAATTATCCAGCCTTAGAGCCTTCAAGCTCAAATACCATAGACTGGTATAACTCTGATGAAGGTAGTGCGCAACATAAGCGCTTAAAAGTAGATAATCAACCCGAGTATCCAACTTTCCTGATTATCCATTCCTTAACTAGTCAACCAGTGAGCAAACTCTCCCCATTTATTATAGAGAGATTTCTAGAAAATGCTGCTGGATCACCTAAAATGGTCAAAAGGTTACAGTCAGGGGATTTGCTGGTGGAAACTACACAGTCGAAACATTCAGAATTATTGTTAAAGATGACAACATTTGGTGGTATCCCTGTTAAAATATCTCCCCACTCAACCCTAAATAGTTCCAAAGGTGTTATCTCTGAGTGGGATCTATTGAATGTAACAGAAGAGGAGCTTGTACAAGAACTTAAAGACCAAAAGGTCATACAAACTAAGAGAATTTTGACTCGTAGAGACGGCAATCTCATTCCAACCCGCAGTGTAATTCACACATTCAATACCCCAAACTTACCAAATACTGTAAAAGCTGGTTATTTAAATTGCCATATCCGCCCGTATATACCAAATCCAATACGGTGTTTTAAATGTCAGAAGTTCGGACACTCTCAGGCAACGTGTCGAGGAAACACAATATGCCCAAAATGTGGATCCCAGGATCACACTCAAACAGACTGTACTGCTACATCTCCAGTTTGTCCTAACTGCAGGGAAGAACATCCTGCATATTCTAGAAATTGTGATTTATGGAAAGTTGGGAAAAAAATACAGAAATTTAAAGTGGAAAATAAAGTGACTTATCAGGAAGCGCGACGACAAGTACTGAAAGATACTCCTGTACGTACATATGCAGCTGTTACAAAGAAATACCGTTCAATTGCCACACAAACCACTGACTCAGTTCCACCGAACATATCACTGGCTGAATGGGCTAGAGCTCAGCTTTCAGTTCCTCAGCCATCCTTGAAGCAAAACAACAGAGACCAGACTTGCAATACTCCAATCTCCATCCCAAATACTAGTGGCATTAAGTCCCAAAGTGAGACCAGGATGACACAAGCCGAATCTTCTACTAAAACTCAAATTAATACTGCAGAAATGGATACAGATGACAAAACTGAACAAGAACCTATATTAGAAATTCATGCCGAAGAAGATATGGACACTGGACGGCCTACCTTTCCTAAAAAAGATAAAATTAAAATAGATCGCAATAAGCCTACTGCCTCTAAAAAGCAACCGGATCATCCTACCACTAAAACTAAATAATGAAGTGCATTTTACAATGGAACTGTCGAGGACTACGTACTAATACAGATGAACTTTATGAACTAATCCGAGATTTCAATCCAGCAGGCATTTGTTTACAAGAAACTTTTTTAACTCCACAAGTGACCCCCTCAATAAAGAAATATATTTTGTACAGGCGTGACAGGAATACAGCAACTGCAGCCCATGGAGGTGTAGCGGTTTTGGTATCCGTTACTATTCCGTCTAGACAAATCCCTTTAAAATCCAATTTAGAAGTTGTTGCTGTGAGAATAGAAATTGGAATATCTTTATCTCTTATTTCTATTTATCTTCCGCCGAACCAAACGTATATACTCAGAGACTTTGATGAGCTCCTTGCCCAGATACCATCTCCTTTTTGTCTGATGGGTGATTTTAATGGACACCACCCATTATGGGGAAGTCTCCATATGGATAAAAGAGGGCAGCTAATAGAAGCATTACTGGACAAACAAAATCTAACTCTGCTGAACACCGGTGCACATACTCATGTTCATTTTCCTTCAGGAAATACTTCAGCCATAGATCTATCTATTTGTTCCCCGGCTCTGTACCCAAGTATACATTGGGCTGTATTGGATAATCCTCACAATAGTGATCATCTTCCAATTACTTGTAAATTCCAAACTACCACCACCTATCCGGAAACTCGCAGAAGATGGAAATTTACAAAGGCAAACTGGGAAAAATTTTCCTTAAATACAGTTTTAGATAAAAACTTCATTCTGAACCAGTCAATAGATGAAGCTAATGACCATATTACTAAACGGATACTAGCAGCAGCTAACATAGTTGTCCCTCAGTCGTCGACTCATCCACGCAGGTGCAAAAACTACTGGTGGAATGATGAATGCAATAGAGCAAAAAAAGAAAAGAACAAAGCTTGGAATATCTTCTGCAAGCATCCCACTATTATAAACCTTATAAATTACAAGAAATTAAATGCTAAAGCACGACAAATAAGAAGGAAAGCCAAAAAAGATTCCTGGATACAGTTCGCTTCCACTATCACCAAAAACACCGATACAAGATTAATCTGGAGGAAAATCCAACATCTGAATGGCAAATATCCATTGTCATCCTCTCCAATATTGATCTGTAATGGACAGGAACTGTCTTCCTCCAAAGACATAGCAAATGCTTTTGCTGAAGCCTTTGCAAAAATTTCAGCAGCAAATTCATATGATGCTTCATTCCAACAAATTAAAGTGGTAGCAGAAAGGTATAAGTTAAATTTCAACACCGGTCTGTCTCTTCCATATAATCAGCTTTTTACTATATCCGAGTTAACGGATGCTCTTAACAGAGCACCCAATAGTGCAGCGGGACCTGATGGTATATTTTATATTATGCTAAAACACTTGAATGATACTGCTTTGCAAATTCTTTTAATATTTTTCAACAGAATTTTTGAAGAACATATTTATCCTAGCTCTTGGAGACATTCACTTGTATTAACCATCCCTAAACCAGGGAAAGACTTCTCTAATCCAGGAAATTATCGTCCAATTTCCTTAACTAGTTGTTTGGGGAAAACACTGGAGAAAATGGTTCTGAAGCGCCTCACCTGGTTTCTTGAGTCACATAACATCTTACATAAAAATCAGTACGGTTTTCGGCAAAATAGATCTGCATTAGATATGATGACCAAAGCAGAATCGAACATCAGAAACGCTTTTGTCAGAAATGACCACCTTGTTATGGTAAGTTTTGATTTAGAAAAGGCCTTTGATACAACATGGCGTTTTGGTATTCTGCGTGACCTTTACACCTTTGGTCTACGAGGCAGGCTTCCTCTGTTTATTCAGAGCTTTCTCCAGAGCAGAACCTTTCAGGTTAGTCATCTAAATACTCTATCTAGAATTCATATACAGGAGGAAGGGGTCCCTCAAGGGTCTATCTTGAGTCCAACTCTATTTTTAATAAGAATAAACAAAATCATCCATGATATTCCAAGCACAGTAGAAGTATATCACTATGCAGATGACCTCATGATTTCGTGCCAAGGAAAAACTATGAATTCTATTGAGAGACAGCTTCAAATCTCAATTAACAAAATCGAGCTGTGGATGTCTCGCAATGGCTACCGCTTATCACCACAAAAATCTAACTGTATTCATTTCTGTAAAAAACGTAAGATCCACCCTGAGCCTGAACTACATCTTAAAAATACCACCATACCTCTTTCCAATAGTATCAGATTTCTTGGCCTAATGCTGGACAATAAATTAAACTTCTTACAACACATCTCATATCTGAGAACCATTTGCTTGAAAAAATTAAATATCCTCCGAGTACTATCTTCATTGACGTGGGGTGCTGACCGATACACTCTGCTTCGGCTATATCGGGTATTAATCCGATCTCGCTTGGATTACGGAGCTCCAATCTATGACTCTGCCAGGAAGAGTGTACTAACTCGGCTAGACACCATCCATCACAGTGCCCTAAGAACTGCTTTAGGAGCATTCAGAACATCCCCTGTACAGAGTCTATATATAGATGCACACGAACCTCCACTCCATCTTCGGAGGAAAATGTTGATGCTGAACTATGCAGCAAAAATACGGAGTCTTCCTTTTCATCCTATCTCGCCATACTTATTTGAGCCCCAGTGGACCACATTTTATCAAAACAAGCCTAACGAAAACAAGCCTATTGGGATAAGGTTGCTACAGTTAACACAATGTTGGAATCTAGACATGGGTAATGTCTTTCAGGAAATGAGCAATCACGACCCTCCGTGGTCTGATTATACACCAATTTGTAACTTCTCATTCCAACAATGGGGGAAAAAGCAAGCAGCAGACCTTACCATCAGGAAACTCCATGCTGCACATGTAGCAGAAAATTCTCGGTATCTTCAAATATATACCGATGGCTCGAAAACAAGTACGACAGTGGGCGCAGCAGCAGTTTCTTCTATCTTTTCTACTTCTGTGTCCCTTCCAAAGGAATGCAGCATCTACTCTGCTGAACTGTGGGCGATTAAAATAGCTCTGGATCACGTTATTAATCTGTCTAGTAAGCGAATTATGATCTACTCTGATTCTCTGAGTGCAATAAAATCATTGAAAAATCCATCCAAACCAATCCACCCCATCTTGAAGCAAATTAGATCACAGATAATTGCGTTACAAGCTGCAAACCAATTAGTCCGTTTCTGTTGGATAACGGGTCATGTAGGCATCAAAGGAAATGAATATGCAGATCAAGCCGCTAAACATCCAATCACTGCAAGATCTCCTAACTACCAAGTGCCATATGTAGATTACAAATCAGTCATAAAAAACGTGTGTGAAGAGCAATGGTTGCAAATCTGGCAGGCTCAGTGTGGAAATAAACTGCTTCAATTTAAACAGGAACCTAAGTTATGGCCATCAAGTATGCGATCAAATAGGCAAGAGGAGGTGATCCTGGCTAGGACGCGTATTGGGCACACGCATCTAACCCATATTTATCTGCTCATGGGGGAAGATCCGCCTATTTGTACATATTGTCAGACTACACTTACGGTGAGGCATATTCTAATAAATTACAATCATTATAATAATTATCGGGAAAAAATTTTCAAATCGCTTTCATATCTGCAAGAACCTTTGACATTACCCATCTGATTGGAGACAATGCAAATCTAGCTGAGTTCTTTTATTTCTTAAAGCAGACGGGATTATTTTACAGATTTTAACTGTAAATTGCACTATCAAATAGAATCAGGCACAATATGGCTTTAGCAGCCCTTGTGCCATTAAACAGCACATCAACCAACCATCAACCGCTTCTGCTGGGTTCCCAGCCACATTGGGATTAGGTGAAATGCTTTGGCTGTTGCCGCAGCCAAATCAGCAATTCCCAATAATAACCGCTGCCTGTTAGTCCCCTATACAGACTACAGGCAAATAGTACATCAAAAGATACATTCCCAATGGCAGGATTCGTGGAACAGACAGACTGCGAATAAATTATATCATATAAAACCTGTAATTGAACCGTGGCAGTCTAGTCTGCGCAGGAATCGTAAGGAGGAAGTTGTTCTTGCCCGGACCCGCATAGGACACAGTCATTTAACTCATTCGTTTTTGCTGAGGGCTGATGACCCTCCTATGTGTGAGTCCTGTGGCACAATTTTAACAATCAGACGCATTTTAGTTGACTGTACCAGTTTTAGAAATGCTCGTTTTACCGCTTTTAACAATCTGACTGAGCCGTATACACTCAGTCAGATTTTATCCAACAATGACCATGTGTCTGCTATTTTTAATTTCCTAAAATCAGTAAACCTTTTTAATCATATTTAAAAAATCTTATTATTTTAAGATTTTCTATTGTTACTTGTTTACTGATATTTGTCTGTTACAGTTTATACTTGTTTTTATAACCTGACGTAGTGACCTAATTCAGTAGGTCACTGAAAATTTTTTACTTTTTATGACAAGGTTTTGGCGCATTATAGCCATAGTTGCTGATGCGCGAATAAAACTCAACCAAACAAGCAAACAAACCTTTAAATATCAGGAGAAAGATGTTGCTGTTAAACTATGCAATCAAGATCCAAAGCCAGGTTACCCATCCTAATTGTTCAATACTTCATGATCCGCTGTATATGACCCTGCATAGAAACAAACCACAGACAGTTCGGCCTGCTGCTATTAGGCTAAAACATCTAACAGAAGATTGGGATATACACTTCGATAAAATTTTGCGAGATCCTATAGATCCTGACCCTCCATGGTCCGTCATCATGCCATGTTGTGACAAGTATTTCCATCAGTGGGGTAAACACTCTCTATCAGACTTTACCGTCCGACAGCTACACATTGAACATATTCAACATTATCCTGACTTCGCAAAAATATATACAGATGGATCGAAGTCTGAGAGTGGATCGGGTGCAGCAGTGGTACTCCCTGATACCATCATTTCTCAATCTCTTCCGACAGAGTGTAGTAGCTACACAACTGAATTATATGCCATCAAGCTTGCATTAGAAAATGTCTTCCATATGTCAATTCAAAAGAGCATAATATACACAGACTCGCAAGGTTCCGTATTAGCATTACAAAACAATTCCCCGCCTACTCACCCGTTATTAAAGCTCATCAAAACACAGTTGATACGTCTTAGAGAGCATGAGCAAAAGGTTATCTTCTGCTGGATCCCAGGCCATACCGGAATACCAGTGAATGAAATTGCAGATGACGCTGCCAAAAATCCATCCAGCCCAGCCCCAACAAATTCGCTAGTACCCGTCACAGATTATAAAATGAAAATACAAAGAATATGTAAAGATCAATGGACTCTTCAGTGGCAAACACAATCCCATAATAAACTACACCAAATAAAACCCTTACCAAAATTATGGGCTTCCAGCTCTATAGAAAACAGGCAAGAAGAAGTAATTTTAGCCAGAGCCAGAATTGGCCATACTCATTTAACCCATCTGTTCCTTTTGTCAGGAAAAGATCCTCCCCAGTGTAATCATTGTCATACACCACTCACAGTCAAACACATACTTCTGGACTGTACTATATATAATAATGCTCGACTAATATAATGTTTCTTGTTTACTGATATCTGCCTTTTACCGTTTATACTTGTTTTTATACATTGACTTGGTGACCTAATTCGTTAGGCCAAAAAAAATTTTTTACCTTTTTTAATGACTAGGTTTTGGCGCATTATAGCCTTAGTCGCTAATGCGCCAATAAAACCCAACAACAACAACAGCTCGACTAATGTCTTTCAATTCTCTGTCAAATTTAAAGGAACCTCTGTCACTTAGCCATATCATAGGCGAAAATTCAAATCTTGCAGAATTCTTCTCCTTCCTAAAACGAATAGGATTGTATAACTGTATTTAACTGCTTCTAAATCAATAAACGCAGACAGTATGCACCACTTCCATAAGTGCAATATGGCCTAAGTAGCCATTGCACTTTAAACCCAAACAACAACAACAACATTATAGCCTTAGTTGCTAATGCGCCAAAAAATCCAAACAAACCAACCAAAACAAAACCATTATATAAAATATAAAATTTTACAGGCTCATTTTAGCCGCAGTAGCTCTTGAGCCAAGAATTTTTAAATCAAATCAAAATCAAAACTGATAAATAATCGTAAACCAATAACTCTTGAAAATTGCTTTGGTGATAAGGCAAATATTTCTGAATTTTTTGACTTCCTCAAGCAAACTGGACTTTTTAATAATTTCTTATTTCGAATTTTCTTTTGATTTTATAGAAATTCCTGATCTCTTAAAATAATAAGTGAATAGGCACATTAGCCATAGAAACTTATGTGCCATTAAGCCTCAATAACAACAACAATTACCTTCCTGAGAATGATGCACAAATATCATCTGATCTGAATCCTCTTTTTTAATATAACAATCATGTACCCAATAAGATTGTAATAGGTGCATTATGGGCTTAGTAGCCCTTGCCCCAAAAAAACCCAACAACAACAATTGGGATACATTTATTTATAATATAATTAAAAATGAGTGTTTAAAATCTTGTAAATCTCTGGAAAGTGCTATATGTTGACACTCACCTCAAAGTAGCCGAAAGAGATGGCATGCTGACCAAAAATGTTAACAACATACAGAAAAACATGATGAGAAGAAATACTGGCATGTATCCACAAGTGCTGGGACATGTTTCTCGAGTTGCTTGAATTTCTACATACGCACTATCAATAGAAACATTTCTTCCTTTGTCTTTTATACAGGTGCAATTTCCGTATACCTAAAATTATATAAATGAATTAATATATATAATGTTGGATAAATTATGCTATGCTGTATAAGGCTAAAATTAAAAATATAAAGATTTTTCTAATATGAAGGAGAGAAAATTCAGTATTGCTGCAAAATTAAAAAAAAAAAAAAAAAGAAAGAAAGACAGAAAAAAAAAAAAACATTGATGCTCACGAGCAACCACTAACTTTACACAGGAAAACACTGTTACTGAAATATGCTGTCAAGACACAAAGTTGTGCCTGTCATCCATTTAGTCATACCTTTTCAACCCACTGTTAGAAATCCTAAACAGAAACAAACCTAGCATAGTAAAACCAGCTGGTCTTCACCTTCTTGAATTGGTCCAAGTTTGGAATATTTCCATCTATTCCGTAAAGCAGGTAGCAACCTATACTCAAGCACCACGGGCTCCTCCTCCTCTTCCAACCTGTGACGCTTATCTCTGTCAGTGGAGAAAGAATACTTTGCAAGCATCAAATGTCAATTAAAAACCATTTCCTCTGCGACCGAGTTTTCTGCATTTTTAATAATGCATTCATTATCAGAACAGCCTCTTAGTAAGCTATCCCCCTTTCTTATCCAAAAACACTTGGAAACTATTGCAGGGTCTCCCAAGATGGTTAAGAGATTGCAATCGGGTGACTTACTAGTAGAAACTGTCAACTGCAGGCATTCTGAAAAACTCTTTAAAGTGACAAACTTTGCTAAAATTCCAGTAAAGGTAACTGCCCATGCAACCCTAAATACATCTAAGGGTGTTATATCTAGTTGGGACCTTTTGAATGTGACAGAAGAAGAAATTAAAGAAGAGCTAAATGAACAAAATGTAATTGCTGTCAAAAGAATTATGACTAAAAGGGACAATATACTCATACCCACCAGAAATATCATTCTCACCTTTAGCAGTCCAAATCTACCATCATCAGTAAAAGCAGGATATCTACTCTGTCACTTTCGTCCTTATATTCCTAATCTGTTGAGATGCTATAAATGCCAAAAGTATGGCCACTCTCAGACGGCATGCAGAGGGAACCCAGCTTGTCCTAACTGTGGATCTTCTGATCACAGTCAAAATGACTGTTCGGCAAAAGAAATGACTTGTCCTAATTGCAAGGGTAACCATCCTGCTTACTCTAAAACATGTGAGAAGTGGAAAATGGAAAAAAAAATTGTAAAATATAAAGTCGAAAACAAAGTTACTTATCAGGAAGCAAGAAAATTAATTGCGCCCAGTATATCTAACCGTAGCTATGCCAGTATTGCAAAAAAATATCAAACAATAGCCACGCAAACTGATGTTACTGTTCCATCCAAAATATCAATCTCTGACTGGACGGCCCCGAGTGCCAAGCGTTTTCCAAGTGATCAAGTGATTTAAAGTGATTCTAGAGTGCGCTTCTCAATTATACTTAGTTTACTATATTTATAGCGATCTTAATTTTTTAGTACTCCATAAGTAAGTTTTGCTAAAAGAATCTAGCAAACTAACAGAAAGGAAAGTCACCTTTCTTTTTTCTCTTATCTCAAACTAACCACCAACCCTACTAACTTATAGCAACTGCTTGGTCACTTGGTGGCACTGCTCTTGCCTCCTCGTGGCGGGGCTGGAAACCTGGGAGTTGGAAGGTACGCTCCCAGGGCTAAAAGAGCAAATCATGAGTAGTAAAGTCACTACTTCCCAAGGGACTTCAGAAAAGATCCCACCAAATCGGCTTGATGAAGAACCAGAAAATACTGCCAAAAGGCAAAGAACAGACGGCTCCAAACCATCACAGATTCCTTTGTTCCTAATCATCCACTCCACAGGAGAGGAGACACTAGGAAAGAAATCCCCATTTTTCATCCAAAAAGTCTTGGAAGGACTAGCCGGAACACCAAAAACGGTCAGGCGACTCCGATCTGGGGATTTATTAGTCGAAACGTCTAGTACTAGACATTCAGAAAAGCTCTGAATGTATCAAACTTTGGAGGTATACCAGTAGTGGTCACCCCCCATAACACTTTAAACTCTTCGCGGGGAGTAATCTCCGAATGGGACCTCTTACACGTTACTGAAGAGGAAATCAGCAAAGAACTCCAAAATCAAGGAGTGACAAATGTAAGACGGATTTCTATTCGGAGAGATGGAAATGTAATACCTACCAAAACCTTAATCCTGACATTTAACACACCAAAAATCCCATGCACCGTAAAAGCAGGATATTTGAACTGCCAAGTAAAAGTATATATTCCAAATCCTTTGCGCTGTTTCAAGTGTCAACAATTTGGACACTCTCAAACAGCATGTAGAAACACACCGACATGTGCTAAATGTGGATCCAAAGAACATCAGATTGATGAGTGCCCAGCCACAGCCCCAAAGTGTCCAAATTGTAAAGGAGAACATCCCGCGTACTCCAGAGCATGTGATAGATGGAAAAAAGAAAAAGAAATACAGAAATACAAAACAGAGCACAATATTACATACCAAGAAGCAAGAAAAATGGTCCAGCCAACCATAACCAATAGACCAACGTACGCACAAGTAACAACTAAATTTAAATCAGTGGAATGTCAAACTGAAATCTCAGTTCCTCCAAATGAATCTTTTTCTCCACAAGTCAAACACTTACTCCAAGCAAAGCAACAAGATAAACAAGAGAAAACAGTAAACACACCCATCTCAATCCCCTCAGATTCTCCAACCTTGCAACAGTGTAAGAGTAATAGCAGACCACAAAATCACGAACCTAACTCAGAATTTATGGAATTTGAGAAAACGGGAAAGATAGATGACGATACGTTGGAAATCCATGCCGAAGAATCAGAAGAAGATATGGATACCGGAAAACCGATATTTCCCAAAAGAGACAGAGTAAGGACAGAAAAACAAAAGACAGTCACCCAACGAAAACAGCTCGAGGGGCTGAGCAAATATAAATAATGGATAAAATTATCCAGTGGAACTGTCGTGGATTACGTACTAATTTTGACGACGTACTGTATCTGATCACCCATTACACACCAATCTGTATATGTCTCCAGGAAACGTACCTCAAACAACAAGATACCCTGAATATCAGGAACTACTCAATGTACAGAAGAGACCGAATAACTCAAAGTATAACACATGGAGGAGTTGCTATATTAGTAAATGACAGAATACCAACACAACAGGTGCATTTAAATAGCCCATTAGAAGCGGTAGCAATTCGTACAATAGCAAGGTCCCTATTAACCATATGTTCATTATACATTCCACCAGGAGATGATGTCTCTTATGAAGACCTAGACGCATTACTACAACAACTACCACCCCCAATTTGTCTGATGGGATATATGAATGGACATAACCCTTTGTGGGGATGCTCCGACTACAACAGAAGAGGACGCATCATTGAACAACTTCTAGATAATCATAACCTCTTACTTCTTAACAGGGGTAACCACACCTACTTCCATTTTCCAACTCGGACCACCACAGCTATAGATCTTACCATATGTACCCCTACACTTTACACAGCATTTAATTGGCCCCGGGTGCCAAGCGTATTTCGAGGCCAAGCTATATTCTTGCGATTTATAAAGTGCTCTTGATAAGTGATTGAAATTATATTTTACGTTCACATTTCTATAAACAGTTTTACTTTAAAAAACAGTTCTATACTTGAAAAGTAACAAGTAGAACACAGGAAGGAAATACACCTTTCTTTACATTTTCCTCAATTTATATTTTTACTAATTAACTAACACTTCAACCGCTTGGCCTCCGAGCGGCACTGCTCCTGCCTCCCCGTGGCGGGGCCGGTAACCTGGGGGAAAAGTTATCCTCCAGGGCGAAAAGGAGTAACGATGGATATAAATGACTATCCACCTCTAGAGCCTTCAAATTCAAGGCCAGACATACCAAATGATGATGACCTAAACCAACCAAAAAGGCTCCGAAGAGAAGTGCAGAGCAATGAGATGCCAAACTTCCTTGTAATACATTCGCTCTCCAACCAGCCTGTTGGCAAATTGTCACCATTTGTCATCCAAAGATTTTTGGAATCCATTGCTGGTACGCCGAAAATGGTTAAACGTCTGCAGTCCGGAGACCTACTAATCGAAACAGCTTCCTCAAAACATTCAGAATGGCTGCTTAAAACAACAACCTTTGCTGGGCTACCCGTATCTGTAACTCCCCACAATACGTTAAACTCGTCAAAAGGTGTCATCACAGAGTGGGACCTGATTACAGTATCTGAAGAGGAACTAGTACAGGAACTGGGCAATCAAAAAGTAATTAGTGCAAAACGTATAAAAACCAAAAAAGATGGAAATCTTGTTCCAACCCGATCCATAATTTTAACATTCAGCACCCCAGATTTACCATCCTCAGTAAAAGCTGGCTATTTAAACTGCCGAATACGGCCTTACATACCTAATCCTCTACGTTGCTTTAAATGCCAAAAATATGGACATTCGCAACAAGCATGTAGAGGTGATGCCATTTGTCCAATTTGTGGTTCCAAGGAGCATACACAAACAGACTGTTCAGCCTCAAGTCCCATTTGTCCAAACTGCAAAGAAAGTCACCCAGCCTTTTCCAAATCTTGTGAAATGTGGAAAACGGGGAAGAAAATCCAAAAATATAAAATAGAGCACAAAGTCACGTACCCTGAGGCACGCAGACAGGTTATGTCGACCATGCCCAGTCGTTCATATGCAGCTCACACTCGAAGCTTTAATTCAACAGCAGCTCAAACAGATGTATCCATACCTCCCTGCACATCTCTATCTAAATGGGTTAAAAACACATTATCAAGCCCTGTCAAAGACACACATCAAATTAAAACCACTGAATCGACCAACACTCCAATCAGTATCCCAGTTGAGACTCGGACAGTCCCGCATGACAAAGAAAAACTGAAAACTACTAAACACAACAATAAACCTGAATCATCCACTGGTAGTATGGAAGTAGATGTAAACCCAGATCATGAAGAACCAATACTAGAACTTCACGCAAACGATACTATGGATACCGGTCGCCCTACCTTCCCGAAAAGAGACCGAAAAAAATCCTCCTCAAACAAAAAACAGTCAGATGAATCGTCCTCATCTAAACCAAAATGAACCACAGCATCTTACAATGGAATTGCAGAGGCTTTCGTTCAAACACAGACGATATTCAATACCTAATTAATCAATATTCTCCGGTTGCCTTTTGTTTACAGGAAACTTACCTAACCACACAAATTTCTCCTTCGATAAAGAACTATTGCATTTATCGAAGAGATCGAAATACCGCTAGCGCTGCCCATGGTGGTGTGGCAATCTTAGTAAATTCAAAGATCCCAACTAAACATATCCCACTCCAAACTAATATAGAAGCTGTTGCTGTTCGTATAATTCTCCATAGTGCAATAACACTAGTCTCAATATACCTACCGCCAAACTGTACTAACTCTTTAAAAGATCTTGAAGACCTCTTTATACAGGTACCTCCACCTCTCTGTATATTAGGGGACTTTAACGGGCACCACCCATTATGGGGCTCTCCTAAATTGGATAGACGAGGCCGACTAATTGAAAGTTTTTTGGATGCACTAAATCTCACTATACTCAATACAGGTGCACCGACACACGTACAGCTTCCAACAGGACACACCTCAGCAATAGATCTCTCAATTTGTTCACCAGTACTAGTCCCAGCCATAGAGTGGTATGTAATAAACGATCCCATGGGCAGTGACCACTTCCCAATAGTATGCAACTTTCTAAAAGCAAAGACTCCTTCAATTCAACCCTGCAGAAAGTGGAAATTTGTCCGAGCAGACTGGGCAAAATTTCAATCATCAATTGACCTCGATGAGGAAAAAATCCGCCTCCAGCACATTGATGATGTGACAGATTACATCACGTCGCATCTTCTAAATGTGGCTAAAGACACAATACCAATATCAAATCCGCCGGGCCGAAAGCATTATAATTACTGGTGGAATGACAAATGCACCACAGCAAAGAGAGCAAAAAATAAAGCCTGGAATTTGTTTCGGAAATGTCCGAGCACAGTCAATCTCATTAATTATAAGAAATTAAGGGCAAAAGCACGCTTCATACAAAAACAGGCAAAGAAAGAATCCTGGACCCGTTTTGCATCCACTTTTCACAGAAATACCGATCCCAAAATAATATGGAAAAAAATTAGACAGCTGTCTGGTAAGTTTCCTACCATACCTTCTCCAATCCTCTCCTGGAATGGAAAAGATCTCTCTAATCCTGTAGATATAGCTAATGCTTTAGCCAATACTTTTGCAGAAATCTCAGCAACGTCAGCCTATACTACCTCTTTCCAAAGAATTAAAATCACTAAAGAAAAGCATGCTATTCATTTTCAAACTACCCGTCCTCTCCCATATAACAAACCTCTGCAATATTCTGAACTTTTACATGTCATTAGAACAGCTCGCAATGGTGCTGCTGGACCAGATGGAATTTATTATGTCATGCTACAACATCTTGATGACAAAGCTCTGCGCTGCCTCCTGGTCTTTTACAATCGCATATTTTTAGAAAATGTTTATCCAGCATCTTGGCATCACTCTACAATTTTGGCATTCCTGAAGCCTGGAAAAGATCCATCAAACCCAAATAGCTATAGACCCATATCTCTCTCAAGCTGCCTCAGTAAAATCCTTGAGAAAATTATCCACAGAAGACTCGTCTGGATCATTGAGTCGGAACATCTAATGAGCCATTGTCAATATGGCTTTCGCCAAAACAGATCATGCTTAGATCTTATGGTCAAGGCCGAATTTGCCATCCGTAATGCTTTTGTCAAACATGAACATCTAGTAATGGTTTCAATAGACATAGAGAAGGCTTTTGATACCACCTGGCGGTATGGTATACTTAGTGATCTTTACCTTCTCGGACTACGAGGCAATCTTCCTATATTCATTCAGAACTTTCTACATACAAGAACATTTCAAGTTCGATATCAACATGCCCTTTCCCCAACTTTCATCCAGGAAGAAGGTGTTCCACAGGGATCAGTACTGAGTGCCACACTTTTTGCCCTGAGAATAGATTGTATTACTAAGCAGCTTCCAAATACAGTTGAGACTTACCTTTATGCAGATGACCTTTCCATCTCTTGTCATTCTCAAAACATGAGGTCTATTGAAAGACAGCTTCAGATATCACTTAATAAAATTCAACAATGGGCGAGCCTCAACGGCTATCGGCTCTCACAACAGAAAACAGTTGCCATCCATTTCTGTAGACAACGCAAACTTCATCCAGATCCTGAACTTCAAATTTCTAACATCTTTGTCCCGGTCACCAGCAACATCCGATTTCTAGGATTAACCCTTGACAATAAGTTAAATTTCCTAGATCATATTAAAAATGTACGGACTTCATGTCTAAAAAAGTTAAACATACTCAGAGCTTTATCTGCCCAAACATGGGGTGCAGATCGTACCACACTTCTTCGGTTATACAGGGCATTAATCAGATCTCGTCTCGATTACGGTGCTCCAATCTATGATTCTGCCAGAAAGAGTGCATTACGCTGGCTTGATCCCATTCAGCACAGTGCTTTGAGAATTGCAACTGGTGCATTCAGAACGTCGCCAGCACATAGTCTCTACATTGATGCTCATGAGCCCCCACTAACTTTACGCAGGAAAACACTGTTACTCAAATATGCTGTCAAGATACAAAGCTGTGCTTCTCATCCCATTCGGTCATACCTTTTTAACCCACCGTTAGAAACCCTATACAGAAACAAACCTAGCATAGTAAAACCAGCTGGTCTTCGCCTTCTTGAACTTGTGCAAGTTTGGAATATTTCCATCCATTCCGTAAAGCAGGTAGCAACTTATACTCAACCTCCATGGACTCCTCCTCCTCTTCCAATCTGTGACACTTACCTCTGTCAATGGAGAAAGAATTCCTTGCAAGCAGCAAATATCAACCAAATTCACGCAGTTCACATTGAAAGATATTCTGATTTCTCTCCAATTTATACAGATGGCTCTAAATCTAATTCAAATGTTGGAGCAGCTGCAGTGTTTCCAAATACAATTGTATCAGCTTCCCTTCCGTCAGAATTTAGTATATTTTCTGCTGAATTATACGCAATAAAACTAGCTTTAGAAAATCTTCATTTTAACTCTTCCTTAAAATCTGTCATTTACACTGATTCCCTCAGCTCAATCATGTCGTTATGTAATTCCTCAGATAAAGTTCACCCTGTTCTAGATGAAATCAGAAGCTTATTACTGCAAATTAAAGAACCCAATCAACAGGTCACTTTTTGCTGGATTCCAGCACATTCCGGTATTTTAGGAAATGAACTGGCCGATAAAGCTGCAAAAAATCCAACTACCTTAGATGTAACCAACATCCCTGTTCCAGCATCAGATTATGCACTAACCATTCATGCTGCTTGCCTATCACAATGGACAGCCCTGTGGCACTCCCAGACTAATAATAAACTCTTTCAGTTTAAACAAGACCCGAAAATTTGGCGCTCCAGTGTCCGTACATCGAGACGAGAAGAAGTAGTCCTCTCAAGGGCAAGAATAGGACATACACATCTGACCCACCTTCATTTACTGAGAGGAGATGATCCACCACAATGTACACATTGTTCTAACAATTTGACTGTAAAACATATTCTTATTGGCTGCCCCTATTATAAACAAGCGAGAACTTCATCCTTGATCTCACTGGTTAATCTACATAAACCAATTACTCTTGAAAACCTGATTGGTGATAAGGCAAATATTTCTGAATTTTTTGACTTTCTCAGGCAAACTGGGCTTTTCAATTATTTCTGATTTTCTTTTGATTTAGAGAAAACTCATGTCTTAATATAATAAGTGAATAGGCACATTATAGCCTTAGCAGCTGATGTGCCATTAAACCTCCAGAGCAACAACAACAGCATTTAATTGGGAAGTTTTTGAGGATCCTCTTGGGAGTGATCATATTATCCAGTAATTTCCACACTGGTCAGTGAATATCCATACCATACCAGCAGGACTCCTCGTTGGAAAATAGAAAAAGCTAATTGGGAAGCATTCAGGAGGAAAGCAGTTTTCAACACCAATATCATTGAGCAGGAAACAGTAGTTGTTGCACTAGCACATGTCACAGAAACCATACAAAACGCAGGCAAGCTAACAATCCCTAAGACTTCATCACATTTTCCAAACTGTCCGAAAACATGGTGGAATGATGACTGCACTGAAACAAGAAAACAACAGAATAGGGCATGGAACCGTTTTCGCAGGTATCCCACAACAGAAAATCTGATTCAGTTCAAAAGAATGCGTGCCATAGCGCGATTTACCAGGAAGCAGAGTCGAAAAGCAGCATGGATAAAATTCACATCTACAATAAACAAAAAAACAAATGCACATATAGTCTGGAATAAAATAAGAAAAATGACAGGTAAATATAGAAATAGGCCATCACCAATACTGATCTGCAATGGAAATAGTTTGACTGAACCTACCGTTATTGCAAACACATTAGGCGAGACCTTCGCCAAAGTATCAGCGAAAGATTCATACCATCCGGAATTTCTGATCCAAAAAGAAAAAGCAGAAAAGCATAAGATCAAATTTAAATCAAAAGGTAATGAACCCTACAATCAACCATTCACAATAAACGAACTACACGAAGTTTTGTTCACAGCCAGGCCAAGTGCAGTAGGCCCAGACGATATACATTACGACATGATCAAGCACCTTAACAACACTGAACTAGAAAATTTATTGAAACTGTATAACAGAATATTCCAAGAAAATGTATTTCCAAACACATGGTGCCATGCAATAGTACTAGCTTTCCCGAAACCTGACAAATCCATGCAACTATCGACCAATAGCCCTCACCAGCTGTTTAGGAAAACTATTAGGAAAAATGATAAACAAAAGACTGATTTGGTATCTAGAGGAAAATAACATCTACACAAACACGCAATGTGGTTTTAGACATCAAAGATCTACTCTGGATCATCTAGTCAGGATAGAAGCCAACATCAGAAATGCATTTATCAGATCACAACATATGGTTACAGTATTTTTTGACATCGAAAAAGCTTACGATACCACTTGGAGATATGGGATCCTGCGAGATATGCACCATGCTGGACTGAGAGGCAATCTCCCTGTGTTTATCCAGAACTTCCTTATGAACAGAACCTTCCAAGTCAAAGTACAAACTTCTTTCTCTAAAATCTACCAACAAGAAGAAGGTGTTCCACAGGGCTCAGTCTTGAGTGCCACTTTGTTTGCCATAAAGATTAATTCGATCACAAATCAACTCCCTCCTTCGGTTTCACATGCACTTTATGTTGATGACTTTAGTATCTCTAGTCAGGCACAGAACATGAGAACTGTCGAGAGACAATTGCAATGCGCAATCAACAATATAAGTAAGTGGGCACTGGATAACGGTTTCAGACTGTCAACACAAAAAACAATATGTGTACATTTTTGTCGCAAAAGAAATCTCCATCCTGATCCCGAACTAAAATTAGAAGGCAAAAATATACCAACGCAGCCGAAGGCAAAATTTCTCGGACTAATCTTAGATAAGAAACTCACATTCGTGGAGCATATCCGAGAGCTGCGTAAAAGCTGTACAAAACACATGAACATACTTAAAATCCTTTCGTCAACAGCATGGGGAGCAGACAGATATTCCTTACTAAACCTATACAAAGCACTAATTAGATCAAAATTGGACTATGGAGCCCCAGTTTACGATTCAGCACGGAAAACAGCTCTGAAATGGCTGGATCCAATTCATCACAATGCACTGCGTATAGCTACTGGCGCTTATCGTACCTCTCCCATATATAGTCTCTATGCTGAAGCCAACGAACCACCTTTAACTCTTAGGCGACAGCAACTCGCATTGTATTATACATTTAAAATAAAATCTATGCAAGGGCACCCTACTTGGGAGACCCTCTTTGATCCACGATGCAGAAACATATATCAGAATCGCCAACAAGCAAACCGACCCCTGGGAATTAGAATGCAAGACTTTCTGGCAGTACATAACTTTAATATAGACAAAATAGCACACATGCCAGTTCATACTCCTCCACCATGGGATTCGCATATCCCGATGTGCGACTTCTCCTTTCAGAAATGGAATAAAAAAGCGATACCGTCAACAATCTTCCAACAGTTACATGCAGAGCACAGAATTCAATTTCCTGACTATATTCCAATATACACAGATGGTTCAAAAACAGACACTTTAGTGGGAGCAGCAGCGGTATTCCCAGATATAACTATAACACAACAGCTACCCAAAGAGTGCAGTGTATACACAGCAGAATTATACGCAATAAAAATAGCCTTAACTCATGTACAAGATAAGCATTACACGAGAAGTGTAATATATACAGATTCCTTGAGTTCCTTACAATCCATGCAAAACATAGGTACATCCAAACACCCCATCCTTTGGCACATACGGCAAATATTAACTGACTGCGCCAAAAATGAACAGGATATTTTTTTTCTGCTGGATCCCAGGACACACAGGGATTGCGGGAAACGAAGCAGCAGACAAGTCAGCCAAAGAAGCCGAACTACAGATCGGAGAGCATATATCAGTCCCGTATTCCGATTACAAGCCTGCGATATGGCGTATCTGCCAGTTGAAATGGCAAGAAACCTGGAATCAGCAAACTGCAAACAAATTATACCAAATAAAGCCGAATATTGAAAACTGGATTTCTAGCAGTCGAAGGTCGAGAAAAGAAGAAACAGCACTCACCAGGCTAAGAATCGGCCATACCCATCTTACACACTCATTTTTGTTGCGAGCAGAGGAACCACCACGATGCCAGACTTGTGACACCGTTCAATCAGTAAAACACATATTAATAGACTGTCCTACATATACAAATGAACGTAAACAAGTCTTCAAAGATATTTATGAGACACATGACGCCATTACACTAACAGATCTCTTGAAAAATAAACATGACTGCACAGATGTTTTCAACTTTCTTAAAGCTATCAATTTATACCACCTCCTCTGAGGAAGTGAATATAAGCAACAGACTAAACAAGAACGTATAAATCAGGTTAAAATGAACAACTGAAATCGAAAGTAAACACCCTTGAAACACATCACACCGTATGAACTGGCGCATTATGACCCCCGTAGTCCATGCGCCATTAGACCTCAATACAAACAAACAAGCTTTCCTAAAATGCGAACACTTGGTGTCAGTGTTCTTTGACATGGAGAAAGCGTATGACACAACTTGGAGATTTGGCATCTTAAAAGATCTGCATAGCCTTGGTCTTAGGGGACGATTCCCCATTTTTATTAAAAACTTTTTAGCCAATCGATCTTTCCAAGTTTGTGTGGGATCCTCACTCTCTGGTTCCTTTAGCCAAGAGGAGGGAGTACCACAGGGATGAGTTTTAAGTGTCACGCTTGTCGCCATCAAAGTGAATTCCATCACAGAACAACTTCCTCCAACCGTAAACTGTGCCCTCTATGTTGATGACTTTAGCATATTTTGTCAGTCATGCAACATGAGGGTTATTGAAAGACAACTGCAGAAAGCCATTAATCGCCTCAACTCCTGGGCACTTGAAAATGGTTTCAGGTTCTCGCCGGAGAAGACCGTTTGCAGAAGACCGTTTGCGTACATTTTTGTCGTAAGCGTAATCTTCATCCTGAACCTGAATTAAGGCTCGGACAAAATGCTATTCCAGTAGCGGCGGACACAAAATTTTTGGGACTCGTATTTGATAAAAAGTTGACCTTTCTGGATCACATTCGTCAACTCCGCACAAAGTGCACAAGAGGACTAAATATTCTCCGCTCTCTCTCCTCTACATCTTGGGGGGGGAGACTGATGTACCCTCCTTTGGCTTTACCGTGCACTTCTGCGATCCAGACTAGATTACTGGTCCCTGGTATACAATTCGGCCAGAGACAGAGTACTTCGTTGGCTGGATCCTGTCCATCATCTGGCACTCCGTACCGCTATTGGAGCATATCGAACATCTCCAGTCCACAGCTTATACGTCGAAGCAAACGAACCGCCGTTATCGCTTTGACGTAAGCAGTTGTCTCTAAACTACGTTTTCAAACTGAAATCCCTGCCAGACCATCCTACGTGGCTATCCATTTTTGAGCCACGATGGGAAAATTTGTACAACACCCGTAAGACTGCCAACGGACCTTTTGGTATTCGTCTCCAAGAGCTACTCAAAGAACTTAATATCAAGGTAGACAAGGTTGCCCAAACATCAAAGCAACCCTTTCCACCCTCGCATGCTCGTGTCCGGGCATGCGACTTGTCGCTTAGAAACTGGGGAAAGTCGGACACTGCATCATGTGTCTACCTGCAGCTTCATTCAGCACACCGAACTGAATATTCCGACTTCGCGCCAGTCTACACAGACGGTTCGAAGTCAGAATCATATGTGGGATCTGCTGCTGTCTTTACAGACAGCACTATATCAGAGCGGATTCCCTCTGAATGCAGCATATTTACTGCAGAGCTGCACGCTGTAGAGTTAGCCTTGGATCACATTAGTGAATGCCAATTCCAACGGTTCATTTTATATTCTGACTCTCTTAGCATGTTACAGGCTTTAATATCTGTGAGATATAATCCTCATCCAGTTCTGTCTAGCATTCAGCAGAAGATTCACGTTCTCCATGAATGCGAATATGATATCCGCTTATGCTGGATTCCCAGCCACATTGGGATTAGGGGAAATGATTTGGCTGACGCCGCAGCCAAATCAGCAATTCCCAATAATAACCGCTGCCTGTTAGTCCCCTATACAGACTACAGGCAAATAGTACATCAAAAGATACATTCCCAATGGCAGGATTCATGGAATAGACAGACTGCGAATAAATTATAATGTGTAAAGCCTGTAATTGAACTGTGGCAATCTAGTCTGCGCAGGAATCGTAAGGAGGAAGTTGTTCTTGCCCGGACCCGCATAGGACACAGCCATTTAACTCATTCGTTTTTGCTGAGGGCTGACGACCCTCCTATGTGTGTGTCCTGTGGCACAATTTTAACGATTAGACACCTTTTAATTGACTGTCCAGAGTTTAGCAATATCCGTCTTACCGCTTTTAACCATCTGACTGAGCCGTATACACTCAGTCAGATTTTATCTGACAATGACAACGTGTCTGCTGTTTTTAGCTATTTTAAATTAATAAAAGTTTTTAATTGTATTTAATTTATGCTATTGTTACGTTTTTATTGATTTATTTTTTATATCTTTGTTATTATATATCTGGACATGGTGGCCTTACTAACTAGGTCACCGAGAATTTAAAATTTTTAAATATTACCTAGTCTTGGCGCATTATAGCCGTAGTTGCTAATGTGCCAAAAAAATCCAAAGAAATAAACAAACAAACAGTAGAAACCTCATTAAGTCATCAATCAGAAAAATTGCTACAAATGAAAACTTTTGCAGGACTACCAGTTGAAATCACTCCACATAATTCCCTGAATACATCTAAAGGTGTTATTACCGAATGGGACCTTTTGACTGTTTCAGAGGAAGAACTACTGAGCGAGCTAACAGAACAACAAGTAATACATGTTAGGAGGATAATGATGAAGAAAGACGGAATTCTCATTCCAACCCGATCAGTAATTCTCACATTTAACAATCCTTCTCTTCCCCATTCAGTTAAAGCAGGATATTTAAATTGCAAAATCCGACCATATATACCAAATCCAATAAGGTGTTACAACTGTCAGCGATACGGACACTCTCAGGCGACATGTTGCAGTGATCCCATCTGTCCACTCTGTGGATCAAAAGACCACAATCAAGCAAACTGCACATCCGCAACACCAGTCTGTCCCAATTGTCACGAAAATCATCCTGCTTTTTTGAAGACATGCGAAATGAGGGTATTAGGAAAGCAAATTCAAAAATACAAAGTAGAAAATAAAGTGTCTTATCCGGAAGCAAGAAAACAGATACTTGCAACCAAACCTTCACGTTTCTATGCTTCAGCAGTGAAATTACAGCAAACTATAGCCACTCAAACGGAGGTAGTAATACCTCTAAATCAAATTATAGACTGGAGTAAAGTAATATTGATGACAAAAACAGTTTCACAAGAAACATCCAGTGGTAAAGAGCAGGATAGTTCCATGCCTGGAAAGCAGAAATCAGAAGTAAAATCTTCAAAAACAAAGCAAACATCATCCAGTAAACCATGTGAACAGAAACAAACAAACATAGACCAAATGTACACTGATGAACAGAGAGAGAACGTACTAGAACTACACCCTGCAGAAGATATTGATACACCTCGTCCTAATTTTCCAAAGAAAGATAGACCCAAATATGATAAACGGAAAAACTCAAAAGCGCAGTCAGATTCAGCAAATCGTCCCGAGATCTAAATAATGCAACATATTATTATACAATGGAACTGTCATGGTTTACGTGGAAAATTGGATGAAATAAAAGATATTATTCAGCAGTATAAACCGGCCTGCATTTGCCTTCAGGAGACCAATCTAACACCTCAATCTTCACCCACATTTCAAAATTATACACTTTTCCGGAGAGACAGGAATGATAACAGAACTGCCAAAGGAGGAGTGGCAATTTTGGTGAATACTCATATACCAGCTAAGCAAACAACATTAAGAACCAACTTAGAAGCAGTAGCAGTAAGAATAGCCATCGGAATTTCTATCACAATCTCATCCATTTATCTTCCACCAAATATTCCTCTCTCCAGATCGGAATTAAACGATCTTACTATGCAGCTTCAACCTCCCTACTGCCTTATGGGAGATATGAATGCCCATCATCATTTGTGGGGACCTACTCACACAGACAATAGAGGTAACATAATCGAAACTCTCATAGATGATCAACAACTGAATTTACTGAATACCGGATCTCACACTTATATCAGTTTGTCTACAGGTATCACCTCTGCAATAGACTTAACAATATGTTCTCCATCAATTTATCCTAGTATAGAATGGTTCGTGTTGAATGATCCTTACAACAGTGATCATTTTCCGATTGTATGTTCCATACAGACACAATCAACTCTTATAGAAGGAACCAGAACAGTATGGAATTTTAAAAAAGCTAATTGGAGTAAATATATGCAATTAATCAAACTGGATAAGCAATTAATAGAAACCCTGCCAATAGAAGATGCTGTCTTATATATCAACAATCAACTGCTAGAAGCTTCCAAAGCTACAATACCTCAAATAAGTAAGGCAAAGCAGGCACGGTACAACTCTTGGTGGAATGCAGAATGTGCAACAGCAAAAACAAAACAAAATCGTGCATGGAATAGATTCCGTCAATATCCAACTACCGCCAATTTAATTGCATATAAAAAAGCCAAAGCTGAAGCAAGGAGAATTCAGAAAAAAGCAAAGAAAAAGTCTTGGATCGTGTTCGCTTCTTCACTTACTAGGAATTCGAATCCTGGTGTGGTGTGGATAAAAATTCGGATTTTAAGTGGAAGATATCCAATCACACAATCTCCAATCTTTCATTGGAAAGGGCAGGACGTTTTTCAAACAGACCAGATATCAGAAATTTTGGCTAACTCTTTCGCTTCCATATCAGCAGTTACAAGCTACAGCAATGAATTTCAAAAATATAAAGAGCAAGCTGAACGGAGTAAGTTGAATTTCTCTACTAAGACATCTCATCCCTATAATCTACCATTTCTAAAAGAGGAATTACTTACAATCATTAAAAAATTGCCTAATAGCGCACCAGGTCTCGATGGCATTTATTATACTATGATCCAACACCCAAACTCTGATTGTCTGGAAATCCTACTAGCTCTATATAATAGAAGTTTTCTGAACAATTCGTATCCATCCATATGGCGGCATGCAATTGTCCTTGCATTTCCCAAACCCGGAAAAGATCCTTCCTATACATATAATTATCGCCCGATTTCACTGACCAGCTGCTTGGGAAAAATCCTTGAATGAATGGTGCATAACAGACTTACGTGGTTGCTGGAAAAAGAAAATGTTTTATCACCCCACCATTTTGGATTTAGGAAAAATAGATCAACACTTGACCTACAAGTCAAAGTGGAAACAAATATTAGAAACTCGTTTATAAGAAAGCAGCATATGGTGATGGTAAATCTAGATCTTGAAAAAGCCTTTGACACAACATGGAGATTCGGAATTCTACGAGATCTATTTCAATTAGGATACAGAGGACAACTTCCACAATTTATAGAAAAATTTCTTGCCGACAGAACATTTCAGGTACGATATAAAGGCTGTTTATCTACAATCTATATACAACAGGAAGGGGTTCCCCAGGGCTCAGTATTAAGTGCAACCCTGTTTGCACTGCAGGTGAACAATATCACAAAGGTTATACCCCCATCATTGGAAATAAATATGTATGCAGATGATCTTTCCATTTCATTTCAATCACAAAGCATGAACACAATTGAACGACAGCTGCAATTATCCATAAACAAAATAGAAGTATGGACTCAAAATAATGGATATAGAATATCTGAGAAAAAAAATCAGCTGTTATACACTTCTGTAAAATGCGTGGTCTTCATCCTGAACCGGTCTTATACTTAAATAAAATTGCTCTACCTGTTGTTCAACATTTCTTCTTTTTGGGCTTAACAATAGATAGAAAACTAAACTTTCAGGAACATATACTAAGACTTCGAACTAGTTGCTTCTTAAAACTTAACATCTTGCGCACAGTATCTTCAATGGCCTGGGGTGCCGACAGGTCCACATTATTACTATTATATAAAACTTTGATTAGATCTCGTTTAGATTATGGATCTCCTGTATATGCTTCAGCAAGAAAGGGCATCTTACGTCGCCTAGATACCATTCACCATAATGCTCTCCGCATAGCTCTAGGAGCATTTAGAACTTCATCAATCTACAGCCTGTATGCAGATGCTTCGGAACCCCCGCTGCATCTTCGACGAGATTATCTACTGTGCATGTATGCGGCAAAAATATACGGTCAACCATCACATCCAAATTGGTCCATTATTCACAATCCACCATGGATGAGTAATTATGATTGCAAGCCAAATGAAAATAAACCAGCAGGACTGCGCCTCAGACACTTAGCTCAAGTTTGGGAAATACATTTCCAGCGGCCCCAGGTGCCAAGCGATTTTGTGATCAAGTGTCTTTGCCAGTGAATTTGCGCTCTCTTGAATAAATAAAATCGTCTTCTTTATTTACAGCATTACACTAACAATCAATTAAATAAGCTTCAGTAAAGAAATCACTTTACTTGAACAGGAGGAAAAGTAACCTTCTTTCTTTTTTTTCTTTTATTTTGCATTACTACTAACCCACTACCGCTTGGTCACAAAGGTGGCACTGCTCCTGCCTCCACGTGGCGGGGCTGGTAACCTGGAGGGGAAAAGGTCTCCCTTCTAGGGCGAAATGGAGCAAGAAGTCCGTAAAACCCAGAAAAACACTGGGTGCATAGAAGAAACCTTGACAAGGCAAGAACAAGAGGAGTCTGGTTCTGTCGCAGCAAAACGTCAAAAGACTGACGTAGGCAGTATCCAAACTCCAACTTTCTTGATTATTCATTCAACTGAAGAACAACCAGTTGGAAAGCTCTCTCTATTTCTAGTGCAGAAATGCCTAGAAAGCACAATAGGAACTCCAAAGACAGTTCGTCGTCTAAGATCAGGTGACCTACTAGTTGAAGTTGCCACTGCTCGACAGGCTGAGCAACTACAAAAAATGAAAACTTTTGGTGGAACTTCTATCACTATTTCACCCCACATTTCTCTGAACACGTCAAGAAGTGTAATCACCGAATGGGACCTCATGAACGTGTCAGACGAAGAACTAAAACAAGAATTACACGACCAAGGAATCATTAATGTCAGACGAATTATGACAAAGAAAGATGGCATACTAGTTCCTACACGGAACATAATACTTACTTTTGACAATCCCAAGCCACCAACAGTGATAAAAGCAGGCTACCTTAACTGCCGAGTTGAACTGTACATCCCGAACCCACTACGCCGCTATAAATGCCAAAAATTTGGGCACTCACAGACAGTCTGCAGAGGAGTAGCTGCCTGTGCCACGTGTGGATCCATTGAACACATTAGTACTGACTGCACAGCCACAAGACCAATCTGTCTGAACTGTAAAGAGGCACACCCAGCATATTCCAAAGAGTGTTCCCTTTGGCAGCGTGAAAAAAAGATACAGCAGTACAATACCAAACATAACGTAACCTACCAAGAGGCCATAAAATCCCTACCGGTTCCAAATACTAATAAGCCCACTTATGCACAAATAACCACAAAACACATATCAATTTCTACCCAAACGGAAGTAACTATACCACCAAGTAAATTGTTAGCTGAATGGGCAAGGTCATTGTTGTCCCCAGTACCAACGCCCCAAACGAAAAACAAACAAAGCAAAGCCATAAATATGCCAATCTCAGTACAACCTGATGCCATTCACCAGAATACCACAGTATCTACTACTCCTGACACAAACCAAACAGAATACATGGACTCAGAAGACAATTTGAATCACGACGAACAGGTTCTAGAACTGTTCTCCAATGAGGACATGGATACAGGGAAACCTTATTTTCCAAAGAAGGGGAAAGTTAAACTTGACCGAGGCAAATCTTCTGTCCCTCGAAAAGAAGTCGAGGGTTCCACTAAACCCAAATAATGCTTACTTTCTTACAGTGGAACTGCAGAGGCTATCGCAGTAACTTGTCCGACATCCAAGATCTCCTTTCACAATATGACCCTATTGCCTTTTGCTTACAGGAAACCAATCTGACACCAAATATAAATGTTTCCCTACGGAAATACATAATGCATCGTCAAGATCGTGTTGCACAAAATTCGAACAATCCTGCCCATGGAGGAGTACCACTGATCATTAACGCCCAGATACCCTCAAAGCCACTCCCGCTAAAAACAAACCTTGAGGCAATTGCTGCACGAGTCAATATTAACTTTGATTTAACCATAGTCTCACTATACTTGCCACCTAACCAAAATATAAGCTATGCCGATTTAAAAGAATTAGTAATACAACTTCCCAAACCCTACTGTATCTTAGGAGACCTCAACAGTCACCATCCGCTGTGGGGAAACCACAATCTGGACAAGCGTGGTCAAATCATTGAAAAATTACTCGATCAACAGAATCTGATAACACTCAATAATGGGGCTGACACCTATACATATCTTCCGACAGGATCTACATGAGCTATTGATGTCTCTCTGTGCACAGCAACCATATATCCTCTATTTGGATGGACTATTCACAGCAATCCGCTGGGCAGTGATCATTATCCTGTGATATGTCGCATTAACACAAGCATTCCCCACCTTTCTTATCGGATCCCCAAATGGAACTTTTCAAAAGCTGAATGGGATGTGTACAAGCAGCTAGCAATACTAGAAGAAAACCAGATCCAACAAACATCCATAAACGTGGCAGTAGAATACATATCTAATCAAATACTGCAGGCAGCAGACAAAGCAATTCCAAAACAATCCACAAAAATATCGGCCAAATCAAAAGTGTGGTGGAATGATGAATGTAATGCAGCTAAAAAACAGAAGAACAAAGCATGGAACATCTTCAGGAAGTTCCCAACAACGGAAAACCTCATCCGCTTTAAACAGGCAAGAGCAAGGGCAAAACGAGTCAGGCAGACTAGCAGAAGGGAAGCATGGAGACGCTTCGCATCCACAATTACAAGCACGACAAAAACTCAAACAATATGGGCAAAAATACAGCGGATGTACGGAAACCACCCACGTGTCAACTGTCCCATGCTCACTGTCAATAGCCATGATATCACAAAACCTGAGGATATCGCAAACACCCTGGGTAAAACTTTCATGAATATATCAGCCGCAACATCATACTCGCAATATTTTCAGGCACACAAAGCACAAGCTGAAAAAAAAACGTATCAATTTTAAATCAGCATCATTTTCTGCGTACAATCTCCCCTTCACAATGTCAGAGTTGCATCATGCTCTATCATCTACTAAACTCAGTGCAGCAGGGCCAGATGGAATCCACTACATCATGATAGCAAAACTCACCGAACCAGCTCTCAAGACCTGTTACTCCTCTATAACAGAATATTCAAAGAAAACACGTTCCCCGACAAATGGCACCATGCGTACATTCTGGGTTTTCCAAAATCAGGCAAAGACCCTACAAATCCGCAACATTATCGACCTATTGTACTCACTAGCTGTATGAGCAAGGTCATGGAAAAAATGGTTAACGCCCGACTAACCCGGTTTCTAGCTCAAAATGATCTCCTAAATCCTGTGCAATGTGGTTTCCGGGAAGGTAGATCCACTCTTGACCTTTTGATCAAGACAGAAATAAACATCCGGGATGCCTTCGTCCGAAAAGAACATCTTGCAATGGTCTTCTTTGACATCGAAAAAGCCTTTGAAACTTCTTGGAGATATGGTATTATGCGAACCCTATACGATCTGGGATTTCGCGGACACCTACCACAGTTTATCAGAAACTTCCTGCATTGCCGCTCATTTCAAGTTAGAGTTCACAACCACTTATCTTCAAAATTCATCCAGGAAGAAGGAGTACCACAAGGGTCAGTGTTAAGTGCTACTCTCTTCAGTATAATAATGAATTCCATAACACACGACCTACCACAAACAATATCCACTACCCTGTACGCTGATGACTTCAGTATCGCCTGCCATTCGCCTAACATGCGAATGATAGAAAGGCAGTTGCAATGTGCTATCAACAAAATAGCTAAATGGTCCCAAAACAATGGTTTTCGTCTCTCACACCAAAAAACAGTTGGGATACACTTCTGTAGAAAGCGTAACCTACACCAACATCCGGAACTCAGACTAGAAAATCAGGTCATACCAGTGGTCCCTAGTGTTCACTTTCTGGGTGTGATATTCGACCAAAAACTCACTTTCCTTGATCATATAAAAATGCTCCGGACTAACTGTCTTAAAAAGCTTAACATTTTAAGAGTTCTATCGGGCACAACGTGGGGAGCTGACCGTTACACGCTGCTAAATCTCTACCGTTCACTAATACGGTCATGTCTGGATTATGGTTCTGTCGTATATAGCTCCGCTAGACCAAGCGCTTTACGTTGGCTTGATCCTGTACACCACAGCGCTCTTCGTCTTGCACTGGGGGCGTACCGTACATCACCGGTTCAGAGCCTATATACCGAAGCGCATGAAACACCCTTACAACTACGGAGAGAAATGCTTTTATTAAATTATGCCACAAAACTCAAAGGGCATCCAAACCACCCCACTTGGAATGGTGTTTTCTATCCTAAATGGGAAAACCTTTATAGAGCCTACCCATCAATAAACCCACCAACTGGGATACGTCTTCGCTCACTACAAGTTGACTGGCAAATTGACCTGAGTAAGATACAGCCTACTGCCTCTCATGCAGTCCTGCCATGGATGTATCATATACCGCCGTGTGACTTTTCATTCACAGCCTGGGGAAAACACACCATGTCCCAACAGAACTTGCTACAAATACATGCCACACTGAGAACCCAGCACGGCCAGTACACACCAATCTACACAGATGGGTCTAAAACTGAAAAGCATGTTGGTGCAGCAGCAGTATTTCCTAACATCACTTTGTCCAAAAAACTCCCCACTGAATGTAGCAGCTATACTGCAGAACTCTGTGCTATCCACATAGCCTTAAACTACACACTCTCAAGAACTAGACTCCACAGCGTTATTTACACCGACTCCATTAGTGCTATCCAAGCTATACAACACAATACAAAAAATGATAACCCCTTACTTAGACAGATCTGGAATACTCTGACCAAGTTAAACCAGAAGAAACAACAGGTTCTGTTATGTTGGATCCCTGGTCACGCTGGCATTTGCGGAAACGAACAGGCCGACCTAGCTGCCAAAACTGCTACCGATCCTATAGACCAATCCTTCACTACACCTATATCTGACTATAAGTACATTATAAATAAGCGATGCCTTGAACTATGGCAACATATCTGGCAGAATCAAGCCAACAATAAGCTACTTGGCATAAAAAACATATCTAAAACCATGGAGATCTAGTATCCGTGAGAACCGACATGAAGAAGTTGTATTAGCACGATTAAGGATAGGCCACACACACACCTGACACATCTTTATTTGCTGGCAGCCACTGACCCACCACTGTGTACAAACTGCAACACTCAGCTCACTGTCCACCATCTACTTATTGATTGTCCCAAGTACAGTATTCAGCGACAAGCTATGTTTATCTCATTTCCCACGACGAACACCTCTCTCAGTATTTCTGATCTACTAGGAGACACACCAGATGTGTCCAAAATTTGATTTCCTCAAACATATAAAACTATACAACACAATATAAATTTGAATAGCATCTATACAGACGCAATTCAAGATTTAACATCACCATAGTTAGGCGCATTATGGCCTTTGCTGTCCTTGCGCCGTAAAGCCCCCAAAACAACATTTCCAGCACATTTCTGCAGTAGATATAAACTCAGAACCTCCTTGGATTCCGACTGTGCCTTTATCCATATCACATCTTACAAACAGGAATAAAGAGAGAGGTCTCTCCAATCGTTATACAGAAGCTTCATGCACTGCAAAGTTTTGAAAATAAAAACAGTCATCAGATTTACACGGATGGTTCAAAATCAAACAATTCAGTAGGTGCCGCAGTAGTTTTACCGGAATATATTATATCTGTCTCCTTGCCTCATGTTTGCAGTATTTTCACAGCAGAATTATATGCTATTAATCTAGCACTGGATGATATTACCCAGCATCAACTTCTACCTGCTCTAATCTATACTGACTCCCTTAGTGCAGTAGCAGCTTTACAGAACAGCAAACATTCCTCAAATTCCTTGATTCAGCATATCAAAAAACAACTCGGAGTTTTGCATAAAGCAAGAAAACAAGTGTCTATCGGTTGGATTCCAGGCCATAATCATGCAGACCAAGCCGCAAAAAATCCAGATCTTAATATACAAGATAACTTTCAGTTTGTACCATTTACAGATCATAGGGATGTATTTCGTACCAAATATACTTCCATCTGGAAACAACTTTGGAGGGACCAATCGTGCAATAAACTTCGCAGAATAAAAAAAGACCTATGTTTGTGGCGATCTAGCTCACGTACAAATAGACAGGAGGAAGTTATATTAACGAGACTGCGCATTGGACATACCTTCCTCGGCCCCGGGTGCCAAGCGTTTCCGTGGCCAAGTGATTATTGTGCGTCTATCAAGCGTTTTTCTTCCCAGCGACTAAGTTTTTCTTTGTTTTCTCTTGCAATTATTAAATTTTCTGTTAAGTAGCTCTAGTCTCTTATAAGAAATAAGAAGAGAGCCCAGAAGAAGGAAATCACCTTTTTCTTTAATTTAGATTTACTAACTGTACTAACTCTACGCTTGGCCACAAAGCGGCACTGCTCCTGCCTCCCCGTGGCGGGGCCGGTAACCTGGGCGGTAAAGACAAACCCCCAGGGCGAAAAGGAGCCATTATGGATAAAAATAATTATCCACCGTTAGAGCCTTCGAGCTCAAGAACAGACAATCATGACCCCAATCACGACTTAGAAAATGATCGTCCAAAGAGACAGAGGACTAATCAGATGGAGCAACCCTGCCCATCCTTTTTAATTTTCCACTCCCTTACTAGTCAGCCAATGAGCAAACTGTCTCCCTTCGTAATACAAAAACATCTCGAAGGTATTGCAGGATCTCCTAAGACTGTCAAGAGATTACAATCAGGAGACCTGCTAGTGGAAACTACGAACCACAGGCATTCGGAGAAACTCTTACAGTTAACAAACTTTGCGGGAATTCCGGTAAAAATATCTCCTCATGCAACCCTAAATTCATCAAAGGGTGTCATATCCAGTTGGGACCTGTTAAATGTCACAGAGGAAGAAATTACCCAAGAGCTGCAGGGACAAAATGTAATTCAAGCCAAACGTATAATGACTAAAAAAGATAATGAACTTATCCCAACCAGAAACATTATTCTCACTTTTAATACGCCCAACTTACCGTGCTCTGTAAAAGCAGGTTATTTACTTTGCCGTATCCGCCCGTACATTCCCAATCCTTTAAGATGTTTTAAATGTCAAAAGTATGGTCACTCACAAACTGTATGCAGAGGAGTTCCTGTCTGCCCCAACTGTGGTTCCTCGGATCACATACAAAGTGACTGTACGACAACAAAAATGACCTGTCCAAATTGTAAAGGTGATCATCCTGCCTATTCCAGAAGTTGTGAAAAATGGAAAACGGAGAAACAAATTGTAAAATACAAGGTCGAGAACAAAGTGAGTTACCCAGAAGCGAGAAGACTAGTGTTACCTACTATGAATAAAAATATTTCCTATGCCAATGCAGTTAAAAAATACCAAACAGTCTCTACTCAAACTATTGTTACAGTTCCTACTAATATTTCCATTTCAGATTGGGCTAGAACTGTCCTCTCTGAGGAAAAACCAAATGTACGTAAACAACAACCCAAACTCGCAGACCAAGCAAATAATACTCCTCTTACAATACCAGCGGAAACTCCTCCTCCAATGGGTGCTACCACACCATGTAATACAAATTCAAATATAATCAAAAATATTCGAGACACAACAATGGAAACAGATGGAACATCTATAGAGGAAGATCCTCTTTTAGAAATCCATGCCGAAGAGGAAGACATGGACACTGGTCGGCCAGTCTTCCAAAAAAAAGACAAACACAAATTGGAACGCCATAAACCAGTCACTTTCAAAAAGCAGTCAGAATCAGCTCCATCAACTAAACACAAATAATGCCTTGTATTTTACAATGGAACTGCAGAGGCTTTCGTTGCAATACAGTCGATATCCAAGATCTAATAAATAGATTTTCTCCAGTTGCCCTTTGTCTTCAGGAAACTTACTTAACTTCACAAATTTCTCCTTCGATAAAGAACTATTGCCTTTATCGAAGAGATCGTAACACAGCAAATGCTGCCCATGGTGGTGTAGCAATCCTGATAAATTCAAAGACCCCATCTAAACATATTCCACTTCAAACTGAAATAGAAGCCGTTGCTGTGCGTATAATGCTCCATATTGAAATAACATTAGTATCAATCTACTTACAGCCAAACCGTACCTATTGTTTAAAAGATCTTGAAGATCTCCTTATACAGATACCTCCACCTCTCTGTATGTTAGGGGACTTCAATGGGCACCACCCCTTATGGGGCGATCCTAAATTAGATAGACGAGGTCAACTCGTTGAGAGCCTAATAGAGGCAGTAAACCTCACTATACTCAATACTGGCACACACACTCACGTTCAGCTCCCAAATGGACATACCTCAGCCATAGATCTCTCCATTTGTTCTCCATTACTGGTCCCGACCATAGAGTGGTATGTTTTAAATGATCCAATGGGTAGCGATCACTTCCCAATCGTATGCAACCTATTAATAGCACAGGCCCCTCCAGCTCAACCCTTCAGAAAATGGAAATTTGCCCGAGCAAACTGGGCAAAATTCCGGTCATCAATATCTCTTGATGAGCAAAAAATCCGTCTCAAGCCTATCGATGATGTGACAGAATACATCACGTCACATCTCCTAAATGTAGCTAAAGACACAATACCACTGTCAAATCCCTCGGTTCGTGAGCATTATAATTATTGGTGGAATGAGCAATGCACAAAAGCCAAAAAAGCAAAAAATAAAGCCTGGAATTTGTTTCGGAAATATCCAACAACACCCAATCTAATTAATTATAAGACGTTAAAGGCAAAAGCACGCTTCATACAAAGGCAAGCCAAGAAAGAATCCTGGATCCGTTTTGCATCAAGCATTAACAAAAACACTGACACAAAAATAATATGGAAAAAAATTAGACAACTTTCTGGTAAGTTTCCTACCGTACCTTCACCAATTCTGTCCTATAATGGGCAAGATCTATCTAGTCCTTTAGATATCGCAAATGCTTTGGGCAACACATTTGCTGAAATCTCAGCGGAAGCAGCTTACACTCCACTTTTCCAGAGAATTAAAAACACTGCAGAACAGCACTCTATTAACTTCCAAACTGCTCTTCTTCTGCCGTATAACAAACCTCTACAATATTCCGAACTCTTACATGCTATCGGAACAGCTCACAATGGTGCTGCCGGACCAGACGGAATCTATTACGCCATGCTACAACATCTTGATGACAGAGCATTGCATCTCCTTCTGCTCTTTTACAATCGTATTTTTCTAGAAAATGTCTATCCAACTTCTTGGCATCATTCTACTGTTTTGGCATTCTTAAAACCTGGAAAAGATCCAACCAATCCCCATAGCTATAGACCAATATCCCTCTCAAGCTGCCTCAGCAAAATTCTAGAAAAAATTGTCCACTGTCGACTCGTCTGGATCATTGAGTCAGAACAGTTAATGAGCAATAGTCAGTATGGCTTTCGTCAAAACAGGTCATGCTTGGACCTTATGGTGAAAGCTGAATTTGCCATTCGTAATGCCTTTATTAAGCATGAACATCTAGTAATGGTTTCCATAGATATAGAGAAGGCTTTTGATACCACCTGGCGGCATGGCATACTAAGAGATCTTTACTCTCTTGGTCTGCGGGGCAACCTTCCTATATTTATAAAGCATTTTCTACACACTAGATCGTTTCAAGTACGATACCAACATGCCCTCTCTGCAACTTTCATTCAGGAAGAAGGTGTTCCACAGGGATCAGTACTGAGTGCCACTCTTTTTGCTCTAAGAACAGATTCTATCACTAAACAACTTCCAAATACTGTAGAAACTTACCTTTATGCAGATGACCTTTCCATCTCCTGTCATTCCCAAAATATGAGAACTATTGAACGACAACTTCAGATATCATTAAATAAAATACAGCAATGGGCCAGTCTTAACGGCTATAGGCTTTCGCAGCAGAAAACAGTTGCTATCCATTTTTGTAGACAACGCAAACTTCATCTGGATCCTGAACTTTACATCTCTAATATCTCCACCCCAGTCACTAGTAATATTAGATTTCTAGGTTTAATCATGGACAACAAGCTAAATTTCTTAGAGCACATTAAAAAAGTACGTACTGCCTGCTTAAAAAAGATAAACATACTAAGAGCTTTATCTGCACAAACGTGGGGTGCAGATCGTACCTCCCTTCTTCGATTATACAGGGCATTAATCAGATCTCGTCTTGATTATGGAGCTCCCATTTATGACTCTGCCAGAAAGAGCGCATTACGCTGGCTTGATCCAGTACAACACAGTGCACTGAGGATTGCACTTGGCGCATTCAGAACATCGCCAGCACATAGCCTTTACATTGATGCTCACGAGCCGCCACTATCTTTACGTAGGAAATTGCTTTTGCTGAAGTACTCTGTCAAGATACAAAGTTGTGCCTCACATCCCATTCAGCCATATCTTTTCAATCCGCCATTTGAAAATCTGTACAGAAATAAACCTAGCATAGTAAAACCAGCTGGTCATCGCCTCCTTGAACTACTGCAGGTTTGGAATGTATCCATCCATTCCGTAAAACAAGTCGCCACTTGTACTCAACCACCATGGGTTCCACCTCCTATACCGACCTGTGACACTTACCTCTGTCAGTGGGGAAAGAATATCTTGCAATCATCAAATATCAGACAAGTTCATGCTGTTCACACTCAAAAATATATTGATTTTTTACCAATATACACAGATGGCTCTAAATCCATTTCAAAAGTTGGAGCAGCTGCAGTGTTTCCGAATACAATTGTATCAGCAGCCCTTCCTCCTGAATTCAGTATCTTTTCAGCTGAATTATTCGCAATTAAACTAGCTTTAAAAAATCTCTCTCCTGACTGCTTTTTAAAATCAGTAATTTACACTGATTCCCTCAGCTCAATCAAGGCTTTGTGTAATTCCTCAGACAAGTTTCACCCTGTTATAAATGAAATTAGAAAATTATTGCTAAAGATTATAGAACGCCACCAACTGGTCACCTTCTGCTGGATACCAGCACATTCTGATATTTTAGGCAATGAACTGGCTGATAAAGCTGCAAAAAACCCAACCAGCTTAGATTTAACCAATATCCCTGTTCCAGCCTCAGACTACGCACTAATGATTCATGCTGCATGCCTATCAGAATGGACAGCACTATGGCATTCCCAAACGAATAATAAACTCTTACAGATTAAACAAGTTCCGAAAATCTGGCTCTCCAGTGTCCGGACATCAAGGCGGGAAGAAGTAATTCTTTCAAGAGCTAGAATAGGTCATACTTACCTGACCCATCTTCATTTACTCACAGGAGATGATCCACCACAGTGTCCACATTGTTCTCTAAATTTGACAGTGAAACACATTCTCATTGAATGTCCATACTATAAACAAAACAGAAATACCACCCTGCTATCTTTGGTTAACCCTCGAAAACCAATAACTCTAGAGAATATCATTGGTGACAATGCAAATATTCCGGAATTTTTTAACTTTCTGAAACAAATTGGAGTTTTCAGTCATTTCTGATTTTCTGCCTTTTCTGATGTGACAAGAATTTCTCATATATTAATACAATAAAGGAATAGGCGCATTATAGCCAAAGCAGCTTATGCGCCATAAAACCCCCACAACAACAACAACAACATACCTTCCTCACTCACAAACATTTACTTTTAAGAGAAGATCCACCGCTCTGCTCTGTCTGTCAGATTCAACTTACAGTAAGGCATATCCTAATTGATTGCCCCTCGACGTGGGCACCTGTATGTGGTGAGGGGACCTCCCAGTGACGCTGCTGGACTCCCAGACTAGCATCACTGGGATCAAACGCCCACAGCCCAGGTTCCAGGCTTACATCAATGGAATCCGGCGTGTTTGCCGTGCGCTGCGACCCGTGGAAATTCGGAAAGGGGGATCCTGGTGGTTGAGGGGCCCAGCTTCAATACACCACTTTGGCCCCTGCTTCGACAAGACGGGTGGTCCTGGAAGGCCCGGCTAGGATCAATCGGCTAGTAGGCTCGCCTGCGAGGGTCAACCGTGTCAATGACACGCCCCTACCCTCATGGTCCGAGGGACAGGATTCAGGCTGGCGGCGGTGCAGGTATAGTGTCTGGGTAGCCCTGGCGTCCCACTCACGAGCGCATTTATTGCATGCCGGGTAGTGGGCGTCCCTTTGGGCTCCGTGGTGGGTGGGGAGCCCGGGCACTGAACAATTTAATAAACTCCATGAATCCTGATAAACTAACTTTTTCATGGGCCCCAACCCGGTCCCTATCTGAAACCATTGACAAAGATCCAGATAGCATTATTGCTAATAAGAGGCAGCGAACCGAATTACCATCAGGGCCAGTCCCAAGGTTCTTAATCATGCATTCTACCAATGAGACACCGATTGGTAAAATGTCGCCCTTTTTTATTCAAAAAGGGTTGGATGGGTTAGCAGGTACACCCAAGTCAGTTAAGAGGCTCCGTTCTGGGGACCTCTTGATTGAAACAAAAAATGACAGGCAGTCTGAACATCTACTCCGAGTAACATCAATCGGAGGAATACCCATAACAGTGACACCACACATAACACTAAATTCATCGAGAGGTGTCATTTCGGAGTGGGACCTTCTCGACGTCACCGAGGAGGAAATCTGCTCCGAACTAAAACCACAGGAAGTTACTGCCGTTAAGAGAATCACTGCGCGAAGGGATGGGAAAATTGTTAAAACCAGGAGTGTTATCCTGACTTTTAACTCTCCCAAACCTCCTGATGAGATTAAAGCTGGATACATCAACTGTCCAGTACGTCCATACATTCCGAACCCTTTACGGTGTTTTAAATGTCAGAAGTATGGACATTGTCAAATGGCCTGCCGTGGAGTCCTTGCATGCGCCCAGTGCGGTGCAAAGGACCACGAAACAACAGCATGTTCAGCCACTAAACCCACCTGCATTAACTGTGAGGGAGAACATCCGGCCTATTCAAGAGCATGCCAGAGGTGGAAAGAAGAAAAAGAAATTCAACGGCTGAAGGCAGAGCTAAACATATCGTACCAGGAGGCAAGAAAAGCAGTGAAACCTCTTAACATCAAAAACCTACCTACGCCCAGAAGGTAGCAGGGAGGTGTTCGATTGGGACTCAGACGGACATGTCCGTCCCCCCAAAAGAATCATTTACTCCCATTGCACCGTTATCTTTTAAGCTCCCAAAAACCTGCACAGAAGGACCAATCAGCTGCCACTCCTATATCGGTACCTGCTAATGCTCCACAAGTAACAAAAGCAAAAGAAAAGAATAAGAAAGGGGAAGTAACACCTAGTACCCAGGAAAACATGGATGTCGAGCAGAAGGAGGTACATGATGAGTCAGTTTTGGAACTCTTCGCTGAGGAAGAAATGGACACAGGACAGCATCCATACTTCCCCAGGAAAGATAAATCCAAGACTGACAAAATTTAGCCCTCAGCATCTCGGAAGCCGCCTGATGGACCCACCAAGTCCAAATAATGGCTAAATTCCTACAGTGGAATTGTCGTGGATTCCGGCAAAATTCTGACGACATCAAGGCACTCCTGCAAAAGCACAAACCAGTTTGCTTTTGCATACAGGAGACTTATTTAAAGGCAAATGATGACCCCACCATGCATAACATTACCATCATTCGTAAGGATAGAATTGTGGATGGTCCTGCCCACGGAGGAGTCGCAATCCTCGTCGGCAGCCAGATCCCATTTCAGCCTTTGCAGCTTACAACTAGCATTGAAGCTGTAGCAATTCGCCTTACAGTGGGGTTCTTATTAACTGTCTGCTCTGTTTATTTGCCACCTGGGATTGACATCCCCCAGAAAGACCTTGATGATCTTATCATGCAATTGCCTTCCCCTTGTTTAATTCTTGGGGATTTCAATGGACGTAACACTCTGTGGGGTGGCCCCGGATGCCAAGCGACTTTCTGAGCTCTATAAAGCGATTCAAAGCGTTCTCCTTTAAAGGAATCACTCTTCTTTTAAGTTCCCTGTTAGTTTCTCTTAAGTTCTTAAAAAAAGCACTGTAGACGTCATCTTAGAAGTTGTAAGTTAAGTCAGGAAAGAAAAGACAACTTTCCTTTTAATTTTATTAGAGTTACTAACCCAACTAACCTAACAACCGCTTGGCCACTCGTGGCATTACTCCTGCCTCCCCGTGGCGGGGCCGGTAACCTGAGTGGGAAAGCCAACCCTCAGGGCCAAAAGGAGTACAAAATGGACAAAGAAGCCTTTCCCTCACTTGATCAGTTGAGATCACCTATTGATCAAGACCAACCCAATCATGACTCTTATCAAAATCAAAATAAAACACAAAAAACAGATCTATGTCAACAAGATCACCCAGCCTTTCTCCTTATTCATTCTGTTTCAGATTCTCCTGTTAGCAAATTATCCCCATTTCTAATCCAGAAATGCTTGGAAAATGCTGCAGGTTCACCGAAGATGGTAAAGCGATTACAGTCTGGAGATCTGCTGGTAGAGACAATGAAGCCAAAACACTCAGAATTTTTATTGAAACTGACTACTTTTGGTGGAATTCCCGTGAAAACAACGCCTCATGCCACTCTGAATACATCAAAAGGAGTTATAGCAGAGTGGGATCTGATTAACATCTCAGAGGATGAAATTGTACAAGAATTGACAGATCAAAAAGTAATACATGCAAAAAGAATATTAATCCGTAAAGATGGAGAATTAAAGCCAACAAGGAACATAATACTGACCTTTAGTACCCCAAACTTAGCAACAATGGTTAAAGCAGGGTATCTGAATTGTCGTATATGTCCATATATACCGAATCCCATCAGGTGTTACAAATGCCAGAAATATGGACACTCCTAGGTAGCTTGCCGTGGCACTATGATTTGCCCAAACTGTGGTTCAACAGAACACATTCAAGATGATTGTACCGTAACCTCCTTCACCTGTCCCAATTGCAAAGGTAACCATCCGGCATATTCAAAAATTGTGAAATGTGGAAAGTGGGGAAAGAAATACAAAAATACAAAACAGAAAACAAAGTAACGTATCAGGAAGCCAAAAAACACATCATGCAGTTTATGCCAAAACGCACGTATGCACAAGCAACCAAACACAATCATTCTATTGCTACTCAAACTGACATTGCAGTCCCTCCAAACATTTCTTTTGCAGATTGGGCCAGGTCCGTGCTTAATGCTAAGCCACAACCTGCCAAACACAAGCAACTGGAACAAGCAATTAATACACCAATTTCAGTTCCTCCTAACGTGCCTGAAACTACAAAAAAAGCAGAAAAAATAGTACCTACAGATCATGCTCAGACCAAGAAACAGTTCCCTATACATATGGATGTTGACAACAAAACTGACCAAGAAGAAACTATATTAGAACTTCATGCAGAAGAACACATGGATACAGAGAGACCGGTTTTCCCCAAAAAAGACAGAAATAAATCAGATCGTTATAAACAAATTGCTTCAAAAAAAAACAGACAGATCAAAACACAACTCCTAAAAGCAAGTAATGCAGCACATACTTCAATGGAATTGCAGAGGCATATGAGCCAATATTGATGATAAAAATGACCTGATTAATAAGTACAATCCAGTGAGTGTTTGTCTGCAAGAAACAAATTTAATACCACAGGTAACCCTCTCAATTAGAAACTTCACAATGTACAGAAAAGACAGGAATACTGCAAAATCCGGACATGGAGGAGTAGCAATACTAGTTAACTCTAAAATCCCAGTTCGACATATCTCTCTATAGACTGACTTAGAAGCTGTTGCTGTGCGTATTGCGCTTGGAATAACACTAACTCTTGTTTCAATATACCTCCCACCAAACAGACTTTTCATGCTTAAAGAACTAGAAGATCTTATAGCACAATTGCCAAAACCTTTCTGCCTTTTTGGAGATTTCAATGGGCATCACCCGTTGTGGGGATCTTCAAGCATGGATAAAAGAGGACATATGATAGAGACATTACTGAATCAACAGCAGATAACCTTGCTAAATACTGGCCATCACACTTATGTCCATCTACCCACAGGCTCCTCTTCAGCAATTGATCTGTCAATCTGTTCTCCCATACTGTTCCCCAGTATGGAGTGGTCAACCTTATATGATCCACACAACAGCGATCATTTTCCAATTATATGTAAAATTCAAACAAAACAATCCCACTCTCCAGATTACAGAGTAAAATGGAAATTCACAAAAGCGAACTGGACAAAATATCATTCTGTATTAATTTTGATGATCAATTTATTAAAACCCACCCAATAGATAAAGTCACAGAGCACATCACCGCACAAATTTTGGCAGCAGCTTCTGAGGCAATTCCTCAATCCTCTGCAAACCAAAAAAGACATGCAAAACACTGGTGGAATGAGGCCTGTAAGAGTGCAAAACGAGAAAAAAATAAAGCTTGGAACCTATTTCGTAGATTTCCTACAACAGCCAACCTCATTTTATATAAAAAACAAAAGGCAAGGGCACGACAAATCAGGAAACAAGCCAAAAAAGAAGCGTGGATAACATTTGCCAGTACCATTACGAAGGACACCAGCAGTCGGCTAATATGGAAGAAAATCCAACAATTAAATAATAAGTACATTCCCTTCTCTGCTCCAATCTTGATTAAGAATGGACGAGAACTGTCCTCCCCAAAGGAAATAGGCGATTTCCTTGGAGAGACCTTCAGTCAAATATCATCAGCTTCTGAGTACGACAATCCTTTTCTGAAAATCAAAACCTGTGCAGAAAAATATAAATTAAATTTCAATGCCAACCAATTCCTTCCTTATAATCAACCATTCATCCTAGCTGAACTTCAAGAAGCTCTAAACAGATCAGCAAACAGCTCAGCAGGACGGGACGGAATCTATTATATAATGCTTAAATACCTAAATAATGCAGCTTTAAGATTATCACTAGTATTCTACAACCGGATATTTCTTGAATGTGTTTATCCTTCCTCATGGCATCATTCTGTAATTCTTGCCTTTCCAAAACCAGGAAAGGATCAATCGCTTCCACAAAACTATCAACCAATTTCCCTAACCAGCTGTTTGAGTAAAACACTAGAAAAAATGATACATAGGAGATTAAAATGGATACTAGAAAGCAAAATGCTACTAAATATCAACCAATATGGTTTCAGACAAAACAGATCCTGTTTGGACCTTATGGTAAGAGCCGAAACTAACATTCGGAATGCATATGTTAAAAATGAACATCTGGTAATGGTGAGTCTAGATATTGAAAAGGCATTCGATACCACATGGAGGTATGGCATTCTTCGAGAGCTGTATACTCTAGAGTTGAGAGGACACATACCTCAATTCATCCAGAACTTTCTCAAGTGCAGAACCTTTCAAGTTCGTCACCAGAATGTACTTTCACAATATTTTATTCAAGAAGAAGGGGTGCCTCAAGGGTCCATACTTAGTCCTACCCTCTTCGCAATTAGACTAAATACCATGACGCAGAATATCCCCAAAAACGTAGAAATATATATGTATGCCGACGATCTTGCTATATCATGCCATTCACCAACCATTAAAAGCATAGAGAGGCAGTTACAACTTACCATAAATAAGTTAGAGACATGGACTGTAGAAAATGGTTATCGCCTGTCAAAACAAAAGACAATTGCAGTTCATTTCTGTAAAAAGCGCAGATTACATCCAGAGCCTGAACTTAAGTTAAAAAACCAACCAATCCCTCTTGCCAGCAATATCCGCTTTTTAGGTTTAATATTAGATACTAAACTTAATTTTTCCATGCACATAACTTATCTCAGAACTCTCTGCTTGAAAAAACTCAATATACTCAGAGCCATCTCCGCCATGGCATGGGGTGCAGATAGATGCACTCTCCTGCATTTGTATCGTTCGCTCATCAGGTCTCGTCTAGATTATGGTTCAATAGTATACGACTCAGCTAGGAAAACTGTACTTACAAGACTGAATACAATACAGCACAGTGCTCTTCGCACTGCTCTTGGAGCTTTTCGAACATCTCTGGTCCAAAGTCTCTATATAGAGGCATACGAACCACCACTCCACCTCAGAAGGAAAATGTTACTCCTCAACTATGCAGCCAGGATTAAAAGTCTTCCAGATCATCCGAATCAACCGCTGCTTTTCAATCCTGAAAGGGTAACATTCTATAACAATAAACCCACTGAAAATAGACCAACTGGTATTAGACTACAAGATTTGATGCATTGCTGGAATGTTCATTTTGAAAACACGCTCAAAGAAACCAAAATATTTGATCCGTCTTGGTCCTCAAACCCACCTTACTGTGATACCTATTTCCAACAATGGGGAAAAAAGTCCATGGAAAGCTGTTACATCAAGAAATTGCACGAAGCACATGTCGCTAGCAATGCGCAGAGCTGCTTAATATATATACTGATGGCTCAAAATCAGATGATGCCGTAGGTGCTGCAGCAGTCTTTCCCACAATTATAGTATCTGTATCTCTCCCGACTGAATGTAGCAGTTATACTGCAGAACTTTATGCAATCCACCTGGGGCCCCGGGTGCCAAGCGTTATAGTGATCAAGCAATTTCCTGAGTGATTATTAGAGCGTCTTCTCAAAGATATAGTTCTGTTTCAGTTATAAAAGTTTTCTTACTTTCCTATTATTAGGCAACTTAGTCTTACAAATCGTAAGCTAGTTTAAGAAAGGAAAAACCACCTTTCTTCTTTTTTCCTTAAATTAACGTACTAACTTTTATACCGCTTGGTCACTCTAGCGGCACTGCTCCTGCCTCCCCGTGGCGGGGCCGGTAACCTGGGAGAAGAAATCCACTCTCCCAGGGCTGAAAGGAGCAAAGATGGATAAAAATATGTATCCACCTTTAGAGCCATTGAGCTCAAGACGAGAGAACATAAATGATAACGATAATGACTTCTCTCAACCCAAGAGGTTGAGAACAACCCCTCATGAGGAGATACCATCATTCCTCATTCTACACTCTCTCTCAGAGCAGCCTCTGAGTAAGTTATCGCCGTTCCTTATACAAAAATGTATTGAGTCTGCTGCAGGCTCACCGAAAACGGTAAGGCGACTTCAGTCCGGGGATATTCTTGTAGAGACTAGTAACTCTCAACATTCTGCAAAATTATTAAAGCTGACTACCTTTGGTGGACAATCAATAAAGGTCACTCCCCATGCCACCCTAAACTCCTCGAAGGGGGTAATTGCAGAATGGGACCTGTTAAATGTATCAGAAGAGGAAATAGTCCAAGAACTTCGAGAACAAAAAGTAATCCAAGCAAGGAGAATTCTGATTCGGAAAGATGGTATCCTTGTCCCCACAAGGAGTATAATCCTCACTTTTAGTTCTCCTATCCTACCAACATCTGTTAAAGCCGGCTATCTTCATTGCCGTGTGCGTCCTTATATCCCGAATCCAATCAGGTGCTATAAGTGCCAAAAATACGGACACTCCCAAACTGCATGTAGAGGTGAGGCAATAAGTCCAAACTGTGGATCAAAGGATCATAATCAATCCGAATGCTCTGCTACTTCTCAATGCCCAAACTGTAAAGGTAATCATCCGGCTTTTTCGAAAATATGCGAATTATGGAAACAAGGGAAAAAAATCCAAAAATATAAAGTCGAGAATAAAGTCACATACTCAGAGGCAAGAAGAGAAATACTCAAAACAGAACCAAAGCGTACATATGCCACTGCTGCTAAAAAATTTCAGTCAGTAGGTTTTCAAACAGATGTTACAGTTCCTCCAAATCTATCCATCTCTGATTGGGCACGTTCTTTGCTCTCTGCTTCCAAACAGTGTCCTCCTCAACAAAAAATTGAACAAGCCAGTAACACCCCAATTACCATTCCAACCGACGTGCCTCAAACAGCAAAACCAAAAGTGGCAGAAACTAAAGTTCTGAACCCACCAGTAGCTACGGGCATGGATGTTGACCAACGCAATGAATCAGATGATGGTATATTAGAACTGCATGCGACTGATGAGATGGATGTCACACGTCCCTACTTTCCAAAAAAAGAGAAAGGGAAATTGGATCGATCTAAGCAAGTTTCAACTAAAAAGCAGTCAGAAACAAAAATAAACAACAAAACCACTTAATGGAAAGATTCCTCCAATGGAATTGTAGAGGCTTTCGCAATACAAAAGACGATTTATATGATCTCATCGACCGGTATGATCTAGCAGGCATAGCCCTACAGGAAACCTACTTAAATGCACGAGTGTGTCCCACCATTAAAAATTACACCATCTTCAGACGAGATAGGAGAATAGACTCGCCAGCCTGTGGAGGAGTGGCAATTCTTGTTAGAAACAACGTTCCATTGAAACATATTGCTCTTCAGACCCCTTTTGAAGCAGTGGCAGTGCGTATTGAAATTGGCATCACTCTTACAATAGCGTCAATATATATCCCTCCTAATTTCTTATTCACTTCAGACGACCTAGAAAATCTAATAGACCAGCTACCATCTCCGTTCTGCTTGCTCGGAGACTTCAATGCACATCATTCGCTGTGGGGGATCTCCAACAATTGACAAGAGAGGTAAGCTAATAGAATCCTTTCTTGATGCTTATCAACTCACCATTTTAAATACTGGCGAGCCAACCTACATTCATTTTTCGACTGGGTCCATGAGTTCAATAGACCTCTCGATCTGTTCTCCCTCCTTATATACTATTATGGAGTGGTCTGTTCTTAACAATCCAATGGACAGTGATCACCTGCCAATCCTCTGCAAACTCCAAACACGAGCAAACTCCCCTTCCCCACGTCGCTCCATTTGGATATTCCGTAGGGCACACTGGAATGAATATGCCTCTCATGTTCAATTAGATGATAAAATTATACAATCTCAGACCATAGAAAATGTCACGGAACACATTACTACTCAAATATTACTAGCTGCCACCATTGCAATACCAAAATCTTTACCAGGGAAACGGAAACACAGTAACTACTGGTGGAACCAAGATTGTACGCATGCGAAACGGGAAAAAAACAGATCTTGGAATTTATTTCGTAAATTCCCCACAACTAGTAACCTAATTAACTTCAAAAGACTAAGAGCCAAGTTCCGCAAAATAAGAAGAAATGCAAAGAAAGAAGCCTGGATCAGCTTCTCCTCAAGTATAAATAAGGACACAGATAGTAGAATCATTTGGAGGAAAATTCAAACGCTCAATGGCAAATATGTCCAGTCCCCAGCTACAATACTAAATTGGGAAGGGAAGGAGTTGTCATCACCAGCAGAAATAGCAAATGCCTTAGCTGAATCATTTGCCAGCATATCAGCAATATCCACCTTTAACCCAACCTTTCAAAGAATTAAAGAATCTGCAGAAAAGCGTAAGATTAATTTTTCTACGGCAGTTTCACATCCATACAACCATCCATTCACATTAGCAGAATTAGTAGGGGCACTCAATAAAACACCAAATAGTGCTGCTGGTCCAGATGGGGTCTATTATATAATGTTAAAGCAACTTGACAACAGAGCAAAAACAACATTGTTAAAATATTACAACCGTATTTTCTTAGAAAATACCTACCCACTCTCCTGTCGTCACTCAATTGTTCTAGCCTTCCCGAAGCCAGGAAAGGATCGTACCTTTCCGCATAACTACAGGCCAATATCACTGACTAGTTGTCTAGGAAAAGTCCTTGAAAAAATGGTTCACAGGCGGCTAACGTGGTTCCTGGAAGCAAACAACTTACTAAACAGCAGCCAGTATGGATTTCGAAAGAACCGGTCCATGCTAGATGTGATGATAAAAGCTGAGGCAAACATCCGAAATGCCTTTATAAGGAGAGAACATCTAGTCATGATTAATCTCGATATTGAGAAAGCCTTCGATACCACCTGGCGATATGGTGTACTAAAAGATCTCCATTCTTTCGGCTTGAGAGGTCAGTTACCTCAATTCATACAAAATTTTCTATGCAACAGAACGTTTCAGGTAAGGTATATGAACAATTTATCCAAATCATTTGAACAAGAGGAGGGTGTACCGCAGGGTTCTATTCTAAGTCCAACATTATTTGCAGTAAGTATTACAAACATGACACTGGAAGTACCAAATACAGTAGAATCCTATATGTTTGCTGATGACCTCATTATCTCCTGTCAATCCCAAACTATGAACATCATTGAAAGACAACTTCAAATTTCCATAGCTAAAATAGAATCATGGGCACTGCGGAATGGTTATTCTTTAGCCGAAAAAAAATCCACTGCAATTCACTTTTGTAAAAAACGAAAACTCCACCCGGATCCAGAAATATTTTTAAAAAACAGCCTGATACCTGTCACTAACAATTTTCGTCTGTTGGGGCTACATTTAGATAATAAACTTAATTTTGCTTCCCATATATCTTACCTTCGAACCACGTGTCTTAAAAAACTGAACATCCTAAGAGCCGTTTCCGCCATGTCCTGGGGTGCTGACAGAAGCTCTCTTCTCCATCTCTATAGAGCTTTAATAAGATCACGCTTAGATTATGGATCACCTGTCTATGACTCCGCTAGGAACAGTTCCCTATTACGACTGAACACCATACAGCATAGTGCCCTTAGGATAGCTGTGGGAGCCTTTAGAACATCTCCGATCCACAGCCTGTATATTGAGGCAAATGAACCTCCACTGCACCTAAGGAGAAAATCCTTATTATGTAACTATGCACTAAAGATTAAGAGTATTCCATCACATCCTAGCTGGCAGCACTTGTTCGACCCTAAATACACCATACTATATCAAAATAAACCTAATGAGAATCGCCCAGCAGGGCTTCGACTGCAAGAGCTCATGATCAGTAGGAACATTAATTTTCAGAATGTCTTCCAAGACCTTGGTACTCCCGAACCTCCTGGACTGAATTCGTACCTCTCTGTGACAATTTCTTTTTAAGATGGGGGAAGACATCCCTGGCTAATACAAATTTTGAACAGCTCCATAAATCGCATTCCTTGGAAAACTCAGCAAAAGTACATATCTATACTGATGGCTCCAAAACGGATACAGCCGTAGGTGCTGCAGCAGTCTCCTCCAACTTCTCAGTAGCTGTTTCTCTTCCCACTGAATGCAGTATTTATACTGCAGAATTATTCGCAATAAAACTGGTTCTAGATAATATAAACAAGTACCATATCAAGGAATCCTTGATATATTCAGACTCCTTAAGTGCTATCACTGCCATTCAATCTACTTTTTGTCCCTCTCACCCCATTCTTAAAGAGATCCGATCTAAGTTATTTCACTATCAAACAGTCAATCAGAAGGTTACCTTCTGCTGGATCCCTGGTCATGTTGGCATCTCAGGCAATGAACATGCGGATGCTGCTGCAAAGCATCCCGACGCTGGATCTTCCAGACAAATAAAAGTTCCCTACACCGATCACAAATCTGTCATTAAAACAACATGCAGGAAACAATGGTCTCTCCTTTGGAAAACTCAAACCAATAATAAATTACTGCAGATAAAAAAAGAGCCACAACTGTGGACATCTAGTTGCAGGAGAAGCAGGCGACAAGAAGCGATTCTAGCAAGGCTCTGCATCGGCCATTCGCACCCAACTCACCTGTTTTTGCTTATCGGAGAGAATCCTCCTCAGTGTTTCTTCTGTCAGTCGCAGCTCACAATAAAACACATCCTCATAGAATGTCCCCAACTTTCAACAGTCAGAAAATCAAGCTTTAGCTCCCTGTCCAACTTAAAGGAACCATTAACGTTATTTGATATTCTTGGCAATGAAGCAAATTTCGAGGAACTGTTTAATTATTTGAAGCACATAAATCTGTACGATAGACTGTGATCAAAGTGACAAACAAATCCTGAATAGGCACAATATGGCCCAAGAGGCCCTTGTGCCAAAAAACCCCAATACAACAACAACAACAACAGCAATCCACCTAGCTATATACAATATCAATATCTGTCTCAACACTAATAGTTTAATTTATACAGACTCTATGAGTGCGCTTTCCGCAATAAGTAACAATTTCTCAACCCCACATCCCATAATAAAAGAAATCCAGTCTCGTCTAAATCATTTGAGGAATGTGAATCATACCGTAAGTTTCTGTTGGATTCCAGGGCATGCTGGAATCACAGGTAACGAAACAGTAGACCAGGCAGCTAAGCACCCAAAGAGCAACGCACCTCCATCTTACCAAGTACCCTATATAGATTTATTAAAACATATCAGACGTATCTGTAGGGAACAATGGTTAAACATTTGGAAGACACAGACAAACAATAAATTATTTGAAATTAAACAAGAACCACAAATATGGAGCTCGAGCTTGAGGAAAAATAGGCATGAAGAAGTAATACTGGCAAGATTGCGCATAGGGCACACACACCTGACCCACTTGTTCCTGCTCATGGGCGATTACCCTCCTGTATGCATGCATTGTTCATCACAACTTACAGTTCGACATATTCTGTTAGATTGTTTGTATTACTCCCATATCAGAAATACTACCTTCCTTTCCCTGACACAAATGCAAGAACCTTTATCACTAACCCACCTATTGGGAAACAATGCCAATCTGAATGAGCTTTCGCTTATCTCAAGCAAACTAGACTTTATGAATGTATCTAGTAACAAATAAGGCAAACTCCGGTACCATTCCAAATATTTGAATAGGCACATTTTGGCCACAGTTGCCCTTGTGCCGAAAAACCTCTACACCAACAACAACAACTCTGTGGGGTAGTGCTGACATCAATGGAAGGGGACGAGTCATAGAGCATATGCTCACTGACAATGACCTCTCCCTCTTAAATGTGGGAACAAACACCTTCTTCCACATGCCTACCCGTACATTCTCTGCCATTGATCTTTCTATCTGCTCCCCTTCTCTCCTTCCTTCACTTGCTTGGGAGGTAGAGGAGAACCCATATGGAAGCGATCACTTCCCCGTGATAATCACCCTAACTAGTGGTAGACCGTGTCTTCCATTTAGTTTACCGCGGTGGAAGCTTGATCAGGCTGACTGGAATGCCTTTCAACATCTGGCAAATCTTGACATCGCTACAGTCAGTCAGGTGCCAATCAATGATGCAGTCGTGTACGTCACAGAAACAATTGTCCAAGCAGCTGCAATTGCAATCCCAAAATCATCTAGCCGGTTCCCACTATTTCCGAAACCTTGGTGGAATTCCGAATGCACAGCAGCAAAAAAAGCACAAAACAAAGCCTGGGGGATATTCCGCCGATATCCCACAACTGAAAATTTAATAACATTTAAACGTGCACGTGCGAAAGCGCGTTATGTACGACGTCAGAGCCAAAGGAAATCTTGGATTCGTTTTACATCTTCCATAACTCAGGCTGCTAGCTCAAAAGTAGTCTGGGATAAGATCCGGAAAATGAAGGGAAAATATCCACCATGCCCTTCTGTGATCCTCGAGCATAACGGATGTCCAATTGCAGATCGAACTGCAGTAGCAAATACTCTAGGGGAAACATTTGCAAAAATATCTGCAATAACATCTTTTCCCGCAGAGTTTTTGGCCCTGAAAGAGAAAAATGAGAAAAACCCCCTGAACTTCTATTCAAAAGGGCTTGAATTATATAACAAGCCCTTTTCACAGGAGGAATTAAATGCTGCACTCTTTCTCACACACGCAAGTGCTGTAGGGCCCGATGACATCCACTACGAAATGGTAAAACACCTCACACCACAATGTAAGGATCACCTTTTAATTCTGTTTAACAGAATTTTTCTTAATAAACAATTTCCGGATTCCTGGCGGAAGGCAATCGTTCTTGCCTTCCCAAAACCAGGAAAGGATCCTAGCAATCCAAGTAACTATCGTCCTATTGCTCTGACAAGCTGTTTGTGCAAAGTCCTGGAAAGAATGGTTAATGCACGCCTCGTATGGTATTTAGAATCAAATGGTCTGCTTTCCAGGACACAGTGCGGCTTCCGAAGAAATAGATCCACTCTGGATCATTTAATCCGATTGGAAACGTCCATTCGTGATGCTTTTATTAAATCCGAGCATTTGGTAGCAGTTTTCTTTGATATTGAAAAAGCGTACGACACAGCCTGGCGATTTGGAATTTTAAAAGACCTCTATAACTTTGGTCTTAGAGGTAACCTTCCTCTTTTCATTAAAAACTTTCTTTCGAATCGCCAATTTCAAGTCCGTTTAGGATCCACCCTCTCTCGAGTTTTCTCTCAGGAAGAGGGAGTCCCACAAGGATCCGTTCTAAGTGTTACGCTTTACGCAATCAAAATAAACTCTATCACAGAACAACTTCCACCCACTGTAAACAATGCCCTCTATGTAGACGACTTTGCTATATTTTGCAATTCATGCAATATGAGGGTCATTGAAAGGCAACTGCAGAAAACCATTGACCATCTTACAGCTTGGTCTTTGGCTAATGGGTTCAGATTTTCATCACAGAAGACTGTTTGTGTACATTTCTGTCGCAAACGTAATCTTCATCCTGACCCAGAATTAAGGCTTGGGCAAAATAACATCCCAGTTGTAGCAGAATTCAAATTCCTTGGACTTATTTTCGATAAAAAGCTGACATTTTTACAACATATTCGTCAGCTGAGGACAAGATGTGTCAAAGGGCTTAACATCCTTCGTGCCCTTTCGTCAACCTCATGGGGCGCAGATCGTGCAACCCTTCTTCGTCTCTACCAGGCACTTGTCCGTTCCAAACTCGACTATGGGTCTCAGGTCTATGGTTCTGCTAGAGATAGTGCACTTCGGTGGTTAGATCCAATCCACCATCAAGCCATCCGGACAGCCACTGGAGCATTTCGCACATCTCCTGTCCAAAGCCTTTACGTTGAAGCAAAGGAACCATCTCTGTCTCTTCGACGTAAACAGATGTCCCTTACAGTACGCCTTTAAATTAAAATCCCTGCCCGATCATCCCACGTGGCCATCCGTTTTTGAGCCACGCTGGGAAAACCTCTACAACACCCGTCGGACTGCCAACAAACCTTTTGGTATTCGCATTCAAGGGCTGCTGAATGAGCTAAACTTGACGGTAGACAACGTTGCCCAGTCACCAAGGCAATTCTTTCCACCCTGGCATGCTTATTTTCCAACTTGCGACTTCTCCCTTAAGATCTGGGAGAAGGCTACTACACCGCCATCTGTCTACCAGCAACTCTTTGCATCACATAGACAGCAGTATTCTGACTTTCTGCCAATCTACACAGATGGCTCAAAGTTAGAATGTCATGTGGGATCTGCTGTTGTGTTCCCTCACAAAACATTATCCTATAAGATCCCACAAGAAACTAGCATTTATACTGCAGAGTTGCATGCAATACAATCAGCCCTAGATCACATTAAAAATCGCGACTACCAGAGGTATGTGATTTATTGTGATTCATTGAGCGTATTACAGGCTCTAGTATCGGTGAGGTATAACCCTCATCCGATCCTGTCCAGGATCCGGAAGATTCTTTTTTCTCTCGTGGAATTAGAATTCGATATTCGCTTTTGCTGGATCCCAAGCCACATTGGGATCCGGAGAAATGAATTAGCTGATACTGCTGCCAAATCAGCTATTTCCCTGGATAATCATTGCCTGTCAGTCCCCTATAAAACTACAGGCAAATAATACGTTCTAGTTTACTCTCCCAATGTCAAGATTCTTGGCACGGACAGGCCACAAATAAATTACATCGCATTAAGCCTGAAATTACGCAATGGCAGTCCAGTATACACAGGGTCCGAAGAGAGGAAGTTGTTCTTGCTCGGCTCCGCATAGGTCATAGTCATCTAACCCATTCCTACTTGCTGAGGGCGGATGACCCACCTATGTGCGAGATATGTAATGTTATTTTAACCATCCGTCATATTTTAATAGAATGTCCTGTTTTTATAGAAGCACGGCGCTTGTATTTTACCGCTTTTTGTAATGTGACTGAGCCATTTACACTTAGTCAGATTATAGGTGACAGAGACAATATGTCTGACGTTTTTAACTTTTTACAGTCTATTAATTTTTATACAAGAATCTAAGGTTAATACTTTTTATACTTTTACTACTCATCTTTTGACAATAATTAATTACTTGACGTGGTAGCTCTGGCTACCAAAATGTTTAGTAGCGTTTTAAAATTTGACGGCGCATTATGGCCTTAGCTGCCAATGCGCCATAAAAAATCAAATCAAATCAAATTAAACCTAATTGATTGCCCATCCTATTCAACCGTTCGAGCCACATCCTTCCAATCATTAGCAAACTTGCAAGCTCCTCTAACCCTCTCTCGTGTACTTGGTGACAAGGCAAACCTAAGTGAACTCTTTATATATATTAAACATCTAGGAATAATAAATACACTCTGATATATCCATCCTAAATCACTAAAATGAACATAATGACGCTGACAGACACATATTGGCCACAGTTGCCTTTGTGTCGTGAAACTTTCATACCAACAACAACAACAACTATAAACAAGACAGAAATACAACCCTGCTATCTTTGGTTAACCTTCGGAAACCAATAACTATAGAGAATGTCATTGGTGACAATGCAAATATTCCTGAATTTTTTAATTTTCTGAAGAAAATTGGAGTTTTTAGTCATTTTTGATTTCTGCCTTTTCTGATGTGACAAGAAATTCTCATATATTTTTACAATAAAGGAATAGGCACATTATAGCCAAAGCAGCTTATGCGCCATAAAACCCCCACAACAACAACAACCAACTGGTCACCTTCTCCTGGATACCAGCACATTCTGGTATTTTAGGCAATGAACAGGCTGATAAAGCTGCAAAAAACCCAACCAGCTTAGATTTAACCAATATCCCTGTTCAAGCCTCAGACTATGCACTAATGATTCAGGCCCCGGGTGCCAAGCGAATCTTGAGGCCAAGCGATCTTCCCTGCGAATTCTATTGCAATTATATTAGAGAGATAAGCTTTTCACTTTAAGTTCACACGTTTTTTCTTCCGTTATTCAAATATATAATAAAAGTTCTCTTTCTTAAAGTATAAGGAAGAAGTTTCAGAAAGGAAAGTAACCTTTCTTAATTTTTCTGTGTACTAACCTTCTATTTTACTCGCTTGGTCACTTGGTGGCACTACTCCTGCCTCCCCGTGGCGGGGCTGGACCTGGGTGAAAATACATCACCCAGGACTAAAAGGAGTTGAAAATGGACCAAAATACTAATAACACAAGATTGGAGAAAGCTAACTCCAATAAATGTGACGACTTACAGCTGAACATGTCTCAGGCTAAGAGAATGAAAATCAACAGCTCTCAGCCTACTGTCCCTTTTTTTTTGGTGATACATTCGTTATCATCACAACCCGTGGGAAAATTATCCCCTTTCTTAGTTCAGAAGACTATAGAGTCCATGGTTGGATCACCAAAAATGATAAAACGATTACAATCAGGTGATCTCTTAGTAGAAACCTCATTAAGTCATCAATCGGAAAAATTACTACAAATGAAAACTTTTGCAGGACTACCAGTTGAAATTACCCCACATAATTCCCTGAATACATCGAAAGGTGTTATTACTGAATGGGACCTTTTGACTGTTTCAGAGGAAGAACTACTGAGCGAGCTAACAGAACAACAAGTAATTCATGTTAGGAGGATAATGATGAAGAAAGACGGAATTCTCATTCCAACCCGATCAGTAATTCTCACATTTAACAATCCTTCTCTTCCCCATTCAGTTAAAGCAGGATATTTAAATTGCAAAATCCGACCATATATACCAAATCCAATAAGGTGTTACAACTGTCAGCGATACGGACACTCTCAGGCGACATGTCGCAGTGATCCCATCTGTCCACTCTGTGGATCAAAAGACCACAATCAAGCAAACTGCACATCCACTACACCACTCTGTCCCAATTGTCACGAAAATCATCCTGCTTTTTCGAAGACATGCGAAATGTGGGTATTGGGAAAGCAAATTCAAAAATACAAAGTAGAAAATAAAGTGTCTTATCCGGAAGCAAGAAAACAGATACTTGCAACCAAACCTTCACGTCCCTATGCTTCAGCAGTGAAACGACAGCAAACTATAGCCACTCAAACGGAGGTAGTAATACCTCTAAATCACATTATAGACTGGAGTAAAGTAATATTGATGACAAAAACAGTTTCACAAGAAACATCCAGTGGTAAAGAACAGGATACTTCCATGCCTGGAAAGCAGAAATCAGAAGTAAAATCTTCAAAAACAAAGCAAACATCATCTAATAAACCGTGTGAACAGAAACAAACAAATATAGATCAAATGGACACTGATGAACAGAGAGAGAACATACTAGAACTACACCCTGCAGAAGATATTGATACACCTCGTCCTAATTTTGCGAAGAAAGATAGACCCAAATATGATAAACGGAAAAACTCAAAAGCGCAGTCAGATTCAGCAAATCGTCCCGAGACCTAAATAATGCAACATATTATTATACAGTGGAACTGTCGTGGTTTACGTGGAAAATTGGATGAAATAAAAGATATAATTCAGCAGTATAAACCGGCCTGCATTTGCCTTCAGGAGACCCATCTAACACCTCAATCTTCACCCACATTTCAAAATTATACACTTTTCCGGAGAGACAGGAATGATAACAGAACTGCCAAAGGAGGAGTGGCAATTTTGGTAAATACTCATATACCAGCTAAGCAAACAACATTAAGAACCAACTTAGAAGCAGTAGCAGTAAGAATAGCCATCGGAATTTCTATCACAATCTCGTCCATTTATCTTCCACCAAATATCCCCCTCTCCAGATCGGAATTAAATGATCTTACTATGCAGCTCCAACCTCCCTACTGCCTTATGGGAGATATGAATGCCCATCATCATTTGTGGGGATCTACTCACACAGACAATAGAGGTAACATAATCGAAACTCTCATAGATGATCAACAACTGAATTTACTGAATACCGGATCTCACACTTATATCAGTTTGTCTACAGGTATCACCTCTGCAATAGACTTAACAATATGTTCTCCATCAATTTATCCTAGTATAGAATGGTTCGTGTTGAATGATCCTTACAACAGTGATCATTTTCCGATAGTATGTTCCATACAGACACAATCAACTCCTGCAGAAGGAACGAGAACAATATGGAATTTTAAAAAAGCTAATTGGAGTAAATATATGCAATTAATCAAACTGGATAAGCAATTAATAGAAACCCTGCCAATAGATGATGCTGTCTTATATAGCAACGATCAACTGCTAGAAGCTTCCAAAGCTACAATACCTCAAATAAGTAAGGCAAGGCAGGCACGGTACAACTCTTGGTGGAATGCAGAATGTGCAACAGCAAAAACAAAACAAAATCGAGCATGGAATAGATTCCGTCAATACCCAACTACCGCCAATTTAATTGCATATAAAAAAGCCAAAGCTGAAGCAAGGAGAATTCGGAAAAAAGCAAAGAAAAAGTCTTGGATCGTGTTCGCTTCTACACTTACTAGGAACTCGAATCCTGGTTTGGTGTGGAAAAAAATTCGGATTTTAAGTGGAAGATATCCAATCACACAATCTCCAATCTTCCATTGGAAAGGGCAGGACGTTTTTCAAGCAGATCAGATATCAGAAATTTTGGCTGAATCTTTCGCTTCCATATCAGCAGTTACAAGCTACAGCACTGACTTTCAAAAATATAAAGAGCAAGCTGAACGGAGTAAATTGAATTTCTCTACCAAGATATCTCATTCTTATAATCTACCATTTCTAAAAGAGGAATTACTTACAACCATTACAAAATTACCAAATAGCGCACCAGGTCCCGATGGCATTTATTATACTATGATACAACACCTAAACTCTGATTGTCTGGAAATCCTGCTAGCACTATATAATAGAATTTTTCTGAACAACCTGTATCCATATATATGGTGGCACGCAATTGTCCTTGCATTTCCCAAACCCGGAAAAGATCCTTCCTATACAAATAATTATCGCCCGATTTCACTGACCAGCTGCTTGGGAAAAATCCTTGAACGAATGGTGCATAATAGACTTACGTGGTTGCTGGAAAAAGAGAATGTTTTATCACCCCACCAATTTGGATTTAGGAAAAATAGATCAACACTTGACCTACATGTCAAAGTGGAAACAAATATTAGAAACTCATTTATAAGAAAGCAGCATATGGTGATGGTAAATCTAGATCTTGAAAAAGCCTTTGACACAACATGGAGATTCGGAATTCTACGAGATCTATTTCAAATAGGATACAGAGGACAACTTCCACAATTTATAGAAAAATTTCTTGCCGACAGAACATTTCAGGTACGATACAAAGGCTGTTTATCTACAATCTATATACAACAGGAAGGGGTTCCCCAGGGCTCAGTATTAAGTGCAACCCTGTTTGCACTGCGGGTGAACAATATCACAAAGGTTATACCCCCATCATTGCAAATATATATGTATGCAGATGATCTTTCCATTTCATTTCAATCACAAAGCATGAACACAATTGAACGACAGCTGCAATTATCCATAAACAAAATAGAAGTATGGACTCAAAATAATGGCTATAGAATATCTGAGAAAAAATCTGTTGTTATACACTTCTGTAAAATGCGTGGTCTTCATCCTGAACCGGTCTTATACTTAAATAAAATTGCTCTACCTGTTGTTCAAAATTTCTCTTTTTTGGGCTTAACAATAGATAGAAAACTAAATTTTCAGGAACATATACTAAGACTTCGAACTAGTTGCCTCTTAAAACTTAACATCTTGCGCACAGTATCCTCAATGGCCTGGGGAGCCGACAGGTCCACATTATTACTATTATATAAAACTTTGATTAGATCTCGTTTAGACTATGGATCTCCTGTATATGCTTCAGCAAGAAGGAGCATCTTACGTCGTCTAGATACCATTCACCATAATGCTCTCCGCATAGCTCTAGGAGCATTTAGAACTTCACCAATCTACAGCCTGTATGCAGATGCTTCGGAACCCCTGCTGAATCTTCGACGAGATTATTTACTGTGCATGTATGCGGCAAAAATATACAGTCAGCCATCACATCCAAATTGGTCCATTATTCACAATCCACCATGGACGAGTAATTATGATCACAAGCCAAATGAAAATAAACCAGTAGGACTGCGCCTCAGACACTTAGCTCAAGTTTGGGAAATACATTTCCAGAACATTTCTGCAGTAGATATATACTCAGAACCTCCTTGGATTCCGACTGTGCCATTATCCATATCACATCTTACAAACAGGAATAAAAAAGAGATCTCTCCAATCGTTATACAGAAGCTTCATGCACTGCACAGTTTTGAAAATAGAAACAGTCATCAGATTTACACAGATGGTTCAAAATCGAACAACTCAGTAGGCGCCGCAGTAGTTTTACCGGAATATATTATATCTGTCTCCTTGCCTCATGTTTGCAGTATTTTCACAGCAGAATTATATGCTATTAAACTAGCACTGAATGATATTACCCAGCATCAACTTCTACCTGCTCTAATCTATACTGACTCCCTTAGTGCAGTAGCAGCTTTGCAGAACAGCAAACATTCCTCAAATTCCTTGATTCAGCATATCAAAAAACAACTCGGAATTTTTCATAAAGCAAGAAAACAAGTGTCTATCTGTTGGATTCCCAGCCATGCTGGAATTCTAGGAAATAATCATGCAGACCAAGCCGCAAAAAATCCAGATCTTAATATACATGATAACTTTCAGTTTGTACAATTTACAGATTATAGGGATGTATTTCGTACCAAATATACTTCCATCTGGAAACAACTTTGGAGGGACCAATCGTGCAATAAACTTCGCAGAATAAAAAAAGATCTATGTTTGTGGAATTCTAGCTCACGTACAAATAGACAGGAGGAAGTTATATTAACAAGACTGCGCATTGGACATACCTTCCTTACTCACAAACATTTACTTTTAAGAGAAGATCCACCGCTCTGCTCTGTCTGTCAGATACAACTTACAGTAAGGCATATCCTGATTGATTGTCCCTCATATTCAGCCGTTCGAGCCACATCCTTCCAATCATTAGCAAACTTGCAAGCTCCTCTAACCCTCTCTCATGTACTTGGTGACAAAGCAAACCTAAGTGAGCTCTTTATATATATTAAACATCTAGGAGTAATAAATGCACTCTGATATATCCATCCTAAATCATTAAAATGAACGTAATGACGCTGACAGACACATATTGGCCACAGTTGCCCTTGTGTTGTGAAATTTTCATACCAACAACAACAACTAATGATTCAGGCTGCACGCCTATCAGAATGGACAGCACTATGGCATTCCCAAACGAATAATAAACTCTTTCCGAAAATATGGCTCTCCAGTGTCCGGATATCAAGACGAGAAGAAGTAATTCTCTCAAGAGTAAGAATAGGTCATACTTATCAGACCCACCTTTATTTACTCACAGGAGATGATTCACCACAATGTCCACATTACTATATAAATATGACTGTTAAACACATTCTCATTGACTGACCCTATTATTAACAAGACAGAATTTCAACCTTGCAATCACTGGTTATCCTTCAACAACCAATAACCCTAGAGAATTTGATAGGTGACAAGGCAAATATATCTGAATTTTTCCTTTTTCTGAAGCAAACTAGAATTTTTAATTTTTTCTGATTAAGGACATCTCAGACAGTAGATTCTTTTCCTTTTCCTTTAATATAAATGAATAGGTGCATTATAGCCAAAGTAGCTAATGTGCCAACCAACCCCCACAACAACAAATCAAGAACCTTTAACACTTCATCATATTATAGGGAATGATGCAAATCTTCAAGAATTTTTCTGCTTCCTCAAAGAGATATAGCTATATGATCGCATCTGACATGATTTTATAATCACAATAACTCCATACCCTTGATAGGCGCAAAATGGCCCTAGTAGCCCCTGCACCAGAAATAGCAATAGCAATACCAAAATCTCTGTTCCGATCGCTCTTTAAAATCTGTTATTTACATCGATTCGCTTAGTTCAATCATGGCTTTAGGTAATTTCTCAGATAAGGTTCACCCTGTTATAGAGTGACAGACTGGAAATAAACTATATTGTATAAAGTCTGTTATTGAACCGTGGCAGTCTAGTCTGCGCAGCAATCGTAAGGAGGAAGTTGTTCTTGCCCGGACCCGCATAGGACACACTCATTTAACTCATTCGTTTTTGCTGAGGGCTGATGACCCTCCTATGTGTGAGTCGTGTGGCACAATTCTAACGATCAGACACCTTTTAATTGACTGTCCAGATTTTAGCAGCACCCGTTTTACCGCTTTTAATCATCTGACTGAGCCTTATACACTCAGTCAGATTTTATCCGACAATGACAATGTGTCTGCGATTTTTAGCTTTTTGAAAGCAATAAAGGTTTTTAATCGTATTTAAAATTTATATGTTGTTGTTATGTCTTTTATTGATTTATCTTTTTTATATATTTATTTTTAGATCTGGACATGGCGGCCTAATTAATTAGGTCACTGAGATGTTAAATTTTTACCTGGTCTTGGCGCATTATAACCCTAGCTGCTAATGCGCCAATAAAATCGAAATCAAATCAAAAACCCTGTTATAGACGAAATACAGAGCATATTACTAAAAATTGAAGAACGCCACCTACAGGTCACCTTCTGTTGGATTCCAGCACATTCTGGAATTTTTGGCAATGAAATGGCTGATAAAGCTGGAAAAAATCCAACTACCTTAGACTTAACTAATACCCATGTTCCACCATCAGACTATGTATTAACTATTCAAGCTGCATGCTTGTCAGAAAGGACAACAATATGGCACTCTCAAACAAATAATAAACTCTTTCAATTTGAACATGATCCGAAAATTTAGCACTCCAGTATCCGTACATCAAGACGAGAAGTAGTCCTTTCAAGGGCAAGAATAGGTCATACCCATCTAAACTATCTTTATTTACTCAGAAGAGATGATCCACCACAGGGTCCACATTGTTATAAAAATCTGACTGTTAAACACATTCTCATTGACTGCCCCTGCTATAGACAAGACAGAACATCAACCCTTCTATCACTGGTAAATCTTGATAAACCAATAACATTAGAGAATCTCATTGGTGACAAGGCAAATATTTTTTGAATTTTTCAACTTTCTGAAGTAAATTGGAATTTTTAATATTTTCTGAAAATTTCTCATATCCTTATATTAAAAATGAATAAGCACATTATAGCCATAGTAGCTTATGCGCCATTAAACTCCCATAACAACAACAACCAGTTGATCGAAGTAAGTGTAACATACTACAAGTATGAACCCGAGGCAGTACTGGAGACCCAACCCACAAGCTGTACTGGGACTGCGTCATAATAACAGATAAGACAATCCCGCACAACAGGCCTGTTAGTCCCCTATACAGACTACAGGCAAATAATACACGAGAAAATACACTCCCAATGGCAGGATTCGTGGAATAGACAGACTGCGAATAAATTATATCGTATAAAGCCTGTAATTGAACCGTGGCAGTCTATTCTGCGCAGGAATCGTAAAGAGGAAATTGTTCTCGCCCGGACCCGCATAGGACATAGTCATTTGAGTCATTCATTTTTGCTGAGGGCTGATGACCCTCCTATGTGTGTGTCCTGTGGCACAATTTTAACGATCAGACACCTTTTAATTGACTGTCCAGATTTTAGCAGCACCCGTTTTACCGCTTTTAATTATCTGACTGAGCCCTATACACTCAGTCAGATTTTATCTGACAATGACAACGTGTCTGCTGTTTTTAGCTTTTTGAAAGCAATAAACGTTTTTAATCGTATTTAAAATTTATATGTTATTGTTATTTATTTATGGTTTTTGTTTTTAGATCTGGACATGGTGGCCTAACTACTTAGGTCACTGAGAGAATAAATTTTTATATATTACCTGGTCTTGGCGCATTATAGCCTTAGATGCTAATGCGCCAATAAAATATAAATCAAATCAACCTGCACAACAGAGTGGACATAACTCTTGTGGACAAGAAGGAAAAGGCTACCTATCTAATGGACATAGTGGTACCCAACACGGGCAACCTGCAGAAAACCCATGGGGAAAAAATCAGGAAGTACACGAACCTAAGAAGGAGATCAAAGAGATGTGGCATATGCATCAAGTAAGGATCATCCCGATCATCATGTCAATCATGGGTATGGTGCTAAAGACTACATAACACTCTAGCAGCAATAGGTCTCCCAGCAAGCACCTACAAGGAACTCCAGAAAGTCACAATCCTGAACACCTGAAGAATAGTCAGAGAGTTCCTCGACCAAAAGTGACACCAGACATAACAACAATCACCCTGTGCACTTGGTAGCAATACTCATCACGAGGTGGAACCCCCAATCAAGGAGAAATAATAATAACATACAACGACATAAGCTTTGAAAACTGAGCTAACAGAAAGGAAATTAATACACAAACTGGTAGTTATGCGTTAACAGTTCCATTCTATTCCTTACCTTTGTATCATTCAGGCTGTAAATGTTTTGACAGCCAGCTAAACATGGAGAGTAATATTTAATATCATCCGTACCACAAATAGGATCATAATGTTTTGGAGAACACTGGCAATGAGCATTACAAGCTTCCTGAAATTTTGGTCTCCCTGGAAGGAGGGTTGAGCTGAGTTAAAAACAAAAGGGGAAAAATTAATATAACAGATAGTTCTTTTTTTCTAAAAATATTTAATTGTTAAATATCTTTCATATTAATGTATAATTAAAACTTAAGAATAAAAATGCACTGCAGTTAATAAATGTGTATATTTTGTTGCTTTATATTTATTTACATGGTATAAAAAAACAGGCATTCACATTTTTTGTTTTAAAAAATATGTTGAATGCAATTTGGCATTTTAATATATAAAAAAGTACGATTAACCTTGAAAAACTTGGACACAAGTAATAAAATTCTGTCTCAAGAGAAGCAGTACAAGTCATGTATGGTTATGAATGAAAGAATCACATAGATATATCATTCTGTTTTTGACTATTTTGTACATGTATAATTGGAGTTGAAATAACAAATTCTGTTTTCCTTCCCATGCACTTTAACTACAACTTCATTGTCTAATTATAGAGACAATGAATAGTAGGCACTCTGAAGCCCTACTGAGAATCTCAAAATTTGCTAATATTCCTGGCCCCGGGTGCCAAGCGATTGTGACTGAGCGATTTATCTGTGCCTTATAGTGCGATTTCCAAAAAGTGATATATAGTTCTTTTGCGTTCCTCTCGTTAAGTAATCTATTTATTTTATAACTGCTCTTGCTACAAAAGTACCTGTACAGAGCAAGAAAGGCAAGCCACCTTTCTTTTTTCATAGTCTTATTACTAACCCCCTACTACTACTCGCTTGGTCACACCAGGCACTGCTCCTGCCTCCCCGTGGCGGGGCCGGAAACCTTGGCAGAAAAGCTCATCTGCCAGGGGCGAAAAGGAGCAAAGATGGAGCAAAATGATTATCCATCTTTAGAGCCGACAAGCTCTCGGCCACATACTGAAATTGATTATGATATTTCACATCCCAAGAGGTTGAAAACAAATTCAACAACCAAAGAGTTTCCTTCCTTTTTAATTTTACATTCACTTTCGGAACAACCTCTCAGCAAATTATCTCCTTTCCTCATCCAGAAACACCTGGAGAGTATTGCAGGATCTCCGAAGACTGTGAGAAGGCTGCAATCTGGAGACCTTCTTGTAGAAACAACAAAAAATAGACATTCAGAGAAACTCTTTTACAACTTTCAAATTTTGCTGGGATACCAATTAAAGTAACCCCACATGCTACCTTAAATACATCCAAAGGTGTGATTTCTAGTTGGGATTTGTTGAACGTAACAGAGGATGAATTAACTCAAGAACTTCAGGATCAAAATGTTATTGCATCAAGAAGAATCATGACTAAAAAAGACAATAACCTTATGCCTACCAGGAATATCATTCTTACATTTAATTCCCCAAACCTACCATCAACAGTAAAAGCTGGCTATCTACTTTGCCGTGTTCGCCCGTATATACCCAATCCCTTGAGATGCTACAAGTGCCAAATGTATGGTCACTCTCAGACAACATGTAGAGGAAACCCAGTTTGTCCAAACTGTGGATCTTCCGATCATACTCAGTCTGAATGTTTGGCGACAGAAAAGACATGTCCCAACTGTAAAGGTAACCATCCTGCATATTCTAGAACTTGTGAGAGATGGAAAACTGAGAAACAAATTGTTAAATATAAGGTTGAGAACAAGGTAAGCTTTCAAGAAGCAAGGAAAATAATTGCTCCTACCATGCCCAAACGTACCTATGCAAATGTTGCACAAAAACAACAAACAGTATCTACCCAAACTGAAGTTACCGTCCCCTCAAACATATCAATCTCTGACTGGGCTCGAGCTGTCCTCTCTCAGCAACAGTCCAGTAACCCCAAGCATTCAGACCAGGCAAGTAACACTCCTCTTACAATACCAGCAACATCTCCTACTCTACCGGAAGATCCAATATTAGAAATACATGCCGAAGAAGAAGAAGAAATGGACACTGGTCGGCCAGTTTTCCTAAAAAAAGATAAACAAAAATTGGAACGTCATAAACCAATCACCTTCAAAAAGCAGTCAGATACATCTCAAACAATTAAACACAAATAATGGCCATCATTGTACAATGGAACTGTAGAGGCTTTCGTTACAACACAGATGATATCCATAATCTAATTAACCAGTATTCTCCAGTTGCTCTCTGTCTCCAAGAAACTTACTTAACCTCGCAAATTTCTCCATCGATAAAGAACTACTGCCTTTATCGAAGAGATCGCAATACAGCAAATACTGCCCACGGTGGTGTAGCAATCCTGATAAATTCAAAGATCCCAACAAAGCATATCCCACTTCGAACTGAAATAGAAGCTGTTGCAGTTCGTATAACTCTCCATATTGCAATAACACTAGTCTCAATCTATTTACAGCCAAACCATACTTATTCTTTAAAAGAACTTGAAGACCTCCTCATACAGATACCTCCACCTGTCTGTATATTAGGGGACTTTAATGGGCACAACCCCCTATGGGGTGCTTCTAAATTGGATACACATGGTCGACTCATTGAAAGACTTTTAGATGCACTAAACCTCACCATACTGAATACTGGCACGCACACTCACATTCAGCTCCCAACTGGAAATACTTCAGCAATAGACCTTTCCATTTGTTCTCCAGTACTGGTCCCGACCATAGAGTGGTATGTTATAAACGACCCTATGGGCAGTGATCACTTCCCAATCGTATGCAAGGTATTGATAGCACAGACTCCTTTAACTAAACCCTGCAGGAAATGGAAATTTACAAGAGCAAACTGGGCAAAATTTCAGTCCTCAATCTCTCTCGATGAGAAAAAAATCCGTTTCCATCATATTGATGATGTGACAGACTACATCACGTCGCATCTCTTAAACGTGGCTAAAGATACAATACCATTATCAAACCCACCGGGTCGAAAGCACTATAATAATTGGTGGAATGAGGAATGCACCAAAGCAAAAAAAGCAAAAAATAAAGCGTGGAATTTGTTTCGGCGTTATCCAATCACAGCCAATCTGATAAATTATAAGAAAGTAAGGGCAAAAGCACGTTTCATACAGAGGCAAGCCAAAAAAGAATCCTTGGCTCGTTTTGCATCAACAATTAACAGAAATACTGACAGCAAATTAATCTGGAAAAAAATTAGACAGCTTTCTGGCAAGTTTCCAACCATACCCTCTCCAGTCCTCTCATGGAATGGGCGAGATTTAACTAGTCCCTCGGATATAGCTAACGCTTTGGGCAATACTTTTGCTGAGATCTCGGCAACATCAGCTTATACTACATCTTTCCAACGAATTAAAAACAGTCGAGAACGGTATTCTATTAACTTCCAAACTGCCCTCATTCTGCCATATAACAAACCTCTACAATATCCTGAATTATTGCATGCCATTAAAACAGCTCGTAATGGTGCCGCCGGACCAGATGGGATCTATTATATCATGCTGCAACATCTTGATGACAAAGCTTTGCGCCTCCTCCTGGTCTTTTACAACCGTATTTTTTTAGAAAAAACTTATCCAGCTTCTTGGCACCACTCTATTGTTTTGGCGTTCCTGAAGCCTGGAAAAGATCCAACCAATCCCCATAACTATAGACCTATATCTCTATCAAGCTGCCTCAGCAAAATCCTTGAAAAAATTGTCCACAATAGACTCGTCTGGATCATAGAGTCACAACATCTCATGAGCAATAGTCAGCATGGCTTTCGACAAAACAGATCATGCTTAGATCTCATGATCAAGGCTGAATTTGCCATTCGCAATGCGTTCGTTAAACACGAGCATCTGGTTATGGTTACTATAGATATACAGAAAGCCTTTGACACCACCTGGCAACATGGCATACTTAGTGATCTTTATTCTCTCGGTCTACGCGGAAACCTTCCCATATTTGTGCAGAACTTCCTATACACTAGATCGTTTCAAGTAAAATACCAAAATGAGCTCTCTACAACTTTCATTCAGGAAGAAGGTGTTCCTCAGGGATCTGTGCTGAGTGCCACTCTTTTTGCTCTTAAAATAGATTCCATCACTAAACAGCTTCCAAACACAGTTGAGTCATATCTTTACGCGGATGACCTCTCCATTTCCTGTCATTCCCAAAGCATGAGATCAATTGAAAGGCAGCTTCAGATATCACTGAACAAAATACAACAATGGGCCAACCTTAACGGCTATCGACTCTCACAACAGAAAACAGTCGCCATCCATTTTTGTCGACAACGCAAACTCCATCTGGATCCTGAACTCCAAATTTCCAACTTCTCCATCCCAGTCAATAGTAACATCAGATTTCTAGGATTAATCCTTGACAACAAATTAAATTTCTTAGACCATATTAAAAATGTACGTACTTCCTGTTTAAAAAAGTTAAATATACTCAGAACTTTATCCGCCCTAACATGGGGTGCAGATCGCACTTCCTTACTTCGGCTATACAGGGCATTAATCCGATCCCGTCTTGATTATGGTGCTCCTGTCTATGATTCTGCCAGAGCAAGTGTATTGCGCTGGCTTGATCCAGTTCAGCACAGCGCCTTGAGGACTGCACTTGGGGCTTTCAGAACATCACCAGCACATAGCCTCTACATTGACGCTCATGAGCCCCCGTTAACACTACGTAGGAAAACACTGCTACTGAAATATGCTGTCAAAATACAAAGCTGTGCCTCGCATCCAATTCAGTCATATTTATTTAATCCACCACTAGAAAACCTCTACAGAAGTAAGCCTAGTATAGTAAAACCAGCTGGTCTTCGCCTTCTTGAACTGATGCAAGTTTGGAAAGTTCCCATTCATTCTGTACATGAAGTAGTAACATGCACTCAACCACCATGGACTCCTACTCCTCTACCCACCTGTGACACTTACCTTTGCCAGTGGGGAAAAAAATGTTCTTCAAGCATCAAATGTGAAACAACTTCATGCAATTCACACTCACAAATATTTTGACTTTTCTCCAATTTATACAGATGGCTCTAAATCTAACTCAAATGTTGGAGCAGCAGCAGTGTTCCTAAATACCACTATTTCAGCAGCCCTTCCACCTGAATTCAGTATATTCTCAGCAGAATTATATGCAATTAAACTAGCCTTAGAAAACCTCTGTTCTAACTGCTCACTAAAATTTGTTATTTACACTGATTCCCTCAGCTCAATTATGGCATTATCTAACTCCACAGATAAAGTTCACCCTCTTCTAAATGAAATTAGAAGATTATTACTGCAGATTGAAGAGCGCCACCAAATGATCACCTTCTGCTGGATTCCATCCCATTCTGGAATTTCTGGTAATGAACTGGCCGATAAAGCGGCAAAAAATCCATCTACCTTAGATTTAACCACTATCCCTGTTCCAGCATCAGACTACCCACAAATCATTCGTGACGCATGCCTAACAGAATGGACAGCACTCTGGCACTCTCAAACACATAACAAACTTTTTCAATTTAAACAGGATCCTAGAATCTGGCGTTCCAGTGTCCGTTCATCAAGACGAGAAGAGGTACTCCTTTCAAGATCAAGAATAGGCCATACACATTTGACTCACCTTCATTTACTCACAGGAGATGATCCACCACAGTGTCCACATTGTTTTCTAAATCTGACTGTGAAACACATTCTCATCGAATGCCCACACTATAATCAAGACAGAAATACAACCCTGCTATCTTTGGTTAACCTTCGCAAACCAATAACTCTAGAGAATGTCATTGGTGACAATGCAAATATTCCTGAATTTTTTAACTTTCTGAAGAAAATTGGAGTTTTTAGTCATTTCTGATTTTTGCCTCTTCTGACATAAGGCCCCGAGTGCCAAGCGAGTGACTATAGCGATTCCTAAGCGATTTTGAAAGCGATTTACTTAAAAGAGCGGTTGATTATAGAATAGTGTTATTTTTCTGAGCTTATTTAATTTTGCGCTTCTGAAGTAAAGAAGTTAGCGCACTTGACAGAAAGGCAAGACACCTTTCTTTTTGTATATAGGAATAACTTATTAACACACTAACAACTAATCTCTTTATCGCTTGGTCACTGGTGGCACCGCTCCTGCCTCCACGTGGCGGGGCTGGAAGTCTGGGAGAAGAAAACCACTCTCCCAGGGCTAAAAGGAGCAGTAATGGAAAACACAAAACAGTCTAGCCATGGATCTACTGATCCAGATGTAGATAGACATGCTCTAGATCATGACTTAAATCCATCCCATGCCAAGAGACAAAAAAAAGAAGGGACAGATCATTCTGCTCCTCTCTTTTTAATATTGCATTCCTCCACAGACCAACCACTTAGTAAGTTATCTCCATTTTTGATTCAGAAATGTCTCGAAAATGTGGCTGGCCCTCCAAAAATGGTGCGTCGATTAAGATCTGGAGATTTATTAGTGGAGATGAACGAACATAGACATGCAGAGAGACTTCTGAAAATTTCTACCTTTGGTGGAATTCCCACAAAGGTTACCCCACACGCCACCTTGAACTCCTCTAAAGGGGTAATATCAGAATGGGATCTCCTAAATGTATCGGAAGATGAACTTGTCCATGAATTAAACAATCAAAATGTAATCCACGCCAAAAGAATTTTGATCAAAAGAGATGGAGAGCTCGTCCCCACTCGGACAGTTATACTGACCTTTAAAACACCAATTCTTCCCACAACTATAAAGGCTGGATACCTCAGATGTCATGTTAGACCATACATTCCCAATCCGGTACGGTGCTTCAAGTGCCAAAAATTTGGTCATTCGCAAACTGTATGCAGAGGTGCAGTCACTTGTGCTGCTTGTGGTTCTAAAGAACACACACATACTGATTGTAACAAGGAAACTCAAAATTGTCCTAATTGCCATGGAAATCATTCTGCCTTCTCTAAGGACTGCGATCAATGGAAACGAGAAAAGAATATCCAGAAATATAAAATAGAGCATAAGGTGTCATACCAAGAGGCAAAAAAAACAATTTACAATTCCTGTTAAATCATCTACGTATGCGTCAATTACTCAACGACTATGCTCAGTATCAACTCAAACTGACTGCTCAGTCCCTCCAAATATCTCTATATCTGGTTGGGCTAAATCAGTACTTTCTTCATCAAAGGAAGCCTCTCCCTCCAGTTATGTAACAAAAGAGGTAAATACACCCGTATCAGTTCCTCCAGATAAGAATCCCATACTGCAACAGAAAGAACAAACCAAGAGCACTGAAAGAAGTGATAAATACAAACTCAGATCTGAAACCATGGACATCGATGAAAAAGCAGGCGATGACGATACAATTCTTGAAATTCATCCAGAAGATGACATCGACACAGGCAGACCAGTCTTCTCAAAGAAGGAAAAGGGAAAAATAGACAGGCGTAAACAGACTACTTCACGGATGTTAGCAGACACCAGTTAAAACCAAATAATGACTACAGTTATTCAGTGGAATTGCCGTGGGCTCCGTGCTAATGTAGATGACCTTTACGATCTATTAAATAAATATAAGCCTGTTGCAGTATGCATTCAAGAAACTAATCTCACAAATACAGCATCTATGACAATTAAGCATTATACCATATATAGAAAAGATAGAAGTTCCTCTAATTCAGCTCATGGAGGAGTAGCAGTCATAGTGAACTCTGTAGTTCCCTGTAGACCTATCCCCATACAAACACCTTTAGAGGCGGTTGCAGTTCGTGTCACCATTGGTATAACAGTAACATTAGTTTCGTTGTATCTATCACCAAACCATACATACAGCCTTGATGACTTAGATGATATAGTTAAGCAAATACCTGTTCCCTTCTGTATTATGGGTGACTGGAATGGCCATCACCCCCTATGGGGTTCCCAACATCTTGACTCTAGAGGACAGATGATAGAAAAATTTTTAGATAAACATAATCTAACTATTCTAAACACTGGTGATCACACATACATACACTCTCCATCTGGTTCAAGTTCAGCTATTGATCTTTCAATATGCTCCCCAGCAATATTTCCTATCATAGACTGGACTGTTACTGATAACCCTTGTGGTAGCGATCACTTTCCTATCATCTGTACCTTTAGCTCAAGTTCTCCTCCCCAGAGAGATATTAGGACAACCTGGAAATTTGAAAAGGCTAACTGGACTAAATACCAGGAAATAGCTCGAATAGATACTTCCGTCATTACAACCCTCACAATTGATTCTGCAGTCAGGTATACTACACGAAAAATAATGAAAGCATCGGAGGTAGCTATTCCAAAATCTTCACTCAAAATTAGGCTTCATCCAAAAATGTGGTGGAATGAAGCATGCAACAATGCTAAAAAAGAAAGAAATAAGTACTGGAATCTGTTTCGAAAATGTCCAACCACAGCCAACCTCCTACAGTTTAAGAGAGCCAGAGCTAAAGCTCGTCATATAAGACGAGAGAGTAAAAAAGAAGCATGGGCACGTTACGCATCTACCATTAACAGATCCACAGATACTTCTATAATCTGGAAAAAAATTAAACGAATTAATGGCAAATACTCGCAAACAACTTCTCCTATACTACTTGTAAGTGGGAAGGAAATTTCTGAACCTGTAGAGATTGCCAATGTCTTAGGTACTTCATTTGAAACACATTCAGCTGTTGCCACATACGAATCAGCATTTCAATTGCTAAAATCCCGGACAGAAAAATCCAAACTAAAATTTAATACTGCCGTCCCATACTCGTATAATCTACCTCTGACCATGATTGAATTGCGCAGTGCACTTTCTCGATTGAAGAACAGTGCTCCAGGCCCCGATGGAATTTTTTATCCCATGATCTCTCATTTAAGTGAGGATTCGTTAACTGCCCTTTTACAACTGTATAATAGAATTTTCCTAGAGGAGTATTATCCTGCTAGCTGGTGCCATTCTTATGTGCTAGCTTTCCCGAAACCGGGAAAAGACCACACAGATCCCAGAAATTACCGCCCTATTTCTCTAACCAGTTGTCTGGGAAAAACATTGGAAAAAATAGTTAACGCTAGACTGACATGGTTTCTAGAAACGGAAAACATTCTAAGTCCAAACCAGCATGGCTTCCGCAGAAGAAGATCTACACTTGATCTCATTATTAAAGCAGAAACAAATATCCGGAACGCTTTCCTCAGAAATGAGCACCTAGTCATGATATGCGTAGACATAGAGAAAGCCTTCGATACAACTTGGCGATATGGGATTCTTCAAGACTTACATAAATGTGGACTTCGGGGTCATCTGCCAATATTCATTAAGAACTTTCTAGGGAATAGATCCTTTCAGGTCAGATTCCGCTCTTCATTGTCTCGAGCATATGTACAAGAAGAGGGAGTTCCCCAAGGTTCAGTGTTGAGCGCCACACTCTTTGCAATTAGGATTGATGCCATAACCAAGTGCATACCTAACACAGTTGACGCATACTTGTATGCTGACGATCTTGCCATCTCATGTCACTCTCAAAATATGCGACTAATCGAAAGACAACTACAAGGTACCATTAACAAAATAGTCTCTTGGGCCAAAAACAATGGATATCGACTTTCTAAACTAAAAACAACTGCCGTACACTTCTGTCGCAAACGCTCTTTACATCCTGATCCAGACCTAAAGTTAGATTCTCATCGTATTACTTTCCAGCCTAGTATTAGATTCCTTGGTGTAATATTTGACAAAAAATTAAACTTCCTGGAACATATAAAGCATATTCGTACAAGTTGTCTTAGAAAACTAAATCTTCTCAGAGTAATTTCTTCTATGTCATGGGGCGCAGATCGCTACATGTTACTACAGTTATACCGCTCGCTGATTAGATCCAGGTTAGACTATGGGTCTCCTGCATATGACTCGGCCAGACCGAGTGCATTGAAATGGCTCGATCCCGTACATCATAGTGCCCTACGAGTTGCACTGGGGGCTTTCCGTACTTCACCAATCTTAAGCCTATATACCGAAGCCTATGAGCCACCGCTACATCTTCGACGACAAGTTCTGTTACTAAATTACGCAGCCAAAATCAGCAGTCTTCCACATCATCCCATATGGCAATATCTATTTATACCCAAATGGAGTAAACTTTATGAAAATAAACCACGGCTCAATAAACCATCTGGCATTAGGCTTCAAGCTCTTATCACAAGCTGGGACCTGAATTTTACTAACATTCTTCAGGATACTAGCATGGAAATACAGTCATGGCAAATGCCCCCGATACATATTGATAGACATTTTCAGCAATGGGGAAAGAATAACCTTCCAGATTCCAACATAAGACAAATTCATAAGACCCACTCCGCTGAGTTTAGCACTTTCATTCAAATATATACAGATGGATCGAAAATTGGTAGAAAAGTTGGTACTGCTGTAGTATTACCAAATATCACCATCTCCAGACAGCTTCCGTCTGAATGCAGTACTTATACCTCAGAACTATACGGCATTGTTCTAGCTCTAGAGAATATCAAAGAAGAGTTGTATACCAAATCCATCATATATACGGACTCATTGAGTGCTGTGAATTCTCTACAGCGTCAATTCTTCCCTAGTCATCCGCTGGTACAAAAAATTTGGGCACAACTACAAGAACTTCACGGACATGGACAGCTAGTAATATTTTGTTGGATCCCTGGACACGCTGGAATACTAGGAAACGAGCAGGCAGATTTAGCTGCTAAATGTGCTACAAATGTGATACCATCTAATTTCAGGACTCCTTATATTGACCATAAATCCATTATCAAACAGATGTATAAACAACAGTGGACACGCACGTGGCAAAGTCAAGCGAATAATAAACTTCTTGAAATCAAGAGAGAACCCAAGCAATGGCAATCCAGTCTGAGACGAAACAGAAAAGAAGAAACCATCCTAGCCAGATTACGCATTGGTCATACATTCCTCACTCATAGCTACCTACTAACAAAAAATGATCCTCCGCAATGCAGCAACTGCTTATGTTTATTAACAGTAAAACATATCATCCTGGAATGCCCGCTATATCTGCAAGAACGGAAATCTGCTTTCTTCTCTCATTTTCATAACTCCAGCCAGTTATCATTACAGAATGTTCTAGGAGATCGTGAGGACATGAATGACATTTTTCTCTTTCTAAAATTGATAAATAAATATCACAATATATGAACCATATCACGTGTAAGACAAACTAAGAAGATATTAGACAGTAATCAGTGCATTATAGCCTAAGTTGCTGATGCACCAACAAATTTAACAACAACAACAACAACAACTTCTGACATAAGAAGAAATTCTCATATATTATTACAATAAAGGAATAGGCGCATTATAGCCAAAGCTGCTTATGCGCCAGAAAACCCCCACAACAACAACAACAACAACAGCTAATATTCCTGTCACAGTAACTCCACATGCCACCCTAAATTCATCCAAAGGAGTGCTCTCTGAGTGGGACTTATTAAATGTTACTGAAGAGGAATTAGTCCAAGAGCTACAAGATCAAAAAGTTATACAGGCAAAGCGAATTAAAATCAAGAAAGATGGTGAACTGGTTCCGACACGCAGTGTTATACTGACGTTTTCAACACCAATCCTTCCAGCTACAGTTAAGGCTGGATATCTGAACTGCCATATCCGACCTTATATCCCTAATCCGATCAGGTGCTTCAAGTGCCAAAAATTTGGCCATGCTCAAACAGTGTGTAGAGGGGTTTCAGTGTGCCCCAACTGTGGATCCAAGGAACACACTCAGACAGACTGCCCAGCACAAACACCAGTGTGTCCAAACTGCAATGGTAGCCATCCAGCTTACTCAAAAGTTTGTGAAACCTGGAAAACAGGAAAGAAGATACAGAAATACAAAATAGAAAACAAAGTGACTTATCAAGAAGCAAGGAAACAAGTTTTGCTCACAGTACCGAAACTCACATATGCAGCCGCAACACAAAAATACAAATCAGAAGGAACACAAACTGAAGTGTCCATACCACCAGCTACATCCATTTCCGGCTGGGCTCGGACTGTTCTAGCGAATCCGCAGGAGTCCCCTAAAGAACAAGTAAAAGACCAAGCAAATAATACCCCAGTCACCGTACCACCAACTATTGCTCCATTACATTCAGATACTGAAAGTCTGAGAAATCTTAAACAGCAAAATACTTTAACCGCAGATATGGAAACCAATAACACCACCAACAATGATGAAACCGTCTTAGAAATACATGCTGAGGAAGACATGGATACTGCACGACCCACTTTCCCGAGAAAAGATAAAATAAAACTGGAACGCCATAAACAGATTGGTTCTAAAAAACAGTCAGAAATAATTCCTACCTCAAAAGATAAATAATGGAACAGTTGATTCAATGGAATTGTAGAGGCCTCCGTAGCAACATAGATGATATTCACGACTTGATAAATCAGCATCATCCAGTAGGCATCTGTCTACAAGAAACGAATCTCTCTCCAAAAGTGACACTTTCAGTTAAAAACTATGTTCAGGCAAGACAGGATCACTGCCCATGGATCACATGGTGGTGTAGCTATATTGATTGACAGTAAAATCCCGTCCAGACGTATTCCTGTACAAAGCACTTTAGAAGTAGTTGCAGTACGCCTCGCTCTTGGCACAACGCTTACTCTTGTATCTATATATATCTCACCAAATCAGAACTGCCCGATAACTGAACTAGATGATCTTATCTTACAACTACCTTCTCCTTTCTGCATATTGGGTGATTTTAATGCGCATCACCAGTTATGGGGATCTTTACATACAGACAACCGGGGATGCACGATAGAGGCTTTTCTTTTAAAGCATAATATCACACTGCTGAACACAGGCTCCGACACCTATGTCCATTTTCCAACAGGCTCAACTTCTGCTATAGATCTGTCATTATGCTCACCAATGTTATTTCCAGATTTCGATTGGAGAGTTTCAGAAAATCCATTAAACAGTGATCATTTTCCTATAATCTGTAAGCTCTGCACAAGAAGAAACTTACCAGTAAGTGGTCGAACTAAGTGGAAATTCTCAAAAGCTGATTGGAATAAATATGCATCAAGCGTTACACTAGACGATGATATTATTCATCATCACTCCATAGATGACGCCGTTAAACACATCACAGAACAAATACTGGCGGCAGCTGCTACAGCCATTCCTAAAACTTCAATTAAAGGATTCAAACACAAAAATTACTGGTGGAATTCGGCGTGTAACACTGCTAAGGGGGAAAAGAACAAGGCATGGAATCAGTTCTGAAAAAATCCAACCACTGCCAATCTGATTATCTACAAGAAACTTAAAGCCCAGGCCCGATACATCCGGCGAAAAGCTAAAAAAGAGTCTTGGATTCGTTTTGCTTCATCAGTCACTAAAGCCCCTCAACGTGGGCACCTGTACGTGGTGAGGGGACCTCCCAGTGATGCTGCTGGTTTTCCAGATTAGCATCACTGGGATCCAAAGCCCATACCTTGGTTCCAGGGTTACACCATTGGAATCCGGCGTGTGCAGCTGTGCGCCGCGACCCGTGGAAGCGGAAAGGGGGGGATCCTGGTGGTTGAGGGGCCCAGCCTTAATACACCACTTTGGCCCCTGCTTCGACAAGATGGGCGGTCCCGGACCGGCTCGACTGGGATCAATTGGCGGGTGGTTTTATACTGCTAGGGTCAACTGCGTTCCAATAAGTCTCCCTCCCTTTGGTCCTGGGACGGGATAAAGACTTATTGGTAATGTGGGTATGGTGTTCTAAGCGAACTCGGCGTCCCATTTGTGTACGCAGTACCTGCTAGTTCACGAGTGGGCGCCCCCTCGTAGGGTTCCGTGGTGGGTGAGGTACTTAGGCATCAGACATTTTTTCTTTACTCCTATGAGTAATTTAAATTCTTCTTCTGGGGCCCGAACAAGGCCCCTACCTAATCGATCGTCAGATGAGAGTGAAAGCAATTCAGCTAAAAGAGCCAGAACTGAGGAGAAAACAACATCTGTGACACCTCTTTTCCGGCCCCGAGTGCCAAGCGATATTAGTGACCACAGCGCCTTTCCAGAGTGATTATCTAGTACGCTTAATTGTAAATATGTTTCTCCTGAGTTTCGAAAGTCCGATAACTCCTGAATATTATAATTAAATAGATATATTCAAATACTATAACCTAGAAAGGAAAGCCACCTTTCTTTAATCCCTCTTTTTATTTTTAGTTATTACTAACCCTTTCCTTCGCTTCGGTCACTAGGCGGCACCGCTCTTGCCTCCTCGTGGTGGGGCTGGTAACCTGGGATAAAAAGACAATCTCCCGGGGCCAAAAAGAGCATATCATGAGTAAATCAAACTCAGACTTATCTGGGCTGCCAGACGCAACCCAGATATCAAAAAAGAAAGACAGTTCCACAGCAGGAAAGGCAAAGCGCCAAAAAACTGAGCCAGAGACATATCCAATTCCAACCTATCTAATCATCCATTCAACTGGTGAGAATGCAGTTGGCAAACTCTCTCCCTTTAGAATTCAAAAGGAATTGGAAAGTAAAGCAGGATCTCCGAAATCCGTAAAAAGACTCAGATCAGGAGATATTCTCATTGAGACATCTAATACCAAACATTCTGAGTGACTTCTGAAAACAAATTTCTTTGCAGGTCTCCCAGTAACTGTAACACCCCACAGATCACTAAACACCTCTAAAGGAGTGATCTCAAACTGGGACTTACTAGATGTAACTGAAGAAGAAATGCTAGAAGAACTGAAAGAACAAGGAGTTATTCATGTCAAGAGAATCTCCACGAGAAAAGATGGTAATCTGATCCCTACCCGCAATCTGATCTTGACCTTTAACACACCGAATCGTCCATCATCCATTAAGGCCGGATATCTGGTATGTAATGTCAGACCATATGTCCCAAACCCACTATGGTGTTTCCGATGCCAGAAGTATGGACATTCCCAAACAGCTTGCCGGGGAACCCCTACTTGCGCAAAGTGTGGTTCAATCGAACACGATTGCGAAAACTGTAATGTTCCTCAATCAGTATGTCCAAATTGCAAAAAAGATCATCCCGCTTATGCCAGAATATGCGAGCGCTGGAAAAGTGAGAAACTTATCCAGAAATATAAAACTGAGCATAATGTTTCTTACCAAGAAGCAAAAAGAATCATCTCACCACCAATTCATGCAGACAGACCTACGTATGCCCAAGCCACCAAAAAATTCCAATCAACCGGATCGCAAACTGAAATAACAGTACCTCCAAAACAGTCTTTCTCAAATTACGTAAAATCTTTGTACAGTGCAACTCAAACCCAAGCAGTCAATACACCAATTACCATACCACAAGAAAACATACACACTCCGGATGAAGGATTTAAAGAAAAACATATCCTAACTTCTAGTCACCAACAACAAATGGACACTAAAGAAAAATCAGCAGATGACCCTGTTCTTCAAATCTTTGTTGAAGAAGATATGGACACCGAAAGGCCTTCCTTCCCAAAAAAAGATAAAAACAAAAGTGAAAAACAGAAGACCTCAACAACCCGAAAACGCTCAGAAAGTCTAATAAGAGATAAACAATGAACAGAATAATACAATGGAACTGTCGTGGATTCCGCGCCAATATCGATGACCTATACGATCTTTCCTGTAAATACTCACCAATATGTATCTGCCTTCAAGAAACTTATTTAAAACCCCAAAACACACCAAAACTGTCTCATTATAACATTATTAGAAAAGACAGAACCAATCAGAATATCGCACATGGTGGCGTAGCTATTTTAACAAACCCACATATTCCTACCAAACAGGTCTCACTGAACTCTCCCCTCGAGGCAATAGCAGTCCGTATAGCTGCTGACATCCATATGACAATCTGCTCCTTATACATTCCACCAAGCTATACCTGCCAGCAAAATGATCTCAACAATCTTATAGCTCAACGACTTAAATGGTCATCACACTCTTTGGGGTAACAACATCGACCAAAGAGGAAAACTAATTGAACAGTGTCTAGACAATAACAACCTCCTTCTTCTAAATGACGGTTCACCTACATACGTTCACCTTCCTTCAGGAACAAGCACTGCAATAGATTTGTCTATCTGTTCTGCAACCTTATATCCTATTCTAAAGTGGACGGTAAACAACGATCCGTTACATAGCGATCATTTCCCCATAATAATTGAATTACTTAATAAGCCCCCTCATCATCCTACTAAAATTCCGCAATGGCTTACTGATAAAGCAGATTGGCAGTCCTATAAAAAATTAACCAAGCTTGATCCCGAAATAATCCAAAATTCCACAACTGACGAAGCAGTTGACTATGTCACCAAAATGATATTACATGCAGCAGAACAAACCGTACCGAAATCCTCATCAAAATTGCTGATTCATCCAAAAACCTGGTGGAGTGATGAATGCCTTGTGGCTAAAAAAATGCAAAGCAAAGCTTGGAATTCTTTTCGCCGGAGTCCAACTACAACCAATCTCATTCAATATAAGCGTGCTAGAGCAAGAGCGAGATATGTTAGACGCTGTAATAAAAAGGCTGCTTGGATCCGCTTCACTTCGACTATTAATCAAGCAATGCCTACACATAAAATTTGGAAAGCAATCAGAAAAATGAGTGGCAAATATAAACCGATACCCCTACCCATCATGGAATGGAGAGGGCAGAATGTAAATGATCCTGCTGGAATTGCCAATATACTAGGTGAAACCTTTGCAAAAACATCAGCAATAGAAAGTTATACACCGACCTTCAGAAGATTAAAAACAAGTTTAGAAAAACAAAAGTTAAACTTCTCTTCAAAAGGAGATGAACAATACAATTTACCTTTTACCATTCATGAATTACATAGAGCTTTGTCAACATCTAGACGCAGTGCTGTAGGACCAGATAACATTCACTATTCCACGATTCAGGAACTAAGTACCGAATCATTACAGTTACTTCTTCATCTATTCAACAGACTCTTCCTGGAAGATAATTCAGAGGAGGAAATTGTTCAGGAATTGCAGGAACAGAAAGTCACACAGGCCAAAAGAATCGTGATGAAAAAAGATGGCGAGCTAACTCCAACTCGGAGCATCATACTAACATTCAGCTCACCAAACCTACCTTCGTCAGTGAAAGCAGGGTACAGTAATACCCCGAAGTTACGCGATAGGTGGGTCCGACGAAAATCGCGTAAGTCGAATTCGCGTAAGTCGGGGTAGAACTTTGCATATAAATACATATAAATTTTGCTTAATTGGGACCAAGGACTAACAAAAACACTACTTTAGAAGAAAAATATTAATAAAATTGCAGTTCTTTATACATATTAATACAAAATATGTATTAAAAAAAACAAATGACTTACGTTAAAAAGTTATTTCGATGTCGATGGCTTCATAAAATCTAACAAATTCATCTGACGACACAGCGCGTTCTTTTTTTCACGCAGAATTTCTTCGTAGCAAGCTAATAATTTTTTTATTCCTTGCTTTGTAGCTATAACGCGTTCTTCGTTGGAGTCTATATTTTCTAAAATTTTTAAGCCCTTTACAATTGAGCCCTTTTCAATTTTCAACCTCTCAAGTTTGCAATTGTCATGTGCTTTTCGCCGTTGCTTCATTTAGGCCTGTAGCACGTGCAATATCGCATGGTCTTTCATTTCGCTCAAAGCGTTTCACAATTTCATATTTTTTCTCTATCGACAGAGGCGGACTGGCCATAAGCCTTACCGGAGAAACCCCGGTGGGCCAGTGTGATTTTGGCCATAAACCATAGTATGAGGCCACTATAAATTTTCCTGGGTAAGAATTTTTGATCCAGTCCGCCTCTGTTTATCGATAATTGCTTTTCCTTTTCTCTCTGAATCTGCAGTGTCTTCACCAGGACGCTTCCTTTTCACACCTTTTAATTAAGTATTTTATTCATTTTTAGGGAATAAAGCACAATTACAAAACGAGGAGGCATGTTTGATACGCATAAACAAAGCTGCGCGCATGTAGCAACTGAATAAACAACATCATAAAGGCAGAGATACACTATTAACACCTCACATTTCTAGGGGTTACTACCATAAAACAATAAAAATCCAGTTGCGTTTCTGCTAGTGAAATCTGTTATAAACTGGTAGTAAACTCGATCTAATTGCATTTGCGATTATACCGATAGCTGGAATTTGTTGGTTTTTACGTTATTATGGTGAAATGTGTTTCCCCTTCACTGATATAAAAAACATAAAAGCAGCAAAGTTGAATTTTGTTCATCTTTCGCTCTTATTCTCCGCCGTCGCACCGTATATCGATAACATATGAAAAACGACCTTGAAGATAGTGGGCGGCAGCGTTGCCAAACGAAAAAATCAAGAACCGCGTAACTCCGAGTTCGCGTAAGTCGGGGTATTACTGTATTTGCATTGTCGCATACGGCCATACATTCCAAACCCAATAAGATGTTATAAGTGTCAGAAATTTGGACACTCACAAACAGTCTGTCCAGGTGACCCAGTATGCCCAAACTGTGGATCGAAAGAGCATACCCAAACTGATTGTAATGCCCAGTCTTCTCTTTGTCCCAACTGTAAAGGCAACCATCCAGCCTTCTCCAAAAATTGTGAACAGTGGAAATACGAGAAAAAAATCCAGAAATATAAAATAGAAAACAAAGTCTCGTTCCCAGAAGCACGAAAGCAACTGCAAATACAGATGCCTAGACGTACATATGCCGAAGCCTCTAAAAAATTTCATTCAGTATCCATCCAAACTGACACATCAATTCCACCAAACATCTCTGAATGGGCTCGATCCTTCCTCTCTTCTGCACCACAATCATAAAATCAACATACAAAGGGTACTAGGAAAGTTTTGCAATATGATGCAACAATGAATCACAGGAAGCTGCTTGTTGCTGCATGTTGAGACATGTTCATACGTGCATAGTAGCCGCTGCGCCAAGTCGATGGGCTCAGTTATTCATTAGTAGTGAGAGTGTAAAGTGCTTGCGATGGCATCGTGGTCACGAAATGAGATAAGGACAGTTTTGCGGTATAATTTCGTGCGTGGTTTAACCATAGACCAGTGCTTAGAAGAAATGACTCTTGCACTAGATGATGATTGTCCACATCGTACAACGATATTCAGGTGGTATAGAGAATTCCATAGGGGAAATTTCACTCTGGAGGATTCTGAGAGGCCGGGAAGGCCACGAACGTCAGTTACGGAGGAAAACGTTACTGCTGTGAGGAAAATGCTTGACGAAAACAGGCGAGTGACCTACCAACAGATAGAGGATACTTTGGGCCTAAATGTACCAGCAATTCGTTCGATTCTGCAAGATCATTTGCACGTGAAGAAACTTTGTTCTCTCTGGGTGCCGCATCAACTGACTGAAGAGCAGATGACACGACGTGTGACTTGGTGCCGGGAGATGTTAAAAAAGTTTGATAAGGGACAATCTCGGTATGTGAACAACATCGTGACAGGTGACGAGACTTGGCTGTACTATTACGATCTGCCGACCAAGGCTCAAAACAAAGTTTGGGTCTTTGATGATGACGACACACCCGTAATTGTCAGAAAATCCCAGCTGTATTTTTCAAATCGAGTGGAATTGTGGAACGTGTCGTTTTGGACACGCAGAAGACAGTCACAGCTAAGTGGTATACTGAACAATGCCTGCCTAAAGTCATTGGATCTATGAAGAACCTGCGGCCAAAGTCAAGAATGGACACCTGGTACCTCCATCACGATAATGCTCCAGCTCACCGCGCCAAACCCTGCACCGAATATTTGACCACGACAGGACTGAAACTTCTCGAGCACCCTCCCTACAGACCAGACCTTGCTCCCTGCGACTTTGCACTGTTCCCGCATGTGAAAATGAAGCTAAAAGGGAGGCGGTTTTCCAGTGATGAGGACCTTCTACGGGCTTGGGACAACGAGTGTGCTTTACTCCCTAGTGAAACTTGGCAGAACTGGTTTAAAGATTGGTTTCGGAGGATGGAGAGGTGTATTGAATGTAGAGGAAATTACTTTGAAAAAATTAAATAAACAAAGCTGTATTGCAAAACTTTCCTAGTACCCTTTGTATATCAAGCAGGGCTAACAACATGCCAATCACCATACCACCTGCTGTCCATGCAGCCCCTGTAATATCCGTTCAAACAGAGAAACCAGATCCCGTTAGCAAACAGCCAGTTGACTCCATCCTTATGGATACCAATGAAATCCCCAGCCAGGAAGAAACAGAAACCATTCTGGAGATCCATCCGGAAGATGAAATAGACAAGAGACCAGTTTTCTCAAAAAGAGATAAAATTAAAATTGACCGCGGTAAAGAGACTTTTAAAAAACAGACAGACTCAGCTCCCTCATCTAAATCTAAACAATGAATAATATAGTCCAGTGGAATTGCAGAGGCTTGCGTAGCAATATTGATGACATCCAGGAAATAATTAAACGTCATAATCCAGTTGGCATCTGTTTACAGGAGATATATTTAACTCCTAAGGTATCTCTCTCGATCAAAAATTATTCTCTTTTCAGAGAAGATAGACCAGTTACAAATAAAGCTCACGGTGGGGTTGCTATTCTCATAGATTCAAGAATCCCTTGCAGACGTATTCCTTTGCAAACCTCTATTGAAGCGGTTGCTGCGCGAATAGCAATTGGAGTCACTATAACACTTGTTTCTATCTATCTACCGCCCACTCAGCCTTGCACTATTCATGAACTTGAAGATCTAATACTGCAGTTGCCAACCCCTTTCTGTTTATTGGGCGACTTCAATGGACACCATCCATTGTGGGGCTCTCCCAATGAAGATGGACGGGGACAACTTATTGAAATGCTCATTGACAGGCAGAATTTATCCATCCCAAATACTGGTTCACCAACTTACATCCATCTCCAAACAGGAACTGTGTCCTCAATAGATCTATCTATATGCTCTCCAATCCTTTTTCCTTGTATTGAGTGGACAGCTTTGGATGATCCACTGAACAGTGACCACTATCCACTAATCTGTAAAATTCAAACTTCACACTCTGTGACTTCAGAAAACTGCATGAAATGGAAATTTTCCAAGGCTGATTGGGCAAAATATACTTAGCATGTATCCTTTGATAATCAGATAATTGAATCTTGTCCAATTGACAGTCACCAGCCATATCACTAAACAAATCCTAGTAGCTGCGTCTATTGCCATTCCACAGTCACAGTCAAGCTCCCGTAGATCCATAAATTATTGGTGGAATGAGGACTGTAGGAGTGCCAAAAAAGAAAAAAACCGAGCCTGGAATATATTCCGCAAACATCCTACTACCAATAATCTTATAAATTATAAAAAACTCAGAGCCAAGGCTCGCCATATCAGGAAAAAAGCAAAAAGAGACTCCTGGATCCGATTTGCAAATTCAATTAATAAAAATACAGATTCTAGAATAATATGGAGAAAAATAAAACAATTAAATGGCAAATTTCCGCCTCCATCCTCCCCAATTTTCAACTGGAATGGACAGGAGCTGTGTACTCCTGCAGAAATTGCAAATGCTGTAGTATCTGCATTCTCACAGCTGTCTGCATCGTCGGCATACGACCAGTCATTTCAGAAGATTAAAGCTTCAGCTGAAAAATCTCGATTGAACTTCAAAACCAAATCGTGTCTATCATATAATCGGCCCCTTACTATGATTGAACTTCAAGAACCTATACATACCTCAAAGAACAGTGCTGCTGGTCCAGATGGAGTGTATTATACAATGCTTAAACACTTAGATAACAAAGCATTATCCTTGCTGTTAACTTTCTACAATCGTATTTTCACTGAACATTCATTCCCCACATGCTGGCATCACTGCTATGTACTGGCAATTCCCAAACCAGGGAAAGATCACTCTGTCCCTCACCACTATAGACCTATTTCTCTTACCAGCTGCTTGGGTAAAACCCTGGAAAAAATGATACACCGCCGACTGACCTGGTATCTTGACTCCAAACATTTAATATCTGATAGCCAATTTGGCTTCAGGAAAAATCGATCATCCCTGGATCTCATGGTCAAAGCTGAAACAAACATCAGGAATGCATTTATCCGAAACGAGCATCTCGTTATGGTATGCCTTGACATAGAGAAGGCCTTTGACACCACTTGGCGTTTTGGCGTCTTGAAAGATCTACATTCCCTTGACCTCAGAGGCCACTTACCATATTTCATACAAAACTTCCTTCAGCATAGAACTTTTCAAGTCCGCTATCGGCAAGTCCTCTCGCAAATCTATATACAACAGGAAGGAGTCCCACAAAGCTCAGTTCTGAGTTCTACCTTATTTGCAATAAGAATAAATAATATAATCAAATGCATACCCGTCCCTGTAAACACATATCTCTATGCCGATGACCTGACTGTTTCCTGCAGTTCACAGAATATGAACTTCATCGAAAGGCAACTACAAACCTCTCTTAACAATATTGAATTATGGATGACACAGAATGGATACCGACTATCATATCAGAAATCCAGTGTCATTCATTTTTGTAACAAACGAAAGATGCATCCTGAACCAGAGCTTCACTTAACGAATCATCCTATATTAGTCATGAAAAGTACTTGTCTCCTGGGCCTCATTTTTGATAGTAAGCTTAATTTCTTAGAACATATCAAATATCTGCGGACTACTTGCCAGAAAAAAAATGAATATACTCAGAGTTCTTTCTTCGACAACATGGGGTGCAGATCGCTATACCCTGCTTCAATTGTATAGAACTCTAATTAGGTCTCGTCTTGATTATGGTGCCCCAGTTTATGACTCTGCCAGGGAAAGTGTACTTACACGCCTTGCACCTATTCAACATTCTGCCCTCAGGATTGCTACAGGAGTTTTTAGGACATCGCCAGTACAAAGCCTTTATATTGAAGCCAATGAAGTTCCACTCTGTCTCAGAAGAAAGGTGTTACTTCTGAATTATGCAGCTAAAATTCGAAGCATGCTTACCCATCCAATTTGGCTTATACTTAGTGTCCCACATTTTAAAATTTTTTATAGAAATAAACCCAGTGCTGTTCAGCCTACTGGTATCAGATTACAAGCACTATCAGAAACTTGCAATGTCCATCTCGAAAAAGTCCTCCAAGATCCAACATGTTCAGTCGCCCCATGGGCCTATACTATACCATCCTGCGACAATTACTTCCTAAACTGGGGGAAGCATTCCCTGGCAAATATCAATATACAACATCTCCATACTGCTCACACAGAGAATTATCCTCTTTTTACAAAAATATAACCGATGGATCAAAGTCTGATAGCGCCGTAGGTGCTGCAGGAGTTTTACCTTTTAACACCATCTCTCTATCACTTCCCACCGGGCCCCGAGTGCCAAGCGAGTGATCTAGCGATTTTCAAAGCGTATTTTCTATAAAGAAGTGGTTAAAATTTCTAAAGTCTTTTACTTTCAAGGTTATTTATTTTCTGGCTCTATAAATAAAGAAGGAAGCCTCCTACAAGAAAGGAAAAACAGCTTTCTTTTGTATATATATATAACTAACTCTTGTAACACACTAACCACTAACTTTTTATCGCTTGGTCACTGGTGGCACCGCTCCTGCCTCCACGTAGTGGGGCCGGTAACCTGGGAGAAGGAAGCTCCTCTCCCGGGGCGAAAAGGAGCAACAATGGATTGCGACGAATTTCCACCAATAGAGCCAACAGGCTCTCAACATATTGACACCCGTAGAAGGGAACATGATCCTAGTCTCTCGAAAAGAATGAGAACAGATTCTAGCAAACCAGAACCACCAGCTTTTCTGATAATGCATTCATTATCGAATCAACCAGTAAGCAATTTGTCTCCCTTTGTCATTCAAAGATGTCTTGAAAATTCAGCAGGAACACCAAAAATGGTAAAACGACTTCAGTCAGGAGATCTATTAATTGAAACCATGCAGGCAAGACACTCTGAACTGTTATTGAAACTGTCAACTATAAGCGGAATCCCAATTAAAGTCACCCCGCATAATACACTGAACTCCTCTAAAGGAGTAATAAGTGAGTGGGATCTACTAAATGTCACCGAAGAGGAAATAGTTACGGAATTACAAGAACAAAAAGTAACACAAGCAAGGCGAATCATGATCCGGAAGGACGATAAACTAGTTCCAACACGAAATATCATACTGACCTTCAGTACACCAAATTTACCAAACTCAGTAAAAGCAGGCTACCTCCACTGCCGAGTCCGGGCATACATTCCAAATCCCTTAAGGTGTTTCAAATGGCAAAAATTCGGTCATTCTCAAACAACATGCAGAGGAGAAATTACATGTCCTAATTGTGGTTCGAAAAATCATTCTCACACAGATTGTACTGCAAAATCTCCGGAGTGCCCAAATTGTAAGAATGAGCCACCAGCTTATTCAAAATCATGTGATCTGTGGAAAATGGAAAAAAATATACAGAAGTTTAAGATTGAACACAAAGTATCATATCAAGAAGTAAGAAGACAAGTCAAGGTAACTATGCCAAAACGCAGCTATGCTACTGCTACCCAAAACTGTCAAGCTGTTGCTACCCAAACAGAAGTGTCAATCCCACCTAACACATCCATTGCAGAATGGGCACGATCTGTACTTTTGACAGATCAGCCCGCTAACAAACCTGTTTCAATGGACGAAGTAAACAATACCCCACTCTCAGTTCCATCTAAAATTACATCAATCGATAAATTACAAAGCAAACCACAAAGGCAACGTGCCTCTGAATTGAAACAACCAAATTCAAGCAGTATGGACAGCGAAGCTGTAAATGCACAAGAAGAAACAGTCCTTGATCGTCATGCAGAAGATGACATGGAGACTGGATGTTCATCTACTGGTATCGATGATGTAGAAGGGAGTACAGAATATGGACGCCCTTATTTTCCAAGAAAGGATAAGATAAAACATGATCGTCAAAAGCAAACTGCTCCCTCTTACAAGAAACAGACAGAATCATCTTCCCTCTCTAAAACCAAATGATGATGCACATCGTACAATGGAATTGCAGAGGTTTACGCAGTAATACCGATGATATATACGATTTGATCTCACAATATAATCCGCTAGCCATTTGCTTGCAAGAGACTTATTTAAATCCACAGGTAACTTTTTCGATTAAACATTTTACAGCCTATAGAAAAGATAGAATTAGTTCAACCCATGCACATGGTGGAGTTGCAATTCTAGTGAATTGTAAATTTCCAGCAAGAAACATTCCTCTTCAGACTCACTTAGAAGCCGTTGCAGTTCGTGTAGCAATGGGAAAAACAATAACTCTCATTGTATCTTCCACCTAACAATATCTACACGTTGAAAGAATTAGAAGATCTTATAAAACAGATACCATCTCCTTTTTGCCTTCTTGGTGACCTAAATGCACATCATCCGCTATGGGGATCTGCTTACATGGATAATAGAGGGCACTTGCTAGAAAAACTCATAGACCAACTGAACCTAACTTTGCTGAACACTGGTCATAACACCTACACTCATCTCTCCACGGGATGCATGTCGGCAATTGACCTATCTATATGCTCCCCTGAGTTACTTCCTACTATAGTTTGGACGGTTTTAAATGATCTGCACAACAGTGATCATTTCCCAATAATATGCAGAATTCAAACAATGCAGACGCCTTGCCCCGATCATCGGGTATTATGGAAATTTTCTAAAGCAGATTGGGAAAAGTTTTCTGTCTCCATCTCCTTTGATAGCCAATTGATACAACTAGGGTCCAATGATGATGCCACCGAGCACATTACCAAACAAACACTAGCAGCAGCTTCCAAAGCAATACCAATGTTTTCTGCCTTCAAACACAGAAACTTTAAACACTGGTGGAATGACGCTTGTACCATAGCGAAAAAAGAAAAAAATAAAGCCTGGAATCTGTTCTGTAAGTTTCCAACCACCGACAACCTAATTCAGTTTAAAAGGCTTAAGGCAAAAGCACGGCAAGTAAGAAGACAAGCCAAAAAAGAATCATGGATACAGTTTGCGTCTTCTATCACAAAAGACACTAGCAGTAAAATTATTTGGAAAAAAATTCGACAACTAAATGGAAAATTTTTACCGGTTTCTGCTCCAATTTTTACCAAGAACAGACAAGAAATATCCTCCGAGCTTGCAGAGACTTTCTCCAAAACTTCCGCCACTACAGCTTATGATACTTCCTTTCTACAAACTAAAGCCATAGCAGAAAAATACAAGATAAATTTCCAAACTACCCTGTCTCTAGCCTACAATCAACCTTTTCGTCTTTTTGAACTCCAAACAGCACTAAACAGATCACCAAATAGCGCTGCCGGAGCTGATGGAATCTATTATGTAATGATGAAACATCTAAACAATATAGCTCTGAAATGGCTAATAACATTCTTTAATCGGATCTTCCTCGAAGGTACCTATCCCTCCAACTGGCATCACTCCGTTATTCTAGCCTTTCCCAAACCAGGAAAGGATCAATCACTCACACAAAATTATCGACCAATCTCCCTCACCAGTTGTCTAGGTAAAACTCTAGAAAAGATGATACACAGGTGAATTACCTGGGTTCTTGAAACTCAAAAATTGCTAAACAACAATCAGTTTGGATTCCGACAAAACAGATCCACTTTAAACCTCATGGTGAAAGCAGAGACTAATATCAGTAATGCTTATGTGAGAAATGAACACCTTATAATGGTAAGTTTGGACATTGAAAAGGCTTCTGACACAACCTGGAGGTATGGCATATTGCGAGAACTTCATTCCCTAGGATTGCGGGGACATTTACCGAAATTTATTCAAAACTTCCTCCAAAACAGAACTTTTCAGGTTCGTTATCAAACAGTACTTTCACGTATTTATACCCAAGAAGAAGGTGTCCCACAAGGGTCAATACTTAGCGCTACTCTTTTTTCACTTAGGCTGAACACTATAACCCACAACATTCCCAATACTGTCGAATTATACATGTACGCTGATGATCTCACTCTATCTTGCAGTTCAAAAAATATTCATACTATTGAAAGACAGCTGGAACTCTCCATAAATAAGCTAGAAATATGGACACAGCAGAATGGGTATCATATGTCAGAACAAAAAACTGTTGCAATTCACTTCTGCAAAAAACGCAAGCTGCATCCGGAACTGGAACTACGGCTAAAGAACCACCTGATACCACTCACCAGTAATCTTCGTTTCCTAGGTTTAATGTTGGACACCAAACTTAACTTTGTTTCTCACATAACATATCTCCGAACTGTATGCTTAAAGAAATTAAATATTCTTCGGTCCATTTCTGCCATGAAATGGGGTGCTGATAGATACTCTCTCCTACATCTGTATCGTGCCCTTATCAGGTCCCGATTAGGTTATGCAGCTGTTGTCTATGACTCTGCTAGGAAAAGTGCACTAACCAGACTGAACACCATCCAACACAGTGCCCTTCGTACTTCGCTAGGAGTCTTTAGAACATCCCCTGTCCAGAGTCTGTATGTAGAGGCGTATGAACCTCCACTTCACCTTAGAAGGAAAATGCTGCTCCTTAATTATGCAGCCAAAATTCAAAGCCTTCCAAGCCCATCCTGTTCGATCATTGATTCTCAACCCTGATTGGATCACGTTCTACAACAGAAAAGTTACAGAAAATAGACCCACTGGTATTCAATTAAAAGAATTGATACATGCCTGGGACATAAACTTTGACAATATGCTTCAAGAGAATGATGTACCTGATCCACCCTGGTCTGTAACTCTCCCTCACTGTGATAACTATTTTCAGCAATGGGGGAAAAAATCCCTGCCATATGAAAGTATTAAACAGCTACATAAAGGCCATGCCCTCAACAATGCTCAACGCTGTATAATATATACAGACGGTTCGAAAACAGACTCTTCTGTTGGTACTGCAGCTGTCTTTTCCTCTTTAACGCTTTCAATATCATTACCAGTTGAGTGTAGCAGTTACACTGCAGAATTATATGCAATAAAATTAGGGCCTCGAGTGCCAAGCGATAGTGCCCAAGCGATATTTTGTGCGATACATAGCGTTCTTTCACAGCGGATTAGTTACATTTATTTTCCAGTGTCACTATCCTTCTTGTTTTTCTTAAGTGATTCTTTACTTAAAAGCTTTGAAGTAGAATCCAGAAAGGAAATACACCTTTCTTTCTTGTGTATATATATATATATATAATCCGTACTAACCTAACTAAACCTCTAAACCGCTTGGTCACTGGTGGCACCGCTCCTGCCTCCACGTGGCGGGGCTGGTAACCTGGGAGGAGAAAAACACCCTCCCGGGGCAAAAAGGAGCAAAGATGGACATAAATAGACATGCCACTTATGGATCTCATGATCCAGATCTCTCAAACAGAGAAGACTTAAATGCAGGAAATGCAAAAAGGCAGAAAAAAGAAGGAACAGAAACCCCTGCTCCTCTTTTTTTGATACTGCATTCTTTGACTGACAATCCTTTGAGTAAGCTCTCCCCATTCTTAATACAGAAATGTCTTGAGAATGTGGCGGGCCCACCAAAAATGGTTAGAAGATTAAAATCCGGAGACCTTCTAGTGGAGATGAACGAGAATAAACACTCGGAAAAACTATTAAAAATATCGACTTTTGGCGGAATTCCCACAAAGGTTACCCCGCATGCCACCTTAAACTCCTCTAAAGGGGTAATAGCCGAGTGGGATCTCCTTAACGTATCTGAGGAGGAAATCGTTCAGGAATTAGGCGATCAAAATGTAATAAATGCCAAAAGGATAGTCATTAAGAAAGATGGGGTTCTTACTCCTACCCGAACGGTCATTCTCACATTTAAAACACCAATTTTACCAACAACTGTTAAAGCTGGATATTTAAGGTGCAAAATTCGACCTTATATTCCAAACCCAGTCCGGTGTTTTAAATGCCAAAAATTTGGACACTCACAAGCAGTCTGCAGAGGTGTAACCACCTGTGCATCCTGTGGTTCAAAAGAGCATGTTCACACAGACTGCCCCAATGAAATACAAAGCTGCCCAAACTGTAAGGGGAATCATTCAGCATTTTCAAAGGAGTGCATTCAGTGGCAGACTGAAAAGAATATACAAAAGTACAAAATGGAACACAAGGTGCCATACCAAGAAGCAAAAAGACATTGTTTAATTTCAAATAAAATGCCATCTTATTCTTCAGTTGTAAAAAAGCAACGATCCATAACAGTACAAACAGATTGTTCAGTTCCGCCAAGCATCTCAATTTCTGATTGGGCCAGGTCAGTCCTCTCTACACCAAAAGAACAGCCTACCCAACAGCAATCAACTCATTCGGTAAACACACCATTGACAATACCGCCAGATAAAAATTCTGTACAACAGCCAGTTAATCAAACAAGCTCTGAAAGAAATAATCAAAAAACCAGTACTGATACCATGGACATAGATAGAAATTCACACCGAGACGAACCACTTCTTGAACTTCATGCAGAAGAGGAGGACATGGACGTCACTAGACCAAATTTCCCAAAAAGGGAAAAAAGACTAGACAGGCGCAAACAGACCACATCCCGTAAGCAAGCAGACACACCCGATAATCCTCAATAATGCACAAAATCATTCAGTGGAATTGTCGCGGACTCAGAGCTAACTTAGACGATGTTTATGACATAATTACCGAATATAAGCCTGCTGTTCTTTGTCTACAGGAAACAAACTTGACCCCTAAAATAACTATGAGCATAAAACATCATATAATGCTTAGAAAGGATAGGAACGACTCTAATACAGCACATGGAGGTGTAGCATTGCTAGTAAACTCCAGAACTCCTTTCAGACCAGTCCCACTGCAAACAACTTTAGAAGCAATTGCTGCTAGAGTTATGGTTAAGATAGCGGTAACAGTTGTTTCCATATACCTTTCGCCAAACTATTCATACTCTCTAGCAGATTTGAATGATTTAGTTACTCAGCTGCCACCACCTTTCTGTATCTTGGGTGACTGGAATGGGCATCACCCCCTATGGGGTTCCTCGCACCTTGATAAGAGAGGTCAGTTAATTGAAAAATTCCTTGAAAGGCACAACTTAACATTATTAAACAATGGGACTCACACGTACGTGCATCTTTCCTCAAGGTCAACTTCTGCAATTGATCTTTCAATATGCTCGCCAAACCTCCTTCCTCTGATTGATTGGACGTTCACTGATAACCTGCGAAATAGTGACCACTTTCCAGTAATATGCACACTATCGGCTAACTCTCCTCCTCAAACTGAGATAAAAACTATTTGGAAATTCGACAAAGCTAACTGGAAGAAATATCAAGAGCTGGCACATCTAGATATTCAGACTATCGAGACCCTCACCATTGACTCTGCCGTAACTTACATAACTCAGCAAATGATAGCAGCTGCAGAAACCAGTATACCCAGATCATCCATGAAAACTCGCTCCCACCCAAAAATATGGTGGAATGAAGCCTGTAGCAATGCGAAAAAAGAAAAGAATAGATACTGGAACTTATTTCGTAAATACCCAACCACAGCTAATCTCATACAGTTCAAGAAAGTTAGAGCTAAATCTCGTCACATACAACGAATAAGCAAAAAAGAGACATGGTCTAAATATGCCTCCTCTATAAACAGGACCACAAATATCAGAACTGTTTGGAATAAAGTTCGAAGAATTAATGGAAAATATCCACCTATAACCACTCCGATAATATATCTAAAAGGCAAAGAAATCTGCAATCCTCCCGATATTTCTAATACACTAGGTGAAACCTTTGAAAAAATCTCCGCTGTAACCGCATTTGAGCCAAGTGTCCAGGCACATAAAATACAAGCAGAAAAACATAATCTCGATTTCAGTACCTCACGACAGCATCCATATAATGTACCCCTTACCATGGCAGAGTTACGTAGCGCACTTGCAAGATCCAAAAATAGTGCTGCTGGCCCTGATGGAGTGTACTATGCCATGATATATCACTTGAGTGAAGAATCCCTTTCTGCTCTGCTAAAACTGTATAATAGAATCTTTGGCGAAGACTACTACCCTACCAGTTGGCGTCATTCTATCGTATTAGCTTTCCCAAAACCAGGAAAGGACCATTCAGATCCAGTGAATTACCGACCGATAGCGTTAACTAGTTGTATAGGAAAAACATTAGAAAAAATAATTAATGCCAGATTGACATGGTTCCTGGAGACTGAAGGCATTCTGAGTCAAAATCAATATGGGTTTCGAAGAACTAGATCAACACTTGACCTTATGGTCAAAGCTGAAGGAAATATCCGAAATGCATTTCTCAGGAACGAACACCTAGTGATGATATGTCTTGACATCGAAAAAGCTTTTGATACAACCTGGCGGTATGGAATTCTTCACGATCTCTATGAATCCGGTATTCGTGGTCATCTTCCAAAATTTATCCAGAACTTTTTGAGCAATAGGACCTTTCAGGTACGATTTCACTCTGCTCTCTCACAAACTTTTGTGCAAGAAGAGGGGGTCCCTCAAGGTTCTGTGCTTAGTGCCACGCTCTTCTCTCTCAGGATTAATTCCATTACAAAAGTTATTCCCGACACAGTTGAAACTTATCTGTATGCTGACGATCTGGCGATCTCAAGCCACTCACAAAACATGCGTTTCATTGAAAGGCAGCTTCAAGGTACAATTAACAAGCTTGTTCAGTGGGCCAAAAATAATGGATACAGACTTTCAAAACAAAAAACAACAGCAATTCATTTTTGTCGTAAACGGAATTTACATCCAGATCCCGATGTACATCTTGATTCTCATCCAATCTCTTTTCAACATAGTATTAGCTTTCTTGGACTAATTCTGGATAGAAAACTTAGTTTCTTAGAGCATATTAAACATATTCGTACAACTTGTCTAAAGAAGCTGAATCTCCTCAGGGCAATTTCCGCTATGTCATGGGGTGCAGATCGGTACATGCTGCTGCACTTATACCGGTCGCTCATAAGATCCAAACTAGACTATGGGTCACCTGCATATGCCTCAGCCAGAGAAAGTGTATTAAAATGGCTCGACCCAGTACATCACAATGCCCTCCGAATTGCACTAGGAGCTTTTCGTACATCGCCAGTTCAGAGTCTCTATACGGAAGCACATGAACCACCCCTATTTCTTCGTCGGCAAGCTCTGTTATTAGGTTATGCAGCAAAAATCAGAAGTTTCCCACATCATCCTTTAAAACAGTATTTATTCACCCCAAAATGGCATAATTTGTACCAAAATAAACCTTTGCAGAATAAACCATGTGGCATTATATTACAAAGCATAACTACGTGCAGCGAACTAAATATGAATGACATAATTCAAGATATTAGCACGGCTATGCCACCATGGCAAATACCCTTGGCCAATGTTGACCAACATTTCCAACAATGGGGAAAGAATGCACTTCCAAATTTCAGTATTCAGCAGATCCATGCAACTCACGCTTTTCAGTTCTCTAGTTATACCCAAATTTACACTGACGGTTCCAAGACAGATAATAAAGTTGGAGCAGCTGCAGTTCTACCAAACAATACAATATCCCAGCAGCTCCCTTTGGAGTACAGTATTTACACTGCAGAACTGTATGCTATCCTGATGGCTCTACACAATGTAAAACAGTCATTATATCCTCAAACTATTATCTACACCGATTCCTTAAGTGCTGTATCTGCTCTTCAATCAGAGATCACTCTCATTACTGCTCATATTTTTCAATCGCATTTTTTCCGAACATACCTTCCCAAGTTCCTGGGGTCATTCTTATGTACTAGCAATTGCAAAGCCCGGTAAAGATCATTCTGTTCCGCAAAATTACAGACCAATATCCCTTACCAGCTGTCTAAGCAAAACCCTAGAGAAAATGATACATCGCCGTCTCACTTGGTTCCTGGAGTCCCAAAACTTGATTAACAACAACCAATTTGGATTCCGGAAAAATCGATCTTCATTGGATCTCATGATCAAAACCGAGACAAACATTAGAAATGCTTTCGTCAAGAAGGAACATCTCGTAATGGTCTGTTTTGATGTTGAGAAAGCCTTCGACACTACTTGGCGATTCGGCCTCTTAAAAGATCTGCATTCTCTTGGCCTGAGAGGTAATTTATCATACTTTATCAAAAATTTTCTACATCAGAGATCCTTTCAAGTCCGTTACCGGGGAACCCTCTCTAAGATCTTTACCCAAGAAGAAGGAATTCCGCAAGGGTCGGTTCTCAGTGCCACTTTATTTACAATGAGAATGAACCACATAATTGAACTCATTCCGAAAACTGTAGATTCCTACCTCTTTGCAGATGATCTCTCAATATCCTGTCATTCTCAAAACATGCATTACATTGAACGCCAGCTACAAATATCAATTAATCGCATCGTGACATGGATGACAGAAAATGGTTATAGACTGTCCAGCCAGAAATCTGCTGCCATACACTTCTGTAACAGACGCAATATGCATCCTGAGCCCGAGCTCCACTTGAATAACCAACCTCTTCCCATAGCTAATTGTATTCGTCTACTAGGATTATTTTTCGACAACAAGTTAAACTTCCAAAAACACGTTGAATATCTCCGGACAAACTGTCAAAAGAAACTGAACATACTCAGAGTTTTATCAGCGACAGCATGGGGAGCAGATCGTAACACCCTGCTTCACCTATACAGAGCCATAATTAGATCACGCCTGGACTACCTGTTTTTGATTCTGCTAGGGAGAGTGTTTTATCTCGGCTCAACCCTATCCAACATTCAGCTCTTAGATCAGCATTAGGTGCATTCAGAACATCTCCAGTGCAAAGTTTATATATCGAAGCCCATGAACCTCCTCTAAATATCAGGAGAAAGATGTTGCTGTTAAACTATGCAATCAAGATCCAAAGCCAGGTAACCCATCCTAATTGGTCAATACTTCATGATCCGCTGTATATGACCCTGTATAGAAACAAACCACAGACAGTTCGGCCCGCTGGTATTAGGCTAAAACATCTAACAGAAGATTGGGATATACACTTCGATAAAATCTTGCAAGATCCTATAGATCCTGACCCTCCATGGTCTGACATCACGCGATGTTGTGACAAGTACTTCCACCAGTGGGGTAAACACTCTCTATCAGACTTTACCATCCAACAGCTGCACACTGAGCATGCTCAACATTATCCTGACTTCGCTAAAATATATACAGATGGGCCGAAATCCGAGAGTGGATCGGGTGCAGCAGTGGTACTCCCTGATAAAATAGTTTCTCAATCTCTTCCGACAGAGTGTAGTAGCTACACAACTGAATTATTTGCCATAAAGCTTGCATTAGAAAATGTCTTCCATATGTCAATTCAAAAGAGCATAATTTACACAGACTCGCAAGGTTCTGTATTAGCATTGCAAAACAATTCCCCACCTACTCAACCTTATAGCCTTTAAACGTGCACGAGCCAAAGCACGCTACATCCGTCGTCAGAGTCAAAAGGAATCGTGGATCCGTTTTACATCATCTATTAAACAGTCTACCAACTCTAAGGTAGTCTGGGATAAAATCCGGAAAATGAAGGGGAAATATACATCCCAACCTTCTTCAATCCTAAATTATAATGGATGCGCTATTGCAGATCCAACTGCAATAGCTAATTCTCTTGGGGAAACATTCTCTAACATCTCTGCAACATCTTCGTATTCCCCAGAGTTCCTGGTCCTGAAACATAAACTAGAAAAACAAACACTTAATTTTAAGACCAAGGGCCTCTATCCCTACAACGGGGCATTCACTATAGAGGAACTGAAAAGAGCCCTCACTCTTTCCAAAGCAAGTGCTGTTGGACCAGATGGCATCCATTATGAAATGATTAAACATCTTTCACCAAAATCTATGGATTGTCTGCTCCTTCTGTATAACAGAATCTTTACTGAAGGGCAGTTTCCGGACTCCTGGCGAAAGGCAATTTTTCTTGCCTTCCCTAAGCCAGGAAAGGATCCAAAAGTCACCACCAACTATCGTCCTATTGCTCTGACCAGCTGTCTGTGCAAAATCCTGGAGAATGGTCAATTCTCGTTTAATATGGTATTTAGAATCAAATGACCTTCTCTCCAGCATCCAGTGTGGCTTCCATAGGAACCGGTCCACTTTGGACCATCTTATTAGAATGGAAGCATCCATCCGGGACGCTTTCCTAAAACGCGAACACTTGGTGTCGGTGTTCTTTGACATGGAGAAAGCGTATGACACAACTTGGAGATTTGGCATTTTAAAAGACTTACATAGCCTAGACCTAAGAGGGCATCTCCCCTTTTTTATTCAAAACTTTTTAGCCAAACGATCTTTCCAAGTTTGTGTGGGATCCTCACTCTCTAGCTCCTTTAGCCAAGAGGAGGGAGTACCACAAGTATCAGTATTAAGTGTCACGCTTTTTGCCATAAAAATAAATTCCATCACAGAACAAGTTCCTCCAACTGTAAACAGTGCCCTCTATGTTGATGACTTTAGCATTTTTTGCCAGTCGTGCAACATGCGGGTTATTGAAAGACAACTGCAGAAAGCCATTGATAGTCTGAATTCCTGGGCACTTGCAAATGGCTTCAGGTTCTCGCCGGAGAAGACCGTTTGCGTACACTTTTGTCGCAAGCGTAATCTTCATCCTGAACCCGAATTAAGGCTCGGACAAAATGCTATTCCAGTAGCAGCAAACACAAAATTCTTGGGACTCATATTCGATAAAAAACTAACTTTTTTGGATCATATTCGTCAACTCCGCACAAAGTGCACACGTGGGCTTAATATTCTCCGCTCGCTCTCCTCTACATCTTGGGGAGCAGACCGATGTACCATTCTTCGGCTTTACCGTGCACTAGTGCGATCCAAACTAGATTATGGGTCCCAGGTATATTCCTCAGCCCGAGACAGTGTCCTGCGGTGGCTGGACCCCGTCCATCATCAGGCTATACGCATCGCTACTGGAGCATTTCGAACATCTCCTGTCCAGAGCTTATACGTCGAAGCAAACGAACCACCATTATCACTTCGACGTAAGCAGTTGTCTCTAAAGTATGCCTTAAAACTGAAATCCCTGCCAGACCATCCTACGTGGCCATTCGTTTTTGAGCCACGATGGGAAAATTTATACAATACTCGAAAGACTGCCAGTCGTCCTTTTGGTATTCGTTTCCAAGAGCTACTCAAAGAACTTAATATAAAGGTAGACAGGGTTGCCCAAACACCAAAGCAACCCCTTCCACCCTGGCATGCTCGTGTCCCGGCATGCGACTTGTCGCTGAGAAACTGGGGAAAGTCGGACACTCCATCATGTGTCTACCTGCAGCTTCATTCAGCACACCGAACTGAATATTCTGACTTTGCGCCAGTCTACACAGACGGTTCGAAGTCGGAATCATATGTGGGATCTGCTGCTGTCTTTACAGACAGCACTATATCAGAGCAGATTCCCTCTGAATGCAGCATATTTACTGCAGAGCTGCACGCTGTAGTTAGCCTTGGATCATATTAGCAAATACCAATACCAACGGTTCATTTTATATTCTGACTCTCTTAGCATGTTACAGGCTTTAATATCTGTGAGATATAATCCTCATCCAGTGTTGTCTAGCATTCAGCAGAAGATTCACGTTCTCCATGAACGCGAATATGACATCCGCTTCTGCTGGATTCCCAGCCACATTGGGATTAGGGGAAATGATTTGGCTGACGCCGCAGCCAAATCAGCAGTTCCCTATAATAACCGCTGCCTGTTAGTCCCCTATACAGACTACAGGCAAATAATACACGAGAAAATACATTCCCAATGGCAGGATTCGTGGAATAGACAGACTGCGAATAAATTATATCAAATAAAGCCTGTAATTCAACCGTGGCAGTCTAGTCTGCGCAGGAATCGTAAGGAGGAAGTTGTTCTTGCCCGGACCCTCATAGGACATAGTCATTTGACACATTCTTTTTTGCTGAGTACTGATGACCCTCCTATGTGTGAGTCTTGTGGCACAGTTTTATCAATTAGACACATTTTAATCGAATGTTCAGATTTTAGCAATATCCGTCTTATCGCTTTTAACCATCTGACTGAGCCATATACACTCAGTCAGATTTTATCTGACAATGACAACGTGTCTGCTGTTTTTAGCTTTTTAAAATCAATAAATATTTTTACTCATATATAAAATTTTTACATTTTTCTTTTATATATTTGTTATACATTTTGGCATAGTGACCTAACTAATTAGGTCACTGAAAGTTTAAAAATTTTTTTATAAATGAGCTGGTCTTGGTGCATTATAGCCTTAGTAGCTGATGCGCCAATAAAACCAAAAAAAAAAACCAAACCAAACCAAACCATCTGACTGAGCCGTATACACTCAGTCAGATTTTATCCGACAATGACCATGTGTCTGCTATTTTTAGTTTCCTAAAATCAGTAAATCTTTTTACACACATTTAAAAAAAAAAAAAAAATCTTATTATTTTAACATTTACTATTGTTACTTGTTTACTGATCTTTGTCTTTTATAGTTTATACTTGCTTTTATACCCTGACTTAGTGACCTAATTCATTAGGTCACTGAATGTTTGTCAAGGTTTTGGCGCATTATAGCCCAAGTTGCTGATGCACCAATAAAACTCAATCAATCATTCCTGCTTAAACCACCTACGAAGTAAGAATCATGCAGTGCTATTTTGCTGGATCCCAGGGCACTCTGGTATCACAGGTAACGAGAGAGCAGATCAGGCAGCCAAACAACCAAACAGTGCAATACCATCACATTACCATGTACCATACGTAGATTATTTGAAGCACATTAAAAAAATCAATACAATCCAGTGGTCTGAAATCTGGAGGTCACAAACGAACAACAAATTGCTTGAAATCAAAAAGAAACCAGCACTATGGAAATCTAGCTTAAGAAAAAACAGACAAGAAGAGGTTGTGCTAGCAAGATTACGCATAGGGCATACACATCCAACCCATATATATCTACTCAAGCAGGAGGTCCCACCTCAATGCACTCATTGTGCTTTACCACTTACCGTCAAGCATATACTCTTAGATTGTAAGCAGTATTCCTATTTCCGAAAAAATAGTTTCCCTTCACTGTCACAACTGAAAGAGCCTCTATCACTTGCCCATATTATTGGAAACAATGCGAATTTAAAAGAACTATTTACCTTTCTTAAGCAGATACAAATATATGATTTTCTATGATTACAAACTGGAACCAAATTTTATATAAAAACATGTCATAAGAACAGGCACATTTTGGCCCTAGTTGCCCTTGTGCCCAAAAATACCAATACCAATACTTCCCACAGAATGCAGCAGTTATACAGCTGAGTTATTTGCCATCAAGCTTACCCTACAAAATATTCTCCATCTGTCCATCAAAAAGAGTATAATATATACGGACTCGCAGAGTGCACTTATAACCCTACAAAACACCTCCTCACCAAAAAATCCTTTAATAAAAACTATAAGAGATATGTTGATACTCACTCAGGAACGCCAGCTTGTAGTTATCTTTTGCTGGATCCCAGGCCACACTGGGATATCTGGAAATGAATGTGCAGATTATGCTGCCAAACATCCTTCTAATTCAGATTCATCATGTGCTCTCGTTCCATATGCTGACTACAAATCTAATATACAAAGAATATGTAAGGAACAATGGACACTTATATGGCAAAATAAACCAGATAATAAGCTCTTTCAAATAAAACCAGATCCACAATTATGGGCCTCTAGCTTCCGGGAAAACAGAAAGGAAGAAGTAATCCTAGCCAGAGCAAGAATTGGTCACAGTCACATTACCCACCTATTCCTCCTCACAGGCAATGATCCTCCTCAGTGTACACACTGCAATTCTCAACTCACAATGAAGCACATTCTTGTTGAATGCACCTTATACTCGCATGACCGGCAACTCTCATTCGGTTTTCTTCCTAATCTTAAAGAATCTTTGAACCTCTGTCATATCATAGGTAATAATGCCAATCTCACAGAATTTTTCTCATTTATCAAACGGATAAACTTATATGATCAGTTCTGACTGTTTGCAAAACAGTCATCATGAGTATCGTCCACATCGCTGATCGGCGCAATATGGCCTGAGCAGCCCTTGCACCAAAAATAACAACAACAATAACAACAACCGTAAAACCTACAAACAAACAAGCAAGCAACTTATGATATTCTCCACAAATGGTTCCAAGACTGTTAACAGCAATTGTAAAAAGAGCAAAAGTGAATTACTGCCCACAGAGACCAGTGTGAGTGACTGTGTCTAGGTTTAGTTGCATTTAATATGAGCCCAGGAATTTTTTGACTATGTAAGTCATTCATAATGTGACAGTTATTTTAAAAATATATATTTATACCCAATAAATAATCTTTATAAAACATACCATAAATAAACGATCTACATGAAAATCAATTGAACAGTAATTTTTAAATGATCATGTTTTCAAACAAAGGCTTTGTAATATAACTTCATTATTGTGATTTCAGTAATGAAAATCATTACTATTTGCTGGAATAAATATTGTATTACATCCTTTAGTTTCTGTCTGGTTGGTTGAATTTTTCTCATTTATGTACACATAATTTATTTCATCTTTCATGCTATCTACTGTAAAAATATTATTAGTATATTTTTTTCATAACAGATTATGGCACATATTCATCATTTACTTACTTGTTATAAAGCGAAATATTCAGTCCAGCAAATTTCATATTAGGACAATGTAAAATGAATATGAACACTAATCCAACACATATAACTGTAAAGACAATACAGAGTCTGATAATCCCAGCACACCGAAGGTTAAATTTCTTTACAAGATAGCCTCCTAGAAAGGTTCCTCCACCAGCTCCAGGAATGGTGACAAGACCTAAACAGTCATTACATGTTTAATACAATATGAAATTAAACAAACAAAATTAATCTAATAAATATAAATAATCTGACCCAATATCTTAACCAATGAGACTAGAAAGTTTCTTAAAAGTTCTTTCAAAAATTCACATAAACACGCACACACATGGGGGGGGATGGTTCAGAAAAGGTTTTGTATTCACCCAGTAGTTGTTATAGAAGATTGAAACAAACACCATGCATTACACCTTTTCAATATAGTCATAAGACAAAACAACACATTTTGCCGTGTCACAGTACACTTCTGCAGGCCAGTTTTGTAGAAGTCTTCTGACTGGATTCACGGGAGGGGAGGTCCTTATGAACTGAAGATGTACAGATATATCCCGAATTCATGAGGGGAATCAAAAGGTATTATGAGTAATTGCAGACCTGCTAGGGCCCCGGGTGCCAAGCGAATTCGAGGTCAAGCGATTTTTCTGCTATATATAGAGTGCTTATCAAAAGCAATTAAACTTATTTCTAATTTCGTACGTTTTTATTAGGCCCCAGGTGCCAAGCGATTTTGTGATCAAGTGTCTTCGCCAGTGAATTGCGCTCTCTTGAATAAGTAAAATCGTCTTCTTTATTTACAGCATTACACTAACAATCAATTAAATAAGCTTCAGTAAAGAAATCACTTTACTTGAACAGGAGGAAAAGTAACCTTCTTTCTTTTTTTCCCCTCTTTTTTCTTTGCATATTACTACTAACCCACTACCGACAGAAACACAAAGGTGGCACTGCTCCTGCCTCCACGTGGCAGGGCTGGTAACCTGGAGGGGAAAAGGTCTCCCTTCCAGGGCGAAATGGAGCAAGAAGTCCATAAAACCCAGAAAAACACTGGGTACACTGAAGAAACCCTGACAAGGCAAGAACAAGAGGAGTCTGGTTCTGTCGCAGCAAAACGTCAAAAGACCGACGTAGGCAGGATCCGAACCCCAACCTTTTTGATCATACATTCAACTCAAGAACAACCAGTTGGAAAACTCCACCCTTTCCTAGTGCAAAAATGCCTAGAAAACATAATAGGTACTCCCAAGACAGTTACCAAGTACCATACGTAGATTATTTGAGGCACATTAAAAAAATCAATACAATCCAGTGGTCTGAAATCTGGAGATCACAAACGAACAACAAATTGCTTGAAATCAAAGAGAAACCAGCACTATGGAAATCTAGCTTAAGAAAAAACAGACAAGAAGAGGTTGTGCTAGCAAGTTTACGCATAGGGCATACACATCCAACCCATATATATCTACTCAAGCAGGAGGTCCCACCTCAATGCACTCATTGTGCTTTACCACTTACCGTCCCCTCGACGTGGGGACCTGTACGTGGTGAGGGGACCTCCCAGTGACGCTGCTGGACTTCCAGACTAGCATCACTGGGATCTAATGCCCACAGCCCAGGTTCCAGGCTTACATCAATGGAAACCGACATGTTTGCCATGCGCTGCGACCCGTAGAAATTCGGAAAGGGGGATCCTGGTGGTTGAGGGGCCCAGCTTCAATACACCACTTTGGCCCCTGCTTCGACAAGACGGGTGGTCCTGGAAGGCCCGGCTAGGATCAATCGGCTAGTAGGCTCGCCTGCGAGGGTCAACCGTATCAATGCCACGCCCGGCCCCGGGTGCCAAGCGTTTCCGTGGCCAAGTGATTATTGTGCGTCTATCAAGCGTTTTTCTTCCCAGCGACTAAGTTTTTCTTTGTTTTCTCTTGCAATTATTAAATTTTCTGTTAAGTAGCTCTAGTCTCTTATAAGAAATAAGAAGAGAGCCCAGAAGAAGGAAATCACCTTTTTCTTTAATTTAGATTTACTAACTGTACTAACTCTACGCTTGGCCACAAAGCGGCACTGCTCCTGCCTCCCCGTGGCGGGGCCGGTAACCTGGGCGGTAAGGACAAACCCCCAGGGCGAAAAGGAGCCATTATGGATAAAAATAATTATCCACCGTTAGAGCCTTCGAGCTCAAGAACAGACAATCATGACCAAAATCACGACTTAGAAAATGATCGTCCAAAGAGACAGAAGACTAATCAGATGGAGCAACCCTGCCCATCCTTTTTAATTTTCCACTCCCTTACTAGTCAGCCAATGAGCAAACTGTCTCCCTTCGTAATACAAAAACATCTCGAAGGTATTGCAGGATCTCCTAAGACTGTCAAGAGATTACAATCAGGAGACCTGCAGGAAACTACGAACCACAGGCATTCGGAGAAACTCTTACAGTTAACAAACTTTGCGGGAATTCCGGTAAAAATATCTCCTCATGCAACCCTAAATTCATCAAAGGGTGTCATATCCAGTTGGGACCTGTTAAATGTCACAGAGGAAGAAATTACCCAAGAGCTGCAGGGACAAAATGTAATTCAAGCCAAACATATAATGACTAAAAAAGATAATGAACTTATCCCAACCAGAAACATTATTCTCACTTTTAATACGCCCAACTTACCGTGCTCTGTAAAAGCAGGTTATTTACTTTGCCGTATCCGCCCGTACATTCCCAATCCTTTAAGATGTTTTAAATGTCAAAAGTATGGCCACTCACAAACTGTATGCAGAGGAGTTCCTGTCTGCCCCAACTGTGGTTCCTCGGATCACATACAAAGTGACTGTACGACAACAAAAATGACCTGTCCAAATTGCAAAGGTGATCATCCTGCCTATTCCAGAAGTTGTGAAAAATGAAAAACGGAGAAACAAATTGTAAAATACAAGGTCGAGAACAAAGTGAGTTACCCAGAAGCGAGAAGACTAGTGCTACCTACTATGAATAAAAATATTTCCTATGCTAATGCTGTTAAAAAATACCAAACAGTCTCTACTCAAACTAATGTTACTGTTCCTACTAATATTTCAATTTCAGATTGGGCTAGAACTGTCCTCTCTGAGGAAAAACCAAATGTACATAAACAACAACCCAAACTCGCAGACCAAGCAAATAATACTCCTCTTACAATACCAGCGGAAACTCCTCCTCCAATGGGTGCTACCGCACCATGTAATACAAATTCAAATATAATCAAAAATATTCGAGACACAACAATGGAAACAGATGGAACATCTATAGAGGAAGATCCTCTTTTAGAAATCCATGCCGAAGAGGAAGACATGGACACTGGTCGGCCAGTCTTCCAAAAAAAAGACAAACACAAATTGGAACGCCATAAACCAGTCACTTTCAAAAAGCAGTCAGAATCAGCTCCATCAACTAAACACAAATAATGCCTTGTATTTTACAATGGAACTGCAGAGGCTTTCATTGCAATACAGTCGATATCCAAGATCTAATAAATAGATTTTCTCCAGTTGCCCTTTGTCTTCAGGAAACTTACTTAACTTTGCAAATTTCTCCTTCGATAAAGAACTATTGCCTTTATCGAAGGGATCGTAACACAGCAAATGCTGCCCATGGTGGTGTAGCAATCCTGATAAATTCAAAGACCCCATCTAAACATATTCCACTTCAAACTGAAATAGAAGCCGTTGCTGTGCGTATAACGCTCCATATTGAAATAACATTAGTATCAATCTACTTACAGCCAAACCGTACCTATTGTTTAAAAGATCTTGAAGATCTCCTTATACAGATACCTCCACCTCTCTGTATGTTAGGGGACTTCAACGGGCACCACCCCTTATGGGGCGATCCTAAATTAGATAGACGAGGTCGACTCGTTGAGAGCCTAATAGAGGCAGTAAACCTCACTATACTCAATACTGGCACACACACTCATGTTCAGCTCCCAAATGGACATACCTCAGCCATAGATCTCTCCATTTGTTCTCCATTACTGGTCCCGACCATAGAGTGGTATGTTTTAAATGATCCAATGGGTTGCGATCACTTCCCAATCGTATGCAACCTATTAATAGCACAGGCCCCTCCAGCTCAACCCTTCAGAAAATGGAAATTTGCCCGAGCAAACTGGGCAAAATTCCGGTCATCAATATCTCTTGATGAGCAAAAAATCCGTCTCCAGCCTATCGATGATGTGACAGAATACATCACGTCACATCTCCTAAATGTAGCTAAAGACACAATACCACTGTCAAATCCATCGGTTCGTAAGCATTATAATTATTGGTGGAATGAGCAATGCACAAAAGCCAAAAAAGCAAAAAATAAAGCCTGGAATTTGTTTCGGAAATATCCAACAACACCCAATCTAATTAATTATAAGAAGTTAAAGGCAAAAGCACGCTTCATACAAAGGCAAGCCAAGAAAGAATCCTGGATCCGTTTTGCATCAAGCATTAACAAAAACACTGACACAAAAATAATATGGAAAAAAATTAGACAACTTTCTGGTAAGTTTCCTACCGTACCTTCACCAATTCTGTCCTATAATGGGCAAGATCTATCTAGTCCTTTAGATATCGCAAATGCTTTGGGCAACACATTTGCAGAAATCTCAGCGGAAGCAGCTTACACTCCACATTTTTCCAGAGAATTAAAAACACTGCAGAACAGCACTCTATTAACTTCCAAACTGCTCTTCTTCTGCCGTATAACAAACCTCTACAATATTCCGAACTCTTACATGCTATCGGAACAGCCCACAATGGTGCTGCCGGACCAGACGGAATCTATTACGTCATGCTACAACATCTTGATGACAAAGCATTGCGTCTCCTTCTGCTCTTTTACAATCGTATTTTTCTAGAAAATGTCTATCCAACTTCTTGGCATCATTCTACTGTTTTGGCATTCCTAAAACCTGGAAAAGATCCAACCAATCCCCATAGCTATAGACCAATATCCCTCTCAAGCTGCCTCAGCAAAATTCTAGAAAAAATTGTCCACTGTCGACTCGTCTGGATCATTGAGTCAGAACAGTTAATGAGCAATAGTCAGTATGGCTTTCGTCAAAACAGGTCATGCTTGGACCTTATGGTGAAAGCTGAATTTGCCATTCGTAATGCCTTTATTAAGCATGAACATCTAGTAATGGTTTCCATAGATATAGAGAAGGCTTTTGATACCACCTGGTGGCATGGCATACTAAGAGATCTTTACTCTCTTGGTCTGCGGGGAAGCCTTCCTATATTTATAAAGCATTTTCTACACACTAGATCGTTTCAAGTACGATACCAACATGCCCTCTCTGCAACTTTCATTCAGGAAGAAGGTGTTCCACAGGGATCAGTATTGAGTGCCACTCTTTTTGCTCTAAGAATAGATTCTATCACTAAACAACTTCCAAATACTGTAGAAACTTACCTTTATGCAGATGACCTTTCCATCTCCTGTCATTCCCAAAATATGAGAACTATTGAACGACAGCTTCAGATATCATTAAATAAAATACAGCAATGGGCCTGTCTTAACGGCTATAGGCTTTCGCAGCAGAAAACAGTTGCTATCCATTTTTGTAGACAACGCAAACTTCATCTGGATCCTGAACTTTACATCTCTAATATCTCCATCCCAGTCACTAGTAATATTAGATTTCTAGATTTAATCATGGACAACAAGCTAAATTTCTTAGAGCACATTAAAAAAGTACGTACTGCCTGCTTAAAAAAGATAAACATACTAAGAGCTTTATCTGCACAAATGTGGGGTGCAGATCGTACCTCCCTTCTTCGATTATACAGGGCATTAATCAGATCTCGTCTTGATTATGGAACTCCCATTTATGACTCTGCCAGAAAGAGCGCATTACGCTGGCTTCATCCAGTACAACACAGTGCACTGAGGATTGCACTTGGCGCATTCAGAACATCGCCAGCACATAGCCTTTACATTGATGCTCACGAGCCGCCACTATCTTTACGTAGGAAATTGCTTTTGCTGAAGTATTCTGTCAAGATACAAAGATGTGCCTCACATCCCATTCAGCCATATCTTTTCAATCCGCCATTTGAAAATCTGTACAGAAATAAACCTAGCATAGTAAAACCAGCTGGTCATCGCCTCCTTGAACTACTGCAGGTTTGGAATGTATCCATCCATTCCGTAAAACAAGTCGCCACTTGTACTCAACCACCATGGGTTCCACCTCCTATACCGACCTGTGACACTTACCTCTGTCAGTGGGGAAAGAATATCTTGCAATCATCAAATATCAGACAAGTTCATGCTGTTCACACTCAAAAATATATTGATTTTTTACCAATATACACAGATGGCTCTAAATCCAATTCAAAAGTTGGAGCAGCTGCAGTGTTTCTGAATACAATTGTATCAGCAGCCCTTCCTCCTGAATTCAGTATCTTTTCAGCTGAATTATTCGCAATTAAACTAGCTTTAAAAAATCTCCCTCCTGACTGCTCATTAAAATCAGTAATTTACACGGATTCCCTCAGCTCAATCAAGGCTTTGTGTAATTCCTCAGACAAGTTTCACCCTGTTATAAATGAAATTAGAAAATTATTACTAAAGATTATAGAACGCCACCAACTGGTCACCTTCTGCTGGATACCAGCACATTCTGATATTTTAGGCATTGAACTGGCTGATAAAGCTGCAAAAAACCCAACCAGCTTAGATTTAACCAATATCCCTGTTCCAGCCTCAGACTACGCACTAATGATTCATGCTGCATGCCTATCAGAATGGACAGCACTATGGCATTCCCAAACGAATAATAAACTCTTACAGATTAAACAAGTTCCGAAAATCTGGCTCTCCAGTGTCCGGACATCAAGGCGGGAAGAAGTAATTCTTTCAAGAGCTAGAATAGGTCATACTTACCTGACCCATCTTCATTTACTCACAGGAGATGATCCACCACAGTGTCCACATTGTTCTCTAAATTTGACAGTGAAACACATTCTCATTGAATGTCCATACTATAAACAAAACAGAAATACCACCCTGCTATCTTTGGTTAACCCTCGAAAACCAATAACTCTAGAGAATATCATTGGTGACAATGCAAATATTCCGGAATTTTTTAACTTTCTGAAACAAATTGGAGTTTTCAGTCATTTCTGATTCCTGCCTTTTCTGATGTGACAAGAATTTCTCATATATTATTACAATAAAGGAATAGGCGCATTATAGCCAAAGCAGCTTATGCGCCATAAAACGGCCCCGAGTGCCAAGCGAGTGATCTAGCGATTTACAAAGCGAATTTGAAAGCGTTTTTCTAAAGAGAAGTTGTTAAAGAGATTTTCAAAGGCTTTACTTTCAAAGTTATTTATTTTCTGGCTCTTGTTAAATAAAGAAGGAAGCCTCCTACAAGAAAGGAAAGACACCTTTCTTTTGTATATATAACTACTTTTCTAACACACTAACCTTTATCGCTTGGTCACTGGTGGCACCGCTCCTGCCTCCACGTGGCGGGGCCGGTAACCTGGGGGATAAATCAACCCTCGGGGCTAAAAGGAGCAGTAATGGAAACGAATGAATTTCCACGTAGAGAGCCCAAGAGTGCTCAATATGACAATCATGAACCCGACCATGACTTCTCTACCACGAAGAGAATGAAAAAAGATGCAGGCAGACAGGAATCACCAGCCTTCCTAATTATCCATTCTCTGTCGGCACAGCCTGTTAGCAAGCTCTCCCCTCTCATAATCCAACGATGTCTGGAACATGCAGCAGCATCACCAAAAATGGTGAAACGTCTCCAATCCGGGGACTTGCTAATAGAGACTTCTCTCCCAAGACACTCTGAACAACTATTGAAACTCACCACTTTAAGCGGAATTCCAATACAAGTCACTCCACATAACACCCTGAATTCGTCCAAGGGAGTGATTACTGAGTGGGATCTACTGAACGTGTCCGAAGAAGAAATAGTACAGGAACTAAAGACACAAAATGTAACTCAAGCAAAAAGAATCATGATACGAAAAGATGGTACCTTAGTCCCAACACGTAACATAATTCTAACATTCAATTCACCGAATCTACCAGCATCAGTCAAAGCAGGTTACCTAAATTGCCGTGTTCGACCCTTTATCCCAAACCCCTTAAGATGCTACAAATGCCAGAAATTTGGACACTCCCAAACAGCATGCCGTGGCGTTTCAACATGCCCAAACTGTGGCTCCACATCTCATACCCAGTCAGAATGCAAAGCACAAACTCCTCAGTGTCCTAACTGCAGGGGAAGCCATCCAGCATACTCTAAAGAATGTGATCTCTGGAAGATAGGCAAGAAAATACAAAAATATAAGACTGAAAATAAAGTCTCCTATCAAGAAGCTAGGAAACAAATCAAACTGATCATGCCAAATAGCTCTTATGCCTCGGTTATCCACTCTCACCAATCAGTAGCATGTCAGACGGAAGTGTCACTCTCTCCAGATAAATCGATTGCAGACTGGGCTCGATCAGTTCTCACGACCCAGCCTACATCAAAGCCAAACACAGTAGATCAATGTATGAATACACCCCTTACGGTTCCAACCCAGGTCATAACCCAAGTAACAGAAAAACTGCAAAAATCAGATCCTGTCGAGGCTAATCAACCACACTCAACAAGGATGGATACTGATGATACGATTACACAAGACCTTCTTGAATTACATGCAGATGGTGAAATGGAAGATTACAATAATTCAACACGCCCCAACTTCCCCAGAAAAGAAAAACCTAAGCTGGATCGTCACAAACAGCCCACTTATAAAAAGCAGTCGGATTCATCTCCCTCTTACAAATCTAAATAATGGAACAGATCATCCAATGGAACTGTAGAGGCCTTTGCAGTAATATCGATGATATCCATGAATTAATTCACCACCACAAACCTCTTGCAATGTGCTTGCAAGAAACGAATTTGACACCTCAGATCTCAATCAAAATAAAAAATTATACTATGTTCAGACAAGACAGAGCTGGCACTAACAGTGCTCACGGAGGAGTAGCAATACTCGTGGAGTCAAGCATCCCCTCCAGACGCATCCATTTACAAACCTCCTTGGAAGCTGTTGCCGCTCGCGTTGTAAATGGTATTACACTGACACTGGTTTCAATATATCTTCCACCAAATCATCAATATACCATTCAAGAAATCGAAGACCTTGTCTTGCAGTTACCATCTCCCTTTTGTATCCTAGGAGACTTTAATGCCCACCATCCAATATGGGGTTCCCCTATATCAGACAAACGAGGGAAGCTTATTGAAATGTTGATAGACAGGCAAAATTTAACTTTACTAAATACTGGCACTCCCACATATATCCATTTCCCTACAGGTACAACCTCTACAATAGACCTTACCATTTGTTCCCCAATCCTCTTTCCAAGTATAGAGTGGGTAACTCTAAGCGATCCTTATAGCAGTGACCACTATCCCATAATCTGCAAAATTCAAACATCCTGTTCCTTCCCAACAGAAAATCCAATGAAATGGAAATTTTCAAGAGCTGACTGGACGAAATACAGAACACACATATCATTTGACAACTACATTATTCAGTCCTGTTCCATCGACAGTGTCACTGAGCACATCACAAATCAAATTCTGTCAGCTGCATCCGCTGCCATTCCTCAATATCAAGTAAGAAATAGACGAAAGACAAATTACTGGTGGAATGAAGACTGCAGTCATGCGAAAAAAGAGAAAAACAAAGCGTGGAACCTTTTCCGCAAACACCCAACCACCTCCAATCTTATTAGTTATAAACGTCTCAGAGCAAAAGCCCGTTTCATCAGACGTAAAGCGAAAAAAGAAAATTGGATAAAATTCGCCTCATCAGTAAATAAAAATACTGATATCAGATTAATCTGGAGGAAAATAAAATGTTTAAACAGTAAATTCCCTCCTTTATCAACCCCACTACTGAACTGGAATGGACAGGAGCTTACTACTCCTACAGAAATATCAAATGCACTCGGAACCACATTTTCTCAACTGTCCTCTTCTATCACCTATGATCAAACATTTCAAAAACTTAAAACAATTGCAGAGAAATCCAGACTAAATTTCACAGAATTCTGCATTATCTTATAATAAACCATTTACCATGCTTGAGCTGCAACAATCCCTTAACAACTCAAGGAACAGTGCTGCTGGCCCAGATGGGATATACTATGTAATGCTGCGAAATTTGGATCAGAGATCACTCTCACTACTGCTTATATTTTTCAATCGAATTTTTTCCGAACATACCTTCCCAAGTTCCTGGAGTCATTCTTATGTACTAGCAATTGCAAAGCCCGGTAAAGATCATTCTGTTCCGCAAAATTACAGACCAATATCCCTTACCAGCTGTCTAAGCAAAACCCTCGAGAAAATGTTACATCGCCGTCTCACTTGGTTCCTGGAGTCCCAAAATATGATTCACAACAACCAATTTGGATTCCGGAAAAATCGATCTTCATTGGATCTCATGATCAAAACCGAGACAAACATTAGAAATGCCTTCGTCAAGAAGGAACATCTCGTAATGGTCTGTCTTGACGTTGAGAAAGCCTTTGACACTACATGGCGATTCGGCCTCTTAAAAGATCTACATTCTCTTGGCCTGAGAGGTAATTTACCATACTTTATCAAAAATTTTCTACACCAGAGATCCTTTCAAGTTTGTTACCGGGGAACCCTCTCTAAGACCTTTACCCAAGAAGAAGGAATTCCGCAAGGGTTGGTTCTCAGTGCGACTTTATTTGCAATAAGAATGAACCATATAATTGAACTCATTCCGAAAACTGTAGATTCGTACCTTTTCGCAGATGATCTCTCAATATCCTGTCATTCTCAAAACATGCATTATATTGAACGCCAGCTACAAATATCAATTAATCGCATCATGACATGGATGACACCAAATGGTTATAGACTCTCCAGCCAGAAATCTGCTGCCATACACTTCTGTAACAGACGCAATATGCATCCTGAGCCGGAGCTCCACTTGAATAACCATCCTCTTCCCATATCTAATTGTATTCGTCTACTAGGATTATTTTTTGACAGCAAGCTAAACTTCCAAAAACACGTTCAATATCTCCGGACAAACTGTCAAAAGAAACTGAACATACTCAGAGTTTTATCAGCGACAACATGGGGAGCAGATCGTTACACCCTACTCCACCTATACAGAACCATAATTAGATCACGCCTGGACTACGGAGCGCCTGTTTTCGATTCTGCTAGGGAGAGTGTTTTATCTCGCCTCAACCCTATCCAACATTCAGCTCTTAGATCAGCATTAGGTGCGTTCAGAACATCCCCAGTGCAAAGTTTATATATAGAAGCCCATGAGCCCCCTCTAAATATCAGGAGAAAGATGTTGCTGTTAAACTATGCAATCAAGATCCAAAGCCAGAGAACCCATCCTAATTGGTCAATACTTCATGATCCGCTGTATATGACCCTGTATATAAATAAACCACAGACAGTTCGGCCTGCTGGTATTAGGCTAAAACATCTAACAGAAGATTGGGATATACACTTTGATAAAATCTTGCAAGATCCTATAGATCCTGACCCTCCATGGTCTATCATCATGCCATGTTGTGACAAGTATTTCCACCAGTGGGGTAAACACTCTCTATCAGACGTTACCATCCAACAGCTACACATTGAACATGCTCAACATTATCCCGACTTCACTAAAATATATACAGATGGATCGAAGTCTGAGAGTGGATCGGGTGCAGCAGTGGTACTCCCTGATAAAATAATTTCTGAATCTCTTCCGACAGAGTGTAGTAGCTACACAACTGAATTATTTGCCATAAACCTTGCATTAGAAAACGTCTTCCATATGTCAACTCAAAAGAGCATAATATACACAGACTCACAAGGTTCCATATTAGCATTGCAAAACAATTCCCCGCCTACTCACCCGATATTAAAGCTCATCAAAACACAGTTGACTCGTCTTAGAGAGCATCAACAAAAGGTTATCTTCTGCTGGATCCCAGGCCATACCGGAATACCAGGGAATGAAATTGCAGATGATGCTGCCAAAAATCCATCCAACCAAGCCCCAATGAATTCGCTAGTTCCCGTCACAGATTATAAAATGAATATACAAAGAATATGTAAGGATCAATGGACTCTTCAGTGGCAAACACAACTCCATAATAAACTACGCCAAATAAAACCCTTACCAAAATTATGGGCTTCTAGCTTTATAGCAAACAGACAAGAAGAAGTAATTCTAGCCAGAGCCAGAATCGGTCATACTCATTTAACCCATCTGTTTCTTTTGTCAGGAAATGATCCTCCCCAGTGTAATCATTGTCATACACCCCTCACAGTCAAACACATACTTCTGGACTGTACTCTATATAATAATGCCCGATTTATGTCTTTCAGTTCTCTGTCAAATTTAAAGGAACCTTTGTCACTTCGCCATATCATAGGCGAAAATTCAAATCTCGCAGAATTCTTCTCCTTTCTGAAACGAATAAGATTGTACAACCGTATTTAACTGCTTCCAAATCAAAAAACGCAGACAGTATGCATCACTTCCATAAGTGCAATATGGCCTAAGTAGCCATTGCACTTTAAACCCCAACAACAACAACAACAACAATGCCACGCCCCTACCCTCATGATCCGAGGGACAGGATTCAGGCTGGCGGCGGTGCGGGTATAGTGTCTGGGTAGCCCTGGCGTCCCACTCCCAAGCGCATTTATTGCATGCCGGGTAGTAGGCGTCCCTTTGGGCTCCGTGGTGGGTGGGGAGCCCGGGCACTGAACAAATAAAAAAACTCCATGAATCCTGATAAACTCATTTCTTCAGGGGCCCCCAAACCGGTCCCTATCTGCAAACATAGATGAAGACCCAGATAGTATTATTAGTACAAAGAGGCAGCGAACAGAAGTAATATCAGGGCCTGTACCAAGGTTCCTAATAATGCACTCAACCGGTGAAAAACCGATTGGTAAAATGTCGCCCTTTTTCATTCAAAAAGGGTTAGATGGGTTAGCAGGTTCCCCCAAATCAGTTAAGAGGCTCCGTTCTGGAGACCTCTTAATTGAAACTAAAAATGACAGGCAATCCGAACATCTACTCCGAACAACATCAATTGGAGGAATACCTATAACAGTGACACCACACAGAACACTCAATTCATCAAGAGGTATCATTTCGGAGTGGGACCTTCTCGACGTAACCGAGGAGGAAATCTGCTCCGAATTAAAACCCCAGGGAGTTATTGCCGTCAAGAGAATTACTGCGCGAAGGGATGGAAAAATTGTGAAAACCAGGACGTTATCCTGACGTTTAACTCTACTAAACTTCCTGACGAGATTAAAGCTGGATACATCAACTGTTCAGTGCGTCCATACGTTCCGAACCCTTTACGGTGTTTTAAATGCCAGAAGTATGGACATTCTCAAATGGCCTGACGTGGAGTCCTTGCATGCGCTCGATGCGGTGCAAAGGACCACGAAACAACGGCATGTTCAGCCGCAAAACCCACCTGTATTAACTGTGAGGGCGAACACCCGGCCTACTCACGAGCATGCCAGAGGGGGAAAGAAGAAAAGGAAATGCAACGGCTGAAGGCAGAGCTAAATATATCATACCAGGAGGCAAGGAAATCGGTCAAACCCCTGAATATCAAAAACCCCTCTACGCCCAGAAGGTAGCAGGGAGATATTCCGTCGGAACTCAGACGGACATGACCATTCCTCCAAAGGAGCCTTTCACTCCAATCGCGCGATATCTCTTAAGTTCTCAAAACCCTGCACAAAAGGACCAATCAGCTGCCACTCCTATATCGGTACCTCCTAACGCTCCACAAGTAACAAAGATAATTATGAAAGAAAAGAATAAGAAAGGGGAAGTCCCCACTAGTACCCAAGAAAAGATGGATGTCGAGCAGAAGGAGGTACCCGAAGATTCAGTCTTGGAACTCTTTGCGGAGGAGGAAATGGACACGGGACAGCGTCCATTCTTCCCCAAAAAAGATAAATCCAAGACTGATAAAAGTAAGCCCTCAGCACCTCGGAAACCGCCTGATGGACCCACCAAGCCAAAAAAATGGCTAAATTGATACAGTGGAATTGTCATGGATTCCGGTGAAATATTGATGACATCAAGGCCCTCCTGCAAAAGCACGAGCCAGTTTGCTTTTGCTTGCAGGAGAAATATCTAAAGGCAAATGACGATCCCACGATGCATAACACCACAATTTTTCGTAAGGATAGAATTGCGGATGGCTCTGTACATGGGGGAGTGGCTATCCTTGTGGGTAACCAGACCCCACTGCAGCCCTTACTGTTTGTTTGTTAGTTTGTTATTTGGTTTTTAGGAGCATTAGCAACTAAGGCCATATTGCTCCGGGATATGCGGTGGTCATTCCTTGACCTTTCCGCATACTCCGTATTTGGTGGTGACGGGCTCGAACTCCGGTCTAATCAAGAAGCATGTGCTACGCACTGCTGCTCCTTCCCACCTGGCTACGGAGGCGCCCCACAGCCCTTACTAATTACAACTAGCATAGAGGCTGTTGCAATTCGCCTTACGGTGGGATTTTTATTAACTGTGTGCTCTATCTATTTGTCACCTGGGACTGACATCTCCCAGGCAGACCTTGATGATCTTCTAATGCAGTTGCCTCCCCCTTTCTTACTTCTCAGAGATATGAATGGACATAACGCCCTGTGGGGTAGTGCTAACATCAACGGAAGGGGACGAGTCATAGAGCGTATGCTCAATGACAATGACCTTTCCCTTCTAAATACTGGAACAAACACCTTCTTCCACATGCCTACCCGTACTTTTTCTGCCATTGATCTCTCTATCTGCCCCCCTTCTCTGCTCCCTTCACTCACTTGGGAAGTGGAGGAGAATCCATACGGAAGTGATCACTTCCCTGTGATAACCTTGTTACACAGTGGGAGACCATGTCTTCCCTTCAGGTTGCCACGGTGGAAGTTTGATCAGGCTGACTGGACTGCCTTCCAGCATGAGGCAAATTTTGATCTTGGCACAGTCAGTCAAGAGCCTATCAATGATGCAGTTAAGTACATCACAGAAAATATTGTCCAATCAGCTGCGAATACAGTTCCAAAAACATCTGCCCAGTTTCCACCATTTCCCAAACCTTGGTGGAATTCACAATGCACAGCAGCAAAAAAGGCTCAAAACAAAGTGTGGGGGATATTCCGCCGATATCCTACCACAACCAACCTTATAGCCTTTAAACTTGCACGAGCCAAAGCACGCTACATCCGTCGTCAGAGTCAAAAGGAATCGTGGATCCGTTTTACATCATCTATTAACCAGTCTACCAACTCTAAGGTAGTCAGGGATAAAATCCGGAAAATGAAGGGGAAATATACATCCCACCCTTCTTCAATCCTAGATTATAATGGATGCGCTATTGCAGATGCAACTGCAATAGCCAATGCTCTTGGGGAAACATTCTCTAACATCTCCGCAACATCCTCGTACTCCAAAGAGTTCCTGGTCCTGAAACATAAACTGGAAAAACAAGCACTTAATTTTAAGACCAAGGGCCTCTATCCCTACAACGGGGCGTTCACTATAGAGGAACGGAAAAGAGCCCTCACTCTTTCCAAAGCAAGTGCTGTTGGACCAGATGGCATCCATTATGAAATGATTAAACAACTTTCACCAAAATCTATGGATTGTCTGCTCTTTCTGTATAACAGAATCTTTACTGAAGGGCAGTTTCCGGACACCTGGCGAAAGGCAATCGTTCTTGCCTTTCCTAAGCCAGGAAAGGATCCAAAAGTCACCACCAATTATCGTCCTATTGCTCTGACCAGCTGTCTGTGCAAAATTCTGGAGAGAATGGTTAATTCTCGTTTAATATGGTATCTCGAAACCAATGACCTCTCCAACATCCAGTGCGGCTTCCGAAGGAACCGGTCCACTTTGGACCACGTTATTAGATTGGAAACATCCATCCGGGATGCTTTCCTAAAACGCGAACACTTGGTGTCGGTGTTCTTTGACATGGAGAAAGCGTATGAGACAACTTGGAGATTTGGCATTTTAAAAGATTTACATAGCCTAGGGCTAAGAGGGCATCTGCCCTTTTTTATTCAAAACTTTTTAGCCAATCGATCGTTCCAAGTTCGTGTGGGATCCTCACACTCTCGCTCCTTTAGCAAAGAGGAGGAAGACCACAAGGATCAGTATTAAGTGTCACGCTTTTTGCCATAAAAATAAATTCCATCACAGAACAACTTCCTCCAACTGTAAACAGTGCCCTCTATGTTGAAGACTTTAGCATCTTTTGCCAGTCGTGCAACATGAGGGTTATTGAAAGACAACTGCAGAAAGCCATCGATAATCTGAATTCCTGGGCACTTGCTAATGCCTTCAGGTTTTCGCCGGAGAAGACTGTTTGCGTACACTTTTGTCGCAAGCGTAATCTTCATCCTGAACCTGAATTAAGGCTCGGACAAATTGCTATTCCAGTAGCAGCGAACACAAAATTCTTGGGACCCATATTCGATAAAAAACTAACGTTTTTGGATTATATTCGTCAACTCCGCACAAAGTGCACAAGAGCCCTCAATATGCTCCGCTCGCTCTCCTCCTTATCTTGGGGTGCAGACCGATGCACCCTGCTACGGCTTTACCGTGCACTTGTGCGATCCAAATTAGATTATGGGTCCCAAGTATATTCTTCAGCCAGAGACAGTGTACTTCGATGGCTGGATCCTGTCCATCATCAGGCTATACGAATCGCTACTGGAGCATTTCGAACATCTCCTGTCCAGAGTTCATACGTCGAAGCAAACGAACCACCGTTATCGCTTCGACGTAAGCAGTTGTCTTTAAAGTACGTTTTGAAACTGAAATCCCTACCAGACCATCCAACGTGGCCATTCGTTTTTGAGCCATAATGGGAAAATTTGTACAACACCCGTAAGACTGCCAATCGTCCTTTTGGTATTCGTGTCCAAGAGCTACTCAATGAACTTAATATCAAGGTAGACACGGTTGCCCAAACACCAAAGCAACCCTTTCCACCCTGGCATGCTCATGTCCCGGCATGTGACTTGTCTCTTAGAAATTTGGGAAAGTTGGACACTCCATCATCTGTCTACCTGCAGCTTCATTCAGCACACCGAACTGAATATTCTGACTTCGCGCCAGTCTACACAGACGGTTCGAAGTCGGAATCATATGTAGGATCTGCTGCTGTCTTTACAGACACTACTACATCGGAGCAGATTCCCTCTGAATGCAGCATATTTACTGCAGAGCTGCACGCTATAGAGTTAGCCTTGGATCACATTAGTGAATGCCAATACCAACGGTTCATGTTATATTCTGACTCTCTTAGTGTGTTACAGGCTTTAATAACCGTGAGATATAATTCTCATCCAGTTCTGTCTAGTATTCAGCAGAAGATTCACTTCCTTCGTGGACATGAATATGATATCCGCTTCTGCTGGATTCCTAGCCACATTGGGATTAAGGGAAATGATTTGGCTGACACCGCAGCCAAATTAGCAATTCCCAGTAATAATCGCTGCCTGTCAGTCCCCTATACAGACTACAGGCAAAGAATACACGAGAAAATACACTCCCAGTGGCAGGATTCGTGGAATAGACAGACTGCGAATAAATTATATCAAATAAAGCCTGTAATTGAACCGTGGCAGTCTAGTCTGCGCAGCAATCGTAAGGAGGAAGTTGTTCTTGCCCGGACCCTCATAGGACATAGTCATTTGACACATTCTTTTTTGCTGAGGGCTGATGACCCTCCTATGTGTGAGTCTTGTGGCACAATTTTATCAATTAGACACCTTTTAATCGACTGTCCAGATTTTAGCAATATCCGTTGTACAGTTTTTAATCATCACACTAAGCCCTATACACTCAGTCAGATTTTATCCGACAATGACCATGTGTCTGCCATTTTTAGTTATTTTAAATCAATAAAGGTTTTTACTTGTATTTAATATTTACATGTTACTGTTATTTCCTTATTGATTTATCTTTTCTACATTTTATACCTTTTTTATTTTATATACTGACATGCTGGCCTAAGTAATTAGGTCAGTGAAAATTGAAATTTTTATATATGACCTTAGTTTGGCGCATTATAGCCTTAGTAGCTAATGCGCCAATAAAACCAAACAAAACAAGTATAGAAACAAACCAAAGACAGTTCGGCCTGCTGGTATTAGGCTAAAACATCTAACAGAAGATTGGGATATACACTTCGATAAAATCTTGCGAGATCCTATAGATCCTGACCCTCCATGGTCCGTCATCATGCCATGTTGTGACAAGTATTTCCATCAGTGGGGTAAACACTCTATCAGACTTTACCGTCCGACAGCTATACATTGAACATACTCAACATTATCCTGACTTCGCAAAAATATATACAGATGGATCGAAGTCTGATAGTGGATCGGGTGCAGCAGCGGTACTCCCTGATACCATCATTTCTCAATCTCTTCCGACAGAGTGTAGCAGCTACACAACTGAATTATATGCCATCATGCTTGCATTAGAAAATATCTTTCATATGTCAATTCAAAAGAGCATAATATATACAGACTCGCAAGGTTCCGTATTAGCATTACCAAACAATTCCCCGTCTACTCACCCATTATTAAAGCTCATCAAAACACAGTTGATACGACTTAGAGAGCATGAGAAAAGGTTATCTTCTGCTGGATCCCAGGCCATACCGGAATACCAGGGAATGAAATTGCAGATGACGCTGCCAAAAATCCATCCAGCCCAGCCCCAACAAATTCGCTAGTACCCGTCACAGATTATAAAATGAAAATACAAAGAATATGTAAAGATCAATGGACTCTTCAGTGGCAAACACAATCCCATAATAAACTACACCAAATAAAACCCTTACCAAAATTATGGGCTTCCAGCTCTATAGAAAACTGACAAGAAGAAGTAATTTTAGCCAGAGCCAGAATCGGCCATACTCATTTAACCCATGTGTTTCTTTTGTCAGGAAATTATCCTCCCCAGTGTAATCATTGTCATACACCACTCACAGTCAAACACATACTTCTGGACTGTACTCTATATAATAATGCTCGACTAATGTCTTTCAATTCTCTGTCAAATTTAAAGAAACCTTTGTCACTTAGCCACATCATAGACGAAAATTCAAATCTTGCAGCATTCTTCTCCTTCCTAAAACGAATAGGATTGTATAACCGTATTTAACTGCTTCTAAATCAACAAACATAGACAGTATGCACCACTTCCAGGCCCCGAATGCCAAGCGATAGTTCCCAAGCGATCTTTATAGTGCGTTTTCTAGCGTTTTTCCTAAAGTGAGTACTAGTGCTTTCATAAACCCTCCACCGCTCGCAACGTCACTGCTGACCGCTCGCAACGTTACTGCTTCCCTCGCTGAGCAACGTCACTGCTTCAACGCTAGCAACGTTACTGCTAACCCCGCTTGCAACGTTACTGCCATCGCTAGCAACGTACTGCTCTCTTCTTCTGCTGATCGCTTGGTCACTGGTTGGCACCGCTCCTGCCTCCACGTGGCGGGGTCGGTAACCTGGGAGAAGGAATTCCCTCTTCCAGGGCTGAAAGGAGCAACGATGGATTGTGATGCATATCCACCGCTAGAGCCCACAAGCTCCAGACCTGTCAACTCTGATTCAGAGCATGACTTGAATCGTCCGAAGAGACAGCGGACTGAAAAACAGAGTGCAGATATGCCAGCATTTCTAATAATGCACTCATTATCCACACAACCTGTAGGCAAGTTATCGCCATTTCTAATACAGAAATGTTTAGAATCGGTTGTTGGATCTCCCAAAATGGTGAAGCGTCTTCAATCTGGAGACCTTCTAATTGAAGCTTCCAAGCCAAGCCATTCAGAAAAATTGTTAAAATTGACAACATTTAACAACATTCCAGTGTCAGTAACGCCACATAACACCCTGAACACCTCTAAAGGCGTCATCAGCGAATGGGACTTACTAAATGTCTCTGAACAAGAAATAATACAAGAGCTTAGTGAACAAAAAGTGACTCATGCACGGAGAATCATGACTAAAAAAGATGGCAACCTACTACCAACCAGGTCCATCATTTTAACTTTCAGTACTCCGACTCTTCCATCTTCTGTTAAAGCAGGTTACCTAAATTGTAAGATACGTCCTTACATCCCAAACCCCATTCGCTGCTTTAAATGTCAGAAGTACGGTCATTCTCAAACAGCATGTCGAGGCGATGCTGTGTGTCCTCTTTGTGGTTCCAAGGAGCATTCTCAAGAAGACTGTACAGCTTCCACTCCTATTTGTCCAAACTGTAAACAAAACCACCCTGCATTTTCTAAAGCATGTGACCTTTGGAAAACAGGTAAAAAAATCCAGAAATATAAAGTTGAACATAAAGTCACTTACCCTGAAGCAAGAAAGCAAGTGCTACTAACCATTCCTAGCCGATCATACGCATCTGTTACTAGAACGAGCCGCTCAGCTGCAACTCAAACAGATGTGTCCATAGAACCGAGAGTTTCCTTTGCCACCTGGGCCAAAACTGTTTTATCATGCAATAAGAAACCTACAGTCAACGAAACCAGCAATACGCCGATCAGCATCCCAACTGATGCCATCTCAACTTTGCCCGAAACAACAAAATCAACTACCGTTGAAAATCAGAAAAAGGTGAAGCCACGAAATATCAACATGGAAACTGATGTTCAATCAGAAGATGACGACACAGTACTAGAGTTACATGCTAGTGACATCATGGATACAGGACGCCCAATCTTTCCCAGAAATGAGAAACCAAAACCAAGCAGACAGAAACCTTCTCAGAAAAAACAGTCAGATCAATCTTCCTCAAACAAATCCAACCAATGAATAAATTCCTACAATGGAACTGTCGAGGATTACGCAGTAATATAGACGACCTCAGTGATTTACTCACTCAAACTAATGCAGTAGGTGCATGCTTACAAGAAACATTTTTATCACCACACGCTTCGGTCAAAATCAAAAACTATACTATGTTTAGGCGAGACAGGGTTTCTAACTCTCCTGCTCGTGGTGGGGTAGCTATACTTGTGAAATCTACAATTCCCTCAAGACATCTCCAACTAAATACCTCCTTAGAAGTTGTAGCAGTCCGGATAGCAATGGGAATATCGTTATCACTTGCATCCATCTATATATCACCGAATTATCCTTGCTCCCAGACTGAACTGGACAGTCTTATTACGCAACTTCCGCCTCCCGTCTGTTTACTTGGTGATTTCAATGGTCACCATCCATTGTGGGGATCCTCCACCATGGATGGTAGAGGCAAACTAATCAAAGCATTCCTGGATAACCATAACCTGACTCTTTTAAACTCTGGTTCTCCAACTCATGTTCAACTACCTGCTGGTACTACATCCGCCATAGACCTATCCATCTGTTCAGCATCTCTTTTTCCAAGCATGGAATGGTTAGTGCTAAATGATCCATTCCACAGTGACCATTTCCCTATCATCAGTTCAATTCAAACACAGGTCACGTCATACCCTAAAGGCCGTACTTCTTGGAACTTCCAAAAAGCAGACTGGAAAACCTATTCCAGTTGTGTCATATTTGAAAAGCAATATGTACAGCAACAGAATCTTGATAACGTAACTGACCACATTACCAGCCACGTATTATCTGCAGCAGAAATTTCCATCCCAAAATCTAACCTGCACAAGAGTGTACACCAAAATCAGTGGTGGAATGAAGAATGCTCCAAAGCAAAGCGTGATAAAAACAGAGCTTGGAACCACTTTCGTAAATTCCCAACTACCGCCAACCTAATTGTCTACAAAAAACTCAGAGCTAAAGCGAGACAGATTAGAAAAAAAGCAAAACATGAATCCAGGACTAACTTCGCCTCATCCATTAACAGAAATACTGACACTCGAATTATTTGGAAAAAAATACGAGCACTCAATGGGAAATTTCTACCGTTGCAATCACCAATAATACAATGGAATGGGCAGGAACTATCTTCCCCTAATGATATAGCAAATGCGCTATCAGAGTCTTTTTATGACATTTCCGCCTCATCCTCTTATGTGACATCCTTTCAACGCATTAAAACTAATGAAGAACGTCAAAAATTAAATTTTCAAACTAGACTCTCACTCCCTTATAACCAGCCTTTTACTCTCGTCGAGCTGAAGGAATGCTTAAGCAAATTGTCAAATAGTGCAGCAGGACCAGACGGTATTCACTACAGTATGTTGCAGCATCTATGTGAATCTGACCTTGGCATATTATTAATATTCTTTAACCGTATCTTTTCAGAAAATACTTATCCTCTGTCCTGGCGGCATTCCTATATTTGTGCTATTCCAAAACCAGGCAAAGATCCCACTCTGGTCCAGAACTACAGACCGATATCATTAACAAGCTGTTTAGGCAAAATCTTTGAAAGGATGGTACATAAGAGGCTCACCTGGTTTCTAGATTCCCAGCATCTTCTCTCTGATCACCAATATGGCTTCCGTAAAAACAGATCCACCCTAGATTTACTTGTAAAACTTGAATGCAACATACGAAATGCCTTCGTCATGAAACAGCACCTAGTGATGGTCAACCTAGATATTCAAAAAGCATTCGATACTACCTGGCGCTATGGCATTATTAAAGATATGCATCAGTTGGGGCTGAGAGGCTATCTTCCTCAAATCATTCAGAACTTTTTAAAATTACGCACTTTTCAAGTCCGATATAAAAACGAGCTGTCAGCAACTCACATTCAAGAAGAGGGTGTCCCGCAGGGTTCAATACTGAGTGCTACCCTATTTGCGATTCGAGTCAACAAAATATTGGAAGATCTTCCAAAAACCATTCATATTTATATGTATGCAGATGACCTCACTATATCCTGCCAATCACAAAGTATGAATACTATCGAAAGACAGTTGCAAAATGCTCTATACAAAATAGAAACCTGGACCTTATGCAATGGATATCGTCTTGCTGAACAGAAATCCACCACTACACACTTCTGCAAACTACGATCACTTCATCCTGATCCTGAGCTAAAGATTAATAACATGCCAATACCTCTTACTCACACTGTCCGTTTTCTTGGCCTAGTGCTAGATAGGAAACTAAACTTTCAAGCACATGTGACCTACCTTCGGACCATCTGCTTGAAGAAATTGAACATCCTCCGGTGTGTGTCATCTATGTCGTGGGGCGCTGATCGGCATACCCTGATCCATCTCTATCGAGCTCTCATCAGGTCCCGTTTAGACTATGGCTCCCCAGTGTATGACTCTGCTAGGAAAACTATTTTAGAGCGATTGAACACGATCCAGCACAGTGCTCTGAGAGTTTCTCTAGGGGCTTTCAGAACCTCCCCAGTTCAGAGCCTTTACATTGAAGCCCACGATCCTCCCTTACATCTTCGGAGGAAAACATTGCTTTTGATGTATGCCGCAAAAATCCGCAGTCTTCCCTCTCATCCGAATTGGAGATGTCTGTACAATACCGAATGGGAGTCATTCTTCAATAGCAAACCAAATGAAAACAGACCTGCTGCACTTAGACTTAAAGAACTAACTCAAACGTGGAATATTGAAATCGGCAATATATATGAGGACATAACACCGCCTGATCCACCGTGGACAAATATCCGTGCAATTTATGATGATTATTTCCAACAGTGGGGAAAGAAAACCTTGTCTCCCTTCAATATCGCACAATTACATGAAACTCATTCTGCTTCTCATTCACAGGCCTGTAAGATCTATACTGATGGATCAAAAACTGAGACCCAAGTAGGCGCTGCGGCAATCTTCCCTTCATTCACTACTTCTATCTCATTACCTGTAGAATGCAGTATCTTCACTGCAGAGCTTTATGCTATTAACTTGGCCCTAGATCACATTACTCAACTTCTGATTTCTTCTGCCTTAATATACACTGACTCCCTCAGTGCTGTCTCTGCCATAAATAGAAATAGCACCTCCTCTCACCCTGTTGTCAAACAAATCCATTCCAAATTACTTGTGTGCAATGAGACCAACCAAACTGTGACATTCTGCTGGATACCAGGGCATTCTGGTATAGCAGGTAATGAAAGAGCAGATCTTGCAGCCAAACAACCAGATACCAATATTTTACAGAATTGTCAAGTTCCGTACTCCGATTTCAAACATATCATTCGTAAAGCATGTTACAATAGATGGTCACTGATCTGGAGAGGTTATCCAGGAAACAAACTATACAGAATAAAACCAGAACCAAAGCTGTGGCTCTCCAGTTTCCGGAAAAATAGACGAGAAGAAACAATTTTAGGAAGGCTAAGGATTGGGCATACACACCTCACTCACCTGTATCTATTAAATAATGACAGTGCTCCCCAATGCACATCATGCCAAGTTCAACTGACCATTCGCCATTTGCTAGTGGACTGTCCCCACTTTCAAACCATCCGCTTAAGCATCTTTAAGTCAATTTCTAATACACAGTCATCAGTAAATTTAATGCAGATCCTGGGAGATGATCCTAATAAAAAGGAACATACCATAAAATATAGGTATCGTTTCATATCCACCATTAGAAAGACACAATATGGCCCCAGCAGCCTATGTGTCGTTAAACTTAACTACAACAACAACAACACCACTTCCATAAGTGCAATATGGCCTAAGTAGCCATTGCACTTTAAACCCAAACAACAACAACAACTCTCCTCCACGCGTTGGGGAGCAGACAGGTGCACCCTACTACGTATTTACCGTGCACTTGTACGATCCAAATTAGATTACGGGTCCCAGGTATACTCCTCAGCTAGAGATAGTGTCCTCCGATGGCTGGACCCTGTCCACCATCAGGCTATCCGTATCGCTACTGAAGCTTTTCGAACATCTCTTGTCCAGAGCTTATACGTCGAAGCAAACGAACCATCGTTATCCCTTCGACGTAAGCAGTTGTCTTTAAACTATGCTTTAAAGTTGAAATCCCTGCCAGACTATCCTGCGTGGACATCCGTTTTTGAGCCACGTTGGGAAAACTTGTACAATACCCGTCAGACTGCCAACCAACCTTTTGGTATTCGTGTCCAAGAGCTAATCAGAGAGTTTAACATCATGGTAGACAAGGTGGCACAAACACCAAAAGAAACTCTTCCACCCTGGCATGCTCATACCCCATCGTGCGACTTTTCCCTTAAGAAATGGGTAAAGTCTGAGACCTCATCATCTGTCTACCAGCAGCTCTATTCTGCACACCAAGCTGAGTACTCAGACTTCCTGCCCGAAGTCTGAATCGTGCGTAGGATCTGCTGTTGTGTTTCGGGACACTATAATATCTCAGCAGATTCCTCCTGAATCCAGCATATACACTGCAGAGCTGTATGCTATAGAGCTAGCCTTGGATGACATTCGAACTTCTCAATTCCAAAGGTCAATAATATATTCTGACTCTTTGAGTGTATTACAGGCTTTATTATCTCTGAGACACAATTCTCATCCAGTTCTTTGTCAGGTTCGGCAGAAGATACATTCTCTTCATGAATACAAGTTTGATATTCGCTTCTGCTGGATTCCTAGCCACATTGGGATAATGGGAAATGATTTGGCTGACACTGCAGCCAAATCAGCAACACCCACTAATAATCGTTGCCTCTCAGTCCCCTATAAAGACTACAGGCAAATAATACGCAACAAGATAGATTCCCAATGGCAAGAACTATGGCACAGAGAGAGAACAAATAAATTATATGAAATAAAGCCTGTAATAGAAACTTGGCAGTCCAGTCTGCGGAGGAATCGGAGCGAGGAAGTTGTTCTTGCTTCACTCCGCATAGGACACGGTCATCTGACACATTCGTTTCTGCTGAGGGCAGATGACCCTCCTATGTGCGAGTCTTGCGACACCATTTTATCAATAAAGCATATTTTAATAAATTGCGTTAAATTTTCCCATTTTCGCAATATATATTTTACCGCTTTTACTCATCCGACTGAGCCTTATACACTCAGTCAGATTTTATCAGACAACGACCACGTGTCAGCAGTTTAAGTTTTTACAAGCCATTAAAATATATACACATATATAAATTGGCTCATTTAATTTTAAACTTATACTGCCTTATATATATTTATAAATAACAATTTGACGAGGTATCCCTTTTAAAGGTTACCAGAATTTATCTTTGTTGATATTTTAATATTTTCTTGGCACAGTATAACTTTACTCGTTTTTGCGCCAATAAAATCAAAATCACATCAAATCTTTTTTGGGGAAGAATGGACGCTGTCCAGTGTCCATTTCTTCCTCCGCAAAGAGTTCCAAGACTGATTCATCATGTACCTCCTTGTCCTGGACATCCATTGTTTCTGTTATTACTGTTGGCTCTTTACCACTTGGTTTTGGTAGTGGTGGAGCATTAGGAGGTACGGATATAGGAGTGGCAGCTGACTGCGTTTTTTTGGTGGGCTTTTGTGAACTCAACAAATAGCGGGCAATCGGTGTGAATGACTCTCTTGGTGGTACAGTCATCTCAGTTTGTGTACCGATAGTGCACTTTGCAGAAACCTTCTAGCCATATTAAGGCTTTCCGCTATTTATTGGTTGAATGCGTTTTCTAGCCTCTGGGTAGTAGATATTCAGCTCCGTTTTCAATTTTTGGATCTCTTTTTCATCCTTCCACCGCCGGCATGCTCTGGAGTAGGCAGGATGATCTTGTCGGCAATTTACACAGATCGGTTTAGAAGCTGAACATTCCTTGCTCTCGTGGTCTTTCGCACCACATCGAGCACAGGCAGAGTTAGCACGACAAGTCGTTTGTGAGTGGCCGTATTTTTGGCATTTAAAACACCTCAGTGGGTTTGGAATATAGATCATCACTGGGCAGTTTAAATACCGTGCCTAGATGGAACTAGGAGGACGTGGGGTGTTAAATGTTAGGATGAGAACTCGGGTAGGGACGAGATTCCCTTCCTTCCGCATTGATATTCTCTTGACAGCTGTCACTCCTTGGTCTTTTAGTTCAGAGCAGATCTCTTCTTCAGAGACATGAAGAAGATCCTACTCTGAAATGACACCGCGTGAATAGTTCAAAGTTTTGTGGGGTGTTACATTGATCGGTATTCCCCCTATGGATGTCGCGTTTAATATTCTTTCTGCTTGCTTTGTATTTAAAGCTTCGATTAAAAGATCGCCAGAACGCAGCCGTTTTACGAATTTTGGTGATCCTGCCAACCCTTCTAATCCTTTCTGGATAAAGAAGGGTGACATCTTCCCAATTGACTGCTCTCCGGTAGAATGAAGAATGAGGAAAAGCAGTGTTATAGCTGGTGTTTTTTCCTCAGTTCTGGCTCTTTTTGCAGAAATGCTCTCATTCTCATCTGATCGATTAGGTAGGGGGCCTTGTTGGGGCCCCAGAAGAAATTGGATTTAAATTACTCATATGAGTAAAGAGAAAGTGTCTGATGCCTAAGTACCTCACCCACCACGGAGTCCTACGAGGGTACGCCCACTCGTGAACTTGTAGGTACTGCGTACACGAATGGGACGCTGAGTTCGCTTAGGAGCACCATACCCACGTTACCAATAAGTCTTTATCCCATCCCAGGACCACAGGGAGGGAGACTTATTGGAACGCAGTTGACCCTAGGAGTAAAATACCACCCGCCGATTGATTCCAGTTGGGCCGGTCCGGGACCTCCTGTCTTGCCGAAGCAGGGGCGAAAGTGGTGTATGAAGGCTGGGCCCCTCAACCACCAGGATCTGCCTTTCCGAAATCCACGGGTCGCGGCACACGGCTGCACACGCCGGATTCCAAAGATGTAAACGTGGAACCAAGGTATGAGCGTTAGATCCCAGTGATGCTAGTCTGGAAGTCCAGCAGTGTCACTGGGAGGTCCCCTCACCACGTACAGGTGCCCACGTCGAGGGAACGAATGCAGTGTGTTCACTGCAGAGCTGCATGTGGTTGAGCTAGCCTTAGAGCGTATACAAACCACCCACCACAAAAAATATATTTTATATACCGATTCTCTGATTTCGTTGCAGGCTTTATCATCGATGAGGTTCAACCCTCATCCTGTCCTGACCCGGATACAGCAGAATCTGCACTTCCTTGAACAATTCAAATTTGATGTTTGTTTCGGCTGGATCCCAGGCCACATTGGGATCTCAGGAAATGATTTGGCAGACACTGCAGCCAAATCAGCGAACCTATTTAACTCTTGCCTGTTAGTCCCCTATACAGACTACAGGCCAGTAATTCGAAAGAAACTGGTGTCCCAATGGCATGGACAGACTACAAACAAGTTATATGAGATTAAGCCTGTAATTGAACATTGGCAGTCTAGTCTCCTCAACCACCAGGATCTGCCTTTCCGAAATCCACGGGTCGCGGCACACGGCTGCACACGCCGGATTCCAAAGATGTAAACGTGGAACCAAGGTATGAGCGTTAGATCCCAGTGATGCTAGTCTGGAAGTCCAGCAGTGTCACTGGGAGGTCCCCTCACCACGTACAGGTGCCCACGTCGAGGGAACGAATGCAGTGTGTTCACTGCAGAGCTGCATGTGGTTGAGCTAGCCTTAGAGCGTATACAAACCACCCACCACAAAAAATATATTTTATATACCGATTCTCTGATTTCGTTGCAGGCTTTATCATCGATGAGGTTCAACCCTCATCCTGTCCTGACCCGGATACAGCAGAATCTGCACTTCCTTGAACAATTCAAATTTGATGTTTGTTTCGGCTGGATCCCAGGCCACATTGGGATCTCAGGAAATGATTTGGCAGACACTGCAGCCAAATCAGCGAACCTATTTAACTCTTGCCTGTTAGTCCCCTATACAGACTACAGGCCAGTAATTCGAAAGAAACTGGTGTCCCAATGGCATGGACAGACTACAAACAAGTTATATGAGATTAAGCCTGTAATTGAACATTGGCAGTCTAGTCTGCGCAGGAACCAAAGAGAAAGTTGTTCTATCTCAGCTCCGCACAGGACATTGTCACTTGACACATTGCTATCTGCTGAGGGCAGACGATCGTGCTGTGTAGAAATTGTGACACCATTTTAACAGTCCGTCATATTTTAATTGAATGTTCGTCCTTTTATAGTGACCGCCGTTTATGTTTTAGCCATCTGTCTGAACCTTATACACTCAGACAGGTTTTATCGGACAATGACAATGTGTCAGCTATTTTTAAGTTTTTACAACTTATTAATGTAGATAATTCTATCTAGAATATTTTTATCGTTTTATGCTATATGAACGTTTTATATCATATATTCTTTTACAATTATATACAAATAATTTTAATTTTATATTCTACATCTTTTGACTTGGCGCATTATAGCCTTAGATGCTAATGTGCCATAAAACAAACAAATCTGTGGTTTTGACCTCCAGAAATGCAACTGAACTACGTGGTACGGTCACAGACAATCGTAGGGTAATCTCCAGTGCTGCGGTCTCTTGCCCCGATTAAGCGAAGTAAAACCTGGCTATTTTCTCGATTGGATTCTGTTTTTCAAGATTTGTCCCATATAAACGGCTGTCCTGATTAACCAGTGGCCCAAATAACCGGAATCCACTGTACTAATAAAATTAAAATGGCATAGCTGTCATCAGATATGGGGAGAACATATTTAGTAAATGGTCTAATATAGGTAATGAAAAAAAATGCTTGATCTGAAGTCAGCTGAAATAAATATTGATACATGATCAGGTATATCATCAGGGGACTACACCTGACCAGTGCAGTTCCTGATACATGGTCAGGTGTAGTCCCCTGATGATATACCTGATCATGTATCAATATTTATTTCAGTTGACATTAGATGAAGCATTTTTTTCATTACCTATATTAGACCATTTACTAAATATGTTCCCCCCCATATCTGATGAAAGCTACACCATTTTCATTTATTTTTATTTTATTAGTATTTTGTTGTAGTAATTTTACTTTACAGTTCCCCCACTTTGTATTGGCTTGGCAATTCAGCCCACAATTTACTTAATTCATCATAACCTCTAGGACATTAACATCCTTTCACTAATCTACTACTCTTATTTTTCTACTTTCCTCACCCTTATAGTTACTGGCACCTTGTGTAACTTTCACATCCATTTATGCATACTTAATTAAATTAATATTATTACAATTTACATATACTGCTGCATTGCGCTTTTAGGTGCATCTGTCATACCCCTCGACGTGGGCACCTGTACGTGGTGAGGGGACCTCCCAGTGACGCTGCTGGACTTCCAGACTAGCATCACTGGGATCCAACGCCCACAGCCCAGGTTCCAGGCTTACATCAATGGAATTCAGCGTGTTTGCCGTGCGCTGCGACCCGTGGAAATTCGGAAAGGGGGATCCTGGTGGTTGAGGGGCCCAGTTTCAATACACCACTTTGGCCCCTGCTTCGACAAGACAGGTGATCCTGGAAGGCCCGGCTAGGATCAATCGGCTAGTAGGCTCGCCTGCGAGGGTCAACCGTGTCAATGCCACGCCCCTACCCTCATGGTCCGAGGGACAGGATTCAGGCTGGCGGCGGTGCGAGTATAGTGTCTGGGTAGCCCTGGCGTTCCACTCCCGATCGCATTTATTGCATACCGGGTAGTGGGTGTCCCTTTGGGCTCCATGGTGGGTGGGGAGCCCGGGCACCGAACAATTTAAAAAACTCTATGAATCCTGATAAACTTACTCCTTCAGGGACCCCAACCCGGTCCCTATCTGAAAATTTAGACAGTGAAGCAGATAGCATTATTGCAAAAAAGAGGCAGCGGACGGAATTACCATCAGGGCCTGTCCCAAGGTTTTTAATTATGCATTCTACCAATGAGACACCAATTGGTAAAATGTCGCCCTTTTTTATACAAAAAGGGTTAGACGGGTTAGCAGGTTCGCCCAAATCAGTCAAGAGGCTTCGTTCTGGAGACCTTTTAATTGAAACTAAAAATGACCGGCAATCTGAACATCTACTCCGAACAACATCAATCCGAGGAATCCCTATAACAGTGACACCACACAGAACACTCAATTCATCGAGAGGTGTCATTTCGGAGTGGGACCTTCTCGACGTAACCGAGGAGGAAATCTGCTCCGAATTAAAACAGCCCCAGGTGCCAAGCGAATGTGATCGTGCGTTTTCTCTGTGCTTAAAAAGTGATTATCTAAAAGCGATTTAAAGTTATATTAAGTTACTATCCTTAAGAAATTTATTTTTTATATCAGCTACTGTCACAAAAAGTACTTGTACAGAGCAAGAAAGAAAAGCCACCTTTCTTTATTTTTCATACTTCTTTTACTAACACTTAATACTCTACGCTTGGTCACACCGGGCACTGCTCCTGCCTCCCCGTGGCGGGGCCGGAAGTCTTGGCAGAAAAGCTAATCTGCCAAGGGCTAAAAGGAGCAAACATGGATCAACATGCCTTTCCGCCTCTCGAGCCGACAAGCTCTCGGCCAGAGTTAGAAAACTAGCATAACACGTCGCAACCCAAGAGGATGAAAACCACTTCCTCAGCGACAAATTGTCCTGCATTTCTAATAATGCACTCTCTTGGAGATCAGCCTCTCAGTAAGCTCTCTCCGTTTGTTATCCAAAAACACCTGGAAAGTCTGGCAGGATCGCCTAAGACAGTCAGGAGACTGCAATCAGGCGACCTACTAGTGGAGACAATAAACCATGGACATTCGCAGAAACTACTAAACCTTGCCAACTTTGCTGGAATTCCAGTAAAGGTTTCTCCCCATGCTACCCTAAATACATCCAAAGGGATTATATACAGCTGGGATCTTTTGAATGTCATGGAGGAGGAGATAATGCAAGAACTTCAAGACCAAAATGTCATTGCAGTCAAAAGGATTATGACTAAAATGACAATATACTTGCACCTACAAGGAACATTATCCTCACTTTCAATACGCCAAATCTACCAACATCGATAAAAGCAGGCTATCTACATTGTCGCATTAGGCCCTACATCCCTAATCCTTTCAGATGTTTTAAGTGCCAAACGTATGGTCACTCTCAAATGGCATGCAGAGGAAATCAAGTTTGCCCGAATTGTTGGTCCTCTGAACACACACAAAATGATTGCTCAGCAAAAGAAATGGCCTGCCCCAACTGTAAAGGCAACAATCCTGCTTATTCCAGGTCATGCAAGAAATGGAAAACTGAAAAGAAAATTGTGACATATAAGATTGAAAATAAAGTAAGTTTTCAAGAAGCAAGAAAAGTAATTGCTCCCAGTATGACTAAGTGTACATACGCCAGTCTTGCCCAAAAGTATCAATCAGTGGGCACCCAAACCGATGTTACAGTACCTACAAACACTTCAATCTCTGACTGGGCTTGGGCTGTTCTCTCCCAGCAACAGTCCAATACCCCTAAGCATATAAACCAGGCAAATAATACTGCAATTACAGTACCAGCAACATCTCCTTCTTCTCCCACAGTGATTGCTTCTACATCAAATAATCGGAGCTCACATTTAAAAAAGAATATCCAAGAAACATCTATGAATACATTCGACTCATCTAGACAAAAACTATATTAGAATTACATGCAGAAGAAGAAATGGACACCGGTCGACCATTCTTCTCCAAAAAAGACAAACCAAAGCCTGAACGTTACAAGCCAACCACGTTAAAAAAGCAGTCAGATACAGCTCCTTCTACTAAACACCAATAATGCCTTATATTCTACAATGGAATTGCAGAGGATATCGTAGCAACCTTAATGATATTCAAGTCCTAATTCACCGGTATTCTCCACTTGGTTTCTGTCTAGGAAACCTACCTAACTCCACAAATTTCCACCAACATAAAGAACTATGTCATCTATCGACAAGATCGTAATACTTCAAATGCTGCCCGTGGAGGTGTGGCCATCTTCACCAGCTCAAAGATCCCGACCAAACAAATTGTTTTGCAAACTGATATTGAAGTTGTTGCTGTACGTTTGATAACCCAGATTGCGTTAACACTAGCATCAGTCTATCTCCCACCAAGTCATACTTTCTCTTACCAAGATCTTGAAAACCTGCTAATGCAATTGCCACTCCCGGTCTGTCTGTTGGGTGATTTCAATAGCCACCATCCCTTATGGGGATCAACAAAAGTAGATACACATGGCCGACTAATTGAAACTTTTCTAGACAGACAAAACCTTACTGTTCTTAATCCCCTCAACGTGGGCACCTGTACGTGGTGAGGGGACCTCCCAGTGATGCTGCTGGTTTTCCAGATTAGCATCACTGGGATCCAACGCCCATACCTTGGTTCCAGGGTTACAACATTGGAATCCGGCGTGTGCAGCCGTGCGCCGCGACCCGTGGAAGCGGAAAGGGGGATCCTGGTGGTTGAGGGGCCCAGCCTTAATACACCACTTTGGCCCCTGCTTCGACGAGACGGGTGGTCCCGGACCGGCTCGACTGCGATCAATCGGCGGGTGGTATTATACTGCTAGGGTCAACTGCGTTCCAATAAGTCTCCCTCCCTATGGTCCTGGGATGGGATAAAGACTTATTGGTAACGTGGGTATGGTGTTCTAAGCGAACTCGGCGTCCCATTCGTGTACGCAGTACCTGCTAGTTCACGAGTGGGCGTCCCCTCGTAGGGCTCCGTGGTGGGTGAGGTACTTAGGCATCAGACATTTTTTCTTTACTCTCATGAGTAATTTAAATCCAATTTCTTCTGGGGCCCCAACAAGGCCCCTACCTAACCGATCAGATGAGAATGACACCAATTCTGCCAAAAGAGCCAGAACTGAGGATAAACCACCATCTATAACTCCGCTTTTCCTCATTCTCCATTCCACCGGAGAGCAGTCAATTGGGAAGATGTCACCCTTCTTCATCCAGAAAGGATTAGAAGGGTTGGCAGGATCACCAAAATCCGTTAAACGGCTGCGTTCTGGTGATCTTTTAATCGAAGCTTCAAACACAAAGCAGGCAAAAAGAATGTTAAACGCGACATCCATAGGGGGAATACCGATCAATGTAACACCCCATAAAACTTTGAACTCTTCACGCGGTGTCATTTCAGAGTGGGATCTTCTTCATGTCTCTGAAGAGGAGATCTGCTCTGAACTAAAAGATCAAGGAGTGACAGCTGTAAAGAGAATATCAATGCGGAAGGAAGGGAATCTCGTTCCTACCCCAGTTCTCATCCTAACATTTAACACCCCACGGCCTCCAAGTTCCATCAAGGCAGGGTATTTAAACTGCCCAGTGAGGATCTATATTCCAAACCCACTGAGGTGTTTTAAATGCCAAAAATACGGACACTCACAAACGGCTTGTCGTGGTAACCCTGCCTGTGCTCGATGTGGTGCAAAAGACCACGAGGGCAAGGAATGTTCAGCTTCTAAACCGATCTGTGTAAATTGCCAAGGAGAGCACCCTGCATACTCCAGAGCATGCCAGCGGTGGAAGGATGAAAAAGAGATCCAGAAATTGAAAACGGAGCTGAATATCTCCTACCCAGAGGCAAGAAAACGCATTCAACCAATAAATAGCGGGAAACCTTCATATGCCCAGAAGGTTTCTGCGAAGTGCACTATCGGTACGCAGACTGAGATGACTGTACCACCAAGAGAGTCATTCACACCGATTGCCCGCTATTTATTGAGCTCACAAAAGCCCACCAAAAAAACGCAGTCAGCTGCCACTCCTATATCCGTACCTCCCAATGCTCCACCGCTACCAAAACCAAGTGGTAAAGAGCCAACAGTAATAACAGAAACAATGGATGTCGAGCACAAGGAGGTACCGGATGAATCAGTCTTGGAACTCTTTGCGGAGGAACAAATGGACACGGGACAGCATCCATTCTTCCCCAAAAAAGATAAAGCCAAGACTGATAAAATCAAGCCCTCAGCACTTCGGAAGCCGCCTGATGGACCCACCAAGCCAAAATAATGGCTAAATTCCTACAATGGAATTGTCGTGGATTCCGGCGAAATACTGATGACATCAAGGCCCTCCTGCAAAAGCACGAGCCAGTTTGCTTTTGCTTGCAGGAGACGTATCTAAAAGCAAATGATGATCCCACCATGTATAACATCACAATCTTTCGTAAGGATAGAATTGCGGATGGTCCTGCTCATGGAGGAGTGGCTATCCTTGTGAGTAATCAGACCCCAGTTCAGCCCTTGCTAATTACATCCAGCATAGAGGCTGTTGCAATTCGCCTTACAGTGGGATTTTTATTAACAGTCTGCTCTATTTATTTGCCACCTGGGACTGACATCTCCCAGGAAGACCTTGATGATCTTGTAACGCAGTTGCCACCCCCTTTCTTACTTCTTGGGGATTTTAATGGACATAACACCCTGTGGGGTAGTGCTAACATCAATGGAAGGGGACGGGTCATAGAGCGTATGCTCAATGACAATGCCCTTTCCCTTGTAAATACTGGAAAAAACACCTTCTTCCACATGCCTACCCGTACGTTCTCTGCCATTGATCTCTCTATCTGCTCCCCTTCTCTACTCCCTTCTCTCACTTGGGAAGTGGAGGAGAATCCATACGGAAGTGATCACTTCCCTGTGCTAACCTTGTTACACAGTGGGAGACCATGTCTTCCTTTTAGGTTACCACGGTGGAAGTTTGATCAGGCTGACTGGAATGCCTTCAAACATCAGGCAAATTTTGACCTCAGTACAGTCAGTCAGGAGCCTATCAGTGACGCAGTAACGTACATCACAGAAATCATTGTCCAAGCAGCTGCAAATTCTGTTCCAAAAACATCTGCCCGGTTTCCACCATATCCCAAACCTTGGTGGAATTCCCAATGCACAGCAGCAAAAAAGGCTCAAAACAAAGCGTGGGGGATATTCCGTCGATATCCTACCACTGTTAATCTAATAGCCTTCAAGCGTGCACGAGCCAAAGCACGCTACATTCGCCGTCAGAGTCAAAAGGAATCATGGATCCGTTTCACATCATCTATTAACCAGACTACCAATTCTAAGGTAGTCTGGGATAAAATCCGGAAAATGAAGGGAAAATATACATCCCACCCTTCTTCAATCCTAGATTATAATGGATGCGCTATTGCAGATCCAACTGCAATAGCCAATGCTCTTGGGGAAACATTCTCTAACATCTCTGCAACATCTTCATATTCCCCAGAGTTCCTGGTCCTGAAACATAAACTGGAAAAACAGGCTCTTAATTTTCAGTCTAAGAACATCTACCCCTACAATGGGTCGTTTACTATTCAGGAACTGAAAAGAGACCTCGCCCTTTCCAAAGCAAGTGCTGTTGGACCAGATGGCATCCATTATGAAATGGTTAAACATCTTTCACCAAAATCTATGGATTATCTGCTCTCTCTGTATAACAGAATCTTCATTGAAGGGCAGTTTCCGGATTCCTGGCACAAGGCAATCGTTCTTGCCTTTCCTAAGCCAGGAAAGGATCCAAAAGTCGCTAGAAATTATCGTCCTATTGCTCTGACTAGCTGTCTGTGCAAAATCCTGGAGAGAATGGTCAATCCTCGTTTAAAATGGTACTTAGAATCGAATGACCTTCTCTCCAATATCCAGTGCGGCTTCCGAAGGAACCGGTCCACTTTGGACCATCTTATTAGACTGGAAACATCCATCCGGGATGCTTTCCTAAAACGCGAACACTTGGTGTCGGTGTTCTTTGACATGGAGAAAGCGTATGACACAACTTGGAGATTTGGCATCTTAAAAGATCTGCATAGCCTGGGTCTTAGGGGGCAACTCACCATTTTTATTAAAAACTTTTTAGCCAATCGATCTTTCCAAGTTCGTATGGGATCCTCACTCTCTCGTTCCTTTAGCCAAGAGGAGGGAGTACCACAAGGATCAGTATTAAGTGTCACGCTTTTTGCCATCAAAGTAAATTCCATTACAGAACAACTTCCTCCAACCGTAAACAGTGCCCTCTATGACGATGACTTTAGCATATTTTGTCAGTCATGCAACATGAGGGTTATTGAAAGACAACTGCAGAAAGGCATTGATCGTCTCAACTCCTGGGCACTTGCAAATGGCTTCAGGTTCTCGCCGGAGAAGACCGTTTGCGTACATTTTTGTCGTAAGCGTAATCTTCATCCTGAACCTGAATTAAGGCTCGGACAAAATTCTATTCCAATAGCAGCAGATACAAAATTCTTGGGACTCGTATTTGACAAAAAGTTGACCTTTCTGGATCACATCTGTCAACTCCGAACTAGGTGCACAAGAGGGCTGAATATTTTGCGCTCTCTTTCCTCTACATCTTGGGGTGCCGATCGATTCACCCTACTACGCATCTACCGTGCACTTGTACGATCCAGACTAGATTACGGGTCCCTGGTATACAATTCGGCCAGAGACAGTGTACTTCGTTGGCTGGATCCTGTCCATCATCTGGCTCTCCGTACTGCTATTGGAGCATATCGAACATCTCTAGTCCAGAGCTTATACGTCGAAGCAAACGAACCGCCGTTATCGCTTCGACGTAAGCAGTTGTCTCTAAACTACGCCTTAAAACTGAAATCCCTGCCAGACCATCCTACGTGGCTATCCGTTTTTGAGCCACGATGGGAAAATTTGTACAACACCCGTAAGACTGCCAACCGACCTTTTGGTATTCGTCTCCAAGAGCTACTCAAAGAACTTAATATCAAGGTAGACAAGGTTGCCCAAACACCGAAGCAACCCCTTCCATCCTGGCATGCTCATTTCCCAGCATGTGACTTGTCCCTTAGGAATTGGGGAAAGTCGGACACTCCATCGTCTGTCTACCTGCAGCTTCATTCAGCACACCGAGCTGAACATTCTGACTTCGCGCCAGTTTACACAGACGGTTCGAAGTCGGAATTATATGTGGGATCTGCTGCTGTCTTTACAGACACCACTACATCGGAGCAGATTCCCTCTGAATGCAGTATCTTTACTGCAGAGCTGCACGCTATAGAGTTAGCCTTGGAACACATTAGTGAATGCCAACACCAACGGTTCATTTTATATTCTGACTCTCTCAGTGTGTTACAGGCTTTAACATCTGTGATATATAATCCTCATCCGGTTCTGTCTTGCATTCAGCAGAAGATTCACTTCCTCCGGGAACGTGAATATGATATCCGCTTCTGCTGGATTCCGAGCCACGTTGGGATTAAGGGAAATGATTTGGCTGACGCCGCAGCCAAATCAGCAATCCCCAATAAAAATCGCTGCCTGTCAGTCCCCTATACAGACTACAGGCAAACAATACAGCAGAAGATACACTCCCAATGGCAGGACTCGTGGAATAGACAGACTGGAAATAAACTATATCATATAAAGCCTGTAATTGAACCGTGGCAGTCTAGTCTGCGCGGGAATCGTAAGGAGGAAGTTGTTCTTGCCCGGACCCGCATAGGACACAGTCATTTGACTCATTCGTTTCTGCTGAGGGCTGATGACCCTCCTATGTGTGTCCTGTGGCACAATTTTAACTGTGAGACACATTTTAATTGATTGTCCAGATTTTGGTAATATCCGTTTTACCGCTTTTAATCATCTGACTGAGCCGTATACACTCAGTCAGATTTTATCTGACAATGACCATGTGTGTGCTGTTTTTACCTTTTTAAAGTCAATAAACATTTTTGATCTTATATAAAATTTACATGTTTCTTTTATACATCTTGACATAGTGACCTAACTATGTAGGTCACTGAAAGTTTAAAAATTTTTTATATACGACTTGGTCTTGGCGCATTATAGCCTCCGTAGCTAATGCGCCAATAAAAACAAAACAAAACAAACTGTTCTTAATACTGGTGCACCCACTCACATACAATTACCAACTGGACAAACTTCTGCAATCGATCTATCAGTATGTTCCCCGATTCTGTTTCCAATCATAGAATAGTCTGTTTTAGATGACCCCTTGAGCAGTGATTATTTTCCCATTATTTGTGATCTGCTCACTGCACAACCACCATTAGTCAATCCCTGCAGGAAATGGAAGTTCACTCAAGCCAACTGGGTCAAATTTCAATCTTTTGTCACCCTGGATGAGCAATATATATGTACACAGTCGATAGACGAAGCCACAGATTATATCATTTCACACATACTATCTGCAGTTAAGTGTTCAATTCCATTGTCGAATCCTCATTCCCGACGGCACCATAACTATTGGTGGAATGAAGACTGCACTAAAGCAAAGAAGTTAAAAAATAAAGCATGGAATCTATTTCGCAGATCACCAACCATGACTAATCTAATCAATTACAAGAAGCTAAGAGCGAAAGCACGTCTCATTCAAAGGCAAGCCAAGAAGAATTCTTGGATTCATTTTGCATCTACCATAAACAGAAACACTAACTCCAGGTTAATATGGAAGAAAATCAGACAGATTTCTGGAAAATTCCCAACAACCCCTTCACCAATTCTTTCATGGAATGGGCAGGAACTCTCTGCTCCTGAGGACATAGCAAATGCTTTGGGCGAAACGTTTGCTAAAGTTTCAGCGGCCTCAAATTATTCTGCGGATTTTCAGAAAATAAAGACCAAGACCGAAGAATGAGCTACAAACTTTCGAACCTCAGTTTTACTTCCGTATAATCAGCCTCTTCAATATTACGAACTTCTACATGCCATGAAAACGACACACAACGGTGCTGCTGGGCCGGATGGAATATCTTATATCCTGTTACAAAACCTTGGAGAAAAAAATTTACAAATACTACTGGTCTACTATAACAGAATATTTATGGAAAACATTTATCCCATCTCTTGGCATCATGCCACAGTTCTTGCCTTTTTGAAACCTGGAAAAGACCCTACAAGGCCATATAATTACCGACCAATTTCCCTCTCCAGTTGCCTCGGTAAATTACTTGAAAAAATTATTCATAATCGACTTGTTTGGACCATCGAAACACAACACCTAATGAGTAATAATCAGCATGGCTTTCGTAAGAACAGGTCCTCCTTAGATCTCATGATTAAGGCAGAGTCTGCAATTCACAATGCCTTCTTAAAAAATGAACATCTCGTTTTGGTTTCCATTGACATAGAGAAGGCATTTGACACTACCTGGCATCATGGCATACTCAGCGACCTCCATGCCCTTGGTCTACGAGGCAACCTTCCTATATTCATCAGAAACTTCCTCCAGAATCGTTCGTTCCAAGTTCGATACCAAAACTCACTTTCTATGACATTTTTACAGGAAGAAGGAGTGCCACAAGGTTCTGTATTGAGTGCAACCCTCTTCGCCCTTAAAATTGATTCTATAACAAAAGAACTCCCAAATACAGTTGAGACCTATCTTTATTATTATTATTATTATTATTATTATTATTATTATTATACATATGGTACAAGGAAGCCTGAGGTTTATGCTGTACCAGCCAAAAAAAAAAAAATTCCCCGAGTTACCCTGAGAGAGAGAAAGAGAAGTAGAAAGGAATCACCAAGAAAGAGAAGAATGATGATATCCAGCTCAGGACCCTGGGTTTGCCAAGCCCATACTCACCAGATGTGAGCCCCCGGGGTCTATGCGGATGACCTATCCATTTCTTGCCATTCTCAGAATATGAGATCCATTGAACGGCAACTGCAGTTATCCTTGAATAAGGTGCAAAGGTGGGCAGGACTCAATGGCTATCGTCTATCTCAGCAGAAAACTGTCGCAGTCCACTTTTGTAATCAACGAAAAATGCATACAGATCCTGAACTTCAGATGTCAAATTTTAACATTCCAGTGACCAACAATATCAGATTCTTGGGATTAATCCTTGACAGAAAATTAAATTTCTTTGAGCACATTAAAACGCTACGTACTTCCTGCGGCCCCGGGTGCCAAGCGTTATAGTGATCAAGCGATTCTCAGTGATTTCTAGAGCGTTTTTCTTGAAGCTGCAGTTTTTGTTCAGTTAAAAAAGTTTTCTTACGTTTTCATTAAATACTAGTAAACTTAGACTTACGATCTGTAAGTAAGTTACAGAAAGGCAAATCACCTTTCTTTTTTTCATTTAAACTAATATACTAACTCTTATACTGCTTGGTCACTCTAGCGGCACTGCTCCTGCCTCCCCGTGGCGGGGCCGGTAACCTGGGAGAAGAAATCCACTCTCCCGGGGCTGAAAGGAGCAAAGATGGATAACAATTCGTTTCCACCTTTAGAGCCTCCGAGCTCAAAACTAGCGACTAAACACACCGATGATGACTTCTCCCAACCCAAGAGGTTGAAAACAAATCCTCAAGAGGAGATACCAGCATTTCTCATACTGCACTCTACATCACACCAGCCTTTGAGTAAATTGTCCCCATTCCTTGTGCAAAAATGCTTAGAGGCTGTCGCAGGTTCACCAAAATCAGTAAGGCGACTCCAGTCTGGGGATCTTCTGGTAGAGACCATGAAATCCCAGCATTCTGCAAAGCTATTAAATCTGACAACTTTCGGCGGACATCCAATAAAAGTCACTCCCCATGCCACCTTAAATTCCTCCAAGGGAGTAATTGCAGAATGGGACTTATTAACCGTATCAGAGGAGGAAATAGTCAAAGAGCTACGAGAACAAAGAGTCATCCAAGCCAGGAGAATCATGACCTGTAAAGATGGTACTCTCATTCCAACAAGGAGCATAATCCTCACTTTTAGCTCTCCCATCTTACCAACATCTGTCAAAACAGGCTATCTCCATTGCCGTGTCCGACACTACATCCCAAACCCAATCAGGTGCTATAAGTGCCAAAAATATGGACACTCTCAGACTGCATGTAGAGGTGAGGCAATATGTCCTAACTGCGGATCGAAAGACCACAATCAATCCGATTGCAATGCTACCACTCCTAATTGCCCAAATTGTAAAGGGAATCATCCAGCTTTCTCTAAAATATGCGAACTATGGAAGCAAGGAAAAAAAAAAATACAGAAATATAAAGTGGAAAACAAAGTCACTTATTCAGAGGCGAGAAGAGAAATAATCAAAATGGAGCCAAAGCGAACGTATGCCACAGCTGCCAAACAGGTGCAATCAGTAAGTATCCAAACGGACGTTACAGTTCCTCCTAATACATCTATCGCGAATTGGGCACGATCCATACTCACTTCTCCCAAACAGTGTCCTTCACAACAAACAACTGAACAAGCCAGCAATACTCCAATCTCCATTCCAGCCGATGTGTCAACAATGAAACCAAAAGCTACAGAAACCCCAATGGTGCATCCACGGATTTCAACGGAAATGGATATTGATCAGGAGAAAAATTCAGATGATGGAATTTTAGAACTCCATGCAACTGATGAGATAGACACAACACGTCCTTTCTTTCCTAAGAAAGACAAAGTAAAAATAGAGAGGTATAAACAAGCTACAACCAAAAAACTGTCAGAAGCAAAAACAACTAACAAGAACGCATAATGGAAAGAATTCTTCAGTGGAATTGTAGAGGCTTTCGTAATGCAAAAGATGACTTGCATGATCTCGTAAACCGCTATGAACCAGCATGTATATCCCTACAAGAAACCTATTTAAATCCACAAGTGTGTCCTACCATTAAAAATTATACCATGTTCAGAAGAGATAGGAGTATCGACTCGCCAGCTCGTGGAGGCGTGGCAGTTCTTGTTAGAAATAATATTCCATCTAAACCTGTTGCTCTTCAGACTCCTTTTGAGGTAGTGGCAATGCGCGCAGAAATTGGCATGACTATTACAATAGCATCTATATATATTCCCCCAAATTCCTCAATCTCCTCAGAAAATCTAGAAAATCTAATAGACCAGCTACCACCTCCTTTCTATTTACTCGGAGACTTCAATGCTCATCACTCGCTGTGGAGATCTCCAACAATCGACAAAAGAGGTAAACAAATAGAAAATCTTCTCGATGTGTGCCAACTTACTCTTTTGAATACTGGAGAGCCTACCTATATACATTTTTCAACAGGATCCATGAGTGCAATAGACCTTTCAATCTGCTCTCCCTCCATATGTACTAATACGGAGTGGTCTGTTCTTGAAAATCCACTAAATAGTGATCATCTACCAATTCTCTGCAAGCTGCAAACACGGGTAAACTCCCCTTTGCCGGGTCGCTCCAAATGGAAATTTCGTAGGGCACACTGGAATGAATATGCTTCAAATGTTCAGTTAGATGATGAAATAATTCAACTTCAACCCATAGATTATGTCACACAACATATAACTAATCAAATATTACAAGCTGCCAACTCTACAATCCCAAAGTCCTTGCCTGGGAAACGCAAACACAATAATTACTGGTGGAATCCGGATTGTACATACGCTAAACAGGAAAAAAATAGGGCTTGGAATTTGTTCCGCAAATTCCCCACAACCAGTAACCTAATTAGTTTTAAAAGAATGAAAGCTAAGTTCCGCCAAATAAGAAGGAAAGCAAAAAGAGAAGCATGGATTAGCTTTTCCTCTAGTATAAACAAGGACACAGATATCAGACTCATCTGGAAGAAAATACGAACAATTGATGGCAAATATGTCCAGTCCCCATCCTCAATATTAAACTGGAAAGGAAAGGAGTTGTCCTCTCCGGCAGAAATTGCAAATGCCTTAGCCGAATCATTTGCCAGTATATCAGGTGTATCCACCTACGACCCAATCTTTCAGAAAATTAAAAAATCATCAGAGCAGCATAAGATCAATTTCTCCACCAGAGTTTCACACCCGTACAACCAGCCATTTACATTAACAGAACTTTTAGGGGCGCTCAATAAAACTTCCAGTAGTGCTGCTGGTCCAGATGGGATCTACTACGTCATGATAAGCCAACTAAACAACAGAACAAAAAGGGTATTGTTAAAATATTACAATCGAATATTTCTAGAAAATATTTACCCAAACTCATGGCGTCACTCAATTATACTAGCCTTTCCAAAGCCAGGAAAGGATCGCAGCTTTCCACATAATTACAGGCCGATTTCACTGACCAGCTGCTTAGGCAAAGTCTTGGAAAAAATGGTTCACAGGCGGCTAACGTGGTTCCTGGAAACTAACAACTTGCAAAATAACAATCAGTACGGGTTTCGAAAGAACCGGTCCACATTAGATGTAATGATAAAAGCAGAAGCAAACATCCGAAATGCCTTCATAAGGGGACAACGTCTGGTCATGATCAATCTTGATATTGAGAAAGCCTTTGATAACACCTGGCGATATGGTGTACTTCAAGATCTTCATTCTTTTGGCTTGAGAGGTCATTTACCCCACTTTATACAAAACTTCCTATGCCACAGAACATTTCAGGTTAGATACATGAACAATTTATCTAAATCATTTGAACAAGAGGAGGGTGTTCCTCAGGGGTCCATTCTTAGTCCGACGTTATTTTCAATAAGAATTACAAACATGACACAGGATGTACCTAATACAGTAGAATCGTATATATTCGCTGATGACCTCGTTGTTTCTTGTCAATCCCAATCCATGAACACCATTGAAAGACAACTCCAAATTTCCATCGCTAAAATTGAATCATGGGCATTGCAGAATGGCTATTCCCTATCAGAAAAGAAATCTAGTGCAATTCATTTTTGTAAAAAACGCAAACTTCACCCACCTGATTCCTGTCACTAACAGTTTCCGACTGTTGGGGTTATACTTAGATAACAAACTTAATTTTGCTTCCCATATTGCTTTCCTTCAAACTACATGTCTAAAAAAACTGAACATCCTGAGAGCAGTCTCTGCTAAGTCCTGGGGTGCTGACAGAAGCTCTCTCCTTCATCTGTATAGAGCTTTAATAAGATCACGATTAGACTATGGATCACCTGTCTATGACTCCGCTAGGAAAAGTTCACTATTACGTCTGAACACCATACAGCATAGTGCTCTTAGGATAGCTGTGGGAGCCTTCAGAACATTTCCGGTCCACAGCCTGTATATTGAGGCAAATGAACCCCCTTTGCATCTCAGGAGAAAATCCTTATTGTGTAAGTATGCAGCAAAAATTAAAAGCATGCCATTCCACCCTAGCTGGCAGTACCTGTTTGATCCTCAATATGCTGAATTATATCACAATAAGCCTAATGAAAACCGCCCTGCAGGGATTCGACTGCAAGAACTCACGATCAGTTGGGATCTTAATTTTCACAACATATTCCAAGACCTTGCTACTCCTGAAACTCCCTGGACTGAATTCTCACCTCTCTGCGACAATTTCTTTTCAAGATGGGGAAAATCCTCTCTGGCAAATATAAACTATCAACAGCTCCATAAAACTCATTTGTTGGAAAATTCAGATAAAGTACCTATCTATACTGATGGCTCCAAAACAGATGCAGCCGTTGGTGCTGCAGCAGTTTCTTCTACCTTTTCAGATGCTGTGTCTCTTCCTACGGAATGTACTATCTATACTGCAAAATTATTTGCTATTAAACTAGCTCTAGATAGAATACACAACAACTGTATAAAGCAATCCCTGATATACACAGACTCCTTAAGCGCAATCACTGCCATTCAAACTACCATGTCGCCCTCACATCCGATTCTTAAAGAGATACGGTCCAAGTTATTTTACTGTCAAAAAGCCAACCAGAAGGTTACCTTCTGCTGGATACCTGGTCATGCAGGCATTCCAGGTAATGAACAAGCGGACGCCGCCGCTAAACACCCTGACTCAAGCAATTCCAGGCAACAAACAGTGCCCTACACCGACTACAAATCCATCATTGAAACATCATGTAGGAAGCAATGGTCTAACCTCTGGAAAGCTCAAATAAATAATAAACTGCTGCAGATAAAAAAAGAGCCAAAATTGTGGACATCTAGTATTAGAAAAAGCAGGCGACAAGAAGTAATTCTAGCAAGGCTCCGCATTGGACATTCACATCCAACTCATCTGTATTTGCTTATGGGAGAGAACCCTCCTCAGTGTTTGTTGTGCCAGTCTCAGTTGACAATATATCATATTCTCATTGAATGTCCCCAACTTTCAACTACCAGAAAATCAACCTTTACATCCCTATCCCATTTGAAGGAACCGATTACCTTATTGCAGATTCTTGGCAATGATGCAAATTTGGAGGAACTGTTTACTTATTTGAAACAGATAAATCTTTATAATAGCCTATGATCACAATAACATGAGAAATTAGTGATAAGCAAATATCGAACAGGCACAATATGGCCCAAGAGGCCCTTGTGCCAGAAAACCCAAATACAACATCAACAACAACAACATCGTACTTCCTGCCTTAAAAAACTGAACATACTGAGAGCTTTATCTGCAATGTCTTGGGGAGCAGACCGTACATCTTTGCTTCTGCTATATAGAGCTTTGATCAGATCACGTTTGGATTATGGGATTATGGTGCTCCAATCTACGATTCTGCCCGAAAGAGTACACTATGCTGGTCAGACCCTATACAGCATAGTGCACTGCGGATTGCCCTTGGCGCATTGAGGACATCCCCTACCCAAAGTTTATATATTGAAGCACATGAGCTCCCTCTTTGTCTCCACAGGAAAACACTACTTCTTAAGTATGCAGCCCGAATACAAAACTGCTGCCAGCATCCTATTGGGCCGTATCTCTTTAATCCACCACTGCAAAACCTTTATAGAAACAAACCCAGTAAAATAAGACCGGCAGGCTTACGCCTAATTGAAATAACACAGAGTTGGAATATTCCTAATGTCAACAGGCTAGACATAGTCAAATGCCTTCACCCACCTTGGACACCTCGTCCACAATTAACTTGTGATACTTATCTTAAAAAATGGGGAAAGAATCTTCTACCGTCACTCACCATGAAACAACTCCATGCAAGCCATATTCAGAAATATGCTAGTTTATTGCCAATATATACTGATGGCTCCAAATCACACTCAGCTGTTGGAGCAGCAGCAGTATTTCCCTCTACAATCATTTCTGCTTCCCTTCCACCTGAGTATAGCAGCTTCTCTGTAGAACTTCATGCAATAGAAAGCTTTAGAAAACCTGAATCTCTACCCATCTCTAAAATATATTGTATACACTGACTCTCTAAGCTCAATTACAGCAATACAAAACTTTTCTTCAGGTTCCTTTCTCTGATTTTAAGTCTGTCATACACAAAGCCTGCTACAATAAATGGTCACAGACCTGGAAAAGTGAGCCTAACAATAAACTTTACCAGATAAAAGAAGATCCAAAGCTGTGGCTGTCTGGCTTCCAAAGAAACAGACGAGAGGAAGTTGTATTGGCAAGACTCAGAATTGGACATACTCACCACACTCATCTCTTTCTATTATTGGGTGAAAGCCCACCACAGTGCCCATCCGATCAGACGCAGCTTACAGTCCGTCATTTCCTGGTTGATTGTCCCTTACATTCAACCATCCGGTCAAACACTTTTCAGTCTCTCTCTAAATTGAATATATCACCTGATTTATCTCGCATCTTAGGAAATGAAGCAAATATTGAAGAACTTTTATTATATATAAAACATATTGGTTTGTACAGAAGCATATAATGTAATCTCTCTAACAATATGCTTTTTGTCAATTAACAATGAAGAGACACAATTTGGCCTTAGTTGCCCTTGTGTCGTTAAACCGAACAACAACAACAACAAAACTTTTCTTATAAGGTTCATCCTATATTAAACCAAATCAGAAGCCTATTATTAAAAATTGAGGAACGTCATCAATCAGTGACCTTTTGCTGGATCCCAGCCCATGCGGGGATAAAAGGGAATGAACTCGCTGACAAAACTGCCAAAAATCCAACAACTTATGATTTAACCCTTGCTCCTATTCCAATCTATGACTATAATCATATCATACAAACAACATGTCTTGCGATGTGGAAAGAGTTATGGCACACCCAAAGCAATAATAAACTTTACCAGTTGAAACAGGATCCACAGCTTTGGCGATTTAGCACCAAAACAGTACGAAGAGAAGAAGTGGTGCTTGCACGAGCATGGATAGGACATACATATCTGACTCACCTTCACCTACTTACAGGAGAGGATCCTCCTCATTGTCCACACTGTTCCTCGCACTTATCAGTCAAGCACATTCTCGTTGACTGCCCTCACTATGATCAGGACAGAATATCCATCCTCCTTTCCCTAAAACTTCCGGAACCGAAGACATTAAAAAATATTATAGGTGACGATGCAAACATCAACGAATTCTTCTCTTTTTTGAAAAAAATTGGATTGTATCATAAATTTTAAAACATCACTCTATTAAACCATAAATTGATTCTATCTGAAATTTGATTTTTATTAATTTCCTATGAATAGGCGCACTATAACCCCAGCAGCTCGTGCACCATTAAACCCCCATCACAACAACAACAACAACCGAATTAAAACCACAGGGAGTCATTGCCATCAAGAGAATTACTGCGCGAAGGGATGGAAAAATTGTTAAAACCAGGAGCGTTATCCTGACTTTTAACTCTCCTAAACCTCCCGATGAGATTAAAGCTGGATACATCAACTGTTCAGTGCGTCCATACGTTCCGAACCCTTTACGGTGTTTTAAATGCCAGAAGTATGGACATTCTCAAATGGCCTGCCGTGGAGCCCTTGCATGCGCTTGATGCGGTGCAAAGGACCACGAAACAACAGCATGTTCAGCCGTAAAACCCACCTGTATTAACTGTGAAGGTGAACACCCGGCCTATTCACGAGCATGCCAGAGGTGGAAAGAAGAAAAAGAAATTCAACGGCTGAAGGCAGAGCTAAATATATCATACCAGGAGGCAAGGAAATCGGTAAAACCCCTGAATATCAACAAACCTACCTACGCCCAGAAGGTAGCAGGGAGATGTTCCGTCGGAACTCAGACGGACATGACCATTCCTCCAAAGGAGACTGGCCCCGGGTGCCAAGCGTTTCTTGAGGCCAAGCGATTTTCTGTGCTAAATAGTACTGCGATTCCTATAGCGATTTTCTAAAGCGACTGAGTTTTTCCTTGTTTCATTTCGTTCATAAGCCTTTCTGTTTATTTAGCTCTACTTTTTAAAAGTATAGAAAGAGAGCCAGAAAAAGGAAAGTACCTTTTTCTTTATTGTATATACTAACCGTACTAACTCCTACGCTTGGCCACAAGCGGCACTGCTCCTGCCTCCCTGTGGCGGGGCCGGTAACCTGGGTGGAAAAGCTAATCCCCCAGGGCGAAAAGGAGCCGACATGGATAAAGAAAATTATCCAGCCTTAGAGCCTTCAAGCTCAAATACCATAGATTGGTATAACTCCAATGAAAGTAGTGCGCAACATAAGCACTTAAAAATAGATAATCATCAACCTGAGTATCCAACTTTCCTGATTATCCATTCCTTAACTAGTCAACCAGTGAGCAAACTCTCTCCATTTATTATACAGAGATTTCTAGAAAATGCTGCTGGATCACCTAAAATGGTCAAAAGGTTACAGTCAGGGGATTTGCTTGTGGAAACTACGAAGTCGAAACATTCAGAATTGTTGTTAAAGATGACAACATTTGGTGGTATCCCTGTTAAAATATCTCCCCACTCAACCCAAAATAGTTCCAAAGGTGTTATCTCTGAGTGGGATCTATTGAATGTAACAGAAGAGGAGCTTGTACAAGAACTTAAAGACCAAAAGGTCATACAAGCTAAGAGAATTTTGACTCGTAGGGATGGCAACCTCATTCCAACCCGCAGTGTAATTCTCACATTCAATACTCCAAACTTACCCGAATACTGTAAAAGCTGGTTATCTTAATTGCCATATCCACCCATATATACCAAATCCAATACGGTGTTATAAGTGTCAGAAGTTTGGACACTCTCAGGCAACATGTCGAGGAAACACAATATGCCCAAAATGTGGATCCCAGGATCAAACTCAAACAGACTGTACTGCTACATCTCCAGTTTGCCCTAACTGCAAGGAAGATCATCCTGCATATTCTAGAAATTGCGAGCTATGGAAAGTTGGAAAAAAAATACAGAAATTTAAAGTTGAAAATAAAGTGACTTATCAGGAAGCGAGATGGCAAATACTGAAAGATACTCCTGCACGTACATATGCAGATGTTACAAAGAAATATCGTTCAATTGCTACACAAACCAATGACTCAGTTCCACCGAACATATCACTTGCTGAATGGGCTAGAGCTCAGCTTTCAGTTCCTCAGGGCCCCGGGTGCCAAGCGTTCCGTGACCAAGTGATTTTTGTGCGTTCCCAAAAGCGTTATATCCAAAGAGCCTTTGAATAAATTATATTTCGTTCCAACTACCGTTTTCTTTATTTATAAATTTCTGCAGCACTTTCACACTACAAGAAGTAGGCAAAGGCCCAGAAAGGGAAGCCACCTTTCTGTTTCTATTTCTAACAGTACTAACCAATTAACTCAGCCGCTTGGTCACCTAGTGGCACTGATCCTGCCTCCCCGTGGCGGGGCCGGAAACCTGGGAGGTAAAGCAAACCCCCAGGGCCAAAAGGAGCAAAACATGGAATATGACAACTTCCCCCCGATTAAGACTGCAAATCTGAATAATACGGATTTGCATCAACCTGATATCGACTCTACCAATCCAAAGAGACTGAAAACGGATACTCCTCGAATTGAAAATCCGAGTTTTCTGATTCTCCATTCACTGACAAACCAACCCTTAGGCAATCTATCGCCATTTCTAATTAAAAAATGTTTTGAGAATGTAGCTGGTTCCCCGAAAATGGTGAGGCGACTAAAATCTGGCAACCTGCTTGTAGAGACCACAAGCTCTAAACACTCTGAGTCTCTACTTAGACTCAATTCATTTGGTGGAATTCAAGTCAAGGTGTCCCCACATGCCACACTAAATACATCCAAAGGCGTAATTTCAGAATGGGACCTAATGAATGTTTCAGAGGAGGAAATTGTACAGAAATTGCAGGAACAGAAAGTCACACAGGGCAAAAGAATCATGATGAAAAAAGATGGCGAGCTAACTCCAACTCGGAGCATCACACTAACATTCAGCTCACCAAACCTACCTTCGTCAGTGAAAGCAGGGTATTTGCATTGTCGCATACGGCCATACATTCCAAACACAATAAGATGTTATAAGTGTCAGAAATTTGGACACTCACAAACAGTCTGTCGAGGTGACCCAGTATGCCCAAACTGTGGATCGAAAGAGCATACCCAAACTAATTGTAATGCCCAGTCTTCTCTTTGTCCCAACTGTAAAGGCAACCATCCAGCCTTCTCCAAAAATTGTGAACAGTGGAAATACGAGAAAAAAATCCAGAAATATAAAATAGAAAACAAAGTCTCGTTCCCAGAAGCACGAAAGCAACTGCAAATACAGATGCCTAGACGTATATATGCCGAAGCCTCTAAAAAATTTCATTCAGTATCCATCCAAACTGACACATCAATTCCACCAAACATCTCTATTGCTGAATGGGCCCGATCCCTGCTCTCTTCTGCACCACAATCATCAAAGCAACATATATCAAGCAGGGCTAACAACACGCCAATCACCATACCACCTCCTGTCCATGCAGCCCCTGTAATATCCGTTCAAACAGAGAAACCAGATCCCGTTAGCAAACAGCCAGTTGACTCCGTCCTTATGGATACCAATGAAATCCCAAGTCAGGAAGAAACAGAAACCATTCTGGAAATCCATCCGGAAGATGAAATAGACAAGAGACCAGTTTTCTCAAAAAGAGATAAAATTAAAATTGACCGCGGTAAACAGACTTTTAAAAAACAGACAGACTCAGCTCCCTCATCTAAATCTAAACAATGAATAATATAGTCCAGTGGAATTGCAGAGGCTTGCGTAGCAATATTGATGACATCCAGGAAATAATTAAATGTCATAATCCAGTTGGCATCTGTTTACAGGAGACATATTTAACTCCTAAGGTATCTCTCTCTATCAAAAATTATTCTCTTTTCAGAGAAGATAGACCAGTTACAAATAAAGCTCAAGGTGGGGTTGCTATTCTCATAGATTCACGAGTCCCTTGCAGACGTATTCCTTTGCAAACCTCTACTGAAGCGGTTGCTGCGCGAATAGCAATTGGAGTCACTATAACACTTGTTTCTATCTATCTACCGCCCACTCAGCCTGCACTATTCATGAACTTGAAGATCTAATACTGCAGTTGCCAACCCCTTTCTGTTTATTGGGCGACTTCAATGGACACCATCCATTGTGGGGCTCTCCCAATGCAGATGGACGGGGACAACTTATTGAAATGCTCATTGACAGGCAGAATTTATCCATCCTAAATACTGGTTCACCAACTTACATCCATCTCCAAACAGGAACTGTGTCCTCAATAGATCTATCTATATGCTCTCCAATCCTTTTTCCTTGTATTGAGTGGACAGCTTTGGATGATCCACTGAACAGTGATCACTACCCACTAATCTGTAAAATTCAAACTTCACACTCTGTGACTTCAGAAAACTGCATGAAATGGAAATTTTCCAAGGCTGATTGGGCAAAATATACTTATCATGTATCCTTTGATAATCAGATAATTGAATCTTGTCCAATTGACATAGTCACCAGCCATATCACTAAACAAATCCTAGCAGCTGCGTCTATTGCCATTCCACAGTCACAGTCAAGCTCCCGTAGATCCATAAACTATTGGTGGAATGAAGACTGTAGAAGTGCCAAAAAAGAAAAAAACCGAGCCTGGAATATATTCCGCAAACATTCTACTACCAATAATCTTATAAATTATAAAAAACTCAGAGCCAAGGCTCGCCATATCAGGAAAAAAGCAAAAAGAGACTCCTGGATCCGATTTGCAAATTCAATTAATAAAAATACAGATTCTAGAATAATATGGAGAAAAATAAAACAATTGAATGGCAAATTCCCTCCTCCATCCTCCCCAATTTTCAACTGGAATGGACAGGAGCTGTGTACTCCTGCAGAAATTGCAAATGCTTTAGGCTCTGTATTCTCACAGCTGTCTGCATCGACCGCATACGACCAGTCATTTCAGAAGATTAAAGCTTCAGCTGAAAAATCTCGATTGAACTTCAAAACCAAATTGTGTCTATCATATAATCGGCCCCTCACTATGACTGAACTTCAAGAAGCTATACATACCTCAAAGAACAGTGCTGCTGGTCCAGATGGAGTGTATTATACAATGCTTAAACACTTAGATAACAAAGCATTATCCTTGCTGTTAACTTTCTACAATCGTATTTTCACTGAACATTCATTCCCCACATGCTGGCATCACTCCTATGTACTGGCAATTCCCAAACCAGGGAAAGTTCACTCTGTCCCTCACCACTATAGTCCTATTTCTCTTACCAGCTGCTTGGGCAAAACCCTGGAAAAAATGATACACCGCCGACTGACCTGGTATCTTGACTCCAAACATTTAATATCTGATAGCCAATTTGGCTTCAGGAAAAATCGATCATCATTGGATCTCATGGTCAAAGCTGAAACAAACATCAGGAATGCGTTTATCCGAAACGAGCATCTCGTTATGGTATGCCTTGACATAGAGAAGGCCTTTGACACCACTTGGCGTTTTTGCATCTTGAAAGATCTACATTCCCTTGACCTCAGAGGTCAATTACCATATTTCATACAAAACTTCCTTCAGAATAGAACTTTTCAAGTCCGCTATCGGCAAGTCCTTTCGCAAATCTATATACAACAGGAAGCAGTCCCACAAGGCTCAGTTCTGAGTTCTACCTTATTTGCAATAAGAATAAATAATATAACCAAATGCATACCAGTCCCTGTAAACACATATCTCTATGCCGATGACCTGACTGTTTCCTGCAGTTCACAGAATATGAACTTCATCGAAAGGCAACTACAAACCTCTCTTAACAATATTGAATTATGGATGACACAGAATCACATCAGAAATACCGACTATCACATCAGAAATCCAGTGTCATTCATTTTTGTAACAAACGAAAGATGCATCCTGAACCAGAGCTTCACTTAACGAATCATCCTATATTAGTCATGAAAAGTATTTGTCTCCTGGGCCTCGCCAGTACAAAGCCTCTATATTGAAGCCAATGAAGTTCCACTCTGTCTCAGAAGAAAGGTGTTACTTCTGAATTATGCAGCTAAAATTCGAAGCATGCCTACCCATCCAATTTGGCCTATACTTAGTGACCCACAGTTTAAAATTTTTTATAGAAATAAACCCAGTGCTGTTCAGCCTACTGGTATCAGATTACAAGCACTATCAGAAACTTGGAATGTCCATCTCGAAAAAGTCCTCCAAGATCCAACCTGTCCAGTCGCCCCATGGGCCTATACTATACCATCCTGCGACAATTACTTCCTAAACTGGGGGAAGCATTCCCTGGCAAATATCAATATACAACAACTCCATACTGCTCACACAGAGAATTATCCTCTTTTTACAAAAATATATACCGATGGATCAAAGTCTGATAGCGCAGTAGGTGCTGCAGCAGTTTTCCCTTTTAACACCATCTCTCTATCACTTCCCACAGAATCCAGCAGTTATACAGCTGAGTTATTTGCCATCAAGCTTGCCCTACAAAATATTCTCCATCTGTCCATCAAAAAGAGTATAATATATACGGACTCGCAGAGTGCACTTATATCCCTACAAAACACCTCCTCACCAAAGAATCCTTTAATAAAAACTATAAGAGATATGTTGATACACACTCAGGAATGCCAGCTTGTAGTTATCTTTTGCTGGATCCCAGGCCACACTGGGATACCTGGAAATGAATGTGCAGATTATGCAGCCAAACATCCTTCTAATTCAGAGTCATCATGTGCTCTTGTTCCATATGCTGACTACAAATCTAATATACAAAGAATATGTAAGGAACAATGGACACTTATATGGCAAAATAAACTAGATAATAAGCTCTTTCAAATAAAACCAGATCCACAATTATGGGCCTCTAGCTTCCGGGAAAATAGAAAGGAAGAAGTAATCCTAGCCAGAGCAAGAATTGGTCACAGTCACATTACCCACCTATTCCTCCTCACAGGCAATGATCCTCCTCAGTGTACACACTGCAATTCTCAACTGACAATGAAGCACATACTTGTTGAATGCGCCTTATACTCGCATGCCCGGCAACTCTCATTCAGTTTTCTTCCTAATCTTAAAGAATCTTTGAACCTCTGTCATATCATAGGTAATAATGCCAATCTCACAGAATTTTTCTCATTTATCAAACGGATAAACTTATATGATCAGTTCTGACTGTTTGCAAAACAGTCATCATGAGTATCGTCCACATCGCTGATCGGTGCAATATGGCCTGAGCAGCCCTTGCGCCAAAAATAACAACAACAACAACAACAGTTCCTCAGCCATCCTTGAAGCAACACAACAGAGACCAGACTTGTAATACCCCAATTTCCATCCCCACCACTAGTGGCATTAAGTCACAAAGTGAGACCAGGATGACAAATGCTGAATCTTCTACTAAAACCCAGATTAATAGTGCAGAAATGGATACAGATGACAAAACTGAACAAGAACCTATATCAGAAATTCATCCCGAAGAAGACATGGACACTGGACGGCCTACCTTTCCTAAAAAAGATAAAATTAAAATAGACCGCAATAAGCCTACTGCCTCTAAAAGGCAACCGGATCATCCTACCACTAAAACTAAATAATGAAGTGCATTTTACAATGGAATTGTCGAGGACTACGTACTAATACAGATGAACTTTATGAACTAATCCGAGATTTCAATCCTGCAGGCATTTGTTTACAGGAAACATTTTTAACTCCACAAGTGACCCCCTCAATAAAGAAATATATTTTGTACAGGCGTGACAGGAATACAGCAACTGCAGCCCATGGAGGTGTAGCGGTTTTGGTATCCGTTACTAATCCGTCCAGACAAATCCCCTTAAAAACTAATTTAGAAGTTGTTGCTGTAAGAATAGAAATTGGAATATCTTTATCTCTTGTTTCTATTTATCTTCCCCCAAACCAAACGTATACACTCCGTGACTTTGATGAGCTCCTTGCCCAGATACCACCTCTTTTTGTTTGATGGGTGACTTTAATGGACGCCACCCGTTATGGGGAAGTCTCCATATGGATAAAAGAGGGCAGCTAATAGAAACATTACTGGACAAACAAAATTTAACTTTCCTGAACACCGGAGCACATACTCATGTTCATTTTCCCTCAGGAAATACTTCAGCCATAGATCTGTCTATCTGCTCCCCCGCTCTGTACCCAAGTATACATGGGCGGTATTGGATAATCCCCATAATAGTGATCATCTTCCAATTACTTGTAAATTCCAAACTACCCCCACCACCTATCTGGAAACTCGCAGAAGATGGGAATTTACAAAGGCAAACTGGGAAAAATTTTCCTTAAGTACAGTTTTAGATAAAAACTTCATTCTGAACCAGTCAATAGATGAAGCTAATGACCATATTACTAAACGGATACTAGCAGCAGCTGACAAAGCTATTCCTCAGTCGTCGACTCATCCACGCAGGTGCAAAAACTACTGGTGGAATGATGAGTGTAATAGAGCAAAAAAAGAAAAGAACAAAGCTTGGAATATTTTCCGCAAGCATCCCACTATTATTAACCTTATAAATTACAAGAAACTAAATGCTAAAGCACGACAAATAAGAAGGAAAGCCAAAAAAGATTCTTGGATTCAGTTCGCTTCCACTATCACCAAAAACACCGGTACTAGATTAATCTGGAGGAAAATCCAACATCTGAATGGCAAATATCCATTGTCATCCTCTCCAATATTGATCTGTAACGGACAGGAACTGTCTTCCCCCAAAGACATTGCAAACGCTTTTACTAAAGCCTTTGCAAAAATTTCAGCAGCAAATTCATATGACACTTCATTCCAACAAATTAAAGTGGTAGCAGAAAGGTTTAAGTTAAATTTCAATACCGGTCTGTCTCTTCCATATAATCAGCCTTTTACTATATACGAGTTAAAGGATGCTCTTAATAGATCACCCAATAGTGCAGCTGGACCTGATGGTATATTTTATATTATGCTAAAACACTTGAATGATACTGCTTTACAAATTCTTTTAATATTTTTTAACAGAATTTTTGAGGAAGATGTTTATCCGCGCTCTTGGAAACATTCACTTGTATTAGCCATCCCTAAACCAGGAAAAGACCTCTCTAATCCAGGAAATTATCGTCCAATTTCCTTAACTAGTTGTTTGGGTAAAACAACTGGTTCTTAAGCTGGAGAAAATGGTTCTTAAGCGCCTCACATGGTTTCTTGAGACACATAACATCTTGCATAAAAATCAGTATGGCTTTCGGCAAAATAGATCTGCATTAGATATGATGAGCAAAGCAGAATCAAACATTAGAAACGCTTTTGTCAGAAATGACCACCTCGTTATGGTAAGTTTCGATTTAGAAAAGGCCTTTGATACAACATGGCGTTTCGGTATTCTTCGGGATCTTCACACCTTTGGTCTACGAGGCAGGCTTCCTTTGTTTATTCAGAGCTTTCTCCAGGGCAGAACCTTTCAGGTTAGTCACCTAAATGTTCTTTCTAGAATTCATATACAGGAGGAGAGGGTCCCTCAAGGATCTATCTTGAGCCCTACGCTATTTTTAATAAGAATAAAGAATATCATCCATGATATTACAAGCACGGTAGAATTATATCATTATGCAGATGACCTCATGATTTCGTGCCAAGGCAAAACTATGAATTCTATTGAGAGACAGCTTCAAATCTCAATTAATAAAATTGAGCTGTGGATGTCTCGCAATGGCTACCGCTTATCAGCACAAAAATCTAACTGTATTCATTTCTGTAAAAAACGTAAGATCCACCCTGAGCCTGAACTACATCTTAAAAATTTCACCATACCTCTTTCAAATAGTATCAGATTTCTTGGCCTAATCCTGGACAATAAATTAAACTTCTTACAACACATCACATATCTGAGAACCATTTGCTTGAAAAAATTAAATATCCTCCGAGTACTCTCTTCATTGACATGGGGTGCTGACCGATACACTCTGCTTCGACTATATCGGGTATTAATTCGATCTCGTTTGGATTACGGAGCTCCAATCTATGACTCTGCCAGGAAAAGTGCACTAACTCGGATAGACACTATCCATCACAGTGCCCTAAGAATTGCTTTAGGAGCATTCAGAACATCCCCTGTACAGAGTCTATTTATAGATGCACATGAACCTCCGTTCCATCTTCGGAGGAAAATGTTGATCCTCAACTACGCAGCAAAAATACTGAGTCTTCCTTTTCATCCTGTCTCGCCATACTTATTTGAGCCCCAATGGACCACGTTTTATCAAAACAAACCTAATGAAAACAAGCCTACTGGGATAAGGTTGCTACAGTTATCAGTATGTTGGAATCTAGACATGATTAATGTCTTTCAGGAAATGTGCAATCACGACCCTCCGTGGTCTGATTATACACCGGACTGTGACTTCTCATTCCAGCAATGGGGGAAAAAGCAAGCAGCAGACATTACCATCAGGAAACTCCATGCTGCACATGTCGCAGAAAATTCTCGGTGTCTTCAAATATATACCGATGGCTCGAAAACAAGTACGACAGTGGGTGCAGCGGCAGTCTCTTCTATTTTTTCTACTTCTGTGTCCCTTCCAAAGGAATGCAGCGTATACTCTGCTGAACTGTGTGCAATTAAAATAGCTCTGGATCACGTGATAAATCTGTGCTGGAAGAGAATTATGATCTACTCTGATTCTTTGAGTGCAATAAAATCATTGAAAAATCCATCCAAACCAATCCACTCTGTCTTGAAGCAAATTAGATCACAGATTATTGCGTTACAAGCTGTAAACAAATCAGTCAGTTTCTGTTGGATACCAGGTCATGTAGGCATCAAAGGAAATGAATATGCAGATCAAGCCGCTAAACATCCAATCAATGTAAGATCTCCTAACTACAAAGTGCCATACACAGACTACAAATCAGTCATAAAAAACGTGTGTGAAGAGCAATGGTTGCAAATCTGGCAGGCTCAGTACGGCAATAAACTACTACAATTTAAACAGGAACCTAAATTATGGCCCTCAAGCATGCGATCAAATAGGCAAGAGGAGGTGATCCTGGCTAGGACGCGTATTGGGCATACTTATCTAATGCATATTTATCTCCTCAAGGGGGAAGATCCGCCTATTTGTACATTTTGTCAGACTACACTTACAGTGAGACATATTCCAATAAATTGCAATCATTATGATAATTATCGAAACAACATTTTCAAATCGCTTTCACATCTGCAAGAACCTTTGACATTAACACATCTGATAGGAGACAATGCAAATCTACCTGAGTTCTTTTATTTCTTAAAGCAGACAGGATTATTTTACAGATTTTAACTGTTAATTGCAGTACCGAATAGAATTAGGCACAATATGGCCTTAGCAGCCTTTGTGCCATTAAACAACATACCAAGCAACCAACCAAAGGAGACTTTCACTACCATCGCACGTTATCTCTTAAGTTCACAAAAACCTGCACAGAAGGACCAATCAGCTGCCACTCCTATATCGGTACCTCCTAATGCTCCACAAGCAACAAAGATAATTGTGAAAGATAAGAATAAAAAAGGGGAAGTCCCCCCTAGTACCCAAGAAAAGATGGATGTCGAGCAGAAGGAGGTACCCGAAGATTCAGTCTTGGAACTCTTTGCGGAGGAAGAAATGGACAAGGGACAGCGTCCATTCTTCCCCAAAAAAGATAGACCCAAGACTGATAAAAGTAAGCCCTCAGCACCTCGGAAGCCGCCTGATGGACCCACCAAGCCAAAATAATGGCTAAATTCCTACAATGGAATTGTCGTGGATTCCGGCGAAATATTGATGACATCAAGGCCCTCCTGCAAAAGCACGAACCAGTTTGCTTTTGCTTGCAGGAGACATATCTAAAGGCAAATGACGATCCCACCATGCATAACACCACAATTTTTCGTAAGGATAGAATTGCGGATGGCTCTGTACATGGGGGAGTGGCTATCCTTGTGGGTAACCAAACCCCGGTGCAGCCCTTACTAATTACAACTAGCATAGAGGCTGTTGCAATTCGCCTTACGGTGGGATTTTTATTAACTGTGTGCTCTATCTATTTGCCACCTGGGACTGACATCTCCCAGGCAGACCTTGATGATCTTCTAACGCAGTTGCCTCCCCCTTTCTTACTTCTCGGGGATATGAATGGACATAACACCCTGTGGGGTAGTGCTAACATCAACGGAAGGGAACGAGTCATAGAGCATATGCTCAATGACAATGACCTTTCCCTTCTAAATACTGGAACAAACACCTTCTTCCACATGCCTACCCGTACTTTTTCTGCCATTGATCTCTCTATCTGCTCCCCTTCTCTACTCCCTTCACTCACTTGGGAGGTGGAGGAGAATCCATACGGAAGCGATCACTTCCCCGTGATAACCTTGTTACACAGTGGGAGACCATGTCTTCCTTTTAGGTTACCACGGTGGAAGATTGATCAGGCTGACTGGACTGCCTTCCAACATCAGGCAAATTTTGATCTTAGCGCAGTCAGTCAAGAGTCTATCAATGATGCAGTTAAGTACATCACAGAAAATATTGTCCAAGCAGCTGCGAATGCTGTTCCAAAAACAACTGCCCGGTTTCCACCATTTCCTAAACCTTGGTGGAATTCACAATGCACAGCAGCAAAAAAGGCTGAAAACAAAGCGTGGGGGATATTCCTCCGATATCCTACCACAACCAACCTTATAGCCTTTAAACGTGCACGAGCCAAAGCACGATATATCCGCCGTCAGAGTCAAAAGGAAACGTGGATCCATTTTACATCATCTATTAACCAGTCTACCAACTCTAAGGTAGTCTGGGATAAAATCCGGAAAATGAAGGGAAAATATACATCCCACCCTTCTTCAATCCTAGATTATAATGGATGCACTATTGGAGATCCAACTGCAATAGCCAATGCTCTTGGGGAAACATTCTCTAACATCTCCGCAACATCCTCGTACTCCCCAGAGTTCCTGGTCCTGAAATATAAAATCGAAAAACAGGCACTTAACTTTAAATCTAAGAGCATTTATCCCTACAACGGGGATTTCACTATTCAAGAACTGGAAAGATCCCCCGCTCTTTCCCAAGCAAGTGCCGTTGGACCAGATGGCATCCATTATGAAATGATTAAACATCTTTCACCAAAATCTATGGATTGTCTGCTCCTTCTGTATAACAGAATCTTTACTGAAGGGCAGTTTCCGGACTCCTGGCGAAAGGCAATCGTTCTTGCCTTCCCTAAGCCAGGAAAGGATCCAAAAGTGACCACCAACTATCGACCTATTGCTCTGGCTAGCTGTCTGTGCAAAATCCTGGAGAGAATGGTTAATTCTCGTTTAATATGGTATCTAGAATCAAATGACCTTCTCTCCAACATCCAGTGCGGCTTCCGAAGGAACCAGTCCACTTTGGACCATCTTATTAGATTGGAAGCATCCATCCTGGATGCTTTCCTAAAACGCGAACACTTGGTGTCGATGTTCTTTGACATGGAAAAAGCGTATGACACAACTTGGAGATTTGGCATTTTAAAAGATTTACATAGCCTAGGCCTTAGAGGGCATCTCCCCTTTTTTATTCAAAACTTTTTAGCCAATCGATCGTTCCAAGTTCGTGTGGGATCCTCACTCTCTCGCTCCTTTAGCCAAGAGGAGAGAGTACCACAAGGATCAGTTTTATGTGTCACGCTTTTTGCCATCAAATTAAATTCCATCACAGAACAACTTTCTCCAACTGTAAACAGTGCCCTCTATGTTGATGACTTTAGCATTTTTTGTCAGTCGTGCAACATGAGGGTTATTGAAAGACAACTGCAGAAAGCCATTGATAGTCTGAATTCCTGGGCACTTGCTAATGGCTTCAGGTTCTCGCCGGAGAAGACCGTTTGTCTACACTTCTGTCGCAAATGTAATCTTCATCCTGACCCAGAATTAAGGCTTGGGCAAAATAACATCCCAGTTGTAGCAGAATTCAAATTCCTTGGACTTATTTTCGACAAAAAGCTGACATTTTTACAACACATTCGTCAGCTGAAGACAAGATGTGTCAAAGGGCTTAACATCCTTCGTGCCCTTTCGTCAACTTCATGGGGCGCAGATCGTTCTACCCTTCTTCGCCTTTACCGAGCACTTGTCCGTTCCAAACTGGACTATGGGTCTCAGGTTTATGGTTCTGCTAGAGATAGTGCACTTCGGTGGTTAGATCCAATCCACCATCAAGCCATCCGGACAGCCACTGGAGCATTTCGCACATCTCCTGTCCAAAGCCTTTACGTTGAAGCAAATGAACCATCTCTGTCTCTTCGACGTAAACAGATGTCCTTACAGTACGCCTTTAAATTAAAATCCCTGCCCGATCATCCCACGTGGCCATCCGTCTTTGAGCCGTGCTGGGAAAACCTCTATAACACCCGTCGGACTGCCAACAAACCTTTTGGTATTCGCATTAAAGGGCTGCTGAATGAGCTAAACTTGACGGTAGACAACGTTGCCCAGTCACCAAGGCAATTCTTTCCACCCTGGCATGCTTATTTTCCAACTTGCGACTTCTCTCTTAAGATCTGGGAGAACGCTACTACACCGCCATCTGTCTACCAGCAACTCTTTGCATCACATAGACAGCAGTATTCTGACTTTCTGCCAATCTATACAGATGGCTCAAAGTTAGAATGTCATGTGGGATCTGCTGTTGTGTTCCCTCACAAAACATTATCCTATAAGATCCCACAAGAAACTAGCATTTATACTGCAGAGTTGCATGCAATACAATCAGCCCTAGATCACATTAAAAATCACGACTACCAGAGGTATGTAATTTATTGTTATTCATTGAGCGTATTACAGGCTCTAGTATTGGTAAGGTATAACCCTCATCCGATCCTGTCCAGGATCCGGAAGATTATTTTTTCTCTCATGGAATTAGAATTTGATATTCGCTTTTGCTGGATCCCAAGCCACATTGGGATCCGGGGAAATGAATTAGCTGATACCGCTGCTAAATCAGCCATTTCCCTGGATAATCATTGCCTGTCAGTCCCCTATACAGACTACAGGCAAATAATACGTTCTAAATTACTCTCCCAATGGCAAGATTCTTGGCACGGACAGGCCACAAATAAATTACATCGCATTAAGCCTGTAATTACGCAATGGCAGTCCAGTCTACGCAGGGTCCGAAGAGAGGAAGTTGTTCTTGCTCGGCTCCGCATAGGTCATAGTCATCTAACACATTCCTACTTGCTGAGGGCGGATGACCCACCTATGTGCGAGATATGTAATGTTATTTTAACCGTTACTCATATTTTAATAGAATGCCCTGTTTTTATAGAAGCACGACGCTTGTATTTTACCGCTTTTAATAATGTGACTGAGCCATTTACACTCAGTCAGATTATAGGTGACAGAGACAGTATGTCCGATGTTTTTAACTTTTTACAATCTATTAATTTTTATACAAGAATCTAAGGTTTATACTTTTTTATACTTTTACTTTACATCTTTTGGCAATAATTAATAACTTGACGTGGTAGCTTTGGCTACCAAAATGTTTAGTAGCGTTTTAAAATTTGACTTGGCGCATTATGGCCTTAGCTGCCAATGCGCCAAAAAAAAATCAAATCAAATCAAATGAAACAGGCATCTGTCATACCTAATTTATTAAACTTGCTTCCACTGAAACCATTTCATCTACTGTATACCTGTTCTCTGTGCAACTCTTTAAACTTTTCTTTTAAAGGGTTACATTGAAAAACTCATATATATATATTAGTATTAGGTGAAGTATTGTTTATGAATTTTGTTAGAGATCGTTTATTGAGATCAGTACCGATTAATGCCATCCAAGAGTAAGATTATGCATTACATCAGTCTGTATTGATAAGTACTAGATATGATGGAAAAAATGTCAGTTTGGTAAAGCGGTAGCAGTTTGGGTGAGATACGGTGCAATATGTGGACGCCATGTGAGTCAAACACCCAGGTAACGTACATATGCCAACACCGGCACCATGGCAAAACCTAGAGATACAATATATAATTAAAATGTGAGCGTAGAACAAAAGATAAAGCGTAGAACAAAAAGGTGAAAGCAGTAATGGAAGTAATATATGATAGAGCAAAATATATAAGCTAGTGAGGCAAAATTGTATAACAATACAGAGGCAAATTATAAAGCAATGCGGTAAATTATAAAAAAGGGGTCAATTATGGGTATGTAGATACATTAAAAGGGAATTTGTCTAGGGCTAACCCTCTCAATGTCTCAGCCCATAATTAACGTAGCTATCTGTTTCTGTAGTCAACTGCCAGCAACTCTAGGTAAGAATATAAGTAGGAAGGTAAAAAGGTAATGATAATATGCCGAAAGCTGGTATTACGCCGTTATTGGTAGGTCAGGAATTTAGAAGCAATAAGATGTGATCCAAATGCTGGTAACAAGCATGTATTTGATAAGTAGTTAGCTGGCGAGATAACTGTTAGCCTGACAGATAGCATAGTAGCATGAAAGATACAAATAAATATACTAGAGTAAGAGTTCCATCCATTGTAGTTGTATATCTTTGTTGAATAGGAAGCTCGGGCTAAAGGAAGGAGATTGTTTGGTAGTTTGTTATTTGGTTTTTAGGAGCATTAGCAACTAAGGCCATATTGCTCTGCTAAAGGAAGGAGAACGGAAGTAGGATGTAGAATAGCAATAGTACCTGAATCCCCCCTCGAATTGCTCTAATAGTTCATGAGGTATGAAGGAAAATAGTGTTATATAGTTTAGAGTCGAAAGTATAGAAAAAGTGGAAAAACAATTTTACGTGGGAAGAAACCGGGAGCGTAATTTCCCGTCCCTTAAAGAAAGGGATCCTGATATATGATTATAGGTATTACATTGTATAGGATGTAGGGAATATACTGTAATAGAAAATAGAAAGCCGTCGATATAATTAGGATATAATATGGGTGATATATATATATATATATATAAGGAACAAAAGTCTGGTGAACAAAAATATATAAAAATATAAATAGGTATGCTTACCACCGGTGAATGTGAAGAAAGAAAAAGATCGAGAAGTGGAGCACGTGTGTTATTTATTTGAAGCTAGTGGACGTAGGCGCCCTCTGGGTTTAGGGGTTGGTGAAATCGGAAACCAAGCCAGAAGAAACGATGCCAATAAACGGTAGCGCCCTCTGTAATCTAGGTGAACACATTGGTAATTTACGTGTATTAATTTTATGTGATAAGCTGTGGTGTATAAGCAGAACGGTAGATGGATCTCTGGAGGAAAGAGCATATGGCAAAAGGCCAATAGGAATATAGGGCGATATCAAGAAATAAAAGGTAATATAAGGAAATAAAGAAATTTATTCCTGCCCATGGAGCAAATATAGGTACGACTTTTTTAATGAGTGTAAGCTATATGTAGTATGCCCCATGGGTAGTGCCTACTATGTACATATGTACAAGCCCCACGAAGGTGCATGAGCCAACGCTATCGAACACTCTGTGTAGGTCTATATGTTGCTAGAACTTGGGCTGCAATAATAAATGGGTTGAGGTTATTATTATGTTTTTTGTTGATGGTTGTTGTTGTTTGGTTTTTTTTTTTTTTTTTAGGAACATTAGCAACTAAGGCCATATTGCTCCGGAGATATGCGGTGGTCATTCCCTGACCTTTCCGCATTCTCTGTATTTGGTGGTGACGGGCTCGAACCCCGGTCTAATCAAGAAGCATGTGCTATGCACTGCTGCTCCTTCCCACCTGGCTTTTTGTTGATGGCTATCAATATAGCTTTATGTATGTTGCGTGATATGAAGTGGTGTGGGAATCCATTGTTGATTAATTTGGATTTGAAGTCAGTGAGGGTGTCTATTATGCGAACTTGATTATTGCATATTTTAATCCTTCTGATACTTTGGGCCACTATGATGTTACTATGAATGCGTTTGGAGATATTTGAGTACCAGTTGGTTAAATCTATAGATTTTAAAGGAAAGTCGTTAAGTTTGTCGTATAGTTTAATTTGTAGTGCGTTGTCTACTATGTGTAGTCTAGGTCTAAGTAGGATGCTTTTTTGGTGCTGTGTGTGTTGGTGCATTCTAGTACCAATTCGGGAGTGTAAATAGTGCTGGCTTCGGTGATGAAGTTAGGTCTATTGATAACGATTAGATCATCTATATATCTGTAAAGTTTTAGATCAATGCTAAAATTGCGTTCAAAGTCGACATACCCTGATCCATCTCTATCGAGCTCTCATCAGGTCCCTTTTAGACTACGGCTCCCCGGTGTATGACTCTGCTAGGAAAACTATTTTAGAGCGATTGAACACGATCCAGCACAGTGCTCTGAGAGTTTCTCTAGGGGCTTTCAGAACCTCCCCAGTTCAGAGCCTTTACACTGAAGCCCACGAACCTCCCTTACATCTTTGGAGGAAAACATTGCTTTTGATGTATGCCGCAAAAATCCGAAGTCTTCCTTCTCACCTGAATTGGAGATGTCTGTACAATACCGAATGGGAGTTATTCTTCAACAGCAAACCAAATGAAAACAAACCGGCTGCACTTAGACTTAAAGAACTAACTCAAACGTGGAATATTGAAATCAGCAATATATATGAGGACATAACACCGCCTGATCCACCATGGACAAATATCAGTGCAATTTATGATGACTATTTCCAACAGTGGGGAAAGAACACCTTGTCTCCCTTCAATATTGCACAATTACATGAAATTCATTCTGCTTCTAATTCATAGGCCTGTAAGATCTATACTGATGGATCAAAAACTGAGAGCCAAGTAGGCGCTGGGGCAATCTTCCCTTCATTCACTACTTCTATCTCATTACCTGTAGAATGCATTATCTTCATTGCAGAGCTTTATGCTATTAACTTGGCCCTAGATCACATTACTCAAATTCTGATTTCTTCTGCCTTAATATACACTGACTTGCTCAGTGCTGTCTCTGCCATAAGTAGCAATACCACCTCCTCTCACCCTGTTATCAAACAAATACATTCCAAATTACTTGTGTGCAATGAGTCAAACCAAACTGTGACATTCTGCTGGATACCAGGTCATTCTGGTATAGCAGGAAATGAAAGAGCAGATCATGCAGCCAAACAACCAGATACATCTATTTTACAGAATTGTCAAGTTCCGTATTCCGATTTCAAACATATCATCCATAAAGCATGTTACAATAGCTGGTCACTGATCTGGAGAGGTTATCCAGGAAACAAACTATACAAAATAAAACCAGAACCAAACCTGTGGCTCTCAAGTTTCCGGAAAAATAGACAAGAAGAAACAATTTTAGGAAGGCTAAGGATTGGGCATACACACCTCACTCACCTGTATCTATTAAATAATGACAGCGCTCCCCAATGCACATCATGCCAAGTTCAACTGACCATTTGCTAGTGGACTGTCCCCACTTTTAAACCATCCGCTTAGGCATCTTTAAGTCAATTTCTAATACACAGTCATCAGTAAATTTAATGCAGATCGTGGGAGATGATCCTAATAAAAAGGAACTATTTACTTTCTTAAGTCGGATAGGAATATATCATAAAATATAGGTATTGTTTCATATTCACCATTAGAAAGACACAATATGGCCCCAGCAGCCCATGTGTCGTTAAACTCAACAACAACGTTCAAAGTAGTGAAGGTATAGGTTGGATACAAGGCTGGAGCTGCAGGCGCCCATAGCTATACCTATGTGTTATCTGTATATGCTATTTCCGTTGAATATGTAGTTATTGAGAAGGCATGCGTTAATGAGGTCGTCCCAGTATGGTTGTTAGTATGATATAATATTTTTATATTGTGTGTAGTAGTCGTTAAGTACAGTTAATAAACTAGTGTGGGGGATACTGGTGAATAGATTCTTGAAATCGTATGTGTTTATATGTTCTATAGTATATTTATTCGTATTTAAATAGCTTAGTATGGAGCTATTGTTGAGAATAATTTTAGAGTTAGTTATATGTCCGAATATGCTGTTGAGTATATGTAGCAGTTTTTGGTGTGGGATTTTTGCATAACTGTCTTTACATGAAGTGATAAATCTGAAACCAATCGGTGATTTGTGGAATTTTGGTATGCAGTATAAATAGGGGAATTTGGTGTTAGTATTAGTTAGTTTTAGCTTTTTATGTATGGCCAATATTTTCTTTGTGATAGTATTAGGGTTATAGGTGATAGGTTTGTAGGTGAGGCTATTGTTTAGTTTGTTTAATAGTGTGGCCGTGTAGAACCTTTTGCATATGATGCTGTAGTTATTGGAGGCTTTGTCTATTGTGGTTATGATGAACCTTTTTTTTGTAGTTTTGTTAGATGTTGCTTAATAGTGGTTAGATCGAAACATTTGGTGGGTATAGGTTTGTAGTGCATTGAAAGTATCTGTTTTTCAATGGCTAAGTAAGTGCGAGTTAGCCAGATGTGGAATGCCTCTATAGGTATGTGATGTTTATATGATAATTTTAGGCAAAAAAGTATAAGATCGTCGTGTAGTTGTTTATTATTCTTTTTAGTGTTGTTGATGGTGCTAGGTCTGAATTTGAAACCATAAGATAACAATTCGCGTAAATGTGGGTGGTCTATGATATTGAGATCTCCTGTGATGATGTGTTTGTGGTATTTATCCACGTACGTGCGATACTGATTACAGAAGCATTCAGCCTCGGCATTACTCTTATCTAAGTTACATGCGGTCTGCTTGTAGTTGCAGACGAAAAGACCGAAAGGTTTGTTGTAATAGAATCTGGTGCAGATGTGTACGTTGCTAATAGGTAGATCATCTGTATATTTATTGATGAGTTTAAGTAGTGTGATTCATAGTAGCGTTATTGAATTTGATACTAATGTATTCGTTGGTGGCCATCTTTAAATTACCAATCAGGAATTTAAAGATGACTTTGAGAAGGTGGTTTAGGTGCGAGTTGTTGTGGTTATAGGCAGTGTTGAGTTTGGCTAATGCTTTGATTTTGCTATGTTTTAATCCGAAGATGAAGTTATGAATATGTTTGATGTGTATATTAGGAATATCCCAGGATACCAGCATATCTGTAAAGCTGCCAGTTATGTTGTTGGTGCAAGTTTTTTTGTTGGTACTATTAGCTTTTTTTAGGTTTAGATATGGGGTTTTTAACCATCTGAAATAGATTGTAGACACAGGTGTCATGTATATTGCTGGTATAGCAGTGTCCGTTAAATTTGCTGTTAAGTCCGTATGGATATAGTGTTTTATGTTTTAGTATGCTGATGTTTTCTATCTCTAGCCTAGTTGTGTGGTTATTCTCTATGGCTAGGATAGTGATGGAGATATTGCTAAAGCAGTGTGTTTGGAAGTGCAATAGTTCTATGTCTTTTTGGTTGACGAAATTTTTTATGTGAGATCTATGTACATTGATTCTGATGTGTAGTTCACCACCAGTTTGACCAATGTATTTGCCATCACATTCTGCACAGTTGATGAGGTAGACCACCCCACTGGTGTGGCAGAATGTTTTGGCGTGGGCATTTGTGCTGTGTTTAGTATTCATGTATGGGCAAGTCTGGCATAGATGGTTGTTGCAGGTATTGAATTTTAGGTGATTATTAATAATATGTTCTGTGTGTTAGGCTCAGTGATGTAGGTAGTGCTCTGTGGATATGTAATTGTATCCGTGTGTGCGATATGGCTAGTCTTGCGCACCCTCTGAGGGCTGAAAGCATTAGATGCTGTGTGGCTAGTTGAGTAACTTGTCGGATCACCCGGAGCCTCAGTGAAATCCGCAGTACAGTTTATTCTACGCGACCGATGTAGCATCTTGTTATTCTTAGTGGTGTAGTAGCTCATGTTGGTAGATTAAGACTAGTAGAAATACTCCAGTATAGACCAGTGGTGCCTGCACGGGCCAAAAAGCACGTGTGAGTTAATTAGGGACATAGGCTGAATATGTACCGTATAGGTATAAGTGAAGTTGTGTACTATTATATTTAGGAAGAATCCTGGTAGACGAGTCACAGCTCAGGCAATCCCCTTGGTATATTAGTATTAGGCGAAGTATTGTTTATGAATTTTGTTGTTATAGATCGTTTATTGAGATCAGTACCGATTAATGCCCTCTAAGAGTAAGATTATGCATTACATCGGTCTGTATTGATAAGTACCAGATACGATGGAAAAAATGTCAGTTTGGTAAAACGGTAGCAGTTTTGGGTGAGATACGGTGCAATATGTGGACGCTGTGTGCGTCAAACACCCAGGTAACGTACATATGCCAACGCCGGCACCATGGCAAAACCTAGAGATACAATATATAATATATGATACAATATATAATTAAAAGGTGAGCGTAGAACAAAAGATAAAGCGTAGAGCAAAAAGGTGAAAGCAGTAATGGAAGTAATATATGATAGAGAAAAATGTATAAGCTAGTGAGGCAAAATTGTATAACAATACAGAGGCAAATTATAAAGCAATGCGGTAAATTATAAAAAAGGGGCCACTATGGGTATGTAGATACATTAAAAGGGGTTACTATATATATATATAGTACTACTGCTACTACTATATATATATATGTGTATATATATATATATGTATGTATATATAGTAGTAGTAGACCGATAACCAAGAGAATATTATTTACAATTTTCGTTGTTTATTATCATATTTACAACTTCATTGTTTATTTTCATTTTTATTGTTATTTTCATTGTTCATCATCATTTTATTTTTATTTCCATTTTCATTAATATAATTTTATATAGGCCTTCCAGGCTAAAACTAGTTTAGTAGTTTACTAGTCAGTGTAATGAATCAGTTCGTTGCCAGAGCAACGCTAATCACATCGAGTATTTTTACTTCAGGGAGAACTGTAACTACCATGTAATGGCACCAAACAGAAAAATTCAATTAAATTTGAGGGTAAAATAGCGACCGAGCTGAAATGTATATTTATCCGAATGGTCCAGAGTGAGTGCAGTAGTACAAGTGTTTGCGTTAACCGTGGTTCAAGCTTATTTGAGAACAGTTTGCAGATGATACAAAGGTTGGCAGAGTTGTTAATGACAGTAATGGCAGTGTGCTACTGCAACAGGATCTGGATAATTTGGGCAGATGGGCTAAGGAGTGGCAACTGAAGATTAACCTTGACAAATGCAAAGTACTGCATATGCCATGGAGTAATTGTGCAGTCAGATATGAAGTTTTCTGAGCAATGCAGACAGGTTGCCAGGGCAGGTCACGGGATTTTGTCAATGATATATAGGAATTTTGCTAGCAGGGAAAAGGAGGTGATTATCCCTCTGTATAAGGCAATGGTCAGGCTGTGCCTTGAGTACTGTGTACAGGTCTGGAGGCCTCATTTTAGGAAGGATGTAGATTTACTTGAGCGTGTACAGAGAAGGGCAACAAGATTGGTGAGGGGAATGAACAGATCCTCTTACCAAGAGAGGCTTAAGTTCTGCAAATTGCAGTGACTGGAGACTAGGCACATGCACGGTGATCTGATTGAGGTATATAAGGCCTTGAATGGGTTGAGCACGCTAAATTCTAATGGGATCCTTCCACTTGTTCAGATTACGAACCTAAGGGGGCATAAATTCAAATTAAGAAAAGACAGATGTAGAATAGATGTGCGGAAATTTGCCTTTAGCCAGCAGGTGGTTAATTGCTGGAACAAACTTCCATCTATCATGGTGGAAGTTGATAGGTTAAATAAATTTAAGGAGGAACTGGGCAGGCATTTGGAGGCAATGGTGTGATTTTTTTTTTTTGGCTGATGCTGCATAAGCTCATACACTTGCTTTCTTTCATCACATGCCACTACTACTAGTACTACTAACTGCGGAAAAAGTGCACAAGAGGACTGAACCTCCTAAGAGCCATTTTGTCCAATTATTGGAGAGCAGACTGCTGCACTTACTGTGCCTATATCGTGCACTTGTCTGTTCTAAATTAAATTATGGGTGCCAAGCATATGCATCAGCAAGAAACAGCATACTACGATGGCTAGACCCAGTTCATCATCAAGCCATCTGCATTACTACTGGAGCTTTTAGAATATCCCCAATCCAGAGTTTATACGTTAAAGCAGGCGAACTGCCATTGTCCCTGCGATGAAAGCAATTGTCACTAACATATACTTTTAAACTGAAATCCCTGCCAGACTACCCTATGTGGACATCTGTTTTTGAACCACTAGGGAAAATCTCTATAACACCCATCCAACTGCCAACCATCCCTTTGGTATTCATGTCCAAGAGCTACTCAGAGAACTTCGCATTACGGTAGACAGTGTTACCCAGTCACCAAGGCAACATTTTCCATCATGGCATGCTCACTCTCCACTATGCAATTTTTTCCTTAATATTGGTGGAAAGGCAAGCACTTCAGCATCTGTCTACCTACAACTCTATGCTGCTCATCAATGTATGTACTCTGATTTCTTGCCAGTCTTTACTGATGGCTCGAAATCAGAGTCATCTGTATGATCTGCTGCTGTCTCCCAGTTAGCACGGTTTCTCAGAAAATTCCTCAGGAATGCAGTATATACACAGCAGAGTTGTATGGTATAGAGCTAGCCTTGGACCACATTAGAAGTAATAATTATCAAAGGTGTATGGTTTATACTGATTCGTTAAGCACATTACAGGCCTTATCCATAATCAGATATAATTCTAATCCAGTCCTGTCCAGAGTCTGGCAGAAGTTGTTTATCGGCCCCGGGTGCCAAGCGTTTCTTGAGGCCAAGCGATTTTCTGTGCTAAATAGTACTGCGATTCCTATAGCGATTTTCTAAAGCGACTGAGTTTTTCCTTGTTTCATTTCGTTCGTAAGTCTTTCTGTTGATTAGCTCTACTTTTTAAAAGTATAGAAAGAGAGCCAGAAAAAGGAAAGTACCTTTTTCTTTATTGTATATACTAACCGCACTAACTCCTACGCTTGGCCACAAGCGGCACTGCTCCTGCCTCCCCGTGACGGGGCCGGTAACCTGGGTGGAAAAGCTAATCCCCCAGGGCGAAAAGGAGCCGACATGGATAAAGAAAATTATCCAGCCTTAGAGCCTTCAAGCTCAAATACCATAGATTGGTATAACTCTGATGAAGGTAGTGCGCAACATAAGCGCTTAAAAGTAGATAATCAACCTGAGTATCCAACTTTCCTGATTATCCATTCCTTAACTAGTCAACCAGTGAGCAAACTCTCCCCATTTATTATACAGAGATTTCTAGAAAATGCTGCTGGATCACCTAAAATGGTCAAAAGGTTACAGTCAGGGGATTTGCTGGTGGAAACTACACAGTCGAAACATTCAGAATTGTTGTTAAAGATGACAACATTTGGTGGTATCCCTGTTAAAATATCTCCCCACTCAACCCAAAATAGTTCCAAAGGTGTTATCTCTGAGTGGGATCTATTGAATGTAACAGAAGAGGAGCTTGTACAAGAACTTAAAGACCAAAAGGTCATACAAGCTAAGAGAATTTTGACTCGTAGAGACGGCAATCTCATTCCAACCCGCAGTGTAATTCTCACATTCAATACCCCAAACTTACCAAATATTGTAAAAGCTGGTTATTTAAATTGCCATATCCGCCCGTATATACAAAATCCAATACGGTGTTTTAAATGTCAGAAGTTCGGCCACTCTCAGGCAACATGTCGAGGAAACACAATATGCCCAAAATGTGGATCCCAGGATCACACTCAAACAGACTGTACTGCTACATCTCCAGTTTGTCCTAACTGCAGGGAAGAACATCCTGCATATTCTAGAAATTGTGAGTTATGGAAAGTTGGGAAAAAAATACAGAAATTTAAAGTTGAAAATAAAGTGACTTATCACGAAGCGCGACGACAAGTACTGAAAGATACTCCTGCACGTACATATGCAGCTGTTACAAAGAAATACCGTTCAATTGCCACACAAACCACTGACTCAGTTCCACCGAACATATCACTTGCTGAATGGGCTAGAGCTCAGCTTTCAGTTCCTCAGCCATCCTTGAAGGAAAACAACAGAGACCAGACTTGCAATACTCCAATCTCCATCCCAAATACTAGTGGCATTAAGTCCCAAAGTGAGACCAGGATGACACAAGCCGAATCTTCTACTAAAACTCAAATTAATACTGCAGAAATGGATACAGATGACAAAACTGAACAGGAACCTATATTAGAAATTCATGCCGAAGAAGATATGGACACTGGACGGCCTACCTTTCCTAAAAAAGATAAAATTAAAATAGATCGCAATAAGCCTACTGCCTCTAAAAGGCAACCGGATCATCCTACCACTAAAACTAAATGATGAAGTGCATTTTACAATGGAACTGTCGAGGACTACGTACTAATACAGATGAACTTTATGACCTAATCCGAGATTTCAATCCAGAAGGCATTTGTTTACAGGAAACATTTTTAACTCCTCAAGTGACCCCCTCAATAAAGAAATATATTTTGTACAGGCGTGACAGGAATGCAGCAAACTGCAGCCCATGGAGGTGTAGCAGTTTTGGTATCCGTTACTATTCCATCTAGACAAATCCCTTTAAAATCCAATTTAGAAGTTGTTGCTGTGAGAATAGAAATTGGAATATCTTTATCTCTTATTTCTATTTATCTTCCGCCGAACCAAACGTATATACTCAGAGACTTTGATGAGCTCCTTGCCCAGATACCACCTCCTTTTTGTCTGATGGGTGATTTTAATGGACACCACCCATTATGGGGAAGTCTCCATATGGATAAAAGAGGGCAGCTAATAGAAGCATTACTGGACAAACAAAATCTAACTCTGCTGAACACCGGTGCACATACTCATGTTCATTTTCCTTCAGGAAATACTTCAGCCATAGATCTATCTATTTGTTCCCCGGCTCTGTACCCAAGTATACATTGGGCTGTATTGGATAATCCCCACAATAGTGATCATCTTCCAATTACTTGTAAATTCCAAACTACCACCACCTATCCGGAAACTCGCAGAAGATGGAAATTTACAAAGGCAAACTGGGAAAAATTTTCCTTAAATACAGTTTTAGATAAAAACTTCATTCTGAACCAGTCAATAGATGAAGCTAATGACCATATTACTAAACGGATACTAGCAGCAGCTAACATTGTTGTCCCTCAGTCGTCGACTCATCCACGCAGGTGCAAAAACTACTGGTGGAATGATGAATGCAATAGAGCAAAAAAAGAAAAGAACAAAGCTTGGAATATCTTCTGCAAGCATCCCACTATTATAAACCTTATAAATTACAAGAAATTAAATGCTAAAGCACGACAAATAAGAAGGAAAGCCAAAAAAGATTCCTGGATACAGTTTGCTTCCACTATCACCAAAAACACCGATACAAGATTAATCTAGAGGAAAATGCAACATCTGAATGGCAAATATCCATTGTCATCCTCTCCAATATTGATCTGTAATGGACAGGAACTGTCTTCCTCCAAAGACATAGCAAATGCTTTTGCTGAAGCCTTTGCAAAAATTTCAGCAGCAAATTCATATGATGCTTCATTCCAACAAATTAAAGTGGTAGCAGAAAGGTATAAGTTAAATTTCAACACCGGTCTGTCTCTTCCATATAATCAGCCTTTTACTATATCCGAGTTAACGGATGCTCTTAACAGAGCACCCAATAGTGCAGCTGGACCTGATGGTATATTTTATATTATGCTAAAACACTTGAATGATACTGCTTTGCAAATTCTTTTAATATTTTTCAACAGAATTTTTGAAGAACATATTTATCCTAGCTCTTGGAAACATTCACTTGTATTAGCCATCCCTAAACCAGGGAAAGACCTCTCTAATCCAGGAAATTATCCTCCAATTTCCTTAACTAGTTGTTTGGGGAAAACACTGGAGAAAATGGTTCTGAAGCGCCTCACCTGGTTTCTTGAGTCACATAACATCTTACATAAAAATCAGTACGGTTTTCGGCAAAATAGATCTGCATTAGATATGATGACCAAAGCAGAATCGAACATCAGAAACGCTTTTGTCAGAAATGACCACCTTGTTATGGTAAGTTTTGATTTAGAAAAGGCCTTTGATACAACATGGCGTTTTGGTATTCTGCGTGACCTTTACACCTTTGGTCTACGAGGCAGGCTTCCTCTGTTTATTCAGAGTTTTCTCCAGAGCAGAACCTTTCAGGTTAGTCATCTAAATACTCTATCTAGAATTCATATACAGGAGGAAGGGGTCCCTCAAGGGTCTATCTTGAGTCCAACTCTATTTTTAATAAGAATAAACAAAATCATCCATGATATTCCAAGCACAGTAGAATTATATCACTATGCAGATGACCTCATGATTTCGTGCCAAGGAAAAACTATGAATTCTATTGAGAGACAGCTTCAAATCTCAATTAACAAAATGGAGCTGTGGATGTCTCGCAATGGCTACCGCTTATCACCACAAAAATCTAACTGTATTCATTTCTGTAAAAAACGTAAGATCCACCCTGAGCCTGAACTACATCTTAAAAATACCACCATACCTCTTTCCAATAGTATCAGATTTCTTGGCCTAATCCTGAACAATAAATTAAATTTCTTACAACACATCACGTATCTGAGAACCATTTGCTTGAAAAAATTAAATATCCTCCGAGTACTATCTTCATTGACGTGGGGTGCTGACCGATACACTCTGCTTCGGCTATATCGGGTATTAATCCGATCTCGCTTGGATTACGGAGCTCCAATCTATGACTCTGCCAGGAAAAGTGCACTAACTCGGCTAGACACCATCCATCACAGTGCCCTAAGAACTGCTTTAGGAGCATTCAGAACATTCCCTGTACAGAGTCTATATATAGATGCACACGAACCTCCACACCATCTTCGGAGGAAAATGTTGATGCTGAACTATGCAGCAAAAATACGGAGTCTTCCTTTTCATCCTATCTTGCCGTACTTATTTGAGCCCCAGTGGACCATATTTTATCAAAACAAGCTTAACGAAAACAAGCCTATTGGGATAAGGTTGCTACAGTTAACACAATGTTGGAATCTAGACATGGGTAATGTCTTTCAGGAAATGTGCAATCACGACCCTCCGTGGTCTGATTATACACCAATTTGTTACTTCTCATTCCAACAATGGGGGGAAAAGCAAGCAGCAGACCTTACCATCAGGAAACTCCATGCTGCACATATAGCAGAAAATTCTCGGTATCTTCAAATATATACCGATGGCTCGAAAACTAGTACGACATTGGGCGCAGCAGCAGTTTCTTCTATCTTTTCTACTTCTGTGTCCCTTCCAAAGGAATGCAGCATCTACTCTGCTGAACTGTGGGCGATTAAAATAGCTCTGGATCACGTTATTAATCTGTCTAGTAAGCGAATTATGATCTACTCTGATTCTCTGAGTGCAATAAAATCATTGAAAAATCCATCCAAACCAATCCACCCCATCTTGAAGCAAATTAGATCACAGATAATTGCGTTACAAGCTGCAAACCAATTAGTCCGTTTCTGTTGGATAACGGGTCATGTAGGCATCAAAGGAAATGAATATGCAGATCAAGCCGCTAAACATCCAATCACTGCAAGATCTCCTAACTACCAAGTGCCATATGTAGATTACAAATCAGTCATAAAAAACGTGTGTGAAGAGCAATGGTTGCAAATCTGGCAGGCTCAGTGTGGAAATAAACTGCTTCAATTTAAACAGGAACCTAAGTTATGGCCATCAAGTATGCGATCAAATAGGCAAGAGGAGGTGATCCTGGCTAGGACGCATATTGGGAACACGCATCTAACCCATATTTATCTGCTCATGGGGGAAGATCCGCCTATTTGTACATATTGTCAGACTACACTTACGGTGAGGCATATTCTAATAAATTGCAATCATTATAATAATTATCAAAAAAAAAATTTTCAAATCGCTTTCATATCTGCAAGAACCTTTGAAATTACCCCATCTGATTGGAGACAATGCAAATCTAGCTGAGTTCTTTTATTTCTTAAAGCAGACGGGATTATTTTACAGATTTTAACTGTAAATTGCACTATCAAATAGAATCAGGCACAATATGGCCTTAGCAGCCCTTGTCCCATTAAACAACACATCAACCAACCAACCAACCAAGTTGTTTATCATTTGTGAATCTAAATTTGATATCTGTTTCTGCTGGATTCCAAGCCACATTGGGCTCAAAGGAAATGATCTAGCAGACACTGCAGCCAGATCAGCACAATCCCACAGCAGTCACAGCCCACTAGTCCCCTATACAGACTACAGGCAAGTGACAAGAAATACATTACACACCCAGCGGCAACAATTATAGCATGGACAGTCCACAAACAAGTTGTATCAAATTAAGCCTATAATCCAAAGATGGCAGTCTAGTTGGTGCAGGAGTCATAGAGAGGAAGTTGTTCTAGCTCACCTCTGCATAGGACATAGTCGTGTGACACACTCTTTTCTGCTGAGGGCTAATGACCCTCCTATGTGTGAGTACTGTGACACCATTCCGACTATTAGACACATTTTAACTGAACGTCCATGTTTAAGCATGAACGATGTATATCTTTTACCACTTTTAGCCGTCTGACTGAGCCCTATACACTCAGTCAGATAATCTATGACAATGACAACGTGTCAGCTGTTTTTAACTATTTAAAACTGATAATTATTTACATCATTTTAACATATACACTTTTGTTAACATATACTTTTATTACATTTTATATATCATTTATACTTTGTTGATTGCTTTTATACATATTTTTTGTACAAATCTTTTTCTGACACAGCGATCAATATTCCTGGGTAGCTATGATATTTTAACCTTTTTTTCTCTACTTTCAATATGCCTACTCATTTATCGTGGTTGGCACATTATAGCCTAGGTTGCTGTTGCACCAGAAAATCAAACCAAACCAAACCAAATCCTGAAGTGGATTGAAAATGGCTGATGATAATAATGAAGTACATGAAATAAATAAATAAAAGTAATGGAGAGAGTGAATAGAATAGAAATACAGGCATACCTCGGTTAACGTTACCTCTGATAACGAAGCTTCGATATAACGAAGTCTGCAATTTCAAGCCCCATTTAACATAAAAAAAAAATATTCCAGTTTAATCACCTGAAATCTAAACAAACTGAAGAAATTACGGAAACCTTTGGGGCTTCTCGTGGTTGGTTCGAGAAATTTAAAAAACGGGCCAGGATTCATAGTGTAAAATTAACAGGAGAAACTGCAAATAAGTTTCCAGAAAAACTAAAGGAAATAACTGAACGTGAAAATTTTCCACCAAATTCGGTGTTCAGTGTTGACGAAAACGGTTTGTTCTGGAAACGGCTACCAACAAAAAGCTTTATTTCTATTGAAGAAAAATCAGCTGCTGGGTTCAAAGCAGCCAAAGACCGTTTAACGTTACTCTTTGGATCAAATGCCTCTGGTGATTATAAATTAAAATTGTTATTAGTTTACCATTCAGAAAATCCGAGGGCGTTAAAAGGTAACATAAAAATGAATTTACCTGTAATATGGAAAGCAAATAGAAAAGCTTGGGTTACCAAGAGTTATTTACTGATTGGTTTGTTAACCAGTTTTGTCCTGAAGTAAAACGGTATTGTCAAAAAAACAACTTTGAAGAAAAAGCTCTTTTGTTGTTAGACAATGCTCCGGGACATCCTACTGATCTTCACACGTTGGACACATGCATTCCTGTCAAAGTTGTGTTTCTTCCAGCAAACACAACTTCCCTGATTCAGCCATTGGATCAGGGAGTAATAGCATCATTTAAAGCTTATTATCTGCGTCGAACATTAAGCAATTTAACTGAACTAGAGGATAAAGAGGAAATGACAGTTAAAACTTTTTTGGAAAAACTACACCATTAAAAACGCAATTGAAAACATTAATAGTTATTGGAAAGAAGTCACTAAGAAATGCTTAAATGGAGTTTAGCGCAAAATATGTCCAGAAGTTGTACTAGAAGAAGAAAATAACATCCAAGAAATTATAAATAAAGTTATCCAGATGGCTCAATCAATAGGTTTCGAAAATGTCGATGAAGAGGATGTTAGAAATTTATTGAATGCAGAAGATGATGGTTTTTCAGTGGAAGATTTAGAAAATCTTGTTAGCAACGAAGACAAAGATAATGAAGACGAAGTTAAAGAAGTTCCTGCCGAAAAAGTGTTAACAACCAAAGATTTAAAAAGGTGCTTAAATGACATTGAAAACGTTTTAAATTTTTTTAGTGAATATGATCCTGATTTAGGAAGAAGTTTTATTGTTAAGCGATCAGTGTTAAATGCAATAACTCCGTATAGGCAATTGTTAAATGAAAAAAAAAAAAAAGCATAAGCAATCAACTTTAAACTCATATTTTAAAATGAGATTTCACTTTGTATGTAAGTTGACTGTTTATTTAATAAAACTTTTCTTTGTTCGAAAAAAAAGCTTTTCATTTTCTTTAAGTGGGAACGTATCCCTATTCTGGCCATAGTATTTTTACCTCTGAAAACGAAGTTTCGCTTAACGAAGTAATTTCATGGAACGCATCCTATTCGTTATTCGAGGTATGCCTGTATAAAAAAGGAGTAAAAGTAATTTCTAGGTCAAAGTAATAAAAAAAAACATGTATAAGAAAAAAAAATAATAATATACAGTCGATTCCGGTTATTTGGGACACATCGGGACTAGTGCATTTTGGCCCGATTAAGTGGCTGCCCCAATTATCCGAAGTTTCACGTAAGTAGCTAAAAATACAATTTACCCCCCCCCCCCCTTTACAATTAGTTCACTATACAATCAAATCACGTTACGACGAACTCACCATAGTCAAGTACCGTTCACTATACGATGTGCAGTAAGCGCCGGTCATTGTGATCACGTTTGTGAATTGAATTTTAATTCTATTAAACAGCGATTCTAATTAGCGAAAATAGGAGGAATATTATCCACAGGCTATAAAAGTAAAGATATATTAAGCACAAATTTACCCTTTATTACCTTACCAATTAAAAAATTAAATGATACGTGCAAATCGGAAGAATATACGTGATGATCGGAATAATTAATACGTACTGTAATATGTACATACTAACTAAACTAGTTGACACTTCTGTTCGCTGACATTTGTTGGTGGGGGCTGAAATTTAAAACAGTAAAAAGATAAGCAATCAATAACAAAGAACAGGGCACACATAAATTGCAAGTAACACAACACGCGCAAGTGAGAACGGAGTAACAAATTAGGAAGCTTTAAAAATAGGAATGAAGAGAAGATTCTGAAAATAATTTTTTTTATATGATTGAAGATTCCATGGAAGTGTAAACACATTTTACCATAATAACCCACAGAATTCCAGCTGTCGGTATTAATGCAAATTCAATAAGATCGAGTTTACTGTCCGTCTATTGCACCAACAGAAAAGCTCAATAAACAGGTGACTGCTAATTGTTTTTATTGTTTTATGGTCGTGACCTCCAGAAATCCGACCGAACTACGTGGTACGGTCGGAGACAATCGTAGGGTAATCTCCAGTGCTGAGGTTTCCTGCCCCGATTAAACGGCATTTTGTCCCAATTAAGCGAAGTAAACCCTGGCTATTTTCTCGATTGGTTTTTGTTTTTTAAGCTTTGCCCCAAATAAACGGCTGCCCCGATTAACCGGTGGCCCAAATAACCGGAATCCACTGTATAATACAAAATGGTATGATACTAAAGAAAAAGATACTGCCGCATAATGCACAACCTCTATGTAACTTTTCAAGAGCCAATCATCAAGATTGCAAGTAAATTTACTTGCAGTTTTCTGTTGTCTTATACCATTTTGTATTATATAGTATTATTATTTCTTATGTTTATTTGTTTTATTACTTTGATCTAGAAACTACTTTTACTCCTTCCTTCTTCCTTATTTCCTTTTTTATATTTCTATTCTATTCTTTGTTTATGTCAATTTTACTCTCTCTCGCTATTACTTTTATTTATTTCATTTATTTATTCTTTTATTCCATTTCTATTTTTTTTCCCACTTATTTACTTCTCTCTCTCCATTATTTTTAGGAATAATTATAATTAAATATAAAATATTTACATGTACACATGTTCTATATACACTTAAAAATTAAAACAAAGCTGGAATGAATTGAACAAAAGTTACCTTATGGATTATATTAGAAACATTACAAGTACTGTCATTTTATTTATTAGTTTGAATACTTATAAAATAAAATAATTACAAACACTTACCTACAACAACTGCTGCCCAACTAGCTGGAAGACTAAACTGTGATTCTATTACTTTGGGAAGGAATGTAGCCAGACCTGAAACCAACATTCCTGAAAGAACAATAATGAGTAAATAACTGTGCAACTAATCACACAATCACAGAAAGGGCAAAAATAAGCTTAGTTAATAGAGACTTAATTATCACATATGTCCTTATCCATATGGCCCCGGGTGCCAAGCGATTGTGATCGAGCGTTTTCTCTGTGCTTAAAGTGTGATTATCCAAAAGCGATTTAGAGTTATATTAAGTTCCTGCCTTAAGAAATTTATTTATTTAAAATCAGCTACTGTTACAAAAGTACTTGTACAGAGCAAGAAAGAAAAGTTACCTTTCTTTATTTTTCATATTTCTTTTACTAACACTTACTACTTTACGCTTGGTCACACCGGGCACTGCTCCTGCCTCCCCGTGGGGGGGCCGGAAATCTTGGCAGAAAAGCTAATCTGCCAAGGGCCAAAAGGAGGAAGCATGGACCAAAATACTTTTCCGCCTCTAGAGCCGACAAGCTCTCGGCCAGAGATAGACATTGACCATAACATGTCGCAACCCAAAAGGTTGAAAACCACTTCCTCAGCGACAATTTATCCTACATTCCTTATAATTCACTCTCTTGCAGATCAGCCTCTCAGAAAGCTCTCTCCGTTCCTTATCCAGAAACAACTGGAAAGTCTGGCAGGATCTCCTAAGACAGTCAAGAGACTACAATCAGGCGACCTTCTATTGAAAACAGTGAATTGTAAACATTCAGAGAAACTGCTAAAACTTACAAGCTTTGCTGGAATTCCAGTAAAAGTTTCTCCCCATGCTACCCTAAATACATCTAAGGGTGTTATATCCAGCTGGGATCTATTGAATGTCACGGAGGAGGAGACAACACAAGAGCTTCAAGATCAAAATTTCATTGCTGTGAAAAGAGAAAATATACTCACACCTACAAGAAATATTATTCTAACTTTTAACACGCCAAATCTACCACCATCGATAAAAGCAGGCTACTTACTCTGCCGCATTAGACCATATATTCCTAACCCACTGAGATGTTTTAAGTGGCAGAAGTATGGCCACTCTCAAACGGCGTGCAGAGGAAACCAGGTTTGTCCTAATTGTGGGTCCGCTGACCACACCCAAAGTTACTGCTTGGCAAAAGAAATGACGTGTCCCAACTGTAAAGGAAACCATCCTGCCTACTCAAGGACATGTGACAAATGGAAAACTGAAAAGCAAATCGTTAAATATAAGATAGAAAATAAAGTAAGCTTTCAAGAAGCACGGAAATTACTTACTCCCAGTATGAATAAACGTACGTACGCCAATATTGCGCAAAAAATATCAATCAGTAGCCACCCAAACTGATGTTACAGTCCCTTCAACCACCTCAATCTCTGATTGGCCTTGGACTGTTCTCTCTCAGCAACAGTCCAATGTTCCGAAACAGTTGAACCAGGCAAGTAATACTGCACTTACAGTACCAGCTACAGCTCCTTCTCCTCCCTAAGTGATTTCTTTTATATCGAATAATCTTAACTCAAATTTAAAAAAGAATATCCAAGAAACGTCTATGGACACTATTGACTCATCCAGACAAGAAGAACTGATATTAGAAATATATGCGGAAGAAGAAATGGACACCGGTCGACTATTATTCCCAAAAAAAGACAAACCAAAGCCTGAACGTCACAGGACAGTCACATTAAAAAAACAGTCAGAAGCAGCTTCTTCTACCAAACATCAGTAATGCCTTACATTCTACAATGGAATTGTAGAGGATTTCGTAGCAACCTTAATGATATTCAAGTCTTAATTAACCGCTACTCTCCAGTTGGTTTCTGTCTACAGGAAACCTATCTAACTCCGCAAATTTCCACCAACATAAAGAACTATGCCATCTATCGGCACAATTGTAATACTTCAAATGCTGCCTGTGGGGGTATGGCCACCTTGGTCAGCTCAAAGATCCCGACCAAGCAAATTGTTTTGCAAACTACAATTGAAGTTGTCGCCGTGCGTTTGATAACCCAGATTGCTTTAACACTGGTATCAGTCTATCTCCCACCAAGTCATACCTCCTCTTACCAAGATCTTGAAAACCTGCTAATGCAATTAGTACCCCCTGTCTGTCTCTTTGGTGATTTCAATGGCCACAACCCCTTATGGGGATCGACAATATTAGATATACATGGCCGATTAATTGAAACCTTTCTGGATAAGGAAAACCTTACTATTCTTAATACTGGTGCACCCACTCACATACAACTACCAACTGGACAAACCTCTGCAATCGATCTATCAATATGTTCCCCGATTCTGTTTCCAATTATAGAATGGTCTGTTATGGACGATCCCATGGGTAGTGACCATTTTCTGATTATTTGTGATCTGCTCACTGCACAACCATCATTAGCCATACCCTGCAGGAAATGGAAGTTCTCTCAAGCCAACTGGGTCAAATTTCAATCAGTTGTTAACCGTGGATGAGCAATATATACGAACACAGTCGGTAGATGAAGCCAGAGATGATATCACTTCACACCTACTATCTGCAGCTAAATGTTCAATTCCATTGTCGAATCCCCAATCCCGACGGCACCTTAACTATTGGTGGAATCAAGAACGCACAATAGCTAAGAAGTTAAAAAATAAAGCGTGGAATTTATTTCATAGATCCCCAACCACAGCTAATCTTATCAATTACAAGAAACTAAGAGCAAAAGCACATCGCATTCAAAGAGAAGCAAAGAAAAATTCTTGGATTCGGTTTGCATCTACCATAAACAGAAACACTAACTCCAGGTTAATATGGAAGAAAATCAAGCAGATTTCAAGAAAATTTCCAACCACCCCTTCACCAATTCTTTCATGGAATGGACAAGAACTATCTGCTCCTCAAGACATTGCAAATGCCTTGGCTAAAACTTTTGCCGAAGTATCTGCGACATCAAATTATTCTCCGGATTTCCAGAAAATAAAGACCAAGACTGAACGAGCCATCAACTTTCGAACCTCAGTTTTCTTTCCATATAATCAGCCTCTTCAATATCATGAACTTATACATGTCATTAAAACAACACGCAACAGTGTCGCTGGGCCAGATGGAATATCTTACATTATGTTACAAAACCTTGGTGACAGAAATTTACAAATACTGCTGGTCTACTATAACCGGATATTTATGGAAAACATTTATCCCAGCTCTTGGCATCATGCCACAATTCTTGCCTTTTTGAAATCCAGTAAAGATCCTACCAGTCCTAACAGTTATAGACCTATTTCTCTATCCAGTTGCCTCGGTAAATTACTTGAAAAAATGATCCATAATCGCCTTGTTTGGATCATCGAAACGCAACACCTAATTAGCAATAATCAGCATGGCTTTCAAAAGAACAGGTTCTCCTTAGATCTCATGATCAAAGCTGAGTTTGCAATTTGTAATGCCTTTGTGAAAAATGAACATCTTGTTATGGTTTCCATAGACATAGAGAAGGCATCTGATACTACCTGGCATCGTGGCATTCTCAGTGACCTCCATGCTCTAAGTCTATGAGGCAACCTTCCTATATTCATCAGGAACTTTCTCAGGACTCTTTCGTTCCAAGTTCGATACTGCAACTCACTTTCTATGACATTTTTACAGGAAGAAGGAGTGCCACAAGGGTCCATACTGAGTGCAACCCTATTTGCCCCAAGAATCGATTCCATCACAAAAGATCTTCCAAATACTGTTGAGACCTACCTTTATGCCGATGATCTCTATTTCTTGCCATTCTCGGAATATGAGATCCATTGAACGGCAGCTGCAGATATCTTTAAATAAAGTCCAAAGGTGGGCAGAGTTAAATGGCTATCGTCTATCACAGCAGAAAACTGTTGCAATCCACTTTTGTAATCAACGGAAAATGCATACAGATCCCGAACTTCAGATGCAAAACTTTACCGTTCCAGTGACTAACAACGTCAGATTCTTGGGATTAATCCTTGACAGGAAACTAAATTTCCTTGAGCACATTAAATCTGTGCATATATCCTGCCTCAAAAAGCTGAACATACTAAGAGCTTTATCTGCCTTGTTTGGCCCCGGGTGCCAAGCGTTTCCGTGGCCAAGTGATTCTCGTGCAATTAAAAAGCGTTTTTTGGTAAGCGACTAGGTTCTCTTTTGTTTTCTCCTTTACTTATTAAACCTTTTCATTAAGTAGCTTCATTTTCTTAAAAACACTTAAGAAGTGAGCCCAGAAGAAGGAAAGTACCTTTTTCTTTAATTTAGTACTTCTACTAACTAAACTAACCTCTACGCTTGGCCACAAGCGGCACTGCTCCTGCCTCCCCGTGGCGGGGCCGGTAACCTGGGTGGTAAAGGTAAACCCCCAGAGCCAAAAGGAGGTAATATGGATACAAATAGTTATCCACCTTTAGAGCCATTTTGCTCAAGACAAGAGACTTCTGAAATTGACCATGACTGTGTTCACCCAAAAAGGCTGGCCCCGGGTGCCAAGCGTATTTCGAGGCCAAGCTATATTCTTGCGATTTATAAAGTGCTCTTGATAAGCGATTGAAATTATATTTTACGTTCACATTTCTATAAACAGTTTTACTTTAAAAACAGTTCTATACTTGAAAAGTAACAAGTAGAACACAGGAAGGAAATACACCTTTCTTTACATTTTCCTCTATTTATATTTTTACTAATTAATTAACACTTCAACCGCTTGGCCTCCGAGCGGCACTGCTCCTGCCTCCCCGTGGCGGGGCCGGTAACCTGGGGAAAAGTTATCCTCCAGGGCGAAAAGGAGTAACGATGGATATAAATGACTATCCACCACTAGAGCCTTCAAATTCAAGGCCAGACATGCCAAATGATGATGACCTAAACCATCCAAAAAGGCTCCGAAGAGAAGTGCAGAGCAATGAGATGCCAAACTTCCTTGTAATACATTCGCTCTCCAACCAGCCTGTCGGAAAATTATCACCATTTGTCATCCAAAGATTTTTGGAATCCATTGCTGGTACACCCAAAATGGTTAAACGTCTGCAATCTGGAGACCTCCTAATCGAAACAGCCTCCTCAAAACATTCAGAATGGCTGCTTAAAACAACAACCTTTGCTGGGATACCCGTATCTATAACTCCCCACAATACGTTAAACTCGTCAAAAGGTGTCATAACAGAGTGGGACCTGATTACAGTATCTGAAGAGGAATTAGTACAGGAACTGGGCAATCAAAAAGTAATTAGTGCAAAACGTATAAAAACCAAAAAAGATGGAAATCTTGTTCCAACCCGATCCATAATTTTAACATTCAGCACCCCAGACTTGCCATCCTCAGTAAAAGCTGGCTATTTAAACTGCCGAATACGGACTTACATACCTAATCCTCTACAAGCTTTAAATGCCAAAAATATGGACATTCGCAACAAGCATGTAGAGGTGATGCCATTTGTCCAATCTGTGGTTCCAAGGAGCATACACAAACAGACTGTTCAGCCTCAAGTCCCATTTGTCCCAACTGCAAAGAAAGTCATCCAGCCTTTTCCAAATCTTGTGAAATGTGGAAAACGGGCAAGAAAATCCAAAAATATAGAATAGAGCACAAAGTTGCGTACCCCGAGGCACGCAGACAGGTTATGTCGACCATGCCCAGTCGTTCATATGCAGCTCACACTCGAAGCTTTAATTCAACAGCAGCTCAAACCGATGTATCCATACCTCCCTGCACATCTCTAGCTAACTGGGTTAAAAACACATTATCAAACCCTGTCAAAGACACACATCAAATTAAAATCAGTGAATCAACCAACACTCCAATCAGTATCCCAGTTGAGACTCGGAAAGTCCCGCATGACAAAGAAAAACTGAAAACTACTAAACACAACAATAAACCTGAATCATCCACTGGTAGTATGGAAGTAGATGTGAACCCAGATCATGAAGAACCAATACTAGAACTTCACGCAAACGATACTATGGATACCGGTCGCCCTACCTTCCCGAAAAGAGACCGAAAAAAATCCTCCTCAAACAAAAAACAGTCAGATGAATCATCCTCAACTAAACCAAAATGACCCACAGCATTTTACAATGGAATTGCAGAGGCTTTCGTTCAAACACAGACGATATTCAATACCTAATTAATCAATATTCTCCGGTTGCCTTTTGTTTACAGGAAACTTACCTAACCACACAAATTTCTCCTTCGATAAAGAACTATTGCATTTATCGAAGAGATCGAAATACCGCTAGCGCTGCCCATGGTGGTGTGGCAATCCTAGTAAATTCTAAGATCCCAACTAAACATATCCCACTCCAAACTAATATAGAAGCTGTTGCTGTTCGTATAATTCTCCATAGTGCAATAACACTAGTCTCAATATACCTACCGCCAAACTGTACTAACTCTTTAAAAGATCTTGAAGACCTCTTTGTACAGATACCTCCACCTCTCTGTATATTAGGGGACTTTAACGGGCACCACCCATTATGGGGCTCTCCTAAATTGGATAGACGAGGCCGACTAATTGAAAGTTTTTTGGATGCATTAAATCTCACTATACTCAATACAGGTGCACCGACACACGTACAGCTTCCAACAGGACACACCTCAGCAATAGATCTCTCAATTTGTTCACCAGTACTAGTCCCAGCCATAGAGTGGTATGTAATGAACGATCCCATGGGCAGTGACCACTTCCCAATAGTATGCAACTTTCTGAAAGCAAAGACTCCTTCAATTCAACCCTGCAGAAAGTGGAAATTTGTCCGAGCAGACTGGGCAAAATTTCAATCATCAATTGACCTCGATGAGGAAAAAATCCGCCTCCAGCACATTGATGATGTGACAGATTACATCACGTCGCATCTTCTAAATGTGGCTAAAGACACAATACCAATATCAAATCCGCCGGGCCGAAAGCATTATAATTACTGGTGGAATGATAAATGCACCACTGCAAAGAGAGCAAAAAATAAAGCCTGGAATTTGTTTCGGAAATGTCCGAGCACAGTCAATCTCATTAATTATAAGAAATTAAGGGCAAAAGCACGCTTCATACAAAAACAAGCAAAGAAAGAATCCTGGACCCGTTTTGCATCCACTTTTCACAGAAATACCGATCCCAAAATAATATGGAAAAAAATTAGACAGCTGTCTGGTAAGTTTCCTACCATACCTTCTCCAATCCTCTCCTGGAATGGAAAAGATCTCTCTAATCCAGTAGATATAGCCAATGCTTTAGGCAATACTTTTGCGGAAATCTCAGCAATGTCAGCCTATACTACCTCATTCCAAAGAATTAAAAACACTAAAGAAAAGCATGCTATTCATTTTCAAACTACCCGTCTTCTCCCATATAACAAACCTCTGCAATATTCTGAACAGCTCGCAATGGTGCTGCTGGGCCAGATGGGATTTATTATGTCATGCTACAACATCTTGATGACAAAGCTCTGCGCTGCCTCCTGGTCTTTTACAATCGCATATTTTTAGAAAATGTTTTTCCAGCATCTTGGCATCACTCTACAATTTTGGCATTCCTGAAGCCTGGAAAAGATCCATCCAACCCAAATAGCTATAGACCCATATCTCTCTCAAGCTGCCTCAGTAAAATCCTTGAGAAAATTATCCACAGAAGACTTGTCTGGATCATTGAGTCAGAACATCTAATGAGCCATTGTCAATATGGCTTTCGCCAAAACAGATCATGCTTAGATCTTATGGTCAAGGCCGAATTTGCCATCCGTAATGCTTTTGTCAAACATGAACATCTAGTAACGGTTTCAATAGACATAGAGAAGGCTTTTCATACCACCTGGCGGTATGGTATACTTAGTGATCTTTACTTTCTCGGACTACGAGGCAATCTTCCTATATTCATTCAGAACTTTCTACATACTAGATCATTTCAAGTTCGATATCAACATGCCCTTTCCCCAACTTTCATCCAGGAAGAAGGTGTTCCACAGGGATCAGTACTGAGTGCCACTCTTTTTGCTCTGAGAATAGATTCTATTACTAAGCAGCTTCCAAATACAATTGAGACTTACCTTTATGCAGATGACCTTTCCATCTCTTGTCATTCTCAAAACATGAGGTCTATTGAAAGACAGCTTCAGATATCACTTAACAAAATTCAACAATGGGCGAGCCTCAACGGCTATCGGCTCTCACAACAGAAAACAGTTGCCATCCATTTCTGTAGACAACGCAAACTTCATCCAGATCCTGAACTTCAAATTTCTAACGTCTTTGTCCCGGTCACCAGCAACATCCGATTTCTAGGATTAACCCTTGACAATAAGTTAAATTTCCTAGATCATATTAAAAATGTACGGACTTCATGTCTAAAAAAGTTAAACATACTCAGAGCTTTATCTGCCCAAACATGGGGTGCAGATCGTACTTCTCTGCTTCGGCTATACAGGTCATTAATCAGATCCCGCCTTGATTATGGAGCTCCCATCTACGATTCTGCCAGAATGAGCGCATTACGCTGGCTTGATCCCATTCAACACAGTGCTTTGAGGATTGCACTTGGTGCTTTTAGAACGTCGCCCAAACATAGTCTCTATATTGGTGCTCATGAGCCCCCATTATCGTTACGTAGAAAAACACTGTTACTAAAGTATGCCGTTAAGATACAAAGCTGTGCCTCGCATCCGATTCAGTCATATTTGTTCAATCCACTACTAGAAAACCTCTTCAGAAATAAACCTAGCATAGTAAAGCCAGCTGGTCTTCGTCTCCTTGAACTGATGGAAGTTTGGAATCTTTCTGTTCATTCCGTACAACAGGTAGCAACCTGCTGTCAACCACCATGGGCTTCTCTTCCTCTGGTGACTTGTGACACTTATCTCTGCCAATGGGGAAAAGACATTTTACAAGCATCTAATATTATACAACTTCTTGCAGTTCACACTCAAAGATATAGTGATTTTTCCCCAATTTATACAGATGGCTCTAAATCAAATTTCCCCTCAACGTGGGCACCTGTACGTGGTGAGGGGACCTCCCAGTGATGCTGCTGGGTTTCCAGATTAGCATCACTGGGATCTAACGCCCATACCTTGGTTCCAGGGTTACATCTTTGGAATCCGGCGTGTGCAGCCGTGCGCCGCGACCCGTGGAAGCGGAAAGGGGGATCCTGGTGGTTGAGGGGCCCAGCCTTAATACACCACTTTGGCCCCTGCTTCGACAAGACGGGCGGTCCCGGACCGGCTCGACTGGGATCAATCGGCGGGTGGTTCTATACTGCTAGGGTCAACTGCGTTCCAATAAGTCTCCCTCCCTTTGGTCCTGGGACGGGATAAAGACTTATTGGTAACGTGGGTATGGTGTTCTAAGCGAACTCGGCGTCCCATTCGTGTACGCAGTACCTGCTAGTTCACGGGTGGGCGCCCCCTCGTAGGGCTCCGTGGTGGGTGAGGTACTTAGGCATCAGACATTTTTTCTTTACTCTCATGAGTAATTTAAATCCTTCTTCTGGGGCCCCAACAAGGCCCCTACCTAATCGATCGTTAGATGAGAGTGAAAGTAATTCAGCTAAAAGAGCCAGAACTGAGGAGAAAACAACATCTGTGACACCTCTTTTCCTCATTCTCCATTCCACCGGAGAGCAGTCACTTGGGAAAATGTCACCCTTCTTCATCCAGAAAGGATTAGAAGGGATGGCAGGTTCACCCAAATCCGTAAAACGGCTGCGTTCTGGAGATATTCTAATAGAAGCATCAAATGTAAATCAAGCTGAAAAGTTTTTGAAAGCCACATCTATAGGGGGAATACCCATCATCACAACCCCTCACAAAACTTTGAACTCTTCAAGAGGTGTGATATCAGAGTGGGATCTTCTTCACGTTTCTGAAGAAGAGATCTGCTCTGAATTAAAAGAACAAGGAGTAACAGCTGTCAAGCGAATATCCATGCGTAAGGATGGGAATCTTGTCCCTACCCGAGTTCTCATCCTAACATTCAACACCCCAAGGCCTCCAAGTTCCATCAAGGCAGGGTACTTAAACTGCCCAGTGAGGATTTACGTTCCAAACCCACTGAGGTGTTTTAAATGTCAAAAGTACGGCCACTCACAAACAGCTTGTCGTGGTAACCCTGCCTGTGCTCGATGTGGTGCTAAAGATCACGAGAGCAAGGAATGTATAGCTCCTAAGCCTAACTGTATTAACTGCCAAGGAGAGCACCCTGCATACTCTCGAGCATGCCAGCGGTGGAAGGACGAAAAGGAGATACAAAAGTTAAAAACGGAGCTAAACATCTCCTACCCAGAGGCCAGAAAACGCATACAACCAATAAATAGCGGAAAGCCTTCATATGCTCAGAAGGTTTCTGCGAAGTGCACTATCGGTACACAAACAGATATGACTATACCACCAAGAGAGTCATTCACGCCGATTGCACGCTATTTATTGAGTTCACAAAAGCCCACCACAAAAACACAATCAGCTGCTACTCCAATATCCGTACCTCCTAGTGCTCCACCACTAACAAAACCAAGTGGTAAAAAAGAGCAACCAAAATTAACAGAATCAATGGATGTAGAGGACAAGGAGGTACCGGACGATTCAGTCTTGCAACTCTTCGTGGAGGAAGAAATGGACACCGGACAGCGTCCATTCTTCCCCAAAAAAGATAAAGCCAAGACTGATAAAAGTAAGCCCTCAGCACCTCGGAAGCCGCCTGATGGACCCACCAAGCCAAAATAATGGCTAAATTCCTACAATGGAATTGTCGTGGATTCCGGCGAAATACAGATGATATCAAGGCCCTCCTGCAAAAGCATGAGCCAGTTTGCTTTTGCTTGCAGGAGACATATCTAAAGGCAAATGATGATCCTACCATGCATAACATCACAATCTTTCGTAAGGATAGAATTGCGGATGGTCCTGCTCATGGAGGAGTGGCTATCCTTGTGAGTAATCAGACCCCAGTTCAGCCTTTGCTAATTACAACCAGCATAGAGGCTGTTGCAATTCGCCTTACATTGGGATTTTTATTAACGGTCTGCTCTATTTATTTGCCACCTGGGACTGACATCTCCCAGGAAGACCTTGATGATCTTCTAACGCAGTTGCCACCCCCTTTCTTACTTCTTGGGGATTTTAATGGACATAACACCCTGTGGGGTAGTGCTAACATCAATGGAAGGGGGCGGGTCATAGAGCGTATGCTCAATGACAATGCCCTTTCCCTTCTAAATACTGGAACAAACACCTTCTTCCATATGCCTACCCGTACTTTTTCTGCCATTGATCTCTCTATCTGCTCCCCTTCTCTACTCCCATCACTCACTTGGGAAGTGGAGGAGAATCCATACGGAAGTGATCACTTCCCTGTGATAACCTTGTTACACAGTGGGAGACCATGTCTTCCTTTTAGGTTACCACGGTGGAAGTTTGATCAGGCTGACTGGAATGCCTTCCAACATCAGGCAAATTTTGACCTCAGTACAGTCAGTCAGGAGCCTATCAATGACGCAGTAACGTACATCACAGAAATCATTGTCCAAGCAGCTGCGAATGCTGTTCCAAAAACATCTGCCCGGTTTCCACCATTTCCCAAACCTTGGTGGAATTCACAATGCACGGCAGCAAAAAAGGCTCAAAACAAAGCGTGGGGGATATTCCGTCGATATCCTACCACTTGTAATCTAATAGCCTTCAAGCGTGCACGAGCCAAAGCACGCTACATTCGCCGTCAGAGTCAAAAGGAATCATGGATCCGTTTTACATCATCTATTAACCAGGCTACCAATTCTAAGGTAGTCTGGGATAAAATCCGGAAAATGAAGGGAAAATATACATCCCACCCTTCTTCAATCCTAGATTATAATGGATGCGCTATTGCAGATCCAACTGCAATAGCCAATGCTCTTGGGGAAACATTCTCTAACATCTCCGCAACATCTTCGTATTCCCCAGAGTTCCTGGTCCTGAAACATAAAATTGAAAAGCAGGCACTTAATTTCAAGTCCAAGGGCCTCTATCCCTACAACGGGGCATTCACTATGCAGGAACTGAAGAGAGCCCTCACTCTTTCTAATGCAAGTGCTGTTGGACCAGATGGCATCCATTATGAAATGATTAAACGGCTTTCACCAAAATCTATGGATTATCTGCTCCTTCTTTATAACAGAATCTTTATTGAAGGGCAGTTTCCGGACTCCTGGCGGAAGGCAATCGTCCTTGCTTTTCCTAAGCCAGGAAAGGATCCAAAAGTCACCACCAATTATCGTCCTATAGCTCTGACTAGCTGTCTGTGCAAAATCCTGGAGAGAATGGTTAATTCTCGTTTAATATGGTACTTAGAAACAAATGACCTTCTCTCCAACATCCAGTGCGGCTTCCGAAGGAACCGATCCACTTTGGACCATCTTATTAGATTGGAAACATCCATCCGGGATGCTTTCCTAAAACGCGAACACTTGGTGTCGGTGTTCTTTGACATGGAGAAAGCGTATGACACAACTTGGAGATTTGGCATCATAAAAGATCTGCATAGCCTTGGTCTTAGGGGACGACTCCCCATTTTTATTGAAAACTTTTTAGCCGATCGATCTTTCCAAGTTCGTGTGGGATCCTCACTCTCTCGTTCCTTTAGCCAAGAGGAGGGAGTACCACAGGGATCAGTTTTAAGTGTCACGCTTTTCGCCATCAAAGTAAATTCCATCACAGAACAACTTCCTCCAACCGTAAACGGTGCCCTCTATGTTGATGACTTTAGCATATTTTGTCAGTCATGCAACATGAGGGTTATTGAAAGACAACTGCAGAAAGCCATTGATTGCCTCAACTCCTGGGCACTTGAAAATGGTTTCAGGTTCTCGCCGGAGAAGACCGTTTGCGTACACTTTTGTCGTAAGCGTAATCTTCATCCTGAACCTGAATTAAGGCTCGGACAAAATGCTATTCCAGTTGCGGCGGATACAAAATTTCTGGGACTCGTATTTGATAAAAAGTTGACCTTTCTTGATCACATTCGTCAACTCCGCACCAAGTGCACAAGAGGGCTAAATATCCTCCGCTCTCTCTCCTCTACATCTTGGGGAGCAGACCGATGTACCCTCCTTCGGCTTTACCGTGCACTTGTGCGATCCAGACTAGATTACGGGTCCCTGGTATACAATTCGGCCAGAGACAGTGTACTTCGGTGGCTGGATCCTGTCCATCATCTGGCACTCCGTACCGCTATTGGAGCATATCGAACATCTCCAGTCCAGAGCTTATACGTCGAAGCAAACGAACCGCCGTTATCGCTTCGTCGTAAGCAGTTGTCTCTAAACTACGTTTTCAAACTGAAATCCCTGCCAGACCATCCTACGTGGCTATCCGTTTTTGAGCCACGATGGGAAAATTTGTATAACACACGTAAGACTGCCAACCGACCTTTTGGTATTCGTGTCCAAGAGCTACTCAAAGAATTTAATATCAAGGTAGACAAGGTTGCCCAAACACCGAAGCAACCCCTTCCACCCTGGCATGCTCATTTCCCGGCATGTGACTTGTCACTTAGAAATTGGGGAAAGTCGGACACTCCATCGTCTGTCTACCTGCAGCTTTATTCAGCACACCGAGCTGAATATTCTGACTTCGCGCCAGTTTACACAGACGGCTCGAAGTCGGAATCATATGTGGGATCTGCTGCTGTCTTTACAGACAGCATTACATCAGAGCAGATTCCCTCTGAATGCAGCATATTTACTGCAGAGCTGCTCGCTATAGAGTTAGCCTTGGATCACATTAGTAAATGCGAATACCAACGGTTCATTTTGTATACCGACGCTCTCAGCGTGTTACAGGCTTTAATATCTGTGAGATATAATTCTCATCCAGTTCTGTCTAGCATTCAGCAGAAGATTCACTTCCTCCGAGAACGTGAATATGATATCCGCTTCTGCTGGATTCCCAGCCACATTGGGATTAAGGGAAATGATTTGGCTGACAATGCAGCCAAATCAGCAGTTCCCAATAATAATCGCTGCCTGTCAGTCCCTTATACAGACTGCAGGCGAATAATACACGAAAAGATACACTCCCAATGGCAGGATTCGTGGAATAGACAGACTGCGAATAAATTATATCTTATAAAGCCTTTAATTGAACCGTGGCAGTCTAGTCTGCGCAGGAATCGTAAAGAGGAAGTTGTTCTCGCCCGGACCCGCATAGGACATAGTCATTTGACTCATTCGTTTTTGCTGAGGGCTGATGACCCTCCTATGTGTGAGTCCTGTGGCACAATTTTATCAATTAGACACATTTTAGTTGACTGTCCAGATTTTAGCAATATCCGTTTTACCGCTTTTAGCCATCTGACTGAGCCGTATACACTCAGTCAGATTTTATCTGACAATGACAATGTGTCTGCTATTTTTAGCTTTTTGAAAGCAATAAACGTTTTTAATCGTATTTAAAATTCATGTTATTATTATTTCGTTTATTGATTTATCATTGTAATTAGATCTGGACACGGTGGCCTAATTAATTAGGTCACTGAGATGTTAAATTTTTATATATTACCTGGTCTTGGCGCATTATAGCCTTAGATGCTAATGCGCCAATAAAACCAAACCAAACCAAACCAAACTAAATCAAATTCAAACGTTGGAGCAGCTGCAGTGTTTCCGAATACCGTTATTTCAGTATCGCTTCCACCTGAATTCAGTATCTTCTCAGCTGAATTATATGCAATTAAACTGGCCTTACAAAATCTCTGTGCTGATCGATCTTTAAAATCAGTTATTTACACCGATTCGCTTAGTTCAATCATGGCTTTATGTAATTTCTAAGATAAAGTTCACCCTGTTATAGAAGAAATACGAAGCATATTACTAAAAATTGACGAACGCCGTCAACAGGTCATCTTCTGTTGGATTCCAGCACATTCTGGTATTTTGGGCAATGAACTGGCTGATAAAGCCGCAAAAATTCCAAATAGCTTAGACTTAACTAATATCCCTGTTCCGCCACCAGACTTTGCAGTAGCTATTCAAGCTGCATGCTTGTCAGAATGGACAAAAATCTGGCACTCTCAAACAAAGAATAAATTCTTTCAATTTAAACACGATCCAAAAAATTGGTGCTCCAGTATCCGTACATCAAGACGAGAAGAAGTAGTCCTATCAAGGGCAAGAATAGGTCATACCCATCTAACCCATCTTTATTTACTTAGAGGAGACGATCCACCACAGTGTCCACATTGCTATATAAATCTGACTGTTAAACACATACTCATTGACTGCCCCTACTATAGACAAGACAGAGCATCAACCCTGCTATCACTGGTAAATCTTAATAAACCAATAACTTTAGAGAATCTCATTGGTGACAAGGCAAATATTTTTGAATTTTTCAACTTTCTGAAGCAGATTGGACTTTTAAATCTTTTCTGATTTTATAAAAATTTTTTGATTTCCCTATATAAAAAATGAATAGGCGCATTATAGCCATAGTAGTTTATGCGCCATTAAACACCCATAACAACAACAACAACAAAACCATAAAGGCTTCGAAGGGAAGCAAAATGTCAAAATGATATACCAAATTTCTTGGTGGTACATTCGTTATCTGCCCAACCTGTAGCAAGTTATCACCATTCTTGATACAAAAGTGTTTAGAGTCTATTGCAGGGTCACCAAAAATGGTGAAGCGACTACAATCCGGAGACCTCCTGATCGAAACAGCCACCTCTAAACATTCTGAGCGGCTGTTAAATACAACATCTTTTGGGGGACTAACGGTATCAGTTACTCCCCACAGAACCTTAAATTCATCAAGAGGTGTGATCAGTGAGTGGGACCTAACTTCAGTCTCCGAAGAAGAACTATTCCACGAACTTAGTAGTCAAAAGGTAACAAGTGTAAAAAGAATCAGGACTAAAAAAGATGGGAATCTAACTCTAACTAGAACCATCATTTTAACATTCAGTACTCCAGACTTACCATCCTCAATCAAAGCTGACTATTTGAATTGCCGTATTAGACCATATATTCCGAATCCCGTTCGTTGCTTCAAATGCCAGAAATATGGTCATTCACAGCCGGCATGTAGAGGTGAGTCCATCTGTCCCATATGCGGATCTAAAGACCATACTCAAGCTGATTGCTCAGCGGCAACCCCTGCGTGTCTAAACTGCAAGGGAAGTTACCCTGCCTTTTCCAAATCTTGCGAGTTATGGATTACAGGGAAAAAAATTCAAAAATATAAAGTAGAAAATAAAGTTACGTTTCCTGAGGCACGTAGGCAAGTTATGTTGAGCATGCCTAGCAGTCGATCCTACGCTGTTCGCACTAGAAACAATAAACTGTTTCAAATAAAACATGAGCTACAGCCATGGAAATCGAGTCTTCGCAAGAATCGGCATGAAGAAGTCATTATATCCAGATCACGCATTGGACATACACATCTTACGCACAATTATTTACTCACCAAAGCAAATCCTCCAGAATGCCTTCACTGTTCCTGTCAACTCACTGTAAAACATTTCCTTATAGAATGTCCACAATACCACATGGCGCGACAATCAGCCTTCCATCTCCCTATAAATTTCCAAGATTCTCTGACCTTATCACAAATCCTAGGCGATAACTCAAACATTGAAAATATATTTACATATTTAAAATTAATAGGATACTTTGATCAGATATAAATCATATTTAAGAAATAGAAACGTCCTTGTCACTAAACATTAATAGATAGGCGCAATATGGCCAAAGTTGCTTTTGCGCCAAAAAAACCCAACAACAACCAACCAACCAATCGCACTAGAAACTATGTATCTACTGGAGCACAAACAGATGTATCAATTCCGCCTAATACCTCAATGGCTAATTGGCTTAAATCTACTCTTTCAAATTCAAAAAAAGAAAATCCTCAAAATAAAACTAGCGAAGCTACAAATACCCCAATCAGTATCCCTACTGATACTCCATCGGTCCCATATGACACAGAGCAAACGAAATCTGACACAGGTTCAAAACAAATGGAAACTCCTACCAACAGTATGGAAGTAGATGAGCGTTTAGATAATGGGGAACCCATTTTGGAACTCCATGCAAATGACACCATGGATTCTGTACTCCCCTATTTTCCGAAAAAAGATAAAATAAAACAAGACAGACCGAAAAGTTCCACTTCTAAAAAACAGTCAGACCAATCGACCACAACTAAACTCAAATAATGTCTAATATCATACAGTGGAATTGCAGAGGACTAAGAAGCAATTCTGACGACATAAAAGATTTACTGATTAAATATAATCCGATAGGAGTATGTCTACAAGAAACTTTCTTATCATCTCAAGCTTCACCAAAATTTACAAACTATACAATATATAGAAAAGACAGGATTTCGGAGTCTCCTGCTCGCGGAGGAGTAGCTGTGCTTATAAAATCAAACATACCGTCCAGGCGGCCCCGGGTGCCAAGCGTTTCCGTGACCAAGCGATTCTTGCGTGTGTATAAAGCGTTTTTCCTCCAAGTGACAGAGTTTTACTTGTTTTTCTCTTAGAATTCAAATTTTCTGTTAAGTAGCTCTACTTACTTAAAAACACTAAGAAGAGAGCCCAGAAGAAGGCAAGTACCTTTTTCTTTAATTTAGCTAGCTGCACTAACTTACTAACTCTACGCTTGGCCACTAAGCGGCACTGCTCCTGCCTCCCCGTGGCGGGGCCGGTAACCTGGGTGGTAAAGGCAAACCCCCAGGGCAAAAAGGAGCGATCATGGATAGAAATCATTATCCAAACTTAGAGCCTTTGAGCTCAAGAGCGGAAGATTCTAAACCTGACCATGACTCAAGTCAACCTAAAAGACTGTGAAGAGAAGCAGAATGTCATGATGATTGCCCAAACTTCCTGGTGATTCATTCCCTATCTGCCCAACCTGTGGGTAAGTTGTCATCATTCTTAATTCAGAAAATCTTGGAGTCAAATGCTGGATCACCAAAAATGGTTAAAAGACTGCAATCCGGAGACCTTCTGATAGAAACCGCCACCTCTAAACATTCTGAGCGGCTGTTAAAAACAACATTTGGTGGGTTGACAGAAATTACTCCCCACAAAACACTAAATTCATCAAAAGGTGTCATCAGCGAGTGGGACCTAATTACAGTCTCCGAAGAAGAACTACTCCAAGAACTCAGCAGTCAGAAAGTAGTAAATGTAAAACGGATCATGACGAAAAAAGATGGAAATCTTACTCCAACAAGATCCATCATTCTGACATTTAGCACTCCAGACTTACCATCCTCTATTAAAGCTGGTTATTTAAACTGCCGGATTCGACCATACATCCTGAATCCTGTTCATTGCTTTAAATGTCAGAAATACGGCCATTCCCAGCAGGCTTGTCGCGGGGAAGCCATATGTCCCATCTGTGGCTCTAAAGATCACACCCAAGTGGATTGTTCAGTCAAAACTCCTGTTTGTCCAAACTGCAAAGGAAGCCATCCAGCCTTTTCCAAAACTTGTGAGCTATGGATAACAGGAAAGAAAATACAAAAATACAAAATTGAAAATAAAGTCACGTTTCCTGAGGCACGTAGACAAGTTATGTCGACCATGCCTAGTGGTCGTTCTTATGCAGCTCGAACTAGAAACTTTGTTTCTACTGCAGCTCAAACGGATGTATCAGTTCCGCCTTACACCTCTCTAGCGAATTGGCTTAAAGTTACACTTTCAACCTCTAAAAAAGATAATCCTCATAATCCTCCAAAAAGGCCTCGAGTGCCAAGCGTTTCTAGTGATCAGGCGACATCTCTGCGATTATAAAGCGATTTCTAAAGTGATAGTGATACATATTTATAGAGTTTAAAGAAAATTCTCTATTGTACATATATATATAGTTGCTGAAAAGTACCAACACAAAGAATCCTAAGAAAGGAAAGACACCTTTCTTTTATTTATTTTCTAGTTCCTAACTACTAATCAACTTCTGCTTGGTCACTAGGTGGCACCGCTCCTGCCTCCCTGTGGCAGTGCCGGAAACCTGGGAGGAAAAGCTCTCACTCCCAGGGCTAAAAGGAGCAAACATGATTGATCCAAATATCACAACCACAGATCCCAAAGATCTGTCTCCTTTGAGTCGGAAAAATGAGGATAATGAGACAAATGTTACCAAAAGACAAAAAAAGGACATAACATCGCTTCACGCACCTATAAAGCGATTTATTCAACATCAGAACAGCCATTGGGAAAACCGTCGCCATTTGTAATCCAAAAATGCCTAGAAAGTGTAGCTGGAACACCAAAAAATGTCAAGAGACTGAAATCAGGCGACATTTTAGTCGAGACAGCCAATGCCAAACATGCAGAAAGACTGCTTCAGATGAGAACTTTTGGAGGATCCCAGTAGCAGTCTCTCCCCATAACAGCCTAAATACATCAAAAGGAGTAATTTCTGAATGGGATCTTATTAGTGTCTCAGAAGAAGAAATTAAAAATGAGCTAGAAGATCAAGGTGTCATTGCTGTGAGAAGGATTAATGTAACTAGAGATGGTATACTTACTCCAACTAGAAATTTGATACTGACCTTTAACACTCCCAAACCACCTACATCGGTAAAGGCCGGATATCTAAATTGTAACATCAGACCATACATTCCGAATCCTCTCCGCTGCTTTAAATGCCAAAAGTATGGTCATTCACAAATGGCATGCCGTGGAGTTCATATCTGTTCCAACTGTGGATCTCAAGATCATACCAATCAGAACTGTCCAGCCGAGCAACCAAAATGTCCAAATTGTAAGGGGGATCATTCCGCCTATTCTAAGAACTGCGAATTCTGGAAAAGAGAAAAGCAGATTCAACGATATAAAGTAGAACACTCAGTCACATACCAAGAAGCTAAGAGAACTGTACTCCCGACTATTTTAAACAGACCTTCCTATGCACAGGTTATAAAGAATCGGCGTACAATAGAGATGCAAACAGATTTCACGATTCCCCCAAAGAAGTCTATTTCGGATTGGGCACGAGGTCTACTTATCACATCCCAGCCAAAACAAAAAGAGAAAGTCACAAACACACCACTATTTGTACCTCCAAATGCAAAACACTCAGAAACAAAAGCCACAGAAAAACGTAATATCGTAAGCCAAAAGCCAATGGAACAAATGGATACAGAATTGACCAATCAAGCAGAGGAATCAGTACTAGAGATTTTTGCGGAAGAAGAGATGGATACCGGCAAACCATATTTTCCAAAGGAAAAACATAAACTTGAAAAGCTTAAAACAACAGCTAAGAAACAGTCTGACACTTTCTCCAAAACCAAATAATGGGGATTATAATCCAATGGAACTGCAGAGGTTTCCACAATAATATACATGATATATATGATCTGATTGCACAGCATACCCCGCTGTGTCTTGGCCTGCAAGAAATATATCTCAGATCTCAAGACTCTCCTACAGTAAAGAACTATATCACATACCGTAAAGACAGAGTAACAGGCGGCACGACCCATGGTGGTGTGGCAATTTTGGTAAATTCACATATTCCTTCCCAAGTTCTTCCACTAAACACAATCCTTGAGGCGGTTGCAGTACGCATAGCCATTAAATCTCTCATAACCATTATAACAATTTACGTTCCCCCAAACCAAGAATTACAACAACAAGACTTGGAAGATATATTAACTCAGTTACCTCCACCCTTCTGTATACTGGGAGACCTCAACGGACACAGTCCTATGTGGGGAAACACAGCCGTAGACCGGAGAGGAAAACAGATCGAAAAATGGATAGAACAGAATGACTTAACCCTGTTGAATGATGGCACACATACATACACGTATCTTCCATCGGGAACCAGCACAGCTATCGACCTATCATTATGCTCTCCAACATTATTTCCAATACTTGATTGGTCTGTACACAGAGATCCTCTCAGCAGCGATCACTATCCAATAATCATTTCCATGATATCAGGAACCACATGTCAGTCACGTAGAAATCCCAAATGGAAAGTAAATGAAGCGGATTGGGAAAAGTATAAATCCATTGTAAAATTAGCTGCAGATTTTATCAAGCAAAAACTGTTAGATGCAGCAGTACAATATGTAACAAATAAACTAATCCAATCTGCTGAGCAGGCTATTCCAAAAACATCATCACACCTTCCAATACATCCAAAACCATGGTGGAATGAAGAATGTTCACACGCTAAAAGAGAGAGAAATAAAACCTGGAATAATTTCCGAAGATGTCCCACTACAGAGAACCTAGTATTAGTCAAAAAGGCACGAGCGCGAGCCAGGTATGTTAGAAGAGCCAGTAGCAAAGCATCCTGGATAAAATTTGCATCCACTTTAACAAGTTCCACACCATCTCAAACTGTCTGGAATAAAATCATCAAAATGAATGGCAGATACCAGATTAATCCACCTCCAATCCTAAACTGGAATGGACAAATCACCGCACAGCCTTCAGAAATAGCCAATGCACTGGGCGAAACCTTTGCCAAAATATCAGCAACCACATCATATACTCCTAATTTTCAAATATACAAGGCAAGAATAGAAAAACACAAACTGAATTTTTCCACAAGAAATGACGAACAGTACAACCTTCCGTTAACTTTCCATGAATTAAGAACAGCTCTGTCGCAGACAAAGCAAAGCGCTGTAGGACCAGACCAAATTCACTGGCCCTGGGTGCCAAGCGAATCCGAGGTCAAGCATATCTAGTGCGAATCAAACAGTGATCTTTCTGAGAGATAAAGTTCTTTTTAAGTTATATCGTTTTGTATAAGCAGTTTATTTATCATAAATAAGTTCCGCACTTGTAAAGTATCAAGTAAGGACAGAGAAAGGAAATTCATCTTTCTTTTTATTATATATATTATATATTCTTTACTAACAACTAACCTTTCTAACCGCTTGGCCTCCTTGCAGCATTGCTCCTGCCTCCCCGTGGCGGGGCCGGAAACGTTGGCAGAAAAGTCCTCTTGCCAAGGGCGAAAAGGAGCAAAAATGGCAAATATAGACCAAAATGACATAATTAATGAAAACCCAAAGAGATTGAAGACAGATCGGATGGAGCAACCCTGCCCATCTTTCTTAATCTTTCACTCTCTAAGTAACCAGCATATGAGCAAATTGTCTCCCTTTGTTATACAGAAACATCTGGAGGGTATAGCAGGATCTCCCAAGACGGTGAAGAGACTGCAATCAGGAGACTTACTTATAGAAACCATGAATCAAAGACATTCTGAAAAGCTTCTACAACTAACAAGCTTTGCTGGAATTCCTGTAAAAATATCACCTCACGCAACCCTAAATTCATCTAAGGGTGTCATATTGAGTTGGGATTTATTAAATGTCACCGAAGAAGAAATAACCCAAGAACTGCAGGGACAGAACGTAATTGAAGCGAAAAGAATAATGATTAAAAAAGATAATCAACTGACACCGACAAGAAATATTATTCTCACCTTCAATACGCCAAACTTACCCTCCTCTGTAAAAGCAGGTTATTTATTTTGTCGCATTTGCCCATACATTCCCAACCCTTTAAGGTGTTATAAATGCCAAAAGTATGGGCATTCTCAAACTGTATGTAGAGGAATTCCTGTCTGCCCCAACTGTGGATCCTCAGACCATATACAAAATGACTGTACTGCTACAAAAATGATATGTACAAATTGCAAAGGCGACCATTCTGCAAATTCGAAGACGTGAAAAGTGGAAAACCGAGAAAAAAGGCCCAGAGTGCCAAGCGATAGTTCCCAAGCGATCTTTCTAGTGCGATTTTCTAGTGATTTTTCCTAGGGCGAGTACTAGTGCTTTAATAATCCCTCCACCGCTCGCAACGTTACTGTTGATCGCTCGCAACGTTACTGCTTCCCTTGCTGAGCAACGTCACTGCTTCACCGCTAGCAACGTTACTGCTAACCCCGCTTGCAACGTTACTGCTATCACTAGCAACGTACTGCTCTCCTCTTCTGCTGATCGCTTGGTCACTGGTTGGCACCGCTCCTGCCTCCACGTGGCGGGGTCGGTAACCTGGGAGAAGGAATTCCGTCTTCCGGGGCTAAAAGGAGCAGCGATGGATTGCGATGCATATCCATCGCTAGAGCCCACGGGCTCCAGACCCGTCAACTCTGATTCAGAGCATGACTTGAATCGTCCGAAGAGACTACAGACAGAAAAACAAACAACAGACATGCCAGCATTTCTGATAATGCATTCCCTATCCACACAACCTGTTGGCAAGCTATCGCCTTTCCTAATACAGAAATGTTTAGAATCGGTTGTTGGATCTCCCAAAATGGTTAAACGTCTTCAATCCGGAGACCTAATTGAAGCTTCTAAGCCAAATCACTCAGAAAAATTGTTAAAATTAACAACTTTTAACAATATTCCTGTGTCAGTAACAGCCCATAACACTCGGAACACCTCTAAAGGAGTTATCAGTGAATGGGACTTACTAAATGTGTCTGAGGAAGAAATCATTGAAGAGCTTAGCGAACAAAAAGTGACTGATGCAAGGAGAATTATGACGAAAAAAGATGGCAACCAATTACCAACCAGGTCCATTATTTTGACATTCAGTACTCCGAATCTCCCATCTTCTGTAAAAGCAGGTTACTTAAACTGCAAGATTCGACCCTACATCCCGAATCACATTCGCTGCTTTAAGTGCCAAAAGTACGGCCATTCTCAGACGGCATGCCGAGGCGATGCTGTGTGTCCTATTTGCGGCTCCAAGGAGCATTCCCAAGGAGACTGTACAGCTTCCACTCCCACTTGCCCAAACTGTAAAGGAAGCCATCCTGCATTTTCTAAAGCGTGTGACCTTTGGAAAACAGGGAAAAAAATCCAAAAGTATAAAGTGGAGCATAAAGTCACATACCCTGAAGCAAGAAAGCAAATAATGCTAACCATGCCTAGCCGATCATATGCATCGGTCACAAAAAATAGCCGCTCAGCTGCAACCCAAACAGATGTCTCCATCGAACCGAATATTTCCTTTGCCGCCTGGGCCAAAACTGCGCTAACTTATAATAAGAAAACTACAGTCAGTGAGACCAGCAACACCCCAATCAGCATCCCAACTGATGCTATCTCAACCTTGCCAGAAACAACGAAATCAGCTACTATTGAAAACCAGAAGAAATCGAAACCAAGGATTAGCAACATGGAAATGAAGGTTCAGTCAGAGGATGAAGAGACAGTACTAGAGTTACATGCTAATGATACTATGGACACAGGACACCCAACATTTCCCAGAAATGAAAAATCAAAACTAAGCAGACAGAAACCTTCCCAGAAAAAACAGTCAGATCAATCTTCCTCCAATAAATCCAGCAAATGAATAAATTCCTTCAATGGAACTGTAGAGGATTACGCAGTAACATAGATGACTTGAATGATTTACTAATACAAACTAAAGCAATAGGTGTATGTTTACAGGAAACCTTTTTATCACCACAAGTTTCTCTGAAAATTAAAAATTATGCTATGTTTAGGCGAGACAGGGATTCTGACACTCCTGCTCGTGGTGGGGTGGCTATTCTTATCAGAACTAACATACCGTCAAGACATATCCAACTACAAACCTCTTTAGAAGTTGTAGCGGTCCGGATAGCAATGGGGATATCGTTAACCCTTGAATCCATTTATATCCCACCGAATTATCCTTGCTCCCAGACTGAACTTGATAACCTTATCACACAATTGCCACCTCCAGTCTGTTTACTCGGCGATTTCAACGGTCACCATCCATTGTGGGGATCTTCCATCATGGATAGGAGAGGCCAATTAATAGAAATGTTCCTGGATAACCATAACCTGACTCTGTTAAATTCTGGCTCTCCGACTCACATCCAACTACCTACAGGTAGTACATCAGCCATAGACTTATCAATATGTTCAGCATCTCTTTTTCCAAGCATGGAATGGTCAGTGCTAAATGATCCATTCCACAGTGACCATTTTCCTATCATCAGTACAATTCAAACACAGACGGTATCATGTCCTAAAGGCCGCACTTCTTGGAACTTTCATAAAGCACATTGGAAAAACTATTCAACTTGTGTTCTACTTGACAAACTATATGTACAACAAAATCATATTGATGTTGTAACTGACCACATTACAAGTCATATATTATCTGCAGCAGAAATTTCCATTCCAAAATCCAACCAGAGCAAGCGGGTACACCAAAATCAATGGCGGAATGAAGAATGCTCCAAAGTGAAACGAGAAAAAAAACCGTGCCTGGAACCAGTTTCGCAAATTTCCAACTACTGCCAACCTAATTATGTACAAAAAACTCAGAGCCAAAGCAAGACAAATTAGGAAGACAGCAAAACGTGACTCCTGGATTAAATTCGCCTCAGCTATTAACAAAAATACTGACAGTCAAATCATTTGGAAAAAAATTCAAGCTCTCAATGGGAAATTTCTACCGCAGCAATCTCCGATAATACAATGCAATGGGCAGGACTTATCCTCTCCTACTGACATTGCAAACGCTTTAGCCGAATCTTTTTATAACATTTCTGCCTGTTCCTCTTATGTGATCTCCTTTCAACGCAGTAAAACTGAATCAGAACGTCATAAGTTTAATTTCGCAACTAGACTTTCACTTCCATATAACCAGCTGTTTACTCTATCTGAACTGAGAGAATCTTTGAGCAAATCTCCGAACAGCGCAGCAGGACCAGATGGCATTCACTACAGTATGCTGAAGCATCTGTGTGAAGCCGATCTCGGCACACTATTACTCTTTTATAACCGGATCTTCTCTGAAAATACGTATCCTCTGTCATGGCTTCATTCCTATATTTGTGCTATTCCAAAACCAGGCAAAGATCCTTCTCTAGTTGAGAATTACAGACCAATATCGTTGACAAGCTGTCTGGGCAAAATCTTTGAAAGGATGGTACATAAGAGGCTCACCTGGATTCTAGACTCCAAAAATCTCCTTTCTGATCACCAATATGGCTTCCGTAAAAACAGGTCCACCCTAGATGTACTTGTAAAAATTGAATCCAACATTCGTAATGCCTTCGTGAGAAAACAACATCTAGTGATGGTCAACCTGGATATTCATAAAGCATTTGACACCACATGGCGTCATGGTATTATTAAAGATATGCATCAGTTGTGGCTGAGAGGACATCTCCCTTTAATAATTCAGAACTTTTTAAAATTGCGTACATTCCAGGTCCGATATAAAAACATGTTGTCAACATCTCACATTCAAGAAGAGGGTGTCCCACAGAGTTCCATATTGAGTCCAACCCTATTTGCGATTAGGATCAACAATATTTTGGAAGAACTTCCAAAAATGATTGAAGTATACATGTATGCTGACGATCTCACTATATCCTGCCAATCGCAAAGTATGAATACTATCGAAAGACAGCTACAAATTGCTTTAATGAAAATACAATCCTGGACCTTACGAAATGGATATAATCTCGCTGAACAGAAAACCACTACCACTCATTTCTGCAAACTTCGGTCACTTCATCCTGATCCAGAGATAAAGATAAATAACGTGCCAATTCCTCTTGCTCACAATATCCGTTTCCTTAGTCTGATACTAGACAGGAAACTGAACTTTCAAGCACATGTGGCCTATCTTCGTACCATCTGCTTGAAGAAATTGAATATCCTTCGGTGTGTCATCCATGTCATGGGGTGCTGATCGTCATACCCTCATCCATCTGTATAGAGCTCTCATCAGGTCTCGCTTGGACTATGCCTCTCCAGTATATGATTCAGCAAGGAAAAGTACTTTAGAACGACTAAACACCATCCAGCACTGTGCTTTGAGAGTCGCTCTAGGCGCATTCAGAACCTCCCCGGTTCAGAGCCTGTACATCGAAGCTCATGAACCTCCCTTACATCTTCGCAGAAAATCATTACTTCTGATGTATGCCGCAAAAATCCGTAGTCTGCCCTCTCATCCTTGTTGGAGATGTCTCTACAATACTGAATGCGAGTCATTTTATATCAGTAAACCTAATGAAAACCGACCTGTTCCACTTAGATTTAAGGAACTGGCTCAATCATGGAACATAGACATCAGCAATATATTTCAGGACAAAACACCACCAGATCCACCTTGGCAAAATATCTGTGCAATATATGATGACTACTTTCAACAGTGGGGAAAGAACACGCTGTCTCCTTCCAATATCGCACAGTTACATGCAACTTACACTCTTTCCAATTCAAACGCATGTGAAATCTATACAGATGGATCAAAATTCGAGACCCAAGTAGGTGCTGCTGCAATCTTCCCATCATTTAGCACTTCTGTCTCATTGCCAATAGAATGCAGTATCTTCACTGCTGAGCTCTATGCTATAAACCTAGCTCTGGATCACATTATTGAACATCTAATTCCGTCTGCTTTAATATTCACTGACTCCCTCAGTGCTGTCTCTGCCATAAATAGCAATACCACCTCCTCTCACCCTGTTATCAAACAAATCCATTCCAAATTACTTGTGTGCAATGAGACCACCCAAATTGTGACATTCTGCTGGATACCAGGGCATTCTGGTATAGCAGGTAATGAAAGAGCAGATCTTGCAGCCAAACAACCAGACACCAATATTTTACAGAATTGTCAAGTTCCGTATTCCGATTTCAAACATATCATTCGTAAAGCATGTTACAATAGATGGTCACTGATCTGGAGAGGTTATCCAGGAAACAAACTATACAAAATAAAACCAGAACCAAAGCTGTGGCTCTCCAGTTTCCGGAAAAATAGACAAGAAGAAACAATTTTAGGAAGGCTAAGGATTGGGCATACACACCTCACTCACCTGAATCTATTAAATAATGCCAGTGCTCCCCAATGCACATCATGCCAAGTTCAACTGACCATTCGCCATTTGCTAGTGGACTGTCCCCACTTTCAAACCATCCGCATAGGCATCTTTAAGTCAATTCCTAATACACAGTCATCAGTAAATTTAATGCAGATCCTGGGAGATGATCCTAATAAAAAGGAACTATTTACTTTCTTAAATCAGATAGGAATATACCATAAAATATAGGTATCGTTTCATATCCACCATTAGAATGACACAATATGGCCCCAGCAGCCTATGTGTCGTTAAACTTAACAACAACAACAACCGAGAAAAAAAAATAGTAAAATACAAGGTTGAAAACAAAGTCAGTTACCAAGAAGCAAGAAAACTAGTCGCGCCAACTATAAACCAGAATATTACCTATGCAAATGCTGTAAAAAAATATCAAGCAGTCTCCGTTCAAACCGATGTCACAGTCCCCACTAATAAATCAATTTCTGATTGGGCCAGACATATCCTCTCTGAGATGCAACCAACTGTACGCAAGCAACAATCCAAGACCACAGACCAAGCAAATAATACACCTCTGACAATACCAGCGGTAACTCCTCCACCAGTGATTGCTACCACATCTTGTATTACAAACACAAATACTGTGAAAAATATTCAGGACACAACCATGGACACAGTTGGCACATCTATACAGGAAGATCCTATTTTAGAAATACATGCTGAAGAAGAAGAAGAAGAAATGGACACGGGTCGGCCAGTCTTCCAAAAAAAAGACAAACAGAAATTGGAACGCCATAAACCAGTCACTTTCAAAAAGCAGTCAGAATCAGCTCCATCAACTAAACACAGATAATGCCTTGTATTTTACAATGGAACTGCAGAGGTTTTCGTTGCAATACAGACGATATCCAAGATCTAATAAATCGGTTTTCACCAGTAGCCCTTTGTCTTCAGGAAACTTACTTAACTTTAGAAATATCTCCATCGATAAAAAACTATTGCCTTTTTCGAAGGGATCGTAATACAACAAATGCTGCCCATGGTGGTGTCGCAATCCTGATAAATTCAAAGATCCCAACTAAACATATTCCACTTCAAACTGAAATAGAAGCTGTTGCTGTGCGTATAATGCTCCATATTGAAATAACATTAGTATCAATCTACTTACAGCCAAACCGTACCTACTGTTTAAAAGATCTTGAAGATCTCCTTATACAGTTACCTCCACCTCTCTGTATTTTAGGATCGTAATACAACAAATGCTGCCCATGGTGGTGTCGCAATCCTGATAAATTCAAAGATCCCAACTAAACATATTCCACTTCAAACTGAAATAGAAGCTGTTGCTGTGCGTATAATGCTCCATATTGAAATAACATTAGTATCAATCTACTTACAGCCAAACCGTACCTACTGTTTAAAAGATCTTGAAGATCTCCTTATACAGTTACCTCCACCTCTCTGTATTTTAGGGGACTTGAATGGGCACGACCCCTTATGGGGCGATCCTAAATTAGATAGACGAGGTCGACTCATTGAGAGCCTAATAGAGGCCGTAAACCTCATCATACTCAATACTGGCACACACTCACGTTCAGCTCCCAAACGGACATACCTCAGCCATAGATCTCTCCATTTGTTCTCCATTACTGGTCCCGACCATTGAGTGGTATGCTTAAATGATCCAATGGGTAGTGATCACTTCCCAATCGTATGCAACCTGTTAATAGCACAGCCTCCTCCAGCTGAACCCTGCAGAAAATGGAAATTTGCCCGAGCAAACTGGGCAAAATTCCGGTCATCAATATCTTTTGATGAGGAAAAAATCCGTCTCCAACCGATCGATAATGTGACAGAATACATCACGTCACATCTCGTAAATGTGGCTAAAGACACAATACCACTATCAAATCCCTCGGTTCGTAAAGATTATAATTATTGGTGGAATGAGCAATGCACAAAAGCCAAAAAAGCAAAAAATTAAGCCTGGAATTTGTTTCAGCAAAATCCAACAACACCCAATCTAATAAATTATAAAATGTCAAAGGCAAAAGCACGTTTCATACAAAGGCAAGCCAAGAAAGAATCCTGGATCCGTTTTGCATCAAGCATTAACAAAAACACTGACACCAAAATAATATGGAAAAAAATTAGACAGCTTTCTGGTAAGTTTCCTACTGTACCTTCACCAATATTGTCCTGTAATGGGCAAGATCTATCTAGTCCGTTAGATATTGCAAATGCTTTGGGCAACACATTTGCTGAAATCTCAGCGGCAGCAGCTTATACTCCACCTTTCCAGAGAATTAAAAACACTGCGGAACAGCACTCTATTAATTTCCAAACTGCCCTCCTTCTGCCGTATAACAAACCCCTACAATATTCCGAACTCTTGCATGCGATCGGAGCAGCCTACAATGGTGCTGCCGGACCAGATGGAATCTATTACGTCATGCTACAACATCTTGATGAAAAAAAGCTTTGCATCTCCTTCTGCTCTTTTACAATCGTATTTTTCTAGAAAACGTTTATCCAACTTCTTGGCATCATTCTACTGTTTTGGCATTCCTAACACCTGGAAAAGATCCAACCAATCCCCTTAGCTATAGACCAATATCCCTCTCAAGCTGCCTCAGCAAAATTCAAGAAAAAATTGTCCACTCTCAACTCGTCTGGATCATTGAGTCTGAACAGTTAATGAGCAAAAGTCAGTATGGCTTTCGTCAAAACAGGTCATGCTTGGACCTTATGGTGAAGGCTGAATTTGCCATTCGTAATGCCTTTATTAAGCATGAACATCTAGTAATGGTTTCCATAGATATAGAGAAGGCTTTTGATACTACCTGGCGGCATGGCATACTAAGAGATCTTTACTCTCTTGGTCTGCGGGGCAACCTTCCTATATTTATAAAGCATTTTCTACACACTAGATCGTTTCAAGTACGATACCAACATGTCCTCTCTGCAACTTTCATTCAGGAAGAAGGTGTTCCACAGAGATCAGTACTGAGTGCCACTCTTTTTGCTCTAAGAATAGATTCTATCACTAAACAACTTCCAAATACTGTAGAAACTTACCTTTATGCAGATGACCTTTCCATCTCCTGTCATTCCCAAAATATGAGATCTACTGAACGACAGCTTCAGATATCATTAAATAAAACACAGCAATGGGCCAACCTTAACGGCTATAAGCTATCACAGCAGAAAACAGTTGCTATCCATTTTTGTGGACAACGCAAATTTCATCTGGATCCTGAACTTTACATCTCTAATATCTCCATCCCAGTCACTAGTAACATTAGATTTCTAGGTTTAATCATGGACAACAAGCTAAATTTCTTAGAGAACATTAAAAAAGTACGTACTGCCTGCTTAAAAAAGACCCCTCGACGTGGGCACCTGTACGTGGTGAGGGGACCTCCCAGTGACGCTGCTGGACTTCCAGACTAGCATCACTGGGATCCAACGCCCACAGCCAAGGTTCCAGGCTTACATCAATGGAATCCGGCGTGTTTGCCATGCACTGCGACCCGTGGAAATTCGGAAAGGGGGATCCTGGTGGTTGAGGGGCCCAGCTTCAATACACCACTTTGGCCCCTGCTTCGACAAGACGGGTGGTCCTGGATGGCCCGGCTAGGATCAATCGGCTAGTAGGCTCGCCTGCGAGGGTCAACCGTGTCAATGCCACGCCCCTACCCTCATGGTCCGAGGGACAGGATTCAGGCTGGCGGCGGTGCGGGTATAGTGTCTGGGTAGCCCTGGCATCCCACTCACGAGCGCATTTATTGCATGCCGGGTAGTGGGCGTCCCTTTGGGCTCCGTGGTGGGTGGGGAGCCCAGGCACTGAACAATTTAATAAACTCCATGAATCCTGATAAACTAACTTCTTTAGGGGCCCCAACCCGGTCCCTATCTGAAACCATTGACAAAATCCAGATAGCATTATTGCTAATAAGAGGCATCGAACCGAATTACCATCAGGGCCAGTCCCAAGGTTCTTAATCATGCATTCTACCAATGAGACACCGATTGGTAAAATGTCGCCCTTTTTTATTCAAAAAGGGTTAGATGGGTTAGCAGGTTCACCCAAATCAGTTAAAAGGCTTCGTTCTGGAGACCTTTTAATTGAAACTAAAAATGACAGGCAATCAGAATATCTACTCCGAACAACATCAATCGGAGGAATCCCTATAACTGTGACACCACACAGAACACTCAATTCATCAAGAGGTATCATTTCGGAGTGGGACCTTCTCGACGTAACCGAGGAGGAAATCTGCTCCGAATTAAAACCACAGGGAGCCATTGCCGTCAAGAGAATCACTGCACGAAGGGATGGAAAAATTGTGAAAACCAGGAGTGTTATCCTGACTTTTAACACTCCTAAACCTCCTGATGAGATTAAAGCTGGATACATCAACTGTTCAGTGCGTCCACACGTTCCGAACCCTTTACGGTGTTTTAAATGCCAGAAGTATGGACATTCTCAAATGGCCTGCCGTGGAGTCCTAGCATGCGCTCGATGCGGTGCAAAGGACCACGAAACAACAGCATGTTCAGCCGTAAAACCCACCTGTATTAACTGTGAAGGCGAATACCCAGCCTATTCACGAGCATGCCAGAGGTGGAAAGAAGAAAAAGAAATTGAACGGCTGAAGGCAGAGCTAAATATATCATACCAGGAGGCAAGGAAATCGGTCAAACCCCTGAATATCAACAAACCTACCTATGCTCAGAAGGTAGTAGGGAGATGTTCCGTCGGAACTCAGACGGACATCACCATTCCTCCAAAGGAGTCTTTCACTCCCATCGCGCATTATCTCTTAAGTTCACAAAAACCTACACAGAAGGACCAATCAGCTGCCACTCCAATATCGGTACCTCCTAATGCTCCACAAGCAACAAAGATATTTATGAAAGATAAGAATAAAAAAGGGGAAGTCCCCCCTATTACCCAAGAAAAGATGGATGTCGAGCAGAAGGAGGTACCCGAAGATTCAGTCTTGGAACTCTTTGCGGAGGAACAAATGGACACGGGACAGCGTCCATTCTTCCCCAAAAAAGATAGACCCAAGACTGATAAAAGTAAGACCTCGGCACCTCGGAAGCCACCTGATGGACCCACAAGCCAAAATAATGGCTAAATTCCTAGATTGGAATTGTCGTGGATTCCGGCGAAATATATATGACATCAAGGCCCTCCTGCAAAAGCACGAGCCAGTTTGCTTTTGCTTGCAGGAGACATACCTAAAGGCAAATGACGATCCCACAATGCATAACACCACAATTTTTTGTAAGGATAGAATTGCGGATGGCTCTGTACATGGGGGAGTGGCTATCCTTGTGGGTAACCAGACCCCAGTGCAGCCCTTACTAATTACAACTAGCATAGAAGCTGTTGCAATTTGCCTTACGGTGGGATTTTTATTAACTGTGTGCTCTATCTATTTGCCACCTGGGACTGACATCTCCTAGGCAGACCTTGATGATCTTCTAACGCAGTTGCCTCCCCCTTTCTTACTTCTCGGGGATATGAATGGACATAACACCCTGTGGGGTAGTGCTAACATCAATGGAAGGGGGCGAGTCATAGAGTGTATGCTCAATGACAATGACCTTTCCCTTCTAAATACTGGAACAAACACCTTCTTCCACATGCCTACCCGTACTTTTTCTGCCATTGATCTCTCTATCTGCTCCCCTTCTCTACTCCCTTCACTCACTTGGGAGGTGGAGGAGAATCCATACGGAAGCGATCACTTCCCCGTGATAACCTTGTTACACAGTGGGAGACCATGTCTTCGTTTTAGGTTACCACGGTGGAAGATTGATCAGGCTGACTGGACTGCCTTCCAACATCAGGCGGACCCGAGTGCCAAGCGAGTGATCTAGCGATTTCCAAAGCGACTTTCAAAGCGTATTTTCTATAAAGAAGTAGTTAAAATTTCTAAAGTCTTTTACTTTCAAAGTTATTTATTTTCTGGCTCTTTATAAGTAAAGAAAGAAGCCTCCTAGAAGAAAGGAAAAACAACTTTCTTTTGTATATATTTAACTAACCCTTGTAACACACTAACCAATAACTTATCGCTTGGTCACTGGTGGCACCGCTCCTGCCTCCACGTGGCGGGGCCGGTAACCTGGGAGAAGGAAGCTCCTCTCCTGGGGCGAAAAGGAGCAACAATGGATTGTGACGAATACCCACCACTAGAGCCAACAGGCTCTCAACCTATTGACACCCGTAGAAGGGAACATGATCCTAGTCTCTCGAAAAGAATGAGAACAAATTCTAACAAACCAGAACCACCAGCTTTTCTGATAATGCATTCATTATCGAATCAACCAGTAAGCAATTTGTCTCCCTTTGTCATTCAAAGATGTCTCGAGAATTCAGCAGGAACACCAAAAATGGTAAAACGACTCCAGTCAGGAGATCTATTAATTGAAACCACTCAGGCAAGACACTCTGAACTGTTATTGAAACTGTCAACTATAAGCGGAATCCCAATCAAAGTCACCCCGCATAATACACTGAACTCCTCTAAAGGAGTAATAAGTGAGTGGGATTTACTAAACGTCACCGAAGAGGAAATAATTACGGAATTACAAGAACAAAAAGTAACACAAGCAAGGCGAATCATGATTCGGAAGGACGATAAACTAGTTCCAACACGAAATATCATAATGACCTTCAGTACACCAAATTTACCAAACTCAGTGAAAGCAGGCTACCTCCACTGCCGAGTCCGGGCATACATTTCAAATCCCTTAAGGTGTTTCAAATGCCAAAAATTTGGTCATTCTCAAACAACATGCAGAGGAGAAATTACATGTCCTAATTGTGGTTCGAAAAATCATTCTCAAACAGACTGTACTGCAAAAACTCCAGAGTGCCCAAATTGTAAGAATGATCATCCAGCTTATTCAAAATCATGTGATCTGTGGAAAATGGAAAAAAAGATACAGAAGTTTAAGATTGAAAACAAAGTATCGTATCAAGAAGCAAGAAGACAAGTCAAGGTAACTATGCCAAACCGCAGTTATGCAACTGCCACCCAAAACTGTCAAGCTGTTCCTACCCAAACAGAAGTGTCAATCCCACCTAACACATCCATTGCAGAATGGGCGCGATCTGTACGTTTGATAAATCAGCCCACTAACAAACCTGTTTCAATGGACGAAATAAACAATACTCCAATCTCAGTTCCATCTAAAATTACGTCAATCGATAAATTACAAAGGAAGCCACCAAGGCAACGTACCACTGAATTACAACAACCAAATTCAAGCAGCATGGACAGCGAAGCTGTAAATGCACAAGAAGAAACAGTCCTTGATCTTCATGCAGAAGATGACATGGAGACTGGATGTTCATCTACTGGTACCGATGATGTAGAAGGGAGTACAGAATATGGACGCCCTTATTTTCCAAGAAAGGATAAGATAAAACATGATCGTCAAAAGCAAACTGCTCCCTCTTACAAGAAACAGACAGAATCATCTTCCCTCTCTAAAACCAAATAATGATGCACATCGTATAATGGAATTGCAGAGGTTTACGCAGTAATACCGATGATATATAGGATTTGATCTCGCAATATAATCTGCTAGCCATTTGCTTGCAAGAGACTTACTTAAATCCACAGGTAACATATACTATTAAACATTTTACAGCCTATAGAAAAGATAGAATTAGTTCAACCCATGCATATGGTGGAGTTGCAATTCTAGTGAATTGTAAATTTCCAGCAAGAAACATTCCTCTTCAGACTCACTTAGAAGCCGTTGCAGTTCGTGTAGCAATGGGAAAAACAATAACTCTCGTCTCATTGTATCTTCCACCTAACAATATTTACACGTTGAAAGAATTAGAAGATCTTATAAAACAAATACCGTATCCTTTTTGTCTTCTTGGTGACCTAAATGCACATCATCCGCTATGGGGATCTGCTCACATGGATAATAGAGGGCACTTGCTTGAAAAGCTCATAGACCAACTGAACCTAACTTTGCTGAACACTGGTCATAACACCTACACTCATCTCTCCACGGGATATATGTTGGCAATTGACTTATCTATATGTTCCCCCAAGTTACTTCCTATTATAGATTGGACGGTTTTAGATGATCTGCACAACAGTGATCACTTCCCAATAATATGCAGAATTCAAACAATGCAGACACCTTGCCCTGACCATCGGGTGTTATGGAAAGTTTCTAAAGCAGATTGGGAAAAGTTTTCTGTCTCCATCTCCTTTGATAGCCAACTGATACAACTAGGGTCCATTGATGATGTTGCTGAGCACATTACCAAACAAATACTAGAAGCAGCTTCCAAAGCAATACCAAAATTTTCTACTTTCAAACAGAGAAACCTTAAACACTGGTGGAATGACGCTTGTACCATAGCGAAAAAAGTAAAAAATAAAGCCTGGAATCAGTTCCGTAAGTTTCCAACCACCGACAACCTAATCCATTTTAAAAGGCTTAAGGCAAAAGCACGACAAATTAGAAGACAAGCCAAAAAAGAATCATGGATACAGTTTGCCTCTTCTATCACAAAAGACACTAGCAGTAAAACTATTTGGAAAAAAATTCGACAACTACATGGCAAATTTTTCCTGGTTTCTGCTCCAATTTTAATCAAGAACGGACAAGAAATATCCTCACCACAAGAAATAGCTAATGCGCTTGCAGAGACTTTCTCCGAAACGTCCGCCACTACAGCTTATGATACTTCCTTTCTACAAACTAAAGCCATAGCTGAAAAATATAAGATAAATTTCCAAACTACTCAGTCTCTAGCCTACAATCAACCTTTTTGTCTTTTTGAACTCCAAACAGCAATAAATAGATCACCAAATAGCGCTGCTGGAGCTGATGGAATCTATTATGTAATGCTAAAACATCTAAACAATTTAGATTTGAATTCGCTAATAACTTTCTTTAATCGGATCTTCCTTGAAGGTACATATCCCTCTATCTGGCAACACTCCGTTATTCTAGCCTTTCCCGAACCAGGAAAGGATCAATCACTCACACAAAATTATCGACCAATCTCCCTCACCAGTTGTCTTGGCAAAACTCTAGAAAAGATGGTACACAGGCGACTTACCTGGATTCTTGAAACTCAAAAGTTGCTAAACAACAATCAATTTGGATTCCGACAAAACAGATTCACTTTAGATCTCATGGTGAAAGCAGAAACTAACATCCGTAATGCTTATGTAAAAAAACGAACACCTTGTAATGGCCCCTCAACGTGGGCACCTGTACGTGGTGAGGGGACCTCCCAGTGACGCTGCTGGGTTTCCAGATTAGCATCACTGGGATCTAACGCCCATACCTTGGTTTCAGGGTTACATCTTTGAAATCCGGCGTGTGCAGCCGTGCGCCGCGACCCGTGGAAGCGGAAAGGGGGATCCTGGTGGTTGAGGGGCCCAGCTTCAATACACCACTTTGGCCCCTGCTTCGACAAGACGGGTGGTCCCGGACCGGCCCGACTGGGATCAATCGGCGGGTGGTTTTATACTGCTAGGGTCAACTGCGTTCCAATAAGCCTCCCTCCCTATGGTCCTGGGACGGGATAAAGACTTATTGGTAACGTGGGTATGGTGTTCTAAGCGAACTCGGCGTCCCATTCGTGTACGCAGTACCTGCTAGTTCACGAGTGGGCGTCCCCTCGTAGGGCTCCGTGGTGGGTGAGGTACTTAGGCATCAGACATTTTCTCTTTACTCATATGAGTAATTTAAATCCCCTTTCTTCTGGGGCCCCAACAAGGCCCCTACCTAATCGAGAAGATGAAAAAGAAAACACCTCTGCAAAAAGAGCCAGAACTGAGGATACACCAACACCATCAGTGACACCGCTCTTCCTCATTCTCCATTCCATCGGAGAACAGTCAATTGGAAAGATGTCACCCTTCTTTATCCAGAAAGGATTAGAAGGGTTGGCAGGGTCACCAAAATCCGTTAAACGACTGCGTTCTGGCGATCTTTTAGTCGAAGCTTCCAGCACAAAACAAGCTGAAAAATTCTTAAACTCTACATCCATAGGGGGAATACCTATCACCGTAACCCCCCACAAAACTCTGAACTCTTCACGTGGTGTTATATCAGAGTGGGACCTTCTTCATGTTTCTGAAGAAGAGATCTGCTCTGAATTGAAAGACCAAGGAGTGACAGCTGTGAAAAGAATATCGATACGAAAGGATGGGAATCTCGTCCCTACCCGAGTTCTTATCCTCACGTTCAATACCCCAAGGCCTCCAAGTTCCATCAAGGCAGGCTATCTAAACTGCCCAGTGAGGATTTACATCCCAAACCCACTGAGGTGTTTTAGATGCCAAAAATACGGCCACTCACAAACATCCTGTCGTGGTAACCCTGCCTGTGCTCGATGTGGTGTTAAAGACCACGAGAGCAAGGAATGTTCAGCTTCAAAACCGATCTGTATTAATTGCCAAGGAGAGCACCCCGCCTATTCTCGAGCATGCCAGCGGTGGAAGGATGAAAAAGAAATCCAAAAACTGAAAACAGAGCTGAATATCTCCTACCCAGAGGCCAGAAAACGTATCGAACCAATAAATAGCGGGAAACCTTCCTATGCTCAGAAGGTTTCTGCCAAGTGCACTATCGGTACTCAAACTGAGATGACTATACCACCGAAAGAGTCATTCACTCCGATTGCACGCTATTTATTAAATTCACAAAAGCCCACCAAAAAAACACAATCAGTTGCCACTCCTATATCCGTACCTCCTAGTGCTCCACCACTACCAAAACCAAGTGGTAAAAAAGAGCAAAAACGTTCTGAAGAGTCACCCGTAATACCAGAAACAATGGATGTAGAGAACAAGGAGGTACAGGATGAATCAGTCTTGGAACTCTTTGCGGAGGAAGAAATGGACACGGGACATCGTCCATTCTTCCCCAAAAAAGACAAAGCCAAGACTGATAAAAGTAAGCCCTCAGCACCTCGGAAGCCGCCTGATGGACCCACCAAGCCAAAATAATGGCTAAATTCCTACAATGGAATTGTCGTGGATTCCGGCGAAATACTGATGACATCAAGGCCCTCCTGCAAAAGCACGAGCCAGTTTGCTTTTGCTTGCAGGAGACTTATCTAAAGGCAAATGATGATCCCACCCTGCATAACATCACAATCTTTCGTAAGGATAGAATTGCGGATGGTCCTGCTCATGGAGGAGTGGCTATCCTTGTGAGTAATCAGACCCCAGTTCAGCCCTTGCTAATTACAACCAGCATAGAGGCTGTTGCAATTCGCCTTACAGTGGGATTTTTAATAACGGTCTGCTCTATTTATTTGCCACCTGGGACTGACATCTCCCAGGCAGACCTTGATGATCTTCTAACGCAGCTGCCTCCCCCTTTCTTACTTCTCGGGGATTTTAACGGACATAACACCTTGTGGGGTAGTGCTAACATCAACGGAAGGGGACGAGTCATAGAGCGTATGCTCAATGACAATGACCTTTCCCTTCTAAATACTGGAACAAACACCTTCTTCCATATGCCTACCCGTACTTTTTCTGCCATTGATCTCTCTATCTGCTCCCCTTCTCTACTCCCTTCACTCACCTGGGAAGTGGAGGAGAATCCATACGGAAGTGATCACTTCCCTGTGATAACCTTGTTACACAGTGGGAGACCGTGTCTTCCTTTTAGGTTACCACGGTGGAAGTTTGATCAGGCTGACTGGAATGCCTTCCAACATCAGGCAAATTTTGAACTCAGTACAGTCAGTCAGGAGCCTATCAATGACGCAGTAACGTACATCACAGAAATCATTGTCCACGCAGCTGCTACTGCTGTCCCAAAAACATCAGCCCGGTTTCCACCATTTCCCAAACCTTGGTGGAATTCACAATGCACAGCAGCCAAAAAGGCTCAAAACAAAGCGTGGGGGATATTTCGCCGATATCCTACCACGAACAACCTTATAGCCTTCAAACGTGCACGAGCCAAAGCACGCTACATCCGTCGTCAGAGTCAAAAGGAATCGTGGATCCGTTTTACATCATCTATTAACCAGTCTACCAACTCTAAGGTAGTCTGGGATAAAATCCGGAAAATGAAGGGAAAATATACATCCCACCCTTCTTCAATCTTAGATTATAATGGATGCGCTATTGCAGATCCAACTGCAATAGCCAATGCTCTTGGGGAAACATTCTCCAACATCTCCGCAACATCCTCATACTCCCCAGAGTTCCTGGTCCTGAAACATAAACTGCAAAGAGAAGCACTTAATTTTAAGTCCAAGGGCCTCTATCCCTACAACGGGGATTTTACTATTCAGGAACTGAAAAGAGCCCTCTCTCTTTCCAAAGCAAGTGCTGCTGGACCAGATGGCATCCATTACGACATGATTAAACATCTTTCACCAAAATCTATGGATTGTCTGCTCTTTCTGTATAACAGAATCTTTACTGAAGGGCAGTTTCCGGATTCCTGGCGAAAGGCAATCGTTCTTGCCTTCCCTAAGCCAGGAAAGGATCCAAAAGTCACCACCAACTATCGTCCTATTGCTCTGACTAGCTGTCTGTGCAAAATCCTGGAGAGAATGGTTAATTCTCGTTTAATATGGTACTTAGAATCAAATGACCTTCTCTCCAACATACAGTGCGGCTTCCGAAGGAACCGGTCCACTCTGGACCATCTTATTAGATTGGAAGCATCCATCCGGGATGCTTTCCTAAAACGTGAACACTTGGTGTCGGTGTTCTTTGACATGGAGAAAGCGTATGACACAACTTGGAGATTTGGCATCTTGAAAGATCTGCATAGCCTTGGCCTTAGGGGGCAACTCCCCATTTTTATTAAAAACTTTTTAGCCAATCGATCTTTCCAAGTTCGTGTGGGATCCTCACTCTCTCGTTCCTTCAGCCAAGAGGAGGGAGTACCACAAGGATCAGTACTAAGTGTCACCCTTTTTGCCATCAAAGTGAATTCCATCACAGAACAACTTCCTCCAACTGTAAACTGTGCCCTCTATGTTGATGACTTTAGCATATTTTGTCAGTCATGCAACATGAGGGTTATTGAAAGACAACTGCAGAAAGCTATTGATCGCCTCAACTCCTGGGCTCTTGCTAATGGCTTCAGGTTCTCGCCGGAGAAGACCGTTTGCGTACACTTTTGTCGTAAGCGTAATCTTCATCCTGAACCCGAATTAAAGCTCGGACAAAATGTAATTCCAATAGCAGCGGACACAAAATTCTTGGGACTCGTATTCGATAAAAAGCTGACCTTTCTGGATCACATCCGTCAACTCCGCACAAAGTGCACAAGAGGGCTAAATATTCTGCGCTCTCTTTCCTCAACATCTTGGGGTGCGGATCGATGCACCCTACTACGCATATATCGTGCACTTGTACGATCCAGACTGGATTACGGGTCCCTGGTATACAATTCGGCCAGAGACAGTGTACTTCGCTGGCTCGATCCTGTCCATCATCTGGCTCTCCGTACCGCTATTGGAGCATATCGCACATCTCCTGTCCAGAGCTTATACGTCGAAGCAAACGAACCGCCATTATTGCTTCGACGTAAGCAGTTGTCTCTAAACTACGCTCTAAAACTGAAATCCCTGCCAGATCACCCTACGTGGCTAACCGTTTTTGAGCCGCGATGGGAAAATTTGTACAACACCCGTAAGACTGCCAATCGTCCTTTTGGTATTCGTGTCCAAGAGCTACTCAAAGAACTTAATATAAAGGTAGACAGGGTTGCCCAAACACCAAAGCAACCCCTTCCACCCTGGCATGCTCATGTCCCGGCATGTGACTTGTCCCTTAGAAATTGGGGTAAGTCGGACACTCCATCGTCTGTCTACCTGCAGCTTTTTTCAGCACACCGAGCTGAACATTCTGACTTCGCGCCAGTCTACACAGACGGCTCGAAGGCGGAATCATATGTGGGATCTGCTGCTGTCTTTAGAGACAGCACTACTTCGGAGCAGATTCCTTCTGAATGCAGCATATTTACAGCAGAGCTGCACGCTATAAAGTTAGCCTTGGATCACATTAGTGAATGCCAATACCAACGGTTCATTTTATATTCTGACTCTCTCAGTGTGTTACAGGCTTTAATATCCGTGAGGTATAATCCTCACCCGGTTCTGTCTAGCATTCAGCAGAAGATTCACGTTCTCCATGATCGCGAATATGACATCCGCTTCTGCTGGATTCCCAGCCACATTGGGATTAGGGGAAATGATTTGGCTGACACCGCAGCCAAATCAGCAATCCCTAATAATAATCTCTGCCTGTCAGTCCCCTATACAGACTACAGGCAAATAATACACGAGAAGATACATTCCCAATGGCAGGAGTTGTGGAATGGACAGACTGGGAATAAACTATACCGTATAAAGCCTTTAATTGAACCGTGGCAGTCTAGTCTGCGCAGGAATCGTAAGGAGGAAGTTGTTCTTGCCCGGACCCGCATAGGACATAGTCATTTGACACATTCGTTTTTGCTGAGGGCTGATGACCCTCCTATGTGTGTGTCCTGTGGCACAATTTTAACGATCAGACACCTTTTAATTGACTGTCCAGATTTTAGCAGCACTCGTTCTACCGCTTTTAACCATCTGACTGAGCCGTATACACTCAGTCAGATTGTATCCGACAATGACAACGTGTCTGCTGTTTTTAGCTATTTTAAATCGATAAAAGTTTTTAATTGTATTTAAAATTTATGTTATTGTTACGTCTTTATTGATTTATTTTTTTATATCTTTGTTATTATACATCTGGACATGGTGGCCTAACTACTTAGGTCACTGAATGTTTTAATTTTTTTTTTTTTTTTTTACATATGACCGGTATTTGGCGCATTATAGCCTCAGCTGCTTATGCGCCAATAAAACTCAAATCAAATCAAAAACCTTGTAATGGTAAGTTTGGACATTGAAAAGGCTTTTGACACAACCTGGAGGTATGGCATATTGCGAGAACTTTATTCCCTAGGACTGCGGGGACATTTACCGAAATTTATTCAAAACTTTCTCCAAAACAGAACATTTCAGGTTCGTTATCAAACAGTACTTTCTCGTATTTATACCCAGGAAGAAGGTGTCCCACAAGGGTCAATACTTAGCGCTACTCTTTTTTCACTCAGGCTGAACTCTATAACCCACAACATTCCTAATACTGTCGAATTATACATGTACGCTGATGATCTCACTCTATCTTGCAGTTCAAAAAATATTCCTACTATTGAAAGACAGCTGCAACTCTCCATAAATAAGCTGGAAATATGGACACAGCAGAATGGATATCGTATGTCAGAGCAAAAAACAGTTGCAATTCACTTCTGCAAAAAACGCAAGCTGCATCCGGAACCGGAACTTCGGCTAAAGAACCACCCGATACCACTCACCAGTAATCTTCGTTTCCTAGGTTTAATGTTGGACACCAAACTTAACTTTGTTTCTCACATAACATATCTCCGAACTATTTGTTTAAAGAAACTAAATATTCTTCGGTCCATTTCTGCCATGAAATGGGGTGCCGATAGATACTCTCTCCTACATCTGTATCGTGCACTTATCAGGTCTCGATTAGATTATGGAGCTGTTGTCTACGACTCTGCTAGGAAAAGTGCACTAACCAGACTGAACACCATCCAACAAAGTGCCCTTCGCACTTCTCTAGGAGCCTTTAGAACATCCCCTGTCCAGAGTCTGTATGTAGAGGCGCATGAACCTCCACTTCACCTTAGAAGGAAAATGCTGCTCCTTAATTATGCAGCCAAAATTCAAAGCCTTCCAGCCCATCCTGTTCGACAATTGCTTCTCAACCCTGATTGGATCACGTTTTACAACAGCAAAGTTACAGAAAATAGACCCACTGGTATTCGATTAAAAGAATTGATACATGCCTGGGACATAAACTTTGACAATATGCTTCAAGAGAATGATGTACCTGATCCACCCTGGTCTGTAACTCTCCCTCACTGTGATACCTATTTTCAGCAGTGGAGAAAGAAATCTCTGCCAGATGAAATTATTAAACAGCTACATAAAGGCCATTCCCTCAACAATGCTCAACGCTGTGTAATATATACAGATGGTTCAAAAACAGACTCTTCTGTTGGTGCTGCAGCTGTCTTTCCCTCTTTTACACTTTCTATGTCACTACCAATTGAGTGTAGCAGTTACTCTGCAGAATTGTATGCAATAAAATTAGCCCTATAAAATATAAACACTTCCCACAACACCAGCAGTATAATATACACTGATTCCATGAGTGCAGTGTCTGCATTAGACAATAAACTTTCAATATCGCATCCCATCATAAAACAAATTTTTTCCTGCTTAAACCACCTACGAAGTAAGAAACATGCAGTGTTATTTTGCTGGATACCAGGGCACTCTGGTATTACAGGTAATGAGAGAGCAGATCAGGCAGCCAAACAACCAATCAGTACAATACCATCACATTACCAAGTACCATACATAGATTACTTGAAGCGCATTAAAAAAATCTGTACAATTCAGTGGTCTGAAATCTGGAAGTCACAAACGAACAACAAATTGCTCGAAATCAAAGAGGAACCAGCACTATGGAAATCTAGCTACAGGCAAATCAGGCAAGAAGAGGTTGTGCTAGCAAGAGTACGCATAGGGCATACACATCCAACCCATATATATCTACTCAAGCAGGAGGTTCCACCTCAAAGCGCGAATTGCACTTTACCACTTACCGTCAAGCATATACTATTAGATTGTAAGCAGTATTCCTATTTCTGAAAAAATGGTTTCCTTTCACTATCACGACTGAAAGAGCCCCTATCACTTGCCCACATTATTGGAAACAATGCAAATTTAAATGAACTATTTACCTTTCTTAAGCAGATACAAATATACGATCTTCTATGATGACAAACTGACCGAAATCTTATATTAAAACATATCATAGGAACAGGCACATTTTGGCCTTAGTTGCCCTTGTGCCCAAAAACACCAATACCAACATCAGGCAAATTTTGATCTTAGCACAGTCAGTCAAGAGTCTATCAACGATGCAGTTAAGTACATCACAGAAAATATTGTCCAAGCAGCTGCGAATGCTGTTCGAAAAACATCTGTCTGGTTTCCACCATTTCCTAAACCTCAGTGGAATTCACAATGCACAGCAGCAAAAAAGGCTCAAAACAAAGCGTGGGGGATATTCCGCCGATATCCTACCACGACCAACCTTATAGCCTTTAAACGTGCACGAGCCAATGCACGATATATCCGCTGTCAGAGTCAAAAGGAATCGTGGATCCGTTTTACATCATCTATTAACCAGTCTACAAACTCTAAGAGTCTGGGATAAAATCCGGAAAATGAAGGGAAAATATACATCCCACCCTTCTTCAATCCTAGATTATAATGGATGCGCTATTGCAGATCCAACTACAATAGCCAATGCTCTTGGGGAAACATTCTCTAACATCTCCGCAACATCCTCGTACTCCCCAGAGTTCCTGGTCCTGAAATATAAAATCGAAAAACAGGCACTTAACTTTAAATCTAAGAGCATTTATCCCTACAACGGGGATTTCACTATTCAAGAACTGGAAAGAGCCCTCGCTCTTTCCAAAGCAAGTGCCGTTGGACCAGATGGCATCCATTATGAAATGATTAAAAATCTTTCACCAAAATCTATGGATTGTCTGCTCCTGCTGTATAACAAAATCTTTACTGAAGGGCAGTTTCCGGACTCCTGGCGAAAGGCAATCGTTCTTGCCTTCCCTAAGCCAGGAAAGGATCCAAAAGTCACCACCAACTATCGTCGTATTGCTCTGACTAGCTGTCTGTGCAAAATCCTGGAGAGAATGGTTAATTCTCGTTTAATGTGGTATCTAGAATCAAATGACCTTCTCTCCAACATCCAGTGCGGCTTCCGAAGGAACCGGTCCACTTTGGACCATCTTATTAGATTGGAAACATCCACCCGGGATGCTTTCCTAAAACGCAAACACTTGGTGTTGGTGTTCTTTGACATGGAAAAAGCGTACGACACAACTTGGAGATTTGGCATTTTAAAAGATTTACATAGCCTAGGCCTTAGAGGGCATCTCCCTTTTTTTATTCAAAACTTTTTAGCCAAACGATCATTCCAAGTTCGTGTGGGATCCTCACTCTCTCGCTCCTTTAGCCAAGAGGAGGGAGTACCACAAGGATCAGTATTAAGTGTCACACTTTCTGCCATCAAAATAAATTCAATCACAGAACAACTTCCTCCAACTGTAAACAGTGCCCTCTATGTTGATGACTTTAGCATTTTTTGTCAGTCGTGCAACATGAGGGTTATTGAAAGACAACTGCAGAAAGCCATTGATAGTCTGAATTCCTGGGCACTTGCTAATGGCTTCAGGTTCTCGCCGGAGAAGACCGTTTGCGTACACTTTTGTCGCAAGCGTAATTATAATCCTGAACCTGAATCAAGGCTCGGACAAAATGCTATTCCAGTAGCAGCGAACACAAAATTCTTGGGACTCATATTCGATAAAAAACTGACCTTTTTGGATCATATTCGTCAACTCCACACAAAGTGCACACGTGGGCTTAATATTCTCCGCTCGCTCTCCTGTACATCATGGGGAGCAGACCGATGTACCCTTCTTCGGCTTTACAGTGCACTTGTGCGATCCAAACTAGATTATGGGTCCCAGGTATATTCCTCAGCCAGAGACAGTGCCCTTCGATGGTTGGACCCTGTCCATCATCAGGCTCTACGTATTGCTACTGGAGCATTTCGAACATCTCCTGTCCAGAGCTTATATGTCGAAGCAAACGAACCACCGTTATCGCTTCGTCGTAAGCAGTTGTCTCTAAAATACGCCTTAAAACTGAAATCCCTGCCAGACCATCCTACGTGGCTATCCGTTTTTGAGCCACGATGGGAAAATTTGTACAACACACGTAAGACTGCCAATCGTCCTTTTGGTATTCGTCTCCAAGAGCTACTCAAAGAACTTAATATCAAGGTAGACAAGGTTGCCCAAACACCAAAGCAACCCTTTCCACCCTGGCATGCTCATGTCCCGGTATGTGACTTGTCCCTCAGAAATTGGGGAAAGTCGGACACTCCATCATCGGTCTACCTGCAGCTTTATTCAGCACACCGAGCTGAACATTACGACTTCGCGCCAGTCTACACAGACGGTTCGAAATCGGAATCATATGTGGGATCTGCTGCTGTCTTTACAGACAGCACTACATCGGAGCAGATTCCCTCTGAATGCAGTATATTTACTGCAGAGCTGCATGCTATAGAGTTAGCCTTGGATCACATTAGTGAATGCCAATACCAACGGTTCATTTTATATACCGACTCTCTTAGCATGTTACAGGCTTTAATATCTGTGAGATATAATCCTCATCCAGTTCTGTCTGGCATTCAGCAGAAGATTCACGTTCTCTATGAACGCGAATATGATATCCGCTTTTGCTGGATTCCCAGCCACATTGGGATTAGGGGAAATGATTTGGCTGACGCCGCAGCCAAATCAGCAATTTCCAATAATAACCGCTGCCTATCAGTCCCCTATACAGACTACAGGCAAATAATACACCAAAACAAACACTCCCAATGGCAGGACTCGTGGAATAGACAGACTGGAAATAAACTATATTGTATAAAGCCTGTAATTGAACCGTGGCAGTCTAGTCTGCGCAGGAATCGTAAGGAGGAAGTTGTTCTTGCCCGGACCCGCATAGGACACAGTCATTTAACTCATTCATTTCTGCTGAGGGCTGATAACCCTCCTATGTGTGTGTCCTGTGGCACAATTTTAACAATAAGACACATTTTAGTTGAATGCCCAGATTTTAGCAATATCCATCTTACTGCTTTTAATCATCTGACTGAGCCGTATACACTCAGTCAGATTTTATCCGACAATGACAATGTGTCTGCTATTTTTAGATTTTTAAAATCAATAAATATTTTTACTCGTTTATAAAATTTACATTTTTCTTATACTTCTTGACATAGTGACCTAACTAGTTAGGTCACTGAAAGTTTAAAGTTTAAATTTTTTTAAAAATGACATGGTCTTGGTGCATTATAGCCTTAATAGCTAATGCGCCAAAAAAACCAAAACAAAAAAACAAAGCTTAAAAAAGATAAACATACTCAGAGCCTTATCTGCACAAACGTGGGGTGCAGATCGTACCTCCCTTCTTCGATTATACAGGGCATTAATCAGATCTCGTCTTGATTATGGTGCTCCCATTTATGACTCTGCCAGAAAGAGCGCATTACGCTGGCTTGATCCAGTACAACACAGTGCACTGAGGATTGCACTTGGCGCATTCAGAACATCGCCAGCACATAGCCTTTACATTGATGCTCACGAGCCGCCACTATCTTTACGTAGAAAATTGCTTTTGCTGAAGTATTCTGTCAAGATACAATGTTGTTCCTCACATCCCATTCAGCCATATCTTTTCAATCTGCCATTTGAAAATCTGTACCGAAATAAACCTAGCATAGTAAAACCAGCTGGTCATCGCCTTCTTGAACTACTGCAGGTATGGAATATATCCATCCATTCCGTACAACAAGTCGCCACTTATACTCAACCACCATGGGTTCCACTTCCTATACCGACCTGTGACACTTACCTCTGTCAGTGGGGAAAGAATATCTTGCAATCATCAAATATCAGACAAGTTCATGCTGTTCACACTCAAAAATATATTGATTTTTTACCAATATACACAGATGGCTCTAAATCCAATTCAAAAGTTGGAGCAGCTGCAGTGTTTCCGAATACAATTGTATCAGCAGCCCTTCCTTCTGAATTCAGTATCTTCTCAGCTGAATTATTCGCAATTAAACTAGCTTTAAAAAATCTCCCTCCTGACTGCTCTTTAAAATCAGTAATTTACACTGATTCTCTCAGCTCAATCAAGGCTTTGTGCAACTCCTCAGATAAGTTTCACCCTGTTATAAATGAAATTAGAAAATTATTACTAAAATTATAGAACGCAACCAACTGGTCATCTTCTGCTGGATACCAGCACATTCTGTATTTTAGGCAATGAACTGGCTGATAAAGCTGCAAAAAAACCCGGCCCCGGGTGCCAAGCGTTATAGTGATCAAGCGATTCTCAGTGATTTCTAGAGCGTTTTTCTTGAAGCTGCAGTTTTTGTTCAGTTAAAAAAGTTTTCTTACGTTTTCATTAAATACTAGTAAACTTAGACTTACGATCTGTAAGTAAGTTTCAGAAAGGCAAATCACCTTTCTTTTTTTCATTTAAACTAATATACTAACTCTTATACCGCTTGGTCACTCTAGCGGCACTGCTCCTGCCTCCCCGTGGCGGGGCCGGTAACCTGGGAGAAGAAATCCACTCTCCCGGGGCTGAAAGGAGCAAAGATGGATAACAATTCGTTTCCACCTTTAGAGCCTCCGAGCTCAAAACTAGTGACTAAACACACCGATGATGACTTCTCCCAACCCAAGAGGTTGAAAACAAATCCTCAAGAGGAGATACCAGCATTTCTCATACTGCACTCTACATCAGACCAGCCTTTGAGTAAATTGTCCCCATTCCTTGTGCAAAAATGCTTAGAGGCTGTCGCAGGTTCACCAAAATCAGTAAGGCGACTCCAGTCTGGGGATCTTCTGGTAGAGACCATGAAATCCCAGCATTCTGCAAAGCTATTAAATCTGACAACTTTCGGCGGACATCCAATAAAAGTCACTCCCCATGCCACCTTAAATTCCTCCAAGGGAGTAATTGCAGAATGGGACTTATTAACCGTATCAGAGGAGGAAATAGTCAAAGAGCTACGAGAACAAAGAGTCATCCAAGCCAGGAGAATCATGACTCGTAAAGATGGTACTCTCATTCCAACAAGGAGCATAATCCTCACTTTTAGCTCTCCCATCTTACCAACATCTGTCAAAGCAGGCTATCTCCATTGCCGTGTCCGACCCTACATCCCAAACCCAATCAGGTGCTATAAGTGCCAAAAATATGGACACTCTCAGACTGCATGTAGAGGTGAGGCAATATGTCCTAATTGCGGATCGAAAGACCACAATCAATCCGATTGCAATGCTACCACTCCTAATTGCCCAAATTGTAAAGGGAATCATCCAGCTTTCTCTAAAATATGCGAACTATGGAAGCAAGGGAAAAAAATACAGAAATATAAAGTGGAAAACAAAGTCACTTATTCAGAGGCGAGAAGAGAAATAATCAAAATGGAGCCAAAGCGAACGTATGCCACAGCTGCCAAACAGGTGCAATCAGTAAGTATCCAAATGGACGTTACAGTTCCTCCTAATACATCTATCGCGAATTGGGCACGATCCATACTCACTTCTCCCAAACAGTGTCCTTCACAACAAACAACTGAACAAGCCAGCAATACTCCAATCTCCATTCCAGCCGATGCGTCAACAATGAAACCAAAAGCTACAGAAACCCCAATGGTGCATCCACGGATTTCAACGGAAATGGATATTGATCAGGAGAAAAATTCAGATGATGGAATTTTAGAACTCCACGCAACTGATGAGATAGACACAACACGTCCTTTCTTTCCTAAGAAAGACAAAGTAAAAATAGAGAGGTATAAACAAGCTACAACCAAAAAACTGTCAGAAGCAAAAACAACTAACAAGAACGCATAATGGAAAGAATTCTTCAGTGGAATTGTAGGGGCTTTCGTAATGCAAAAGATGACTTGCATGATCTCGTAAACCGCTATGAACCAGCATGTATATCCCTACAAGAAACCTATTTAAATCCACAAGTGTGTCCTACCATTAAAAATTATACCATGTTCAGAAGAGATAGGAGTATCGACTCGCCAGCTCGTGGAGGCGTGGCAGTTCTTGTTAGAAATAATATTCCATCTAAACCTGTTGCTCTTCAGACTCCTTTTGAGGTAGTGGCAATGCGCGCAGAAATTGGCATGACTATTACAATAGCATCTATATATATTCCCCCAAATTCCTCAATCTCCTCAGAAAATCTAGAAAATCTAATAGACCAGCTACCACCTCCTTTCTATTTACTCGGAGACTTCAATGCTCATCACTCGCTGTGGGGATCTCCAACAATCGACAAAAGAGGTAAACAAATAGAAAATCTTCTCGATGTGTGCCAACTTACCCTTTTGAATACCGGAGAGCCTACCTATATACATTTTTCAACAGGATCCATGAGTGCAATAGACCTTTCAATCTGCTCTCCCTCCATATGTACTAATACGGAGTGGTCAGTTCTTGAAAATCCACTAAATAGTGATCATCTACCAATTCTCTGCAAGCTGCAAACACGGGTAAACTCCCCTTTGCCGGGTCGCTCCAAATGGAAATTTCGTAGGGCACACTGGAATGAATATGCTTCAAATGTTCAGTTAGATGATGAAATAATTCAACTTCAACCCATAGATTATGTCACACAACATATAACTAATCAAATATTACAAGCTGCCAACTCTACAATACCAAAGTCCTTGCCTGGGAAACGCAAACACAATAATTACTGGTGGAATCCGGATTGTACATACGCTAAACAGGAAAAAAATAGGGCTTGGAATTTGTTCCGCAAATTCCCCACAACCAGTAACCTAATTAGTTTTAAAAGAATGAAAGCTAAGTTCCGCCAAATAAGAAGGAAAGCAAAAAGAGAAGCATGGATTAGCTTTTCCTCTAGTATAAACAAGGACACAGATATCAGACTCATCTGGAAGAAAATACGAACAATTGATGGCAAATATGTCCAGTCCCCATCCTCAATATTAAACTGGAAAGGAAAGGAGTTGTCCTCTCCGGCAGAAATTGCAAATGCCTTAGCCGAATCATTTGCCAGTATATCAGGTGTATCCACCTACGACCCAATCTTTCAGAAAATTAAAAAATCATCAGAGCAGCATAAGATCAATTTCTCCACCAGAGTTTCACACCCGTACAACCAGCCATTTACATTAACAGAACTTTTAGGGGCGCTCAATAAAACTTCCAGTAGTGCTGCTGGTCCAGATGGGATCTACTACATCATGATAAGCCAACTAAACAACAGAACAAAAAGGGTATTGTTAAAATATTACAATCGAATATTTCTAGAAAATATTTACCCAAACTCATGGCGTCACTCAATTATACTAGCCTTTCCAAAGCCAGGAAAGGATCGCAGCTTTCCACATAATTACAGGCCGATTTCATTGACCAGCTGCTTAGGCAAAGTCTTGGAAAAAATGGTTCACAGGCGGCTAACGTGGTTCCTGGAAACTAACAACTTGCAAAATAACAATCAGTACGGGTTTCGAAAGAACCGGTCCACGTTAGATGTAATGATAAAAGCAGAAGCAAACATCCGAAATGCCTTCATAAGGGGACAACATCTGGTCATGATCAATCTTGATATTGAGAAAGCCTTTGATAACACCTGGCGATACGGTGTACTTCAAGATCTTCATTCTTTTGGCTTGAGAGGTCATTTACCCCACTTTATACAAAACTTCCTATGCCACAGAACATTTCAGGTTAGATACATGAACAATTTATCTAAATCATTTGAACAAGAGGAGGGTGTTCCTCAGGGGTCCATTCTTAGTCCGACGTTATTTTCAATAAGAATTACAAACATGACACAGGATGTACCTAATACAGTAGAATCGTATATGTTCGCTGATGACCTCGTTGTTTCTTGTCAATCCCAATCCATGAACACCATTGAAAGGCAACTCCAAATTTCCATCGCTAAAATTGAATCATGGGCATTGCGGAATGGCTATTCCCTATCAGAAAAGAAATCTAGTGCAATTCATTTTTGTAAAAAACGCAAACTTCACCCAGATCCAGAAATATTTTTAAAAAACAACCTGATTCCTGTCACTAACAGTTTCCGACTGTTGGGGTTATATTTAGATAACAAACTTAATTTTGCTTCCCATATTGCTTTCCTTCGAACTACATGTCTAAAAAAACTGAGCATCCTGAGAGCAGTCTCTGCTAAGTCCTGGGGTGCTGACAGAAGCTCTCTCCTTCATCTGTATAGAGCTTTAATAAGATCACGATTAGACTATGGATCACCCGTCTATGACTCCGCTAGGAAAAGTTCACTATTACGTCTGAACACCATACAGCATAGTGCTCTTAGGATAGCTGTGGGAGCCTTCAGAACATCTCCGGTCCACAGCCTGTATATTGAGGCAAATGAACCCCCTTTGCATCTCAGGAGAAAATCCTTATTGTGTAAGTATGCAGCAAAAATTAAAAGCATGCCATTCCACCCTAGCTGGCAGTACCTGTTTGATCCTCAATATGCTGAATTATATCACAATAAGCCTAATGAAAACCGCCCTGCAGGGATTCGACTGCAAGAACTCACAATCAGTTGGGATCTTAAATTTCACAACATATTCAAAGACCTTGCTACTCCTGAAACTCCCTGGACTGAATTCTCACCTCTCTGCGACAATTTCTTTTCAAGATTGGGAAAATCCTCTCTGGCAAATATAAACTATCAACAGCTCCATAAAACTCATTTGTTGGAAAATTCAGATAAAGTACCTATCTATACTGATGGCTCCAAAACAGATGCAGCTGTTGGTGCTGCAGCAGTTTCTTCTACCTTTTCAGATGCTGTGTCTCTTCCAACGGAATGTACTATCTATACTGCAGAATTATTTGCTATTAAACTAGCTCTAGATAGAATACACAACAGCTGTATAAAGCAATCCCTGATATACACAGACTCCTTAAGCGCAATCACTGCCATTCAAACTACCATGTCGCCCTCACATCCGATTCTTAAAGAGATACGGTCCAAGTTATTTTACTGTCAAAAAGACAACCAGAAGGTTACCTTCTGCTGGATACCTGGTCATGCAGGCATTCCAGGTAATGAACAAGCGGACGCCGCCGCTAAACACCCTGACTCAAGCAATTCCAGGCAACAAACAGTGCCCTACACCGACTACAAATCCATCATTGAAACAGCATGTAGGAAGCAATGGTCTGACCTCTGGAAAGCTCAAATAAATAATAAACTGCTGCAGATAAAAAAAGAGCCAAAATTGTGGACATCTAGTATCAGGAAAAGCAGGCGACAAGAAGTAATTCTAGCAAGGCTCCGCATTGGACATTCACATCCAACTCATCTGTATTTGCTTATGGGAGAGAACCCTCCTCAGTGTTTGTTGTGCCAGTCGCAGTTGACAATATATCATATTCTCATTGAATGTCCCCAACTTTCAACTACCAGAAAATCAACCTTTACATCCCTATCCCATTTGAAGGAACCGATTACCTTATTGCAGATTCTTGGCAATGATGCAAATTTGGAGGAACTGTTTACTTATTTGAAACAGATAAATCTTTATAATAGCCTATGATCACAATAACATGAGAAATTAGTGATAAGCAAATATCGAACAGGCACAATATGGCCCAAGAGGCCCTTGTGCCAGAAAACCCAAATACAACAACAACAGCAAAAAACCCAACCAGCTTAGATTTAACCAATATCCCTGTTCCAGCCTCAGACTATGCACTAATGATTCATGCTGCATGCCTATCAGAATGGACAGAACTATGGCATTCCCAAACGAATAATAAACTCTTACAGATTAAACAAGTTCCGAAAATCTGGCTCTCCAGTGTCCGGACATCAAGGCGGGAAGAAGTAATTCTTTCAAGAGCAAGAATAGGACATACTTACCTGACCCATCTTCATTTACTCACAGGAGATGATCCACACAGTGTCCACATTGTTCTCTAAATTTGACAGTGAAACACATTCTCATTGAATGCCCACACTATAAACAAAACAGAAATACCACCCTGCTATCTTTAGTTAACCCTCGAAAACCAATAACTCTAGAGAATATTATTGGTGACAATGCAAATATTCCGGAATTTTTTAACTTTCTGAAACAAATTGGAGATTTTAGTCATTTCTGATTTCTGCCTTTTCTGATGTGACAAGAATTTCTCATATATTATTACAATAAAGGAATAGGCGCATTATAGCCAAAGCAGCTTATGCGCCATAAAACCCCCCACAACAACAACAACAACAACAACCAAATTCACTACATGATGATAAAGTAACTTGACCACCAATCCCAAATGGCATTACTTGAACTGTTCAACAAAATCTTTCTAGAAAACCAGTTTCCAGATAGTTGGCATCATGCAATAATTCTGGCCTTCCCAAAACCGGGAAAGGATCTTTCTAATCCACGCAACTACCATCGAATTGCTTTAACAAGTTGCCTAGGCAAAGTTATGGAAAAAAATCATCAACGGTCGTTTAATGTGGTATTTGAACAGTAATAATCTTCTCGACTCGGCACAGCACGGTTTCAGGAAAAATCGCTCAACACTAGACCTACTTATAAAATTAGAAAACAGTATACGGAATGCCTTCATCCGAAAGGAACATCACGTCATGATCTGCTTTGATATAGAAAAAGCTTATGATACAGCATGGCGTTATGGAATCCTTCAAAACCTATACCTCCTTGGTTTACGTGGACATCTTCCTAAATATATCCAAAATTTCTTGCAACACAGGACATTCCAAGTTAGGCAGCAGACAATGCTTTCAAAGGTTTTCATCCAAGAAGAAGGAGTGCCTCAAGGATCTGTGCTTAGCGCGACCCTGTTTGCTATTAAAATAAACACAATAACCGAGCAAATTCCAAGAATCGTTGACGCAGCTTTATACGTTGACGATTTCAGCATTTCATATCACTCTCAGAATATGCGAAGTATAGAACGGCAGCTACAAGGAACAGTAAACAAAATAAGCAAATGGGCTCAAACAAATGGCTTCCGGATTTCCACACAAAAAACTGCGTGTATACACTTCTGTAGAAAACGAAACCTACAGCCTGATCCTGAATTGAAACTTGACGGACATATTATCCCAGTAGTACCAAGCATAAGATTCTTAGGACTTCTTTTGGATAAGAAACTAACATTCCTTGATCACATTAAACAACTCAGGCTTTCTTGCATAAAGAAATTAAACATTCTCAAAGTTCTTTCCGCAACAACTTGGGGAGCAGATCGATATACACTTCTCAAACTTTATCGATCTATAGTTCGTGCCAAACTAGATTATGGAGCAGCTGTTTACGACTCGGCTAAACCAAGTGCTTTGAGATGGTTAGACCCCATACACCACAGTGGACTCCGTATAGCACTTGGCGCTTTTCGAACTTCACCTATACAAAGCCTTTATGCAGAAGCCCAATGAACCTTCATTGGAGCTTAGACGACAGAACTTGTTATTGCACTATGCCGTCAAGATAAAATCTATCAGTGATCATCCAAATAGAGATTTTCTGTTTTCATATAACTGGGAAAACATATACCAAGCCCATCCACGGATGAATCGACCTGCCAACATCCGTCTTAAAGATTTACTACTAAGCCGAGAGCTTGATTATGACAACGTAGCTACTGCAATTACACAGACCATTCCACCATGGTGCATAGTTCAACCCATATATGATATGTATTTTCAAACCTGGGGGAAAAACACACTATCCAGGAAAAACTACCAGCAGTTATATGCAGCATACAAAGAACAATATCCACATCACACTTTCATATATATAGATGGGTCTAAATCAGAGACTTGTGTAGGCGCTGCAATTCATTTTGAGGATCGTACCTTCATCCAACAACTCCCAAAAGAATGCAGTATTTTTACTGCTGAATTACAAGCCATTTCAATGGCTATAAACCAAATCAAACATAAACAGATAGCAAACAGCATTATTTTCACGGACTCGCTTAGCTCTGTTACTGCCATGCAGAACGCAAATACCAAAGGACACCCGATCCTACAACATATCCAAATTTCAGTATCAAAGGTATTACAAACAAATCACAATATCAGAATCTGCTGGATCCCCGGCCACACAGGAATAACTGGAAACGAAAGAGCAGACAAAGCAGCAAATGAAGCTTCCACATCTGATTATGCCTTTCATACAATGCCATATACAGATTACAAGTCCTTGATCCACCAAAGCAGTATAAAACAATGGGAAAAACACTGGCTAGATCAGAGTAGCAACAAACTTCGCCTAATAAAAGAAACACTTTGACCATGGTCTACTAGCTTCCGATCGAATAGACAGGAAGAAGTGATCCTCGCTCGATTGCGAATCGGGCATACACATATGACTCACTGTTATCTACTCAGAGGTGAAGACCCCCCCCCAATGCCAAAACTGTCAAGTTCCGCTGACTATACAACACTTCATGGTGAACTGTCCAAAATTTCATAGAGAACGTCAAAGAGCCTTTCAATCAATAAACAAAACAATCTAATGCTTAAAACAATTTTAGATGACCGGCCAAATATAACCGAAGTTTTATGCTTCCTTAAGTTAACTGGATACTTTCAAAACATATAAAATTAATAGTACACCTTCTATAGAGAAACTACACAAATATATATAGCAAAGTCTTGGTTCCACCATAAACCACAAGTAAAGTAAAAAAAATGCTGATATACAAAACTCTCCTACCTAGGCTAGGCGCATTATAGCCTAAGCTGCTCTTGCGCCAATAGCTTGCAAATAACAACAAAAACAATAACAACCTTATACACTGATGCCTGAAAAGCCTCATTCAGTAACCTCCAAAATCTTCAAGAACCTTTGACACTCCGACAGCTCATAGGTAATGATACAAATCTCCCGGAATTTTTCTGCTTCTTAAAACGGATACATCTGTATAATTGGTTCTAACTGTTTTTATAGACACCGTGTAATCCTCACCTCGTTTATAGGCGCAATATGGCCTAAGTAGCCCTTGCGCCAGAAATAATCATACCAATACCCCTATAGAGACTGCAAGCTACTAATCCATAAAAAAATTATGCGCACGTTGGCAAGAAGCTTGGAATGGGTGCCCTACCAACAAGTTAAATGAAATTAAGCCTGTAATAATGCATTGGCATTCTAGTTAGCACTGGGTTGGCCAGGAGGAAGTAGTTCTTGCTAGGTTACGAATAGGACATTCTCACCAGATGCATTTGTATTTGCTGAGGGCTGATGATAATCCTGTGTGTAGATATTGCAACGTATTTTTAACTATACATCATATTTTAGTAGAATGTACATCTTTTAATAATTAACGCCGTTTAAGATTTAGCCATCTGTCTCAGCCTTCTGCACTCAGGCAGATTTTATCGGATGACGACAATGTGTCAGATATACTCAAGTTTTTAACTTGAGTACATCTCTATAACTTATAGGTATTGTGTAAACACCAATGTGCCATAGGTATGGCATTTATGCCATATGTTATTTTATTGTATATTTTTACATATTTCTTATATATTTATATTTTATACTTGGCACACAATAGTCTTAGATGCTGATGTGCCATAAAACTCCTAATAACCAACCAACCATACTACAGAGCTCCATGCCATCAAGCTCGCCCTGAAAAAGATCTCACTCCTGTCAATAAATAAAAGCATAATATATACTGATTAACAGAGTGCTCTTTTAGCTTTGAAAAGCAGTTTCACGCCTTGCACTGCAGAATTGTATGCAATTAAATTAGCCCTAGAGAAAATCAACACTTTTGCCAATGCTAGCAGTGTAATATACACTGATTCCACGAGTGCTGTGTCTTCACTGGACAATAAATATTCTGTATTTCATCCCATCATAAAACAAATCCTTTCCTGTTTAAACCATCTAAGGAATAAAAATCATTCGGTGAAATTTTGCTGGATCCCAGGACATACTGGAATAGCAGGTAATGAAAGAGCAGATCAGGCAGCCAAACAACCAAATAGTAGAGCACCAGAAATTTACGAAGTACCATACGTGGATTATTTGAAACTTATAAAAGACATCTGTACACTGCAGTGGTCAGAAATATGGAAGTCGTAAAGGAATAACAAACTGCTCCAAATCAAAGAGGAACCAGCATTATGGGATTCCAGCTACAGACAAAACCGCAGGAAGAAGTTGTACTGTCAAGTCTCAGGATAGGACATATGCACCTAACCCATATGTTTATTCTCATCGGGGACAACCCACCTCGTTGTATATATTGTACATCACCACTTACAGTCAAACATATACGTTTAGAATGTACGCACTTTTCCCTTCTTAGAAAAAAAATATTTTCCATTCTCAGTCACGATTTGAAGAATCTCTATCGCTTACCCACATTATTGGAAATAATGCCAGCCTAACTGAACTGTACACCTTCCTTAAACAAATACACTCACATGAATCAATCTGATGCTAAACTGAACCAAATTATTATATAATTGTACAATGACAATATAGGAACTGGCACATTTTGGCCTATGCTGCCCTTGTGCCCTTAAACACTCATACCAATATCAATCACACCTTGTTTGTTGTTGTTGTTATTTTGGTTTTTAGGAGCATTAGCAACTAAGGCCATATTGCTCCGAGGATATGCGGTGGTCATTCCGTGACCTTTCCGCATCCTCCATATTTGGTGGGCACAGGCTCGAACCCCGGTCTAATCAAGAAGCGTGTGCTACGCACTGCTGTTCCTGCCCACCTGGCTACAGAGGCGCCAATCACACCTTGCAATGCTTTATTAAAGCTAATAAAACATGAGCTGATATGTCTTTGTGAGCATCAGCAAACTGTTGTCTTCTCTTGGATCCCAGTTCACAGTGGTATTCTGGGAAATGAATGTGCAGATGATGCTGCAAAGCATCCCTCCAGCATAGCCTCAACAAATGATCTAGTACCATATTCTGATTACAGACACAATGTATGGAGAACGTGCTTGTTTGTTTATTATTTGGTTTATAGGAGCATTAGCAACTAAGGCCATATTGCTCTGGGGATATGGGGTGGTCATTCCCTGACCTTTCCGTATCCTCCATATTTGGTGGTCACAGGCTCGAACCCCGGTCTAATCAAGAAGCATGTGCTACGCACTGCTGCTCCTGCCCACCTGGCTATGGAGGCGCCTAGCAGAACATGCATGGAACAATGGGCACACCTGTGGAAAATGCAAACAAATAACTAGGTATTTTAACTGAAACTTGAACCTCAAGTATGGACATCTAGCCTTCGTAAAAATAGAAAAGAAGAAGTAATGTTAGCCAGAACCCCGAATAGGTCATACTCATCTCACACATCTCTACTTGCTTATAGGAAATGATCCTCTGCAATGTGCACACTGCTCGCAACCACTTACAGTAAAACATATACTTCTTGAATGTAGATTGTTCAACAATGCCCAACGAATGACTTTCACTATCATTTCTGATCTACAACAACCTCTGTTTCTCAATAGTATCATAGGTAAAGAAGCAAATCTTTCTGAATTCTTTCTCAATTTAAAACAAATTCAAATCTCTCTCTCTCTCTCTCTCAGGGTAACTTGGAAATTTTTTTTCCCCCTGGTGCAGCATAAGCCTCAGGCTTCCTTGCACCATATGGGTATTAATAATAATAATAATAATAAAAAATGTATGACTGTTTCTAACTGCTCCTCGTATAGTTATCATAAGTGACTCAATTAATTTGGGAAGCACAATGTGGCCTAAGTAGCTCTTTGGCCAGAAAATACCACCACAACAACATCATGGAAGCGAATGACTAAACTATCACTCATGGTTTCCAAGAAAACCCATTAGTCCTAATCCAAAATTTCACCAAATATACAACGAAAAAAAAAAAAAAAAAAAAAAAAAGACAGAAATACTCTCATAGCATAAGTATTTGTGTCCAATACTGCAATTAATAAAAAAAAATAGGAAAGATCAGCCTTTCAAATTATTCCAGATAACCAACGTTCTACTGTATTGCATATGGGTAGCACTAACCCCAACGTTACATACCAACTGTGTGGTACTATACTCAAGGTAGTGAAAAATGAAAGACCTGGGGGTAATTGTGCAGTCAGATATCAGGTTCGCTGAGCAATGGAGACAGGCTGCCAAGACAGCTTTTTGTCGTAAGCGTAATCATCATCCTGAACCTGAATTAAGGCTCGGACAATATGCTATTCCAGTAGCAGCGGACATAAAATTCTTGGGACTCGTATTTGATAAAACGTTGACCTTTCTGGATCACATCCGTCAACTCCGCACAAAGTGCACAAGAGGGCTGAATATTCTGCGCTCTCTTTCCTCTACATCTTGGGGTGCGGATCGATGAACCCTACTACGCATCTACCGTGCACTGCTACGATCCAGACTAGATTACGGGTCCCTGGTATACAATTCGGCCAAGAGACAGTGTTCTTCGTTGGCTGGACCCTGTCCATCGTTTGGCTCTCCGTACCGCTATTGGGGCATATCGAACATCTCCAGCCCAGAGCTTATACGTCGAAGCAAACGAACCGCTATTATCGCTTCGATGAAAGCAGTTGTCTCTAAACTATGCTCTAAAACTGAAATCCCTGCCAGACCATCCTACGTGGCTATCCGTTTTTGAGCCACGATGGGAAAATTTGTAGAACACCCGTAAGACTGCCAATCGCCCTTTTGATATTCGTCTCCAAGAGCTACTCAAAGAACTTAATATCAAGGTAGACAAGGTTGCTCAAACACCGAAGCAACCCATTCCACCCTGGCATGCTCATGTTCCGGCATGTGACTTGTCCCTTAGAAATTGGGGAAAGTCGGACAATCCATCGTCTGTCTACCTGCAGCTTTATTCAGCACACCGAGCTGAACATTGACTTTGCGCCAGTTTACACAGTGGGACCTCGTAGTCGGAATCATATGTTGGATCTGCTGCTGTCTTTACAGACACCACTACATCGGAGCAGATTCCCTCTCAATGCAGCATATTTACTGCAGAGCCGCTATTGAGTTAGCCTTGGATCACATTAAAATTCATTGGATTCATTTTATATTCCGACTCTCTCAGCGTGTTACAAGCTTTAATAACTGTGAGATATAATTTTCATCCAGTTCTGTTTAGCATTCAGCAGAAGATTCACTTTCTCCATGAACGTGAATATGATATCCGCTTCTGCTGGATTCCCAGCCACATTGGGACACTACATGGCGTCATGGGATTATTATGGACCTTTACCACTTGGGGTTTAGGGGCCATTTGCCGAAAATAATTCAAAATTTTCTGCAATTGCGTTCTTTTCAGGTCCGATATAAAAATGTACTCTTTGCATCCCACATTCAGGAAGAAGGAGTCCCGCAGGGATCGGTACTTAGTCCAACACTATTTTCAATCCGAGTTAGCAGCATAACACGAGACATCCCAAAAACTGTTGAAACTTACATGTACGCAGATGACCTTACAATTTCTTGTCAATCTCAAAGTATGAACACCTTCAAACGGCAGCTCCAACTTGCCATTACCAAAATACAATCGTGGACTTCACGGAATGGCTACAGACTATCAGAAAAGAAATGCACTCTCACCCACTTTTGCAAGAAACGAGCTCTCCATCCCAATACAGAATTACAAATAAACAATATTCCAATCCCACTTGTAAGTACCGTTAAATTCCTTGGAGTGATATTAGATAGCAAGCTGAATTTCCAAGCTCGCATCTCTCATTTAAGAAATACATGTCTAAAGCATCTGAATATACTGCGATCAGTCTCGGCTATGTCATGGGGCACTGATCGGTATACACTATTGCATCTTTATAGAACTTTAATCCGGTCACGGCGAGATTATTGTTGTCCGGTGTATGACTCTGCCAGGAGCAATACTTTACAACATCTAAATAATGTCCAGCACAGTGCTCTCAGGACTGCGTTTGGCGCTTTTAGGACTTCTCCAATCCAGAGTCTCTATATCGAAGCACATGATCCTCCATTACATCTTCATAGGAAATCATTACTGCTCCACTATGCTGCTAAGATCCAGAGTCTTGCATCTCACCCCAGTTGGGAGTATCTTTATAATACTCAGTGGGATTTGTTATATGACAGCAAGCCAAATGAAAACAGACCTGCTTCACTCAGGATTAAAGAGCTTTCTCAGAGTTGGAATATCAATTTAAGCGATATTTTTCAGGACACAACTGCACCTGTTCCACCTTGGACATACGTTTCTTCCTCCCACGATACACATTTTTTGGAGTGGGGAAAGAATACTGTACCTTCCTTTAATATCAGGCAGTTGCACTTAGCTCACACTACTCTGAACTCCCATGCCTGTAAAGTCTATACTGACGGATCCAAAACAGCTAGTGCGGTTGGTGCAGCTGCAGTTTTTACTGCAGCTGCACTAACGGTTACTACCTCACTACCATTAGTCTGCAGCGTCTTCACAGCCGAATTATATGCCATCAAATTAGCACTCAGTAAAATTATTGAACTTTCCATCTCACCTGCCATAATTTACGCTGACTCGCTCAGTGCTGTTTCTGCCATAAGGAAGAATTTTTCATCTTCTCATCCTACCTTGAAACACATTCATTCTCAGCTATTTTCCTAGAGTGTGTCTAATCAATCAATTAGTTTTTGCTGGATCCCTGGCCATTCTGATATTCCGGGAAATGAAAGTGCGGATCTTGCAGCTAAAAATCCTCAACCAGCTGTCCCAGAACATCCTCAGGTTCCTTACACTGATTATAAGCCTGTTATTCGCAAAGCAAGTTAAGACAACTGGTCACAGATCTGGAAAAGTAACACCAACAATAAACTTTACCAGATAAAGCAAGAACCAAAGCTGTGGCTCTCAGGCTTTCGACAAAACAGACGAGAGGAAGTAGTACTGGCAAGACTCAGAATTGGACACACTCATCATACTCATCTGTTCCTGCTACGGTGGGGCGCCTCCGTAGCCAGGTGGGAAGGAGCAGCAGTGCGCAGCACACGCTTCTTGATTAGACCGGGGTTCGAGCCTGTCACCACCAAATACGGAGTATGCAGAAAGGTCAGGGACTGACCACCGCATATCCCGGAGCAATATGGCCTTAGTTCCTAATGCTCCTAAAAACCAAACAACAACAACTGCTACTGGGAGAAGATCCACCCCAGTGTTCATTCCTGTGACAGTCAACTTACTGTTAGGCATTTCCTCTTTGATTGCCCCCTATATTCAACCATACGGTCAAACACTTTTCAGTCGGTCTCTAGGTTGAACCTCTCACATGATTTAACTCATATCCTGGGAAATTAAGCAAACATAAAAGAACTTGTAATATATTTAAAACGTATTGGCCTATATAGGAGTATTTAATTTAACATCTACAGTGGTATATTTCGACTAAACAAACTATGAGCAGACACAATTTGGCCTCAGTAGCCCTTGTGTCGTTAAGCCAAATAACAACAACAACAACAACGATATAATTTTGAATATCATCTATACAGATAGAACTATGTATCTTAATATCACCATAGTTAAGCGCATTATGGCCTTTGCTGTCCTTGCGCCGTAAAGCCCTAAAACAAACAAACAAACAAACAAACAGGTTTGAAGTACAGAGAAAGGCAATGAGATTGGTGAGGGGAACAAAGAGACGCTCTTACTAAGAAAGGCTTCAGTTCTGCAAATTGCAGCATCTGGAAAATAGGTAGGCACCTGTGAGGATATCTGACTGAGCTGTTTAAGGCTCTAAATGGAATGAGCAAGCTCAATCCTGATGGGATTTTTCTTCTTGCTCAGACCACACAAGAGCGGGCACAAATTCAAACCGAGAAAGGATATTTGCAGAATAGATGTGCAGAAGTTTGCCTTTAGCCAGCGGGTGGTTGCTTGCTGGAACAAACTTCCATCTGTTGTGGAAGTTGATGGATTAAATAAATTCAAGGAAGAACTAGTCAAACTATTGGAGGGAGTGAATAGGCGAAATCAGAGGTGTCTTTTTTTTTGACTGATGCTGTATAAGCTTGCTTTCTTGCATCATTTGTTCCCACTAATGCTGATGCTAATTCTTAAGCTAATACATTTAACTGTGAATTATCAAGAATGGAAGAATTTGAATATTATTTAAGATGATTTTATGTTACCTTCTGTGGCACCTGCTAGACTCAAGAATACAAAGGTTGGATTTGTTATGAGAAATCGGAAGGATGAAGGAAGGTCGCGAAGGCTGGTTCCAAATCCTGCTTCTGTAGCTTGACTGTTTTCTAGGTTTTGATGCATTTCTGATACCTTGTCTGCTTTAATCTTCAAATATCCTGCAAAAAATATGCAACAACAAGATAACAATATATAAAATTGGCTCATGGCATATTTTACTTATTTTGTATGAAATTTTATCAAATTTTTTATACAAATCTAAGATAGTGAATAATTTCAATTTCATTATTTATATAAACCAATCATACCTTGAGAATGTAATCTTAAAAATTTTCTTCCTAACAATTTAAGAAGAAATTTCAGCAGATTTCAAAAAAATTACCGTATTTCTTCCAATGTAAGATGCACCTTAATTTCAGAAAAAAAAAAGCTTTGATTCTAAGAAAAAAAAATAAATAAATAAAATAAAACACTAAAATAAATCTAACAAATATTTTTGTTATAATAGAATTCAATTTACTAACAACAATAGTACCAGTATTTATCAGTAGGTATGTTATTCATCACTTCCTTCTGAATCTTCCGAGCCATTGATATCTGTATCTGAATCAATATCAGAGACTACTTCACATTCAGCCCTATCTAGGGCTTATGATTGATAAATAAATAAATGACGAATGAAAAATAAAAATTTAGTCCATTTGGTAAATCACATAATTCAAAATTTTTAACATTCATTTTCATTTTGCACTTGTCTACTTGTTTTTAATGCAAACTTTTTTTTTTGGTTAAAATTGATAGCTGGGAGTCACCAAAAATATCTTGAGTTGCTATTTATCACCCACATTATCATCCAGTATACAGCCCTAGTACTGGAATGGTGCTACAAACCACACTGAAGTAATGAATGGCTTTAACTATACCATCATTATGGATACTATACCTTTAACTATACCATGGCCCCGAGTGCCAAGCGAGTGACTATAGCGATTCCTAAGCGATTTTGAAAGCGATTTACTTAAAAGAGCGGTTGATTATAGAATAGTGTTATTTTTCTGAGCTTATTTAATTTTGCGCTTCTGAAGTAAAGAAGTTAGCGCACTTGACAGAAAGGCAAGACACCTTTCTTTTTGTATATAGGAATAACTTATTAACACACTAACAACTAATCTCTTTATCGCTTGGTCACTGGTGGCACCACTCCTGCCTCCACGTGGCGGGGCTGGAAGTCTGGGAGAAGAAAACCACTCTCCCAGGGCTAAAAGGAGCAGTAATGGAAAACACAAAACAGTCTAGCCATGGATCTACTGATCCAGATGTAGATAGACATGCTCTAGATCATGACTTAAATCCATCCCATGCCAAGAGACAAAAAAAAGAAGGGACAGATCATTCTGCTCCTCTCTTTTTAATATTGCATTCCTCCACAGACCAACCACTTAGTAAGTTATCTCCATTTTTGATTCAGAAATGTCTCGAAAATGTGGCTGGCCCTCCAAAAATGGTTCGTCGATTAAGATCTGGAGATTTATTAGTGGAGATGAACGAACATAGACATGCAGAGAGACTTCTGAAAATTTCTACCTTTGGTGGAATTCCCACAAAGGTTACACCACACGCCACCTTGAACTCCTCTAAAGGGGTAATATCAGAATGGGATCTCCTAAATGTATCGGAAGATGAACTTGTCCATGAATTAAACAATCAAAATGTAATCCACGCCAAAAGAATTTTGATCAAAAGAGATGGAGAGCTCGTCCCACTCGGACAGTTATACTGACCTTTAAAACACCAATTCTCCCCACAACTATAAAGGCTGGATACCTCAGATGTCATGTTAGACCATACATTCCCAATCCGGTACGGTGCTTCAAGTGCCAAAAATTTGGTCATTCGCAAACTGTATGCAGAGGTGCAGTCACTTGTGCTGCTTGTGGTTCTAAAGAACACACACATACTGATTGTAACAAGGAAACTCAAAATTGTCCTAATTGCCATGGAAATCATTCTGCCTTCTCTAAGGACTGCGATCAATGGAAACGAGAAAAGAATATCCAGAAATATAAAATAGAGCATAAGGTGTCATACCAAGAGGCAAAAAAACAATTTACAATTCCTGTTAAATCATCTACGTATGCGTCAATTACTCAACGACTATGCTCAGTATCAACTCAAACTGACTGCTCAGTCCCTCCAAATATCTCTATATCTGGTTGGGCTAAATCAGTACTTTCTTCATCAAAGGAAGCCTCTCCCTCCAGTTATGTAACAAAAGAGGTAAATACACCCGTATCAGTTCCTCCAGATAAGAATCCCATACTGCAACAGAAAGAACAAACCAAGAGCACTGAAAGAAGTGATAAATACAAACTCAGATCTGAAACCATGGACATCGATGAAAAAGCAGGCGATGACGATACAATTCTTGAAATTCATCCAGAAGATGACATCGACACAGGCAGACCAGTCTTCTCAAAGAAGGAAAAGGGAAAAATAGACAGGCGTAAACAGACTACTTCACGGATGTTAGCAGACACCAGTTAAAACCAAATAATGACTATAGTTATTCAGTGGAATTGCCGTGGGCTCCGTGCTAATGTAGATGACTTTTACGATCTATTAAATAAATATAAGCCTGTTGCAGTATGCATTCAAGAAACTAATCTCACAAATACAGCATCTATGACAATTAAGCATTATACCATATATAGAAAAGATAGAAGTTCCTCTAATTCAGCTCATGGAGGAGTAGCAGTCATAGTGAACTCTGTAGTTCCCTGTAGACCTATCCCCATACAAACACCTTTAGAGGCGGTTGCAGTTCGTGTCACCATTGGTATAACAGTAACATTAGTTTCGTTGTATCTATCACCAAACCATACATACAGCCTTGATGACTTAGATGATATAGTTAAGCAAATACCTGTTCCCTTCTGTATTATGGGTGACTGGAATGGCCATCACCCCCTATGGGGTTCCCAACATCTTGACTCTAGAGGACAGATGATAGAAAAATTTTTAGATAAACATAATCTAACTATTCTAAACACTGGTGATCACACATACATACACTCTCCATCTGGTTCAAGTTCAGCTATTGATCTTTCAATATGCTCCCCAGCAATATTTCCTATCATAGACTGGACTGTTACTGATAACCCTTGTGGTAGCGATCACTTTCCTATCATCTGTACCTTTAGCTCAAGTTCTCCTCCCCAGAGAGATATTAGGACAACCTGGAAATTTGAAAAGGCTAACTGGACTAAATACCAGGAAATAGCTCGAATAGATACTTCCGTCATTACAACCCTCACAATTGATTCTGCAGTCAGGTATACTACACGAAAAATAATGAAAGCATCGGAGGTAGCTATTCCAAAATCTTCACTCAAAATTAGGCTTCATCCAAAAATGTGGTGGAATGAAGCATGCAACAATGCTAAAAAAGAAAGAAATAAGTACTGGAATCTGTTTCGAAAATGTCCAACCACAGCCAACCTCCTACAGTTTAAGAGAGCCAGAGCTAAAGCTCGTCATATAAGACGAGAGAGTAAAAAAGAAGCATGGGCACGTTACGCATCTACCATTAACAGATCCACAGATACTTCTATAATCTGGAAAAAAATTAAACGAATTAATGGCAAATACTCGCAAACAACTTCTCCTATACTACTTGTAAGTGGGAAGGAAATTTCTGAACCTGTAGAGATTGCCAATGTCTTAGGTACTTCATTTGAAACACATTCAGCTGTTGCCACATACGAATCAGCATTTCAATTGCTAAAATCCCGGACAGAAAAATCCAAACTAAAATTTAATACTGCCGTCCCATACTCGTATAATCTACCTCTGACCATGATTGAATTGCGCAGTGCACTTTCTCGATTGAAGAACAGTGCTCCAGGCCCCGATGGAATTTTTTATCCCATGATCTCTCATTTAAGTGAGGATTCGTTAACTGCCCTTTTACAACTGTATAATAGAATTTTCCTAGAGGAGTATTATCCTGCTAGCTGGTGCCATTCTTATGTGCTAGCTTTCCCAAAACCGGGAAAAGACCACACAGATCCCAGAAATTACCGCCCTATTTCTCTAACCAGTTGTCTGGGAAAAACATTGGAAAAAATAGTTAACGCTAGACTGACATGGTTTCTAGAAACGGAAAACATTCTAAGTCCAAACCAGCATGGCTTCCGCAGAAGAAGATCTACACTTGATCTCATTATTAAAGCAGAAACAAATATCCGGAACGCTTTCCTCAGAAATGAGCACCTAGTCATGATATGCGTAGACATAGAGAAAGCCTTCGATACAACTTGGCGATATGGGATTCTTCAAGACTTACATAAATGTGGACTTCGGGGTCATCTGCCAATATTCATTAAGAACTTTCTAGGGAATAGATCCTTTCAGGTCAGATTCCGCTCTTCATTGTCTCGAGCATATGTACAAGAAGAGGGAGTTCCCCAAGGTTCAGTGTTGAGCGCCACACTCTTTGCAATTAGGATTGATGCCATAACCAAGTGCATACCTAACACAGTTGACGCATACTTGTATGCTGACGATCTTGCCATCTCATGTCACTCTCAAAATATGCGACTAATTGAAAGACAACTACAAGGTACCATTAACAAAATAGTCTCTTGGGCCAAAAACAATGGATATCGACTTTCTAAACTAAAAACAACTGCCGTACACTTCTGTCGCAAACGCTCTTTACATCCTGATCCAGACCTAAAGTTAGATTCTCATCGTATTACTTTCCAGCCTAGTATTAGATTCCTTGGTGTAATATTTGACAAAAAATTAAACTTCCTGGAACATATAAAGCATATTCGTACAAGTTGTCTTAGAAAACTAAATCTTCTCAGAGTAATTTCTTCTATGTCATGGGGTGCAGATCGCTACATGTTACTACAGTTATATCGCTCGCTGATTAGATCCAGGTTAGACTATGGGTCTCCTGCATATGACTCAGCCAGACCGAGTGCATTGAAATGGCTCGATCCCGTACATCATAGTGCCCTACGAGTTGCACTGGGGGCTTTCCGTACTTCACCAATCTTAAGCCTATATACCGAAGCCTATGAGCCACCGCTACACCTTCGACGACAAGTTCTGTTACTAAATTACGCAGCCAAAATCAGCAGTCTTCCACATCATCCCATATGGCAATATCTATTTATACCCAAATGGAGTAAACTTTATGAAAATAAACCACGGCTCAATAAACCATCTGGCATTAGGCTTCAAGCTCTTATCACAAGCTGGGACCTGAATTTTACTGACATTCTTCAGGATACTAGCATGGAAATACAGTCATGGCAAATGCCCCCGATACATACTGATAGACATTTTCAGCAATGGGGAAAGAATAACATTCCAGATTCCAACATAAGACAAATTCATAAGACCCACTCCGCTGAGTTTAGCACTTTCATTCAAATATATACAGATGGATCCAAAATTGGTAGAAAAGTTGGTACTGCTGTAGTATTACCAAATATCACCATCTCCAGACAGCTTCCGTCTGAATGCAGTACTTATACCTCAGAACTATACGGCATTGTTCTAGCTCTAGAGAATATCAAAGAAGAGTTGTATACCAAATCCATCATATATACGGACTCATTGAGTGCTGTGAATTCTCTACAGCGTCAATTCTTCCCTAGTCATCCGCTGGTACAAAAAATTTGGGCACAGCTACAAGAACTTCACAGACATGGACAGCTAGTAATATTTTGTTGGATCCCTGGACACGCTGGAATACTAGGAAACGAGCAGGCAGATTTAGCTGCTAAATATGCTACAAATGTGATACCATCTAATTTCAGGACTCCTTATATTGACCATAAATCCATTATCAAACAGATGTATAAACAACAGTGGACACGCACGTGGCAAAGTCAAGCAAATAATAAACTTCTTGAAATCAAGAGAGAACCCAAGCAATGGCAATCCAGTCTGAGACGAAACAGAAAAGAAGAAACCATCCTAGCCAGATTACGCATTGGTCATACATTCCTCACTCATAGCTACCTACTAACAAAAAATGATCCTCCGCAATGCAGCAACTGCTTATGCTCATTAACAGTAAAACATATTATCCTGGAATGCCCGCTATATCTGCAAGAACGGAAATCTGCTTTCTTCTCTCATTTTCATAACTCCAGCCAGTTATCATTACAGAATGTTCTAGGAGATCGTGAGGACATGAATGACATTTTTCTCTTTCTAAAATTGATAAATAAATATCACAATATATGAACCATATCACGTGTAAGACAAACTAAGAAGATATTAGACAGTAATCAGTGCATTATAGCCTAAGTTGCTGATGCACCAACAAATTTAACAACAACAACAACATTAACTATACCATCATTGTGTTCTTTCATTATAGAAAGAACACAACTCTGCAGATTATAAAAATAAATTTAACTTCTAGTGGGCACACAAGCCAATTTTTTCAGCAAGTAGTTATTCACTTAGAAAAAGGAATCCCATTTTATAACCTGAAAAATGGGCAAGATATAACTGAAAATTTTTCACATTTTTGATGCGACTTATTTTCACTCTATTATGAACATAAATGTGAAAATTGCATCTTTTATATTGGAAAAAAAAAATATATTTTTAATTAAACACACCCCTCTGGTGTGTTTTAGATACGCATGAAAGCTCATATTCTAATATTTCTGTCTGCAGTTGGGTGTTTCTTCACTATTGCTATGTCCCCTCGACGTGGGCACCTGTACGTGGTGAGGGGACCTCCCAGTGATGCTGCTGGTTTTCCAGATTAGCATCACTGGGATCCAACGCCCATACCTTGGTTCCAGGGTTACACCATTGGAATCCGGCGTGTGCAGCCGTGCGCCGCAACCCGTGGAAGCGGAAAGGGGGATCCTGGTGGTTGAGGGGCCCAGCCTTAATACACCACTTTGGCCCCTGCTTCGACAAGACGGGTGGTCCCGGACCGGCTCGACTGGGATCAATCAGCGGGTGGTTTTATACTGCCAGGGTCAACTGTGTTCCAATAAGTCTCCCTCCCTTTGGTCCTGGGATGGAATAAAGACTTATTGGTAACGTGGGTATGGTGTTCTAAGCGAACTCGGCGTCCCATTCGTGTACGCAGTACCTGCTAGTTCACGAGTGTGCGCCCCCTCGTAGCGCTTCGTGGTGGGTGAGGTACTTAGGCATCAGACACTTTATCTTTACTCCTATGAGTAATTTAAATCCCCTTTCTTCTGGGGCCCCAACAAGGCCCCTACCTAATCGAGACGATGACAAAGAAAACACCTCTGCAAAAAGAGCCAGGACTGAGGATACACTACCACCATCAGTGACACCACTTTTCCTCATTCTCCATTCCACCGGAGAGCAGACACTCGGGAAAATTGTCACCCTTTTTCATCCAGAAAGGATTAGAAGGGTTGACAGGATCTCCAAAATCTGTAAAAAGGCTACGTTCTGGAGACATTTTAGTCGAGGCTGCAAGCCAAAAACATGCACTGCACAGAAACTACTGAAAGCTACATTGTTAGGGGGACTACCCATCGTCGTTACCCCCCATAAAACCTTGAATTTCTCACGCGGTGTCATATCAGGGTGGGATCTTCTTCATGTTTCTGAAGAAGAGATCTGCTCTGAACTTAAAGACCAAGGAGTGACGGCTGTGAAAAGAGTATCGATGCGGAAGGATGGGAATCTCGTCCCTACCCGAGTTCTCATCATGACGTTCAACACCCCACGGCCTCCAAGTTCTATAAAAGCAGGCTATTTAAACTGCCTAGTGAGGATTTATATCCCGAACCCACTGAGGTGTTTTAAATGCCAAAAGTATGGCCACTCTCAAACAGCTTGTCGTGGTAACCCTGCCTGTGCTCAATGTGGTGCCAAAGACCACGAGAGCAAGGAATGTTTAGCTTCTAAGCCAAGTTGTACAAACTGCCAAGGGGAACACCCTGCATACTCTCGAGCATGCCAGCGGTGGAAAGAGGAGAAGGAAATTCAGAAACTAAAAACAGAGCTAAACATCTCCTATCAGGAGGCCAGAAGTCGCATCCAACCTATAAATAGCGCCAAGCCCTCATATGCCCAGAAACCTTCTGGGAAAAGTACCATTGGTACTCAGACTGATATGAGTATTCCACCAAGGGAGTCTTTTACCCCCATTGCGCGCTATTTATTAAGTTCTGAAAAGCCCACCCAAAAATCACAGTCAGCCGCCACTGCTATATCCGTACCTCCTAGTGCTCCACCACTTCCAAAACAGAGTACTAAAGAAACTCTGAAGAAAGGGGAACAGGCATCTACAATTCAAGAGACAATGGATGTCGAAAATAAGGAGGTACAGGACGACTCTGTCCTGGAACTCTTTGCAAAAGACGAAGAAGAAATGGATACAGGCCAACGTACAGTCTTTCCAAAGAGAGATAAACCCAGGACTGAGAAAATGAAGCCCTCAGCCCTTCGCAAGCCACCAGACGGACCCAGTAAATCAAAATAATGGGTACATTTAAATTTCTTCAATGGAATTGCCGTGGATTTCGTAGAAATAGAGATGACATCAAGGCTGTCCTGAGTAAGCATGAACCAACTTGCTTTTGCTTACAGGAGACGTATTTAAAGGCAAACGAGGACCCTTACTTACGTAACTGCTCAGTTATTCGCGAGACAGAGCTGGGGATGGACCTGCCCACGGAGGAGTCGCTATCCTTGTGGGTAACCATAACCCCTTTCAAGTTGTGCTTCTTACCACTAATCGGGAGGCTGTAGCAATTCGTCTTACAGTTGGGTTCCTTTTAACTGTCTGCTCCATTTATTTGCCACCTGGGAACGGACCCCGAGTGCCAAGCGATAGTTCCCAAGCGATCTTTCTAGTGCGATTTTCTAGCGATTTTCCTAGGGCGAGTACTAGTGCTTTGATAATCCCTCCACCGCTCGCAACGTTACTGCTGACCGCTCGCAACGTCACTGCTATCGCTTGCAACGTCACTGCTATCGCTAGCAACGTACTGCTCTCCTCTTCTGCTGATCGCTTGGTCACTGGTTGGCACCGCTCCTGCCTCCACGTGGCGGGGCTGTAATCTGGGAGAAGGATTTCCCTCTTCCAGGGCTAAAAGGAGCAACGATGGATTGTAATGAATATCCATCTCTGGAGCCCACAGGTGGCAAAGTTGTTAACTCTGTCTCAGAACACGAGTCCAATCGTCCGAAGAGACTTCGGACGGAAAAACAGATTTCAGATATGCCAGCATTTCTTATAATGCACTCATTGTCCACACAACCTGTCGGCAAGCTATCGCCTTTTCTGATACAGAAATGTTTAGAATCGGTTGTTGGATCCCCAAAAATGGTGAAGCGTCTCCAATCAGGAGACCTTTTAATTGAAACCTCAAAAACATCTCATTCGGAAAAATTGTTAAATTTAACAACATTCAACAATATTCCAGTGTCAGTTACGGCCCATTGGTATTAGTATTGGTATTGTTATTTCTGGCGCAAGGGCTACTAGGGCCATATTGCGCCTATCAAAGGTATGGAGTTCAGACATTGTGATTATAGAATCATATCAGATGCGATCATATAGTTGTATCTCTTTGAGGAAGCAGAAAAATTCTTGAAGATTTGCATCATTGCCTATAATATGACGAAGTGTTAAAGGTTCTTGAAGATTTCGTATAATACTGAAAGAGGATATTCGGGCGTCAGTGTATAGTGTACAATCAATGAGAATGTGTTTGATTGTGAGAAAAGCGTTACAGTGCGTACACTTAGGAGGATCGTCTCCTGTGAGTAGATAAAGATGGGTGAGGTGACTGTGACCGATTCGCGCTCTGGACAGGAGCACTTCTTCCCTTCTGCTTGCACGGAAACTGGAAGTCCATAACTGTGGTTCAGATTTTATTTGCAGGAGCTTGTTCTGCGGTTGAGCTTGCCATAGAAGTGTCCACTGTTCCTTACATACATGTCTTATATAGGATCTGTAGTCAATGTATGGAACGTAGTAATTTGTAGATGTTATGTTGGATGATTGTTTTGCTGCATAATCCGCTTTTTCATTACCTGATATCCCCATGTGGCCTGGGATCCAACAACAGATGACTACTTGCTGGTGCTCTTGGATATGCATCAGCCGAGATTTTATTATTGCTATTACAGGATGTGTTGGCGAGGAGGAATTTTGCAAGGCTATAAGTGCGCTCTGTGAGTCTGTATATATCACAGTTTTTTGGATGGACAGATGGAGGATATTTTCTAAGGCAAGGTTGATGGCCCATAATTCTGCTGTGTAACTGCTGCATTCAGTGGGCAAGGAAACAGAGATGGTGTTATAGGGAAAGACAGCTGCAGCCCCGACTCCACTTTCAGACTTTGATCCATCAGTGTATACTTTTGTAAAATGTGGATAATTTTGTGTGTGAGCAGTATGAAGTTGCTGTATATTGATATTAGCAAGCGAATGTTTTCCCCAGTTTAGGAAATAGCTGTCACAGGATACTTTAATAGAATACCATGGAGGATCTGCACTGTTTGAATTTTGGAAGACTTTGTCAAGATGTATATTCCAGGTTTGCGATAATGCTTGCAATCTGATACCAGCAGGTTGAACTGCTCTAGGTTTGTTTCTATAGTGCATAGAGAACTGTGGATCATTAAGTATTGGCCAAATGGGGTGAGTAGATACACTTTGAATTTTAGCAGCATAATTTAGGAGTAACATCTTTCTCCTGAGTCTGAGGGGAGGTTCATGTGTTTCAATATAAAGACTTTGTACTGGCGATGTTCTAAAAGCACCTACAGCAATCCTGAGGGCAGAATGTTGAATAGGGGCAAGTCGTGCTAACACGCTTTCCCTAGCAGAATCGTACACCGGGGCACCATAATCAAGGTGAGATCTGATTAGGGCTCTATATAAGTGAAGTAAGGTGCAACGATCTGCACCCCACGATGTAGAAGAAATAACTCTTAGTATGTTCATTTTTTTCTGGCAAATAGTCCGCAGATGATTAATGTGTTCTTTAAAGTTCAATTTATTGTCAAAAATCACACCAAGAAGACGAACGTTGTTCACAACAGTGATAGGTTGGTTTCTTAAGTGTATTTCAGGATCTGGGTGCATCTTTCGTTTGTTACAAAAGTGAATGACACTAGATTTCTGATAAGATAGTCGGTAACCATTCTGTGTCATCCATAGTTCGATATTATTTATTGATGTTTGAAGTTGCCTCTCAATATAACTCATGTTTTGTGAACTGCAAGAGACCGTCAGGTCATCAGCATAAAGGTATGAATTCACTGTATTGGGAATAACTTTAGTCAACTGGTTTATTCTTATTGCAAACAAAGTTGCACTAAGAACAGAGCCCTGAGGGACTCCTTCTTCTTGTATAAATGTTTTGGAAAGGACTTGCCGGTAGCGAACTTGAAAGGTCCTCTGCTGTAGGAAATTCTGTATGAAGTAAGGTAAGTGACCTCTCAAGATCCAGGGAATGAAGATCTCTCAGTATGCCAAAACGCCAAGTGGTGTCAAATGCTTTCTCTATATCGAGACATGCCATGACGAGATGCTTATTTTGAATAAATGCATTCCTAATATTTGTTTCTGCTTTGATCATAAGATCCAGTGATGATCGGTTTTTCCTGAAACCAAATTGATTATCAGATATCATGTTTTGGGAATCAAGGTACCATGTCAGTCTACGGTGTATTATTTTTTCTAGGGTTTTACTTAAGCAGCTGGTGAGAGAAATGGGTCTATAATTATTAGGCATAGAGAGATCTTTCCCTGGTTTGGGTATTGCCAGTACAAAAGAGTGACGCCAGGAACTGGGGAATGACTGTTCCATGAAGATGCGATTATAGAATGTCAGAAGGGAAGATAGCGATTTATTATCTAGATGTTGTAGCATTATGTTGTATATTCCATCAGGGCCAGCAGCGCTGTTCCTTGCAGTGGATAGAGCCTCTTGAAGTTCTAGCATAGTGAGTGGTTGATTGTACGGTAGAGACGATTTGGTTCTGAAATTAAGCTGGAATTTTTCAGCTGAAGTCTTAATCTTCTGAAAAGATGGTTCGTATGCCGTTGATTGAGATAACTGTGCAAATACTGTGCCTAGGGCATCTGCAATCTCTGAAGGAGTAGACAGTTCTAGCCCATTCCAGGTGATAAGTGGGGAGGACAATGGGTGAAATTTTCCATTTAATTGCCTGATTTTTTTCCATATAATTCTGACGTCAGTATTTTGATTAATTTCAGTTGCGAATCTAATCCAAGAGTCTTTTTTTGCTTTCTTCCTAATATGTCGAGCCTTAGCTCTAAGTTTTTTGTAGTTTATCAGATTAGCAGTGGTAGGGTATTTGCAGAACAAGTTCCAAGCACGGTTTTTTTCTTTTTTTGCATTTCTACAGTCCTCATTCCACCAGTAGTTTCTGTTTCTACGGATGCTTGTCTGTGTTTGTGGAATGGCAATAGATGCAGCTACTAGGATCTGTTTTGTAATATGGTTGGCAGCCTTGTCAATTGGATCATATTCAATGGTCTGGTTGTCAAAGGATACGTGGGAAGCATACTTTGTCCAATCTGCCTTAGAAAATTTCCATTTTGTGCTGGTTTCTGAAGTTATGCAGAGTGAAGTTTGTATTTTACAGATTATTGGGTAGTGGTCACTACTGAGTGGATCGTCCAGAGCAGTCCACTCAATATTAGGAAAGAGGATAGGAGAGCAGATGGATAGGTCTATTGCAGAGACTGATCCGGTTGGGAGATGGAAATATGTTGGTGAGCCTGTATTTAATATGGTTAGATTTTGTCTGTCGACAAGCATTTCAATGAGCTGTCCTCGGGCGTCTATGTTCGGAGATCCCCACAATGGATTGTGTCCATTGAAATCGCCCAGTAAACAGAATGGGGTTGGCAGCTGCACAATGAGATCTTGAAGTTCTTGAAAGGTACAAGGATAACTGGGTGGCAGATAGATAGAAACTAGTGTTAGGCTAATGCCAATCACTATTCGCGTGGCAACAGCTTCAATCGTAGTTTGTAGCGGAATGCATTTACAAGGGACTCGTGAATCTACGAGTATGGCTACCCCTCCATGAGCATTTGTGGTTGTAGGTCTGTCTTGCCGAAAGAGAGTATAATTTTTTATCGAGGGAGACAACTGAGGTGTTAAATATGTCTCTTGTAAGCAGATTCCAATTGGATTATGGTTCATGATTATTTCGTGGATGTCGTCAATATTGCTGCGAAAGCCTCTGCAATTCCATTGTACGATGTTTTTCATTGTTTGGATTTATATGAAGTAGCTGCATCTGTCTGTTTTTTGGAGATCTGTTTCAGGCGGTCAGCTTTCATTTTCTCTCTCTTTGAAAAAACAGGTCTGGTTTCTATTTCGTCTTGTGGATGAATTTCCAGAATAGTTTCATTTTCTTCTTGATTGCAAGCCTCATTTGTGTCCATAGCAGAAGAGCATTCAGCATGCTGTTTATTAATGGGGTCAGAATTTTCTCTTTGAGCTGGTCTTACGGAAGCTGAAGCAGCAGCAGGTGGTATCGTGACTGGCGTGTTACTAGATCTGGTTGAAGTCTGTTGCTTTGAGGACTGTGGTACTGAAGAGAGTATAGATCGTGCCCATTCAGAAATAGAAATGTTTGGTGGTATTGATGTTTCAGTCTGAACGGATATTGTGTGAAATCTTTTGGTAGCATCAGCATATGTATGTTTTGGTATCAGTTGTTGTATTTGTTTTCTTGCTTCTGAAAATGAGACTTTTTTTTTCTACCTTGTATTTCTGGATTTTCTTTTCATACTTCCATTGTTCACATGTCTTAGAGAAGGCTGGGTGGTTGCCTTTGCAGTTAGGGCAGAGTGAGGACTGTGATTTGCAATCAGCTTGGGCATGCTCCTTCGAGCCACAGTTAGGGCATACCGCATCACTTCGACAGACTGTTTGGGAGTGTCCAAATTTCTGACATTTATAACATCTTAATGGGTTTGGAATATACGGGCAAATGCGGCAGTTCAGATACCCGGCTTTCACCGATGTAGGTAGGTTTGGTGAACTAAATGTCAGTATGATGCTTCGAGTTGGGATAAGTTCGCCATCTTTCTTTAGCATAATTCTTTTCGACTGTATGACCTTCTGATCTTGCAATTCATTTACAATTTCCTCCTCTGAGACATTCATTAAGTCCCATTCTGAGATGACACCTTTGGAGGTATTGAGTGTAGCATGTGGTGACACCGTGACTGGAATTCCACCAAATGTGGATATTTTCAGAAGGGAATCAGAGTGTTTGGAGCTGGTGGTCTCAACCAGTAGGTCGCCAGATTTAAGACGTCTCACCATTTTCGGGGAACCTGCTACATTTTCCAGACATTTCTGAATGAGAAATGGAGATAGATTGCCTATGGCTTGATTTGTTAAAGAATGCAAGATCAGAAACGTTGGATGTTCTATTCTGCAAGCATCCGTCTTCTGTCTCTTTCTGGTGTTTTTGTCATCATCGGGATGGTGCAAATCCATTGAATTAGGATTTGCTGTCTGGATCGGGGGAAAGTTGTCAAAATCCATGTTTTGCTCCTTTTGGCCCTGGGGGTTTGCTTTACCACCCAGGTTTCCGGCCCCGCCACGGGGAGGCAGGAGCAGTGCCACGAGGTGACCAAGCGGCTGTGTTAGTAGTTAGTACTAATAGAAAAGGAAACAGAAAGGTGATTTTCCTTTCTGGGCTTCTGCCTACTTCTTGTAGTGCGAGAGAGCTACTCTAATATATATAAATTAAGAAAACGGTGTTTGAAACTAAAATATAAACTGATTGCTTAAATTCTCTTTTTAGAAAATGCTTTCAGAGACACACTATAATCGCTTGGCCATGGAACGCTTGGCACCTGGGGCCTTACGCCCCATAACACCCTGAACACGTCTAAAGGCGTTATCAGTGAATGGGACCTATTAACTGTTTCTGAAGAAGAAATAGTACAAGAGCTTAGCGAACAAAAGGTGACACATGCACGGAGAATAATGACCAAAAAAGATGGCAACCTACTACCAACTAGGTCCATTATTTTGATGTTCAGCACTCCGAATCTTCCATCTTCTGTCAAAGCAGGTTATTTAAACTGCAAGATTAGACCTTACATCCCGAATCCCATTCGCTGCTTTAAGTGCCAGAAGTACGGCCATGCACAGACTGCATGCAGAGGAGATGCTGTGTGTCCTATTTGTGGCTCTAAGGAGCATTCCCAAGGAGAGTGTACAGTTTCCACTCCTACTTGCCCAAACTGTAAAGGAAGCCACCCTGCATTTTCTAAATGCATGTGACCTCTGGAAAACAGGGAAAAAAATCCAGAAATATAAAGTGGAGCATAAAGTTACATATCCTGAAGCAAGAAAGCAAGTGCTGTTAACCATGCCTAGCAGATCGTACGCATCAGTGACCAGAAGTAGCCGCTCAATTGCAACACAAACAGATGTCTCCATAGAACCAAGCAGTTCTTTTTCCACCTGGGCCAAAACTGCACTGCTAACATCCAAAAAGAAACTTACAGTCAATGAGACCAACAATACACCAATTAGTATCCCAAGTGATGCTATCTCATCATTGCCCGCAATAGCAAAATCAGCAAATGTTGAAGACCAAGAAAAAGGGAAACAATGCAATAGGAAAATGGAAATTGATATTCAACCAGAGGATGAAGAGTCAGTTTTAGAATTATATGCTAATGATACCATAGAAACAGGATGCCCAACCTTTTCAAAGAATGAAAAATCAAAACAAAGCAGACTGAAACCTTCTCAGAAAAAACAGTCAGATCAATCTTATTCAATCAAATCCAAACAATGAATAAATTCATACAATGGAATTGTAGAGGATTACGTAGTAATTTTGATGACCTGAGTGTTTTACTTTTTCAAACAAATGCAGTAGGTGTATGCTTACAGGAAACATTTCTATCACCAAAAGTCTCTCTCAGATTCAAAAATTACACCATGTTTAGACGAGACAGAGATTCTGATGGTCCTGCCCGTGGGGGCGTAGCTGTTCTTGTAAAATCTACTATACCGTCAAAACATCTCCAGCTACAAACTTCCTTAGAAGTTGTTGCAGTTCGGATGGCATTGGGAATATCATTAACGCTTGCATCCATTTATATCTCGCCCAATTATCCTTGCTCCCTGGCTGAACTTGACAATCTAATCGCACAACTGCCGCCTCCTGTCTGCTTATTCGGCGATTTCAACGGCCACCATCCATTGTGGGGATCTTCCACCATGGATAGAGAGGCCAATTAATTGAATCATTCCTGGATAACCATAACCTGACTCTGCTGAATTCTGGCTCTCCAACTTATATACAACTACCTACAGGTACTACCTCAGCCATAGACTTGTCCATCTGTTCAGCATCTCTTTTTGCAAGCATGAAATGGTTAGTGTTGAATGATCCATTCCACAGTGACCATTTTCCTATTATCAATTCAATTGAAACCCAGGCTGTGTCATGTCCAAAAGGCCGTACTTCTTGGAAATTTATAAAGCAGACTGGGAAAACTACTCAGCTTGTGTCCTTCTCGACACTCAATATGTTCAACATCAACATATTGATGACGTAACTGACCACATTACCAGCCAAATCCTATATGCAGCAGAAATTTCCATCCCAAAATCAGACCAATGCAAACATGTACACAAAAACCAGTGGTGGAATACGGATTGCTCTAAAGCAAAAGTAGAAAAAAACCGTGCTTGGAACCGGTTCCACAAATGCCCAACTACTGCCAACCTAATTTTATACAAAAAACTCAGAGCAAAAGCAAGGCAAATTAGGAAGAAAGCAAAACGTGACTACTGGATAAACTTCGCATCAACTATTAACAAAAATACTGACACACGAATTATATGGAAAAAAATACAAGCTCTCAATGGAAAATTTTCTCCGCAGCAGTCCCTGATAATACAATGGAATGGGCAGGACCTATCCTCTTCTACTGGCATTGCAAATGCTTTAGCAGAATCTTTCTATAACATTTCCGCCTCCTCTTCTTATGTCACCTCCTTTAAACGCATTAAATCTGTTGAGGAACGTCATAAATTTAATTTTTCAACTAGACTCTCACTTCCGTATAATCAACCCTTTTCTATAGCTGAACTCAAAGAATCCTTGAGCAAATCTCCAAATAGTGCAGCAGGACCAGACGGCATTCACTACCGTATGCTGAAGAATCTATGTGAAGCTGATCTCTACATACTATTACTCTTTTATAACCGGATCTTCTCAGAAAATACATATCCTCTCTCATGGCGTCATTCCTACATTTGTGCTATTCTAAAACCAAGTAAAGATCCTTCCATAGTTGAGAATTACAGACCAATATCCTTGACAAGCTGTTTGGGCAAAATCTTTGAAAGGATGGTGCATAAGAGGCTCACGTGGGTGCTAGACTCCCAAAACGTTCTTTCCGATCACCAATATGGCTTCCGTAAAAACAGATCTACCCTAGATTTACCACTCAAAATTGAATCTAACATACGTAACGCTTTTGTCATGAGACAACATCTGGTGAGGGTGAACCTAGATATTCAGAAAGCATTTGATACCACTTGGCGTCATGGTATTATTAAAGATATACATCAGTTGGGGTTGAGAGGCTACCTTCCACAATTCATCCAGAACTTTTTAAGGTTACGCACCTTTCAAGTCCGATACCAAAACATGCTATCAGCAACTCACATTCAAGAAGAGGGTGTTCCTCAGGGTTCCATACTGAGTGCTACCCTATTTGCTATTCGGGTCAACCACATATTGGAAGAACTTCCAAAATCCATACAAATATACATGTATGCAGATGACTTCACCATATCCTGCCAGTCACAAAGTATGAATACTGTTGAAAGACAGTTACAAATTGCTCTTTCCAGAATAGAATCGTGGACCTTACGTAATGGATACCGCCTAGCTGAGCAGAAATCCACCACTACTCATATTTGCAAATTACGGTCACTGCATCCCGATCCTGAGCTAAAGATCAATAACATTTCAATTCCTCTTGTTCGCACTGTCCGTGTTCTTGGCCTCGTACTTGATAAGAAACTGAACTTTCAAGCACATGTATCTTATCTTAGAACTATCTGCTTGAAAAAGTTGAATATTCTCCGGTGTGTGTCATCTATGTCATGGGGTGCTGATCGACATACCCTGATCCATCTTTATCGAGCCCTCATCAGATCCCGCTTAGACTATGGCTCTCCAGTGTATGACTCTGGAGAAGAACTACTTTAGAGTGATTAAACACGATCCAGCACAGTGCGCTGAGAGTTTCTCTAGGAGCCTTCAGAACCTCCCCTGTTCAGAGCCTTTATATCGAAGCTCATGAGCCACCTTTACATCTTCGGAGGAAAACATTACTTTTGATGTTTGCCGCAAAAATTCGCAGTTTTCCCTCCCACCCTAGTTGGAAATATCTGTATAATACCGAATGGGAGTCATTTTACAACAGTAAGCCAAATGAAAACCGACCTGCTGCACTTAGACTTAAAGAACTCACTCAAGCATGGAATATAGACATCAGCAATATATTTCAGGACATGACACCTCCTGATCCGCCTGGACAAATATTTCTGTTAATTACGACGGTTATTTTCAAAAGTGGGGTAAGAACACCTTGTCGCCCTCCAATATTGCACAATTACATGAAACTCACTCTTCTAACTCAGAGGCCTGCAAAATCTATACAGATGGATCAAAAACTGAGACCCAAGTAGGTGCAGCAGCAGTCTTCCCTTTATTCACCATTTCTGTTTCATTACCAACAGAATGCAGTATCTTTACTGCTGAGCTTTATGCTATTAATTTAGCTCTCGATCGGATAACTGAATTTTTAATTACGACCACTTTAATATACACCGACTCACTCAGTGCTGTCACTGCTATAATAAGTGGTAACAACTCTTCTCACCCTGTAATAAAACAGATTCGTTCTAAGCTACTTGCCTGTAAGGAATTGAACCAATCTGTGACATTCTGCTGGATCCCAGGACATTCTGGAATAGCTGGCAATGAAAGAGCGGATCATGCAGCCAAACAACCAGAAACCACCATTTCGCAGAATTTTCAAGTTCCATATACAGATTACAAACACATTATCCTTAAAGCATGTTATAACAGTTGGTCATTAATCTGGAAAGATTATCCAGGAAATAAACTCTACCAAATAAAACCGGAACCAAAGCTATGGCAATCCAGCTTCAGCAAAAACAGGCGAGATGAAATAATTTTAGGAAGGCTAAGGATTGGGCATACTCACCTCACTCACCTATATCTATTAACTAATGACAGCGCTCTACAATGTACATTCTGTCAAGTACAACTGACCATTCGCCATTTGTTAGTGGACTGTCCCTACTTTCAAAATATCCACTTAAACACCTTTAAATCAATAGCTAATACACAGTCATCAATAAATTTTTTACAGATTCTGGGTGATGATTCTAATGAAAAAGAACTATTTATTTTCCTAAATCGTATAGGAATATACCATTAAATATAGTTATATTCACTATCAGAAAGACACAATATGGCCCTAGCAGCCTATGTGTCGTTAAACACAACAACCTGGGAACGACACCGCCCAGGCAGACCTTGATGATCTCATCAAGCAACTGCCACCCCCTTTTCTATTATTGGGGGATTTCAATGGACATAATCTGCTGTGGGGTAGTTCTGACATCAACAGAAGAGGTCGGATTATCGAGTGATTGCTTGAAAACAATGATCTGGCCCTTCTAAATGTGGGATATAACACCTTTTTTCACTCGGCTACCCGTACATTTACTGCCATTGATATTTTCCTCTGCTCCCCTTCCCTCCTGCCTCTGAGTACATGGGAGGTTGAAGAAAACCTTTATGGTAGTGATCACTTCCCCGTGTTATCCACCATTTCAAATGGGAGACAATGTCACCAATCGAGGATACCACGTTGGAAGATCGATCATGCCGACTGGAATGCCTTTCGTCATCTGGCAACGTTTAATACCACTATAGTCGGCCAGGAGCCAATTAATGAGGCAGTAAAAGACATCACAGAAAGTATAGTCCAGGCAGCAGCAGTTGCAATTACCAGGACATCATCCCGCTTTCCACGTTTTCCAAAACCATGGTGGAATGGAGAATGCACAGCAGCTAGGAAGGCTCAAAACAAAGCATGGGGAATATTTCGTCATTACCCCACCACAGATAATTTAATAGCCTTCAAACGTGCACGTGCCAAAGCACGGTACATTAGACATCAGAGCCAAAAGGAATCTTGGATCAAATTTACATCTTCCCTTACACGGGCCGCCAATCCCAAAGCCATCTGGGACAAAGTTCGGAAAATGAAGGGCAAATACAACTCACACCCTTCATCGATCCTGGAACATAATGGATGTACAATTGCAGATCTAACTGCAATTGCAAATACTCTCGGGGAGACATTTGCTAAAGTGTCTTCAGAAACAGCTTACCCCCCAGAGTTCCTCGCACACAAGCAGAGAGCAGAAAAACATCACCTAAAGCTATCCTCTAACAACCGCGAGGAATACAATCAGCCCTTTACACAGTGGGAGCTGAAAGCAGCACTCTTACTCTCTAAGGCGAGTGCTGTTGGGCCAGACGACATCCATTATGAGATGATTAAACATCTTTCATTGGAATCCATGGATCGTTTGCTCCGTCTCTATAATAGAATCTATATTGAAGAGACATTTCCGGACTCATGGCATGTGGCAACTATCCTTCCCTATCCGAAACCAGGAAAGGATCCAAAAACACCAAACAATTACCGTCCTATCGCTCTGACGAGCTGCTTGTGCAAGATCCTGGAAAGAATGGTCAATGCTCGTCTCTTGTGGTATTTAGAAGTTAACGACCTCCTTTCCAGGATACAGTGTGGCTTCCGAAGGAACAGGTCAACACTTGACCATTTAATCCGCTTGGAAACATCTATACGTGATGCTTTCCTAAAACGTGAGCACCAGGTGTCAGTTTTCTTTGATATGGAAAAAGCGTATGACACGGCTTGGAGATACGGAATTTTAAAAGATATATATAACTTTGGTCTTAGAGGACACATTGCCCTCTTTATCAAAAACTTCCTTACAGACCGGTCTTTCCAAGTTCGTGTAGGATCCACCCTCTCCCGACCATTTTGCCAAGAAGAGGGAGTTCCACAAGGATCAGTTTTAAGTGTTACGCTTTTTGCAATCAAAGTTAACTCTATAACCGAACAACTTCCTCCTACCGTAAACAGTGTCCGCATTGTAGATGACTTTAGCATCTTTTTGCAGTCATGCAATATGAGGGTCATCGAAAGACAATTGCAGCATGCCATAGACCACATCAACTCTTGGGCAGTGACTAATGGTTTTAGGTTCTCGCCACAGAAGACTGTCTGCGTACACTTTTGTCGCAAACGGAACCTTCACCCTGAACCAGAACTTAAACTCGGACAAGACATCATTCCAGTAGCACCCGAGACAAAATTCTTGGGGCTCATTTTCGAAAAGAAGTTGACATTTTTACCTTATATTCGTCAACTGCGGACAAAGTGCACAAGAGGGTTGACTCTCCTACGCTCTATTTCTCCAATAAATGGGAAGCAGACCGCTCCACTTTGCTCAGCCTCTATCGTGCACTTGTCCGATCTAAACTAGATTATGGGTCCCAAGTGTACACATCGGCCAGAAACAGCGTACCTAGATGGCTGGACCCAGTCCACCACCAAGCCATCCGTATTGCTACTGGAGCATTTAGAACATCCACTGTCCAGAGTTTATATGTTGAAGCATCTGAACCACCACTGTCATTGCGACAAAAGCAATTGTCTTTAAAATATACTATTAAATTAAAATCCCTGCCAGACAACCCTACGTGGACGTCCGTTTTCAAGCCACAATGGGAAAACTTATATAACACTCGTCAGACTGCCAATCGGCCTTTTGTTATCCGTGTCCAAGATCTGATCAGAGATCTCGAGATCACGGTAGACAATGTTGCCAAGTCACCAAGGCAATCACTTCCACCCTGGCATGCTCGCATTCCATCATGCGACTTCTCCCTTAAAAATTGGGGTAAGTCCATAACTCCATCTTTTGTCTACCACCAACTCTACGCTAACCACCGGACCGAATACTCCGACTTCTTGCCTGTCTTCACTGATGGCTCGAAGTCGGAGCTGTCTGTTGGATCTGCTGCTATCTTTCCAGGTCTTTCTATATCCGGAAAGATTCCCCAACAATGCAGCATATATACACCTGAGTTGTATGCTATAGAGTTAGCCTTGGACCACATTAAAACCCATAGGTATCAAAAGTGTATGGTGTACACTGATTCTCTAAGTACTGCAGGCTTTATCGGGTATGAGGTATAATCCTCATCCATTTGTGACCCGGATTCAGCAGACATTGCATTCCTTGTTTGAGTGTTTATTTGACATTCGTTTCTGCTGGATCCCAAGCCACATTGGGATAGTGGGAAATGAACTGGCAGATGCTGCGGCCAGGTCACCCGAACCCCACAATACTTATTGCCTGTTAGTCCCCTATACAGACTACAGGCAGTTAATACACGATAAATTACTGTCCTAATGGCAACAACCCTGGCATGAGCAAGTCACAAACAAGCTCTATCAGATAAAGCCTGTAATCCGACATTGGCAGTCTAGTCTGCGCAGGAATCGCAGAGAGGAAGTTCTTTTAGCTCGGCTCCGCATAGGACACAGTCATCTTACACATGCTTTTTTGCTGAGGGCAGATGACTGTCCTATGTGTGAGAATTGTGACACCTATTTAAGCATACGCCACATTTTAACCGAGTGTCCACGTTTTAGACACGAACGTGATTTTTATTTTACCGCTTTTATTCCTCTGGCTGAGCCTTACACACTCAGTCAGATTTTATCCGACAATGACAATGTGTCTTCTGTTTTTAACTTTTTAAAATCAGTAAATCTTTTTACTCGAATTTAAAATTGATTTGGCATTCCTTTGTTCATATGTTTTGTACTTTTACTCCTTTTATATCTCGACATGGTGGCCTAACTACTTAGGTCACTGAATGTTTTCATTTTTTAATATATGACCGGTATTTGCCGCATTATAGCCTCAGTTGCTGATGCGCCAATAAACTCGAAACCAAACCAAACCAAACTATTGCTATGTTTAGACAAATGAATCGCTAAAGATAGCATCACTCTCACTAACAGAGAAAGTAAACTGCGAAATGAAAAGCCCACAATTCAAAACCTGCCAGATGCTGCAGTAAAATGTGAAGTCAGCATGCTTAAACAATTGGAGATGCTGCTATGAAAGGTGAATACAGCAAACTCCAGCAATTGGTTGTGAGAGATGCTGCTAATTTTAAATGTTAATTTTTCAACACTTGTATAATTATCAAACTTATAGAAAACATGTTATTTTATTTTTTTTATGGGTAAATTTCTTCAATACCAAAACAATTAATGAAGCCATATTGAAAGTTAAACCAATAATGAAGGTACACTAAAATTCACACTGATGTCACTTTAACACAGTGGTTTTCAACCGGCGTGATGCAACGACATTCCAGGACTGCCACATAATCTGAGTTTAAGTTATTTACACATATATTTTTTTAAAGTTTTTATATTTATTTCATTATAAAAAGTTGTATCTTATCTATTTAATTTTGTGCTGATCTATAATTAATGTTTATTTAGACCTCTATATAAAGAATAGGCTCTGTGGCTAAGCGATTTCTAGTGCATTTCTAAAAGCGATTTCTGCAAAGAGCATTTGAGCAAACAGATTCTATTTTTTGTTTCAAAAACCGTTTCTTTATTTTATTTGTACATCAGAGTAGCACTTTCGCTCTACAAGAAGTAGGGAAAGGCCCAGAAAGGGAATCCATCTTTCTGTTTCTTTTTTCTATAAATACTAATTACTAACTCAGCTGCTTGGTCACCTCGTGGCACTGCTCCTGCCTCCCCATGGTGGGGCCGGTAACCTGGGTGGAAAAGATAATCCCCCAGGGCCAAAAGGAGCCATCATGGATTCTACTCAGTAGCTCTTTCGTTCTACAAGTAGTAGGCAAAGGCCCAGAAAGGAAAGACACCTTTCTGTTTCTTTTTCCTTTATTACTAACACAACTAATAGCCGCTTGGTCACCTCGTGGCACTGCTTCTGCCTCCCCCGTGGCGGGGCCGGTAACTTGGGAGGTAAAGAAAAAACCCCTAGGGCCAAAAGGAGCCAACATGGATAAAAATACTTATCCACCATTAGAGCCTTCGAGCTCCAGAACAGAAAATTACAATGACCATGACACAAATCACGATTTAGGAAATAACACCAAAAGACTGAAAACTGATAGCATGGAGCAACCCTGCCCATCGTTTCTAATTTTCCACTTCCTCTCTAGTCAAACTATGAGTAAACTGTCACCCTTTGTGATTCAAAAACATTTGGAAGGTATTGCAGGATCTCCTAAGACTGTTAAGAGACTGCAATCAGGAGGCCTATTAGTGGAAACTACTAACCACAGACATTCAGAGAAACTTTTACAACGTAGTAATTTTGCTGGTATCCCAGTAAAAATATCTCCTCACGCAACCCTAAATTCATCTAAGGGTGTGATATCCTGTTGGGATCTTCTAAACGTCAGCGAGGAAGAAATAACCCGAGCTGTAGGGACAAAATGTCATTGAAGCAAAACACCTAATGACTAAAAAAGACAAATCAACTTATACCTACCAAAAACATTATTCTCACGTTCAATACCCCTAACTTACCCACCTCTGTAAAAGCAGGTTATTTACTATGCCGCATTCGCCCATATATTCCCAATCCTTTACGATTTTACAAATGCCAAAAGTATGGCCATTCGCAAACAGTATGCAGAGGAGTTCCAGTCTGCCCCAATTGTGGGTCCTCAGAACACAACCAAAGTGACTGTGCAGCTACAAAAATGACGTGCGCTAACTACAAAGGTGACCACCCTACATATTCCAAAACTTGTGCACCTTGGACATACGTTTCTTCCTCCCACGATACACATTTTTTGGAGTGGGGAAAGAATACTGTACCTTCTTTTAATATCAGGCAGTTGCACTTAGCTCACGCTACTCTGAACTCCCATGCCTGTAAAGTCTATACTGACGGATTCGAAACAGCTAGTGCGGTTGGTGCAGCTGCAGTTTTTCCTTCTCTAACAGTTACTGCCTCACTACCATTAGTCTGTAGCGTCTTCACAGCCGAATTATATGCCATCAAATTAGCACTCAGTAAAATTACTGAACTTTCCATCTCATCTGCCATAATTTACACTGACTCGCTCAGTGCTGTTTCTGCCATAAGGAAGAAAATTTCATCTTCTCATCCTACCTTGAAACACATTCATTCTCAGCTATTTTCCTGCAGTGTGTCTAATCAATTAATCAGTTTTTGCTGGATCCCTGGCCATTCTGGTATTCCGGAAATGAAAGTGCAGATCTTGCAGCTAAATATCCTCAACTAGCTGTCCCAGAACATCCTCAGGTTCCTTACGCTGATTATAAGCCTGTTATTCGCAAAGCAAGTTACGACAACTGGTCACAGATCTGGAAAAGTAACACCAACAATAAACTTTACCAGATAAAGCAAGAACCAAAGCTGTGGCTCTCAGGCTTTCGACAAAACAGACGAGAGGAAGTAGTACTGGCAAGACTCAGAATTGGACACACTCATCATACTCATCTGTTCCTGCTACAGGGAGAAGATCCACTCCAGTGTTCATCCTGTGACAGTCAACTTACTATTAGGCATTTCCTCTTTGATTGTCCCCTATATTCAACCATACGGTCAAACACTTTTCAGTCGGTCTCTAGGTTGAACCTCTCACATGATTTAACTCATATTCTGGGAAATGAAGCAAACATAAATGCACTTGTAATATATTTAAAACGTATTGGCCTATACAGGAGTATTTAGCATTAGCATTAGTAGAGGCATTTGATGCAAGAAAGCAAGCTTATGCAGCATCAGCCAAAAAAAAAAAAAAAACCCACTTCCACTTCACCCCTCTGTTCATTCAAAATACCTGTCCAGCTGAGCCTTAAACTTATTTAGGCTATCAACCTCCACCACAAGGGATGGAAGTCTGTTCCACCAACCAACTACCCGCTGGCCAAAGGCAAATTTCCACACGTCTATCCTTCATCTGTCTTTCCTCAATTTGAATTTATGCCCTCTCAGGTGATTTTTCTGAGCTAGAGGAAGAATCCCATCAGCATTGAGCATGCTTAAACCATTCAAGGCTTTATACACCTCTATCAGATCACCTCGCTGGTGCCTAGTCTCCAGACACTGTAATTTGCAAAACTTAAGCCTTTCTTCGTAAGAGCACCCCTTTGTTCCATTCACTAATCTTGTTGCCCTTCTCTGTACTCGTTCCAGCAGCTCTACATCCTTCTTGAAATGAGGCCTCCAGACCTGTATACAGTACTCTAGGTGTGGCCTGACCATTGCCTTATACAATGGAATAATCACCTCCTTATCCCTGCTGGAAAAATTCCTGTATATCGTTGACAATACTCCATGAGCTACTCTTGCAGCCCGTCTGCACTGCTCAGAGAACTTCATATCTGCCTGCACAACCACCCCCAAGTCCCTTTCATTCTCTATCACTGTCAGTGTAGTACCACAGAGTTGATACGTTGCTCTGGGGTTGCTGTTTCCCATGTGTAGTACTTTACATTTGTCAATGTTAAACTTCATTTGCCACCTCTCAGCCCATCTGCTCAACCTTTCCAGATCCTGTTGCAGCAGCATAGTGTCAGTAGTGACCTTGACAACTCTGCCAACCTTTGTATCGTCTGCAAACTTGGACATTAAGCTTGATATACCATCATCAATATCATTTATAAATACAGAAAACAATAATGGACCCAACACTGAGCCCTGAGGGACTCCACTAATAACATTAGTCCACGATGAGCAGTGTCCATTGATTACCACTCTCTGTCTTCTCCCCCTCAACCACCCCTTTATCCATAGCAGCAATTTGCCTCCAATGTCACACTGCTCCAATTTGTGTAGCAGTCTTCCATGTGCAACACTATCAAAAGCCTTTCTAAGATCCAAGTATATAATATCAAAGTTATTCCTGCATCCAGTTCTTTTCTGACTGCATCATAGTATCCAATCAAGTTGGTCAGGCAAGACTTCCCCTTAACAAAACCATGCTGTGTCTGAGCTATAACTGAAGTCTTGTCTAAATGATCCTGCAGTGCTTCTTTAACCAGTGCCTCCATTAATTTTCCTGGAACAGAAGTTAAGCTCACAGGTCTATAATTACTTGTGTCAGCCTTTGATCCTCGTTTGTGAATTGGGGTCACATTTGCACCTTTCCAGTTTATGGGTACCTCCCCTGAGCCCAAGGAAGCTCTCATAATTATGGCTAAGGGTTTGCTTACTTCCTTTGCTGCCTCCTTTAATATAACTGGATAGATCCCATCCACCCCGGGTGCCTTTCTTGTGTTTATCTTCAACAGTTTCTCCTCCACTTTACTCCCAGTTATTTCAAGATTCTGTAGCTTACTGCTAGAGTTGAATACACCTCTGGCATTCCCCTTGCTGAATAACTCCTCATGTGTGAATGTCAATGCAAAATATTCATTTAGTTTGTTAGCTACCTGAGCAGGATCATCAACAGTTGACCCATCAATATCAAGTGGACCAATCGGATTCATCCCCTTCCTTCTAGAGTTTACATAAGTAAAGAACTCTTTGCTGTTTTTCTTTGCATCCCTAGCCAAGGATTTCTCGTAATCTGCCTTCGCCTGCCTAACCTCCTTTGTAACTTGGTTGCATATCAACTTGTATCTATCATAGGCTTTTGTGTCATGTGTTAATTTGTAAGTATCCCATGCATTTTTCTTCTCTGCCATATGCCTCATTAGTTCATGGCCCCGGGTGCCAAGCATTCCGTGGCCAAGCGATTTCAGTGCGTTCGTTAAAGCGATCCTCCTAAAGAGCTTTTGCCAGATATAGATTCTTTTTCGTTCTAAATACCGTTTTCCTCATTTTCTATTAGAGTAGCTCTTTCGCACTACAAGTAGTAGGCAAAGGCCCAGAAAGGAAAGTGACCTTTCTGTTTCTTTTTCTTATTTCACTAACACAACTAACAGCCGCTTGGTCACCTCGTGGCACTGCTCCTGCCTCCCCGTGGCGGGGCCGGAAACCTGGAAGGAAAAGTTATCCTTCCGGGGCCAAAAGGAGCAATTATGGATACCGAAAATTTTCCACCTCTCAAGACTGTAAATCCTGCTTCTTTGGATTTGCAACAAACTGACTCTGACTATCAAACACGGAAGAGGATGAAAACAGATGTACACCTCAAATGGAATATCCATCTTTCCTCATACTGCATTCCCTAACGAATCAGTGTTTGGGTACTTTGTCTCCTTTTTATATACAGAAATGTCTAGAAAGTGTAGCCGGATCACCAAAAATGGTAAGAAGACTGAAGTCTGGCGACCTATTAGTCGAAACCACCAATCGTAAACATTCTGAGTCCCTTCTGAAACTTACATCGTTTGGTGGAGTTCCTACTAAAGTATCTCCTCATGCTACCCTGAATAGCTCCAAAGGAGTAATTTCCGAATGGGATCTGTTGAACGTCAAAGAGGAGGAAATTGTTCAAGAACTCCAAGACCAGAAAGTTACTGAAGCAAGACGAATAATGGTGAAGGAAGATGGAGAATTTGTTCCTACTCGTAGCATCATTCTTACATTTTCTATACCGAACCTTCCTTCAGCAGTAAAAGCAGGATACTTAAACTGTCGCATCCGTCCTTATATACCCAATCCTATTCGATGCTACAAGTGTCAGAAGTTTGGACATTCCCAAACTGTCTGCCAAGGAGATTCAGTTTGCTCAAACTGCGGATCAAAAGAACATGTCCATACTGATTGTAATGCTGAATCATTACGGTGTCCAAACTGCAAAGGCAACCATTCAGCCTTTTCCAGATCCTGCGAGCAATGGAAGCTGGAGAAAAAAATCCAAAAATACAAAGTGGAGAACAAGGTCACATACCCTGAAGCCAGAAAGAACCTACTACAAAACATGCCTAAGCGTACATATGCTGAAGCATCCAAAAGACAACAAACAGTTTCAACGCAAACAGATATATCAGTCCCACCAAAAGTGTCAATTTCTGATTGGGCTCGATCATTGCTATCACCTGCATCACAGTCAACAAAACACCAAACAGTAGATAGGACAAACAATACCCCGATCTCGATACCATCCACTGCTAAATTAGATCCAGTTACTGCAGATCAGAAGGAAAACTCAGTTCATGTTAGAAAGAAATTATTTGATAACACAGCTATGGATATTGCAGAAAACAATACTTGTAATGAACCTATCCTAGATCTTCATGCAGAAGACGACATAGACACACGTCCAGTCTTTCCAAAAAAGGACAAAATAAAAATTGACCGTCACAAGCAGAGTAACATTAAAAAACAGACAGATTCAACTTCTAATTCAAAACCAACACAATGAACAACATAATTCAATGGAATTGCAGAGGCTTTCGTAGCAACATAGACGATATATATGAACTAATTGATCGTTATCATCCTGTGAGCATATGCCTACAAGAAACAAATCTAACACCACAAGTGTCCGTGTCAGTTAAATATTACACTGTTTTTCGACAAGACAGGACAAACAGTGCTCATGGTGGAGTGGCCATACTCATAGACTCAAGGGTTCCTTGTAAACAAATTCCTCTTCAAACTGCCTTAGAAGCTGTTGCGGCTCGTGTAATGATTGGCATTTCTTTAACGATCGTTTCAATATATCTCCCTCCCAATCAGCAATGTACGTGTGATAACTGCTCTGGGAGCAATTAGAGTTGGTCATACATTTTAATTTTTTTCAAGTAGGTGAAAAATTCGGAGAGTTTTGCGTCATTACCTATGATGCTGTTGAGAGACAAGGGGTTTGAGATGGAGCTGAAAGTAGTCTGTCGGGCAGTGTCAAACAAGCTACATTCAATCAGAATGTGCTTCACTGATAATGGCTGCAAACAGTGCGTGCACTGAGGGGGATCATTTCCTGTGAGCAGAAACAGATGAGTAAGGTGAGTGTGGCCAATTCGGGTTCTGGCTAGAAGTACTTCTTCCTTTCTGATTTTACGGAGGCTAGAGGTCCATAGTTGTGGTTCGGGTTTCAATTGAAACAGTTTATTATGTGTTTGCTTTTTCCACAAAAGAGTCCATTGTTCCATACATATTTCTTGTATTTTATGTTTATAATCAGGATAGGGAACAAGATCATTTGATAAGGCTACGTTGGAGGGATGCTTTGCGGCATCATCAGCGCACTCATTTCCAGGAATACCGCTGTGACCTGGGATCCAGGAGAAGACAACAGTGCAAGGTTGCTCATGGAGATGTATCAGTTCTTGTCTTATTAGCTTTACCAAAGGATTGCAAGGAGAGGTGTCTGTGAGAGCTAAGAGAGCACTCTTGGAATCAGTGTACACTATACTTTTATTCGTTGACAGGAGGGAAATATTTTCCAGGGCAAGTTTAATTGCATAGAGTTCAGCAGTGTAGCTGCTGCATTCAGCTGGAAGTGGAATAGAAACAGTTGTATTAGGGAAGATAGCAGCTGCACCCACTTTATTGCCAGACTTTGAACCGTCAGTGGGGGGAGACAAAGACTAATGGATTAACAGTAGCCACTGGCAGAGGTGAAAGAGATTCTTGCACTGCTTCTATTGGATGAGCAGAAGCCTGAAAAACAAGATGCAGGATATTTCAGAGACTGCTGGAAGTCATTGTGATACAAGTAAACACATGGGTTGTGTTAGGGTAGCTATGAATAGAAACAAGTGCAGGTATACTTGCGTGTACACCAATGCTAGGAGTTTAGTAAATAAATTTGATGAATTTGAGGTATTGCTCAAAACATCAAAGGCAGATATTATTGGGATATCAGAGACGTGGTGTCACACAGATATAAGGAATGCAGAACTGGAATTTGGGGAGTACAATGTGTATAGAAAGGATAGACAGGACAGGAGGGGAGGAGGGGTTATGCTATTAGTTAAAAAACACATAAAATCCAAGGAAGTGAAGCCAGTCGATATTGATGGACAGGGCAGTGTCGAGTCAGTTTCGTGTGACATAAGCATAGGTAAATCAAAATTGAGAGTAGGAGTGTGCTATAGGCCTAATGACTCTGATGAGTATAATAAGATACTGTACAGGGAAATAGAATGGGCCAGTAAATCAGAGAGTCTTATAATGGGGGATTTTAATTTCCCAGATATTGACTGGAATTTGTGGGTTGGTCACTCACACACTAGCAGGGCTTTTGTGGATTTATTGGATGATTGTTTTCTACACCAGCATGTTCGGGAGGCAACTAGAGGGAGTAATACTCTTGATCTGATTATCAGTAGTGATTCTTCATGCATTAGGAATCTGCAGATAAAGGAACCACTGGGTGGCAGTGATCACAGTGTGCTGAAGTGGGATTTACTCAAGGAGGTAACTACCATCAGAGGCAAAGGGAAGGGTTTTTGCTTTCGTAAAGGCGACTATGATGGTCTGAGACAGTATTTAAATTCTATACAGTGGGACCAACTGATGATGTTACCAACAGCAAATTCAAAATGGGAAGCATTCAAGGAACTAATCTTGGAAGCTACCAAGCTTTACATACCAACCAAGAAATATTGTTCAAGGTTCAGGCCTAAATGGTTGTCAAATGAACTAATGAGACATATGGCAGAGAAGAAAAATGCATGGGATACATACAAATTAATGGGTGACATGGAAGCCTATGATAGATATAAGTTGGTCTGTAACCAAGTCACAAAGGAGATTAGGCAGGCAAAGGAAGATTATGAGAAATCCTTGGCAAAGGATGCAAAGAAAAACAGAAAAGAGTTCTTTACCTATTTAAACTCAAGAAGGAAAGGGATGAATCAGATTGGTCCACTGGATGTTGATGGTTCAACAGTTGAGGATCCTGCTCAGGTGGCTAACAATCTAAACGAGTATTTTGCATCTACATTCACACATGAGGAGTTATTCAGGAAGGGGAATGTCGTAGGTGAAGTAAACATTGGCAGTGAGCTAGATTATTTTCTAATAACTGAGAGGAAAGTGGAGGAGAAATTGCTGAGGATAAACATAAAAAAGGCACCAGGGGTGGATGGGATCTATCCAGTTATATTAAAGGAGGCAGCAAAGGAAGTAAGCAAACCCCTAGCCATAATTATGAGAGCTTCTTTGGACTCAGGGGAGGTACCCATGGACTGGAGATGTGCAAATGTAACCCCAATTCACAAAGGAGGATCAAAGGCTGACACAAGTAATTATAGACCTGTTAGTTTAACTTCGGTTCCAGGAAAATTAATGGAGGCACTGGTTAAAGCAGCACTGCAGGATCATCTGGACAAGAATTCAGTTATAGCTCAGACACAGCATGGTTTTGTTAACTGCAGGTCTTGTCTGACCAATTTGATTGGATACTATGATGTAGTCACAAAAGAACTGGATGCAGGGAATAACTTTGATATTATATATTTGGATCTTAGAAAGGCTTTTGATACTGTTGCGCATGGAAGACTGCTGCACAAATTGGAGAAGTGTGGCATTGGAGGCAAATTAGCCTAGTAGTCAGGCGCGCGGGTGCATAAGTACACGTGCCTTGAGTGACCGGGGTTCAAGCCCGTGACTGCTGAATACGGTGCTGTTTCTTGTATTCTGTCTATCTTGTTAACTCCTCTGACCGTTTGGTCGTCCCGGAGTATAAACAGAAAATTTATTTATTTATTATTAAATTGCTGCTATGGATAAAGGGATGGTTGAGTGGCAGAAGACAGAGAGTGGTAATCAATGGACACTGCTCAACATGGACTAATGTTATTAGTGGAGTTCCTCACGGTTCAGTGTTGGGTCCATTGTTGTTTTCTGTATTTATAAATGATATTGATGATGGTGTATCAGGCTTAATGTCCAAGTTTGCAGATGATACCAAGGTTGGCAGGGTTGTTAAGGACACTACTGATACTATGCTGCTGCAACAGGATCTGGAAAGGTTGAGCAGATGGGCTGAGAGGTGGCAAATGAAGTTTAACATTGACAAATGTAAAGTACTACATATGGGAAACAGTAACCCCAGATCAACGTATCAACTCTGTGGTACTACGCTGACAGTGGTAGAGAATGAAAAGGACCTGAGGGTAATTGTGCAGGCAGATATGAAGTTCTCTGAGCAGTGCAGACGAGCTGCAAGAGTAGCTCATGGTGTCTTGTCAATGATATACAGGAATAAGGATGTGATTATTCCCTTGTATAAGGCATTGGTCAGGCCACACCTTGAGTACTGTATACAGGTCTGGAGGCCTCATTTCAAGAAGGATGTAGAGCTGCTCGAACGAGTACAGAGAAGGGCAACAAGATGAGTGAATGGAACAAAGGATTGCTCTTACGAAGAAAGAGCTTAAGTTTTGCAAATTACAGAGCCTGGAGACTAGGCATCGGCGAGGTGATCTGATAGAGGTGTATAAGGCTTTGAATGGCTTGAGCATGCTCAATGCCGATGGGATTCTTCCTCTTGCTCAGAATAATCACCTGAGAGGGCATAAATTCAAATTGAGGAAGGACGGATGTCGGATAGATGTGTGGAAATTTGCCTTTAGCCAGCGGGCAGTTGGTTTGTGGAATAGACTCCCATCGCTTGTTGTTGAAGTTGATAGCCTAAATAAATTTAAGGCTCAGCTGGACAGGTATTTCGAATGAACGGAGGGGTGAAATGGGAGTAGTGGTTGTTTTTTTTTTTTTTTTTTTTTTGGCTGATGCTGAATAAGCTTGCTTTCTTGTATCATATGCCTCTACTAATGCTAATGCTAAAGTTCAAACTTCCTGTTCATTACCAACAGACAATCCACTAAAATGGAAATTTCCAAAGGCTGACTGGATAAAATATAGCTCGCTTGTCTCGTTCGACAACCATATCATACAGTGCTCTTCCATCAACCATGTTACTGAACATATTACAAACCAAATTCTAACAGCTGCAACCGCTGCAATTCCACAATACCAAGTCAGGAAAAGGCAAAAATTAAATGATTGGTGGAACGAAGAGTGCAACAATGCAAAAAAAGAGAAAAACAAAGCTTGGAATCAATTCCACAAACATCCAACCACTTCCAATCTTATTAATTATAAGCGACTTAGAGCAAGAGCCCGTTATATCAGACGGAAAGCAAAAAAAGAATCTTGGATTAAATTCGCTTCCTCAGTTAATAAAAATACAGACATCAGACTGATCTGGAATAAGATAAAATTGTTAAATGGCAAAATTCCTCCAACATCTACTCCACTAATTAACTGGAATGGACAGGAACTCTCTACTACTGCAGAAATCGCAAATGCACTAGGATCTGTATTTTCCCAGTTGTCCTCCTCAACTTCTTATGACCAGTCGTTTCAAAAAATTAAAGGTGTAACTGAAAAATCCAAACTGAATTTCACTGACAGATGTGCACTAAAATATAATCAACCATTTACCATGGTTGAACTTCAGCATGCTCTTACCAACACAAGGAATAGTGCTGCTGGCTCTGATGGGATATTTTATATAATGCTTAAAAATTTAAATACAAAGTCACAGTCATCACTGCTGTTCTTCCTCAATCGAATATTCACTGAACATACATACCCAAGTTCCTGGCGTCATTCCTACATTCTGGCAATCCCAAAACCTGGTCAAGACTATTCTGTTCCTCAAAACTACAGACCAATTTCACTTACCAGCTGTCTGAGCAAAACCCTCGAAAAAATGATTCACAGCCGCCTGACTTGGTATCTTGAGTCCCAAAAGTTAATGAATAACAATCAATTTGGATTCAGAAAAAATCGATCATCATTGGAACTTATGATTAAAGCCGAAGCAAATATCAGAAATGCATTCATCAAAAAGGAGCATCTCGTTATGGTCTGTCTGGATATTGAGAAAGCTTTTGACACCACATGGCGTTTTGGCATTTTAAAGGATCTACATTCTCTTGGCCTGAGAGGAAATTTGCCATATTTCATCCAAAATTTTTTAGAACAAAGATCCTTTCAAGTTCGTTACCGGGGAACTCTCTCTAAAATGTTTGTTCAGGAAGAAGGAATCCCTCAAGGGTCCGTTCTCAGCACCATTCTATTCGCAATTAGAATTAGTCAATTAACTGAAATTATTCCGAAAACAGTGGACTCATATCTTTATGCCGATGATCTAACAATCTCCTGCCACTCTCAAAACATGAACTACATTGAGGGACAATTGCAGATATCAATAAATCAGATCCAGATTTGGATGACACAAAACGGTTACAGACTATCCAGCCAGAAATCTACTGCCATTCATTTCTGCACCATGCGTAAAATGCATCCTGATCCTGAACTCCGATTAGATAACCAACTTATTCCAATTGCGAATAGTATTCGTCTGCTTGGCTTAATTTTTGACAGTAAGTTAAACTATCATAAACACATTGAACATCTCCGGACAGCTTGCCAAAAGAAAATGAACATACTTAGAGGCTTATCAGCAACAACCTGGGGAGCAGATCGTTACACCTTGCTTCACTTATATAGATCCATAATTAGATCTCGTCTGGACTATGGTGCACCTGTCTTCGATTCTGCTAGGGAAAGTACCTTATCTCGTCTGAACCCTATTCAACATTCAGCTCTAAGAATAGCTTTAGGTGCGTTCAGAACATCAACAGTGCAAAGTCTTTATGTGGAAGCCTACGAAGCTCCTCTAAACATCAGAAGAAAGATGTTATAACTGAACTATGCAACCAAGGTCCAAAGCCAGTCGACCCATCCCAATTGGTTAATATTTAATGATCCACCACTCAAGACCTTTTATAGAAACAAACCACAAGCAATCAGGCCTGCAGGTATTAGGTTAATGGAATATACAACTCAAAGTCCACCAAGAACCTATAGATTACGTTCCTCCATGGTCTGTCATCATGCCGTGTTGTGATAATTATTTCCACCAATGGGGGGAACACTCTTTAACGAGTGCTAACATCCAGCAACTCCACATTGCACATTTACAATGTTATCCCGACTTCGGGAAAATATATACTGACGGTTCAAAGTCCGAGAATAGATCAGGTGCAGCAGTGGTATTCCATGACACTATCACTTCTGTGTCACTTCCAAGAGAATGCAGTAGTTACACCACTGAATTATATGCCATAAAGCTTGCTCTGGAAATCATTTTCCATCTCTCAATCGAAAAGAGCATAATCTACACCGACTCGCAAAGTGCCCTATTAGCAATGCAAAAGATTTCCCCATCTAGTCATCCGTTACTACAGCAAATCAGATCAGAGTTGATTCGTCTCCGAGATCATCGGCAAAGCATTGTCTTCTGCTGGATCCCAGGCCATACTGGAATACCAGGAAATGAAATTGCAGATGATGCTGCCAAGCATCCATCCAGTACATCCGCAATGAATTTTCTGGTCCCGCTCAGTGACTACAAAATCCATATACGAAATATATGTAAGGAACGATGGACACTACAGTGGCAAACGCAGATGCATAACAAACTCCTTGAAATTAAACCTATACCCCAATTATCGCACAAACAGACAAGAAGAGGTTGTCCTGGCCAGAGCCCGAATAGGCCACACCCATTTGACCCATCTATTTCTGTTATCAGGTAATGACCCTCCACAGTGTTCACATTGCCACAGGCCACTCACAATAAAACACATACTCCTGGAATGCACCTTGCATAACAACTCCCGGCTAATTTCATTCACTTCTCTGTCAAACTTACAAGAATTGTCACTTCGTCATATGATAGGCGAAAATTCAAACCTTACAGAATTTTTTTTCCTTTCTGAAACGAATAGGTTTATATAACCGTTTCTAGCTGCTTCCATAGAAGCCAATAAAATTAGTACTAACTACTAGATAGGTGCAATATGGCCTAAGTAGCCTTTGCACCAGAAAAATCCAAGCACAACAACAACCAAGCACAGCACTTTATCGAAGGGCAGTTTCCGGATTCCTGGCGCAAGGCAACCGTTCTTGCCTTTGCTAAACCAGGAAAGGATCCAAAAGTCACTAGAAATTATCGTCCCATTGCTCTGACTAGCTGTTTGTGCAAAATCCTGGAGAGAATGGTTAATTCTCGTTTAATCTGGTATTTAGAATCAAATGACCTCTCCAACATCCAGTGCGGCTTCCGAAGGAACCGGTCCACTTTGGACCATCTTATTAGACTAGAAACATCCATCCGGGACGCTTTCCTAAAACGCGAACACTTGGTGTCGGTGTTCTTTGACATGGAGAAAGCGTATGACACAACTTGGAGATTTGGCATCTTAAAAGATTTGCACAGCCTAGGCCTTAGAGGGCATCTCCCCGTGTTTATTCAAAACTTTTTAGCCAATCGATCTTTCCAAGTTCGTGTGGGATCCTCACTCTCTCGTTCCTTCAGCCAAGAGGAGGGAGTACCACAAGGATCAGTATTAAGTGTCGTTTTTCGCCATCAAAATATATTCCATCACAGAACAAGTTCCTCCAACTGTAAACAGTGCCCTCTATGTTGATGACTTTAGCATTTTTTGTCAGTCAAGCAACATGAGGGTTATTGAAAGACAACTGCAGAAAGCCATTGATCGACTGAATTCCTGGGCACTTGCTAATGGCTTCAGGTTCTCGCCGGAGAAGACCGTTTGCGTACATTTTTGTCGTAAGCATAATCTTCATCCTGAACCTGAATTAATGCTCGGACAAAATTCTATTCCAGTAGCGTCAAGCACAAAATTCTTGGGACTTGTGTTTGACAAAAAGTTGACATTTCTTGAACATATTCGTCAACTTCGTACAAAGTGCACGAAGGGACTAAATATTCTTCGCTCTCTCTCCTCTACACATTGGGGAGCAGATAGGTGCACCCTACTACGTATTTATCATGCACTTGTACGATCCAAATTAGACTATGGGGCCAGGTATACTCCTCAGCTAGAGACAGTGTCCTTCGATGGTTGGATCCCATCCACCATCAGGCTATCCGTATAGCTACTGGAGCATTTCGAACATCTCCTGTCCAGAGTTGATACGTCGAAGCAAACGAACCACCATTATCCCTTCGACGTAAGCAGTTGTCTTTAAGCTATGCTTTAAAGTTGAAATCCCTGCCAGACCATCCTACGTGGACATCTGTCTTTGAGCCACGTTGGGAAAACTTGTACAATACCCGTCAGACTGCCAACCGACCTTTTGGTATTCGTGTCCAAGAGCTACTAAGAGAGTTTAACATCATGGTAGACAAGGTTGCACAAACACCAAAAGAGACTCTTCGACCCTGGCATGCTCATACTCCATTGTGCGACTTCTCCCTTAAGAAATGGGTAAAATCTGAGACCTCGTCATCTGTCTACTATCAGCTCTTTTCCGCACACTGAGCTGAGTATTCCGACTTCCTGCCCGTCTGCTCAGACAGCTCGAAGTCTGAATCGTGCGTAGGATCTGCTGCTGTCTTTCGGGACACTAGAATATCTCAGCAGATTCTTCCTGAATCCAGCATATACACTGCAGAGCTGCATGCTATAGAGTTAGCCTTGGATCACATTCGAACTTCTCAATGCCAAAGGTCAATAATATATTCTGATTCTTTGAGTGTATTACAGGCTTTATTATCTTTGAGACACAACTGTCATCCAGTTCTCTCTCGGGTTCAGCAGAAGATATATTCTCTTCATAAATATAAATTTGATATCCGCTTCTGCTGGATTCCTAGCCACATTGGGATAAAGGGAAATGATTTGGCTGACACTGCAGCCAAATCAGCAGCTCCCACTAACAATCGTTGCCTGTCAGTCCCCTATACAGACTACAGGCAAATAATACACCAAAAGATATATTCCCAATGGCAAGAACTATGGCATAGAGAGAGAACAAATAAATTATACCAAATAAAGCCTCTAATACAAACATGGCAGTCCAGTCTGCGCAGGAATCGGAGTGAGGAAGTTGTTCTTGCCCGACTCCGCATAGGACACAGTCATCTGACACATTCGTTTCTGCTGAGGGCGGATGATCCTCCTATGTGCGAGCAATGCGACACCATTTTATCCGTTAAACATATTTTATGTGACTGTTCCAGTTTTAGTAATGCTCGTTTTATCGCTTTTAAACATCTGACTGAGCCTTATACACTCAGTCAGATTTTATCCGACAATGACCACGTGTCTGCTATTTTTAGTTTCCTGAAATCAGTAAACCTTTTTAATCATATTTAAAAAAATCTTATTATTTTTACCTTGTTTACTGATATTCGTCTTTTACAATTTATACGGGCTTTTATACCCTGACTTAGTGACCTAATTCGTTAGGTCACTGAAAGATTTTTACCATTTTCATGACAAGGTGGTTTTCAGCTTTGTTCTCAAAAAACGTTGTGCATCCATTTTTGCCGACAACGTAAATTGCACCCACACCGGGAACTACAACTGAAGGGACAACCAATAGCAGTTCAACCCAGCATACGATTCTTAGGAATCACCTTAGATCATAAGCTTACATTCCTGGAACATATTAAAAGACTAAGAACATCCTGCCAACAAAAATTAAATATTATCCGGGTTCTCTCAGCAACAAAGTGGGGAGCTGATCGCCTTACCTTATTACGGCTATACAGATCTTTAATAAGATCAAAACTTGACTATGGGGCACCAGTGTATAGCTCAGCAAGGCCTAGTGTCCTTCGCTGGCTTGATCCTCTCCATCATAGTGCAATACGCATTGCTCTAGGAGCATATCGCACGTCTCCAACACAAAGTCTATATGCCGAAGCTCACGAACCCCCTCTCTCTATCAGAAGGCAACAACTTATATTACGCTAGGCATATAAAATAAGATCTATGCCTGAACACCCAAATTGGGAATTACTTTTCACCCCCCAACACAGCAGGTTATACCATAACCGCCCTACTACTAACCGACCATTAGGTATAAGAATAAGACATCTTCTAGAAGAACTTAATCTGAGTTTTGATAATATCTCAAATACCCCTCCACTATTCCTTGCTCCGTGGAGCATTACTCCACCTTTATGTGATAAATACCTTAATAAATGGGATAAATCTGCACTACATAAAGAAAATTTCTTGCAATTGTACCTTGCAGTGGTGGAGCAGTTTCCAAACTTTGTTGTAGTTCATACAGATGGGTCAAAGAATGACACCCACGTTGGAATTGCCGCAGTTTTCCCGAACATAACATTGGCCTACCAACTGCCACATGAGTTCAGTATATTTTCTGCCGAACTATTGGCAATTCAGGTTGCACTGAAGCATATCGAGACCTCCAATATTGAAAACAGTATAATTTTCTCTGATTCTCTAAGTGCACTTCAAGCCCTGAAAAACACCATGAACATCACCCACCCAGTCGTAAAAGAAATAACAAACTCTTTATATACCTTATCTGAGCTTGGAAGAACCATACATTTCTGTTGGGTCCCAGGACATATGGGAATTCCAGGAAATGAATTAGCAGACAATGCCGCAAAAGCGGCCGACTTACCACCTGATGTACAGTGGAGAGTTCCACATCAAGATTATAGACGAATAATACATGAAAAATACATGTACCAGTGGCAATCAACGTGGCAAAACCAACTTGAAAATAAGCTTCGGTATCAAGCCAAATCTTGAGCAATGGCCTTCAAGTCTCAGTGCAATTCGACAACAGGAGGTAATACTAGCTCGTCTCCGTATAGGTCACACTAATATTACTCATGGTTACCTTTTAAGAGGAGAGATTCACCCCCAGTGTGATCACTGCAAAACAGTGCTTTCAGTGAAACATATCCTTGTGGAATGCACAAAATTTGCAATAGAACGCCAGAATCACTTCAATCCAGCCTCAACTGAAGAACCACTAACGCTTAGTTCACTTTTGGGCAATCAAACAGATGTCTCAAAGATTTTTAACTTTCTCAAAGCAATCAATGTATACCACCTCCTTTAGCTAGTCAACAATCAGTTTCCTGACTCTAGATCCATAAAGAAATAGGATAAATACTGACCTATGTATGGCGCATTATGGCCATAGACGCCCATGCGCCAAAAAAATCCCCAAAAAAACAAAACAAACAAAAACAAACAATCATGATAAGGTTTTGGCGCATTATAGCCTTAGTTTGCTGATGCGCCAATAAAACTAAACCAACAACAACAACAACACTACATTCGCCGTCAGAGTCAAAAGGAGTCATGGATCCGTTTTACAATATCTATTAACCAGGCTACCAATTCTAAGGTAGTCTGGGATAAAATCCAGAAAATGAAGGGAAAATATACATCCCACCCTTCTTCAATCCTAGATTATAATGGATGCTCTATTGCAGATCCAACTGCAATAGCCAATGCTCTTGGGGAAACATTCTCTAACGTCTCTGCAACATCTTCGTATTCCCCAGAGTTCCTGGTCCTGAAAGATAAAATCGAAAAACAGGCACTTAATTTCAAGTCCAAGGGCCTCTATCCCTACAACGGGGCATTCACTAGAGAGGAACTGAAAAGAGCCCTCACACTTTCCAAAGCAAGTGCTGTTGGACCAGATGGCATCCACTATGAAATGATCAAACATATTTCACCAAAATCTATGGATTATCTGCTCCTTCTATATAGCAGAATCTTTATTGAAGGGCAGTTTCCGGTCTCCTGGCGCAAGGCAATCGTTCTTGCCTTTCCTAATCCAGGAAAGGATACAAAAATCACCACCAATTATCGTCCTATTGCTCTGACTAGCTGTCTGTGCAAAATCCTGGAGAGAATGGTAAATTCTCGTTTAATATGGTACTTAGAATCAAATGACCTTCTCTCCAACATCCAGTGCGGCTTCCGAAGGAACCGGTCCACTTTGGACCATCTTATTAGACTGGAAACATCCATTCGGGATGCTTTCCTAAAACGCGAACACTTGGTGTCAGTGTTCTTTGACACGGAGAAAGCGTATGACACAACTTGGAGATTTGGAATCTTAAAAGATCTGCATAGCCTGGGTCTTAGGGGACGACTCCCCATTTTTATTAAAAACTTTTTAGCCAATCGATCTTTCCAAGTTCGTGTGGGATCCTCACTCTCTCGTTCCTTTAGCCAAGAGGAGGGAGTACCACAGGGATCAGTTTTAAATGTCACGCTTTTCGCCATCAAAATAAATTCCATCACAGAACAACTTCTTCCTACCGTAAACAGTGCCCTCTATGTTGATAACTTTAGCATATTTTGTCAGCCATGCAACATGAGGGTTATTGAAAGACAACTGCAAAAATCCATTGAGCGCCTCAACTCCTGGGCACTTTCAAATGGCTTCAGGTTCTCGGCGGAGAAGACCGTTTGCGTACACTTTTGTCGTAAGCGTAATCTTCATCCTGAACCTGAATTAAGGCTCGGAAAAATGATATTCCAGTAGCAGCGGACACAAAATTCTTGGGACTCGTATTTGATAAAAAGTTGACCTTTCTGGATCACATCCGTCAACCCCGCACAAAGTGCACACGCGGGCTTAATATTCTCCGCTCGCTCTCCTCTACATCTTGGGGAGCAGACCGATGCACCCTTCTTCGGCTTTACTGTGCACTTGTGCGATCCAAACTTGATTATGGGTCCCAGGTATATTCTTCAGCCAGAGACAGTGCCCTTCGATGGCTGGACTCTGTCCATCACCAGGCTCTTCGTATCGCTACTGGAGCATATAGAACATCTCCTGTCCAAAGTTTATACGTCGAAGCAAAAAAACCAGTTATCGCTTCGACGTAAGCAGTTGTCTCTAAAGTACGGTTTTAAACTGAAATCCCTGCCAGACCATCCTACGTGGCTATCCGTTTTTGAGCCACGATGGGAAAATTTTTACAATACCCGTAAGACTGCTAATCGTCCTTTTGGTATTCGTCTCCAAGAGCTACTCACAGAACTTGATATCAAAGTAGACAAGGTTGCCCAAACACCGAAGCAACTCCTTCCACCCTGGCATGCTCATATTCCAATATGTGACTTGTCCCTTAAAAATTGGGGAAAGTCGGACACTCCATCATCGGTCTACCTGCAGCTTTATTCAGCACACCGAGCTGAACATTCTGACTTCGCGCCAGTTTACACAGACGGTTCGAATTCAGAATCATATGTGGGATCTGCTGCTGTCTTTAGAGACACCACTACATCGGGGCAGATTCCCTCTGAATGCAGCATATTTACTGCAGAGTTGCACACTATAGAGTTAGCCTTGGATCACATTAGTAAATGCCAATACCAATGGTTCATTTCATATTCTGACTCTCATAGTGTGTTACAGGCTTTAATAACCGTGAGATATAATTCTCATCCAGTTCTGTCTAGTATTCACCAGAAGATTCACTTCCTCCGTGGACGTGAATATGATATGCGCTTCTGCTGGATTCCTAGCCACACTGGGATTAAGGGAAATGATTTGGCTGACACCGCAGCCAAATCAGCAATTCCCAGTAATAATTGCTGCCTGTCAGTCCCCTATACAGACTACAGGCAAAGAATACACGAGAAAATACACTCCCAATGGCAGGATTCGTGGAATAGACAGACTGCGAATAAATTATATCAAATAAAACCTGTAATTGAACCGTGGCAGTCTAGTCTGTGCAGGAATCGTAAAGAGGAAGTTGTTCTCGCCCGGACCAGCATAGGACATAGTCATTTCAGTCATTCATTTTTGCTGAGGGCTGATGACCCTCCTACGTGTGTGTCCTGTGGCACAATTTTAACGATTAGACACCTTTCAATTGACTGTCCAGATTTTAGCAGCACCCGTTTTACCGCTTTTAATCATCTGACTGAGCCGTATACACTCATCAGATTTTATCCGACAATGACAATGTGTCTGCTATTTTTAGCTTGTTGAAAGCAATAAAGGTTTTTAATCGTATTTAAAATTTATATGTTATTGTTATTTATTTATGTTTTTTTGTTTTTAGATCTGGACATGGTGGCCTAATTAATTAGGTCACTGAGATGTTAAATTTTTAGATATTACCTGGTCTTGGCGCATTATAGCCTTAGTTGCTAATGCGCCAATAAAATCCAAACCAACCAACCTTCCGTATATGCTATTATGGAGTGGTCGGTTCTTGAAAATCCACTAAACAGTGATCACCTTCCGATTCTCTGCAGGCTGCAAACACGGGCAAACTCTCCTTCGCTACGTCGCTCCACTTGGAAATTTCGTAGGGCATGCTGGTATGAATATGCTACCCACGTGCAGTTAGACAATAAAATAATTCAATCTCAACCCACAGACAATGTCACAGAACATGTAACTAAAAAAATATTACAAGCTGCTAACTCCGCAATACCAAAATCTTTCCAGGGGAAACGGAAACATAGTAATTACTGGTGGAATCAAGACTGCACACACGCCAAACAGTACAAAAATAGAGCTTGGAATTTATTTCGTAAATTTCCCACAACTACCAATCTAATTAACTTCAAAAGACTGAAAGCTCAGTTCCGCCAAATAAGACGAAAAGCAAAGAAAGATGCCTGGATTAGCTTTTCCTCGAGCATAAACAAGGATACAGACAGCAGAATTATCTGGAGAAAAATAAAAACACTAAATGGCAAATACATTCAGTCCCCAGCTACAATACTAAACTGTGAAGGGAAAGAGTTGTCATCCCCGGGAGAAATAGCAAATGCCTTAGCGGAATCATTCGCTAGCATATCAGCAATAGCCTCCTACAAACCAACATTTCAGCGAATTAAAAAAACTGCAGAGCAGCATATGATTAATTTTTCCACGAGAATTTCACATCCATATAACCAGCCATTGATATTAACAGAACTTTTTGGAGCGCTCAATAAAACATCAAATAGCGCTGCTGGTCCAGATGGGATCTACTATATAATGTTAAAACAACTGAACGACAGAGCAAAAAGATCATTGTTAAACTATTACAACCGAATATTCTTAGAAAATGCTTACCCAGTTTCCTGGTGTCAATCAATAGTTCTAGCCTTCCCAAAGCCCGGAAAGGATCGTACATTTCCACATAACTATAGGCCAATTTCACTGACCAATTGTTTAGGCAAAGTCCTAGAAAAAATGGTTCACAGGCGGTTAATCTGGTTCCTGGAAACTAACAACTTGCTAAATAGTAATCAGTACGGGTTTCGGAAAAACCATTCCGCCTTAGACGTAATGATAAAAGCAGAGTCAAATATACGTAATGCCTTCATAAGGGGACAGCATCTGGTGATGATTAATCTAGATATTCAGAAACCCTTTGATGCCACCTGGCGGTATGGTGTTCTTAAAGATCTACACTCTTTCGGCCGCCGTTATCGCTTCAACGTAAGCAGTTGTCTCTAAACTACACTTTAAAGCTGAAATTCCTGCCAGACCATCCTACGTGGCCATCCGTTTTTGAGCCACGATGGGAAAATTTGTACAACACCCGTAAGACTGCCAATCGTCCTTTTGGTATTCGTCTCCAAGAGCTACTCAAAGAACTTAATATCAAGGTAGACAAGGTTGCTCAAACACCGCAGCAACCCCTTCCACCCTGGCATGCTCATGTCCCGGCATGTGACTTGTTCCTTAGAAATTGGGGTAAGTCGGACACTCCATCATCTGTCTACCTGCAGCTTTATTCAGCACACCGAGCTGAACATTCTGACTTCGCGCCAGTTTACACAGACGGCTCGAAGTCGGAATCATATGTGGGATCTGCTGCTGTCTTTACAGACAGCACTACATCGGAGCAGATTCCCTCTGAATGCAGTATATTTACTGCAGAGCTGCATGCTACAGAGTTAGCTTTGGATCACATCAGTGAATGCCAATACCAACGGTTCATTTTATATTCCGATTCTCTCAGCATGTTACAGGCTTTAATAACTGTGAGATGTAATTCTCATCCAGTTCTGTCTAGCATTCAGCAGAAGATTCACTTTCTCCGTGAACGTGAATATGATATCCGCTTCTGCTGGATTCCCAGCCACATTGGGATTAAGGGAAATGAATTGGCTGACACCGCAGCCAAATCAGCAATTCCCAATAATAATCGCTGCCTGTCAGTCCCTTATACAGACTACAGGCAAATAATACACGAAAAGATACACTCCCAATGGCAGGATTCGTGGAATAGACAGAATGCAAATAAATAATATCTTATAAAGCCTTTAATTGAACCGTGGCAGTCTAGTCTGCGCAGGAATCGTAAGGAGGAAGTTGTTCTCGCTCGGACCCGCATAGGACATAGTCATTTGACTCATTCGTTTTTGCTTATGGGCTGATGACCCTCCTATGTGTGAGTCCTGTGGCACAATTTTATCTATTAGACACCTTTTAGTTGAATGTCCAGATTTTAGCAATATCCGTTTTACCACCTTTAATCATCTGACTGAGCCGTATACACTCAGTCAGATTTTATCCGACAATGACAATGTGTCTGCTATTTTTAGCTTTTTGAAAGCAATAAACGTTTTTAATAGTATTTAAAATTTATATGTTATTGTTATATCTTTTATTGATTTATCTTTTTTATATATTTATTATTAGATCTGGACATGGTGGCCTAATTAATTAGGTCACTCAGATGTTAAATTTTTAGATATTACCTGGTCTTGGCACATTATAGCCTTAGTTGCTAATGCGCCAATAAACTTCAAACCAACCAACCAACACTCTTTCGGCTTGAGAGGTCATCTACCCCAATTTATACAAAGCTTCCTATGCCATAGAACTTTTCAGGTCAGATACATGAATAATTTATCCAAAACATTTGAACAAGAGGAAGGTGTACCACAGGGTTCCATTCTGAGTACAACATTATTTGCAATAAGAATCACCAACATGACAAGGGATGTACCAAATACAGTACAATCGTACATGTTTGCCGATGACCTCATTATCTCTACTGAATCCCAGACTATGAACACCATCGAAAGGCAACTTCAAATTGCTATAGCTAGAATAGAATCATGGGCATTGCGGAATGGTTATTCCCTAGCAGAAAAGAAGTCTACTGCTATTCATTTCTGTAAAAAAACGGAAACTACATCCAGATCCAGAAATATTTTTAAACAACAGCCTGATTCCAGTCACTAACAATTTCTGTCTGTTGGGGTTAAATCTAGATAATAAACTTAATTTTGCTTCCCATATGGTGTACCTCTGGAATACTTGTCTTAAAAAATTGAATATCCTAAGAGCTGTCTCCGCTATATCCTGGGGTGCTGACAGAAGCTCTCTCCTACATCTTTATAGAGCTTTAATAAGATCGCGCTTGGATTATGGAGCACCTGTCTACGACTCTGCCAGGAAAAGTTCTCTATTACGTCTGAACACCATCCAGCATAGTGCCCTTAGAACAGCTGCTGGAGCCTTCAGAACATCTCCGGTTCACAGCCTGTATATTGAGGCAAACGAATACCCTCTGAATCTCAGGAGAAAAATGTTATTGTTAAATTATGCAGCAAAGATTGGAAGTACCCCAGCCCACCCCAGCTGGCAGTATCTGTTTGATCCTCAACACACCCTGCTATATCACAATAAACCTAATGAAAACCGCCCTGTAGGGATTCGGCTGCAAGAACTCATGATCAGTTGGAAAATTAACTTTAAGAATATATTCCAAGACCTTGCTACTCCTGAACCTCCCTGGACTGAATTCATACCTCTCTGTGACAATTTCTTTTCAAGATGGGGAAAATCCTCCCTGGCGAATACCAATTTTCAACAGCTACATAAACTGCATTCTTTGGAAAACTCAGAGAAAGTTCATATCTATACCGACGGCTCCAAAACAGATACGGCTGTTGGGGCAGCAGCAGTTTCCGCCACTTTCTTAACAGCTGCCTCTCTTCCCACTGAATGCAGTATCTATACTGCAGAATTATTTGCAATAAAACTGGCTCTAGATAACATAAACAAATATCATATTAAACAATCTCTGATATATACAGACTCTCTAAGTGCAATCAGTGCCTTTCAATCTACCTTTCCTCCCTCTCATCCCGTTCTTAAAGAGATCCGGTCTAAATTATTTTACCATCAAACAGCCAACTACAAGGTTATCTTCTGCTGGATTCCTGGTCATGTCGGCATCCAAGGTAATGATCGTGCATACAGATAAAAGCCAACGCAGAAAAGCATAAGCTTACCTTTAAAACAACGGCATCTCTTCCATATAATCGACCTTTTACACTACTCGAACTAGAGAGCTCCTTAAGTAGGTCAGCTAATAGTGCACCAGGGTCTGATGGGATACACTATATCATGCTCAAACACCTAAAGAAGAAAGCTATGAACTCCTTACTGATATATTTCAACCGGATATTCTCTGAAGGCTACTACCCTCTTTCTTGGCGCCACTCAATAGTCCTAGCCTTTGTCAAACCTGGAAAGGATCAATCAAATCCCCAAAACTATCGGCCAATATCTCTTAGTAGTTGCCTTGGTAAAACATTAGAAATAATGATTCACGCTCGATTAATATGGTACCTAGAATCTCATTTGATAATAAACAGGAACCAGTACGGTTTTAGAAAAAATCGGTCAACTCTAGATCTTATGATCAAGGCAGGATCCAACATACAGAATGCTTTTATCCGTAAAGAACATCTTGTCATGGTCTGTCTGGATATAGAGAAAGCCTTTGATACCACCTGGCGCTATGGCATTGTTCAAAATCTGTATGCCACAGGACTCCGAGGTCAGCTACCACTAATCATACAGAGCTTTCTACAAAATAGAACCTTTCAAGTGCGTTACTGTAATTCTCTATCCCGCACATTTGTCCAAGAAGAAGGGGTCCCACAAGGTTCAGTTCTTAGTGCGACGCTCTTTGCAGTTAAGTTAAACAATGCAACAGAGAACATTCCAGTTAATCTTGACACCTATCTATATGCAGACGACCTTACAATATCCTGCCACTCACAAAATATGCGCTCAATCGAGCGTCAATTACAGCTCTCAATAAACAAAATACAATCGTGGGCATCTCATAATGGCTATCGCCTCTCTGCAACAAAAACAACCGCTATCCACTTTTGCAAAAAGCGTCAGCTGCATCCAGATCCTGAACTAAGGTTAGGAATCCAACAAATACCACTCAGCAACAATATCCGGTTCTTGGGACTAGTACTTGACACTAAACTTACTTTTCAAGCGCATATAAGGCAATTACGGACGCAGTGCATGAAAAAGTTGAATATCCTCAAAGTTATCTCTTCCATGGCATGGGGAGCCGATCGCTTCACGCTTCTGCATCTTTATCGAACCTTAATAAGATCTTGTCTGGACTATGGAGCTCCAGTATATGATTCTGCACGTAAGACAGCTTTGGCTTGGCTCAATCCAGTCCAACACAGTTCTCTGAGGATTGCCTCCGGAGCTTTTAAGACGTCCCCAGTACAAAGTTTGTATATAGATGCCAATGAGCCTCCACTAAATCTCAGGAGGAAAGTATTGCTTCTTAGATATGCAGCCAAATTACGTAGCCTTCCTTCTCACCCCCATCTGGACATATCTCTTTGAACCTCAGTGGGTAAACTTATACAGAAACAAACCAAATGAAAATAAACCTGCAGGTATCCGGCTACAAGAGTTAACAGAAGACTGGAGCATCTATCTTGGAAATATATCTCTAGCTGCAGATGCAGTACAAGCACCATGGGCAATGTATACACCTCCTTGTGATAACTATTTTCTTCAGTGGGTAAAACACTCCCTATCGAACAACAACATTAGACAGTTACATGCGTCTCATGCATTGGCCAATGCTCGCAGTCTCCAAATATATACAGATGGCTCCAAAACTGATATATCCGTAGGAGCTGGAGTAATCAGTCCTACAACCACTGTTTCTGTCCAGTTACCACTTGAATGCAGTGTTTATACTGCTGAACTGTATGCGATAAAAATGGCTTTAAATGTCCTTAACGATCATTTAGACACCCAGATCATAATATACACTGACTCTTTAAGTGCTGTCAATGCCCTACGGAATAAATCACGAAATTTCCACCCACTTATCCCACAAATTAGATCTCAGTTATATCACCTCAGTGAAAATAAGCAAACTGTAACGTTCTGCTGGATACCCAGCCATGTTGGTATTCGAGGAAACGAGCGTGCAGATGAAGCAGCAAAACACCCTACTTGTTTCAATTACATCCCAGTTCCATATTCCGACTAAAAACCAATCATACGGCAGATATGCACTGAGATATGGTCTGAAATGTGGCATCACCAAACAGAAAACAAGCTCCTTCAAATAAAACAGAATCCACAGCTTTGGAGATCCAGTTCCCGATTAAACAGGCAAGAAGAGGTTGTGCTTGCAAGAGCACGAATTGGCCATACACATCTAACACACTTATTTTTACTGCTAGGTGAAGATCCTCCATTTTGCTCGCTTTGTAGAACCACACTCACCGTGAAGCATATTATCATTGAGTGTCCACGTTACCATTCAGCTAGAATTGCATGTTTCAGATCTCTACTGAATTCAAAAAACACACTGCAACTACAACACATACTAGGAGATGATGCCAATTTATCAGAATTGTTTATTTATCTGAAAATGATCAATGTATACAACCACTTCTAGACCCATCTATAATGTATTGATGAATTTTCGAAAGTAACAGGTGCAATTTGGCCATAGTAGCCCTTGCGCCAATAAATCCCACAACAACAACAACAACAACATTTAACGTCTCTGCAACATCTTCGTATTCCCCAGAGTTCCTGGTCCTGAAATATAAAATCGAAAAACAGGCACTTAACTTTAAATCTAAGAGCATTTATCCCTACAACGGGGATTTCACTATTCCGGAACTGAAAAGAGCCCTCGCTCTTTCCAAAGCAAGTGCTGTTGGACCAGATGGCATCCATTATGAAATGATTAAACATCTTTCACCAAAATCTATGGATTATCTGCTCATTCTGTATAAAAGAATCTCTATTGAAGGGCAGTTTCCGGATTCCTGGCGCAAGGCAATCGTTCTTGCCTTTGCTAAGCCACGAAAGGCTCCAAAAGTCACTACTAATTATCGTCCTATTGCTCTGACTAGCTGTCTGTGCAAAATCCTGGAGAGAATGGTTAATTTTCGTTTAATCTGGTATTTAGAATCAAATGACCTTCTCTCCAACATCCAGTGCGGCTTCCGAAGGAACCGGTCCACTTTGGACCATCTAATTAGACTGGAAACATCAATCCGGGATGCTTTCCTAAAAGGCGAACACTTGGTGTCAGTGTTCTTTGACATGGAGAAAGCGTATGACACAATTTGGAGAGTTGGCATCTTAAAAGATCTGCATAGCCTTGGTCTTAGAGGGCAACTCCCCATTTTTATTAAAAACTTTCTAGCCAATCGATCTTTCCAAGTTTGTGTGGGATCCTCACTCACTCGTTTCTTTAGCCGGCCCCGGGTACCAAGCGAATTCGAGGTCAAGCGTTCAAAGTGCGAATATATAGCGATCTTTCCCAGTGATAAAAATGCATTTTAAGTTATATCGTTTTTTACTGGAAGTTCATTTATAATTCAATTCTATACTTGAAAAATCACAAGTAAGAACAAAGAAGGAAACTCACCTTTCTTTTTCATTACATATATTTACTCTATTTTACTAACTAACTAACTTATCTAACCGCTTGGCCTCCTTGCGGCACTGCTCCCGCCTCCCCGTGGCGGGGCCGGAAACTTGGGAGGGAAAGTCAACCTCCCAGGGCAAAAAGGAGCCTAACATGGACTACGACAATTACCCAGAGCTTGAGCAGCCTAGGCGCTCATCCAGTACCATCAACAATGCTGATCGTGAAATTTCTCACGATGTAACAAAGTCTAAACGACTGCGTACAGACACAGACCAACAGGAATGCCCATCATTCCTTATCTTACATAGTCTGTCAGACAAATCTATGAGCACTCTCTCACCATTTCTTATACAAAAATGTTTGGAAAATGTGGCAGGCTCTCCCAAAATGGTGAGAAGACTAAGATCTGGAGACCTCTTGGTAGAAACAGTGAGTTGTGCACATTCTGAGAGACTGTTGAAACTAACAATATTTGGCGGACTACCCATTCAAGTTACCCCTCATGCAACACTAAATACTTCCAAGGGAGTAATTGCAGAGTGGGATCTGATAAATGTAACAGAAGATGAACTGGCCCAAGAACTCAAACATCAGAAAGTGATACAAGCCAAACGCATCATGATCAGGAAAGATGGAGAACTTGTTCCCACCCGCAACATCATCCTGACATTCGGAACACCTATCTTGCCATCCAGTGTCAAAGCCGGCTATCTCAACTGCCGAATACGACCCTTTATCCCGAATCCTATAAGATGCTACAAGTGCCAAAAATTTGGTCACGCACAAATGCCTTGTCGAGGAGATCCAGTCTGCCCAAACTGTGGGTCGAAAGAACATTCGCAAGCAGACTGTGACGCCAAAACACCACACTGTCTGAATTGCAAAGGCGTGCATCCAGCCTACTCCAAGTCATGCGATCTGTGGAAAACTGAAAAAAAAATCCAAAAGTACAGGGTAGAACGAAAAGTCACATACCAAGAGGCAAGAAAGCAAATTATGCTTAACGCACCTAAGAACACATATGCAGCAGCAATGCAAAAACACCAAACAACAGCAACACAAACTGAAGTATCAGTTCCCCCAACCATGTCGATTGCAGATTGGGCCCGATCTATACTGTCACCATCAATGAAACAGACTCCAAAAGAGCAAAAGGTAGTAGATAGAGCCAACAACACACCTGTCACAGTCCCACCAGCAACCCCACATAGACCATTAGATAATTCAAAGTCAAAAACCGACTCAGTTACAAATAGGAAGACAAACAATATCACTTCAGAAAATATGGACACATAACAATACTGACCCAAATGAACCTATTCTAGATCTTCATGCAGAAGATGTCTTGGATACCGGACGCCCAACCTTTCCAAGAAAAGAGAAAATGAAACTCGATCGCCACAAACAGCCTGGGAATAAAAAAGACTCAGAATCTTCCTCAAGTAACAAAACCAAATAATGCACCAAATCATACAGTGGAACTGTAGAGGAATTCACAGTAACATTGATGATATCCACGAGTTAATTGATCGTTACCATCCCGTAGGCATCTGCCTATAAGAGACAAATTTAACACATCATGTATCACTCTCAGTTAAGAATTATTCACTCTTTAGAAAAGACAGAACTGCTACACATAATTCTCACGGAGGGGCAGCCATACTCATACACTCACGAGTACCTAGCAGGTTAATTCCTTTACAAACCTCCATCGAAGCTGTTGCAACACGTATTGTGATTGGTATTACTTTGACAATTGTTTCCATCTACCTTTCGCCCAATCACTCCTATACCATCCATGAACTGGAAGATCTTATTCAACAGTTGCCAACTCCTATCTGTTTATTGGGTGACTTCAATGGACACCATCCATTGTGGGGTTCTCCCAATGCAGATAGACGAAGACAACTTATTGAACAGCTTGCTGAAAGACAAAATCTGATTATACTAAATACTGGCTTGCCAACTTACATCCATCTCTCCACGGGTAGAACTTCTGTAATAGACCTTTCGATATGCTCTCCGATCCTCTTCCCTAGCATTGAGTGGACGGCCCTTGACAACCCGCTAAATAGTGATCACTTTCCGCTAATAAGTAAGATTCAAACAGGACATTCCATAATTTCCCAAAACTACGTAAAATGGAAATTTCACAGAGCAGATTGGGGAAAATTCACTTCCCAAGTGTCCTTTGATGAACAGATCATCGAATCCTGTCCTATTGACACAGCTACCGATCACATCACGAGACAAATACTGGCTGTTGCATGCACTGCGATTCCACAATCACAGTCAACAGCCCATAGAACCATAAACTATTGGTGGAACGAAGAGTGCAAATGTGCAAAAAAAGAAAAAAACCGAGCATGGAATCTGTTTCGAAAATATCCCACTACCGCCAATCTTATAAACTACAAGAGACTCAGAGCCAAGGCCCATCACATTAGGAAGAAAGCTAAAAAAGAATCTTGGATTCGATTTGCAAGTTCAATTAATAAAAATACTGATTCAAGAATAATATGGCGGAAAATAAAACAACTAAGTGGCAAAGTTCCCCGATTATCCTCCCCAATTCTCAACTGGAATGGACAGGATCTTTCATCTCCTACAGATATAGTGAATGCCCTAGGGACTGTTTTTTCACAGTTATCTGCCTCAACAGCATATGACCTATCATTCCAGAAGATCAAAGTATTAGCTGAAAAGTCCAAACTGAACTTCAGACATACGAGGATTTGTACTTTACCTCATAATCAGCCTCTTACAATGCTCGAACTTCAAGAAGCCATATCTAGCTCAAAACACAGTGCTGCAGGCCCCGACGGAATATACTACATAATGCTCCAACACTTAAATAAAGAATCGGTCTGTTCACTGCTCACTTTTTTCAATCGCATCTTTCTTGAACATTGTTTCCCCAGTTCCTGGCACCACTCCTATATAATAGCAATTCCGAAACCAGGAAAAGATCACTCCATTCCTGAAAACTATAGACCTATTTCTCTCACCAGCCGCTTAAGCAAAACCCTGGAAAAAATAATTCACCGTCGACTTACTTGGTTTCTCGACTCTAAAAATATAATTTCTGATAACCAATTTGGATTCAGAAAAAATCGATCAGCCCTGGATCTCATGGCCTTCGACACCACATGGCGTTTTGGTATCCTAAGAGATCTGCATTCCCTTGACCTGAGAGGCCACTTACTGTACTTCATATTGAATTTCCTTCAGCACAAATCTTTTCAAGTCCGATACCGACAAGTTCTCTCTCAAACATATATACAAGAAGAAGGGGTCCCACAAGGCTCTGTGCTCAGCACAACCTTATTCGCAATAAGAATAAACCATATGACTAAACACATGCCCAGCACTGTGAATTCATACCTCTATGCCGATATCACTATCAAGCACTATCAGAAACTTGGAATATAGATCCCGATAAAGTTCTTCAAGATTTAAGCAGTACGGATCCCCCATGGAGGTGTATTAAGCCACGCTGTGACAATTATTTTCTAAACTGGGGAAAACACTCTCTTCACTTTTTCTTGCAGTTCTCAAAACATGACTTTCATTGAGCAGCAGCTCCAAATTTCAATTAATAATATTCAGTTATGGATGGCACAGAATGGGTATCGACTCTCTTGTTCAAAATCTAAAGTAGTTCACTTTTGTAACAAAAGGAAGATGCATCCAGATCCAGAAGTACACTTAACAAATCAGCCTATCTCAGTTGTGAGCAGCATTCGTCTGCTTGGTCTGACTTTTGATAGTAAGTTGAACTTCATAGAGCACGTTAAACATCTAAAGACGTCTTGCCTGAAAAAAAATGAACATACTCAGAGTCATTTCTTCTACATCATGGGGTGCAGATCGGTACACGTTACTGCATTTGTCATTTGTATAGAGCCATAATCAGATCTCGCCTTGATTACGGTGCCCCGGTGTATGATTCTGCTAGGGAAAGCGTGCTAGCGTGACTTGCACCAATTCAACACTCTGCCCTGAGGATTTCTATAGGCGCTTATAGAACTTCACCAGTTCAAAGTCTTTATATTGATGCTCATGAACTTCCTCTAACCCTCAGGAGAAAGATGTTAATTCTTAACTATACAACTAAAATCCAAAGTCTACCTACCCATCCCATTAGGCCGATACTTAACAACCCACAGTTCACAACATTCTATAGAAATAAACCTAGAGCAATTCAGCCTTTTGCTCTCAGAGCTCAAGCACTATCAGAAACTTGGAATATAGATCCCGATAAAGTTCTTCAAGATTTAAGCAGTACGGATCCCCCATGGAGGTGTATTAAGCCACGCTGTGACAATTATTTTCTAAACTGGGGAAAACACTCTCTTGCAAATGTTAATATACAACAACTCCATATAGCCCATACACAAAATTATCTGCATTTTTCAAAAATATATACTGACGGATCAAAATCTGAGAGTGGAGTGGGTGCATCAGCCGTTTTCCCTCATAAAACCTTCTCTGTATCACTTCCCAATGAATGCAGCAGCTATACAGCTGAATTATACGCCATCAAAATTGCAGTGGAAAATATCCTCCATCTGACCATCCATAAAAGCATGATATATACGGACTCCCAGAGTGCGATTATAGCTTTACAGAACAATTCTTCTAAAACACATCCTTTAATAAAGCTTATAAAATCGAAACTGATGCATCTTCAAGAACTACGAGTGGCCATTTTCTGTTGGATCCCAGGCCATGCTGGGATACAAGGAAACGAATGTGTAGACTATGCCGCCAAACATCCATCCGACAGAGAATTATCACAGCATGACGTTCCATATATTGACTACAAAAGTAACATTCGAAGAATGTGTAAAGAACAATGGAGAATTCAATGGCAAGCCCAAACGCACAATAAACTCCGCCAAATAAAACCTGAACCGCAACCGTGGACCTCCAGTTTCCGTATAAACAGGAGAGAGGAAGTAATCTTAACAAGAGCGCAAATCGGCCACAGTCATCTTACTCACCTTTATCTCCTCACAGGTAATGATCCTCCACAATGCACACAGTGCAACTGTCCACTCACAATGAAGCATATTCTTATTGAGTGTACATTATACACCACGGCCCGCCAAGTCTCTTTTAGTTTCTGCCAAACCTTAAAGAACCTTTGACACTCTGTCACATCATAGGTAACGACGCTAATCTGCTGGAGTTCTTTCACTTTATAAAAAAGACCAAATTATATGATCATTTTTGAGTAATACCATCAAAATCACCATGCATATGTAACATTCATAACGGTGATAGGTGCAATACGGCCTAAGTAGCCCTTGCACCAAAAAACCACAACAACATTTCTTTAGCCAAGAGGAGGCAGTACCACAAGGATCAGTTTTAAGTGTCACGCTTTTTGCCATCAAAGTAAATTCCATCACAGAACAACTTTCTCCAACCGTAAACAGTGCCCTGTATGTTGATGACTTTAGCATATTGTGTCAGTCATGCAACATGAGGGTTATTGAAAGATAACTGCAAAAAGCCATTGATCGCCTTAACTCCTGGGCACTTGCTAATGCTTCAGGTTCTCGGCGGAGAAGACCGTTTGCGTACATTTTTGTCGTAAGCGTAATCTTCATCCTGAACCTGAATTAAGGCTCGGACAAAATGCTATTCCAGTAGCGGCGGGCACAACATTCTTGGGACTCGTATTCGATAAAAAGCTGACCTTTCTGGATCACATCCGTCAACTTCGTACAAAGTGCAGAAGAGGGCTGAATATTCTGCGCTCTCTTTCCTCTACATCTTGAGGTGCGGATCGATGCACCCTACTACGCATCTACCGTACACTTGTACGATCCAGACTAGATTACGGGTCCCTGGTATACAATTCGGCCAGAGACAGTGTACTTCGTTGGCTGGATCCTGTCCATCATCTGGCTCTCCGTACCGCTATTGGAGCATATCGAACATCTCCTCTCCAGAGCTTATACTTCGAAGCAAACGAACCACCGTTATCGCTTCGACGTAAGCAGTTGTTTCTAAAGTATGCTTTAAAACTGAAATCCCTGCCAGACCATCCTATGTGGCCATTCGTGTTTGAGCCACGATGGGAAAATTTGTACAACACCAGTAAGACTGCCAATCGTCCCTTTGGTATTCGTCTCCAAGAGCTACTCCAAGAACTTAATATCAAGGTAGACAAGGTTGCCCAAACACCAAAGCAACCCCTTCCACCCTGGCATGCTGGCCCCGGGTTCCAAGCGATTGTGACTGAGCGATTTATCTGTGACTTATAGTGTGATTTCCAAAAAGTGATATATAGTTCTTTTGCGTTCCTCTCGTTAAGTTATCTATTTATTTTATAACTGCTCTTGCTACAAAAGTACCTGTACAGAGCAAGAAAGGCAAGCCACCTTTCTTTTTTCATAGTCTTATTACTAACCGCCTACTACTTCTCGCTTGGTCACACCAGGCACTGCTCCTGCTTCCCCGTGGCAGAGCCGGAAGCCTTGGCAGAAAATCTCATCTGCCAAGGGCGAAAAGGAGCAAAGATGGAGCAAAATGATTATCCATCTTTAGAGCCGACAAGCTCTCGGCCACATACTGAAATTGATTATGACATTTCACAACCCAAGAGGTTGAAAACAAATTCAACAACCAAAGAGTTTCCTTCCTTTTTAATTTTACATTCACTTTCAGAACAACCTCTCAGCAAATTATCTCCTTTCCTCATCCAGAAACACCTGGAGAGTATTGCAGGATCTCCGAAGACTGTGAAGAGACTGCAATCTGGAGACCTTCTTTTAGAAACAACAAAAAGTAGACATTCAGAGAAACTCTTACAACTTTCAAATTTTGCTGGGATACCAATTAAAGTATCTCCCCATTCTACCTTAAATACATCCAAAGGTGTGATTTCTAGTTGGGATTTGTTGAACGTGACAGAGGATGAATTAACCCAAGAACTTCAGGATCAAAATGTTATGGCATCAAGAAGAATCATGATTAAAAAAGACAATAACCTTATGCCTACCAGGAATATCATCCTTACATTTAATTCCCCAAACCTACTATCAACAGTAAAAGCTGGCTATCTACTTTGCCGTGTTCGCCCGTATATACCCAATCCCTTGAGATGCTACAAGTGCCAAAAGTATGGTCACTCTCAGACAACATGTAGAGGAAACTCAGTTTGTCCAAACTGTGGATCTTCCGATCATACTCGGTCTGAATGTTTGGCGACAGAAAAGACATGTCCCAACTGTAAAGGTAACCATCCTGCAAATTCTAGAACTTGTGAGAGATGGAAAACTGAGAAACAAATTGTTAAATATAAGGTTGAGAACACGGTAAGCTTTCAAGAAGCAAGGAAAATAATTGCTCCTACCATGCCCAAACGCACCTATGCAAATGTTGCACAAAAACAACAAACAGTATCCACCTAAACTAAAGTTACCGTCCCCTCAAACATATCAATCTCTGACTGGGCTCGACTTTACATTGATGCTCATGAACCGCCACTATCTTTACGTAGGAAATTGCTATTGCTAAAGTATTCTGTCAAGATAAAAAGTTGTGCCTCGCATCCCATTCAGCCATATCTTTTCAATCCACCATTAGAAAATCTGTACAGAAATAAACCTAGCATAGTAAAACCAGCTGGTCATCGCCTTCTTGAACAACTGCAGGTTTGGAATATATCCATCCATTCCGTACAACAAGTAGCCACTTGTACCCAACCACCATGGGTTCAAACTCCTATACCGACCTGTGACACTTTCCTCTGTCAGTGGGGAAAGAATATTTTGCAATCATCAAATATCAGACAAGTTCATGCTGTTCACACTCAAAAGTATATTGATTTTTTACCAATATACACAGATGGCTCTAAATCAAATTCAAAAGTTGGAGCAGCTGCAGTGTTTCCGAATACAATTGTATCAGCAGCCCTTCCTTCTGAATTCAGTATCTTCTCAGCTGAGTTATTCGCAATTAAATTAGCTTTAAAAAATCTCCCTCCAGACTGCTCATTAAAATCAGTAGCCTCAGACTATGCACTAATGATTCATGCTGCATGCCTAACAGAATGGACAGCACTATGGCATTCCCAAATGAATAATAAACTATTTCAGATTAAACAGGTTCCGAAAATCTGGCCCTCCAGTGTCCGGACATCAAGACGAGAAGAAGTAATTCTTTCAAGAGTAAGAATAGGTCAACCTACCTGACCCATTTTCATTTTCTGACAGGAGATGATCCACCACAAAGTCCACATTGCTATATAAATATGACTGTTAAACACATTCTCATTGACTGCCCCTATTATAAACAACACAGAATTTCCACCCTGCAATCACTGGTTATCCTTCAACAACCAATAACCCTAGAGAATTTGATAGGTGACAAGGCAAATATATCTGAATTCTTCCGTTTTCTGAAGCAAATTAGAATTTTTAATCTTTTCTGATTAAGGACATTTCAGGCAGTACGATTCTTTCCCTTTTCCTTTAATAGAAATGAATAGGCGCATTATAGCCAAAGTTGCTTATGCGCCATGAAACCCCCACAACAACAACAACAACTGACTGGGCTCGAGCTGTCCTCTCTCAGCAACAGTCCAGTAACCCCAAGCATTCAGACCAGGCAAGTAACACTCCTCTTACGGCCCCGGGTGCCAAGCGAATTCGAAGTCAAGCGTTCAAATTGCGAATATATAGCGATCTTTCCCAGCGATAAAAGTTCAATTTAAGTTATATCGTTTTTTACTAGAAGTTCATTTATAATTCAGTTCTATACTTGAAAAATCACAAGTAAGAACAAGGAAGGAAACTCACCTTTCTTTTGCATTACATATATTATTCTATTTTACTAACCAACTAACTTATCTAGCCGCTTGGCCTCCTTGCGGCACTGCTCCTGCCTCCCCGTGGCGGGGCCGGAAACATGGGAGGGAAAGTCAACCTCCCAGGGCAAAAAGGAGCCTAACATGGACTACGACAATTACCCAGAGCTTGAGCAGCCTAGGCGCTCATCCAGTTCCGTCAACAATGCTGACCATGATATATCTCATGATGTAACAAAGTCTAAACGACTGCGTACAGACACAGACCAAGAGGAATGCCCATCATTCCTTATCTTACATAGTCTGTTGGACAAATCTATCAGCACTCTCTCACCATTTCTTATAGAGAAATGTTTGGAAAATGTGGCGGGCTCTCCCAAAATGGTAAGAAGACTCAGATCTGGAGACCTCCTGGTAGAAACAATGAGTCGTGCACATTCTGAGAGACTGTTAAAATTAACGATGTTTGGCGGACTACCCATACAAGTCACCCCTCATGCAACACTAAATACTTCCAAGGGAGTAATTGCAGAGTGGGATCTGATAAATGTAACAGAAGATGAACTGGCCCAAGAACTCAAACATCAGAAAGTGGTACAAGCCAAACGCATCATGATCAGGAAAGATGGAGAACTTGTTCCCACCCGCAACATCATCCTGACATTCAGAACGCCTATCTTGCCATCCAGTGTCAAAGCCGGCTATCTCAACTGCCGAGTACGACCATTTATCCCGAATCCTATAAGATGCTACAAGTGCCAAAAATTTGGTCACGCGCAAACGGCTTGTCGAGGAGATCCAGTCTGTCCAAACTGTGGATCAAAAGAACATTCGCAAGCAGACTGTGACGCCAAAACACCACACTGTCTGAATTGCAAAGGCGCCCATCCAGCCTACTCCAAATCATGCGACCTATGGAAAACTGAAAAAAAAATCCAGAAGTATAGGGTAGAACGAAAAGTTACACACCAAGAGGCAAGAAAGCAAATTATGCTTAACGCACCTAAGAACACATATGCAGCAGCAATGAAAAAATACCAAACAACAGCAACACAAACTGAAGTATCAGTTCCCCCAACCATATCGATTGCAGATTGGGCCCGATCTATACTGTCACCATCAATGAAACAGACTCCAAAAGAGCAAACGGTAGTAGTAGCGCCAATAACACCCCTGTCACAATCCCACCAGCTACCCCACATAGACCATCAGATATTTAAAAATCAAAAATCGACTGTTTCAAATAGGAAAACAAACAATATCACTTCAGAAAATATGGATACTGATAACAATACTGACCCAAATGAACCTATCCTAGATCTTCATGCAGAAGATGTCTTGGATACCGGACGCCCAACCTTTCCAAGAAAAGAGAAAATGAAACTCGATCGCCACAAACAGCCTGGGAATAAAAAAGACTCAGAATCTTCCTCAAGTAACAAAACCAAATAATGCACCAAATCATACAGTGGAACTGTAGAGGAATTCGCAGTAACATTGATGATATCCACAAGTTAATTGATCGTTACCATCCCATAGGCATCACAAGAGACAAATTTAACACGGCATGTGTCACTCTCAGTTAAGAACTATGCAATTTTTAGAAAAGACAGAACTGCTACAAATAATGCTCACGGAGGGGTAGCCATACTCATAGATTCACGAGTACCTAGCAGATTAATTCCTTTACAAACCTCCATCGAAGCTGTTGCAACACGTATTGTGATTGGTATTACTTTGACAATAGTTTCCATCTACCTTTCGCCCAATCACTCCTATACCATCCATGAACTAGAAGACCTTATTCAGCAGTTGCCAACCCCTATCTGTTTATTGGGCGACTTCAATGGACATCATCCATTGTGGGGTTCTCCCAATGCAGATGGACGAGGACAACTTATCGAACAGCTTGCTGACAGACAAAATCTGACTATACTAAATACTGGCTTGCCAACTTACATCCATCTTTCTACCGGTAGAACTTCTGCAATAGACCTTTCCATATGCTCTCCGATCCTCTTCCCTAGTATTGAGTGGACAGCCCTCGACAACCCGCTAAATATTGACCACTTTCCGCGAATATGTAAGATTCTAACAGGACATTCCATAATTTCCCAAAACTACGTAAAATGGAAATTTCACAGAGCAGATTGGGCAAAATTCACTTCCCGAGTGTCCTTTGATGAACATATCATCGAAACCTGTCCTATTGACACAGCTACTGATCACATCACGAGACAAATACTGGCTGCTGCATGCACTGCGATTCCACAATCACAATCAACAACCCATAGAACCATAAACTATTGGTGGAATGAAGAGTGCAAAGGTGCAAAAAAAGAAAAAAACCGAGCATGGAATCTATTTCGAAAACACCCCACCACTGCCAATCTTATAAACTACAACAGACTCAGAGCCAAGGCCCGTCACATTAGGAAGAAAGCTAAAAGATAATCTTGGATTCGATTTACGAACTCGATTAATAAAAATACTGATTCATGAATAATATGGCGGAAAATAAAACAACTAAGTGGCAAAGTTCCCCGATTATCCTCCCCAATTCTCAACTGGAATGGGCAGGATCTTTCTTCTCCTACAGATATAGCGAATGCCCTAGGGACTGTTTTTTCACAGTTATCTGCCTCAACAGCATATGATCTATCATTCCAGAAGATCAAAGTATTAGCTGAAAAGTCCAAACTAAACTTCAGACCTACGAGTAAATGTGCTTTACCCTATAATCAAACGCTTACAATGCTTGAACTTCAAGAAGCCATATCTACCTCAAAACATAGTGCTGCAGGCCCCGACGGAATATACTACATAATGCTCCAACGCTTAGATAAAGAATCGGTCTCTTCACTGCTCACGTTTTTCAATCGCATCTTTCTTGAACATTGTTTCCCGAGTTACTGGCATCACTCCTATATAATAGCAATTCCCAAACCAGGAAAAGATCATTCCATTCCTGAAAACTATAGACCTATTTCTCTCACCAGCTGCTTAAGTAAAACCCTGGAAAAAATAATTCACAGTCGACTCACCTGGTTTCTCGACTCTTAAAATATAATTTCTGACAATCACTTTGGTTTCAGGAAAAATCGATCAACCCTGGATCTCATGGTCAAAGCGGAAACAAACATCAGGAATGCATTCATTCGAAATGAGCATCTCGTCATGGTATGCCTTGATGTAGAAAAAGCCTTCGACACCACATGGCGTTTTGGTATCCTGAGAGATCTGCATTCCCTTGACCTGAGAGGCTACTTACCGTACTTCATATTGAATTTCCTTCAGCACAGATCCTTTCAAGTACGATACCGACAAGTACTCTCTCAAACATATATACAAGAAGAAGGGGTCCCACAAGGCTCTGTGCTCAGTGCCACCTTATTCGCAATAAGAATAAACCATATGACTAAAAATATGCCCAGCACTGTGAATTCATACCTCTATGCCGATGATCTCACTTTTTCTTGTAGTTCTCAAAACATGACCTTCATTGAGCGACAGCTCCAAATTAAAATTAATAATATTCAGTTATGGATGGCACAGAATGGGTATCGACTCTCTTGTTCAAAATCTAAAGTAGTTCACTTTTGTAACAAACGGAAGATACATCCAGATCCAGAGGTACACTTAACAAATGAGCCTATCTCAGTTGTGAGCAGCATTCGTCTGCTCGGTCTGACTTTTGATAGTAAGTTGAACTTCATAGAGCACGTTAAACATCTTAAGACGTCTTGCCTGAAAAAAATGAACATACTCAGAGTCATTTCTTCTACATCATGGGGTGGAGATCGGTACACGTTACTTCATTTGTATAGAGCCCTAATCAGATCTCGCCTTGACTACGGTGCCCCGGTGTATGATTCTGCTAGGGAGAGCGTGCTAGCGCAACTTGCACCAATTCAACACTCTGCCCTGAGGATTTCTATAGGCGCTTATAGAACTTCACCAGTTCAAAGTCTTTATACTGATGCTCATGAAGTCCCTCTAAGCCTCAGGAGAAAGATGTTACTTCTTAACTATACAACTAAAATCCAAAGTCTACCTACCCATCCCATTAGGCCGATACTTAATGACCCACAGTTCACAACATTCTATAGAAATAAACCTAGAGCAATTCAGCCTTTTGCTCTCAGAGCTCAAGCATTATCGCAAACTTGGAATATATATATCCTGATAAAGTTCTTCAAGATTTAAGTAGTACGGATCCCCCATGGACGTCTATTAAACCACTCTGTGACAGTTATTTTCTAAACTGGGGAAAACACTCTCTTGCAAATGTTAATTTACCACAACTCCATATTGCCCACACACAAAATTATCTGCATTTTTCAAAAATATATACTGACGGATTAAAATCTGAGAGTGGAGTGGGTGCATCAGCCGTTTTCCCTCATAAAACCTTCTCCGTATCACTTCCCAATGAATGCAGCAGATATACAGCTGAATTATATGCCATCAAACTTGCAGTAGAAAATATCCTCCATCTGGCCATCCATAAAAGCATGATATATACGGACTCCCAGAGTGCGATTATAGCTTTACAGAACAATTCTTCTCAAACACATCCTATAATAAAGCTCATAAAATCCAAACTGATGCATCTTCAAGAACTCCAACGAGTGGCCATTTTCTGCTGGATCCCAGGCCATGCTGGGATACAAGGAAACGAATGTGCAGACTATGCCGCCAAACATCCATCCGACAGAGAATTATCACAGCATGACGTTCCATATATTGACTACAAAAGTAACATTCAAAGAATGTCTAAAGAACAATGGAGAATTCAATGGCAAGCCCAAACGCACAATAAACTCCGTCAAATAAAACCTGAAGCGCAACCGTGGACCTCCAGTTTCCGTATAAACAGGAGAGAGGAAGTAATCTTAACCAGAGAGCGAATTGGCCACAGTCATCTTACTCACCTTTATCTTCTCACAGGTAATGATCCTCCACAATGCACACAGTGCAACTGTCCACTCACAATGAAGCATATTCTTATTGAGTGTACTTTATACACCACTGCCCGCCAAGTCTCTTTCAGCTTTCTGCCAAACCTTAAAGAACCTTTGACACTCTGCCACATCATAGGTAACGACGCTAATCTGCTGGAGTTCTTTCACTTTATAAAAAAGATCGAATTATATGATTATTTTTGAGTAATACCATCAAAATCACCATGCATATGTAACATTCATAACGGTGATAGGTGCAATATGGCCTAAGTAGCCCTTGCACCAAAAAACCACAACTCCTCTTACAATACCAGCGACATCTCCTACTCTACCGGAAGATCCAATATTAGAAATTCATGCCGAAGAAGAAGAAATGGACACTGGTCGGCCAGTTTTCCTAAAAAAAGACAAACAAAAATTGGAACGTCATAAACCAGTCACCTTCAAAAAGCAGTCAGATACAGCTCCATCAATTAAACACAAATAATGGCTTTCATTGTACAATGGAACTGCAGAGGCTTTCGTTGCAACACAGATAATATCCATAATCTAATTAACCAGTATTCTCCAGTTGCTCTCTGTCTCCAAGAAACTTACTTAACCTCGCAAATTTCTCCATCGATAAAGAACTACTGCCTTTATCGAAGAGATCGCAATACAGCAAATACTGCCCACGGTGGTGTAGCAATCCTGATAAATTCAAAGATCCCAACTAAGCATATCCCACTTCGAACTGAAATAGAAGCTGTTGCGGTTCATAAAACTCTCCATATTGCAATAACACTAGTCTCAATCTATTTACAGCCAAACTATACTTATTGTTTAAAAGAACTTGAAGACCTCCTCATACAGATACCTCCACCTCTCTGTATATTAGGGGACTTTAATGGGCACAACCCGCTATGGGGTGCTTCTAAATTGGATACACGTGGTCGACTCATTGAAAGACTTTTAGATGCACTAAACCTCACCATACTGAATACTGGCATGCACACTCACATTCAGCTCCCAACTGGACATACTTCAGCAATAGATCTTTCCATTTGTTCTCCAGTACTGGTCCCGACCATAGAGTGGTATGTTATAAACGATCCTATGGGCAGTGATCAATTCCCAATCGTATGCAAGGTATTGATAGCACAGACTCCTTTAACTAAACCCTGCAGGAAATGGAAATTTACAAGAGCAAACTGGGCAAAATTTCCGTCATCAATCTCTTTCGATGAGAAAAAAATCCGTCTCCACCGTACTGATGATGCGACAGATTACATCACGTCGCATCTCTTAAACGTGGCTAAAGATACAATACCATTATCAAATCCACCGGGTCGAAAGCACTATAATTATTGGTGGAATGAGGAGTGCACCAAAGCAAAAAAGGCAAAAAATAAAGCGTGGAATTTGTTTCGGCAATATCCAATCACAGCCAATCTGATAAATTATAAGAAAGAAAGGGCAAAAGCACGTTACATACAGAGGCAAGCCAAAAAAGAATCCTGGACCCGTTTTGCATCAACAATTAACAGAAATACTGAGAGCAAATTAATCTGGAAAAACATTAGACAGCTTTCTGGTAAGTTTCCAACCATACCCTCTCCAGTCCTCTCCTGGAATGGGCGAGATTTAACTAGTCCCTCGGATATAGCTAATGCTCTGGGCAATACTTTTGCTGAGATCTCAGCAACATCAGCTTATACTACATCTTTCCAACGAATTAAAAACAGTCGAGAACGGTATTCTGTTAACTTCCAAACTGCCCTCATTCTACCATATAACAAACCTCTACAATATTCTGAATTATTGCATGCCATTAAAACAGCTCGTAATGGTGCCACCGGACCAGATGGGATCTATTATGTCATGCTGCAACATCTTGATGACAAAGCTTTGCGCCTCCTCCTGGTCTTTTACAACCGTATTTTTTTAGAAAAAACTTATCCAGCTTCATGGCACCACTCTATTGTTTTGGCATTTCTGAAACCTGGAAAAGATCCAACCAATCCCCATAACTATAGACCTATATCTCTGTCAAGCTGCCTCAGCAAAATCCTTGAAAAAATTGTCTACAATAGACTCGTCTGGATCATAGAGTCACAACATCTAATGAGCAATAATCAGCATGGCTTTCGACAAAACAGATCATGCTTAGATCTCATGATCAAGGCTGAGTTTGCCATTCACAATGCGTTCGTTAAACACGAGCATCTGGTAATGGTTACTACAGATATACAGAAGGCCTTTGACACCACCTGGCGACAGGGCATACTTAGTGATCTTTATTCTCTCGGTCTACGGGGAAACCTTCCCATATTTGTACAGAACTTCCTATTCACTAGATCATTTCAAGTTAAATACCAAAATGACCTCTCTACAACTTTCATTCAGGAAGAAGGTGTTCCACAGGGATCTGTGCTGAGTGCCACTCTTTTTACTCTTAGAATCGATTCCATCACTAAACAGCTTCCAAACACAGTTGAGTCATACCTTTACGCGGATGTCCTTTCCATTTCCTGTCATTCCCAAAGCATGAGATCAATTGAAAGGCAACTTCAGATATCACTGAATAAAATACAACAATGGGCCAACCTTAACGGCTATCGACTCTCACAACAGAAAACAGTTGCTATCCATTTTTGTCGACAAAGCAAACTGCATCTGGATTGTGAACTCCAAATTTCCAACGTCTCCATCCCAGTCAATAGTAACATCAGATTTCTAGGATTAATCCTTGACAACAAATTAAATTTCTTACACCATATTAAAAATGTACGTACTTCCTGTCTAAAAAAGTTAAATATACTCAGAACTTTATCCGCCCTTACATAGGGTGCAGATCGCACCTCCTTACTTCGGCTATACAGGGCATTAATCCGATCCCGTCTCGATTATGGTGCTCCTGTCTATGATTCTGCCAGAGCAAGTGTTTTGCGCTGGCTTGATCCAGTTCAGCACAGTGCTTTGAGGATCGCACTTGGATCTTTCAGAACATCACCAGCACATAGCCTATACATCGACGCTCATGAGCCCCCGTTAACTCTACGTAGGAAAACACTGCTACTGAAGTACGCTGTCAAAATACAAAGTTGTGCCTTGCACCCTATTCAGTCATACTTATTTAATCCACCATTAGAAACCTCTACAGAAGTAAGCCTAGTATAGTAAAACCAGCTGGTCTTCGCCTTCTTGAACTGATGCAAGTTTGGAAAGTTTCCATTCATTCTGTACAAGAAGTAGTAACATGCACTCAACCACCATGGACTCTTACTCCTCTACCCATCTGTGACACTTACCTTTGCCAGTGGGGAAAAAATGTTCTTCAAGCATCAAATGTGAAACAACTTCATGCAATTCACACTCCCAAATATTTTGACTTTTCTCCAATTTATACAGATGGCTCTAAATCTAACTCAAATGTTGGAGCAGCAGCAGTGTTACTAAATACCACTATTTCAGCAGCCCTTCCATCTGAATTCAGTATATTCTCAGCAGAATTATATGCAATTAAACTAGCCTTAGAAAATCTCTGTTCTGACTGCTCATTAAAATTTGTTATTTACACTGATTCCCTCAGCTCAATTATGGCCCCGAGTGCCAAGCGATAGTGCCCAAGCGATATTTTGTGCGATACATAGCGTTCTTTCACAGCGGATTAGTTATATTTATTTTCCAGTGTCACTATTCATTTCTTTTTGTTTTTCTTAAGTGATTCTTTACTTAAAAGCTTTGAAGTAGAATCCAGAAAGGAAATACACCTTTCTTTCCTTGTGTATATATATATATAATCCGTACTAACCTAACTAAACCTCTAAACCGCTTGGTCACTGGTGGCACCGCTCCTGCCTCCACGTGGCGGGGCTGGAAACCTGGGAGGAGAAAAACACTCTCCCGGGGCAAAAAGGAGCAAAGATTGACATAAATAGACATGCCACTTATGGATCTCATGATCCAGATCTCTCAAACAGAGAAGACTTAAATGCAGGGAATGCAAAACGGCAGAAAAAAGAAGGAACAGAAAGCCCTGCTCCTCTTTTTTTGATACTGCATTCTTTGACTGACAATCCTTTGAGTAAGCTCTCCCCATTCTTAATACAGAAATGTCTTGAGAATGTGGCGGGCCCACCAAAAATGGTTAGAAGATTAAAATCCGGAGACCTTCTAGTGGAGATGAACGAGAATAAACACTCGGAAAAACTATTAAAAATATCGACTTTTGGTGGAATTCCCACAAAGGTTACCCCGCATGCCACCTTAAACTCCTCTAAAGGGGTAATAGCCGAGTGGGATCTCCTTAACGTATCTGAGGAGGAAATAGTTCAGGAATTAGGCGATCAAAATGTAATAAATGCCAAAAGGATAGTCATTAAGAAAGATGGGGTTCTTACTCCTACCCGAACGGTCATTCTTACATTTAAAACACCAATTTTACCAACAACTGTTAAAGCTGGATATTTAAGGTGCAAAATTCGACCTTATATTCCAAACCCAGTCCGGTGTTTTAAATGCCAAAAATTTGGACACTCACAAGCAGTCTGCAGGGGTGTAACCACCTGTGCCTCCTGTGGTTCAAAAGAGCATGTTCACACAGACTGCCCCAATGAAATACAAAGCTGCCCAAACTGTAAGGGGAATCATTCAGCATTTTCAAAGGAGTGCATCCAGTGGCAGACTGAAAAGAATATACAAAAGTATAAAGTAGAACACAAGGTGCCATACCAAGAAGCAAAAAGACATTGTTTAATTTCAAATAAATTGCCATCTTATTCTTCAGTTGTAAAAAAACAGCGATCCATAACAGTACAAACAGATTGTTCAGTTCCGCCAAGCATCTCAATTTCTGATTGGGCCAGGTCAGTCCTCTCTACACCAAAAGAACAGCCTACCCAACAGCAATCAACTCATTCGGTAAACACACCATTGACAATACCGCCAGATAAAAATTCTGTACAGCAGCCAGTTAATCAAACAAGCTCTGAAAGAAATAATCAAAAAACCAATACTGATACCATGGACATAGATAGAAATTCACACCGAGATGAACCACTTCTTGAACTTCATGCGGAAGAGGAGGACATGGACGTCACTAGACCAAATTTCCCAAAAAGGGAAAAAAGACTAGACAGGCGCAAACAGACCACATCCCGTAAGCAAGCAGACACAACCGATAATCCTCAATAATGCACAAAATCATTCAATGGAATTGTCGCGGACTCAGAGCTAACATAGACGATGTCTATGACTTAATTACCGAATATAAGCCTGCTGTTCTTTGTCTACAGGAAACAAACTTGACCCCTAAAATAACTATGAGCATAAAACATCATATAATGCTTAGAAAGGATAGGAATGACTCTAATACAGCACATGGAGGTGTAGCATTGCTAGTAAATTCCAGAACTCCTTTCAGACCAGTTCCACTGCAAACAACTTTAGAAGCAATTGCTGCTAGAGTTATGGTTAAGATAGCGGTAACAGTTGTCTCTATATACCTTTCGCCAAACTGTTCATACTCTCTAGCAGAATTGAATGATTTAGTTACTCAGCTGCCACCACCTTTCTGTATCTTGGGTGACTGGAATGGGCATCACCCCCTATGGGGTTCCTCGCACCTTGATAAGAGAGGTCAGTTAATTGAAAAATTTCTTGAAAGGCACAACTTGACATTATTAAACAATGGGACTCATACGTACGTGCATCTTTCCTCAAGGTCAACTTCTGCAATTGATCTTTCAATATGCTCGCCAAACCTCCTTCCTCTGGTTGATTGGACGGTCACTGATAACCTGCGAAATAGTGACCACTTCCCAGTAATATGCACACTATCGGCTAACTCTCCCTCTCAAACTGAGATAAAAACTGTTTGGAAATTCGACAAAGCTAACTGGAAGAAATATCAAGAGCTGGCACATCTAGATATTCAGACTATCGAGACCCTCACCATTGACTCTGCCGTAACATACATAACTCAGCAAATGATAGCAGCTGCAGAAACCAGTATACACAGATCATCTATGAAAACTCGCTCCCACCCAAAAATATGGTGGAATGAAGCCTGAACCAATGCGAAAAAAGAAAAGAATAGATACTGGAACTTATTTCGTAAATACCCAACCACAGCTAACCTCATACAGTTCAAGAAAGCAAGAGCTAAATCTCGTCACTTACAACGAATAAGCAAAAAAGAGACATGGTCTAAATATGCCTCCTCTATAAACAGGACCACAAATATCAGAACTGTTTGGAATAAAGTTCGAAGAATTAATGGAAAATACCCACCTATAACCACTCCTATAATACATCTAAAAGGCAAAGAAATCTGCAATCCTCCCGATATTTCTAATACATTAGGTGAAACCTTTGAAAAAATCTCCGCTGTAACCGCATTTGAGCCAAGTTTCCAGGCACATAAAATACAAGCAGAAAAACATAATCTCAATTTCAATACTTCACGACAGCATCCATATAATGCACCCCTTACCATGGCAGAGTTACGTAGCGCACTTGCAAGATCCAAAAACAGTGCTGCTGGCCCTGATGGAGTGTACTATGCCATGTTATATCACTTGAGTGAAGAATCCCTTTCTGCTCTGCTAAAACTGTATAATAGAATCTTTGGCGAGGACTACTACCCTACCAGTTGGCGTCATTCTATCGTACTAGCTTTCCCAAAACCAGGAAAGGACCATTCAGATCCAGTAAATTACCGACCGATAGCATTAACTAGTTGTATAGGAAAAGCATTAGAAAAAATAATTAATGCCAGATTGACATGGTTCCTAGAGACTGAATGCATTCTAAGCCAAAATCAATATGGATTTCGAAGAACTAGATCAACACTTGACCTTATGGTCAAAGCTGAAGGAAATATCCGAAATGCATTTCTCAGGAACGAACACCTAGTGATGATATGTCTTGACATCGAAAAAGCTTTTGATACAACCTGGCGGTATGGAATTCTTCACGATCTCTATGAATCCGGTATTCGTGGTCATCTTCCAAAATTTATTCAGAACTTTTTGAGCAATAGGACCTTTCAGGTACGTTTTTACTCTGCTCTCTCACAAACGTTTCTGCAAGAAGAGGGGGTCCCTCAAGGTTCTGTGCTTAGTGCCACGCTCTTTTCTCTCAGGATTAATTCCATTACCAAATGTATTCCCGACACAGTTAAAACTTATCTGTATGCCGACGATCTGGCAATCTCAAGCCAGTCACAAAACATGCGTTTCATTGAAAGGCAGCTTCAAGGTACAATTAACAAGCTTGTTCAGTGGGCCAAAAACAATGGATACAGACTTTCAAAACAAAAAACAACAGCAATTCATTTTTGCCGTAAACGGAATTTACATCCAGAACCCGATTTACATCTTGATTCTCATCCAATTTCTTTTCAACAGAGTATTAGCTTTCTTGGACTAATTCTGGATAGAAAACTTAGTTTCTTAGAGCATATTAAACACATTCGTACAACCTGTCTAAAGAAGCTGAATCTCCTCAGGGCAATTTCTGCTATGTCATGGGGTGCAGATCGGTACATGCTGCTGCACTTATACCGGTCGCTCATAAGATCCAAACTAGACTATGGGTCACCTGCATATGCCTCAGCTAGAGAAAGTGTATTAAAATGGCTCGACCCAGTACATCACAATGCCCTCCGAATTGCACTGGGAGCTTTTCGTACATCGCCAGTTCAGAGTCTCTATACGGAAGCACATGAACCACCCCTATTTCTTCGTCGGCAAGCTCTGTTATCAAGTTATGCAGCAAAAATCAAAAGTTTCCCACATCATTCTTTGAAGCAGTATTTATTCACCCCAAAATGGCATAATTTGTACCAAAATAAACCTTTGCAGAATAAACCATGTGGCATTAGATTAGAAAGCATAACTAAGTGCTGGGAACTAAATATGAATGACATAACTTTAGATAATAGCACGGCTATGCCACCATGACAAATACCCTTGGCCAATGTTGACCAACACTTCCAACAATGGGGAAAGAATGCACTTCCAAATTTCAGTCTTCAGCAGATCCATGCAATTCACTCTTTTCAGTTCTCTAGTTTTACCCAAATTTACACTGATGGTTCCAAGACAGATAGTAAAGTTGGAGCAGCTGCAGTTCTACCAAACATTACAATATCCCAGCAGCTTCCTTTGGAGTACAGTATATACACTGCAGAACTGTATGCTATCCTGATGGCGCTAGACAATGTAAAACAGTCATTATATCCTCAAACTATTATCTACACCGATTCCTTAAGTGCTGTATCTGCTCTTCAGTGTAAATTTCCATCCAGTCATCCGTTTCAACAACAAATTCAAACCAAGTTAATGCAGCTTCTTGCAAACAGGCAAAAATTAATTTTCTGTTGGATACCTGGGCACTCTGGAATCAGAGGAAACGAACAAGCGGATCGTGCAGCCAAGAACGCCAGTAACATAAAATCAGACATGCAGATACCTTACACAGATTTAAAATGCATCATACATACCAATGTTAGAAAAAAATGGCTATCCATTTGGCAGGGAGAAAAAAACAATAAGCTTTTTCAGATCAAAAAGGATCACAAGAAGTGGCTATCAAGCCTAAGGGGCAATAGAAAGGAAGAAGTAGTACTTGCTAGAATTCGAATAGGACATACTCACCTAACTCATAGTTATTTACTCACTCAGGAAGACCCTCCACTATGCAGCAACTGTCAAACTCAACTCACAGTAAACCACTTGATCATTGAATGCCCATTATATCTGAGAGAACGAAAAACAGCTTTCTCTTCACATCTATCTTCCTCTAATAAACTTACCTTACAACAGATTCTTGGAGACCGACGAGATATTAATGATGTTTTTACCTTCCTCAAATTGATAAACAAATATCACCTGATCTGAATCCTTTTATTTAATATAACAATCATGTACCAAATAAGACTGAAATAGGTGCATTATGGCCTTAGTAGCCCTTGCACCAATAAATGCAACAAACAACAACAACATCAGCTCAATTATGGCATTATCTAACTCCACAGATAAAGTTCACCCTTTTCTAAATGAAATTAGAAGATTATTACTGCAGATTGAAGAGCGCCACCAAATGATTACCTTCTGCTGGATTCCAGCACATTCTGGAATTTCTGGTAATGAACTGGCCGATAAAGCGGCAAAAAATCCATCTACCTTAGATTTAACCACTATCCCTGTTCCAGCATCAGACTACCCACAAATCATTCGTGATGCATGCCTAACAGAATGGACAGCACTCTGGCACTCTCAAACACATAACAAACCTAATTTAAACAGGATCCTAGAATTTGGCTTTCCGGTGTCCGTTCATCAAGACGAGAAGAGGTACTCCTTTCAAGATCAAGAATAGGCCATACACATTTGACTCACCTTCATTTACTCACAGGAGATGATCCACCACAGTGTCCACATTGTTTTCTAAATCTGACTGTGAAACACATTCTCATTGAATGCCCACACTATAATCAAGACAGAAATACAACCCTGCTATCTTTGGTTAACCTTCGCAAACCAATAATTCTAGAGAATGTCATTGGTGACAATGCAAATATCCTTGAATTTTTTAACTTCCTGAAGAAAATTGGAGTTTTTAGTCATTTCTGATTTTTGCCTCTTCTGACATAACAAGAAATTCTCATATATTATTACAATAAAGGAATAGGCGCATTATAGCCAAAGCAGCTTATGCACCAGAAAACCCCCACAACAACAACAACAACCTGGCATGCTCATGTTCCAACATGTGACTTGTCCCTTAGAAATTGGGGAAAGTCGGACACTTCATCATCTGTCTACCTGCAGCTTCATTCAGCATACGGAGCTGAACATTCTGACTTCGCACCAGTTTACACAGACGGTTCGAAGTCTGGATCATATGTAGGATCTGCTGCTGTCTTTACAGACAGCACTACATCGGAGCAGATTCCCACTGAGTGCAGCATATTTACTGCAGAGCTGCACGCTATAGAGTTAGCCTTGGATCACATTAGTAAATGCCAATACCAACGGTTCATTTTATATTCCGACTCCCTTAGCGTGTTACAGGCTTTAATATCTGTGAGATATAATCCTCATCCAGTTCTGTCTAGTATCCAGCAGAAGATTCACTTCCTCCGTGAATGTGAATATGATATCCGCTTCTGCTGGATTCCTAGCCACGTTTGGATTACGGGAAATGATTTGGCTGACACCGCAGCCAAATCAGCAACTCCGAATAATAACCGCTGCCTGTCAGTCCCCTATACAGACTACAGGCAAATAATACTCGAGAAGATACACTCCCAATGGCAAGATTCATGGAATAGACAGACTACAAATAAATTATATCGTATAAAGCCTGTAATTGAACCGTGGCAGTCTAGTCTGCGCAGGAATCGTAAGGAGGAAGTTGTTCTTGCCCGGACCCGCATAGGACATAGTCATTTGACACATTCGTTTTTGCTGAGGGCTAATGACCCTCCTATGTGTGAGTCCTGTAACACAATTTTATCAATTAGGCACAATTTAGTTGACTGTCCAGATTTTAGCAATATCTGTTTTACTGCTTTTAATCATCTGACTGAGCCTTATACACTCAGTTAGATTTTATCTGACAATGACAATGTGTCTGCTGTTTTTAGCTTTTTGACTTCAGTAAATCTTTTTAGTCACATTTAAAAAATCTTATTATTATAGTTACTTGTTTACCGATATTTATCTTTTAGTTTATACTTGTTTCATACCTTGACTTAGTGACCTAAATCATTAGGCCACTGAAAATTTTACTTTTGATGACCAGGTTTTGGCGCATTATAGCCTTAGTCGCTAATGCGCCAATAAAACCCAAGCAACAACAAACTTTTAAATCAATTGCTAAAACACAGTCATCAATAAATTTATTGCAGATTCTGGGAGATGATCCTAATAAAAAGGAACTATTTACTTTCCTAAACCGGATACAAATATATCATAAAATATAGTTATTATTTCATATTCACCATTAGAAGACACAATATGGCCCAAGTAGCCTATGTGTCGTTAAACCCAACAACAACAACGAGTAAACTCCCCTTCACCACATCGCTCCATTTGGAAATTCCGTAGGGCACACTGGAGTGAATATGCCTCTCATGTTCAGTTAGATGATAAAATAATACAATCTCAGACCACAGAAAATGTCACGGAACACATTACTACTCAAATATTACTAGCTGCTACCATTGCAATACCAAAATCCTTACCGGGGAAACAGAAACACAGTAACAATTGCCCCTCGATGTGGGCACCTGTACGTGGTGAGGGGACCTCCCAGTGACGCTGCTGGACTTCCAGACTAGCATCACTGGGATCCAACGCCCACAGCCCAGGTTCCAGGCTTACATCAATGGAATCCGGCGTGTTTGCTGTGCGCTGCGACCCGTGGAAATTCGGAAAGGGGGATCCTGGTGGTTGAGGGGCCCAGCTTCAATACACCACTTTGGCCCCTGCTTCGACAAGACGGGTGGTCCTGGAAGGCCCGGCTAGGATCAATCGGCTAGTAGGCTCGCCTGCGAGGGTCAACCGTGTCAATGCCACGCCCCTACCCTCATGGTCCGAGGGACAGGATTCAGGCTGGCGGCGGTGTGGGTATAGTGTCTGGGTAGCCCTGGCGTCCCACTGCTGAGCGCATTTATTGCATGCCGGGTAGTGTGCGTCCCTTTGGGCTCCGTGGTGGGTGGGGAGCCCGGGCACTGAACAATTTAAAAATCTCCATGAATCCTGATAAACTTATTTCTTCAGGGGCCCCAACCCGGTCCCTATCTGAAAATATAGACACTGACAGTACTATTGTGTCAAAGAGGCAGCGGACTGAACTACCATCAGGGCCTATCCCACGGTTTTTAATCATGCACTCCACCAATGAAAAACCGATTGGTAAAATGTCACCTTTCTTTATACAGAAAGGGTTAGATGGGTTAGCTGGTTCACCCAAATCAGTTAAGTGGCTCCGTTCTGGGGATCTCTTGATTGAAACTAAAAATGACAGGCAATCGGAACATCTACTCCGAGTAACATCAATCGGAGGAATCCCTGTAACCGTGACACCACACAGAACACTAAATTCATCGAGAGGTGTAATTTCAGAGTGGGACCTTCTCGACGTTACCGAGGAGGAAATCTGCTCGGAATTGAAGTCCCAGGGAGTTATTGCCGTCAAATGAATTAGTGCACGTAGGGATGGGAAACTGGTTAAAACCAGAAATATTATCCGGACATTCAATTCACCTAAATGTCCTGATGAGATTAAGGCTGGATACATAAACTGCCCCGTGCGTCCATATGTTCCGAACCCCTTACGGTGTTTCAAATGCCAGAAATATGGACACTCGCAAATGACCTGCCGTGGTTCCCTTGCATGCGCTCGATGTGGTGCAAAGGACCACGAAATAAATGGATGTTCAGCTACAAAAGCCGCATGTATTAACTGCAATGGAGAACACCCTGCATATTCAAGAGCTTGCCAGCGGTGGAAGGAAGAAAAGGAAATACAACGACTAAAGGTAGAACTTAACATCTCATACCAAGAGGCCAGAAAAGCAGTTAAACCAGTAATTAGCGGCAAAGCAACATACGCCGAAAAGGTATCCAATAAATGCTCGGTTGGCACCCAAACGGATATGACTGTGCCACCAAAAGAATCATTCACGCCCATCGCCCGCTATCTATTAAGTTCAGTAAAACCAGCACAGAAATCTCAGTCAGCTGCCACTGCAATATCGGTACCTCCCAGTGCTCAACCACTATCAAACGCGAGCACTAAAGTAACAGCACAAAAAAATCAAGAGCCCATGCCAGGACAGGAAAAAATGGATGTCGAAACCAAGGAGGTACATGACGATTCAGTATTGGAACTCTTTACGGAGGAAGAGATGGACACAGGACAGCGCCCTTTCTTCCCCAAAAAAGACAAATCCAAGACTGATAAAAGTAAGCCCTCAGCACCTCGGAAGCCGCCTGATGGACCCACCAAGCCAAAATAATGGCTAAAATCCTACAGTCGAACTGTCGTGGATTCCGACGAAACATTAATGACATCAAGGCACTTCTGCAAAAGTACAAGCCATCGTGCTTTTGTGTACAGGAAACCTATTTAAAGGCGAATGATGACCCCACCATACGTAACATTACGATCATTCGTAAAGACAAAATGGGGACGGTCCTGCTCATGGAGGAGTTGCAATCCTCGTGAGCAACCAGATTCCCTTTCAGCCTTTGCAACTTACAACCAACGTAGAGGCTGTAGCAATTCGCCTTAAAGTGGGGTTTTTATTAACTGTTTGCTCTCTTTATTTACCACCTGGTATTGATATCCTCCAGGAAGACCTTGATGATCTCGTCATGCAATTGCCTCCCCCTTTATTATTTCTTGGGGACTTTAATGGACATAACACTCTGTGGGGTAGTACTAACATTAACGGAAGGGGACGAGTCATAGAGCGTATGCTCACTGACAACGACCTCTCCCTTCTCAATGTGGGAACACACACTCTCTTCCACATGCCTACCCGTACTTTTTCTGCCATTGATCTTTCTATCTGCTCCCCCTCCCTCCTTCCTTCAGCTATATGGGAGGTGGAAGAAAACCCATATGGAAGTGATCACTTCCCCGTGATAACCACCTTAACTAGTGGTAGACCGTGTCAGCCATTTAGTTTACCGCGGTGGAAGATTGATCAGGCTGACTGGAATGCCTTTCAACATCTGGCAAATCTTGACATCGCTACAGTCAGTCGGGAACATATCAATAACGCAGTCGCGTACGTTACAGAAAGTATTGTCCAATCAGCTGCAATTGCAATCCCAAAAACATCCAGCCGGTTTCCACTATTTCCTGAACCTTGGTGGAATTCAGAATGCACAACAGCAAAAAAGGCACAAAACAAAGCCTGGGGGATATTCCGTTGATATCCCACGACCGATAATCTAATATCATTTAAACGTGCACGTGCAAAAGCACGTTATATCCAATGTCAGAGCCAAAGGAAATCTTGGATCCGTTTTACATCATCCATAACCCAGACTGCCAACTGAAAAGTAGTCTGGGATAAGATCCGGAAAATGAAGGGCAAATACCCACCGTGCCCTTCGGTGATTCTCGAGCACAATGGATGTCTAATTGCAGACCGAACTGCAGTTGTAAATACTCTAGGGGAAACATTTGCGAAAATATCTGCAACAACATCATTCCCTCCATAGTTCTTGGCCTTGAAAGAAAAACGTGAGAAACATCCATTAAACTTCTCTTTAAAAGGGCTCGAACCATATAACAAGCCCTTTACACAAGAAGAGTTAAATGCAGCACTGTTTCATACGCATGCAAGTGCTGTCGGGCCCAATGACATCCACTACGAAATGATAAAACATCTGTCACCACATTCTAAAAATCACTTATTAATTCTATTTAACAGAATTTTTCTCGATAAACAATTTCCGGATTCCTGGTGGAAAGCAATCGTTCTTGCCTTCCCAAAACCAGGAAAGGATCCTAGATATCCAAGTAACTATCGTCCTATTGCTCTGACAAGCTGTTTGTGCAAGGTCCTGGAAAGAATGGTTAATGCCCGCCTTGTGTGGTATTTGGAAACAAATGACCTGCTTTCCAGGACTCACAGTGCAGCTTCCGAAGAGACAGAACCACTTTGGATCATTTAATCCAACTTGAAACATACATTCGTGATGCTTTTATTAAATCCGAGCATCTGGTAGCAGTTCTCTTTGATATTGAAAAAGCGTACGACACAGCCTGGCGATTTGGAATTTTAAAAGACCTCTATAACTTTGGTCTTAGAGGTAACCTTCCTCTTTTCATTAAAAACTTTCTTTCGAATCGCCAATTTCAAGTGCGTTTAGGATCTACTCTCTCCCGAGAGTTCTGTCAGGAAGAGGGAGTCCCACAAGGGTCCGTTCTAAGTGTCACGCTTTTTGCAATCAAAATAAACTCTATCACGGAACAACTTCCGCCCACAATAAACAATGCCCTCTATGTTGACGACTTGACTATATTTTGTCACTCATGAAATATGAGGGTCATTGAAAGGCAACTGCAGAAAGCCATTGACCACCTTACATCTTGGTCATTGGCTAATGGGTTCAGATTTTCATCACAGAAGACCGTTTGTGTACACTTCTGTCGCAAACATAATCTTCATCCTGAACCGGATTTAAGGCTTGGGCAAAACAACATCCCAGTCGTAGCAGAAGTCAAATTCCTTGGACTTATCTTCGACAAAAAGTTGACATTTCTTCAACATATTCGTCGGCTTAGGACAAGGTGTGTTAAAGGGCTTAACATCCTTCGTGCCCTTTCGTCAACATCATGGGGCGCAGATCGCTCTACTCTTCTTCGTCTCTACCGAGCCCTTGTCCATTCTAAACTCGATTATGGGTCCCAGGTATATGGATCTGCTAGAGATAGTGCACTTCGGTGGTTAAATCCAGTTCACCATCAGGCCATTCGGAGAGCCACAGGAGCATTTCGCACATCTCCAGTCCAAAGCCTTTACGTCGAAGCAAATGAACCATCCCTATCTTTTCGACGTAAGCAGTTGTCTTTACATTACACCTTTAAATTGAAAGCCCTGCCTGATCATCCCACATGGGCATCAGTTTTTGAGCCACGTTGGGAAAATCTCTATAACACCCGTCGGACTGCCAACAGACCTTTTGGTATTCGGATGCAAGGGCTATTAAATGAACTAAACATGACGGTAAACAATGTTGCCCAGTCACCAAGGCAACTCCTTCCACCCTGGTATGCACATTTGCCAATGTGTGACTTCTCCGTCAAGATCATGGAGAAGGCTAATACACCGGCGGCCATCTATCAGCAACTCTTTGCATCACATAGAGAGCAGTACTCTGACTTTCTGCCAGTCTATACAGATGGCTCAAAGTCACAATCTTATGTGGGATCTGCTGTTGTATTTCCTCAGAAGACATTATCATTCAAGATCCCACAAGAAGCTAGCATTTATACTGCAGAGTTGCATGCAATTGAAATAGCCCTTGAGTTCATTATAAATAGCGATTACCAAAGGTACATGGTTTACTGTGATTCATTGAGCGTGTTACAGGCTCTAGTATCGATGAGGTACAACTCTCATCCGGTCCTGTCCCGGATCCGGCAGATGCTTTGTTCTGCCTTTGAATCAGAATTTGACATTCGCTTCTGCTGGATCCCAAGCCACATTGGGATCCGGGGAAACGAATTAGCTGATACCGCTGCCAAATCAGCCATTTCCCTGGATAGTCATTGCCTGTCTGTCCCTATACAGACTACAGGCAAATAATACGATGTAAATTATACTCCCAATGGCAAGACTCTTGGCACGGACAGACCACGAATAAACTACAGCTTATTAAGCCTGTTATCATGCAATGGCAGTCTAGTCTACGCAGGGTCCGAAAAAAGGAAGTTGTTCTTGCTCGGCTCCGCATAGGTCATAGCCATCTAACACACTCCTTTTTGCTGAGGGCGGATGGTCCACCTATGTGTGAGACGTGTAACGTCATTTTAACTGTTTCTCACGTTTTTATTGAATGTCCTGTCTTTAGACAATCTTTTCTTAGAACTTTTAATAATCTGGCTGAACCATTTACACTCAGTCAGATTTTAGGTGACAGAGACAACATGTCTGACGTTTTTAATTTTTTACGCTCGATCAATTTATACACAAAGATTTAAATTTATATTTTATACCTTTTATATAACCTTTAACCACATTATCATTTTAACTTTTTGACACGGTAGCCTGTTCTAAGGCTGACCAATATTTTTGTATTAGTTTTATTTTTTGATTTGGTGCATTATGGCCATAGCTGCCAATGCGCCATTAAAAACCAAACCAAACCAGTAACTATTGGTGGAACCAAGATTGTACGCATGCGAAACAGGAAAAAAACAGATCTTGGAATTTATTTCGTAAATTCCCCACAACTAGTAACCTAATTAACTTCAAAAGACTGAAAGCCAAGTTCTGTAAAATAAGAAGAAATGCAAAGAAAGAAGCCTGGATTAGCTTTTCCTCAAGTATAAATAAGGACACAGATAGTAGAATCATTTGGAGGAAAATTCAAACGCTCAAAGGCAAATATGTTCAGTCACCAACTACAATACTAAATTGGCAAAGGGAAAGAGTTGTCATCACCGTGAGAAATAGCAAATGCCTTAGCGGAATCTTTTGGCAGCATATCAGCAATATCCACCTTTAACCCGACCTTTCAACGAATTAAAAAATCTGCAGAAAAGCATAAGATTAATTTCCCAATGGAAGTTTCACATCCATACAACCAGCCATTCACATTAACAGAATTTCTAGGGGCACTCAATAAAACACCCAGTAGTGCTGCTGGGCCAGATGGGGTCTATTATATAATGTTAAAACAGCTTGACAATAGAGCAAAAAGAACATTGTTAAAATATTACAACTGTATTTTCTTAGAAAACACCTACCCACTCTCCTGGCGTCAATCGATTGTTCTAGCCTTCCCGAAGCCAGGAAAGGATCGTACCTTTCCGCATAACTACAGACCAATTTCATTGACTAGTTGTCCAGGAAAAGTCCTCGAAAAAATGGTTCACAGGCGGTTAACGTGGTTCCTGGAAACAAACAACTTACTAAACAGCAGCCAGTATGGATTTCGAAAGAACCGGTCCACACTAGATGTGATGATAAAGGCAGAGGCAAACATCCGAAATGCCTTCATAAGGAGAGAACATCTAGTCATGATTAATCTCGATATTGAGAAAGCCTTCAATACCACCTGGCGATATGGTGTACTAAAAGATCTCCATTCTTTTGGCTTGAGAGGTCAGTTACCACAATCTATACAAAACTTTCTATGCAACAGAACATTTCAGGTAAGGTATATGAAAAATTTATCCAAATCATTTGAACAAGAGGAGGGAGTACCGCAGGGTTCCATTCTAAGTCCAACATTATTTGCAGTAAGAATTACAAATATGACACGGGAAGTACCAAATACAGTAGAATCGTACATGTTTGCTGATGACCTCATTATCTCCTGTCAATCCCAAACTATGAACACCATTGAAAGACAACTTCAAATTTCCATAGCTAAAATAGAATCATGGACACTGTGGAATGGTTATTCTTTAGCAGAAAAAAAATCCACTGCAATTCACTTTTGTAAAAAACAAAAACTCCATCCGGATTCAGAAATATTTTTAAAAAACAGCCTGATACCTGTCACTAATAATTTTCGTCTGTTGGGGTTACATTTAGAAAATAAACTTAATTTTGCTTCCCATATATCTTACCTTCGAACTACGTAAAAAACTAAACATCCTAAGAGCCGTTTCCGCTATGTCCTGGGGTGATGACAGAAGCTCTCTTCTTCATCTCTACAGAGCTTTAATAAGATCACGCTTAGATTATGGATCACCTGTCTATGACTCCACTAGGAACAGTTCCCTATTACGTCTAAACACCATACAGCATAGTGCCCTTAGGATAGCTCTGGGAGCCTTCAGAACATCTCCGATCCACAGCCTGTATATTGAGCCAAATGAACCTCCACTGCACCTAAGGAGAAAATCCTTATTATGTAACTATGCACTAAAGATTAAGAGTATTCCATCACATCCTAGCTGGCAGCACTTGTTCGACCCTAAATACACCATGCTATATATCAAAATAAACCTAATGAGAATCACCCCGCAGGGCTTCGACTGCAAGAGCTCATGGTCAGTTAGAACATTAATTTTCAGAATGTCTTATAATGGGGGATTTTAACTTCCCAGATATTGACTGGAACTTGTGGGTTGGGCACTCACACACTAGTCAGACTTTTGGGGATTTATTGGATGATTGTTTTCTGCAGCAGCATGTTCGAGAGGCAACCAGAGAAAGTAATACTCTTGATCTGATTATCAGCAGTGATCATTCATGTATTAGGAATTTGCAGATAAAAGAACCACTAGGTGGCAGTGATCACAGTGTACTGACGTGGGATTTACTTAAAGATTTAATTACTATCAGGGGTAAAGGAAAGGGTTTTTTTCTTCCGTAAAGGCGAGTACAGTGGTCTCCGACAGTTTTTAAATTCTGTACAGTGGGATCAACTGACGATGTTATCAACAGTAAATTCTAATTGGGAAGCATTCAAGGAATTAATCGTGGGAGCTACTAAAAGTTTCATACCTATTAAGAAATATTGTTCAAGGTTTAGGCCTAAATGGTTGTCAAATGAACTAATGAGACTCGTAACAGAGAAGAAAAATGCATGGGATGCATATAAATTATCAAGCGATTCAGAAGCCTATGGCAGATATAAATTAATCTGTAATCAGGTCACAAAGGGGGTTCGGCAGGTGAAGGCAGATTACGAGAAATCCTTGGCAAAAGATGCTAAGAAAAACAGCAAGGATTTCTTTACTTATATAAACTCTAAAAGGAAGGGGATGAATCTGATTGGTCCACTTGACATCGATGGTTCGACTGTTGATGATCCTTCTCAGATAGCAAATAAACTGAATGAGTATTTTGCATCTACATTCACACGTGAGGAATTATTAAGGTTTGAAAATGGCAGAAGGTTATCAAATTGTAGCAGGATACTTAATGATTTTGTAATAACCGAGAGCAAAGTGGAAGAGAAACTGTTGAAGTTAAACATAAGAAAGGCACCTGGGGTGTATGGGATCTATCCAGTTATATTAAAGGAGGCGACAAAGCAACTAAGCAAACCCTTAGCCATAATTATGAGAGCATCCTTGGACTCAGGGGAGGTTGCCACGGAGTGGAGATGTGCAAATGTATCCCCAATTCACAAAGGGGGAACGAAGGGTGACACGAGTAATTACACACCAGTTAGTTTAACTTCTGTTCCGGGTAAAATAATGGAGTCGCTGGATAAAGATGCATTGCAGGATCATGTAGACAAGACTGCAGCAATAATTCAGACACAGCATGGGTTTGTTAAGGGAAAGTCTTGTCTGACAAATTTGATAGGATATTATGATGTGGTTACAAAGGAACTGGATGCAAAAAATAATTTTAATATCATATATTTGGATTTCAGGAAAGCTTTTGACACTGTTGCGCATGGAAGACTATTGTACAAATTGGAGCAGAATGGTATTAAGGGTAAGTTGCTACAATGGATAAAAGGATGGTTAAGTGCAAGAAGACAGAGGGTGGTAATCAATGGGTGCTGCTCTTCTTGGACTAATGTTATTAGTGGAGTCCCACAGGGTTCGGTGTTGGGTCCACTGTTGTTTTGTATATTTATCAATGATATTGATGAAGGTATATCAGGCTTAATGTCGAAGTTTGCAGATGATACAAAGGTTGGCAGGGTTGTTAATGACAGTAATGGCAGTGTGCTACTGCAACAGGATCTAGATAATTTGGGCAGATGGGCTAAGAAGTGGCAACTGAAGTTTAACCTTGACAAATGCAAAGTACTGCATATGGAAAGAAGTAACCCCAGAGAAACGTACCAACTGTGTGGTACTACACTTCAGGTGGTAGAAAATGAAAAAGACCTGGGAGTAATTGTGCAGTCAGATATGAAGTTTTCTGAGCAATGCAGACAGGCTGCCAGGGCAGGTCATGGGGTTTTGTCATTGATATATAGGAATTTTGCTAGCAGGGAAAAGGAGGTGATTATCCCTCTGTATAAGGCAATAGTCAGGCCACGCCTTGAGTACTGCGTACAGGTCTGGAGGCCTCATTTTAGGAAGGATGTAGATTTACTTGAGCGTGTACAGAGAAGGGCAACAAGATTGGTGAGGGGAATGAAGGGATCCTCCTATCAAGAGAGGCTTAAGTTCTGCAAATTCCAGTAGCTGGAGACTAGGCAGCTGCGCGGTGATCTGATTGAGGGGTATAAGGCCTTGAATGGGTTCAGCACGCTGAATTCTGATGGGATCCTTACACTTGTTCAGATTACGAACCTAAGGGGGCATAAATTGAAATTAAGAAAGGACAGATGTAGAATAGATGTGCGGAAATTTGCCTTTAGCCAGCGGGTGGTTAATTGCTGGAACAAACTTCCATCTGTCGTTGTGGAAGTTGATAGGTTGAATAAATTTAAGGAGGAACTGGACAGGCATTTGGAGGGAATGGTGTGATTTTTTTTTTTTTTTTTGGCTGATGCTGCATAAGCTCATACATTTGCTTTCTTGCATCACATGCCACTACTACTACTACTACCTTGGTACTCCTGAACCTCCTTGGATTGAATTCATATCTCTCTGTGACAATTTCTTTTTAAGATGGGAGAAGACATCCCTGGCTAATACAAATTTTCAACATCTTCATAAATCGCATTCCTTGGAAAACTCAGGAAAAGTACTCTATACTGATGGCTCCAAAACAGATACAGCTGTAGGTGCTGCAGAAGTTTCTTCCACCTTCTCAGTAGCTGTGTCTCTTTCCACTGAATGCAATATCTATACTGCAGAATTCTTCGCAATAAAGCTGGCTCTAGATAATATAAACAAGTACCACATCAAGGAAGCCTTGATATATACAGACTCCTTAAGCGCAATTCACTGCCATTCAATCTACTTTTTCTCCCTCTCACCCCATTCTTAAAGAGATCCGATCTAAGTTATTTCACTATCAAACAGTCAATCAGAAGGTTACCTTCTGCTGGATCCCTGGTCATGTTGGCATCTCAGGCAATGAATAAGCGGATGCTGCTGCAAAACATCCCGTCTCTGGATCTTCCAGACAACTAAAAGTTCCCTACACCGATCACAAATCTGTCATTAAAACAACATGCAGGAAACAATGGTCTCTCCTTTGGAAAACTCAAACCAATAATAAACTGCTGCAGATAAAAAAAGAGCCACAACTGTGTACATCTAGTTCCAGGAAAAGCAGGCGACAAGAAGTGATTCTAGAAAGGCTCCGCATTGGCTATTCGCATCCAACTCACCTGTTTTTGCTTATGGTAGAGAATCCTCCTCAGTGTTTCTTTTGTCAGTTGCAGCTAACAATAAAACACATCCTCATAGAATGTCCCCAACTTTCAACAATCAGAAAATCAAGCTTTAGCTCCCTGTCCAACTTACAGGAATCCTTAACCTTATTTCATATTCTTGGCAATGAAGCAAATTTCGAGGACCTGTTTAATTATTTGAAGCACATAAATCTGTATAATAGACTGTGATCGTAGTGACAAACAAATCATGAACAGGCACAATATGGCCCAAGAGGCCCTTGTGCCAAAAAACCCAAATACAACAACAACAACAACATCAAGGCTGAATCCGAAATTCGCAATGCCTTTGTTAAAAACGAACACTTAGTTATGGTCTCCATAGATATAGAGAAGGCATTCGACACTACCTGGTGTTATGGAATTCTCCGTGACCTCCATAATCATGGTCTCCGTGGGAACCTGCCTATATTTATTAGGAACTTCCTCAAGAGCAGATTTTTCCAGGTCCGATATCAAAATTCCCTTTCTACTACATTCTTGCAAGAAGAAGGAGTACCACAAGGGTCAGTTTTGAGTGTAACCCTGTTTGCCCTCAGAATTGATTCTATCACAAAAGAACTCCCAAATACTGTAGAGGCGTACCTTTATGCTGACGATCTCTCTCTTTCTTGCCATTCACAGAATATGAGATCTATCGAAAGACAATTGCAGATGTCTCTCAATAAAGTACAAAAGTGGGCTGAGCTCAATGGATATCGTTTTTTTTCCCAACAGAAAACAGTTGCGATCCACTTTTGCAATCAATGCAAACTCCATACGGATCCTGAACTTTGGATATCAAATTTCACCATTCCGATTGCCAGCAATATCAGATTCTTGAGACTAATCCTCGACAAATCCTGAGACTAATCCCTAAATCTTGAGACTAAGCTGAACTTCTTTGAGCATGTTAAATTATTACGTACTACCTGTCTCAAAAAGATCAACATGCTAAGAGCTTTATCTGCCCATTCTTGGGGAGCAGACCGTACAACTTTGCTGCTCTTATATAGAGAAATGATCAGATCCCGTTTAGATTATGGTGCTCCAGTTTATGATTCTGCCCGAAGGAGTGTACTACGCTGGCTGGATCCTATTCAGCATAATGCACTGCAGATTGCAACTGGTGCCTATAGGACATCTCCAACTCATAGTCTATACATTGAAGCTCATGAGCCCCCTCTGCATCTCCACAGAAAAATGCTGTTACTTAAATATGAAGCCAAAATACAGACTTGCTCTTTGCATCCTATTCAGCCATACTTTTTTAATCAACCACTAGTTAATCTCTATAGAAATAAACAAAGTAAAATCCGACCAGCTGGCCTACAGCTCCTTGAAATATCACAGAACTGGAATATTCCTCTCGACAATAGGCAACAGATAAATAATTACTCTCATCCTCCTGGACCCCCTTTCCTCAACTGAATTGTGATACTTATTTTCTTCAATGGGGAAAGAATCGCCTACTGACACTGAATGTGCAACAACTCCATGCTAGCCATATTCAAAGCTGTGCTGACTTCTTCCGGTATATATGGATGGTTCCAAATCTCTTTCAACTGTTGGAGCAGCAGCAATGTTTCACCTTGGCTATCATATCAGCTTCTCTCCCACCTGAGTATAGCAACTTTTCAGCAGAACTGTATGCAATACAATTAGCTCTAGAAAATTTGACTCTACACCCATCTGCAAAATATATGGTTTACACTGACTCTCTCAGCTCAATTAGAGCAATGCAGAATCCTTCTCAAAAGAATCACCATATTTTAATGAAAATCAGGAGTTTGCTATTGCAAATTGATCACCGTCAACAACTAGTGAAGTTTTGCTGGATTCCGGCACATTCAGGCATAGAAGGAAATGAACTGGCTGATATATCTGCTAAAAATCCATCAACCTTAACCTCTGTCTTCATTCCAGCTTCTGATTATAATATCATAATTCAAGCAGCATACCATGCACAGTGGACAGGGTTATAGCATAAACAAACAAATAATAAACTCTTACAATTGAAACAAGATCCAAAATTTTGGCACTCAAGCATTCAGACAGTTCGGCGAGAAGAAGTGGTACTCGCACGGATTAGAATAGGCCATACTCATCTGACTCACCTCCATCTGCTCATGGCCCTGAGTGCCAAGCGATAGTGCCCAAGCGATATTTTGTGCGATACATAGCGTTCTTTCTCAGCGGATTAGTTACATTTATTTTCCAGTGTCACTATTCTTCTTGTTTTTCTTAAGTGATTCTTTACTTAAAAGCTTTGAAGTAGAATCCAGAAAGGAAATACACCTTTCTTTCCTTGTGTATATATATATATATATAATCTGTACTAACCTAACTAAACCTCTAAACCGCTTGGTCACTGGTGGCACCGCTCCTGCCTCCAAATGGCGGGGCTGGAAACCTGGGAGAACAAAAACACTCTCCCGGGGCAAAAAGGAGCAAAGATGGACATAAATAGACATGCCACTTATGGATCTCATGATCCAGATCTCTCAAACAGAGAAGACTTAAATGCAGGAAATGCAAAACTGCAGAAAAAAGAAGGAACAGAAACCCCTGCTCCTCTTTTTTTGATACTGCATTCTTTGACTGACAATCCTTTGAGTAAGCTCTCCCCATTCTTAATACAGAAATGTCTTGAGAATGTGGCGGGCCCACCAAAAATGGTTAGAAGATTAAAATCCGGAGACATTCTAGTGGAGATGAACGAGAATAAACACTCGGAAAAACTATTAAAAATATCGACTTTTGGTGGAATTCCCACAAAGGTTACCCCGCATGCCACCTTAAACTCCTCTAAAGGGGTAATAGCCGAGTGGGATCTCCTTAACGTATCTGAGGAGGAAATCGTTCAGGAATTAGGCGATCAAAATGTAATAAATGCCAAAAGGATAGTCATTAAGAAAGATGGGGTTCTTACTCCTACCCGAATGGTCATTCTTACATTTAAAACACCAATTTTACCAACAACTATTAAAGCTGGATATTTAAGGTGCAAAATTCGACCTTATATTCCAAACCCAGTCAGGTGTTTTAAATGCCAAAAATTTGGACACTCACAAGCAGTCTGCAGGGGTGTAACCACCTGTGCCTCCTGTGGTTCAAAAGAGCATGTTCACACAGACTGCCCCAATGAAATACAAAGCTGCCCAAACTGTAAGGGGAATCATTCAGCATTTTCAAAGGAGTGCATCCAGTGGCAGACTGAAAAGAATATACAAAAGTACAAAGTGGAACACAAGGTGCCATACCAAGAAGCAAAAAGACATTGTTTAATTTCAAATAAATTGCCATCTTATTCTTCAGTTGTAAAAAAAAAAAAGCAACGATCCATAACAGTACAAACAGATTGTTCAGTTCTGCCAAGCATCTCAATTTCTGATTGGGCCAGGTCAGTCCTCTCTACACAAAAAGAACAGCCTACCCAACAGCAGGCCCCGAGTGCCAAGCGATAGTGACAAGCGATTTTTCTCTGCGACTCATAAAGTGATCTTTGAAAGTGATATAGTTCTATTTTTTGTTGTGCGATTTTCTTCCGTTTTGTTCACTTAAAGCGGTTCTTCACTTAAAAAGTCTTACGTAAGAACCCAGAAAGGGAATCTACCTTTCTTTTTTTGTATTTATATTAAATACTCACACTCTACTAACCTAAATAACCGCTTGGTCACTGGTGGCACCGCTCCTGCGTCCACGTGGCGGGGCCGGTAATCTGGGAGAAGAAAGACCTTCTCCCAGGGCTAAAAGGAGTAAAAATGGATACTCATGATTTCCCACGATTAGAGCCAAAAAGCTCTCAACATGACAGCCACGAAACCGATCATGACTTCTCATTGTCGAAAAGACAAAAAAAGGATGCAAACAAGCAGGAATCTCCATCTTTCCTGATTATTCATTCTCTGTCTTCACAACCTGTCAGCAAGCTCTCTCCTTTCATCATACAACGATGCCTTGTAAATGCAGCAGCATCTCCAAAAATGGTGAAACGTCTTCAGTCCGGTGACTTGCTAATAGAGACCTCTCACCCGAGACACTCAGACCTCCTGTTAAAACTTACATCTTTAAGTGGAATTCCAATTCAAGTCACTCCACATAACACCCTGAATTCTTCCAAGGGAGTGATCAGTGAATGGGACCTATTGAACGTTCCCGAGGAAGAAATAATCCAGGAACTAAAGGATCAAAATGTCACTCAGGCCAAGAGAATTATGATACGAAAAGACGGCACCTTAGTCCCAACACGTAGCATAATTTTAACCTTTAGTTCACCGAACCTACCATCCTCAGTGAAAGCAGGCTATTTAAACTGTCGTGTTCGGCCCTTTATCCCAAACCCTCTGAGATGCTACAAATGTCAGAAATTTGGCCACTCCCAGACAGCATGCCGTGGAGATGCAACATGTCCAAACTGCGGTTGCAAAACTCATACTCAATCGGAATGCAAGGCTCAAACCCCACAATGTCCCAATTGCAAGGGCAATCACCCAGCTTACTCCAAAGATTGCGATCTCTGGAAGTTAGGAAAACAAATACAGAAATACAAGACTGAAAATAAAGTATCTTTTCAAGAAGCTAGAAGACAAGTAAAATTAAGTATTCCAAAAACCACTTATGCTTCGGCTTCCCATAGTTTCAAATCAGTAGCATGTCAGACAGAAGTGTCAGTCTCTCCCAAGAAATCGATCGCCGACTGGGCTCGATTAGTACTAACAACTCAACCTACATCTGAATCACAGTTAGTGGACCAAAGTAATAATACGCCACTCACAGTTCCAACTCAAAACGTAACCCACAGTACAATGACAGAAAAATTGCATAAACCAGATCCTGTGGAGGTGAAACAACCAACAAGCATGGATACTGATGATATGCCAAACCAAGAGGATTTTCTTGAATTGCATGCAGATGGAGATATGGAGGATAAAAATGATTCAGGACGCCCTAATTTTCCCAAAAAAGAAAAATCTAAATCTGACCGTTTCAAACAACCCATGCATAAAAAGCAGACAGATTCAACTTCCTCTTACAAAACCAAATAATGGAACATGTTATCCAATGGAATTGTAGAGGTCTTCGCAGTAACTTAGATGATATACACGAATTAATTCATCACTATAAACCTCTTGCAATGTGCTTACAAGAAACTAATTTGACATCTCTGGTCTCAGTTTCAATCAAAAATTACACTGTATTCAGACAAGACAGGGCTGACTCCAATAACCCTCATGGAGGGGTAGCGATACTCGTGGACTCAAGCATCCCCGCCAGACGTATTCCATTACAAACATCCTTAGAAGCCGTTGCCACGCGTGTTGTTAATGGTATTACTCTAACATTGGTTTCCATTTATCTTCCACCTAGTCATCAATATACTATTCAGGAACTTGAAAATCTTGTCATGCAGTTACCATCTCCGTTTTGTTTACTAGGAGACTTTAATGCACATCACCCATTATGGGGTTCCCCCACCTCAGACAGACGAGGTAAGCTTATCGAAATGCTGATCGATAGGCAGAATTTAACATTATTGAATACTGGGTCTCCTACATATGTCCACCTACCTACGGGCTCAACATCTGCCATAGACCTTTCCATCTGTTCCCCAATCCTTTTTCCAAGTATAGATTGGATATCTCTAAGTGATCCTTATAGCAGCGACCACTTTCCGTTAATCTGCAAAATTCAAACATCCTATTCCCTTTCAACAGAAAGTCCAATTAAATGGAAATTTTCAAAGGCTGACTGGGCAAAATATAGATCGCACATCTCATTTGACAACGATATCATTCAGTTCGGTTCCATCAATAGTGTTACTGAGCATATCACAAATCAAATGCTGGCAGCTGCATCTGTCGCAATTCCTCAATATCAAGCAAGTAATGGACGAAAAATAAATTACTGGTGGAACGAAGATTGCAATAATGCAAAAAAAGAGAAAAACAAAGCATGGAATCTTTTCCGCAAATATCCTACCACCTCCAATCTTATTAACTATAAACGGCTCAGAGCTAAAGCTCGCTATGTCAGACGCAAAGCAAGAAAAGAAACGTGGATTAAATTCGCCACATCAGTTAATAAAAATACCGACATCAGATTAATCTGGAGAAAAATAAAATGTTTGAACAATAAATTTCCACCTCTATCCACCCCGATACTAAACTGGAATGGACAAGAACTCTCTAATCCCACAGAAATATCAAATGCACTGGGAATTGTATTTTCTCTGTTGTCTTCTTGTAATGCTTACGATCAGTCATTCCAAAAACGCAAAACAGTTGCAGAGAAAACCAGACTAAATTACACTGACAATTCTGCTTTATCTTATAATCAACCATTTACCATGTTTGAGCTACAGCAATCTCTTACAAACTCAAGAAACAGTGCTGCTGGCCCTGATGGGATATATTATGTAATGCTCCGAAATCTAGATCAAAGATCACTCTCTTCGCTGCTCATATTTTATAATCGAATCTTTTCTGAACATACCTTCCAAATTCCTGGAGTCATTCATATGTACTACCGATTGCAAAACCCGGTAAAGGTCATTCTGCTCCTCAAAATTACAGACCGATATCCCTTACCAGCTGTCTCAGCAAAACTCTCGAGAAAATGATACATCGCCGTCTCACTTGGTTCCTTGAGTCTCAAAACTTAATAAATAACAACCAATTCGGTTTCTGGAAAAACCGATCCTCACTTGATCTCATGATCAAAGCCGAGTCAAATATCAGAAATGCTTTCATCAAAAAGGAACATCTCGTCATGGTCTGTCTTGACGTTGAGAAAGCTTTTGACACTACGTGGCGTTTTGGCATCTTAAAGGATCTACATTCTCTTGGCCTGAGAGGTAATTTACCATATTTTATCCAAAATTTCCTTCAACGGAGATCCTTTCAAGTTCGCTATCGGGGAACCCTCTCTAAAATCTTTATCCAAGAAGAAGGAATTCCACAAGGGTCCGTTCTCAGCGCTACCTTGTTTGCAATGAGAATGAATCATATAACTGAATTCATTCCGAAAACTGTGGACTCATACCTTTTCGCAGATGATCTCTCAATTTCTTGTCATTCTCAAAACATGCATTACATTGAACGCCAACTTCAAATATCAATGAATCGCATCCTGTCATGGATGACACAAAATGGTTATAGACTGTCCAGCCAGAAATCTACTGCCATTCACTTCTGCTCCAGATGCAATATGCATCCGGACCCCGAGCTGCATTTGAATAAACATCCGCTTCCCATAACTAATTGTATTCGTCTACTAGGATTGTTTTTTGACAATAAGTTAAATTTCCAAAAGCACATTGAACATCTCCGGACTACTTGTCAAAAAAAACTAAACATACTCAGAGTCTTATCAGCCACAACATGGGGAGCAGATCGTTACAGCCTGCTTCATTTATATAGAACCATAATCAGATCACGACTGGACTACGGTGCACCTGTCTTCGACTCTGCTAGGGAGAGTGCTTTATCTCGCCTCAACCCTATTCAACATTCAGCTCTCAGAACAGCACTAGGTGCATTCAGAACATCTCCAGTGCAAAGTTTGTATGTTGAAGCTCATGAACCTCCCCTAAATATCAGGAGAAAGATGTTGCTGCTGAACTATGCAACCAAGATCCAAAGCCAAATGACCCATCCTAATTGGTCAATACTTTATAATCCACATTTTACGACCTTGTATAGAAACAAACCACAGTCAGTTCGGCCTGCTGGTATTAGGCTAAAACAACTAGCAGAAGATTGGGATATTCACTTTAATAAAATCTTACAAGATCCTATAGATCCCAACCCTCCATGGTCTGCTATCATGCCATCTTGTGACAATTATTTCCAACAATGGGGTAAACACTCCCTATCAGATATAAATATCAAACAGCTACACATAGCTCATACTCAATGTTATCCCGACTTCATTAAAATTTATACGGATGGATCGAAGTCTGAAAGTGGAATGGGCGCAGCAGTAGTACTCCCCGATACTATCATTTCTCTATCTCTCCCAAAAGAGTGCAGTAGTTACACTACTGAATTATATGCCATAAAGCTTGCTATAGAACACATTTTCCATATGTCAATTCAAAAGAGCTTAATATACACAGACTCGCAGAGTTCCTTATTAGCCTTGCAAAACAACTCTCCGTCTAATCACCCTCTAATAAAGCTCATTAGAACAGAGTTGATACGTCTGAGAGAGCATCAACAAAAGATTATTTTCTGCTGGATACCTGGCCATACTGGAATACCAGGAAATGAAATTGCGGATGATGCTGCCAAACATCCATCGAGAGCAGCCCCAACGAATTCATTAGTACCATTCATAGATTATAAAATTAAGATCCGAACTATATGTAATGGTTGATGGACTCTGCAATGGCAAGCGCAAATTCATAATAAACTTTTCCAAATTAAACCTGTACCAAAATTATGGGCTTCCAGCCCCATTGCAAACAGACAAGAAGAAGTAATTCTGGCCAGAGCCAGAATAGGCCATACTCATTTAACTCATCTGTTCCTCCTGTCAGGTAATGACCCTCCTCAGTGTAACCATTGCCATACACCACTCACAGTCAAACACATACTTCTGGAATGTACTCTATATAATAATGCTCGATTAGTATCATTCATTTCTCTGGCAAGCTTAAAGGAACCTTTGTCACTTAGCCATATCATAGGCGAAAAATCAAATCTCACAGAATTCTTTTCCTTCTTAAAACAAATAGGTCTGTACAGCCATTTCTAACTGTCTCTACATGAAACAACACAGGCAGTATGAATCACTTTTCTAAGTGCAATATGGCCTAAGTAGCCATTGCACTTAAAACCCCATCAACAACAACAACAACCCAACAGCAATCAACTCATTCGGTAAACACACCATTGACAATACCGCCAGATAAAAATTCTGTACAACAGCCAGTTAATCAAAGAAGCTCTGAAAGAAATAATCAAAAAACCAGTACTGATACCATGGACATAGATAGAAATTCACACCGAGATGACCCACTTCTTGAACTTCATGCAGAAGAGGGGGACATGGACGTCACTAGACGAAATTTCCCAAAAAGGGAAAAAAGACTAGACAGGCGCAAACAGACCACATCCCGTAAGCAAGCAGACACAAACAAACGATAATCCTCAATAATGCATAGAATCATTCAATGGAATTGTCGCGGACTCCGAGCTAACTTAGACGATGTTTATGACTTAATTACTGAATATAAGCCTGCTGTTCTTTGTCTACAGGAAACAAACTTGACACCTAAAATAACTATGAGCATAAAACATCATATAATGATTAGAAAGGATAGGAACGACTCTAATACAGCACATGGAGGTGTAGCATTGCTAGTAAACTCCAGAACTCCTTTCAGACCAGTCCCACTGCAAACAACTTTAGAAGCAATTGCTGCTAGAGTTATGGTTAAGTGATACTACGATACGCCTATAAAATTAGGTCTATGCCAGAATATCCAAACTGGCAGATACTTTTCTCATCACAGCACACCAGGTTATACCAAAACCGCCCAAATGCTAATCGTCCTTTGGGTATGAGAATAAAACTCCTCTTAGAAGAACTGAATTTAACCTTAGACAATGTGGCACATAACCTCCCATCCTCTCTTGCTCCTTGGAATATCATTCCACCATCATGTGACTTACATCTGCATGAATGGAATAAATCTACATTGCATAGAGAAAACTTCTTGCAACTATACCATGCAGTAATGGACCAGTTTCCCAGCTTTTCCATAGTACATACGGATGGATCAAAGAATGATGTCCACGTTGGAATCGCCGTAGTTTTTCAAAACATCACATTAGCTTATCAGTTATCATGTGATTTCGGTATATTTTCCACCAAACTAATAGCAATTCAGGTTGCACTGAATCATATTGAGTCTTCTGATATTAGCAACAGCATAATTTTCACTGATTCTTTAAGTGCACTTCAAGCACTAAAAAACACCATGAACATCACCCACCCAGTTGTGAAAAGAATAGTCAGCTCTCTACACTCCCTATCAGAACTTGGGAAAAACATACACTTCTGCTGGGTCCCTGGACATATGGGAATTCCTGGTAATGAACTAGCGGACAATGCTGCCAAATTAGCCCACCTACCACCCGAGAAAGAGTGGAAAGTGCCTCATCAAGACTATCGACCAATAATCCAGGAAAAATGCATGTGCCAATGGCAGTTATCATGGGAAAATCAACCTAACAATAAGCTTCGAAGTATCAAGCCAAACCTTGAGCAATGGCCTTCCAGTTTCAGTTCAATCAGACATCAGGAGGTAATTTTGGCTCGCCTGCGAATAGGACACACAAATATTACACATGGTTATCTTTTAAGAGGAGAGATACCCCCTCAATGTCATCACTGTAACAAAATGCTCTCAGTGAAACACATTCTGGTCGAATGCACAAAATATACAAGAGAACGCCAGAAACTTTGCACTTCAGCCAAAACAAAAGATCCTACACTTACTTCACTTTTAAACAATGAAACAAATGTCTCAAGCATTTATAACTTTCTCAAGATGATTAAAGTATATCACCTCCTTTAGGAAAAAAAAAAAAAAAAAAAAAATTTACTTTCTTGTTCCTTTTTTCCATTTTCTCTATTTGAGAAGAAATGGCATGCATAATTACCATATGTATGGCGCACTATGGCCATAGTTGCCGATGCACCCAATAAATCCCGAAACAAACAAACAAACAAAAACAAACAAGTTATGGTTAAGATAGCGGTAACAGTTGTTTCCATATACCTTTTGCCAAACTATTCATACTCTCTAGCAGATTTGAATGATTTAGTTACTCAGCTGCCACCAACTTTCTGTATCTTGGGTGACTGGAATGGGCATCACCCCCTATGGGGTTCCTCGCACCTTGATAAGAGAGGTCAGTTAATTGAAAAATTTCTTGAAAGGCACAACTTAACATTATTAAACAATGGGACTCACACGTACGTGCATCTTTCCTCAAGGTCAACTTCTGCAATTGATCTTTCAATATGCTCACCAAACCTCCTTCCTCTTATTGATTGGACGGTCACTGATAACCTGCGAAATAGTGACCACTTCCCAGTAATATGCACACTATCGGCTAACTCTCCTCCTCAAACTGAGATAAAAACTGTTTGGAAATTCGACAAAGCTAACTGGAAGAAATATCAAGAGCTGGCACATCTAGATATTCAGACTATTGAGACCCTCACCATTGACTCTGCCGTAACTTACATAACTCAGCAAATGATAGCAGCTGCAGAAACCAGTATACCCAGATCATCCATGAAAACTCGCTCCCACCCAAAAATATGGTGGAATGAAGCCTGTAGCAATGCGAAAAAAGAGAAGAATAGATACTGGAACTTATTTCGTAAATACCCAACCACAGCTAATCTCATACAGTTCAAGAAAGCTAGAGCTAAATCTCGTCACATACAACGAATAAGCAAAAAAGAGACATGGTCTAAATATGCCTCCTCTATAAACAGGACCACAAATATCAGAACTGATTGGACTAAAGTTCGAAGAATTAATGGAAAATATCCACCTATAACCACTCCGATAATATATCTAAAAGGCAAAGAAATCTGCAATCCTCTCGATATTTCTAATACATTAGGTGAAACCTTTGAAAAAATCTCCGCTGTAACCGCATTTGAGCCAAGTTTCCAGGCACATAAAATACAAGCAGAAAAATATAATCTCAATTTCAGTACTTCACGACAGCATCCATATAATGTACCCCTTACCATGGCAGTTACGTAGCGCACTTGCAAGATCCAAAAATAGTGCTGCTGGCCCTGATGGAGTGTCCTATGCCATGATATATCACTTGAGTGAAGAATCCCTTTCTGCTCTGCTAAAACTGTATAATAGAATCTTTGGCGAAGACTACTACCCTACCAGTTGGCGTCATTCTATTGTATTAGCTTTCCCAAAACCAGGAAAGGACCATTCAGATCCAGCAAATTACCGACCGATAGCGTTAACTAGTTGTATAGGAAAAGCATTAGAAAAAATAATTAATGCCATTATTAATGCCAGATTGACTTGGTTCCTAGAGACTGAATGCATTCTAAATCAAAATCAATATGGATTTCGAAGAACTAGATCAACACTTGACCTTATGGTCAAAGCTGAAGGAAACATCCGAAACGCATTTCTCAGGAACGAACACCTAGTGATGATATGTCTTGACCTCGAAAAAGCTTTTGATACAACCTGGCGGTATGGAATTCTTCACAATCTCTATGAATCCGGTATTCGTGGTCATCTTCCAAAATTTATCCCGAACTTTTTGAGCAATAGGACCTTTCAGGTACGATTTCACTCTGCTCTCTCACAAACATTTGTGCAAGAAGAGGGGGTCCCTCAGGGTTCTGTGCTTAGTGCCACGCTCTTCTCTCTCAGGATTATTCCATTACAAAATGTATTCCCGACACAGTTGAAACTTATCTGTATGCCGACGATCTGGCAATCTCAAGCCACTCACAAAACATGCGTTTCATTGAAAGGCAGCTTCGAGGTACAATTAACAAGCTTGTTCAGTGGGCCAAAAATAATGGATACAGACTTTCAAAACAAAAAACAACAGCAATTCATTTTTGCCGTAAACGGAATTTACATCCAGATCCCGATTTACATCTTGATTCTCATCCAATTTCTTTTCAACAGTATTAGCTTTCTTGGACTAATTCTGGATAGAAAACTTAGTTTCTTAGAGCATATTAAACATATTCGTACCCAAGTCACAAAGGAGATTAGGCAGGCAAAGGCAGACTACGAAAAATCCTTGGCAAAGGATGCAAAGAAAAACAGAAAAGAGTTCTTTACATATTTAAACTCGAGAAGGAAAGGGATGAATCAGATTGGTCCACTGGATATTGATGGTTCAACAGTTGAGGATCCTGCTCAGGTGGCTAACAATCTAAACAAGTATTTTGCATCTACATTCACGCATGAGGAGTTATTCAGGAAGGAGAATGATGTAGGTAAAGTAAACATTGGCAGTGAGCTGGATGATTTTGTAATATCTGAGAGGAAAGTGGAGGAGAGATTGTTGAGGATAAACATAAAAAAGGCACCTGGGGTGGATGGGATCTATCCAGTTATATTAAAGGAGGCAGCAAAGGAAGTAAGCAAACCCCTAGCCATAATTATGAGAGCTTCTTTGGACTCAGGGGAGGTACCCATAGACCGGAGATGTGCAAATGTAACCCCAATTCACAAAGGAGGATCAAAGGCTGACACAAGTAATTATAGACCTGTTAGTTTAACTTCTGTTCCAGGTAAATTAATGGAGGCACTGGTTAAAGAAGCACTGCAGGATCATCTAGACAAGAATTCAGTTATAGCTCAGACGCAGCACGGTTTTGTTAAGGGCAGGTCTTGCCTGACCAATTTGATTGGATACTATGATGTAGTCACAAAAGAACTGCATGCAGGGAATAACTTTGATATTATATATTTGGATCTTAGAAAGGCTTTTGATACTGTTGCACATGGAAGACTGCTGCACAAATTGGAACAGTGTGGCATTGGAGGCAAATTGCTGCTATGGATAAGGGGATGGTTGAGTGGCAGAAGACAGAGAGTGGTAATCAATGGACACTGCTCCACGTGGACTAATGTTATTAGTGGAGTTCCTCAGGGTTCAGTGTTGGGTCCGTTGTTGTTTTCGGTGTTTATGAATGATATTGATGATGGGACATCAAGTTTAATGTCCAAGTTTGCAGATGATACAAAGGTTGGCAGGGTTGTTAAGGACACTACTGACGCTATGCTGCTGCAACAGGATCTGGAAAGGTTGAACAGATGGGCTGAGAGGTGGCAAATGAAGTTTAACATTGACAAATGTAAAGTACTACATATGGGAAACAGTAACCCCAGAGCAACGTATCAACTCTGCGGTACTACACTGAGAGTGGTGGAGAATGAAAAGGACCTGGGGATAATTGTGCAGGCAGATATGAAGTTCTCTGAGCAGTGCAGACGAGCTGCAAGAGTAGCTCATGGTGTCTTGTCAATGATATACAGGAATTTTTCTAGCAGGGATAAGGAGGTGATTATTCCCTTGTATAAGGCAATGGTTAGGCCACATCTTGAGTACTGTATACAGGTCTGGAGGCCTCATTTCAAGAAGGATGTAGAGCTGCTGGAACGGGTACAGAGAAGGGCAACAAGATTAGTGAATGGAACAAAGGGTTGCTCTTACGAAGAAAGGCTTAAGTTTTGCAAATTACAGAGTCTGGAGACTAGGCACCGGCGAGGTGATCTGATAGAGGTGTATAAGGCTTTGAATGGTTTGAGCATGCTCAATGCCAATGGGATTCTTCATCTTGTTCAGAATAATCACCTCAGAGGGCATAAATTCAAATTGAGGAAGGACGGATGTCGGATAGATGTGCAGAAATTTGCCTTTGGCCAGCGGGTGGTTGGTTGGTGGAACCGACTTCCATCACTTGTTGTTGAAGTTGATAGCCTAAACAAATTTAAAGCTCAACTGGACAGGTATTTCGAACGAACGGAGGGGTGAAATGGGAGTGTTTTTTTTTTTTTTTTTTTTTTTGGCTGATGCTGAATAAGCTTGCTTTCTTGCATCATATGCCTCTACTAATGCTAATGCTAACCTGTCTAAAGAAGCTGAATCTCCTCAGGGCAATTTCCGCTATGTCATGGGGTGCAGATCGGTACATGCTGCTGCACTTATACCGGTCGCTCATAAGATCCAAACTAGACTATGGGTCACCTGCATATGTCTCAGCTAGAGAAAGTGTATTAAAATGGTTCGACCCAGTACATCACAATGCCCTCCGAATTGCACTGGGAGCTTTTCGTACATTGCCAGTTCAGAGTCTCTATACGGAAGCACATGAACCACCCCTATTTCTTCGTCGGCAAGCTCTGTTATTAAGTTATGCAGCAAAAATCAGAAGTTTCCCCCATCATCCTATAAAACAGTATTTATTCACCCCAAAATGGCATAATTTGTAACAAAATAAACCTTTGCAGAATAAACCATGTGGCATTAGATTACAAAGCATAACTACGTGCTGGGAATTAAATATGAATGACATAATTCTAGATATTAGCACAGCTATGCCACCATGGCAAATATCCTTGGCCAATGTTGACCAACATTTCCAACAATGGGGAAAGAATGCACTTCCAAATTTCAATATTCAGCAGATCCATGCAACTCACTCTTTTCAGTTCTCTAGTTTTACCCAAATTTACACTGATGGTTCCAAGACAGATAGTAAAGTTGGAGCAGCTGCAGTTCTACCAAACATTACAATATCCCAGTAGCTGCCTTTGGAGTACAGTATTTACACTGCAGAACTGTATGCTATCCTGATGGCTCTAGACAATGTAAAACAGTCATTATATCCTCAAACTCTTATCTACACCGATTCCTTAAGTGCTGTATCTGCTCTTCAGTGTAAATTTCCTTCAAGTCATCCGTTTCTACAACAAATTCAAACCAAGTTAGTGCAGCTTCTTGCAAACAGGCAAAAATTAATTTTTCTGTTGGATACCTGGGCACTCTGGAATCAGAGGAAACGAAGAAGTGGATCTTGCAGCCAAGAATGCCAGTCACATAAAATCAGACATGCAGATACCTTACACAGATTTAAAACGCATCATACATACCAATGTTAGAAAAAAATGGCTATCCGTTTGGCAGGGAGAAAAAAGCAATAAGCTTTTTCAGATTAAAAACGATCACAAAAAGTGGCTATCAAGCCTAAGAGGCAATAGAAAGGAAAAAGTAGTACTTGCTAGAATTCGAATAGGACATACTCACCTAACTCATAGTTATTTACTCACTGAGGATGACCCTCCACTATGCAGCAACTGTCAAACTCAACTCACAGTAAACCACTTGATCATTGAATGCCCATTATATCTGAGAGAACAAAAAACAGCTTTCTCTTCACATCTATATTCTTCTAATAAACTTACCTTATAACAGATTCTCGGAGACCTACAAGATATTAATGATGTTTTTACCTTCCTCAAATTGATAAACAAATATCACCTGATCTGAATCCTTTTATTTAATATAACAATCATGTATCAAATAAGACTGAAATAGGTGCATTATGGCCTTAGTAGCCCTTGCACCAATAAATCCAACAAACAACAACAACCATCTGCTCACAGGCGATGATCCTCCTCAGTGTTCACATTGCTCGGAACATCTAACAGTCAAACATATTTTGATCGACTGTGCACATTATCAACAACATCAAACTTCGGTGTTTCTTTCTCTGGCTAACCTCCGAGAATCGATCACATTAAATCATATCATTGGAGAGAAGGCAAATATTAGTGAACTTTACTGTTTTTGAGAAAAATTGGAATTTATGAGCGAATATAAATAGTTTTTGAGCTGAAACGAAATTGAACTAGCTTCATATTAATTATTATATATAACATTCCTATGAATAGGCGCACTATAGTCACAGCAGCTTTACGCCATTAAACACCCATACAGCACATGCCACCCACGAGGGCTCCTGGAAGCATCTCAGATTTTTAATGTATAATGGATTCATCTTTTCAGGTTTTGGATGATGCTACACAATTTTAAAAGATATTAGCAACTTAGGTAGAACTCTGGATAATGGTTTTGTCTAGGCTGAACATAAGCCCAAGTCATACGTTTGAATATTCAGCTCCTCTTTGTCTTCAGTGAGGGCAGAATCTCTCTCTGACCAAATTCGAATGCAGATAATTCATATGAATTTCGATTTGATCTCAATTACTGCATTGAAATATCTCTGCAATCCTATAGCATTGATTTTAACTCGTTTTGGTGGATTTCTTGAACACAATTACCTGCGGCCCTGTTTCTGTGGCCACAGTAATCACAATAGAGCATTTTCTCTCCCCAGCGAGTGCATTTTCCTTGATTTCTCTCGCATTCATTAAAAATTTCTGTTAAGTAGCTCTAATTTTTTAAAAGAAATAAGAAGACAGCCCAGAAAAAGGAAAGCACCTTTTTCTATAATTCAGATACCTTACTAACTGTACTAACCTCAATGCTTGGCCACAAAGCTGCACTGCCCCTGCCTCCCCATCGTGGGGCCGGTAACATGGGTGGTAAAGAGAAACCCCCAGGGCCAAAAGGAGCCATCATGGATAAAAATAATTATCCACCCTTAGAGCCTTTGAGCTCAAGAACAGAAATATACATTAACCATCACACCAGTCACAACTTAGGAAATGATCCAAAGAGACAGAAGACTACTCAAATGGAGCAACCCTCCCCATCATTTTTAATTTTCCACTCCCTCACTAGTCAACCTATGAGCAAACTGTCTCCATTCGTAATTCAAAAACATCTGGAAGGCATTGCAGGATCTCCCAAGACTGTTAAGAGACTGCAATCTGGAGACCTATTAGTGGAAACTACAAACCACAGACATTCAGAGAAACTTTTACAGATCACAAACTTTGCTGGCATTCCAGTAAAAATATCTCCCCACACAACCCTAAATTCATCTGAGGGTGTGATATCCAGTTGGGACCTTCTAAATGTCACAGAGGAAGAAATAACCCAAGAGCTGCAGAGACAAAATGTAATTCAAGCAAAACAACGTATAATGACTAAAAAAGATAATCAACTTATACCAACAAGAAATATTCTCACGTTCAATGCACCCAACTTAGCTGTCTCTGTAAAAGCAGGTTATTTACTTTCCAGCATCTGTCCGTACATTCCCAATCCTTTAAGATGCTATAAATGGCAAAAGTACATCCACTCTCAAACTGTATGCAGAGGAGTTCCAGTCTGTCCCAATTGTAGGTCCCCAGATCACAATCAGAGCGACTGTTTGGCAACAAAAATGATGTGCCCAAACTGCAGTTTGGGCACATCATTTTTGTTGCCAAATTCTGCATATTCCAAAACTTATGAAAAACTGAGGAAAAAAATTGTAAAATACAAGGTTGAGAATAAAGTCAGCTACCAAGAAGCAAGAAAACTAGTTGCACCTACTGTAAAATATTACTTACGATAATGTAATTAAAAAATATCAAACAGTTTCCACTCAAACAGATGTCACAGTTCACAATAACAAATCAATTTCTGACTGGGCTAGAACTGTCCTCACTGAGCAACAACCAAGTATGCATAAACAACAACCCAAACTCTCAGATCAGCTAAATAATACTCCCCTGACAATACCAGCGACATCTTCTCCTCCAATATGTGCTACTACATCCGATATTACAAATTTATATGCAATTAAAAATACCCAGGACACAACCATGGATACAGATGGCTCATCTATACAGGAAGATCTAATATTAGAAATCCATACTGAAGAAGAAATCGACACTTGTCAGCCAGTTTTCTCCAAAACAGATAAATCAAAATTAGAACATCATAAAGCCAGTCACCTTCAAAAAGCAGTCAGATACAGCTCCATCAATTAAACACAAATAATGCCTTGTATTTTGCAATGAAACTGCAGAGGCTTTCGTTGCAACACAGATGATATCCATGATCTAATTAACTGGTATTCTCACATGGCTCTTTGTCTTCAGGAACCTTACCTAACTTCACAAATTTCTCCTTCGATAAAGAACTATTGCCTTCAATAAAGGCAATAGTTCTTTATCGAAGGAGAAATTTGTGGTGTTGGTGGTGTTGCAATCCTAATAAATTCAAAGATCCCAACTAAGTACATCCCACTTCAAACTGAAATAGAAGCTGTTGCTGTTCGTATAATGCTCCATATTTCAATAATAATTGTGTCAATCTACTAGCAGCCAAACCATACTTACTGTTTAAAAGAACTTGAAGACCTCTTCATGCAGATACCTCCACCTTTCTGTATATTAGAGGACTTTAATGGGCACGACCCCTTATGGGGCGCTACTAAATTAGATAGACGGGGTCGATTCATTGAAAGCCTTTTAGAGGCACTAAACCTCGCCATACTGAATACTGGCACGTACACTCACATTCAGCTCCCAACTGGACATACTTCAGCAATAGATCTCTCCATTTGTTCTCCAGTACTGGTCCTGACCATAGAGTGGTATGTTATAAACGACCCTATGGGCAATGATCACTTCCCAATAGTATGCAAGGTATTGATAGCACAGGCTCCTTTAACTAAACCTTGCAGGAAATGGAAATTTGCCCAAGCAAACTGGGCAAAATTTCAGCAATATCCAATCACAGCCAATCTGATAGGCCCCGGGTGCCAAGCGTATTTCGAGGCCAAGCGATATTTTTGCGATATATAGAGAGCTCTTGTAAAGTGATTGAAGTTATTTCCTTTTAAGTTCCTACATTTCTATCAACAGCTTTTCTTTAAAACTAGTTCTATACTTGAAAACCACTAGTTAGAACACAGAAAGGAAACACACCTTTCTTTTTCCTATATTTCTTGTTCTATTAATCAACTAACACTTCAACCGCTTGGCCTCCAAGCGGCACTGCTCCTGCCTCCCCGTGGCGGGGCCGGAAATCTGGGGGAAAAGTTTTCCCCCAGGGCTAAAAGGAGCAACGATGGATAAAAGTGACTATCCACCTCTAGAGCCTTCAAACTCAAGGCTAGATAAACCAAATGATGAAGACCTGAATCAACCAAAAAGGCTCCGAAGGGAAGTGCAGTGCAATGAAATGCCAAACTTTCTGGTCATACACTCTCTCTCCAACCAACCAGTCGGAAAATTATCACCATTCGTCATCCAAAGATTTCTGGAATCGATTGCCGGAACACCAAAAATGGTTAAACGACTGCAATCCGGAGACCTATTAATTGAAACAGCCAACTCCAAACATTCCGAGTGGCTGCTCAAAACAACGACATTCGGTGGCCTGCCAGTAACTATTACTCCACACAACACCCTAAATTCCTCAAAAGGTGTTATAACCGAATGGGACCTACTTACAATATCAGAAGAGGAATTAGTTCAAGAACTGAGTAATCAAAAAGTAACCAACGCCAAACGCATAATGATTAAAAAAGATGGAAATCTTGTCCCAACTAGGTCAATCATTTTAACCTTCAGTACCCCAGATTTGCCATCCTCGGTAAAAGCTGGCTATTTAAACTGCCGAATTCGGGCTTATATTCCTAATCCCATTCGTTGTTTTAAATGCCAAAAATATGGACATTCCCAACAAGCATGCAGAGGAGAAGCTATTTGTCCTATTTGCGGTTCCAAGGAACATACACAAGCAGACTGTTCAGCCTCAAGTCCCATTTGCCCCAAATGCAAAGAAAGTCACCCAGATTTTTCAAAATCCTGTGAAATGTGGAAAACAGGGAAGAAAATTCAAAAATATAAAATTGAACACAAAGTCACATACCCTGAGGCACGCAGACAGGTTATGTTGACCATGCCCAGTCGTTCATATGCATCTCACACTCGAAGCTTTATTACAACCGCAGTACAAACAGATGTATCAATACCCCCCAGCACATCTATGGCTAATTGGGTTAAAAATACATTATCTAATTCAGGAAAAGACACACATCAAACTAAAACCAGTGAGTCGACCAACACTCCAATCAGCATCCCAACTGATACTTGGACAGCCTCGATGATAAAGAAAAATTAAAAACTACCAAAGACAACAAGAAACCTGAATCATCCACCAATAGTATGGCAGTAGACGTACACTCAGATCTTGAAGAACCCATACTAGAACTCCATGCAAATGACACTATGGATACTGGGCGCCCCAGCTTCCCAAAAAAAGACCGGAAAAAGTGCTCAAACAAAAAACAGTCTGATGAATCATCCTCAACTAAACCTAAATGAACCACAGTATCTTACAATGGAATTGCAGAGGTTTTCGTTGCAACACTGACGATATTAAATACCTAATTAACTGATTTTCTCCAGCTGCCTTCTGTCTACAGGAAACTTACCTGACCTCACAAATTTCTCCTTTGATAAAGAACTATTGCCTTTATCGAAGAGATCGTAATACCGCTAATGCCGCCCATGGTGGTGTAGCAATCCTAGTAAACGCTAAGATCCCAACTAGGCATATCACACTCCAAACTGAAATTGAAGCTGTTGCTGTTCGCATAACTCTCCAAAATGCAATAACACTTGTCTCAATCTACCTACCACCAAACCGTATTTGCTCATTAAAAGATCTTGAAGACCTCTTTATACAGATACCTCCACCTCTCTGTATATTAGGGGACTTTAATGGGCACCACCCATTATGGGGCTCTCCTAAATTGGATAGATGGGGCCGATTAATTGAAAGCTTTTTAGAGGCACTAAATTTCAGTATACTCAATACTGGTGCACCGACACACGTACAGCTTCCAGCAGGACACACTTCAGCAATAGATCTCTCGATTTGTTCACCCGTACTAGTCCCAACCATAGAGTGGTATGTAATAAATGATCCCATGGGCAGTGACCACTTCCCAATAGTATGCAACTTTCTGAAAGCAAAGACTCCTTCAATTCAACCCTGCAGAAAGTGGAAATTTGTCCGAGCAGACTGGGCAAAATTTCAATCATCAATCGACCTTGATGAAGAAAAAATCTGCCTCCAACATATTGATGAAGTGACAGAATACATCACGTCGCATCTCCTAAATGTGGCTAAGAACACAATACCACTATCAAATCCTCCGGGCCGAAAGCATCATAATTACTGGTGGAATGACAAATGCAACACAGCAAAGAGAGCAAAAAATAAAGCCTGGAATTTGTTTCGGCAATGTCCGAGCACAGTCAATCTCATTAATTACAAGAAATTAAGGGCAAAAGCACGCTTCATACAAAAGCAAGCAAAGAAAGAATCCTGGATCCGTTTTGCCTCAAGTTTCCACAGAAATACTGATTCCAAAATAATATGGAAAAAAATTAGACAGCTGTCTGGTAAGTTTCCTACCATACCTTCTCCAATCCTCTCTTGGAATGGGAAAGATCTCTCTAATCCAGCAGATATAGCTAATGCTTTGGGAAATACTTTTGCCGAAATCTCAGCAGCAACAGCCTATCCTACCTCATTCCAAAGAATTAAAAACACTGAAGAAAAGCATGCTATTCATTTTCAAACTGCTCGTATTCTCCCATGTAACAAACCTCTGCAATATTCTGAACTTTTACATGTCATTAAAACCGCCCGCAATGGTGCTGCTGGGCCAGATGGGATTTATTATGTCATGCTACAACATCTTGATGACAAAGCTTTGCGCTGCCTCCTGGTCTTTTACAATCGCATATTTTTAGAAAATGTTTTTCCAGCTTCTTGGCATCACTCTACAGTTTTGGCATTCCTGAAACCTGGAAAAGATCCATCCAACCCGAATAGCTATAGACCCATATCTCTCTCAAGCTGCCTCAGCAAAATCCTTGAGAAAATTATCCACAGAAGACTCGTCTGGATCATAGAGTCGAAACAGCTAATGAGCCATAGTCGATATGGTTTTCATCAAAACAGGTCATGCCTAGATCTTATGGTCAAGGCTGAATTTGCCATCCGTAATGCTTTTGTCAAACATGAACATCTAGTAATGGTTTCAATAGACATAGAGAAGGCTTTTGATATCACCTGGCGGTATGGTATACTTAGTGATCTTTACCTTCTAGGACTACGAGGCAACCTTCCAATATTTATTCAGAACTTCTTACATACTAGATCATTTCAAGTTCGATACCAACATGCCCTTTCCACAACTTTCATCCAGGAAGAAGGTGTTCCACAGGGATCAGTACTGAGTGCCACTCTTTTTGCTCTGAGAATAGATTCTATCACTAAGCAGCTTCCAAATACAGTTGAGACTTACCTTTATGCAGATGACCTTTCCATCTCCTGTCATTCTCAAAACATGAGGTCTATTGAAAGACAGCTTCAGATATCACTTAATAAAATTCAACAATGGGCGAGCCTGAACGGCTATCGGCTCTTGCAGCAGAAAACAGTTGCCATCCACTTCTGTAGACAACGCAAACTTCATCCAGATCCTGAACTTCAAATTTCTAACATCTTTATCCCGGTTACCAGTAACATCAGATTTCTTGGATTAATCCTTGACAACAAGTTAAATTTCCTAGATCATATTAAAAATGTACGGTCTTCATGTCTAAAAAAGTTAAACATACTCAGAGCTTTATCTGCCCAAACGTGGGGTGCAGATCGTACCTCGCTTCTTCGTTTATACAGGGCATTAATCAGATCCCGTCTCGATTATGGTGCTCCAATCTATGATTCTGCCAGAAAGAGTGTATTACGCTGGCTTGATCCAATTCAGCACAGTGCTTTGAGAATTGCAATTGGTGCATTCAGAACGTCGCCAGCACATAGTCTCTACATTGATGCTCACGAGTCCCCACTAACTTTACGCAGGAAAACACTGTTACTCAAATATGCTGTAAAGATACAAAGTTGTGCCTCTCATCCCGTTCAGTCATACCTTTTCAACCCACCGTTAGAAATCCTATACAGAAACAAACCTAGCATAGTAAAGCCAGCTGGTCTTCGCCTTCTTGAATTGGAGCAAGTTTGGAATATTTCCGTCCATTCCGTACAACAAATAGCCACATGTACTCAGCCACCATGGACTCCTCCTCCTCTTCCAACCTGTGACACTTACCTCTGTCAATGGAGAAAGAATACTTTGCAAGCATCAAATGTCAAACAATTTCATGCAGTTCACACTCAAATATATACTGATTTCTCCCCAATTTATACAGATGGCTCTAAATCTAATTCAAATGTTGGAGCAGCTGCAGTGTTTCCGAATACAACTCTATCAGTTTCCCTTCCATCAGATTTTAGTATATTTTCTGCTGAATTATATGCAATTAAACTAGCTTTAGAAAATCTCTGCTCTGACAGTTCCTTAAAATCAGTTATTTACACTGATTCACTCAGCTCAATCACGTCGTTATGTAATTCTTCAGATAAAGTTCACCCTGTTCTAGATGAAATCAGAAGCTTATTACAGCAAATTAAAAAACGAAACCAACTGGTCACTTTTTGCTGGATTCCAGCCCATTGCTGTATTTTAGGCAATGAACTGGCCGAGAAAGCTGCAAAAAATCCAACTACCATTGATTTAACCAATATCCCTGTTCCAGCATCAGATTATGCGCTAACCATTCATGCTGCTTGCCTATCCCAATGGACAGCACTCTGGCACTCTCAGACTAATAATAAACTCTTTCAGTTTAAACATGATCCGAAAATTTGGCGCTCCAGTATCCGTACATCGAGACAAGAAGAAGTAGTCCTTTCAAGGGCAAGAATAGGACATACACATCTGACCCACCTTCATTTACTCACAGGAGATGATCCACCACAATGTACACATTGTTCTAATAATCTGACTGTAAAACATATTCTTATTGGCTGCCCCTATTATAAACAAGCCAGAACTTCATCCTTGATCTCACTGGTTAAACTTCATAAACCAATAACTCTTGAAAATCTCATTGGTGATAAGGCAAATATTTTTGAATTTTTTGACTTTCTCAGGCAAACTGGGCTTTTCAATTATTTCTGATTTCAGATTTTCTTTTTTCTTTTCTTTTGATTTAGGGAAAACTCATGTCTTAATATAATAAGTGAATAGGCACATTATAGCCTTAGCAGCTTATGTGCCATTAAACCTCCAGAGCAACAACAACCAATCTGATAAATTATAAGAAATTAAGGGCAAAAGCATGTTTCATACAGAGGCAAGCCAAAAAAGAATCGTGGACGCGTTTTGCATCAACAAATTAATAGAAACACTGACAGCAAATTAATTTGGAAAAAAATTAGACAGCTTTCTGGTAAGTTTCCATCCATGTCCTCTCCTGGAATGGGAGAGATTTATCTAATCCCTCGGATATAGCTAATGCTTTGGGCAATACTTTTGCTGAAATCTCAGCAACATCAGCTTATGCAACATCTTTCCAACGATTTAAAAACAGTAGAGAACAGTATTCTATTAACTTCCAAACTGCCCTCATTCTACCGTATAACACACCTCTACAATATTCTGAACTTTTGCACGCCATTAAAACAGCTCATAATGGTGCCGCTGGACCCGATGGGCTCTATTATATCATGCTGCAACATCTTGATGACAAAGCTTTGCGCATCCTCCTTGTTTTTTACGACCGTATTTTTTTACAAAATGTTTATCCAACTTCTTGGCACCACTCTATTGTTTTGGCCTTCCTGAAGCCTGGGAAAAGATCCATCCAACCCCCATAGCTATAGACCAACCAACCAACCTCTGTCAAGCTGCCTCAGCAAAATCCTTGAAAAAAATTGTTCACAATAGACTCATCTGGATCATTGAGTCACAACATCTAATGAGCAACAGTCAACATGGCTTTTGACAAAACAGGTTATGCTTGGATCTAATGATCAAGGCTGAATTTGCCATTCACAATGCCTTCGTTAAACATGAACATCTAGTAATGGTTTCTTTAGATATAGAGAAGGCTTTTGACACCACCTGGCGTCATGGCATACTTAGTGATCTTTATTCTCTCGGTCTACTGGGCAACCTCCCCATATTTGTTCAAAACTTTCTACAGACTAGATCGTTTCAAGTAAGATACCAAAATGACCTCTCTACAACTTTCATTCAGGAAGGTGTTCCTCAGAGATCAGTACTGAGTGCCACTCTTTTTGCTCTTAGAATCGATTCCATCACTAAACAGCTTTCAAACACAGTTGAGATGTACCTTTATGCGGATGACCTTTCCATCTCCTGCCATTCCCAAAACATGAGATCTATTGAAAGGCAGCTTCAGATATCACTGAATAAAATACAACAATGGGGCAGCCTTAACGGCTATCGACTCTCACAATAGAAAACAGTTGCTATCCATTTTTGTAGACAACGCAAACTTCATCTGGACCCTGAACTTCAAATTTCCAATGTCTCTATCCCAATCACTACTAACATCAGATTTCTAGGACTAATCCTTGACAACAAATTAAATTTCTTAGACCATATTAAAAATGTACGTATTTCCTGTTTAAAAAAGTTAAATATACTCAGAGCTCTATCCGCCCTAACATGGGGTGCAGATCGCACCTCCCTTCTTTGGTTATACAGGGAATTAATCTGATACCGTCTCGATTATGGTGCTCCTGTCTATGATTCTGCCAGAGCAAGTGCTTCGTGCTGGCTTGATCCAGTTCAGCACAGTGCCTTGAGGATTGCACTTGGGGCATTCATAACATCACTAGCACATAGCCTCTACATTGACGCTCACAAGCCCCGCTTACTTTACGTAGGAAAACACTGTTACTGAAGTATGCTGTCAAAATACAAAGTTGTGCCTCGCATCCAATTCAGTCATACCTATTTAATGGCCCCGAGTGCCAAGCGATAGTGTCCAAGCGATTTTCCCAAGTGAGATATAGTGCTCTTTCTCAGTGATTTGGTTATATTTACTTTCTAGTGTTTTTCGCATCCTCATTTCTTTGTAAGTGGTTCTGTACTTAACAGATCCTAAGTAAGAACCCAGAAAGGAAAATTACCTTTCTTTTCCTAGTATATTTATTAATTTTTGCACTAACAAACTAACCTCTCCAACTGCTTGGCCACTAGGTGGCACCGCTCCTGCCTCCACGTGGCGGGGCCAGAAATCTGGGAGGAAAAGCTCTCACTCCCAGGGCTAAAAGGAGCAACAATGGACTGTGATACATGTCCACCACTAGAGCCAACAGGCTCTCAACATGTTGAGACCCGCAGAATGGAAGACGATGCCAATCTTCCAAAAAGAATGAAAAAGGATAGTAACAAATCTGAACCACCAGCTTTTCTGATTATACATTCCTTATCGACTCAGCCGCTAAGCAGACTCTCTCTCCCTTTGTCATCCAGAGATGTCTCGAGAATGCAGCAGGTACACCAAAAATGGTGAAAAGGCTCCAATCAGGAGATCTTTTAATTGAGACCACTCAAGCAAGGCATTCAGAATTTTTACTAAAAATGTCATCTATAAGCGTAATACCAATCAAAGTCTCACCACATAACACCTTGAACTCCTCAAAAGGAGTAATAAGTGAGTGGGATTTGTTGAACGTAACCGAAGAGGAGATAGTCATGGAATTACTGGAACAGAAAGTGACTCAAGCAAGAAGAATTATGATAAAGAAGGATGACCAACTTGTTCCCACACGTAATATTATACTGATCTTTAGTACATCGAATTTGCCGACCTCAGTTAAAGCAGGCTACCTAAACTGCCGTATACGCCCATACATTCCAAACCCTCTAAGATGTTTCAAGTGCCAAAAGTTTGGTCACTCCCAGACAACATGCAGAGGCGAAACTACTTGTCCTAACTGCGGATCAAAAAACCATTCACAAACAGAGTGTACTGCAAAGGCTCCGGAATGTCCAAATTGCAAGAATGACCATCCAGCATACTCAAAATCATGCGAACTCTGGAAAATTGAAAAAAGAATACAAAAGTACAAGATCCAGAATAAGGTCACATATCAAGAAGCAAGAAAGCAAATAAAGTCAACTATCGCAAAAACCACGTACGCTTCCGTTACACTAAAGTGCCAAGCTGTTTCAACCCAAACTGAGGTATCAATTCCGCCCAATACATCCATTGCAGAATGGGCACGATCTGTGCTATCAACATCTGAACCTACCACCAAACCAGTTCTAGTTGATGAAGTAAGTAATACCCCTATCACAGTTCCACCTAAAATAAAATCATGTGATAAAATGTCTAATAAATCCCGAAGGCAACAAGCCACTGAATTACAAAAGACAAACTCAAATAGAATGGACTCTGAAAATATAGCTACGCACGATGAAACAGTCCTTGATCTTCATGCAGAAGATGATATGGAGACTGGATTTTCATCAGGTCAAACTGATGATGTAGAAGAGAGTACAGATACCGGACGTCCCAATTTTCCTAGAAAAGATAAAATGAAATATGACCGTCAAAAGCAAACCACTCACAAGAAACAGACAGACTCGCCTTCCGTCCTCAAACCCCGATAATGCAGAACATTGTTCAATGGAATTGTAGAGGTTTACGCAGCAATACCGATGACATCTATGATTTAATCTCCCGATATGGTCCAATAGCCGTTTTTATACAAGAGACTAATCTAACTCCACAAGTAACTCCATCAATCAGAAATTTTACATTTTACAGAAAAGATAGAAACTCCTCACTATCTGCACGTGGAGGCATCGCCATTCTAGTTGACTGTAAAATACCTTCTAGAAACATTCCGCTTCAAACCCACTTAGAAGCTATTGCTGTACGTGTATCAGTTGGGCAAATTCTAACTCTTGTATCCCTGTACCTTCCACCTAACAAGATGTGCATGTTTAAAGAACTAGAAGACCTTATAAGACAAATACCACCACCTTTCTGTATCCTTGGTGATTTCAATGCTCATCATCCATTGTGGGGATCAGACCACATTTGAGCGAGACGATACTGGACCAACTGAATCTAACATTACTGAACACTGGTGAAAATACTCACCTTCCCTCTGGATCTATGTCAGCAATTGATTTAACTCTCTGTTCCCCCATATTATATCCCAGTATAGAATGGACAGTATTAAATGACCCACATAATAGTGACCACTTTCCAATCATATGCAGAATCCAAACGCTTCAAACATCATACCCTGATAACCGCTCAAAATGGAAATTCTCCAGAGCAGATTGGGAAAAGTTTTCAAACCGTCTTTCTTTTGATTGCCAATTGATCAGACTACAACCCATTAATGATGTCACAAAGCATATTACCAAGCAAATACTGACCATTGCCTCTGAAGCAATACCTCAAGCCTCCACATGTAAACACAAAAACCTTAAACACTGGTGGAATGAAGCTTGTACCAATGCCAAAAAGGAAAAAAATAAAGCTTGGAACCTGTTCCGGAAGTTCCCAACTACCAACAACCTAATTCAATATAAAAGGCTAAAGTCAAAAGCTAGACAAATTAGAAAAAAAGCCAAGAAGGAATCATGGATACAGTTTGCCTCCACTATCACAAAGGATACTAACAGTCGTCTAATCTGGAAAAAGATTCGGCAATTAAATGGGAAATATCTACCTCTTCCTTCTCCCATCTTAATCAAAAATGGACAGGAAATTTCTTCTGAAGAAGAAATAGCTAACACCCTTGCAGAGAATTTCTACCAAACATCTGCCACGTCAGCATATGACAACTCCTTTCTGAAAATCAAAACTTCGGCGGAAAGGTACAAAATAAAATTCCATACTACCCAATATATTGCCTATAATCAACCGTTTAACCTATTTGAACTGCAAACAGCATTAAATAGATCACCCAACAGTGCAGCTGGACCTGATGGTATATATTATGCAATGCTGAAACATATAAACAGTACGGCATTGAATTTACTATTAATTTTCTATAATCGGATTTTTCTTGAAGGTACATATCCATCTTCCTGGCATCATTCCATCATTTTAGCCTTTCCTAAACCAGGAAAAGATCACTCACTTCCAGAAAATCACCGACCTATTTTTCTAACCAGCTGCCTAAGTAAAATCCTAGAAAGAATGATACACAGAAGGCTTACCTGGGTTCTTGAAACTAAAGCACTGATGAACAACAATCAGTTTGGTTTCCGACAAAACAGAGCCACTTTGGATCTAATGGTGAAAGCCGAGACTAACATCCGTAATGCTTACGTCAAAAATGAACATCTTGTAATGGTAAGTCTCGATATAGAAAAGGCTTTCGACACTACCTGGAGGTATGGCATATTGAGAGAACTTCATTCCATAGGATTGCGAGGGCACTTACCAGAATTCATTAGAAATTTTCTTCAACACAGAACCTTTCAGGTCCGCTATCAATCTGTACTTTCTCGGTCCTACACTCAGGAGGAAGGTGTCCCGCAGGGATCAGTACTGAGCTCTACCCTCTTCTCACTTAGACTGAACACCATAACACACAACATCCCAAATACTGTAGAACTATATATGTATGCTGATGATCTAACTATATCTTGCCGTTAACAAAATATTCATACCATTGAAAGACAGCTGCAACTCTCCATAAATAAGTTGGAGGCATGGACAATGCAGAATGGATATCGATTATCAGATCAAAAAACTATTGCAGTCCACTTTTGCAAAAAACGTAAACTACACCCCGAACCGGAACTCAGATTAAAAAACCATTTGATCCCTCTCACCAGTAATCTTCGTTTCTTAGGCTTAATATTGTACAACAAACTGAACTTCATTCCACATATCACATACCTCCGAACTGTTTGTCTAAAGAAACTTAATATACTTAGGTCCATTTCTGCTATGACATGGGGAGCAGATAGATACACTCTGTTACATTTGTATCGTGCTATTATCAGATCTCGTTTAGACTACGGTGCTATCGTATATGATTCAGCTAGGAAAAGCGCATTAATCAGACTTAATACCATCCAACACAGTGCCCTTCGCACTGCCCTTGGCACATTTAGAACATCCCCTGTTCAGAGTCTGTATGTAGAGGCACATGAACCTCCACTTCACCTTCGAAGGAAAATGTTGCTTCTAAATTATGCACCTAAAATTCAAAGCCTTCCAGACCATCCCGTTCAACTGTTGCTTTCCAATCCTGAGTGGACAGCTTTCTATAACAGTAAACCAACTGAAAATAGACCAACTGGTATTAGATTAAAAGATTTGATTCACACCTGGAATATTGATTTTGATAACATACTTCAAGAGACCGATATTCCTAACCCACCCTGGTCTGTAAATCTCACTCACTGTGATACCCACTTTCAGCAGTGGGGAAAAAACTCCCTGGCAGATGAAAATATCAAACAACTACATAAAGAACATGCCCTAAACAATATACAAAGCTGCCAAATATATACAGATGGCTCAAAAACAGGTTCTGCCGTTGGTGCCGCAGGTGTCTTTCCGTCCTTTACAGTCTCCATATCACTACCAGTTGAATGCAGCAGTTATACTGCTGAGTTATATGCAATCAAACTAGCCTTACAGAATATTAGCCCTCTCCACAATGCTAGCAGTATAATATACACTGATTCATTGAGTGCAGTGTCTGCTTTGGGCAATCAATTTTCAACATCACAACCAATCAAAAAACAAATCATATGCTGTTTAAACCATCTACGAAGTAGGAATCATTCAGTGAAATTCTGCTGGATCCCAGGGCATTCTGGTATCTTAGGCAATGAGAGAGCAGATCAGGCAGCCAAAAAACCAAGCAGTACAACACCAGCAAATTACCAAGTACCATATAGAGATTATTTGAAGCATATTAAAAAAGTCTGTATGTTTCAGTGGACAGAAATATGGAAGGCACAAAGTAATAACAAGTTGCTCCAAATCAAAGATGAACCAGCCTTATGGATTTCCAGCTTCAGACAAAATAGACAGGAAGAAGTTATACTAGCAAGACTAAGAATTGGACATACGCACCTAACCCATATGTTTCTACTCATGGGGGATGACCCACCTCGATGCACACATTGTACACTACCGCTTTCAGTCAGGCATATACTTTTAGATTGTCCTCACTATTCCCATTTCAGAAGTTCTTTCCAAGCTCAATCACAACTGCAAGAACCACTATCCCTTAACCACATGATTGGCAATAGTGCTAACCTGGCTACACTCTATACCTTTCTGAAGCAAATACATATATATCAATTCCTGTGATGCAAAAATGGAACAGATCATATTACTTTAGGATAATAATATAGGACCTGGCACATTTTGGCCTTAGCTGCCCCTGTGCCCTTAAATACCAATAAAAGTAAAGTGAAGTGCAGCCATTATCAACCCACTGCAGGATGGAAGCCTCCTCAACAATTCATGTTGAGGGAAATGGACCATAATCTGCCACGCTGGTCCAGTGCGGGTTGGCAGATCAACCGTATTCAGCAGTCAGGGGCTTGAACCCCGGTCTACTCAAAGAGCGTGTGCTACTGCACTCCCGCTCCTGCCCACTCGGCTACGGAGGTCGGCTAAATACCAATACCAATAACTATTCAATCCACCATTAGAAAACCTCTACAGAAATTAGCCTAGCATAATAAAACCAGCTGGTCTCCGCCTTCTCGAACTGATGCAGGTTTGGGATGTTTCCATTCATTCTGTACAACAGGTAGTAACGTGCGCTCAACCACCATGGACTCCTCCTACCGATCTGTGATACTTACCTCTGCCAATGGGAAAAAAATATTCTACAAGTTTCAAATGTGAAACAACTTCATGAAGTTCACACTCACAGATATACTGATTTTTCTCCAATTTATACAGATGGCTCTAAATCCAATTCAAAGGTTGGAGCAGCAACAGTGTTCCGAAATACCACTATTCCAGCATCCCTTCCACCTGAATTCAGTATCTTCTCAGCAGAATTATATGCAATTAAACTGGCCTTAGAAAATCTCTGTTCTGACTGCTCATTAAAATTTGTCATTTGCACAGATTTCCTCAGCTCAATCTTAGCATTATGTAATTCTTCAGATAAAGTTCACCCTGTTCTAAATGAAATTAGAAGATTATTACGGCAGATTGAGGAATGCCACCGACTGGTCACCTTCTGCTGGATTCCAGCACATTCTAGAATTTCTGGTAATAAACTGGCTGATAAAGCTGGAAAAAAGCAGTGACCACTTCCCAATAGTATGCAACTTTCTGAAAGCAAAGACTCCTTCAATTCAACCCTGCAGAAAGTGGAAATTTGTCCGAGCAGACTGGGCAAAATTTCAATCATCAATTGACCTCGATGAGGAAAAAATCCGCCTCCAGCACATTGATGATGTAACAGATTACATCACGTCGCATCTTCTAAATGTGGCTAAAGACACAATACCAATATCAAATCCGCCGGGCCGAAAGCATTATAATTACTGGTGGAATGATAAATGCACCACAGCAAAGAGAGCAAAAAATAAAGCCTGGAATTTGTTTCGGAAATGTCCGTGCACAGTCAATCTCATTAATTATAAGAAATTAAGGGCAAAAGCACGCTTCATACAAAAACAAGCAAAGAAAGAATCCTGGACCCGTTTTGCATCCACTTTTCACAGAAATACCGATCCCAAAATAATATGGAAAAAAAATTAGACAGCTGTCTGGTAAGTTTCCTACCATACCTTCTCCAATCCTCTCCTGGAATGGAAAAGATCTCTCTAATCCAGTAGATATAGCTAATGCTTTAGGCAATACTTTTGCAGAAATCTCAGCGTCAGCCTATACTACCTCATTCCAAAGAATTAAAAACACTAAAGAAAAGCATGCTATTCATTTTCAAACTACCCGTCTTCTCCCATATAACAAACCTCTGCAATATTCTGAACTTTTACATGTCATTAGAACAGCTCACAATGGTGCTGCTGGGCCAGATGGGATTTATTATGTCATGCTACAACATCTTGATGACAAAGCTCTGCGCTGCCTCCTGGTCTTTTACAATCGCATATTTTTAGAAAATGTTTTTCCAGCATCTTGGCTTCACTCTACAATTTTGACATTCCCGAAGCCTGGAAAAGATCCATCCAACCCAAATAGCTATAGACCCATATCTCTCTCAAGCTGCCTCAGTAAAATCCTTGAGAAAATTATCCACAGAAGACTCATCTGGATCATTGAGTCAGAACATCTAATGAGCCATTGTCAATGTGGCTTTCGCCAAAACAGATCATGTTAAATCTTATGGTCAAGGCCGAATTTGCCATCCGTAATGCTTTTGTCAAACATGAACATCTAGTAATGGTTTCAATAGACATAGAGAAGGCTTTTGATACCACCTGGCGGTATGGTATACTTAGTGATCTTTACCTTCTCGGACTACGAGGCAATCTTCCTATATTCATTCAGAACTTTCTACATACTAGATCATTTCAAGTTCGATATCAACATGCCCTTTCCCCAACTTTCATCCAGGAAGAAGGTGTTCCACAGGGATCAGTACTGAGTGCCACTCTTTTTGCTCTGAGAATAGATTCTATTACTATGCAGCTTCCAAATACAATTGAGACTTACCTTTATGCAGATGACCTTTCCATCTCTTGTCATTCTCAAAACATGAGGTCTATTGAAAGACAGCATCAGATATCACTTAATAAAATTCAACAATGGGCGAGCCTCAACGGCTATCGGCTCTCACAACAGAAAACAGTTGCCATCCATTTCTGTAGACAACGCAAACTTCATCCAGATCCTGAACTTCAAATTTCTAACGTCTTTGTCCCGGTCACCAGCAACATCCGATTTCTAGGATTAACCCTTGACAATAAGTTAAATTTCCTAGATCATATTAAAAATGTACGGACTTCATGTCTAAAAAAGTTAAACATACTCAGAGCTTTATCTGCCCAAACATGGGGTGCAGATCGTACTTCTCTGCTTCGGCTATACAGGTCATTAATCAGATCCCGCCTTGATTATGGAGCTCCCATCTATGATTCTGCCAGAATGAGCACATTACGCTGGCTTGATCCTATTCAACACAGTGCTTTGAGGATTGCACTTGGTGCTTTTAGAACGTCGCCCAAACATAGTCTCTATATTGATGCTCATGAGCCCCCATTATCGTTACGTAGAAAAACACTGTTACTAAAGTATGCCGTTAAGATACAAAGCTGTGCCTCGCATCCGATTCAGTCATATTTGTTCAATCCACCACTAGAAAACCTTTTCAGAAATAAACCTAGCATAGTAAAGCCAGCTGGTCTTCGTCTCCTTGAACTGATGGAAGTTTGGAATCTTTCCGTTCATTCCGTACAACAGGTAGCAACCTGCTGTCAACCACCATGGGTTTCTCTTCCTCTGGTGACTTGTGACACTTATCTCTGCCAATGGGGAAAAGACATTTTACAAGCATCTAATATCATACAACTTCTTGCAGTTCACACTCAAAGATATAGTGATTTTTCCCCAATTTATACAGATGGCTCTAAATCAAATTCAAACGTTGGAGCAGCTGCAGTGTTTCCGAATACCGTTATTTCAGTATCCCTTCCACCTGAATTCAGTATCTTTTCAGCTGAAATATATGCAATTAAACTGGCCTTACAAAATCTCTGTGCTGATCGATCTTTAAAATCAGTTATTTACACCGATTCGCTTAGTTCAATCATGGCTTTATGTAATTTCTCAGATAAAGTTCACCCTGTTATAGAAGAAATACGAAACATATTACTAAAAATTGAAGAACGCCGGCAACAGGTCATCTTCTGTTGGATTCCAGCACATTCTGGTATTTTGGGCAATGAACTGGCTGATAAAGCCGCAAAAAATCCAAATAGCTTAGACTTAACTAATATCCCTGTTCCGCCATCAGACTTTGCAGTAGCTATTCAAGCTGCATGCTTGTCAGAATGGACAACAATCTGGCACTCTCAAACAAATAATAAATTCTTTCAATTTAAACACGATCCAAAAAATTGGTGCTCCAGTATCCGTACATCAAGACGAGAAGAAGTAGTCCTATCAAGGGCAAGAATAGGTCATACCCATCTAAACAATCTTTATTTACTTAGAGGAGACGATCCATCACAGTGTCCACATTGCTATATAAATCTGACTGTTAAACACATACTCATTGACTGCCCCTACTATAGACAAGACAGAGCATCAACCCTGCTATCACTGGTAAATCTTAATAAACCAATAACTTTAGAGAATCTCATTGGTGACAAGGCAAATATTTTTGAATTTTTCAACTTTATGAAGCAGATTGGACTTTTAAATCTTTTCTGATTTTATAAAAATTTTTTGATTTCCCTATATAAAAAATGAATAGGCGCATTATAGCCATAGTAGTTTATGCGCCATTAAGCACCCATAACAACAACAACAGCTGCAAAAAATTGAACTACCTTAGATTTCACCAATATCCCTGTTCCAGCATGAGACGATGCACAAATCATTCATGTCCCATGCCTATCAGAATGGACAACAATCTGGCACTCTCAAACTAATAACAAGCTCTTGCAGTTCAAACAGGATCCCAAAATTTGGCGGTCCAGTGTCCGTACATCTAGACGAGAAGTAGTAGTCCTTTCTAGAGCAAGAATAGGTCATACACATCTGACCCATCTTCATTTGCTAACAGGAGATGATCCACTGTAGCGTCCACATTGTTCTATAAACCTGATTGTGAAACACATTCTCATTGAATGCCCATACTATAAACAAGACAGAAATTCAACCCTGCTATCATTGGTTAACTTTCGGAAACCAATAAACCTAGAGAATCTTATCGTTGACAATGCAAATGTTTCTGAAATTTTCAACTATCTGAAGCAAATTGGAGTTTTTAATAATTTCTGACCTCAGCCTTTTCTGACGTTATGAAAACTTCTCATCTACTCCTACAATAAATGAATAGGCACATTATAGCCAAAGCAGCTTATGCGCCACCAAACTCCCATAACAACAACAACAACAATTACCCACAAAAGAGGTTAAGTTACATTCTATAATTTAAGAGAACTGTTAAATTTCTTCTAAAGAGATTCATCAAAATTCATTAACTACATTTTCAAAAAGTGAAGAAATGATATATTTTCCTTGATGCTGAAGTTTATTTTGCTATATGAACATGGAATGAATGCACACAGTGACATAGCAATCTCATAATAGGAATTATTACCAAACCATTCATTAGTAAAATGAATGGTTTGGTAATAATTATGTTGTGGTTTACCTGTTGTGTTGATAAGCTTTTTATTATATATCTGGACATTGTGGCCTAACTACTTAGGTCACTGAAAGGATAAATTTTTAAATTTTTATATATTACCTGGTCTTGGCGCATTATAGCCTTAGATGCTAATGTGCCAATAAAATCCAAACCAACAACAACAACAGCCTCTTGTGTACCTTTATAAGGTCAGTTTAGGAATTCATTACATTTTTAAAGTACAATGAAACATGTACAGAATAATTAAAAAAACTTTATATTCAGGTGCAGGTTAAAACTTGCACTCTGATAACAGCAAATCATGCTGCATTTATTGAATGCAGCACTGTGAGGTCAGTCAGTCATTGTACTTTTTGAATGACCTCACAGGAACTTCTTCAATGTAATATATATGCAATGTTAAAAGTGATGACTAAGCTTTTGGGTATTGTAAAAATGTGCATACACCTTTGGGAGTACTTAATGATAAAAATTGATTCAGAAAATAAAATTACCTGGAAGCGTTTTTGGGAAAGCTGCCAAAGGAAATGCAATTACAAAACCCAGAAATGCAGCAAAGACAAATCCTATCCACCATGCCCCAACCCAAACACTACTGGCAGTTGTGAGACCTAAGCTGCAAGAAAGATGAAAATAATCAATTTTATGATAAATTACTGATCTTTAAATAGAGAAAGTGAACCTCTGTGATATACTTACACTTTGGGATCCACTCCAATGTCAGTATATATTTTGAGGAATTGGCCTCCCACTAAATAACCTACAGCAGGGCCCACCACAGCCATGGTATAATATATGCCTATTAAAATATTTGATAATTTATTCCTGTATTACTCCATATTGATTTTTAATATATATATTATAATATGATATTTATTTTATTTATTTATTTTTCCAAGTTTAGAAGGAAGAAATCCTTCAAAATGAAGGAAGGAATCCTTACAAAAATTAACAGTTTAACAAAATTAAAATGGAGGATTGCTGTTTTGGTAACATTGGGTGTGCAAAAGAATTATTCAAAAATAAAAATTTGAAAAAACATAAAAATAAAAACAATGCATGTCAAATTTCACAGTTAGCAGTAAAGGTAACACTACACCTAGGTCTGCATCTCTAAGGAGAACAGTGTTCAATTTTAAGTTTTTAGGCTTAAATGCAAAATATATGAGAACACGGTGTATGAATAATTTTTGCATTGATTATAATTGAACCCAGTGCCGGACCAAAGTATTTCCGTGCCTCGGGCAGAAATGTTTTTCAGTGCCCTCTTACTAAGGATATATATATATATTTCTTGCCTCATTGTTCTTCTGTTTTTGGCACCTCTTAAAGATTGGCGCCCTGGACAAGGGCCCTAATAGCCCATGCCTTAATCCGGCACCGATTGAACCCGCTCTTCTCATTTAGCACAGATAATTATATGGTATAACAATTTTAAGATTCTTATCATACTCAGATACAGCCATTCATAGCTACAGATCTGACCATTCTAGGGGGTCTGCATGGAGAGCAGTCAAACTGGAAAACTTTGGATTAATTTTGAAAATACTGAAAAATTATATTTTTCGTCAAAAATTTATTCAACACTTATAAAACAGTTCTCAATGGTTCTGACATTTGGATGCTACAATGTGTTCAAATTTATAATCAGCAATAACCATCTTAACATTTTTTTTGGAAATTTTAATACATTATAAATAAAGTTTACTTTCATTTTTAAAAGTTTATTCATAAATTATACATTAAGTTTACAACCCAGAATGCTTTAAGCTTAATTCATGTTAGTTTTGTCTGTCTGCAGCTTTCTGTTTCATTTACCTGAAACTTTCTGTTTCTCACATTCTCATCAATTGCTTCAGAGTAGATGTTGTCAAACTTTAGAGTAATATCGGTTCCAACTACCAGTGATTACATTTTAAAGATAGTTGAGCTGTTCAGAGTTGAGATCAGTTGCCTCACCCTAACAATGACAAGCTTGGACATGTTTGGAAGAATATACTACATAAAATAAATAATTACAACTTGAGCAGCAGTTGTAATTATTTATTACAAAATTACAACTTTGCATCCACAATATATTTATATGTATATATAAATATGTTTAATGATGTGGATATAAAGAAAAACTGAAACTGAACATAAAATATCATTACATCCTATGCTGAGAAAATATTACTATATATTTTGGGGTTGAGGATATATTTCTCCTTTTATGCCCTTTTGTTTAAAAACTGGAAAAGTCAATGACCCATTAATGGGGATCATTTTCAAAACTTTTTTTGAACTATTACCCATCAGTTTTGGGATGGGGAATAATACTCCCCCACTGGCCCAAATAAGGTATTTCTGTGCCCCTAGCAGGCAGATAGATTTTTTGGTACCCCTTTACTATGGATATATATATATATTTTTTTTTTTTTTCATGATTTGTAAAATTTGGTGCCCCTTAAAGAATGGCACCCCTGGCAAGGGCCTTTATAGCTCATACCTTAATCTGGCATGCCCCCAACACCCATGCCCTTGTTTAAAGATAGGAAAAGCAAAATGAATGTTATCTGAAATTGAATATGAAATATCATCCATCCCTGAGCTTATAAAATATTATTATACTCTTTGGGCATTGGATATATATCTAGGGATGTGCTGTCAATTTGTTTACAAAAGGGTTGACTCAAGAAGAATTTTAGCTAAGAATCGTCCTGATTAATAGTTGTTAAACAATTTTATTTATTTATTTATTTTTTTTTTTTAACAAAGGCAAGCCCCTTCCAGCACACACCCCTGTATATATCTCTCCGGTGCCCTTCCTTAAAAATCAGAAAATTAAATGAATCATTAATTTAATGCCAAATATTTAAGAGATCATCTGAATATTCCCTTTCCAAACTGTTATGGAACAACCTTTCAAGGTTAGGGAATAATCTCACTGGCTCCATGTAGGTTTTCACAAATTAAAAAAAAGTGAATGAATTGGGAGTCACTTTTGAAATAATAATAATCAATAGTTTTCTACAAATTCACCACTTTGTTTTTATATCCGCGCCACTAAACAAACATACAGTATATAATGTATGCAAATTTCCCACTTTTCTAGCTTGTACACATCTACAATCCTAAAGCACATTTCCAGAAATATTTCTTGCCATTGCACCTAGAATACACGCAATTCTGCTTTCGCTCGCTCCTATCAGTGGAATGGCGATGGTCACAGATCTTTCTGCTTTTTCGCATTAAAACATCAAACATAACTTACTACTCTGTGGTAGGAAGGAACATTTTCTACCGAACGCCCTGCTACGGAGGCACTAGTGACACTATTTATTTATTATATAATTAGAATAAAAATACTCTATTTTAAAGTAGATAAATAAATCTGCTATTTTTAGAAGATTTATTTATCGATACGTACAAGATAAAAAATATTTTTTTTATTTTTATATATATATTTAAAATAAACAAATTCTTTATAAAAAATCTTGGCGGTATATTACTAACTTGGTGGTAACTTAACCTAGTTGGCCCGGGTTGCTTGCCCTCCTGGTAAGCGCAGTTGGTAGGATCGCCGGCCTGCCCCACACTGGGTGGAAAAGATTATTATTATTATTAGCTATATGGTTGAAAGGAAGCCTGAGGCTTATGCTGCACCAGCCAAAAAAAAAAAAAAAATTCCCCGAGTTACCCTGACAGAGAGAGAGAGCTAGAAGGGAATCACCAAGAAAGAGAAGAATGATGATATCCAGCTCAGGACCCTGGGTGTGCCAAGCCCATACTCACCAGATGTGAGCCCCCCGGGGATAATCTGAGTTCGAATCCCGTCGATGATGCTAGGAATTTTTACGGGAATTTTTCACAACGTCGCTGAGTTAGTTGATCTCAAGCGAGGAGAGCATGAATTTTTCTGTCGGAAAATCTGTTTTTTTCGTCCAGCAAAACATAAATTCGACCTCAGAAAAAACGCAATTTACAAACAATATACAGGAGCAACTTCACCTTAGTCGCCGATTCTTCTAAAACCCAACAACAACCAACAAGCCCCGAGTGCCAACCGAATTGTGACCAGGTGACTTATCTGTACATTCTTTCACTGAGAGAACTTTCTAGAGCGACCAGTACTCCTTTTTAGGTTCCTACATTTTCAAAAACTGTTTCTTTGATAGAAGCTTTTATACCAAAAAGTTCTTGTAGAGAGAGAGAGAGAGAGAGAGAGAGAGAGAGAGAGAGAGAGAGAGAGAGCGAAAAACCATCTTTGTTTATATTTTTCTTTCTTACCTACACTGGTGTACAAAACTTAAGGAACAACACTATTCCTAAAGGTTACAACCACAAAATCTTTACTTAAGATGATGATGGGATTCTTCCTCTAGCTCAGAAAACTCACCTGAGAGGGCATAAATTCAAATTGAGGAAAGACAGATGTAGGATAGACGTGCGGAAATATGCCTTTAGCCAGCGGGTGGTTGGTTGGTGGAACAGACTTCCATCCCTTGTGGTGGAGGTTGATAGCCTAAATAAGTTTAAGGCTCAGCTGGACAGGTATTTTGAACGAACAGAGAGGTGAAGTGGGTTTTTTTTTTTTTTTTTTTTGGCTGATGCTGCATAAGCTTGCTTTCTTGCATCAAATGCCTCTACTAATGCTAATGCTAAAGATACTCTCTAGTGATGAGTCTCAGCAGCGATTGTGGACGTCAGCTAATTTGGCGAGAGGTTGGCAAAAGGTATCAAACCCGCAAACATCACTGAAAGGGATCGATGTGGCAGTCGAGGTGTTCTCGTCTGGGGGCGGCGTTATCTTGGATGGATGTACACAACTTCAGATACTGGAAGGTGGTACTGTAACCGGTGAACGATACTGTACTGAGGGAATCCTTCCCCATTTGTGTCTGTTCCGAGGTACCATTGGCCCCGAGTTCGTGTTTATGGATGATAACGCCACACCACATCGCGCTGCAGCTGTTGTATGCTTTTGGAAAGTGAGGACATTGTTCGTATGGATTGGCCTGCCCGTTTCTGCCGATCTGAATCCCATTGAACACATATGGGACGCTCTCGGGAGACGCCTAGCGGCACGTCCACACCCACCAGAAAATGCTCACCAGCTGAAGATGGCGCTGACAGAAGAATGGACGATGCTACCACAAGAACTTATCAACAACATTGTTCTAATTATGGACAGGCAGTGCAAAGCCTGTATCTATATCATGGGTGGCCATATCTCATAATGAGGACCACCTCTTCCCTTTGTTCCATCTTTGCCAGTGATGCATCTGTATCATGGCAGCCAGTACCATGTTGCCTTTTTTGAATAAAGTTCCTCTGTACCGTTTTATTTCCATGTTTGTGTCGGTGTTGTTTCTTTCATCATTTCTGGCTCAGAAGGTTCCTTTGGTATCCTTTTCTCATATCCAGGCCACTCCTATGAGAAGCTACAAGTGAAAACCTGACTGGTCCTTAAATTTTGCACACCAGTTACTAATACCTGCGTGTACACTAATGCTAGGAGTTTGGTAAATAAATTTGATGAATTTGAGGTATTGCTCAAAACATCAAAGGCAGATATTGTTGGGATATCAGAGACGTGGTGTCACACAGATATAAGTAATGCGGAACTGGAATTTGGGGAATACAATGTGTATAGAAAGGATAGACAGGACAGGAGGGGAGGAGGGGTTATGCTATTAGTTAAGAAACACATAAAATCCAAGAAAGTGAAGCCAGTCGACATCGATGGACAGGGCAGTGTCGAGTCAGTTTGGTGTGACATAAGCATAGGGAAATCAAAATTGAGAGTAGGAGTGTGCTATAGGCCTAATGACTCTGATGAGTATAATAAGATATTGTACAGGGAAATAGAGTGGGCCAGTAAATCAGAGAGTCTTATAATGGGGGGATTTTAATTTCTCAGATATTGACTGGAATTTGTGGGTTGGTCACTCGCACACTAGCAAAAGCTTTTGTGGATTTATTGGATGATTGTTTTCTACATCAGCATGTTCGTGAGGCAACAAGAGGGAGCAATACTCTTGATCTGATTATCAGTAGTGATTCTTCATGCATTAAGAACCTGCAGATAAATGAACCACTAGGTAGCAGTGATCACAGTGTGTTGAACTGGGATTTACTCAAGGAGGTAACTACCATCAGAGGTAAAGGGAAGGGTTTTTGTTTTCGTAAAGGCGACTATGATGGTCTGAGACAGTATTTAAATTCTATACAGTGGGACCAACTGATGATGTTACCAACAGCAAACTCAAAATGGGAAGCATTCAAGGAACTAATCTTGGAGGCTACCAGGCTTTACATACCAACTAAGAAATATTGTTCAAGGTTTAGGCCTAAATGGTTGTCAGATGAACTAATGAGACATGTAGCAGAGAAGAAAAATGCATGGGATACATACAAATTAATGGGTGACATGGAAGCCTATGATAGATATAAGTTGCTCTGTAACCAAGTCACAAAGGAGATTAGGCAGGCAAAGGCAGACTACGAAAAATCCTTGGCAAAGGATGCAAAGAAAAACAGAAAAGAGTTCTTGACATATTTAAACTCAAGAAGGAAAAGGATGAATCAGATTGGTCCACTGGATATTGATGGTTCAACAGTTGAGGATCCTGCTCAGGTGGCTAACAATCTAAACGAGTATTTTGCATCTACAATCTAAACGAGTATTTTGCATCTACATTCACGCATGAGGAGTTATTCAGGAAGGAGAATGATGTAGGTAAAGTAAACATTGGCAGTGAGCTGGATGATTTTGTAATAACTGAGAGGAAAGTGGAGGAGAGATTGTTGAGGATAAACACAAGAAAGGCACCTGGGGTGGATGGGATCTATCCAGTTATATTAAAGGAGGCAGCAAAGGAAGTAAGCAAACCCCTAGCCATAATTATGAGAGCTTCTTTGGACTCAGGGGAGGTACCCATAGACTGGAGATGTGCTAATGTAACCCCAATTCACAAAGGAGGATCAAAGGCTGACACAAGTAATTATAGACCTATAAGTTTAACTTCTGTTCCAGGTAAATTAATGGAGGCACTGGTTAAAGAAGCACTGCAGGATCATCTAGACAAGAATTCAGTTATAGCTCAGACGCAGCACGGTTTTGTTAAGGGCAGGTCTTGCCTGACCAATTTGATTGGATACTATGATGTAGTCACAAAAGAACTGCATGCAGGGAATAACTTTGATATTATATATTTGGATCTTAGAAAGGCTTTTGATACTGTTGCACATGGAAGACTGCTGCACAAATTGGAACAGTGTGGCATTGGAGGCAAATTGCTGCTATGGATAAGGGGATGGTTGAGTGGCAGAAGACAGAGAGTGGTAATCAATGGACACTGCTCAATGCGGACTAATGTTATTAGTGGAGTTCCTCATGGTTCAGTGTTGGGTCCGTTGTTGTTTTCGGTGTTTATGAATGATATTGATGATGGGATATCAAGTTTAATGTCCAAGTTTGCAGATGATACAAAGGTTGGCAGGGTTGTTAAGGACACTACTGACGCTATGCTGCTGCAACAGCATCTGGAAAGGTTGAGCAGATGGGCTGAGAGGTGGCAAATGAAGTTTAACATTGACAAATGTAAAGTACTACATATGGGAAACAGTAACCCCAGAGCAACGTATCAACTCTGCGGTACTACACTGACAGTGGTGGAGAATGAAAAGGACCTGGGGGTAATTGTGCAGGCAGATATGAAGTTCTCTGAGCAGTGCAGACGAGCTGCAAGAGTAGCTCATGGTGTCTTGTCAATGATATACAGGAATTTTTCTAGCAGGGATAAGGAGGTGATTATTCCCTTGTATAATGCAATGGTTAGGCCACATCTTGAGTACTGTATACAGGTCTGGAGGCCTCATTTCAAGAAGGATGTAGAGCTGCTGGAACGGGTACAGAGAAGGGCAACAAGATTAGTGAATGGAACAAAGGGTTGCTCTTACGAAGAAAGGCTTAAGTTTTGCAAATTACAGAGTCTGGAGACTAGGCACCGGCGAGGTGATCTGATAGAGGTGGATAAGGCTTTGAATGGTTTGAGCATGCTCAATGCCAATGGGATTCTTCATCTTGCTCAGAATAATCACCTCAGAGGGCATAAATTCAAATTGAGGAAGGACGGATATCGGATAGATGTGCGGAAATTTGCCTTTGGCCAGCGGGTGGTTGGTTGGTGGAACCGACTTCCATCACTTGTTGTTGAAGTTGATAGCCTAAACAAATTTAAAGCTTAACTGGACAGGTATTTCGAACGAACGGAGGGGTGAAATGGGAGTGGTGTGTGTTTTTTTTTTTTTTTTTGGCTGATGCTGAATAAGCTTGCTTTCTTGCATCATATGCCTCTACTAATGCTAATGCTAATCTCTGCTTGGTCACATAAGGCACTGCTCCTGCTTCCACATGGCGGGGCTGGAAACCTTGGCAGGAAATTGATCTTCCAAGGGCCAAAAAGGAGCAGATATGGAGCACAATGAGTTTCCACTTTTAGAGCCAACAAGCTCTCGGCCAGAGACAAACTTATTATGAGATTTCACAACCCAAGAGATTTTGTGTTTACAACAGATTTTGATACATTTCTAATACTCACTTTTAGGCCGACTTACCTGGAGAGTATTGCAGCATCTCTAAGACCGAAGAGACTGCAATCAGGAGAACTACTTTTAGAAACTATAAATCGTAGACATTCAGTGAAACTGCTACTCCCTATGCATCTCTAAATACAATGAGTGATGCCAGAAACCTGAAAGGAAAAATAATCCTTTCAAGGCTAAAAGGAGCAACAATGTACTTGACAAACCAGGCTTCTCCTGGAATTATGGATCAAACTGATCATAATCGGCAGCAAGATGAGCCTAATCCATCTACTGCCAAAAGAAAGATGTGACGCAAACCATCTTTCCACTCTTTCTAATTTTTCATTCTCTATCAGACCAGCCAGTTAGTAAACTTTCTCCCTTTGTTATACAAAGGTGTCTTGAACATATAGCTGGTCCACCGAAAATGTTTCGCCGCTTGAAATCAGGCAACCTACTGATAGAAACGACAAATCATCGACATTCTGAGCTTCTTGAAACCACAACTTTTGGACGGATTCCCATCAAAGTCACTGCACATGCCACTTTAAATTCATCTAAACGGGTTATCGTGGAATAGGACCTCCTAAACAGCTCTGAAGAAGAAATCGTACAAGAGCTACAAAACCAGAATATCATACATGCCAAAAGAATCCTTATTAAAAAGGACGGAAACCTCATTCTAACCCACCCGCACTATCATACTTACTTTCAGTACTCCAACTCTACCATCATCAGTCAAAGCAGGGTAACTGAATTGCCAGGTAAAGCCATACATCCCCAATCCAATAAGATGCTTCAAGTGTCAAAAATATGGCCATTCCCAAACAGTATGCAGAGGATAATCTATTTCTGCCACCTGTGGCGGCCCCGAGTGCCAAGCGATAGTTCCCAAGCGATCTTTCTAGTGCGATTTTCTAGCGTTTTTCCTAGGGCGAGTACTAGTGCTTTCATAAATCCTCCAACGCTCGCAACGTTACTGCTGACCGCTCGCAACGTCACTGCTTCCCTCGCTGAGCAACGTCACTGCTACAACGCTAGCAACGTTACTGCTAACCCCGCTTGCAACGTTACTGCCATCGCTAGCAACGTACTGCTCTCCTCTTGTGCTGATCGCTTCGTCACTGGTTGGCACCGCTCCTGCCTCCACGTGGCGGGGCCGGTAATCTGGGAGAAGGAATTCCCTCTTCCAGGGCTAAAAGGAGCAACGATAGATTGCAATGAATATCCATCTCTGGAGCCCACAGGCGGCAAAGTTGTTAACTCTGTCTCAGAACATGAGTCCAATCGTCCGAAGAGACTTCGGACGGAAAAACAGATTTCAGATCTGCCAGCATTTCTTATAATGCACTCATTGTCCACACAACCTGTCGGCAAGCTATCACCTTTTCTGATACAGAAATGTTTAGAATCGGTTGTTGGATCCCCTAAAATGGTGAAGCGTCTCCAATCAGGAGACCTTTTAATTGAAGCAGCAAAAACATCTCATAAATTTAACAACATTCAACAATATTCCAGTGTCAGTTACGCCCCATAACACCCTGAACACGTCTAAAGGCGTTATCAGTGAATGGGACCTATTAACTGTTTCTGAAGAAGAAATAGTACAAGAGCTTAGCGATCAAAAGGTGACACATGCACGGAGAATACTGACCAAAAAAGATGGAAACCTACTACCAACTAGGTCCATTATTTTGACGTTCAGCACTCCAAATCTTCCATCTTCTGTCAAAGCTGGTTATCTAAACTGCAAGATTCGACCTTACATCCCGAATCCCATTCGCTGCTTTAAGTGCCAGAAGTACGGCCATGCACAGACTGCATGCAGAGGAGATGCTGTGTGTCCTATTTGTAGCTCAAAGGAGCAAAGTAGCTCAAACTGTAAAGGAAGCCATCCTGCATTTTCTAAAGCATGTGATCTCTGGAAAACAGGAAAAAAAATCCAGAAATATAAAGTGGAGCATAAAGTCACATATCCTGAAGCAAGAAAGCAAGTGCTGTTAACCATGCCTAGCAGATCATATGCATCAGTAACCAGAAGTAGCCGCTCAATTGCAACACAAACAGATGTCTCCATAGAACCAAGCAGTTCTTTTTCCACCTGGGCCAAAACTGCGCTGCTAACATCCAAAAAGAAACTTACAGTCAATGAGACTAACAATACACCAATTAGTATCCCAACTGATGCTAACTCATCATTGCCCGAAACAGCAAAATCAGCAAATGTTGAAGACCAAGAAAAAGGGAAACAATGCAATCGGAAAATGGAAATTGATATTCAACCAGAGGATGAAGAGTCAGTTTTAGAATTATATGCTAATGATACCATAGAAACAGGACGCCCAACCTTTTCAAAGAATGAAAAATCAAAACAAAGCAGACTGAAACCTTCTCAGAAAAAACAGTCAGATCAATCTTATTCAATCAAATCCAAACAATGAATAAATTCATACAATGGAATTGTAGAGGATTACATAGTAATTTTGATGACCTGAGCGATTTACTTTTTCAAACAAATGCAGTAGGTGTGCTTACAGGAAACATTTCTATCACCAAAAGTCTCTCTCAGATTCAAAAATTACACCATGTTTAGACGAGACAGAGATTCTGATGGTCCTGCCCGTGGGGGCGTAGCTGTTCTTGTAAAATCTACTATACCGTCAAGACATCTCCAGCTACAAACCTCCTTAGAAGTTGTTGCAGTTCGGATGGCATTGGGAATATCATTAACGCTCGCATCCATTTATATCTCGCCCAATTATCTTTGCTCCCTAGCTGAACTTGACAATCTAATCGCACAACTGCCGCCTCCTGTCTGCTTATTCGGTGATTTCAACGGCCACCATCCATTGTGGGGATCTTCCACCATGGATAGGAGAGGCCAATTAATTGAATCATTCCTGGATAACCATAACCTGACTCTGCTGAATTCTGGCTCTCAAACTTATATACAACTACCTACAGGTACTACCTCAGCCATAGACTTGTCCATCTGTTCAGCATCTCTTTTTGCAAGCATGAAATGGTTAGTGTTGAATGATCCATTCCACAGTGACCATTTTTCTATTATCAATTCAATTGAAACCCAGGCTGTGTCATGTCCAAAAGGCCGTACTTCTTGGAATATTTATAAAGCAGACTGGGTAAACTACTCAGTTTGAGTCCTTCTCGACACTCAATATGTTCAACATCAACATATTGATGACGTAACTGACCACATTACCAGCCAAATCCTATATGCAGCAGAAATTTCAATCCCAAAATCAGACCAATGCAAACATGTACACAAAAACCAGTGGTGGAATACGGATTGCTCTAAAGCAAAAGTAGAAAAAAACCGTGCTTGGAACCGGTTCCGCAAATTCCCAACTACTGCCAACCTAATTTTATACAAAAAACTCAGAGCAAAAGCAAGGCAAATTAGGAAGAAAGCAAAACGTGACTCCTGGTTAAACTTTGCATCAACTATTAACAAAAATACTGACACTCGAATTATATGGAAAAAAATACAAGCTCTCAATGGAAAATTTCCTCCGCAGCAGTCCCCGATAATACAATGGAATGGGCAGGACCTATCCTCTTCTACTGACATTGCAAATGCTTTAGCAGAATCTTTCTATAACATTTCCGCCTCCTCTTCTTATGTCACCTCCTTTCAACGCATTAAATCTGTTGAGGAACGTCATAAATTTAATTTTTCAACAAGACTCTCACTTCCATATAATCAACCCTTTTCTATAGCTGAACTCAAAGAATCCTTGAGCAAATCTCCAAATAGTGCAGCAGGACCAGACGGCATTCACTATAGTATGCTGAAGAATCTATGTGAAGCCGGATCTTCTCAGAAAATACATATCCTCTCCCATGGCATCATTCCTACATTTGTGCTATTCTAAAACCAAGTAAAGATCCTTCCATAGTTGAGAATTACAGACCAATATCCTTGACAAGCTGTTTGGGCAAAATCTTTGAAAGGATGGTGCATAAGAGGCTCATGTGGGTGCTAAACTCCCAAAACGTTCTTTTCGATCACCAATACGGCTTCCGTAAAAACAGATCTACCCTAGATTTACTAGTCAAAATTGAATCTAACATACGTAACACTTTTGTCATTAGACAACGTCTGGTAATGGTGAATCTAGATATTCAGAAAACATTTGATACCACTTGGCGTCATGGTATTATTAAAGATATACATCAGTTGGGGCTGAGAGGCTACCTTCCACAATTCATCCAGAACTTTTTAAGGTTACGCACCTTTCAAGTCCGATACCAAAACATGCTATCAGCAACTCACATTCAAGAAGAGGGTGTTCCTCAGGGTTCCATACTGAGTGCTACCCTATTTGCTATTCGGGTCAACCACATATTGGAAGAACTTCCAAAATCCATACAAACATACATGAATGCAGATGACCTCACCATATCCTGCCAGTCACAAAGTATGAATACTGTTGAAAGGCAGTTACAAATTGCTCTTTCCAGAATAGAATCGTGGACCTTACGTAATGGATACCGCCTAGCTGAGCAGAAATCCACCACTACTCATTTTTGCAAATTACGGTCACTGCATCCCGATCCTGAGCTAAAGATCAATAACATTTCAATTCCTCTTATTCACACTGTCCGTGTTCTTGGCCTCGTACTTGATAAGAAACTGAACTTTCAAGCATATGTAGCTTATCTTAGAACTATCTGCTTGAAAAAGTTGAATATTCTCCGGTTTGTGTCATCTATGTCATGGGGTGCTGATCGACATACCCTGATCCATCTTTATCGAGCTCTAATCAGATCCCGCTTAGATTATGGCTCTCCAGTGTATGACTCTACAAGAAGAACTAGTTTAGAGCGATTAAACACGATCCAGCACAGTGCGCTGAGAGTTTCTCTAGGGGCTTTCAGAACCTCCCCTGTTCAGAGCCTTTATATTGAAGCTCATGAGCCACCTTTACATCTTCGGAGGAAAACATTACTTTTGATGTTTGCCGCAAAAATTCGCAGTCTTCCCTCCCACCCTAGTTGGAAATATCTGTATAATACCGAATGGGAGTCATTTTACAACAGTAAGCCAAATGAAAACCGACCTGCTGCACTTAGACTTAAAGAACTCACTCAAGCATGGAATATAGACATCAGCAATATATTTCAGGACATGACACCTCCTGATCCGCCTTGGAAAAATATTTCTGTTAATTACGACAACTATTTTCAACAGTGGGGTAAGAACGCCTTGTCCCCATCCAATATCGCACAGTTACATGAAACTCACCCTTCTAACTCAGAGGCCTGTAAAATCTATACAGATGGATCAAAAACTGAGACCCAAGTAGGTGCTGCAGCAATCTTCCCTTCATTCACCATTTCTGTTTCATTACCAACAGAATCCAGTATCTTTACTGCTGAGCTCTATGCTATTAATTTAATTTAGCTCTTGATCGGATAACTGAATTTTTAATTACGACCACTTTAATATACACCGGCTCACTCAGTGCTGTCACTGCTATAATAAGTGGTAACAACTCTTCTCACCCTGTAATAAAACAGATTCGTTCTAAGCTACTTGCCTGTAAGGAATTAAACCAAACTGTGACATTCTGCTGGATCCCAGGACATTCTGGAATAGCTGGCAATGAAAGAGCGGATCATGCAGCCAAACAACCAGAAACCACCATTTCGCAGAATTTTCAAGTTCCATATACAGATTACAAACACATTATCCGTAAAGCATGTTATAACAGTTGGTCATTAATCTGGAAAGGTTATCCAGGAAATAAACTCTACCAAATAAAACCGGAACCAAAGCTATGGCAATCCAGCTTCAGAAAAAACAGGCGAGATGAAATAATTTTAGGAAGGCTAAGGACTGGGCATACTCACCTCACTCACCTATATCTATTAACTAATGACAGCGCTCCACAATGTACATTCTATCAAGTACAACTGACCATTCGCCATTTGTTAGTGGACTGTCCCTACTTTCAAAATATCCGCTTAAACACCTTTAAATCAATAGCTAATACACAGTCATGAATAAATTTATTACAGATTCTGGGTGATGATTATAATATCGGTGTTTAGATACACCATAGATAACTCTTAATAAACTACAAAGTAGTTGTTGTAGGCATCATTTGCTGTTTCTCATATTGTGCTCTGCCTTCACGACGAGTTGCCATGATATTGCACTACTTCGAATAAGTAACTCTTCACTAATAGAGAAGACTATTGTTACTTATTCTCAGTTGAGTACCACCACCCAGACAGCACTGTTTCACGGGTATTGGCCGATCATCAGTGGGTGGGCAGGTACCCTGGTAATGCAGACATGACGACCCAGTTGTGAAGTTAATCACACAATATGAGAGATGCCAAGAGGTGTAGATGTCAATATTTAAAATAAATAAATGCACAAGGCATAATAGAAGGCAAATGATGCCTACAACAACTACTTTGTAGTTTATTAAGAGTTATCTATGGTGTATCTAAACACCGATATTATATAGATACCAAACTCTTAAAGTATTATGCCTTGTGCATTTATTTATTTTAAATATTGACATCTACACCTCTTGGCATCTCTCATATTGTGTGATTAACTTCACAACTGGGTCGTCATGTCTGCATTACCAGGGTACCTGCCCACCCACTGATGATCGGCCAATAGCCGTGAAACAGTGCTGTCTGGGTGGTGGTACTCAACTGAGAATAAGTAACAATAGTCTTCTCTATTAGTGAAGAGTTACTTATTCGAAGTAGTGCAATATCATGGCAACTCGTCGTGAAGGCAGAGCACAATATGAGAAACAGCAAATGATGCCTACAACAACTACTTTGTAGTTTATTAAGAGTTATCTATGGTGTATCTAAACACCGATATTATATAGATACCAAACTCTTAAAGTATTATGCCTTGTGCATTTATTTATTTTAAATAGATGATTATAATGAAAAAGAAATATTTATTTTCCTAAATCGCATAGGAATATATCATAAAATATAGTTATATTCACTATTAGAAAGACACAATATGGCCATAGCAGCCTATGTGTCGTTAAACACAACAACAACAACAAACAATATTGAGTGTACTTTATACACCACTGCCCGCCAAGTCTCTTTTAGCTTTCTGCCAAACCTTAAAGAACCTTTGACACTCTGCCACATCATAGGTAACGACGCTAATCTACTGGAGTTCTTTCACTTCACAAAAAAGACATAATTATATGATCGTTTTTGAGTAATGCCATCACAATCACCATGCATATTTAACATTCATAACGGTGATAGGTGCAATATGGCCTAAGCAGCCCTTGCACCAAAAAACAACAACAACAACAGCCACTTGTGGCTCAAAAGAATATAACTGTATAGAATGCAATGCACAGTCCCTTCGCTGCCCAAACTGCAAAGAAGACCACCCTACCTATTCCAGAGACTGTAATATATGGAAAAGAGAAAAGCAAGTTCAAAAATATAAAACTGAACATAAGATTACATATCAAGAAGCCAACAACAGATGCCACTATTTCCAGTAGTGAGATCATATGCAGCAGCAGCAACAACAGCAGCAACTAAAGTGCAGAAAACAAAGGTAGTTGCAACACAGACTGACATCTCAGTCTCGGCTAACATCTCAACAGCGGATTGGGCCTCCTAGAGCTACTCAAAGAACTTAATATCAAGGTAGACAAGGTTGCCCAAACACCAAAGCAACCCCTTCCACCCTGGCATGCTCATGTCCCGGCATGTGACTTGTCCCTTAGAAATTGGGGAAAGTCGGACACTCCATCATCGGTCTACCTGCAGCTTTATTCAGCACACCGAGCTGAACATTCTGACTTCGCGCCAGTTTACACAGACGGTTCGAAGTCGGAATCATATGTGGGATCTGCTGCTGTCTTTACAGACAGCACTACATCGGAGCAGATTCCTTCTGAGTGCAGCATATTTACTGCAGAGCTGCACGCTATAGAGTTAGCCTTGGATCACATTAGTAAATGCCAATACCAACGGTTCATTTTATATTCCGACTCCCTTAGCGTGTTACAGGCTTTAATATCTGTGAGATATAATCCTCATCCAGTTCTGTCTAGTATTCAGCAGAAGATTCACTTCCTCCGTGAATGTGAATATGATATCCGCTTCTGCTGGATTCCTAGCCACGTTGGGATTAGGGGAAATGATTTGGCTGACATCGCAGCCAAATCAGCAATTCCTAATAATAATCGCTGCCTGTCAGTCCCCTATACAGACTACAGGCAAATAATACATCAAAAGATACACCCCCAATGGCAGGATTAGTGGAATAGACAGACTGCGAATAAATTATATCTTATAAAGCCTGTAATTGAACCGTGGCAGTCTTAGTCTGCGCAGGAATCGTAAGGAGGAAGTTGTTCTTGTCCGGACCCGCATAGGACATAGTCATTTGACTCATTCTTTTTTGCTGAGGACTGATGACCCTCCTATGTGTGAGTCCTGTGGCACGATTTTATTTATTAGACACATTTTAGTTGACTGTCCAGATTTTAGCAATATCCGTTTTACCGCTTTTAACCATCTGACTGAGCCGTATACACTCAGTCAGATTTTATCTGACAATGCCAATGTGTCTGCTGTTTTTAGCTTTTTTAAATCAATAAACGTTTTTACTTGTATTTAAAATTTATTTGTTGATGTTATTTCTTTATTGATTTATCTTTTTTACATTTTATACCGTTGTTATTTTATATCTTTACTTGGTGACCTTAATAATTAGGTCAGTGAAATTAAAATTTTTAGATATCACCTAGTTTTGGCGCATTATAGCCTTAGTTGCTAATGCGCCAATAAAACCTAACAAACAAACAAACAAACAAGCGGATTGGGCACGTAATCTTCATTTACAAACAAAAGCAAAAGTTGACCAGGCAATTAATACGCCCATTGTAATCTCACCAGATACTGTAGATCCAACACCAACAAGCAGTACGAATCCCACCAACCTGTTGAAAAAACACAAAAAAATACTGACACTATGGGAATTGATGAAAAGGAGCAAGAAGACGAACCAGTTCTGGAACTTTACGCAAATGATGACATGGACAGTGGTGGCCGACCAAGCTTCCCTAGAAAAGAAAAAATCAAAACAAATCGATTAAAACGAGCAGCTCATACTAATTCATCTGAATCAGTTACTAAGCCCAAATAATGCGTACACTTCTACAGCGGAATTATTGTGGCAATCGAAGTAATCTAAACGATATCAAAGATCTTATTTCCGTATATGCCCCTCCAAGTATCTGTTTACAAGAAACAAACCTAATTCCGCACATGAGTATTACAATCAAGCACTACAATGTATAAAGGCAAGATCGAAAAACCACTACAGCTCATGGAGGAGTCGCCATTCTTGTCGACTCTAATATTCCATCCAAGCACATTCAGCTGCAAACATCCCTTGAAGCAGTTGCAGTACGCATCGTAACTGGAATTACCTTGACCATGGTTTCACTATCTTCCACCTAATCATGCGTATACACTGCAAGAATCTGAGGATTTAATTGAACAATTACCATCTCCTTTCTGTTTTATGGGGGACCTTAATGGGCATCATATCATCTGAGGATCACTTCATACAGACAAAAGAGGACAGATTATTGAAAAACTTATAGATAATAGGAACTTAACACTCATAAACACAGGTACTCACAACCATGTCCATTTACCAATAGGGCGTGCACTTGTACGATCCAGACTAGATTACGGGTCCCTGGTATACAATTCGGCCAGAGACAGTGTACTTCGTTGGCTGGATCCTGTCCATCATCTGGCTCTCCGTACCGCTACTGGAGCATATCGGACATCTCCACAGAAGCGAATGAACTACCATTGTTCCTCAGGAGACAAAAGCTGGCCCTACTCTATGCATACAAGGTAAGATCCACAAGAAATCATCCGACTTGGGCATCATTATTCTCACCAAAATTTGAAAACATATATAGGAATCGCAAAAGTGCAAACAAGCCTCTAGGAATCAGACTGCAAGAGCTACTGACAACATATGATCTTAACGTAGATAATGTTGCAAATCTTGAAAGGCACATAATACCACCATGGATAAACCACTCCGCAACTTGTGAACTCTCCACGCAAACCTGGAATAAAAATAACTTATCAGACATTAACTTTCAACAACTGCATGCAGCACATAGAACTAAATATCCCAATCATTTACCAATATATACAGATGGATCAAAAGCAGAGAACCATGTAGGAGCATCGGCAGTATTCCCAGACACTACACTGGCACGCCAACTTCCAAAAGAATGCAGCGTCTACACTGCAGAATTAGTAGCAGTTCAGATAGCCCTGGAGTACTTCAGAACCACATATCATTTGAGAACAGTAATATACTCTGATTCATTAAGTGCAATACAAGCCATTCAAACCACGACCAATACAACCCATCCAGTTCTAGTGCAAATTAAACAGATATTAACGGATTTAACAAAAGAAAAAGAAGAAATACTTTTCTGCTGGATACCAGGACACAAAGGGATAAAAGGAAACGAAGAAGCTGATAGATTTGCAAAATCAACAACTAACCTTCAGAAACAACCTTTCCCAGTTCCGTATCAGGATTATAAACCAATCATTCAAAACCGCTCTCTGACACAATGGCAAGAACTCTGGCAAAAACAAACTTCAAATAAATTATATAAAATAAAACCAAAAGTTGAACATTGGAAAACAAGCACAAGAAAATCAAGGAGAGAGGAAGTTGTTCTGACTAGACTACGAATTGGACATACACACCTCACACATGGCTATTTACTACGTGCAGAAGAACATCCAAGATGCCAAACATGCAATACTACCCAAACAATCAGACATATACTCATAGAATGCCCAACCTATGAAAATGATCGACGAAAGATTTTCTCATCATTATATAAAAGAAATCAAGACATCACCCTCGGAGATATCCTAGGTGACGAGGGACGGGTATCAGACATTTTCAGATTCATGCAGACAATCAACATCTACCATCTACTATAAATAATGATAGAGTATATAATCACAGAAAATATTTAACTGCAGTTAATACGACAAGATATAGAGAATCAATATACACACAAAGACATAATATAACAAATGAACTGGCGCATTATGATCTCCGTTGTCAATGTGCCAATAAACAACAAACCAACCAACCAACCAATCGGACATCTCCTGTCCAGAGCTTATACGTCGAAGCAAACGAACCGCCGTTATCGATTCGACGTATGCAGTTGTCTCTAAAGTACGCTCTAAAACTGAAATCCCTGCCAGACGCCCCCGGGTGCCAAGTGTTATTGTGATCAAGCGATTCTCTGAGCTATTTACAAAGCGTTTTCTCACTGCGACAGTTCTTGTTAATTTGGAAAGTTTTTCTTACGTTTAAAGTTATTTATTGTTAACTTACTCTTACGAATTGTAAGTAAGTTACAGAAAGGAAAACCACCTTTCTTTTTCTTTCCTTAAACTAACAAACTAACTTACACTTCTTGGTCACTCTAGCGGCACTGCTCCTGCCTCCCCGTGGCGGGGCCGGAAACCTTGGCAGAAAAGGCTCTCTGCCAGGGGCTAAAAGGAGCTGATATGGATCCCAAAGATAGTTATCCATCTGTTGAGCCTCGTGCCTCAACCTGTCCAAGGACAGATCAAACTGATTTTGATACCTCCCATCCTAAGAGACAAAGAACAGAAGTTTCCAAAAAGGAATCACCTCTGTTTCTTATAATACATTCCCAAACAAGTCAACCAATAGGTGCACTTTCTCCATTTCTTATCCACAAATGTCTCGAGAATGCTGCCGGACCACCTAAAATAGTGAAAAGACTCCGTTCTAGAGATCTACTTATAGAGACTATGAATAGTAGGCACTCTGAAGCCCTACTAAGAATCCCAAAATTTGCGAATATTCCTGTCACAGTAACTCCACATGCCACCCTAAATTCATTCAAAGGTGTGCTCTCTGAGTGGGACTTATTAAATGTTACTGAAGAGGAATTAGTCCAAGAGCTACAAGACCAAAAGGTTATACAGGCCAAGCGAATTAAAATCAAGAAAGATGGTGAACTGGTTCCGACACGCAGTGTTATACTGACCTTTTCAACACCAATCCTTCCTGCCACAGTTAAGGCTGGATATCTGAACTGCCATATCCGACCTTATATCCCTAATCCGCTCAGGTGCTTCAAGTGCCAAAAATTTGGCCATGCTCAAACAGCGTGTAGAGGGGTTTCAGTGTGCCCCAACTGTGGATCCAAGGAACACACTCAGACAGACTGCCCAGCACAAACACCAGTATGTCCAAACTGTAATGGTAGCCATCCAGCTTACCCAAAAGTTTGTGAAACCTGGAAAACAGGAAAGAAGATACAGAAATACAAAATAGAAAACAAAGTGACTTATCAAGAAGCAAGGAAACAAGTTTTGCTCACAGTACCGAAACTTACATATGCAGCTGCAACGCAAAAATACAAATCAGAAGGAACCCAAACTGAAGTGTCCATACCTCCAGCTCCATCCATTTCCGCCTGGGCTCGGGCTGTTCTAGCGAATCCGCAGGAGTCCCCTAAAGAACAAGTAAAAGACCAAGCAAATAATACCCCAGTCACCGTACCACCAACTACTACTCCATCAAGTTCAGATACTGAAAGTCTAAGAAATCTTAAACTGCAAAATACTCTAACCGCAGATATGGAAACCGATGACAAAACACATAATGATGAAACCGTTTTAGAAATACACGCTGAAGAAGACATGGATACTGCACGACCCACTTTCCCGAGAAAAGATAAAATAAAATTGGAACGCTATAAACAGATTGGCTCTAAAAAACAGTCAGAAACACATACTTCAAAAACTAAATAATGGATCAATTGATTCAATGGAATTGTAGAGGCCTCCGTAGCAACACAGACGATATTCACGATTTGATAAATCAGCATCATCCAGTAGGCATCTGTCTACAAGAAACGAATCTTTCTCCGGAAGTGACACTTTCAGTTAAAGGCTATACAATGTTCAGGCATGACAGGAACTCTCCACATGGTGGTGTAGCTATACTGATTGACAGGAAAATCCCTTCCAGACGTATTCCCCTACAAACCACTTTAGAAGTTGTTGCAGTACGCCTTGCTCTTGGTTCAACGCTTACACTTGTATAAATATATATCTCGCCAAATCAGAACTACTCGATAACTGAACTAAATGACCTTATCCTACAACTACCCTCTCCTTTCTGCATATTGGGCGATTTTAATGCGCATCACCAGTTATGGGGATCTTTGCAGACAGACAGACAACCGGGGACGCACGATAGAGGCTTTTCTTGCGAAGAATAATCTCACTCTGCTTAACACAGGCTCCCACACCTATGTTCATTTTCCAATAGGCTCAACCTCTGCTATAGACCTGTCAATATGCTCACCCACATTATTTCCAGACTTCGATTGGAGAGTCTCAGAGAACCCATTAAATAGTGATCATTTTTCTATAATCTGTAAGCTCTGTACAAGGAGAAACTTACCAGTAAGCAGTCGACCTAAATGGAAATTCTCAAAAGCTGACTGGAATAAATACGCATCCAGTATTACACTAGAGGATGATATTATACAACATCACTCCATAGATAACGCCGTTAAACACATCACAGAACAAATATTGACAGCTGCTGCTACTACCATTCCTCAAACTTCAAATAAAGGATCCAAACACAAAAACTATTGGTGGAACTCTGCATGTAACACTGCTAAGAGAGAGAAGAACAAGGCGTGGAATCAGTTTCGAAAAAATCCAACCACTGCCAGTCTCATTATATACAAGAAACTAAAAGCCCATGCCCGCTACACCCGGCGAAAAGCTAAAAAGGAATCTTGGATTCGTTTTGCTTCATCTGTCACTAAAGACACAAGTGCAGGACTAATCTGGCGGAAAATAAGATGCCTTACTGGTAAGTTTCCATCAATTCCTTCCCCAATCATTGTCTATAAAGGACAGGAGATAACCCTTCCAGAGGATATTGCAAACATCCTCGCGGAATCTTTTGTTCACCATTCTGCCTCAACCGCATATGATCAAACTTTCCTAAAAGCCAAAACAATAACTGAAAAATATAAAATAAATTTCGGAACGAAGTCAGCCCTCTCTTACAATAAACCACTAACCATGTATGAATTAGAAGAATCCTTAAAAAATTCAGCCAATAGTGCACCTGGTCCAGACGGCATATATTACCTAATGTTAAAGAATCTAAATGAGGACACACGTTACTCCCTCCTAAAATTTTTCAATCGAATATTTGTTGCAAATTATTTTCCTATTTCCTGGAGACATTCTGTTGTTCTACCCATTCCAAAACCAGGAAAAGACCAATCAGACCCGCATAATTATAGACCAATCTCACTTACTAGCTGTCTGGGTAAGACTCTGGAAAAAATGGTACACAGTCGCCTCACCTGGTATCTTGAAACTCAAACTACTATGAACAACGATCAGTTTGGATTTCGTAAAAACAGGTCTACCCTGGATCCTATGATTAAGGCTGGGGCAAATGTGCGAAATGCATTCATAAAGAACGAACATTTGGTCATGGTGAGCTTAGATATAGAGAAAGCTTTTGAAACCACGTGGCGTCATGGCATCCTTCGTGACTTACATGCCCTAGGACTAAGGGGGCATTTACCATCATTAATTCAGAGCTTTCTCGAATATCGAACCTTTCAGGTTCGTTTTCAAAGTTCACTCTCGAAAATCTGCATACAGGAGGAAGGAGTCCCACAAGGGTCAGTCCTCAGTGCCACACTCTTCGCAGTTAGAATACACACTCTAACAACAGCCATCCCGAATTCAGTAGAGACTTATCTTTATGCTGACGATCTCACTATATCCAGTCATTCGCAAAATATGTTCTCCATTGAAAGGAAACTCCAACTGTCAATAAACAAAACGCAATCATGGATGTTACAAAATGGCTACCGACTATCTCCTCAGAAAACCTTTGCTATACACTTCTGCAAGAAACGAAAACTGCACCCTGATCCTGAATTGCGCCTTGGAAATCATGCTATTCCAGTCAATGATAATATTAAATTCCTAGGTTTAATATTGGACAAGAAATTAAACTTCGTGAAACACATACAGCATGTACGAACTATTTGTTTGGAAAAAAAATGAATATCCTTAGAGTTCTTTCTGCAATATCCTGGGGAGCTGACCGATACTCCCTTCTTCACTTATATAAAACCATAATCCGATCCAGACTAGACTATGGTGCACCTGTATATGACTCAACTAGAAAGTCAGCATTACAGTCCCTAAATACCGTTCAACATAATGCACTTAGAATAGCTCTAGGTGCCTTCCGAACATCTCCAGTGCATAGTCTATATATTGACGCACATGAACCTCCATTATCCTTAAGGAGACAGATGCTGCTGCTTACGTACGCTGCAAAACTTCGGAGTATGCCCTCACATCCTATCTGTCCTTACCTCTTTAACACGTCTTTCATAAATTTCTACAGGAATAAATCAAATGAAAATAAACCTGCTGGAATCAGATTGAACTATGTTGCTCAGTATTGGAGTGTCCCACTCGACAATATCCACCAAGATACCGGAGAAATAGAGCCTCCATGGTCCACTTTTAAAACTTTATGTGATGACTTTTTTCGAAAATGGGGAAAACAGGCGCTGAACAATGAAAATATACAGCAGCTACATTTAGCTCATGCATCAGCAAACAAACACTGTCTGCAAATATATACTGATGGAACCAAATCTGATACAGATGTGGGCGCTGCAGTAGTTCTTCCCACTTGTACAATCTCTCAAAAACTTTTCCCAAGTTGCAGTATTTACACCGCTGAACTTCATGCAATAAAAATGGCTATCGAACACATCAAAAACAGGTCTAATGAAGAGATAATAATCTATACCGATTCCTTGAGTGCAGTAACCTCTTTACAACATAAATGTCTGAACTCTCACCCTATCCTGAAAGAAATCAGAGCAGAGTTAATTAATCTCACAGAGCATAACACAGACGTAAGATTCTGCTGGATTCCCGGGCATGCTGGAATCCAGGGAAATGAAAAAGCAGATCAAGCAGCAAAAAATCCAATCAACCCAGTGTCTTCACTTGCCTCGATTCCTTATATGGACTGTAAACTCATCATAAAACAGTTATGTATTGACAAATGGACATAAGTATGGCAGCAACAGACCCATAACAAACTTTTCCAAATAAATCAAAAGCCACAGTACTGGAAATCTAGTTCGCGCTTAAACAGACGAGAAGAGGTTGTCCTTGTAAGGACACGAATTGGCCATTCCCATCTGACCCACCTCCATTTGTTAACAGGGGATCAACCTCCTCACTGTCGTCATTGTTCTACCCTACTTACAGTGAAACACATTCTCCTTGAGTGTCCCTACAATCATGCTGCTCGACTAACAAACTTTAAATCAGTTTCAACTCAAAACAATTCATTAGAGATGAACCATATTCTCAGTGATAACGCAAATTTATCCGATTTATTTAATTTTTTAAAAGAAATTCATTTATATGAACTTATCTGACATATGACTGGAAAAAAAAAAAAAATAAAATAAATATATATATCATTTGCAGAATTACTGTGACAGGCACAATTTGGCCTTAGTTGCCCTTGTGCCAATAAACTTCCATTAAACCAACAAACCCTGCCAGACCATCCTACGTGGCCATTCGTTTTTGAGCCATGATGGGAAAATTTGTACAACACCCGTAAGACTACCAATCGTCCTTTTGGTATTCCAAGAGCTACTCAAAGAACTTAATATCAAGGTAGACAAGGTTGCCCAAACTCCAAAGCAACCCCTTCCACCCTGGCATGCTCATGTTCCAACATGTGACTTGTCCCTTAGAAATTGGGGAAAGTCAGACACTCCATCATCGGTCTACCTGCAGCTTTATTCAGCACACCGAGCTGAACATTCTGACTTCGCGCCAGTTTACACAGACGGTTCGAAGTTGGAATCACAATGGCAACTGCTGCTGTCTTTACAGACAGCACTACATCGGAGCAGATTTCCTCTGAATGCAGCATATTTACTGCACAGCTGCACGCTATAGAGTTGGCCTTGGATCACATTAGTAAATGCCAATACCAACGGTTCATTTTATATTCCGATTCTCTCAGCGTGTTACAGGCTTTAATAACTGTCAGATATAATTCTCATCCAGTTCTGTCTAGCATTCAGCAGAAGATTCAATTCCTCCGTGAACGTGAATATGATATCCGCTTCTGCTGGATTCCTAGCCACGTTGGGATTATTGGAAATGATTTGGCTGACACCGCAGCCAAATCTGCAATTCCCAATAATAACCGCTGCCTGTCAGTCCCCTATACAGACTACAGGCAAATAATACACCAAAATATACACTCCCACCAATGGCAGGATTCGTGGAATAGACAGACTACGAATAAAGCCTGAAGTGAACCGTGGTAGTCTAGTCTACGCAGGAATCGTAAGGAGGAAGTTGTTCTTGCCTGGACTCGCATAGGACATAGTCATTTGACTCATTCTTTTTTGCTGAGGACTGATGACCCTCCTATGTGTGAGTCCTGTGGCATAATTTTATCCATTAGACACATTTTAGTTGACTGTCCAGATTTTAGCAATATCCGTTTTTCCGCTTTTAACCATCTGACTGAGCCGTATACACTCAGTCAGATTTTATCCGACAATGACAATGTGTCTGCTGTTTTTAGCTTTTTTAAATCAATAAAGGTTTTTACTCGTATTTAAAATTTATATGTTATTGTTATTTCTTTTATTGATTTATCTTTTTTTATATATTAGTTATTATATATCTGGACATGGTGGCCTAATTAATTAGGTCACTGAAAGGTTAATTTTTTATATATTACCTGGTCTTGGTGCATTATAGCCTTAGTTGCTAATGCGCCAATAAAATCCAAACCAAACCAAACTTTACCAACAGGGACTACCTCTGCAATTGATCTCACCATCTGTTCCCCAGCTCTCTTTCCTCTCCTTGACTGGTCTGTTTCTGATGATCCCTACAGCAGTGATCATTACCCAGTTGTTTGTCACCTACTATCAAATGATGTACCGCAACCTATAAAAGGTATAAAATGGAAATTTTGCAAAGCAAACTGGGAAAAATGCCAATGTGCTGCTTCTTTAGATGAGAAAATGATAAGACATTCTGATATCAATAATGCTGTTACTCATATCACAAGGCCCCGGGTGCCAAGCGAATCTTGAGGCCAAGCGATCTTCCCTGCGAATTCTATTGCGATTGTATTAGAGAGATAAGCTTTTCACTTTGAGTTCACACGTTTTTTCTTTCGTTATTCAAATATATAATAAAAGTTCTCTTTTTTTAAAGTATAAGGAAGAAGTTTCAGAAAGGAAAGTAACCTTTCTTAATTTTTCTGTGTACTAACCTTCTATTTTACTCGCTTGGTCACTTGGTGGCACCATGGTGGTGTAGCAATCCTAATAAATTAAAATATCCCAACTAAACATATTCCACTTCAAACTGAAATAGAAGCTGTCGCTGTTCATATAACTCACTGTATTTCAATGACAATTGTCTCAATTTACCTACCACCAAACCATACTTAGTCCTTAAAAGACCTTGAAGATCTCTTCATACAGATACCTCCACCCCTCTGTATATTAGGAGATTTTAACGGGCACCATCCCTTATGGGGCGATCCTAAACTAGATAGACAGGGTCGGCTAATTGAAAGCTTTCTAGAGTCACAAAATCTTACCATACTCAATACTGGTGCACACACTCACATACAACTCCCAACTGGACACACCTCAGCAATAGATCTCTCAATTTGTTCTCCAGTCCTGGTCCCAAGCATAGAGTGGCATGTTTCAAATGATCCTATGGGCAGTGATCACTTTCCAATCATATGCAATTTTTTAATATCAAAGACTCCTTCAAACAAACCCCGCAGGAAATGGAAATTTGTTCGGGCAGACTGGGCAAAATTTCGGATATCAATCTCTCTTGATGAGGAAAAAAATCCAGCTCCAGAATATTGATAATGTGACAGACTACATCACGTCACATATTCTAAAAGTGGCCAAGGAGACAATACCATTATCAAATCCCCCTGGTCGCAAGCATTACAATTACTGGTGGAATGAGGAATGTACAAAAGCAAAGAAAGCAAAAATTAAAGCCTGGAATTTATTTCGGCGATGTCCAACCACAAACAATCTCATTAACTATAAGAAACTAAGGGCAAAAGCACGATTTGTACAAAGGCAAGCCAAGAAAGAATCCTGGACCCGTTTTGCATCAACCTTTAACAGAAACACTGATCAGAAAACTATATGGAAAAAAATTAGACAGTTATCTGGTAAGTTTCCTACTATACCTTCTCCAATTCTCTCCTGGAAAGGACAAGATCTGTCCAGTCCCTTAGATATTGCTAATGCTTTGGGCAGTACGTTTGCTGAAATCTCAGCAGCATCAGCCTTTTCTACATCATTCAAACGAATTAAAAACACCAAAGAAAAGCATTCTATAAACTTTCACACTGCCCGCCTTCTTTCATATAACAAACCTCTGCAATACTCTGAACTTTTGCATGCTATTAGAACAGCCCACAATGGTGCTGCAGGGCCAGATGGGATTTATTATGTGATGCTACAACATCTTGATGACAAAGCTTTGCGCTTGCTACTGGTTTTTCACAATCGTATATTTTCAGAAAATGTTTTTCCAGCTTCCTGGCATCACTCTACTGTTTTGGCACTTCTAAAGCCTCGGAAAGATCCAACCAACCCCCATAGCTATAGACCGATATCTCTCTCAAGCTGCCTCAGCAAAATCCTAGAAAAGATTGTCAACAGAAGACTCGTCTGGATCATTGAGTCAGAACATCTAATGAGCCATAGTCAATATGGCTTTCGTAAAAATAGGTCGTGCTTAGATCTTATGGTCAAGGCTGAATTCGCCATTCGAAATGCCTTCGTTAAAAGTGAACATCTTGTAATGGTTTCAATAGACATAGAGAAGGCTTTTGACACCACCTGGCGGCATGGCATACTTGGTGATCTATACGCCCTTGATCTGAGGGGCAACCTTCCTATATTTATTCAAAACTTCCTATGTACTAGATCGTTTCAAGTTCAGTACCAACATGCTCTCTCTACAACGTTCATGCAGGAAGAAGGTGTTCCACAAGGATCAGTACTGAGTGCCACTCTGTTTGCTCTTAGAATAGATTCTATTACAAGACAGCTTCCAAATTCAATCGAGACTTACCTTTATGAAGATGACCTCTCCATCTCCTGCCATTCCCAAAATATGAGATCTATTGAACGGCAGCTTCAGATATCACTAAATAAAATACAACAGTGGGCTAGCATCAATGGCTATCGGCTCTCGCAGCAGAAAACAGTTGCAATTCATTTTTGTAGGCAGCGCAAACTTCATCCAGATCCTGAACTTCAAATTTCTAATGTCTCCATCCCGGTCACTAATAATATCAGATTTCTCGGATTAATCCTTGACAACAAGTTAAATTTTATAGACCCTTTTTAAAAATGTACGTACTTCCTGTCTAAAAAAGTTAAACATTCTCAAAGCTTTATCCGCCCAAACATGGGGTGCAGATCGTACTTCTCTGCTTCGGCTATACAGGTCATTAATCAGATCCCGCCTTGATTATGGAGCTCCCATCTATGATTCTGCCAGAATGAGCGCATTAGGCTGGCTTGATCCCATTCAACACAGTGCTTTGAGGATTGCACTTGGTGCTTTTAGAACGTCGCCCAAACGTAGTCTCTATATTGATGCTCATGAGCCCCCATTATCGTTACGTAGAAAAACACTGTTACTAAAGTATGCCGTTAAGATACAAAGCTGTGCCTCGCATCCGATTCAGTCATACTTGTTCAATCCACCACTAGAAAACCTCTTCAGAAATAAACCTAGCATAGTAAAGCCAGCTGGTCTTCGTCTCCTTGAACTGATGGAAGTTTGGAATCTTTCCGTTCATTCCGTACAACAGAAGCCCAGGGTGGTTGGCAGCAGCCTGCTGCCAACCACCCTGGGCTTCTCTTCCTCTGGTGACTTGTGACACTTATCTCTGCCAATGGGGAAAAGACATTTTACAAGCATCTAATATCATACAACTTCTTGCAGTTCACACTCAAAGATATAGTGATTTTTCCCCAATTTATACAGATGGCTCTAAATCAAATTCAAACGTTGGAGCAGCTGCAGTGTTCCCGAATACCGTTATTTCAGTATCCCTTCCATCTGAATTCAGTATCTTTTCAGCTGAAATATATGCAATTAAACTGGCCTTACAAAATCTCTGTGCTGATCGATCTTTAAAATCAGTTATTTACACCGATTCGCTTAGTTCAATCATGGCTTTATGTAATTTCTCAGATAAAGTTCACCCTGTTATAGAAGAAATACGAAACATATTACTAAAAATTGAAGAACGCCATCAACAGGTCATCTTCTGTTGGATTCCAGCACATTCTGGTATTATGGGCAATGAACTGGCTGACAAAGCCGCAAAAAATCCAACTAGCTTAGACTTAACTAATATCCCTGTTCCGCCATCAGACTTTGCAGTAGCTATTCAAGCGGCATGCTTGTCAGAATGGACAACAATCTGGCACTCTCAAACAAATAATAAATTCTTTCAATTTAAACACGATCCAAAAAATTGGTGCTCCAGTATCCGTACATCAAGACGAGAAGAAGTAGTCCTATCAAGGGCAAGAATAGGTCATACCCATCTAACCCATCTTTATTTACTTAGAGGAGACGATCCATCACAGTGTCCACATTGCTATATAAATCTGACTGTTAAACACATACTCATTGACTGCCCCTACTATAGACAAGACAGAGCATCAACCCTGCTATCACTGGTAAATCTTAATAAACCAATAACTTTAGAGAATCTCATTGGTGACAAGGCAAATATTTTCGAATTTTTCAACTTTCTGAAGCAGATTGGACTTTTTAATCTTTTCTGATTTTATAAAAATTTTTTGATTTCCCTATATAAAAAATGAATAGGCGCATTATAGCCATAGTAGCTTATGCGCCATTAAACGCCCATAACAACAACAACAACAACTTGGTGGCACTACTCCTGCCTCCCCGTGGCGGGCTGGACCTGGGTGAAAAGACATCACCCAGGACTAAAAGGAGTTGAAAATGGACCAAAAAACTAATAACACAAGATTGGAGAAAGTTAACTCCAATAAATGTGATGACTTACAGCTGAACATGTCTCAGGCTAAGAGAATGAAAATAAACAGCTCTCAGCCTACTGTCCCTTTTTTTTTGGTGATTCATTCGTTATCATCACAACCCGTTGGGAAATTATCCCCTTTCTTAGTTCAGAAGACTATAGAGTCCATGGTTGGATCACCAAAAATGATAAAACGATTACAATCAGGCGATCTCTTAGTAGAAAGAAACCTCATTAAGTCATCAATCGGAAAAATTGCTACAAATGAAAACTTTTGCAGGACTACCAGTTGAAATTACCCCACATAATTCCCTGAATACATCGAAAGGTGTTATTACCGAATGGGACCTTTTGACTGTTTCAGAGGAAGAACTACTGAGTGAGCTAACAGAACAACAAATGATACAAATTAGAAGGATAATGATGAAGAAAGACGGAATTCTCATTCCAACCTGATCAGTAATTCTCACATTTAACAATCCTTCTCTTCCCCGTTCAGTTAAAGCAGGATATCTAAATTGCAAAATCCGACCATATATACCAAATCCAATAAGGTGTTACAACTGCCAGCGATACGGACACTCTCAGGCGACATGTCGCAGTGATCCCATCTGTCCACTCTGTGGATCAAAAGACCACAATCAAGCAAACTGCACATCCCCTACACCACTCTGTCCCAATTGTCACGAAAATCATCCTGCTTTTTCGAAGACATGCGAAATGTGGGTATTGGGAAAGCAAATTCAAAAATACAAAGTAGAAAATAAAGTGTCTTATCCGGAAGCAAGAAAACAGATACTTGCAACCAAACCTTCACGTTCCTATGCTTCAGCAGTGAAACGACAGCAAACTATAGCCACTCAAACGGAGGTAGTAATACCTCTAAATCAAATTATAGACTGGAGTAAAGTAATATTGATGACAAAAACAGTTTCACAAGAAACATCCAGCGGTAAAGAGCAGGATACTTCCATGCCTGTAAAGCAGAAATCAGAAGTAACATCTTCAAAAACAAAGCAAACATCTAGTAAATTGTGTGAAAAGAAACAAACAAACATAGACCAAATGGACACTGATGAACAGAGAGAGAACATACTAGAACTACACCCTGCAGAAGATATTGATACACCTCGTCCTAATTTTCCGAAGAAAGATAGACCCAAATATGATAAACGGAAAAACTCAAAAGCGCAGTCAGATTCAGCAAATCGTCCCGAGACCTAAATAATGCAACATATTATTATACAATGGAACTGTCGTGGTTTACGTGGAAAATTGGATGAAATAAAAGATATTATTCAGCAGTGTAAACCGGCCTGCATTTGCCTTCAGGAGACCCATCTAACACCTCAATCTTCACCCACATTTCAAAATTATAGACTTTTCCGGAGAGACAGGAATGATAACAGAACTGCCAAAGGAGGAGTGGCAATTTTGGTGAATACTCATATACCAGCTAAGCAAACAACATTAAGAACCAACTTAGAAGCAGTAGCAGTAAGAATAGCCATCGGAATTTCTATCACAATCTCGTCCATTTATCTTCCACCAAATATCCCTCTCTCCAGATCGGAATTAAACGATCTTACTATGCAGCTCCAACCTCCCTACTGCCTTATGGGAGATATGAATGCCCATCATCATTTGTGGGGATCTACTCACACAGACAGTAGAGGTAACATAATCGAAACTTTCATAGATGATCAACAACTGAATTTACTGAATACCGGATCTCATACTTATATCAGTTTGTCTACAAGTATCACCTCCGCAATAGACTTAACATCAATTTATCCTAGTATAGAATGGTTCGTGTTGAATGACCCTTACAACAGTGATCATTTTCCGATAGTATGTTCTATACAGACACAATCAACTCTTACAGAAGGATCCAGAACAGTATGGAATTTTAAAAAAGCAAATTGGAGTAAATATATGGAATTAATCAAACTGGATAAGCAATTAATAGAAACCCTGCCAATAGATAATGCTGTCTTATATATCAACGATCAACTGCTAGAAGCTTCCAAAGCTACAATACCTCAAATAAGTAAGGCAAGGCAGGCACGGTACAACTCTTGGTGGAATGCAGAATGTGCAAGAGCAAAAACAAAACAAAATCGTGCATGGAATAGATTCCGTCAATATCCAACTACCGCCAATTTAATTGCATATAAAAAAGCCAAAGCTGAAGCAAGGAGAATTCGGAAAAAAGCAAAGAAAAAGTCTTGGATCGTGTTCGCTTCCTCACTTACTAGGAACTCGATTCCTGGTTTGGTGTGGAAAAAAATTCGGATTTTAAATGGAAGATATCCAATCACACAATCTCCCATCTTCCATTGGAAAGGGCAGGACGTTTTTCAAACAGACCAGATATCAGAAATTTTGGCTGACTCTTTCGCTTCCATATCAGCAGTTACAAGCTACAGCACTAACTTTCAAAAATATAAAGAGCAAGCTGAACGGAGTAAATTGAATTTCTCTACCAAGATATCTCATTCCTATAATCTACCATTTCTAAAAGAGGAATTACTTACAACCATTACAAAATTACCAAATAGCGCACCAGGTCCCGATGGCATTTATTATACTATGATACAATACCTAAACTCTGATTGTCTGGAAATCCTGCTAGGACTATATAATAGAATTTTTCTGAACAACCTGTATCCATCCATATGGCGGCATGCAATTGTCCTTGCATTTCCCAAGCCCGGAAAAGATCCTTCCTATACATATAATTATCGCCCGATTTCACTGACCAGCTGCTTAGGAAAAATCCTTGAACGAATGGTGCATAATAGACTTACGTGGCTGCTTGAAAAAGAGAATATTTTATCACCCCACCAATTTGGATTTAGGAAAAATAGATCAACACTTGACCTACACGTCAAAGTGGAAACAAATATTAGAAACTCATTTATAAGAAAGCAGCATATGGTGATGGTAAATCTAGATCTTGAAAAAGCCTTTGACTCAACGTGGAGATTCGGAATTCTACGAGATCTATTTCAATTAGGATACAGAGGACAACTTCCACAATTTATAGAAAAATTTCTTGCCGACAGAACATTTCAGGTACGATACAAAGGCTGTTTATCTACAATCTATATACAAGAGGAAGGGGTTCCATAGGGCTCAGTATTAAGTGCAACCCTGTTTGCACTGCGGGTGAACAATATCACAAAGGTTATACCCCCATCATTGCAAATATACGTATGCAGATGATCTTTCCATTTCATTTCAATCACAAAGCATGAACACAATTGAACGACAGCTGCAATTATCCATAAACAAAATAGAAGTATGGACTCAAAATAATGGCTATAGAATATCTGAGAAAAAATCAGTTGTTATACACTTCTGTAAAATGCGTGGTCTTCATCCTGAACCGGTCTTATACTTAAATAAAATTGCTCTACCTGTTGTTCAAAATTTCTCCTTTTTGGGCTTAACAATAGATAGAAAACTAAACTTTCAGGAACATATACTAAGACTTCGAACTAGTTGCCTCTTAAAACTTAACATCTTGCGCACAGTATCTTCAATGGCCTGGGGAGCCGACAGGTCCACATTATTACTATTATATAAAACTTTGATTAGATCTCGTTTAGACTATGGATCTCCTGTATATGCTTCAGCAAGAAGGAGCATCTTACGTCGCCTAGATACCATTCACCATAATGCTCTCCGCATAGCTCTAGGAGCATTTAGAACTTCACCAATCTACAGCCTGTATGCAGATGCTTCGGAACCCCCGCTGCATCTTCGACGAGATTATCTACTGTGCATGTATGCAGCAAAAATATACAGTCAGCCATCACATCCAAATTGGTCCATTATTCACAATCCACCATGGACGAGTAATTATGATCACAAGCCAAATGAAAATAAACCAGTAGGACTGCGCCTCAGACACTTAGCTCAAGTTTGGGAAATACATTTCCAGCACATTTCTGCAGTAGATATAAACTCAGAAACTCCTTGGATTCCGACTGTGCCTTTATCCATATCACATCTTACAAACAGGAATAAAAAAGAGATCTCTCCAATCGTTATACAGAAGCTTCATGCACTGCACAGTTTTGAAAATAGAAACAGTCATCAGATTTACACAGATGGTTCAAAATCGAACAACTCAGTAGGTGCCGCAGTAGTTTTACCGGAATATATTATATCTGTCTCCTTGCCTCATGTTTGCAGTATTTTCACAGCAGAATTATATGCTATTAAACTAGCACTGGATGATATTACCCAACATCAACTTTTACCTGCTCTAATCTATACTGACTCCCTTAGTGCAGTAGCAGCTTTACAGAACAGCAAAAATTCCTCAAATTCCTTGATTCATCATATCAAAAAACAACTCGGAGTTTTTCATAAAGCAAGAAAACAAGTGTCTATCTGTTGGATTCCCAGCCATGCTGGAATTCTAGGAAATAATCATGCAGACCAAGCCGCAAAAAATCCAGATCTTAATATACAAGATAACTTTCAGTTTGTACAATTTACAGATTATAGAGATGTATTTCGTACCAAATATACTTCCATCTGGAAACAACTTTGGAGGGACCAATCGTGCAATAAACTCCGCAGAATAAAAAAATATCTATGTTTGTGGAATTCTAGCTCACGTACAAATAGACAGGAGGAAGTTATATTAACAAGACTGCGCATTGGACATACCTTCCTTACTCACAAACATTTACTTTTAAGAGAAGATCCACCGCTCTGCTCTGTCTGTCAGATACAACTTACAGTAAGGCATATCCTGATTGATTGTCCATCATATTCAGCCGTTCGAGCCACAACCTTCAAATCATTAGCAAACTTGCAAGCTCCTCTAACCCTCTCTCATGTACTTGGTGACAAAGCAAACCTAAGTGAGCTCTTTATATATATTAAACATCTAGGAATAATAAATGCACTCTGATATATCCATCCTAAATCATTAAATGAACGTAATGACGCTGACAGACACATATTGGCCACAGTTGCCCTTGTGTCGTGAAACTTTCATACCAACAACTCATATCACAAATCAAATAATTTCTGCAGCAAACATTGCAATACCAAAGACAGCTAACCAGTTCCATAAACATTACATGCAGTGGTGAAATGAAGAATGCTTAGAAGAAAATAAAAAAAACATAAGGCTTGGAATCAATTCAGAAAGTATCCCACCATCTAATTTAAAAATATAAGAAAACCAGAGCAAAAGCACGTTATATACGCCGGAAATCTTAGAAAGAGTCCTGGATATCTTTTGCAAGCAAAATTAATGGAAATAGGGACAGCAGAGTAATCTGGAATAAAATTAGACAAATTTCAGGCAAATATTCAACCGTCCCTAAACCGATCATAAGCTGGAAATGTCATGACATAACTGAACCAGAAAAAAATTGCAAATCTACTAGGAGAAACTTTTGAGGAATTGTCCGCAACATCATACAGACCAATCTTTCAAAGATCTAGAACATCTCTATTCTGACTGTTCCTTAAAATCAGTTATTAACACTGATTCCCTCAGCTCAATCATGTCGTTATGTAATTCCTCAGATAAAGTTCACCCTGTTCTAGACGAAATCAGAAGCTTATTACTACAAATTAAAGAACGCAACCAATCATAAGCTTAATATAGTGTAGTATAGTACATAATATTGTCAATTAATCAGTAAAATCTATTGATCTTGTTGAACTTCATTGTCAATTAAATTGTACTTTTAACTATACATATAACGACTTAGGTTACGTAACATAAATAATTAGTAAAAATAAATAATTAATACTTAACTTGATACAGAAGTTATATAAAGGGATATCGTAGATAACACTCGATACTGAAACATAAATATAGCGTTATAACTGTGTTGGGATACAAGTTTAGGGTTTTAATTTTGAACTGAAATTGAAATTTATTTGAAATTAAATCGAAATCATGACTCTGACCAGAGCAGCAAAGCAAAAGGCTCAAGCTAATGGGAGTGCTGTGGCTCAGGGGAGAACTGAGGGGGGGGGGCAGTTGCCCTCTGAATCACAGCCTATTAAAATGCACTACTTGCTTGATGTTTGTGGAGCATCAGGTACGGGACATGATACTCCCATGGGGGATGTCTTTGTGTGTGCGCGATGCAAGGAGTGTAAGGAAATCAGGCAACTCAGCATTGTTATGGGACTATATGAGAGCTTGAAGGACAGGGTGGATGCCCTCGAAGGATTGAAAGTGAGGGCCCATCAAGCTCTCAGCTGCCCACATCAATGCCAGAGCATGCACTTGGTCATCACGCAACACAGCGGCAGCCCCCAAGGCAGAATGCGATGGTCCCAAAGGAACTAGTAAATGTTGGTGACTCTATTGTCAGGGAAACGGGAAACATGCTTTGTAAAAAGGATAGGTGGAACAGGACCAGGGTATGTCTGCCAGGGGCAAAGGTTGATGACGTTGTAGAGCGGATATCATCTTTTAAGGGCACAACAGGTGATATAGTTGTACACGTTGGCACTAATGATATTAAAAAGGGAAGGGTTATTGCAGAATTACTTAACAAGTACAGGTCACTGTTGAAAAAAAGCCGTGAATTAGGTTTGAATTTGAAAGTGTCTGCAATTCTGCGCAGACACGATAGGAGGGAGTATATGATGACAGCCCTGTCGATCAATTCGGCCCTGGAAAGATTGTGCAAGGCTCATGGGGTAGACTTTTTTCAGCCTGGTCTGTGCTTGTTAACAGGAGAGACTGCTTCTACAAGGATGGGATACACTTAAATAGAAAGGGTGCAAGAATGTTTGCTGATGATATCGAGGCAGTGTTAGGTGGGTCGGAAAACTGCTAGATTGGGGGGGATACAAGGACTAATAGATTAACAGTAGCCACTGGCAGAGGTGAAAGTGATTCTTGCACTGCTTCTATTGGAATAAGCATCAGCCTGGAAAATAAGATACAGGGTATTTCAGAGACTGCTGGGAATCATTGGGATACAAGTAAACACATGAGTTGTGTTAGGGTAGCTAAGAAAAAGAACAGGTGCATGTATACTTGCGTGTACACCAATGCTAGGAGTTTAGTAAATAAATTTGATGAATTTGAGGTATTGCTCAAAACATCAAAGGTAGATATTGCTGGGATTTCAGAGACGTGGTGTCACACAGATATAAGGAATGCAGAACTGAAATTTCGGGAGTACCATGTCTACAGAAAGGATAGGAAGGGAGGAGAGGTTATGCTATTAGTTAAGAAATACATAAAATCCAAGGAAGTGAAGCCAGTCGACATTGCTGGACAGTGCAGTGTCGAGTCAGTTTGGTGTGACATAAGCATTGGGAGATCAAAAGTGAGAGTAGGAGTGTGCTATAGGCCTAATGACTCTGATGTGTATAATAAGAAACTGTACAGGGAAATAGAGGGGGCCAGTAAATCAGAGAGTTTTATAATGGGGGATTTTAATTTCCCAGATATTGACTGGAATTTGGGGGCTGGTCACTCACACACTAGCAAGGCTTTTGTGGATTTGTTGGATGATTGTTTTCTACATCAGCATGTTCGGGAGGCAACTACAGGGAGTAATACTCTTGATTTGATTAGCAGTAGCGATTCTTCATCCATTAAGAATCTGCAGATAAATGAACCGCTAGGTGGCAGTGATCACAGTGTGCTGAAGTGGGATTTACTCAAAGAGGTAACTATCATTAGGGGTAAAGGGAAGGGTTATTGCTTTCGTAAAGGCGACTACGATGGACTGAGACAGTATTTAAATTCTATACAGTGGGACCAACTGATGATGTTACCAACAGCAAATTCAAAATGGGAAGCATTCAAAAAACTTATCTTGGAAGCTACTAGGCTTTACATACCAACTACCCCTCGACGTGGGCACCTGTACGTGGTGAGGGGACCTCCCAGCGATGCTGCTGGTTTTCCAGATTAGCATCACTGGGATCCAACGCCCATACCTTGGTTCGGTTCCACAGTTACACCATTGGAATCCGGCGTGTGCAGCCGTGCGCCGCAACCCGTGGAAGCGGAAAGGGGGATCCTGGTGATTGAGGGGCCCAGCCTTAATACACCACTTTGGCCCCTGCTTCGACAAGACGGGCGGTCCCGGACCGGCTCGACTGGGATCAATTGGGAGTCTGCTGACGAGGCCACTAGAGACGGTCGTGTTCAAAGCCGCTAAGTGGATTTTTCTTATTTATTGATTTGAAATTATTGTTTTTCTAAAACTTTTGATTTAAATTTAGTAATATAACATTATTTTGTGATTTTCTGATTAATTTGGTGGATTTATTCTTTACTCGGCCTTGTAATTGCATAAAAGTATCGGTAAGGGTTTCCACGTGTTTCAACTCCGCTACCGTTCGTAATTTTCCCGCCTTTGTGATACGATAGTTATATACCGTACTAGATAGCGTTAGTTGAACTTCGTTAGCAGTTAAATTGTACGTTTAAATAAATACATATAACGACTTAGATTACAAACGTAATATAATTAATTATATTTAACATAATTAATAACATAACATAATTAATTATAATTAATTAATAAAATCATGACTCAGACCAGAGCAGCAAAGCAAAAGGCTCAAGCTAATGGAAGTGCTGTGGCTCACAGCAGAACTGAGGGGGCACTTGTCCTCTGACTCACAGCCTTATAAAATGCACTGTTTGCTTGATGTTTGCAGAGCAATCGGGTACCGGACATGATACTGTCAAGGGGGATGTCTTTGTGTGTGCGCGATGCAAGGAGTGTATCGATATCAGGCAACAACTCGCCGTTCTTGTGGGCCTGTATGAGAGCTTGAAGGACAGGGTGGATGCCCTCGAAGAAACTAAATTGAGGGGCCATCAAGCTCTCAGCTGCCCACATCAACGCCAGAGCTTGCACTTGGGCATCGCGTGACACAGAGGCAACCCCCAATGCAGAATGAGCTGGTCCTGAAGGAGCTAGTAGTTGTTGGTGACTCTATTGTCAGGGAAACGGGGAACATGCTTTGTAAAAAAGATAGGTGGAACAGGACCAGGTTATGTCTGCCAGGGGCAAAGGTTGATGACGTTGCAGAGCGAATATCATCTTTTAAGGGCACAAAAGGTGATATAATTGTACACGTTGGCACTAATAATATTAAGAGTAGGAGACGGCAGAATTACTTAACAAGTACAGGTTACTGTTGAACAATAGCCGGGAATTAGGGTTGAATTTGAAAGTGTCTGCAATTCTGCCCAGACACGATAGGAGGGAGTATATGATGAGAGCCTTGTCGATCAATTCGGCCCTGGAAAGATTGTGCAAGGCTCAAGGGGCAGACTTTTTTTCAGCCTGGACTGTACTTGTTAACAGGAGAGATTGCTTCTACAGGGATGGGATACACTTAAATAGAAAGGGTGCAAGAATATTTGCTGATGCTATCGAGGCAGTGTTAGGTGGGTCGGAAAACTGCTAGCTTGGGGGGAGACAAAGACCAATAGATTGACAGTAGCCACTGGCAGAGGTGAAAGAGATTCTTGCACTACTTCTATTACAATGAGCAGAAGCCTGAAAAACAAGATGCATGGTATTTCAGAGACTGCTGGGAGCCCTTGCGGTACAAGTAAACACATGGGTTGTGTTAGGGTAGCTAAGGATAGAAACAGGTGCAGGTATACTTGCCTGTACACCAATGCTAGGAGTTTAGTAAATAAATTTGATGAATTTGAGGTATTCCTCAAAACATCAAAGGCAGATATTGTTGGGATATCAGAGACGTGGTGTCAAACAGATATAAGGAATGCAGAACTGCAATTTGGGGAGTACAACGTCTACAGAAAGAATAGACAGGATAGGAAGGGGGGAGGGGTGATGCTATTAGTTAAGAAACACATAAAAACCAAGGAAGTGAAGCCAGTCGACATCGCTGGACAGTGCAGTGTTGAGTCAGTTTGGTGTGACATAAGCATTGGAAGATCAAAATTGAGAGTAGGAGTGTGCTATAGGCCTAATGTATAATAAGGAACTGTACAGGGAAATAGAGTGGGCCAGTAAATCAGAGAGTCTTATAATGGGAGATTTTAATTTCCCAGATATTGACTGGAATTTGGGGGCTGGTTACTCACACACTAGCAGGGCTTTTGTGGATTTATTGGATGATTGTTTTCTACATCAGCATGTTCGGGAGGCAACTAGAGGGAGTAATACTCTTGATTTGATTATCAGCAGTGATTCTATATGCATTAAGAATCTGCAGATAAATGAACCACTAGGTGGTAGTGATCACAGTGTGCTGAAGTGGGATTTACTCAAAGAGGTAACTACCATTAGGGGTAAAGGGAACAGTTATTGCTTCCGCAAAGGCGACTACGATGGACTGAGACAGTATTTAAATTCTATACAGTGGGACCAACTGATGATGTTACCAACAGCAAATTCAAAATGGGAAGCATTCAAAGAACTTATCTTGGAAGCTACTAGGGTTTACATACCAACTAAGAAATATTGTTCAAGGTTTAGGCCAAAATGGATGTCAGCTGAACTAATGGGGCATATGGCAGAGAAGAAAAATGCATGGGATACTTACAAATTAACACATGACACAGAAGCCTATGATAGATACAAGTTGATATGCAATCAAGTTACAAAAGAGGTTAGGCAGGCCAAGGCAGATTACGAGAAATCCTTGGCAAGGGATGCAAAGAAAAACAGCAAAGAGTTCTTTATTTATGAAAACTCTAGAAGGAAGGGGATGAATCAGATTGGTCCACTTGATATTGATGGGTCAACTGTTGATGATCCTGCTCAGGTAGCTAACAAACTAAATGAATATTTTGCATCGACATTCACACATGAGGAGTTATTCAGCGAGGGGAATGCCAGAGGTGTATTCAACTCTAGCAGTAAGCTACAGAATCTTGAAATAATTGGGAGTAAAGTGGAGGAGAAACTGTTTAAGATAAACACAAGAAAGGCACCCAGGGTGGATGGGATCTATCCAGTTATATTAAAGGAGGCAGCAAAGGAAGTAAGCAAACGCTTAGCCATAATTATGAGAGCTTCCTTGGACTCAGGGGAGGTACCCATAGACTGGAAATGTGCAAATGTGACCCCAATTCACAAAGGAGGATCAAAGGCTGACACAAGTAATTATAGACCTGTGAGCTTAACTTCTGTTCCAGGAAAATTAATGGAGGCACTGGTTAAAGAAGCACTGCAGGATCATTTAGACAAGACTTCAGTTATAGCTCAGACACAGCATGGTTTTGTTAAGGGGAAGTCTTGCCTGACCAACTTGATTGGATACTATGATGCAGTCACAAAAGAACTGGATGCAGGGAATAACTTTGATATTATATACTTGGATCTTAGAAAGGCTTTTGATACTGTTGCACATGGAAGACTGCTACACAAATTGGAGCAGTGTGACATTGGAGGCAAATTGCTGCTATGGATAAAGGGGTGGTTGAGGGGGAGAAGACAGAGAGTGGTAATCAATGGACACTGCTCATCGCGGACTAATGTTATTAGTGGAGTCCCTCAGGGCTCAGTGTTGGGTCCATTATTGTTTTCTGTATTTATAAATGATACTGATGATGGTATATCAAGCTTAATGTCCAAGTTTGCAGACGATACAAAGGTTGGCAGGGTTGTCAAGGACACTACTGACACTATGCTGCTGCAACAGGATCTGGAAAGGTTGAGCAGATGGGCTGAGAGGTGGCAAATGAAGTTTAACATTGACAAATGTAAAGTACTACACATGGAAAACAGCAACCCCAGAGCAACGTATCAACTCTGTGGTACTACACTGACAGTGATAGAGAATGAAAGGGACTTGGGGGTGGTTGTGCAGGCAGATATGAAGTTCTCTGAGCAGTGCAGACGGGCTGCAAGAGTAGCTCATGGAATATTGTCAATGATATACAGGAATTTTTCCGCAGGGATAAGGAGATGATTATTCCATTGTATAAGGCAATGGTCAGGCCACACCTAGAGTACTGTATACAGGTCTGGAGGCCTCATTTCAAGAAGGATGTAGAGCTGCTGGAACGAGTACAGAGAAGGGCAACAAGATTAGTGAATGGAACAAAGGGGTGCTCTTACGAAGAAAGGCTTAAGTTTTGCAAATTACAGTGTCTGGAGACTAGGCACCAGCGAGGTGATCTGATAGAGGTGTATAAAGCCTTGAATGGTTTAAGCATGCTCAATGCTGATGGGATTCTTCCTCTAGCTCAGAAAAATCACCTGAGAGGGCATAAATTCAAATTGAGGAAAGACAGATGTAGGATAGACGTGCGGAAATTTGCCTTTAGTCAGCGGGTGGTTGGTTGGTGGAACATACTTCCATCCCTTGTAGTGGAAGTTGATAGCCTAAATAAATTTAACGCTCAGCTGGACAGGTATTTTGAACGAACAGAGGGGTGAAGTGGAAGTGAGTTTTTTTTTTTTTTTGGCTGATGCTGCATAAGCTTGCTTTCTTGCATCAAATGCCTCTACTAATGCTAATGCTAATCGGCGGGTGGTTTTATTCTGCTAGGGTCATCTGCGTTCCAATAAGTCTCCCTCCTTTTGGTCCTGGGACGGGATAAAGACTTATTGGTAACGTGGGTATGGTGTTCTAAGCGAACTCGGCGTCCCATTCGTGTACGCAGTACCTGCTAGTTCACGAGTGGGCGCCCCCTCGTAGGGCTCCGTGGTGGGTGAGGTACTTAGGCATCAGACATTTTTTCTTTACTCCTATGATTAATTTAAATTCTTCTTCTGGGGCCCCAACAAGGCCCCTACCTAATCGATCGTCAGATGAGAGTGAAAGCAATACAGCTAAAAGAGCCAGAACCGAGGAGAAAACAACATCTGTGACACCTCTTTTCCTCATTCTCCATTCCACGGAGAGCAGTCACTTGGGAAAATGTCACCTTTCTTTATCCAGAAAGGATTAGAAGGGATGGCAGGTTCACCCAAATGCGTAAAACGGCTGCGTTCTGGAGATATTTTAATAGAAGCATCAAATATAAATCAAGCTGAAAAATTTTTGAAAGCCACATCTATAGGGGGAATACCCATCATCACAACCCCTCACAAAACTTTGAACTCTTCAAGAGGTGTGATATCAGAGTGGTATCTTCTTCACGTTTCTGAAGAAGAGATCTGCTCTGAATTAAAAGATCAAGGAGTGACAGCTGTCAAGAGAATATCAATGCGGAAGGAAGGGAATCTCGTTCCTACCCGAGTTCTAATCCTAACATTTAACACCCCACGGCCTCCTAGTTCCATCAAGGCAGGGTATTTAAACTGCCCAGTGAGGATCCACATTCCAAACCCACTGAGGTGTTTTAAATGCCAAAAATACGGACACTCACAAACGGCTTGTCGTGGTAACCCTGCCTGTGCTCGATGTGGTGCGAAAGACCACGAGAGCAAGGAATGTTCAGCTTCTAAACCGATCTGTGTAAATTGCCAACAAGATCATCCTGCCTACTCCAGAGCATGCCAGCGGTGGAAGGATGAAAAAGACATCCAGAAATTGAAAACGGAGCTGAATATCTCCTACCCAGAGGCTAGAAAACGCATTCAACCAATAAATAGCGGGAAACCTTCATATGCCCAGAAGGTTTCTGCTAAGTGTACTATCGGTACGCAGACTAAGATGACTGTACCACCAAGACAGTCATTCACACCGATTGCCCGCTATTTATTGAGTTCACAAAAGCCCACCAAAAAAACGCAATCAGTTCCAACTCCTATATCCGTACCTCCTAATGCTCCACCACTACCAAAACCAAGTGGTAAAGAGCTATCAGATAAAACAGAAACAATGGATGTCGAGCACAAGGACGTACAGGATGAATCAGTCTTGGAACTCTTTGCGGAGGAAGAAATGGACACGGGACAGCGTCCATTCTTCCCCAAAAAAGATAAAGCCAAGAATGATAAAAGTAAGCCCTCAGCACCTCGGAAGCCGCCTGATGGACCCACCAAGCCAAAATAATGGCTAAATTCCTACAATGGAATTGTCGTGGATTCCGGCGAAATCCTGACGACATCAAGGCCCTCCTGCAAAAGCACGAGCCAGTTTGCTTTTGCTTGCAGGAGACTTATCTAAAAGCAAATGATGATCCCACCATTTATAACATCACAATCTTTCGTAAGGATAGAATTGCGGATGGTCCTGCTCATGGAGGAGTGGCTATCCTTGTGAGTAATCAGACCCCAGTTCAGCCCTTGCTAATTACAACCAGCATAGAGGCTGTTGCAATTCGCCTTACAGTGGGATTTTTATTAACGGTCTGCTCTATTTATTTGCCACCTGGGACTGACATCTCCCAGGAAGACCTTGATGATCTTGTAACGCAGTTGCCACCCCCTTTCTTACTTCTCGGGGATTTTAATGGACATAACCCCCTGTGGGGTAGTGCTAACATCAATGGAAGGGGACGGGTCATAGAGCGTATGCTCAATGACAATGACCTTTCCATTCTAAATACTGGAACAAACACCTTCTTCCACATGCCTACCCGTACTTTTTCTGCCATTGATCTCTCTTTCTGCTCCCCTTCTCTACTCCCTTCACTCACTTGGGAAGTGGAGGAGAATCCATACGGAAGTGATCACTTCCCTGTGATAACCTTGTTACACAGTGGGAGACCGTGTCTTCCTTTTAGGTTACCACGGTGGAAGTTTGATTAGGCTGACTGGAATGCCTTCCAACATCAGGCAAATTTTGATCTCAGTACAGTCAGTCAGGAGCCTATCAATGACGCAGTAACGTACATCACAGAAATAACTGTCCAAGCAGCTCCCAAAAACATCTGCCCGGTTTGCACCATTTCCCAAACCTTGGTGGAATTCACAATGCACAGCAGCAAAAAAGGCTCAAAACAAAGCATGGGGGATATTCCGCCGATATCCTACCGCTGTTAATCTAATAACCTTCAAGCGTGCACGAGCTAAAGCACGCTACATTCGCCGTCAGAGTCAAAAGAAATCATGGATCCGTTTTACATCATCTATTAACCAGGCTACCAATTCTAAGGTAGTCTGGGATAAAATCCGGAAAATGAAGGGAAAATATACGTCCCACCCTTCTTGAATCCTAGATTATAATGGATGCGCTATTGCAGATCCAACTGCAATAGCCAATGCTCTTGGGGAAACATTCTCTAACATCTCCGCAACATCTTCGTATTCCCCAGAGTTCCTGGTCCTGAAACATAAAATCGAAAAGCAGGCACTTAATTTCAAGTCCAAGGGCTTCTATCCCTACAACGGGGCATTCACTATGCAGGAACTGAAGAGAGCCCTCACTCTTTCTAATGCAAGTGCTGTTCGACAAGATGGCATCCATTATGAAATGATTAAACGTCTTTCACAAAAATCTATGGATTATCTGCTCCTTCTATATAACAGAATATTTATTGAAGGGCAGTTTCCGGACTCCTGGCGGAAGGCAATCGTCCTTGCTTTTCCTAAGCCAGGAAAGCATTAGCATTAGCATTAGTAGAGGCATTTTATGCAAGAAAGCAAGCTTATGCAGCATCAGCCAAAAAAAAAAAAAAAAAAAAAAAAAAACCACTTCCACTTCACCCCTCTGTTCGTTCAAAATACCTGTCCAGCTGAGCCTTAAACTTATTTAGGCTATCAACCTCCACCACAAGGGATGGAAGTCTGTTCCACCAACCAACCACCCGCTGGCTAAAGGCAAATTTCCGCACGTCTATCCTACATCTGTCTTTCCTCAATTTGAATTTATGCCCTCTCAGGTGATTTTTCTGAGCTAGAGGAAGAATCCCATCAGCATTGAGCATGCTCAAACCATTCAAGGCTTTATACACCTCTGTCAGATCACCTCACTGGTGCCTAGTCTCCAGACACTGTAATTTGCAAAACCTAAGCCTTTCTTCGTAAGAGCACCCCTTTGTTCCATTCACTAATATTGTTGCCCTTCTCTGTACTCGTTCCAGCAGCTCTACATCCTTCTTGAAATGAGGCCTCCAGACCTGTATACAGTATCTAGGTGTGGCCTGACCATCGCCTTATACAATGGAATAATCACCTCCTTATCCCTGCTGGAAAAATTCCTGTATATCATTGACAATACTCCATGAGCTACTCTTGCAGCCCGTCTGCACTGCTCAGATAACTTCATATCTGCCTGCACAACCACCCCCAAGTCCCTTTCATTCTCTACCACTGTCAGTGTAGTACCACAGAGTTGATACGTTGCTCTGGGGTTGCTGTTTCCCATGTGTAGTACTTTACATTTTTCAATGTTAAACTTCATTTGCCACCTCTCAGCCCATCTGCTCAACCTTTCCAGATCCTGTTGCAGCAGCATAGTGTCAGTAGTGTCCTTGACAACCCTGCCAACCTTTGTATCGTCTGCAAACTTGGACATTAAGCCCGATATACCATCATCAATATCATTTATAAATACAGAAAACAATAATGGACCCAACACTGAGCCCTGAGTGACTCCACTAATAACATCAGTCCACGATGAGCAGTGTCCATTGATTACCACTCTCTATCTTCTCCCCCTCAACCACCCCTTTATCCATAGCAGCAATTTGCCTCCAATGTCACACTGCTCCAATTTGTGTAGCAATCTTCCATGTGCAACAGTATCAAAAGCCTTTCTAAGATCCAAGTATATAATATCAAAGTTATTCCCTGCATCCAGTTCTTTTGTGACTGCATCATAGTATCCAATCAAGTTGGTCAGGCAAGACTTCCCCTTAACAAAACCATGCTGTGTCTGAGCTATAACTGAAGTCTTGTCTAAATGATCCTGCAGTGCTTCTTTAACCAGTGCCTCCATTAATTTTCCTGGAACAGAAGTTAAGCTCACAGGTCTATAATTACTTGTGTCAGCCTTTGATCCTCCTTTGTGAATTGGGGTCACATTTGCACATTTCCAGTCTATGGGTACCTCCCCTGAGTCCAAGGAAGCTCTCATAATTATGGCTAAGCGTTTGCTTACTTCCTTTGCTGCCTCCTTTAATATAACTGGATAGATCCCATCCACCCCGGGTGCCTTTCTTGTGTTTATCTTCAACAGTTTCTCCTCCACTTTACTCCCAGTTATTTCAAGATTCTGTAGCTTACTGCTCGAGTTGAATAGACCTCTGGCATTCCCCTCGCTGAATAACTCCTCATGTGTGAATGTCGATGCAAAATATTCATTTAGTTTGTTAGCTACCTGAGCAGAATCATCAACACTTGACCCATCAATATAAAGTGGACCAATCTGATTCATCCCCCTCCTTCTAGAGTTTACATAAGTAAAGAACTCTCTGCTGTTTTTCTTTGCATTCCTTGCCAAGGATTTCTCGTAATCTGCCTTCGCCTCCCTAACCTCCTTTGTAATTTGGTTGCATAACAACTTGTATCTATCATAGGCTTCTGTGTCATGTGTTAATTTGTAAGTATCCCATGCATTTTTCTTCTCTGCCATATGCCTCATTAGTTCATCTGACATCCATTTTGGCCTAAACCTTGAACAATATTTCTTAGTTGGTATGTAAAGCCTAGTAGCTTCCACGATAAGTTCTTTGAATGCTTCCCATTTTGAATTTGCTGTTGGTAACATCATCAGTTGGTCCCACTGTATAGAATTTAAATACTGTCTCAGTCCATCGTAGTCGCCTTTACGGAAGCAATAACCCTTCCCTTTACCCCTAATGGTAGTTACCTCTTTGAGTAAATCCCACTTCAGCACACTGTGATCACTGCCACCTAGTGGTTCATTTATCTGCAGATTCTTAATGCATGACGAATCACTGCTGATAATCAAATCAAGAGTATTACTCCCTCTAGTTGCCTCCCGAACATGCTGATGTAGAAAACAATCATCCAATAAATCCACAAAAGCCCTGCTAGTGTGTGAGTAACTAGCCCCCAAATTCCAGTCAATATCTGGGAAATTAAAATCTCCCATTATAAGACACTCTGATTTACTGGCCCACTCTATTTCTCTGTGTAGTTCCTTATTATACTCATCAGAGTCATTAGGCCTATAGCACACTCCTACTCTCATTTTTGATCTCCCAATGTTTATGTCACACCAAACTGACTCCACACTGCACTGTCCAGCGATGTCGACTGGCTTCACTTCCTTGGTTTTTATGTGTTTCTTAACTAATAGCATAACCCCTCCCCCCTTCCTATCCTGTCTATCCTTTCTGTAGACGTTGTACTCCCCAAATTGCAGTTCTGCATCCCTTATATCTGTGTGACACCACGTCTCTGATATCCCAACAATATCTGCTTCGATGTTTTGAGCAATACCTCAAATTCATCAAATTTATTTACTAAACTCCTAGCATTGGTGTACACGCAAGTATACCTGCACCTGTTTCTATTCTTAGCTACCCTTACACAACCCGTGTGTTTACTTGTACCGCAATGGCTCCCAGCAGTCTCTGAAATACCATGCATCTTGTTTTTCAGGCTTCTGCTCATTCTAATAGAAGCAGTGCAAGAATCTCTTTCACCTCTGCCAGTGGCTACTGTCAATCTATTGGTCTTTGTCTCCCCCCAAGCTAGCAGTTTTCCGACCCACCTAACACTGCCTCGATAGCATCAGCAAATATTCTTGCACCCTTTCTATTTAAGTGTATCCCATCCCTGTAGAAGCACAATCTCTCCTGTTAACAAGTACAGTCCAGGCTGAAAAGAATTCTACCCCTTGAGCCTTGCACAATCTTTCCAGGGCCGAATTGATCGACAAGGCTCTCATCATATACTCCCTCCTATCGTGTCTGGGCAGAATTGCAGACACTTTCAAATTCAACCCTAATTCCCGGCTTTTGTTCAACAGTGACCTGTACTTGTTAAGTAATTCTGCCGGTCTCCTACTCTTAATATTATTAGTGCCAATGTGTACAACTATATCACCTTTTGTGCCCTTAAAAGATGATATTCGCTCTACAACGTCATCAACCTTTGCCCCTGGCAGACATACCCTGGTGCTGTTCCACCTATCCTTTTTACAAAGCATGTTCCCCGTTTCCCTGACAATAGAGTCACCAACAACTACTAGTTCCTTCGGGACCAGCGCATTCTACCTTAGGGGTTGTCTCTGTGTCACGCGATGCCCAAGTGCAAGCTCTGGCGTTGATGTGGGCAGCTGAGAGCTTGATGGCCCCTCAATTTAGTTTCTTCGAGGGCATCCACCCTGTCCTTCAAGCTCTCATATAGGCCCACAAGAACGCCGAGTTGTTGCCTGATATCGATACACTCCTGGCATCGCGCACACACAAAGACATCCCCCTTGGCAGTTTCATGTCCCGTACACGATTGCTCTGCAAACATCAAGCAAACAGTGCATTTTATAAGGCTGTGAGTCAGAGGACAACTGCCCCCCCTCAGTTCTGCTCTGAGCCACAGCACTTCCATTAGCTTGAGCCTTTTGCTTTGCTGCTCTGGTCTGAGTCATGATTCTATTAATTTATTAATTAATTATGTTATGTTATTAATTATATTACGTTTGTAATCTAAGTGGTTATATGTATTTATTTAAACGTACAATTTAACTGCTAACGAAGTTCAACTAACGCTATCTAGTACGGTTTATAACCTATGGTATATCTAGTACGGATCACAATGGCGGGAAAGTTACTAACGGTAGCGGTAGTTACGAACACGTGGAAACCCTTACCGATACTTTTACAAGGCCGAGTAAAGAATAAATACACCAACTTAATCAAAAAATCACAAAATAATGTTATACTACTAAATTTAAATCAAAAGTTTTAGAAAAACAATAATTTCAAATGAATAAATAAGAAAATCCACTTAGCGGCTTTGAACACGACCGTCACTAGTAGCCTCGTCAGCAGACTCCCGAATCCGAAAGGATCCAAAAGTCACCACCAATTATCGTCCTATTGCTCTGACTAGCTGTCTGTGCAAAATTCTGGAGAGAATGGTAAATTCTCGTTTAATATGGTACTTAGAATCAAATGACCTTCTCTCCAACATCCAGTGCGGCTTCCGAAGGAACCGGTCCACTTTGCACCATCTTATTAAATTGGAAACATCCATCCGGGACGCTTTCCTAAAACGTGAACACTTGGTGTCGGTGTTCTTTGATATGGAGAAAGCGTATGACACAACTTGGAGGTTTGGCATTTTAAAAGATCTGGATAGCCTTGGTCTTAGGGGGCAACTCCCCACTTTTATTAAAAACTTTTTAGCCAATCGATCTTTCCAAGTTCGTGTGGGATCCTCACTCTCTCGTTCCTTCAGCCAAGAGGAGGGAGTACCTCAAGGATCAGTATTAAGTGTCACGCTTTTCGCCATCAAAATAAATTCCATCACAGAACAACTTCCTCCAACTGTAAACAGTGCCCTCTATGTTGATGACTTTAGCATATTTTGTCAGTCATGCAACATGAGGGTTATTGAAAGACAACTGCAGAAAGCCATTAATCGTCTCAATTCCTGGGCACTTGTTAATGGCTTCAGGTTCTCGCCGGAGAAGACCGTTTGCGTACATTTTTGTCGCAAGCGTAATCTTCATCCTGAACCTGAATTAAGGCTCGGACAAAATTCTTTTCCAGTAGCACCGGACAGAAAATTCTTGGGACTCATATTTGACAAGAAGTTGACCTTTCTGGATCATATCCGTCAACTCCGCACAAAGTGCACACGAGGGCTAAATATTCTCCACTCGCTCTCCTCTACATCTTGGGGAGCAGACCGATGCACCCTTTTACGGCTTTACCGTGCACTTGTGCGGTCCAAATTAGATTATGGGTCCCAGTTATATTCCTCAGCCAGAGACAGTGTCCTTCGATGGCTGGACCCTGTCCATCATCAGGCCCTCCGTATCGCTACTGGAGCATACCGCACATCTCCTGTCCAGAGTTTGTACGTCGAAGCAAACGAACCATCGTTATCGCGTCGACGTAAGCAGTTGTCTTTAAAGTATGTTTTAAAATTGAAATCCCTGCCAGACCATCCCACGTGGCCATTCGTTTTTGAGCCACGATGGGAAAATTTATACAATACCCGTAAGACTGCCAATCGCCCTTTTGGTATTCGTGTCCAAGAGCTACTCAAAGAACTTAATATAAAGGTAGACAAGGTTGCCCAAACACCAAAGCAACCCTTTCCACCCTGGCATGCGACTTTTCCCTTAGAAATTGGGGAAAGTGGGACACTCCATCATCGGTCTACCTGCAGCTTCATTCAGCACACCGAACTGAAAATTCGGACTTCGCGCCAGTCTACACAGACGGTTCGAATTCGGAATCATATGTGGGATCTGCTGCTGTCTTTACAGACAGCACTACATCGGAGCAGATTCCCTCTGAATGCAGCATATTTACTGCAGAGCTGCACGCTACAGAGTTAGCCTTGGATCACATTAGTGAATGCCAATACCAACGGTTCATTTTATATTCTGACTCTCTCAGTGTGTTACAGGCTTTAATATCTGTGAGATATAATGCTCATCCGGTTCTGTCTAGCATTCAGCAGAAGATTCACTTCCTCCGGGAACGTGAATATGACATCCGCTTCTGCTGGATTCCGAGCCACGTTGGGATTAAGGGAAATGATTTGGCTGACACCGCAGCCAAATCAGCAATCCCCAATAACAATCGCTGCCTGTCAGTCCCCAATACAGACTACAGGCAAACAATACAGCAGAAGATACACTCCCAATGGCAGGACTCGTGGAATAGACAGACTGGGAATAAACTATATCGTATAAAGCTTGTAATTGAACCGTGGCAGTCTAGTCTGCGCAGGAATCGTAAGGAGGAAGTTGTTCTTGCCCGGACCCGCATAGGACATAGTCATTTGACACATTCATTTTTGCTGAGGGCAGATGACCCTCCTATGTGTGTGTCCTGTTGCACAATTTTAACTTTTAGACACATTTTAATTGATTGTCCAGATTTTAGCAATATCCGTTTTACCGCTTTTAATCATCTGACTGAGCCGTATACACTCAGTCAGACCTTATCTGACAATGACCATGTGTCTGGTGTTTTTACCTTTTTAAAGTCAATAAACATTTTTGCTCTTATATAAAATTTACATTTTTATTTTATACATATGTTATACATCTTGACATAGTGACCTAATTAAGTAGTTCACTGAAAGTTTAAAATTTTTTATATACGACCTGGTCTTGGCGCATTATAGCCTCAGTAGCCAATGCGCCAATAAAAAACAAAACCAACCAACATAACAACTAAGAAATATTGTTCAAGGTTTAGGCCTAAATGGATGTCAGATGAACTAATGAGACAAATGGCAGAGAAGAAAAATGCATGGGATGCATACAAATTAACACGTGACACAAGCCTATGGTAGATACAAGTTGATCTGTAACCAAGTTACAAAGGAGGTTAGGCAGGCGAAGGCAGATTACGAGAAATTCGTGGCAAGGGATGCAAAGAAAAACAGCAAAGAGTTCTTTACTTATGTAAACTCTAGAAGGAAGGGAATGAATAAGATTGGTCCACTTGATATCGATGTGTCAACTGTTGATGATCCTGCTCAGGTAGCTAACAAACTAAATGAATATTTTGCATCGACATTCACACATGAGGAGTTATTCAGCGAGGGGAATGCCAGAGGTGTATTCAACTCTGGCAGTAAGCTAGAGAATCTTGTAATAACTGAGAGTAAAGTGGAGGAGAAATTGTTGAAGATAAACACAACAAAGGCACCTGGGGTGGATGGGATCTATCCAGTTATATTAAAGGAGGCAGCAAAGGAAGTAAGCAAACCCTTAGCCATAATTATGAGAGCTTCCTTGGACTCAGGGAAGGTACCATGGACTGGAAATGTGCAAATGTGACCCCAATTCACAAAGGAGGATCAAAGGCTGACCCAAGTAATTATAGACCTGTGAGTTTAACTTCTGTTCCCGGAAAAGTAATGGAGGCACTGGTTAAAGAAGCACTGCAGGATCATCTAGACAAGATTTCAGTTATAGCTCGGACACAGCATGGTTTTGTTAAGGGTAAGTCTTGCCTGACCAATTTGATTGGATACTATGATGCAGTCACAAAAGAACTGGATGCAGGAAATAACTTTGATATAATATACTTGGATCTTAGAAAGGCTTTTGATACTGTTGCACATGGAAAGCTGCTGCACAAATTGGAGCAGTGTGGCATTAGAGGCAAATTGCTGCTATGGATAAAGGGGTGGTTGAGGGGGAGAAGACAGACAGTGGTAATCAATGGACACTGCTCATCGTGGACTAATGTTATTAGTGTAGTCCCTCAGGGTTCAGTATTGGGTCCATTATTGTTTTTTGTATTTATAAATGACATTGATGATGGTATATCAAGCTTAATGTCCAAGTTTGCAGACGATACGAAGGTTGGAAGGGTTGTAAAGGCTACTACTGACACTGTGCTGCTGGAACAGGATCTGGAAAGGTTGAGCAGATGGGCTGAGAAGTGGCAAATGAAGTTTAACATTGATAAATGTAAAGTACTACATATGGGAAACAGCAACCCCAGAGCAACGTATCAAATCTGTGGTACTAAAATTACGGTGGTAGAGAATGAAAGGGACTTGGGGGTGGTTGTGCAGGCAGATATGAAGTTCTCTGAGCAGTGCAGACGAGCGGCAAGAGTAGCTCATGGTGTATTGTCAATGATATATAGGAATTTTTCTAGCAGGGATAAGGAGGTGATTATTCCCTTGTATAAGGCAATGGTCAGGCCACACATAGAGTACTGTATACAGACCTGGAGGCCTCATTTCAAGAAGGATGTAGAGCTGCTGGAACGAGTACAGAGAAGGGCAACAAGATTAGTGAATGGAACAAAGGGGTGCTCTTACGAAGAAAGGCTTAAGTTTTGCAAATTACAGTGTCTGGAGACTAGGCACCAGCGAGGTGATCTGATAGAGGTGTATAAAGCCTTGAATGGTTTGAGCATGATGAATGCTGATGGGATTCTTCCTCTTGCTCAGAATAATCACCTGAGAGGGCATATTGAGGAAAGACAGATTTAGGATAGACGTGCGGAAATTTGCCTTTAGCCAGCGGATGGTTGGTTGGTGGAACAGACTTCCATCCCTTGTCGTGGAAGTTGATAGCCTAAATAAGTTTAAAGCTCAGCTGGACAGGTATTTCGAACGAACAGAGGGGTGAAGTGGAAGTGGTTATTTTTTATTTATTTATTTTATTTTTTTTATTTTTTGGCTGATGCTGCATAAGCTTGCTTTCTTTCATCAAATGCCTCTACTTATGCTAATGCTAATTGGTCACTTTTTGCTGATTCCAGCCCATTCCGGTATTTTAGGCAATGAACTGGCCGATAAAGCTGCAAAAAATCCAACTACCTTAGATTTAACCAACATCCCTGTTCCAGTATCAGATTATGCACTAACCATTCATGCTGCTTGCCTATCACAATGGAGAGCACTCTGGCACTCTCAGACTAATAATAAACTCTTTCACTTTAAACCTGATCCGAAAATTTGGCGATCCAGTATCCGTACATCGAGACGAGAAGAAGTAGTCCTTTCAAGGGCAAGAATAGGACATACCCATCTGACCCACCCTGATTTACTCACAGGAGATGAAACACCCCTATGTACACATTGTTCTAACAATTTGACTGTAAAACATATTCTTATTGGCTGCCCCTATTATAAACAAGCCAGAATTTCATCCTTGATCTCACTGGTTAATCTTCACAAACCAATAACTCTTGAAAATCTCATTGGTGATAAGGCAAATATTTCTGAATTTTTTTACTTTCTCAGGCAAACTGGGCTTTTTAATTATTTCTGATTTATGGAAAACTCATGTTTTAATATAATAAGTGAATAGGCACATTATAGCCTTAGCAGCTTATGTGCCATTAAGCCTCCAGAACAACAACAACAACCAATCTTTCAAACATATAAAGCTCAAATCAAAAAATACAAAATTAATGTCCATGCAGCTCATGAGATTTCATACAACCAACCCTTTATTATAAATGAATTGCATAAAGCCGTAGCCAAATCTAAGCAAAGTGCAGCAGGTCCGGATGGAATCCACTATCAAATGATTAAACACCTCACTAAAAATTCTTTATGTATGCTCTTACTGCTATACGGGGTGATTCACTACCAGTGCGACAAACTTGCAGGAGGTGTAGGGGGGCACAAAGACGAATCGGAATCACATAGCATTGCAGGGTCCGAGGGCCCCGGGTGCCAAGCGTTATAGTGATCAAGCGATTCTCAGTGATTTCTAGAGCGTTTTTCTCGAAGCTGCAGTTTTTGTTCAGTTAAAAATGTTTTCTTACGTTTTCATTAAATACTAGTAAACTTAGACTTACGATCTGTAACTAAGTTTCAGAAAGGCAAATCACCTTTCTTTTTTCCATTTAAACTAATATACTAACTTTTATACCTTGGTCACTCTAGCGGCACTGCTCCTGCCTCCCCGTGGCGGGGCCGGTAACTTGGGAGAAGAAATCCACTCTCCCGGGGCTGAAAGGAGCAAAGATGGATAACAATACGTTCCCACCTTTAGAGCCTCCTAGCTCAAAACTAGCGACAAAACACACTGATGATGACTTTTCGCAACCCAAGAGGTTGAAAACAAATCCTCAAGAGGAGATACCAGCATTCGTCATACTGCACTCTACATCAGACCAGCCTTTGAGTAAATTGTCCCCATTCCTTGTGCAAAAATGCTTAGAGGCTGTCGCAGGTTCACCAAAATCAGTAAGGCGACTCCAGTCTGGGGATCTTCTGGTAGAGATCATGAAATCCCAGCATTCTGCAAAGTTATTAAATCTGACAACTTTCGGCGGACATCCAATAAAAGTCACTCCCCATGCCACCTTAAATTCCTCCAAGGGAGTAATCGCAGAATGGGACTTATTAACCGTATCAGAGGAGGAAATAGTCAAAGAACAACCAGAACAAAGAGTCATCCAAGCCAGGAGAATCATGACTCGTAAAGATGGTACTCTCATTCCAACAAGGAGCATAATCCTCACTTTTAGCTCTCCCATCTTACCAACATCTGTCAAAGCAGGCTATCTCCATTGCCGGGTCCGACCCTACATCCGAAACCCAATCAGGTGCTATAAGTGCCAAAAATATGGACACTCTCAGACTGCCTGTAGAGGTGAGGCAATATGTCCTAACTGCGGATCGAAGGACCACAACCAATCCGATTGCAATGCTACCACTCCTCATTGCCCAAATTGTAAAGGTAATCACCCAGCTTTCTCCAAAATATGCGAACTATGGAAGCAAGGAAAAAAACATACAGAAATATAAAGTGGAAAACAAAGTCACTTATTCAGAAGCGAGAAGAGAAATAATCAAAATGGAGCCAAAGCGTACGTATGCCACAGCTGCCAAACAGGTGCAATCAGTAAGTATCCAAACAGACGTTACAGTTCCTCCTAATACATCTATCGCGAATTGGGCACGATCCATACTCACTTCTCCCAATCAGTGTCCTTCACAACAAACAACTGAACAAGCCAGCAATACTCCAATCTCCATTCCAGCCGATGCGTCAACAATGAAACCAAAAGCTGCAGAAACCCCAATGGTGCATTCACGGATTTCAACGGAAATGGATATTGATCAGCAGAAAAATTCAGATGATGGAATTTTAGAACTCCACGCAACTGATGAGATGGACACGACACGTCCTTTCTTTCCTAAGAAAGACAAAGTAAAAATAGAGAGGTATAAACAAGCTACAACCAAAAAACTGTCAGAAGCAAAAACAACTAACAAGATCGTATAGTGGAAAGAATTCTTCACTGGAATTGTAGAGGCTTTCGTAATGCAAAAGATGACTTGCATGATCTCGTAAACCGCTATGAACCAGCATGTATATCCCTACAAGAAACCTATTTAAATCCACAAGTGTGTCCTACCATTAAGAATTATACCATGTTCAGAAGGGATAGGAGTATCGACTCGCCGGCCCGTGGAGGCGTGGTGGTTCTTGTTAGAAATAATATTCCATCTAAACCTGTTGCTCTTCAGACTCCTTTTGAGGTAGTGGCAATGCGCGCAGAAATTGGCATGACTATTACAATAGCATCTATATATATTCCCCCAAATTCCTCAATCTCCTCAGAAAACCTAGAAAATCTAATAGACCAGCTACCACCTCCTTTCTATTTGCTCGGAGACTTCAATGCTCATCATTCGCTGTGGGGGATCTCCAACAATCGACAAAAGAGGTAAACAAATAGAAAATCTTCTCGATGTTTGCCAACTTACCCTTTTGAATACTGGAGAGCCTACCTATATACATTTTTCTACAGGATCCATGAGTGCAATAGACCTTTCAATCTGCTCTCCCTCCATATGTACTAATACGGAGTGGTCTGTTCTTGAAAATCCACTAAATAGTGATCATCTACCAATTCTCTGCAAGCTGCAAACACGGGTAAACTCCCCTTTGCCGGGTCGCTCCAAATGGAAATTTCGTAGGGCACACTGGAATGAATATGCTTCAAATGTTCAGTTAGATGATGAAATAATTCAACTTCAACCCATAGATTATGTCACACAACATATAACTAATCAAATATTACAAGCTGCCAATTCTACAATACCAAAGTCCTTGCCTGGGAAACGCAAACACAATAATTACTGGTGGAATCCGGATTGTACATACGCTAAACAGGAAAAAAATAGGGCTTAGAATTTGTTCCGCAAAAAATCCCCACAACCAGTAACCTAATTAGTTTTAAAAGAATGAAAGCTAAGTTCCGCCAAATAAGAAGGAAAGCAAAAAAAGAAGCATGGATTAGCTTTTCCTCTAGTATAAACAAGGACACAGATATAAGACTCATCTGGAAGAAAATACAAACAATTGATGGCAAACATGTCCAGTCCCCGGCTTCAATATTAAACTGGAAAGGAAAGGAGTTGTCCTCTCCGGCAGAAATTGCAAATGCCTTAGCCGAATCATTTGCCAGTATATCAGGCGTATCCACCTACAACCCAATCTTTCAGAAAATTAAAAAATCATCAGAGCAGCATAAGATCAATTTCTCCACTAGAGTTTCACACCCGTACAACCAGCCATTTACATTAACAGAACTTTTAGGGGCGCTCAATAAAACTTCGAGTAGTGCTGCTGGTCCAGATGGGATCTACTACGTCATGATAAGCCAACTAAACAACAGAACAAAAAGGGAATTGTTAAAATATTACAATCGAATATTTCTAGAAAATACTTACCCAAACTCCTGGCGTCACTCAATTATACTAGCCTTTCCAAAGCCAGGAAAGGATCGCAGCTTTCCACATAATTACAGGCCGATTTCACTGACCAGCTGCTTAGGCAAAGTCTTGGAAAAAATAGTTCACAAGCGGCTAACGTGGTTCCTGGAAACTAACAACTTGCAAAATAACAATCAGTACGGGTTTCGAAAGAACCGGTCCACGTTAGATGTAATGATAAAAGCAGAAGTAAACATCCGAAATGCCTTCATAAGGGGACAACATCTGGTCATGATCAATCTCGATATTGAGAAAGCCTTTGATAACACCTGGCGATACGGTGTACTTCAAGATCTTCATTCTTTTGGCTTGAGAGGTCATTTACCCCACTTTATACAAAACTTCCTATGCCACAGAACATTTCAGGTTAGATACATGAACAATTTATCTAAATCATTTGTACAAGAGGAGGGTGTTCCTCAGGGGTCCATTCTTAGTCCGACGTTATTTTCAATAAGAATTACAAACATGACACAGGATGTACCTAATACAGTAGAATCGTATATGTTCGCTGATGACCTCGTTGTTTCTTGTCAATCCCAAACCATGAACACCATTGAAAGACAACTCCAAATTTCCATCGCTAAAATTGAATCATGGGCATTGCGGAATGGCTCTTCCCTATCAGAAAAGAAATCTAGTGCAATTCATTTTTGTAAAAAACGCAAACTTCACCCAGATCCAGAAATATTTTTAAAAAACAACCTGATTCCTGTCACTAACAGTTTCCGACTGTTGGGGTTATATTTAGATAACAAACTTAATTTTGCTTCCCATATTGCTTTCCTTCGAACTACATGTCTAAAAAATCTGAACATCCTGAGAGCAGTCTCTGCTAAGTCCTGGGGTGCTGACAGAAGCTCTCTCCTTCATCTGTATAGAGCTTTAATAAGATCACGATTAGATTATGGATCACCTGTCTATGACTCCGCTAGGAAAAGTTCACTATTACGTCTGAACACCATACAGCATAGTGCTCTTAGGATAGCTGTGGGAGCCTTCAGTACATCTCCGGTCCACAGCCTGTATATTGAGGCAAATGAACTCCCTTTGTATCTCAGGAGAAAATCCTTATTGTGTAATTATGCAGCAGAAATTAAAAGCATGCCATTCCACCCTAGCTGGCAGTACCTGTTTGATCCTCAATATGCTGAATTGTATCACAATAAGCCTAATGAAAACCGCCCCGCAGGGGTTCGACTGCAAGAACTCACGATCAGTTGGGATCTTAAATTTCACAACATATTCCAAGACCTTGCTACTCCTGAAACTCCCTGGACTGAATTCTCACCTCTCTGCGACAATTTCTTTTCAAGATGGGGAAAATCCTCTCTGGCAAATATAAACTATCAACAGCTCCATAAAACTCATTTGTTGGAAAGCTCAGATAAAGTATCTATCTATACTGATGGCTCCAAAACAGATGCAGCCGTTGGTGCTGCAGCAGTTTCTTCTGCCTTCTCAGTTGCTGTGTCTCTTCCTACGGAATGCACTATCTATACTGCAGAATTATTTGCAATTAAACTAGCTCTAGATAGAATACACAACAGCTGTATAAAGCAATCTCTGATATACACAGACTCCTTAAGCGCAATCACTGCCATTCAAACTACCATGTCGCCCTCTCATCCGATTATTAAAGAGATACGGTCCAAGTTATTTTACTGTAAAAAAGCCAACCAGAAGGTTACCTTCTGCTGGATACCTGGTCATGCAGGCATTCCAGGTAATGAACAAGCGGACGCCGCCGCTAAACACCCTGACTCAAGCATTTCCAGGCAACAAACAGTGCCCTACACCGACTACAAATCCATCATTGAAACGTCATGTAGGAAGCAATGGTCTGACCTCTGGAAAGCTCAAATAAATAATAAACTGCTGCAGATAAAAAAAAGAGCCAAAATTGTGGACATCTAGTATCAGGAAAAGCAGGCGACAAGAAGTAATTCTAGCAAGGCTCCGCATTGGACATTCACATCCAACTCATCTGTATTTACTTATGAAAGAGAACCCTCCTCAGTGTTTGTTGTGCCAGTCGCAGTTGACAATATATCATATTCTCATTGAATGTCCCCAACTTTCAACTACCAGAAAATCAACCTTTACCTCCCTATCCCATTTGAAGGAACCGATAACTTTATTGCAGATTCTTGGCAATGATGCAAATTTGGAGGAACTGTTTACTTATTTGAAACAGATAAATCTCTATAATAGCCTATGATCACAATAACATGAGAAATTTGTGATAAGCAAATATCGAACAGGCGCAATATGGCCAAAGAGGCCCTTGTGCCAGAAAACCCAAATACAACAACAAACAACTCAGTTTGGATTCAGACCAAATAGATCCATTTTGGATGTCATGGTAAAAGCAGATACTAACATCCGTAATGCTTATGTGAAAAATAAACATCTTGTAATGGTAAGTTTGGATATTGAAAAGGATTTTGACACAACCTGTAGGTATGGTATATTGCAAGAACTTTATTCCCTAGAATTGCGAGGACATTTACCAAAATTTATTCAAAACTTTCTCCAAAACAGAACTTTTCGGATTCGTTATCAAACAGTACTTTCTCGTATCTATACCCAAGAAGGTGTCCCACAAGGGTCAATACTTAGGCTGATCACTATAACCCACAACATTACCAATACTGTCGAATTATACCTGTACGCTAATGATCTTTCTATCTTGCAGTTCAAAATATATTCATACTAGTGAAAGACAGCTGCAACTCTCCATAAATAAGCTAGAAATATGGACACAGCAGAATGGATATCGTATGTCAGAACAAAAAAACAGTTGCTGCATCCAGAACCGGAACTTCGGCTGAAGAACCACCTGATACCATTCACCAGTAATCTTCGTTTCCTAGGTTTAATGTTGGACACAACTTTTTTCTCACATAACATATCTCCGAACTGTTTGTTTAAAGAAACTAAATATTCTTCGGTCCATTTCTGCCATGAAATGGGGTGCCGATAGATACTCTCTTCTACATCTATTTCGTGCTCTTATCAGGTCTCGCTTAGATTATGGAGCTGTTGTCTATGACTCGGCTAGGAAAAGTGCGCTAACCAGACTGAACACCATCCAACATAGTGCCCTTCGCACTGCGCTAGGAGCCTTTAGAACATCCCCTGTCCAGAGTCTGTATGTAGAGGCGTATGAACCTCCACTTCACCTTAGAAGGAAAATGCTGCTCCTTAATTATACAGCCAAAATTCAAAGCCTTCCACCCATCCTGTTCGACCATTGCTTTTCAACCCTGATTGGATCACGTTCTAAGACAGTAAAGATACTGAAAATAGACCCACTGGTATTCGATTAAAAGAATTGATACGTACCTAGGACAAATTTTGACAATATGCTTCAAGAGAATGATGTACCTGATCCACCCTGGCTGTAACCCTCCCTCACTGTGATACCTATTTTCAGCAATGGGGAAAGAAATCGATGGCAGATGAAAGTATTAAACAGCTACAAAAAGGCCATGCCCTCAACAGTGCTCAACGCTGTATAATATATACAGATGGCTCGAAAACAGACTGTTCTGTTGGTGCGGGGGCTGAATTTTACACTTTCTATATCAATACCAGCTGAGTGCAGCAGTTACACTGCAGAATTATACGCAATAAAATTAGCCCTAAAAATATAAACACTTTCCACAATACTAGCAATATAATATACTCCATGACTGCAGTGTCTCACTGCAATCATGCAGACACTGCATTCATGATTCCATGAGTGCAGTGTCTGCATTAGACAAATTTTCAATATCGCATCCCATCATAAAATAAAAATTTTCCTGCTTAAACCACCTATGAATTAAGAATCATGCAGTGATATTTTGCTGGATCCCAGGGCATTCTGGTATCACAGGTAATGAGAGAGCAGATCAGGTAGCCAAACAACCAATCAGTACAATACCATCACATTACCAAGTACCATATATAGATTATTTGAAGCGCATTAAAAAAATCTATACATTTTAGTGGTCACACACGAGCAATAAATTGCTCTAAATCAAAGAGGAACCAGCACTATGGAAATCTAGCTTCAGGCAAAACAGACAGGAAGAGGTTCTAGCAAGATTACAAATAGGGCATACACATCCAACACATATATATCTAGTCAAGGAAGATGTCCCACATTAATGCACGCATTGTACTTTACCACTTATCGTCAAGCATATACACTTAGATTGAAAGCACTATTCCTCTTTCCAAAAAAATACTTTCCTTTCACTGTCACGACTGAAAGAGCGTCTATCACTCGCCATATTATTGGAAACAATGCGAATTTAAATTAACTATTTACCTTTCTTAAGCAGATACGAATATATGATTTTCTATGATGACAAATTGGACCGAATTTTTATATAAAAACGTGTCATAGGAACAGGCACATTTTTGCCCCAGTTGCCCTTGTGCCCAAAAACACCAATACCGACAACAGATTAATATGGAAAAAAAATAGGCAGCTTTCTCGCAAGATTCCGACCATCCCTTCCACAATTCTTTTCTGGAATGGGCAGGAATTCTCTGCTCCTCTGGATATGGCAAATACCTTGGGAAAACTTTTGCCTAAGTCTCAGCGGCATCAACTTACTCTCCAGAATTCCGGCCAATATCGCACAGTTACACGCAACTTTCTAATTCGAAAGCATGTGAAATCTATACAGATGGATCAAAAACCGAGACCCAAGTAGGTGCCGCAGCAATCTTCCAGTCATTCAACACTTCTATCTCATTGCCAGTAGAATGCAATATCTTCACTGCTGAGCTCTATGCTATAAACTTAGCTCTGGATCACATTATTAAACATCTAATTCTGTCTGCTTTAATATACAGTGACTCACTTACTGCTGTCTGCCATAAATACTAATACCAACTCCTCTCACCCTGTAATAAAACAAATCCATTCTAAATCACTTATGTGTAATGAGTCGAACCAAACTGTGACATTCTGCTGGATCCCAGGGCATTCTGGGATAGCAGGAAATGAAAAAGCAGATCTTGCAGCCAAACAACCAGATACTTCTATTTTACAGAATTGTCAAGTTCCATATACCGATTTAAAACCCATCATCCGTAAAGCACGTTACAATAGCTGATAAATAATCTGGAGACGTTATCCAGGAAACAAACTCTACCAAATAAAACCAGAACCGAAGCTGTGGCTCTCCAGCTTCCGGAAAAGCAGACAAGAAGAAACAATTTTAGGAAGGCTAAGGATTGGGCATACGCACCTCACTCACCTGTATCTATTAACCAATGACAGCGCACCCCAATGTACATCACGTCAAGTACAACTGACCATTCGCCATTTGTTAGTGGACTGTCTCCACTTTCAAAACATCTGCTTAAACACGTTTAAATTATTTGCTAATACACAATCATCAATAAATTTATTGCAGATTCTTGGAGATGATCCTAATAAAGAAGAACTTTTTACTTTCCTAAATCGTATAGGAATGTATCATAAAATATAATTTATATTAATGAAGCTGATATTTCATATTCACCATCAGAAAGACACAATATGGCCCTGGTAGCCTATGTGTCGTTAAATTCCGCGACAACAGCAACATCCAGAAGGAGCAGACCTCTACTCCTTCTACATCTCATGATTAGGGCCTCGCAATGCCTTTGTGAAAAACGAACACCTTGTTATGGTCTCCATAGACACAGAAAAGGTATTTAATGCTACCTGGTGTTACGGCATTCTCAGAGACCTACATGCTCTTGGTTAAGAGGCAACCTGCCTATATTCATTAAGAACTTTTTGCGGAGTCGTTCTTTTCAAGTGTACTCGTGTTTGATAAAAAGTTGACCTTTCAAGAACATATTCGTCAACTCTGTACAAAGTGCACGAGAGGACTAAATACAGTATTCTTCGCTCTCTCTCCTCTACGCGCTGGGGAGCAGACAGGTGCACTTTACTATGTATTTATCGTGCACTTGTACGATCAAAACTAGATTACGGGTCCCAGGTATACTCCTCAGCCAGAGACAGTGTCCTTCGACGGCTGGACCCTGTCCACCATCAGGCTATCCGTATCGCTACTAGAGCATTTTGAACATCTCCTGTCCAGAGCTTATAAGTCGAAGCAAACGAACCACCGTTATCGCTTCGACGTAAGCAGTTGTCTTTAAATTATGCTTACTCTTCCACAGTGGCATGCTCACATCCCATCATGTGACTTTTTCCTTAAGTGATGGGTAAAGTCTGGGACTCCAGTGATGGGTAAAGTCTGGGACTCCATCATCTGTCTACCTGCAGCTCTATTCAGCACACTGAGCAGAGCATTCCGACTTCTTGCCAGTTTATAAACACGGCTCGAAATCAGAATCATGGGTAGGATCTGCTGTTGTCTTTCCAGACACTAATATCTCAGCAGATCCTTCCTGAATCCAGCCACCGCTGGTCCTTCGAACAGCTGTACCTGTCGTTCTGAAGTCCGACCACGCACGTGAGGCGATGCTATGGGCGATACCGAACTCTGCAGCCACACTCCTAGCGCTTCGACCTTCCTCGAGCCTCCCAATTATTTGACCCCTGGTAAAGTCATCCAGATGTTGTTTACTGCCCACTTCTTTGTCTGTAGCACTGTATGAAACCAATCGAACATCTGTAACAATTGTGCTCACCAGGCGGTAATTTTCACATAACTGATGCTTTTATCTGTTTATGTGAGCCCTCTCATTACGATTCAAATTTTTTGCGTGTGCACCAGCTTTCTACTGAACGACCACAGTTATGCAAATCACAACAGGCTGTTTCGTTTGATTTTGTGGTTGTAGCCTTTAGAAATAGTGTTGGTCCTTAAGTTTGGCACACCAATGTAGTAAGAAGGAACTATTTAAAAAAATAAACAATGCATGGAGTTAATTGTGAACGGAACCAAAGGAACAAAATAAGAGGTTTTTAAATGTATTTTTAGTGCAACCAAACAATCAATAGTTTACATCAACAGGGGCAGCCATCGCTTCAGAGAGTATGCGGCTGTTTACTAGAGTATGCGGACGTCTTTCAACAGCAACCACTTCAGAAATGCTTCCGATGTTGCCATTTTTGTTTTCAAGAATTAAAACCTTTACGTTACGAACGAAAATTTATAGTTCATAAATTACAGCACTTTTTTAAGTCACTGAAGTTCGAGCTAGCATACAATTGAACATCGAATCGTAATGAAATATCTTTTCTACAAAAGGGGGTATTCAAGCAACGATAGTCAGGAGGACATAGTAAATACATTTGGAGAATGTGCCCTATCATATACAATTGTAAAAAATTGGGTGGCAATCTAAACGAGGCAGAACTGGCATCAAAGATGAACAGTGCAGTGGACGTCTTTCAACAGCAACCACTTCAGAAAACATCAATTAAGTTCATGACATGGTGATGGATGATCGGCGAGTGACTATTAGAGCAATAGTAGAGGCTAAGGAATCTCAAATGAACGGAGCAAAACATTCTGTCAAACGAATTAGGCGTGACAAAGTTTTCTACACGATGGGTTCCCCGCCTTTTGACACTCGATAAGAAACGCACGCCTTCCATTTAAAACTTCAAAGCAGCTTTCTGCTCGTTATCGGGTAGATCCTGAAAACTTTCTGACACTGCTTCTGTGCTTCTATTCGATGACGCACAGATTTCTAAACAGGACCACATTTGGAAACACCCTGACCGCTAATATTTACTACATAAGCACATCACAAATACTGCTTCCCCTGCATTAAAAAAAATAATAAAATAAATAAATAAAATAAAATAAAATAATAATAAATAAAAAAAAAATGGGTGTTCTTTTCGCTTTCGGAATTATTTTTCTTCTAAATAGCAACTGGCTATATATTTAAAATGTGTTCTACGATTGAACACTGTTCCCATATCTGGGATGGTGCCCTCAAAACTTTGCTTAATGGGTAATTAAGAGAAGTTTTGGTGTCATTAATTAACATGACTACCCCTTTTGGGGTCAGCCATGTTAATTAATGACCCATCTCTCACAAACTCGCACCACTTTCTATCATACAGGCTTTCAGTTTCTGCTGCATACTATTCTGCTCTATAGATACTTCTATGGGTACTCATTTCTGAATTGGAATCTTTAATTCTCCCACTCTCTTCCAAACCAGACCGAACACGCGCCGAAAACCAGTCAACATCCATTAATTGCCCAACTCCAAACTCGCGGAACCAACCAACCAACAGTTTCTTTTCCTTACTTAATCCTTCTAATTCTGTTCTCCGAAACAAGCTTCCCTTCATTCACATATATTTCCCGAAAATTACAATCTTCAGGAATTCAAGGGTAATGTCAAAAAATATCTTTTGTCTTCTGAGCAATCAACCGCTGCACTAAGTACTATAGGTCCTAATACTATTAGAGGTTTTAATTTAAAAAAAAAAAAAGGTTATGTAATTATGGATGAAACATGGTTTCGTCAATACCAACCAGAGTGAAAACTGCAATGAAAACAATGGAAGCATGCTGATTCATCATCTTCAATGAAGTACACTGAGTGATCACTGAATTATGACCACCTACCTAATACTTCGTAGATCCTCCTTTTGCCTTCAGTACAGCAGCTAACCTACGGGCACTGATTCAACAAGATTTCGGAAGCGTTTGGGAGGTTTGGCCAACAAAAAGCTGTGTGTAATGAGGCTAGCAATACAGGTATGGCGGTGATTGGTGTATCCAGACGCATGATATGTCTTTCCATAGTGTTACACAAGTGCTCTATGGGATTGATATCAGCAGAGTTCGGAGACAATCGATATGCTGGAAGTCAGAACTGTGTTCCTCAAACCATTCCTGCACATCAAGTGCCTGGTTGCTCGGCGCATTGTCATCTTGGAAGCCACCATCGCCATTCTGAAAAACGTGTAACATAGCGGGGTGTACACAGTCAGCAAGCAGTTGACCATAGCGGACATCAGTGATACGTTATTCCACATGCACCAGGGGTCCAAGTTCCTGCCGGTGAAACATGCCCCACACCATACAACCGCCTCCAGCGGCCTGCACTTTTGATACCATGCATGATGGATCATGACCCTCATGTTGTTGACGCCCAATCCGTACACGACCATCCACAGTGTGGAATATATAATGCGGCTCATCCAACCAGCACACCTGCTTCCAGTCTTCTAAGTCCAACTTGCATGCTCTTTGTACCAGGCGAGTCTTTTACGCCGATGAACCTTTGTTAGGAGAAGGTGCCGTAGGGGTCGTCTGCTGGTATGGCCCATACGTGCGACGCATGGTCATGCCAGATATTGTTCCGGGTTGGCCCATGTTGTATTGGATAGTCAACTCTTCAACAGTGCTGCGCCGACTCGCCTCTACGAGTCGTTGAACCTGGCGCTCAACTCTAACATCAACCTTTCGTTGACCTTTGCAGTTTTGCCGTCGGGTCGTTGTTTGACCATTTTGACGCCAGTCTTGGTACACTTTAACCACGGCGGCTCTCAAACACCCCAGTGGGGTGTTTGAGAGCCGCCGTGGTTAAAGTGTAGCCTTTCGGAAAATAGTTCAGCCGTTTGGAAAATCAAGGCATCAGCTCGTTAAGCTCCCACAATCTGTCCTTTATTAAAGTCCGATAAATCCTTCCTTTTACCCATCACGGTCGGAATTTTACTACCTACTGAACTACTGACACCTTATCTATGCTACGTAGATCGACTAACTGCGCAATCTCGTACCTCACGTGGTCATCGGGTCGCATTCAGTTTTCATAGAGGTGGTCATAATTCAGTGATCACTCAGTGTATAAGTCCTGAAGCCTATAACTGTACTGAAGTTACTGAAGCCTATAACAGCTACAAGGTGATCTGTAATAGAGCCACAGAAAAGGTTCGACAGGCAAAGGCAGTTTATGAGAAATCACTAGCAAACAGAGCAAAGAGGGGGGGATAAAGAATTCTTCACATATATAAATGCCAAGAAGAGCAGGACAAACCAGATCGGACCTTTACGTAAGGGAAAGGGGATAGTAATAAATACACCAGCTGCCGTTGCAGATGAACTCAACAGTTATTTTGCATCGATATTTACAAATGAAAAGCCTTTTGTGGCAATGGGAAATTGTGGGAGCGAAGTTAAAAAATATGTAATTAATGATATTGAAATTTCGAAAGATTATTTAATGAAAAAACTTTCGAGCCTACAGACCAGTAAGGCTCCTGGAGTTGATGGAATATACTCTATAATCTTAAGAGAGGCGGCAAGCGAGTGCATTGAACCATTGAGGCTAATTATGCGAGCATCACTAGACTCTGGGGAGATTCCCTTGGATTGGAAAAGTGCAAATGTATCTCCCATACATAAGGGTGGCTCTAAAAGTGAAGTTGGAAATTATCGACCTGTCAGTCTGACTTCAGTAGTAGGGAAAATCATGGAGGCAATGATCAAGGGTGGAATTCAGGATCATTTGGATCGAATTGAAATTCTCAAGGATACTCAGCATGGTTTTGTAAAGGGAAAATCATGTTTAACAAATCTGGTTCGCTATTTCGAAAGGGTCACTAACGAGCTGGATTTAGGGAATAATTTCGACATTGTTTATTTAGATTTCAGCAAAGCTTTTGACTCAGTCCCACATGAGCGGTTGCTTTATAAGCTGGAACAGGTTGGAATCACTGGGAAAATTCTTAGATGGATAGAAGGATGGCTTCATGGCAGGAGACAGAGGGTTGTGATAAATGGCTATTCCTCAGATTGGGTTGATGTAAGAAGTGGGGTTCCCCAAGGATCAGTATTAGGACCATTGTTGTTTTTAATTTTCATAAACGACATTGATGAAGGGATAGAGGGCGTGATGTCTAAATTTGCAGATGACGTTAAAATTGGTAGAGTAGTTAATGATCACTGTCAAGCTGAGCTTCTTCAGAGAGACCTAGATAGACTTCAAGAATGGTCAGAAAAATGGCAGCTGTGCTTTAATCCAACAAAGTGTAAGGTATTACACCTGGGAAACAGTAATCCCCAAAAAAACTTATTCACTTGGTAGAGTTCAACTAAACCCAGTACTGGAGGAAAGGGACTTGGGTGTTACGATACGGTCAGACATGAAATTCTCTGAGCATTGTAAACAGGTTGCAAGGACGGCCCATGGTGTCCTATCGATGATCTATTGAACTTTTGCAAGTAGAGATAGGGACGTGATAATCCCATTATATAAGGCTTATGTTAGACCACACTTGGAATACTGTGTTCAAGTATGGAGACCGCACCTAAAGAAAGACATCGAGCTTCTTGAAAGGGTGCAAAGAAGGGTAACTCGCCTGGTGAGATCGGCAAAAGGGCGTCCTTATGAAGAAAGACTTCGAATATGTGGGTTGCAGAATTTGGAAACTAGACACCTTAGAGGAGATTTGATTGTGGTGTTTAAGGCTCTGAGAGGCATCAGTAAAATGAATGAGGACAAAATTTTCAAGATTATAAATGATGCTAGAACTAGGGGACATAAATTCAAGTTACGGGGGGATATGTTTAGATTGGACTGCAGGAAGTTTTATTTTAGCCAGCGAGTTATAAATTACTGGAATAAGTTGCCTACATGGGTGGTAGAGGCCGACAGTTTGGGGAAATTCAAAGGTCATCTGGATAGTACTTTCGGGTAACCTCCTCTAGACAGCAACTGATACCCAGCACCGGACACTTCCAGACATGAAACTGCAAATGGCGGACAACCCTGTCGACGCCGCTCCGTGATTCTCCATTGTGACGATCCTGGACTCTTTAATTTGAACTTTACCTATTCTCTTTTTCCTACCCACAGTCTTTCTCCAGGACTCTCACAACTGCACCTAGCACTCTTCCTGCTCCGTTTAGCCTGGGAGGATGCCTACGCTCTCATCCTCGCTACCTTGTCTGTCTTCTACTTTCCTGTCTCTTCTCCGCTCTTTCCTTGGCCCTCCCCACTCTCGCTCCTGCAAGAGTGTGGACGGCCCGTCAGATGTCTTTTACTCCCTGGTCCGGCTCCTCGTGCCAGTGGACGGATGCTGGGAGGCTCCTTCCTGGTGATCGCGCCTCCCAGTAACGAAGAGGCCAGTCAAACAACACAAACAACACACTACTCACACATAACCCAGGCCCCGGGTGCCAAGCGTTTCCGTGGCCAAGCGATTCTTGCGAGTTTATAAAGCGTTTTTCCTCCAAGTGACAGAGTTTTCCTTGTTTTTCTCTTAGAATTAAAATTTTCTGTTAAGTAGCTCTACTTACTTAAAAACACTAAGAAGAGAGCCCAGAAGAAGGCAAGTACCTTTTTCTTTAATTTAACTAGCCGTACTAACTTACTAACTCTACGCTTGGCCACCAAGCGGCACTGCTCCTGCCTCCCCGTGGCGGGGCCGGTAACCTGGGTGGTAAAGGCAAACCCCCAGGGCAAAAAGGAGCAAGCATGGATAAAAATCATTATCCAAACTTAGAGCCTTTGAGCTCAAGAGCGGAAGATTCCAACCCTGACCATGACTCAAGTCAACCTAAAAGACTGCGAAGAGAAGCAGAATGTCATGACGATTGCCCAAACTTCCTGGTGATTCATTCCCTGTCCGTCCAACCTGTGGGTAAGTTGTCACCATTCTTAATTCAGAAAATCTTGGAGTCAATTGCAGGATCACCAAAAATGGTTAAAAGACTGCAATCCGGAGACCTTCTGATAGAAACAGCCACCTCTAAACATTCTGAGCGGCTGTTAAAAACAACAACATTTGGTGGGTTGACAGTAGAAATTACTCCCCACAAAACTCTAAATTCATCAAAAGGTGTCATCAGCGAGTGGGACCTAATTACAGTCTCCGAAGAAGAACTACTCCAAGAACTCAGCAGTCAGAAAGTAGTAAATGTAAAACGGATCATGACAAAAAAAGATGGAAATCTTACTCCAACAAGATCCATCATTCTGACATTTAGCACTCCAGACTTACCATCCTGTATTAAAGCTGGTTATTTAAACTGCCGGATTCGACCATACATCCCGAATCCTGTTCGTTGCTTTAAATGTCAGAAATACGGCCATTCCCAGCAGGCTTGTCGCGGGGAAGCCACATGTCCCATCTGTGGCTCTAAAGATCACACCCAAGCGGATTGTTCAGTCAAAACTCCTGTTTGTCCAAACTGCAAAGGAAGCCATCCAGCCTTTTCCAAAACTTGTGAGCTATGGATAACAGGAAAGAAAATACAAAAATACAAAATTGAAAATAAAGTCACGTTTCCTGAGGCACGTAGACAAGTTATGTCGACCATGCCTAGTGGTCGTTCTTATGCAGCTCGAACTAGAAACTTTGTTTCTACTGCAGCTCAAACGGATGTATCAGTTCCGCCTAACACCTCTCTAGCGAATTGGCTTAAAGTTACACTTTCAACCTCTAAAAAAGATAATCCTCATAATCCTCCAAAAAAAACTAGCGAAGCCACAAATACTCCAATCAGTATCCCTACTCATACCCCATTGGTTTCGATTGAAAAAGAACAATTAAAATCTCACTCAGTCTCAAAAAAAATGGAAGCGCCTACCAATAATATGGATGTAGATGAGCTGCTACGTAATGAGGAGCCCATTCTAGAACTCCATGCAGATGACACCATGGATCTTGGACGCCCCACATTCCCAAAAAAAAGACCGGAAAAAATGTCCCACGAACAAAAAACAGTCAGACGAATCATCCTCAGCTAAAACTAAATAATGTATAACATCATACAATGGAACTGCAGAGGACTAAGTAGTCATTCTGATGACTTAAGGGATTTACTAGCTCAATTCAATCCCATAGGTGTATGCCTACAGGAAACTTTCTTGTCACCCCAAATTTCACCAAAATTCTCAAATTATGTGATATATAGACGAGACAGGAGTTCAAACTCTGCTGCTCGTGGCGGAGTAGCTATTCTTGTTAACTCTGACATTCCATCCAGGCCGATCCAATTGAGAACCACTCTAGAAGTTGTCGCAGCTCGTATTGCAGTTGGTATTTCAGTTACCATTGTTTCCATCTACATTTCACCCTCTCTACCACTTCCTCATTCAGAACTTGACAGCCTGATTTCACAACTCCCAACTCCAATTTGTCTCTTTGGTGACTTTAATGGACATCATCCATTGTGGGGGTCTGCTACAATGGATAGAAGAGGCAAATTGGTGGAGGAATTCATGAACAATAATGGTCTTAATTTACTAAATTCTGGATCTCCTACTTACATACACCTAGCAACAGGATCTGTTTCTGCAATCGACTTATCAATTTGTTCACCCTCTGTCTTTCCAATCATGACATGGTCAGTATTAACTGATCCCTTTAACAGTGATCACTTTCCAATTATTTGCTCACTACAAACAAGAGTAACTCCGAATCCTGTTCAACGATCCAACTGGCAGTTTAAAAAGGCAAATTGGGAAGGATATTCTGCCCAAATACTCTTAGACAGATGTTATGTTCAAAGACAACATATTGATAAAGTAAATACTTATATAACCAATCAGATTCTCACTGCAGCTAATGCTTCCATTCCAAAATCCACGCCTTATCACAAACACAGAAATAATTGGTGGAATACAGATTGTTTAATTGCCAAACAGGAAAAAAACCGTGCTTGGAATAATTTCCGCAAGTATCCCACCACTAGTAACCTAATTTCTTATAAAAGACTCAAAGCGAAAGCTAGACAAGTTAGGCGGAAAGCGAAACGGGATTCATGGATTGCTTTTGCCTCAACCATTACCAAAGACACGGATACACGGGTCATCTGGAAAAGAATACAGGCATTAAATGGCAAATTTTCTCGGCTGCCCTCCCCGATACTTCATTGGAGAGGGAAAGACATTTCTACTCCTGAAGAAGTTGCAAATGCATTAGCAGAATCATTTGCAAAAATCTCAGCTTCTGCCACCTATGCGTCTGCCTTTCAGAACATCAAAGCAGGTGCAGAACGGTATAAAATCAACTTCTTCACGCGCCGCTCACTGTCGTACAACCAACCATTTACATTAATAGAACTGCAAGAATCATTAAACAGATCTTCCAATAGCGCTGCAGGACCAGATGGAGTTCACTACGTTATGCTAAAGCATTTACTTGATGAAGACTTGAGAACTCTATTAATTTTTTATAATCGGATCTTCACTGAAAATGCCTATCCTTCTTCATGGCGCCATTCGTTCGTTATCGCCTTACCAAAACCAGGAAAAGATCCTTCCTGTGTTGAAAATTACAGGCCAATATCTCTTACGAGCTGCATGGGAAAAATTTTCGAAAGGATGGTTCATACTAGACTCACCTACATCCTGGAGTCAGAGAATCTTCTTCCAGAACAACAATATGGCTTTCGGAAAAACAGATCAACACTGGACGTGCTTATCAAAGCCGAATCTCATATACGCAATGCCTTTGTCATGAAACAACATCTAGTCATGGTCAATTTAGATCTTGAAAAGGCATTTGATACAACATGGCGCCATGGTATTATTAGGGACCTTTACCATCTGGGGCTTCGGGGCCATTTGCCGGAAATAATTCAAAATTTCCTGCAATTGCGCTCTTTTCAAGTCCGGTACAAAAACATCCTCTCTACATCTCACATTCAGGAAGAGGGAGTCCCACAGGGATCAATACTCAGTCCAACACTGTTTTCAATCAGAGTTAGTAGTATGACACGAGATATCCCAAAAACTGTACAAACGTATATGTATGCAGATGACCTTACCATTTCCTGTCAATCTCAAAGTATGAATACCATTGAACGGCAGCTACAACTTGCCATAACCAAAATAGAAACCTGGACTTCACTGAACGGTTACAGACTGTCAGAAAAGAAATGCACTGTCACACACTTTTGCAAGAAGCGAACTCTCCATCCCGAACCTGAACTGCAAATAAACAATACTCCAATCCCGCTTGTTAATACCGTTAAATGTCTTGGACTACTATTAGACAGCAAACTAAATTTCCAAGCTCACATCACTTATTTGAGAACTACTTGTTTAAGGCATTTGAATATACTTCGTTCTGTCTCATCTATGTCATGGGGAGCTGATCGGTGTACTTTGCTGCATCTCTATAGAAGTTTAATCCGTTCACGACTAGATTATGGTTGTCCAGTGTATGACTCTGCCAGGAGCACTACATTAAAACAGCTAAATATGATCCATCACAGTGCTCTGAGAACTGCGCTGGGAGCTTTCAGGACTTCCCCGATCCAAAGTCTATATATTGAAGCGCATGATCCCCCATTACACCTGCGTAGAAAAACACTACTGTTTCACTACGCTGCTAAGATCCAGAGTCTACCATCGCACCCAAGTTGGGAGTATCTCTATAATACTCGTTGGGATGCCTTCTACGAGAGCAAACCAAATGAAAATAGACCCGCCTCTCTCAGGATCAAAGAACTTGTTCAGACTTGGAATATCAATTTAAATGACATTTTCCAAGACACAACTACACCTGTTGCTCCTTGGACATATGTGTCTGTCTTTCAAGATACATACTTCCTCCAGTGGGGGAAAAATATACCTTCCTGCAATATCAGACAGTTACATTCAGCTCATGCTACAGACAACCATGCCTGTAAAATTTATACGGATGGTTCAAAAACTGAGAGTATGGTAGGTGCTGCGGCAGTTTTTCCTTTATTTACAAGTTCAGCCACACTACCGCTTGCTTGCAGCGTCTTCACAGCTGAATTATATGCTATTAAGTTAGCGCTTAGTAAGATAATTGAGCTCTCCATCTCATATGCCATAATTTACACAGATTCTCTTAGTGCTGTCTCTGCCATAAGGAAGAATTCCTCCATTTCTCACCCTATATTGAAACAGATTCATTCCCAGCTATTCGCTTGCAGTGTGTCCAATCAGTCAATCAGTTTTTGCTGGATCCCTGGCCATTCAGGCATTCCGGGAAATGAAACTGCTGACTTTGCCGCTAAACATCCCCAACCCGCTCTCTCACAACATCCTCAGGTTCCTTTCTCTGATTTTAAGTCGGTCATACGCAAAGCCTGCTATGATAAATGGTCACAGACCTGGAAAAGTGACCCTAACAATAAACTTTATCAGATAAAAGAAGATCCAAAGCTGTGGCTGTCTGGCTTCCGAAGAAATAGACGAGAGGAAGTGGTACTGGCAAGACTCAGAATTGGACACACTCACTATACTCATCTCTTCCTATTATTGGGGGAAAGTCCACCGCAGTGCTCATCCTGTCAGACGCAACTTACAGTCCGTCATTTCCTGGTTGATTGTCCCTTACATTCAACCATCAGGTCAAACACTTTTCAGTCACTCTCTACATTGAATATATCACCTGATTTATCTCGCATCTTAGGAAATGAAGCAAATATTGAAGAACTTTTATTATATCTAAAACATATTGGTTTGTACAGAAGCATATAATTTAATCTCTCTAACAATACGCTTTTGTGAATTAACGATGAAGAGACACAATTTGGCTGTAGTAGCCCTTGTGTCGTTAAACCGAACAACAACAACAACAACAACACACATAACCCACACTGACTGGCTTTGCTATGTTAACAGAGTATTTAACGCGGATTTGTGGGAAACCACGGGAACCGCATAACAAAAAACACTATGTCCACTATGTCCACTTTCGGGTAAGGGAAGCGCATAGGATGATAGGTTTAATTTCCTTTTTATTTATATTTTATTTTATTTATATATATATTTTTTATTTATTTATTAATTATTATTATTTAGTTATTTATTTTATTTATTTATTTATTTTGTTTTTATCATTGTTTTGTTCGGATTTTTTTTTTTTTTTTTTTTTTTTCGGCTGGTGCAGCATAAGCCATAGGCTTTCTTGCACCATGCGGCCGTTACTAATACTAATACTAAGTCACCCCCATCGGGAGGAAAGGTCAGGTCATGGTATGTCTTTTTGAATGCAAAGGGATAATAAAGATAGATTATCTTCCAAAGCGACAAAGAATAAACGGACAATACTATGCTAACTTAGTAACTAAATTACAAGTTGCAATCAAGTTTATAAAGCGTCCAGACAAACTGACTAAACATGTTTTGTTTCACCAGGATAATGCACTTATTTACATATCGAATGTTGCCACGGCTACAATTCATCAGGATGGCTACGAATTGCTGCCCACCTACCAACTCCTTAGATCTAGTCATATCCAATTTATAAAATGGGGAGGTTCTGGAAAAAGTGCACTGAATTACAAGGAGACTACATCGAAGAACAATGTACAATCAACATCAGATAATAACTGCTTCAATGTTAAGCTAGAAACTTATCAAACAACCGTAACCTTCGGAAATATAAAGAGAAAATGTATTTCTTTATTTTATTAAACTCTTTATTCTAACAAAGTAAGTACATTATGCGCATTGCAGTGAAGCATTTCACAGTCACAAGGACAGAGGTTTGTAGTTACATTCATGTATTGACTGTTCAAATTTTAAACTGAAGTTGCAGCATTGTAACAAAACTGCTAGTTTGAGAAGTTTTCATGCGCGTGCGTGAGCGCGCGCACCCACACAAAAGCACTGCCCAGTAGAGTGCACTTGCTTACAGAATTTTCGGGACAGGATGCATTAATAACTTGTGAAAAAATGTCTATGCGTTATGTGTTTAATGGCACCGAAGTAACCAGTGCTAGCCCAATAGGTCAAATATATATATAAATAAATAAAATAAAATAAATAAATATATACAGGGTGTTTCAAAAATGATGGACAATAATTTAATGGTGAAAAGTACAAACTAAAATAAGCAAAAAAGTCCCAGTGAACATCGCGCCGCAAATGAACCGTTTTCGAGATAATACACATTTTCTGTTAAGATCCGCCACTGACTATGGGAGCACTAGTTTAGCAAAAAGCTGTGAATCTAAGGGCGGTTTTATTAAACATAAGATAATAACATTTTTAATTTTTGGTTTCAATACCACAGGAATTTATAGATGTTCTTTCTAACACCCTTTCTTCAGCAACAGGTGTTATGCTTCTGGGCCTATCTGCTCGTACTCCATGTGCGAAGCGCCCATGTTCTCTAAGGCGTTGATATACCCTGATGAATGTGCGCCCCTGTTGGGCTGCCTTCGGCAGGGAAATGCTTGTTGGTACAAACGTGCAGCCTCAAGCGCATTGCCGTTGGCTTTACCATACATGAAGTGCATGTCCGCATACTCTTCGTTGCTGTAACCTTTTTCCATGTTGACTATCCTTTGACAAGTACTAGTATGCCTGCTATGTCTCAGAGCATTGAGAGAGGGGAAACAGAGAAAATGGGCATAACCTAACCTAAACAAACAAATCAGTGGTGGATCCCAACTCTGTACAGTTCACCTTGTCAGTGGCGGATCCCAACTAGAAATGTGCAATATCTCGAAAACGATACACTTAAGGACCCATGTTTACTAGGCTTTTTTTACATATTGTAGTCTGTACAGTTCTCCTTTAAATTATTGCCCATCACTTTTGAAACACCCTGTATATAAGCATTCAAACATATTTTACATTTTTTATGATCCCCGCAGATTTCTGTGGGATAGAATTGGAGATACTGTACAAATTTGTACTAGGAATTTCAATTGGGTTTACAACCTTCTCAAAGATCATTAAAATAAACTGAAAATGTGGCGTTCATTCGATTTTTTCTTCTCGAGTACATCAAAAATTATACATTATTGAGTGGAAATATTATGACCAGCCATCTAATAGCGTTATGGGCCGCCATTCGCCGTGACAAACGCTTGCACCCAGCTTGGCATTGACTTCACGAGAACGCGGAAGGTGTCCTCAGGTATCTCTATCAAAAGTCCCCATCAGATGCAAGTGATGTCAATGAACCATTCCCAAAACCGCGATACCATCGCCGCCGGCCTGTTTTCGTCCAACCATGCAGTCTAGTTGCGGCTGTTCACCTGCTCGCCATCGAATACGCACCAGCATGATACAGCTGTACCCTGGATTCATCAGACCAGGCTAATCTTTTGTCCAGTTGTCCAATGTTCAGGAACGGTGTTCTCGTGCCCACTGCAAGCGGAATTGTCAATGACGGTCAGTCAACACGGGCACATGAACGGGCCTCTACGCCAGAGCGTTGCTCGATCGTGTGCTCGGAAACGTTTCCAAGCTCAGAGAAACTCCATCAGGTCCTTCCCTTTCCCCACTGCATGGGCTTCGTACTGAAGAACTGACAGACATTGCCGTGCAGGCGCTATATATGCTCCGCAGTCGGTGATGTCACTCCTAAGTGCTGCGGGATCAGTCCACTCGTACAGACAGGGGATAGTAATAATGTTTTGGTTTATGAGTGTATATAAGTTTCCGTAGGGAAGAAATTGCTGGAGTTATGGAATTATCTCAAAACCTTCCCAGGAACTAACAGAAGTTAATTGGAAAATTTGGTATCGATCCGATTTTTCCTTGTTGAGTGATTCCCAAACATCCGAAACATACTTCCATTTATATACTCGTATATGGAAATAAATCTAAATTTTATAAAAAAAATAATTCCTGATTTTCTATAGGATTAATATTAATAATTGGTTACGGTGGCTACTAGACAGAAGACTACATTTCACATCGGCAACTCTAGATTAGAGAATATCCAGAAACTTCTTCAAAAGAACGTTGGCACTCATGAACAAGTTTGATCTGGATACGGCTGTAAACAGAATGAGTTTTATAGACCTATTTGTAGTAGGTTGACTGGCTGACGGACGAGTTCTGGGTTAAAAATGCCTTCATTAATTCGTTTGTATGTGGTGATGTCTCCTGCAGCTACCTCTGCGATTTTCTTCATGGCACTGGACTCGATGTCATGAATACCATGGAACATGTCATGGAACATACGATGTCATGGAACAGGACCAGGGTATGTCTGCCAGGGGCAAAGGTTGATGACGTTGTAGAGCGGATATCATCTTTCAAGGGCACAAAAGGTGATATAGTTGTACACGTTGGCACTAATGATATTAAGAGTAGGAGACCGGCAGAATTACTCAACAAGTACAGGTCACTGTTGAAAAAAAGCCGAGAATTAGGGTTGAATTTGAAAGTGTCTGCAATTCTGCCCAGACACGATAGGAGGGAGTATATGATGAGAGCCTTGTCGATCAATTCGGCCCTGGAAAGATTGTGCAAGGCTCAAGGGGTAGAATTTTTTTCAGCCTGGACTGTACTTGTTAACAGGAGAGATTGCTTCTACAGGGATGGGATACACTTAAATAGAAAGGGTGCAAGAATATTTGCTGATGCTATCGAGGCAGTGTTAGGTGGGTCGGAAAACTGTTAGCTTGGGGGGGATACAAAGACTAATAGTTTAACAGTAACTGCAGGCAGAGGTGAAGGTGATTCTTGCACAACTTCTATTAGAATAAGAAGCGACCTGGGAGCGAGGGGTGTTGGGGGTTCAGGGACGGATGGCAGTCATCCTGGAATACTTGGGTATATGGGATGTGTTAGAGTAACAAGGAATAGGCATAGGAGCATGTATGCTTGCATGTATACCAATGCTAGAAGTATAGTAAATAAATTTGATGAATTTGAAGTGTTGGTCAAGACATCAAAGGCGGATATTGTTGGGATAGCAGAGACGTGGTGTCACAAAGATATAAGGAATGCAGAACTGGAATTTGGGGAGTACAATGTGTACAGAAAGGATAGACAGGACAGAAAGGGAGGAGGTGTTATGCTGTTAATTAAGAAAAACATAAAATCAAAAGAAGTGCATCCAGTTGATATAGATGGACAGTGCACTGTTGAGTCAGTTTGGTGTGACATAAGCACTGCAAAAGCAAAGATAAGAGTAGGAGTGTGTTATAGGCCTAATGACTCGAATTAGTACAATGAACAATTGTACAGAGAAATAGAGTGGGCCAGTAAATCAGAATGTCTTATAATGGGGGATTTTAACTTCCCAGATATTGACTGGAACTTGTGGGTTGGTCACTCACACACTAATCAGACTTTTGTGGATTTATTGGATGATTGTTTTCTGCAGCAGCATGTTCGAGAGGCAACCAGAGAAAGTAATACTCTTGATCTGGTTATCAGCAGTGATCATTCGTGTATTAAGAATTTGCAGATAAAGGAACCACTAGGTGGCAGTGATCACAGTGTGCTGAAGTGGGATTTACTCAAAGAAGTAACTACCGTCAGGGGTAAAGGAAAGGGTTTTTGCTTCCGTAAAGGGGAGTACAGTGGTCTCAGACAGTTTTTAAATTCTGTACAGTGGGATCGACTGACGATGTTACAAACAGTAAATTCTAAGTGGGAAGCATTCAAGGAATTAATCGTGGAAGCTACTAGACTTTTCATACCGATGAAGAAATATTGTTCAAGGTTTAGGCCTAAAATGGTTATCAAATGAACTAATGAGACTCATGACAGAGAAGAAAAATGCATGGGATGCATATAAATTATCAGGCGACGCAGAAGCCTGTAGCAGATATAAGCTAGTCTGTAATCAGGTCACAAAGGAGGTTCGGCAGGCAAAGGCGGATTACGAGAAATCTTTGGCAAAAGATGCTAAGAAAAACAGCAAGGATTTCTTTACTTATATAAACTCTAAAAGGAAGGGGCTGAATATGATTGGTCCACTTGACATCGATGGTTCGACTGTTGATGATCCTGCTCAGATAGCAAACAAACTGAATGAGTATTTTGCATCTACATTCACACGTGAGGAATCATTACAGTTTGAAAATGGAAGAAGGTTATCAAATTGTAGCAGTGTGCTTAATGATTTTGTAATAACTGAGAGCAAAGTGGAGGAGAAATTGTTGAAGTTAAACATAAGAAAGGCACCTGGGGCGGATGGGATCTATCCAGTTATATTAAAGGAGGCGGCAAAGCAACTAAGCAAACCCTTAGCCATAATTATGAGAGCATCCTTGGATTCAGGGGAGGTTCCCACGGACTGGAGATGTGCAAATGTATCCCCAATTCACAAAGGAGGTTCGAAGGGTGACACGAATAATTACAGACCAGTTAGTTTAACTTCTGTTCCGGGTAAAATAATGGAGTCACTGGTTAAAGATGAATTGCAGGATCATCTAGACAAGACTGCAGCAATAATTCAGACACAGCATGGGTTTGTTAAGGGAAAGTCTTGTCTGACAAATTTGATTGGTTATTATGATGTGGTCACAAAGGAACTGGATGCAAAAAATAATTTTGATATCATATACTTGGATTTCAGGAAAGCTTTTGACACTGTTGCGCATGGAAGACTACTGTACAAATTGGAGCAGAACGGTATTAAGGGTAAGTTGCTACAATGGATAAAAGGATGGTTAAGTGGGAGAAGACAGAGGGTGGTAATCAATGGGTGCTGCTCTTCGTGGACTAATGTTATTAGTGGAGTCCCACAGGGTTCGGTGTTGGGTCCACTGTTGTTTTGTATATTTATCAATGATATTGATGAAGGTATATCAGGCTTAATGTCGAAGTTTGCAGATGACACGAAGGTTGGCAGGGTTGTTAATGACAGTAATGGCAGTGTGCTACTGCAACAGGATCTAGATAATTTGGGCAGATGGGCTAAGAAGTGGCAACTGAAGTTTAACCTTGACAAATGCAAAGTACTGCATATGGGTAGAAGTAACCCCAGAGAAACGTACCAACTGTGTGGTACTACACTTAAGGTGGTAGAAAATGAAAAAGACCTGGGAGTAATTGTGCAGTCAGATATGAAGTTTTCTGAGCAATGTAGACAGGCTGCTAGGGCAGGTCATGGGGTTTTGTCAATGATATATAGGAATTTTGCTAGCAGGGAAAAGGAGGTGATTGTCCCTCTGTATAAGGCAATGGTCAGGCCACGCCTTGAGTACTGCGTACAGGTCTGGAGGCCTCATTTTAGGAAGGATGTAGATTTGCTTGAGCGTGTACAGAGAAGAGCAACACGATTGGTGAGGGGAATGAAGAGATCCTCTTACCAAGAGAGGCTTAAGTTCTGCAAATTGCAGTGGCTGGAGACTAGGCACCTGCGCGGTGATCTGATTGAGGTCTATAAGGCCTTGAATGGGTTGAGCACGCTGAATTCTGATGGGATCCTCCCACTTGTTCAGAATACGAACCTACGGGGACATAAGTTCAAATTAAGAAAGGATAGATGTAGAATAGATGTGCGGAAATTTGCCTTTAGCCAGCGGGTGGTTAATTGCTGGAACAAACTTCCATCTGTCGTTGTGGAAGTTGATAGGTTAAATAAATTTAAGGAGGAACTGGACAGGCAATTGGAGGGTATGGTGTGATTTTTTTTTTTTTTTTTTTGGCTGATGCTGCATAAGCTCCTACACTTGCTTTCTTGCATCAAGTGCCACTACTACTACTACTACCTTTTTTATTTCTTTGAATTGGAATTTTCCCGTTTGAATGAACTTTCATTGTACAAAGTGTGTTATTCTACTATTTATTTTTATGCTTTGTACAATCTTTGTTCTGTTATCTTTTTCTGCTCTGTTATACACTTTAACTTGGGGCATGCCTATTGTGTATATTATCTGTTAAAAAAAAAATAAAATGATTGTTTTCACCCTTAATACAACTTCAACAGTCATATGAAGGGTGAAAACAAAATTATTGAAATACATTTCATTCGCGAAATAAAAGCGATAAAGTACAAAGTTACCTATTAGTAACTTTGTACTTTAGTGACACAAATTGTGACAATTAAGTTTAAATAATAATAAGTTATCGAAACAAAAGTTTTAAATACTTTTGAGTTATTTTGTAAAGCATGTGAGCTTGGGAGCATTCAAATGGAATTGACAGATTACTGCCACGTTTAGAACTTCCGTTTACTGAAGGAAAACCTATTTCTCTCTAAACAGCCAGAAGCAGAATATTTTATCTAAATAGGAATGGGGCAGCGTCGCCGAATTTATGGATGCTCATTGGCGTCAGTCGGATATCCTTTTGTGCTGACTTGATGCCCTACGAATACTAAACAAGGCAAAGGCCATACTGTATTCCACGCACAGTCACTTATCTTCTAGCGATCGCTGGAACTTCATTCAACATAGCCAACTTTCAAGCGTGACGGCCAGATTTTCTTATTTTTTTGGGTTTAGATAATACTTTAAAAATAAAGTTTTAAGTCCCATTTAAAAAAAAAAAAAACCTTATAACTATATGAAGATCAAACTACTGTGATTTCAAAGTTGCAGTCTCTGCAATTTTGAAGTTCTGAAAAACTGAATTTCACATTCGGTATTAATCAGGTACTCAGCTTGGAAAACTGTAAGTCGATTCCGTTTTTAGATTTGATACATAATTCAACCTGGATATCAGTTGAACAAATTGCAAATATAGGTTTCGATAACCACGAAAGATTGGTTGAAGCAATTTTTGTGTAGCAGATTAGCTTGGCTTCGGTATTGGTTGATGGGAAGAAGTTGTCTATCTTTAGCTTGCGAGCTAGAGTTTCCCTTTGGGACGACCATGTTGTTCATATCACAATAATCTCTCACCCAGGCTTTTCGATGGAGAGATTGAGCGGCAACTCTATGCGGATGATATGAAAATTTATAGGGTTATTGGTACTCCTCACGCAATTCAGCCAAGGGGGATGCTCGTATAAGAGCGGATTGCTGGATGCAAGTTAATTATATGCAAACTGGCTTTCGTGCGATTAGAGTTTGTCATTGCTATTCTACGAGAATAGGGTGGGCTTTGGTTCTGGTTGATCATTTTGTTGGCGCAGCGAGGATTGCGACGAAGGAATTACAAGGTTGTCAAGATAATACTGAGGGTGGATTCACCCCATCTTTGTATATCAGACACTATTTCTAAATCTGTGGGATGTCCGGCTTTATCGAACAAAACGTTTTCCTAATGACTTGATTACTGATACAATTTTGCTGAAATTGTTCGTGCGGCTTGCAGTGCTTATTTTGGATTACTCCTATGTAGTATGGGCTCCTCATCAGAAATGGGCGTATCATCGCAGTAATTACAAGAGGTTATGTAATAAGTTTTACTTCATCCCTATTTGTATAAAGTTATTGCATCGAATTAAGTTTTTATTTTATTTATAAGCTTGATAATTATGGTGTATATTCTACTTTTCTTTTGCATTTAACAATGCATCACTTCTAGGTTCTCTAAGTGATGCTGGTGAACAGTGATATTTTATCCCACACTACCATCTAAGCATGTTCTTAAGAAACATGCTGGGATGGTGATACATTGACCAAAATTAGTAGCTAAACTTTAAATGAAAAAAATTAACACTGTTATATTATGACGTATCTATTGCCTCAGGGAAGTCCAAAGACGCATATTTCGGATTTTCTACTACGTCCACTTAGTGTGAAAATAAAGAGTTTTTACGTCTTATAGATTCTGCAAAACTAGTCAGGTGAAGTTCAAAGATCTGTCGAAGCGTTTCTTTCGTTCTATATTTGAAAACTATATTACTATGCCAAGTGAACTTTTCCTCACATTTTGTCCACCATCTCATTTGTAATATTGTGACTCCCTTACTGCATCTTCACCAACAGGACATTTATTGCACTTCCATCCTTCCTTTGCTAACCTGTTTCCGTTACTTATAGATTTGGAAATCAGAATTCATTTTACCGCTTAGGGAAGCTTTCTTTCTAACCCCCCCCCCCAATCAGCTTTCTTTTATATTTATGAACACAGATACCCAGAAGAGGAAAGGCAAAAGAGGGGGAAGGAATAAAAGAGACTATTTGTTTTCGGAATTATGGAACGGAGAGTCCCGAGCCGCTAGAGTTCAGTCGATACATCAGAATGGAAAGAGAAATGGCAATTATGTTTGCCATGGTGCAATGATAACAGAACTCTAGAAGGGGTTGAATCAGATTGGTCCACTTGACATCGATGGTTCGACTGTTGAGGATCCAGCTGAGGCAGCTGATAAACAATGAGTATTTTGCATCTACATTCACATATGACGAATTCTGTAGGGAAGTAGAGGCCAGGGCTTATCAAAATCTAGCAGAGAGCTAAATGATTTTCTAATAACTGAGAGTAAAGTGGAGGAGAAATTGTTAAAGTTAAACGCAAAAAAGTCACATGGGATGGATAGGAGCTATCCAGTTGTATTAAAGGAGGCAACAAAGGAAATCAGCAAACCCTTAGCCATAATTATGAGATCTTCCTTGGACTCAGAGGAGGTCCCCATGGATGGGAGACGTGCAATTAGTAATTACAGACCTGTTAGCTTAACTTCTGTCCCGGGGTAGGGATTTTAATAATCTGGATGAACCATCTACACTCAGTCAGATTTTAGGTGACAGAGACAACATGTCTGACGTTTTTAACTTTTTACACTCAATCAGTTTATACAGAAAGATTTAAGTTTATATTTTTTATTTACCTTTAAAACGGAGTATATCATGTTTACCTTCTTGACGTGGTAGCCAGTTTATAGGCTACCACATTTTTTGTATCGGCTTTAATTTTGACTTGGCGCATCATGGCCTTAGTTGTCCGTGCGCCATTAAACACTAAACCAACCAACTGTTCCGGGGAAAATAATGGAATCGCTGGTTAAAGATGCATTGCAGGATCATCTAGACAAGACTGCAGTAATAATTCTGACACAGCATGGATTTGTTAAGGGAAGTCTTGTCTGACCAATTTGATTGGATACTACGATGTGGTCACAAAGGAACAGGATGCAAAAAATAATTTTGATATCATATACTTGGATTTTAGGAAAGCTTTTGATACTGTTGCACATGGAAGACTACTGTACAAATTGAAGCAGTATGGCATTAAGGACAAGTTGCTTCAATGAATAAAAGGATGGTTGAGCAGGAGATGACAGAGAGTGGTAATCAATGGACACTGCTCTTCGTGGACTAATGTTATTATTGGAGTCCCTCAGGATTCGGTGTTGGGACATTTTTGTTTTGTATATTTATCAATGGAATTGGAAATATATCAGGCTTAATGTCGAAATTTGCAGATGATACAAAGGTTGGCAGGATTGTTAATGACAGTATGCTACTATTTAACTCTCTGCACATAGCTACCGAAAAACTGGGGATGCAACATACCGGAAAGAGATCTTCCAGGATTCTTATAGATTTACCGAAATATGAATCGGCTGTAAAGTGGCTAACATACCAAAGAACTGTGAGTAAAAGTGAAACTTTCTGCTTTATGCTGCTGACGTTCCTAACGGTTGTGTAAATATATAAGATATATATGAAATTACTGAATTGTAATATATAATTTGTATAATGTATGTACAGAATCATTAATGTGTAAATACTGTATATACTGTATTAAGTATAAAATGTGTATACTGTATAATATTTCGGGACGAGACTACGTGATCAGTATATGTAACCCACTGCCCGTAGTATTTTGTACCCTGACACGTAATTAGCACCCTCCTGGCACTTGGCCGTCCCGGGGTGGTTTCCTTTTGTGAAATAAACAAATAATAATAATTATAACAATAATACTGCAACAGGATCTAGAAAAGTTGGGCAAATGAGCTGAGAAGTGGCAACTGAAGTTTAATATTAACAAATGCAAAGTACTGCATAAGCCCAGAGTAGCAGTAACCCCAGAGAAATGTACCAACTGTGCGGTACTACACTCGGGGTAGTGGAGAATGAAAAAAACCTGAAGTTATTGTGCAGTCAGATATGAAATTTTCTGAGCAGTGCAGACAGGCTACAAGAGTAACACATGATGTTTTGTCAATGATATACAGGAATTTTGCTGGCAGGAATAAGGAGGTGATTATCCGCTTGTATAAGCCAATAGTCAGGCCACGCCTTGAGTACTGTATACAGGTCTGGACGCCTCATTTTAGGAAGGATGTAGAGCTGTTGGAACGAGTACAGAGAAGGGCAACGAGATTGGTGAATGGAACAAAGAGTTACCCTTACCAAGAAAGGCTTAAGTTATGCAAATTGCAGCGTCTGGAGACTAGGCACCTGCGAAGTGATCTGATTGAGGAGTATAAGGCCTTGAATGGTTTGAGCAAGCTCAATGCTGATGGTATTTTTCCCTCTTGCTAAGATTACTCACCTGAGGGGACATAAATTCAAATTGAGGAAAGAAAGACAGTTGTAGAATAGATGTGAGGAAATTTCCTTTAGCCAGCAGGTGGTTTATTGTCGGAACAAATTTTCATCTGTCGTAGTGGAGGTCGACAACTTAAATAAGTTCAAGGCAGAACTATTTGGAGTGAATGGATGGGTGAAATGGGAAGGGTTTTTTTTTTTTTTTTTAGGCTGATGCTATATAAGCTTGCTTTCTTGCATCATATGTCTCTACTAATGCTAACATTGTTTGCCATTATACACAGTTTTTACTAGTTAAACGATTTAACATATTAAATAAGTGTACGTTGTCTACAGCCAATAAATAAAAAATCAGATAATAGTAAAACTATGCAATACTTACCCAGATAGACTGATGACATCTTTGTCGGGACGTTTTCATCAAGATAAGTACAACCAAGAGTATAAAAAGGGGCTGCTCCTGCGCCATGCAACAGCTGTCCAAGAAAAAATATGTATTTATAATTGGATAAAGAGGACAGGGGCTCAGTATTACACGTAGACATATTGTTCCACTGTAATCCACTGGGACATACGTCTTCTTGCTCTTTACTGAACTCATAGGGACCGGCGAGAAAGTGGGGAAGGGAAAAAACAAAAGATCCTAACCCTAAGATCAATACACCTGTTCCTATAAAAAGTGGTTTGCTACGAGTACCACCTAGATAGCTGACGGGTATAAGGCACAGAAAGGAAGCGATATCGTAACCGCCAGCGATTAATCCTGATTCCGTGCTTCGAAGATGGTAACGCTTTTCAATAGTGGTAATAACAACATTAATGAATCCGTTAACTATGAGTCCTTGTAAGAATCCTGCCCAACATAACCAGGCCAAAACCCACTGAGGCGTACGAAACCGCTGAAGGCAAGAAGGATGGAAGCGTCCCCAACCACATTTTCCGCCATCATCAGCGCAGTCATTGGGATTATAGCGATTATTCTGTGTTTGAAGAGACATCATATGATCTGCAACACAATCTCCGAGTGCGTGGTTGTTCGCGTGAGATACAAGAGGCTCATGGCTGTGTGATTCGTGCATATCATTAGGGTAACCATCAGTCATCGACGAGAGACGTGGCAGCTGCCCCATAGCGCTGTTCTTGACGATGGTCATCGTGGAAAGAAACGTCGTGTGCAAAACACCATATATAAATAAGTAGATCTTGAATTATTTCTTCCTTGTGTTTTCCTGTAAGATAAAACAAACAACTAGCTTTAATATCATATTCTGATACTAAAAAAGTAAATAGGACATATAACCTGATTTACGAAAAGAAATTAATAAAAATGAAATAAGCGATATATACTACCAGTTAAAATTAACCTTAAAGGAAATTTTCAATGACTATTAGGCCTATATAATTTCAAGAAAGTTAAACAAGCCATCGAAATAATGTAAGAGAGATTTAAACAGACTGAATGTCCTTGAGCAACTTAAGTCACGGACTTTACTCCGTTTGACTCCCTCCCTCCCTGTTTTTACCAGGGAAATCGTTAAATCTCACCGTTACTTGACCTCCCAAAGACAGGAAATGAAGGGGTGGATCTTTGCACTCATGAAACTTATTTCAGGAGTGTAAAGATCAATGTGAACATGTTAAGAAGGTTTCAAACTTCAAACTTAAAATGTATCGAAAGACACCTTTGGGATAATAAATCGAATATTCACTGCAATTTGCAATCTATCCAATGGTGAAGAAAGTTTGTGCAACATTTTAGAATAAAGAGAAACCCCATAAAGTAGGTACAGGTATTAGTTTAGTATTAACCCCGCATAACTGAAAATTTAAATAGTTACTATGTATACGAGAGGTGGTCAAAAAGTTCTTAGCAAAGGGTATATAAAAAATATATTAATAAATTAGTATGCTGTTTTGATATAACATGTCTTATAAAATAACATAAAAAATATATGTCTGTCACTGTCTTATGCAGATTCTAAAATTTAATTTTTTATTTTGGTAAATGAAAGAAGAAGAAATATCCAGCAAATCGTACATCATTCAGTAATGAAATTTTTGACCAAAGAGCTGAAGAAATCTATGAAATAATGACTACAGTGTTTGGGAAAGTTGTGCTATTGTTGCAAGATTTTCGACAGAGTTCAAAAGCGGATGGGAGTCAGTTGAGGATGATCCAAAGTCTGGTAGGCTACCTGACGCAATCAGTTCTGAAAAAATTGCCATCGTTAAACAAAACAATTTAGAACATAGAATTAAAGTATCCGAACTTTTTCGAGTTCGGACACTAATTTTTAAAATATACCCCCTTGGAAGCTTAACAATAATATATGATTATTTGGGAATGCCAAAAGATTGTTCAAGACAGTTCCCAAGAAACCATTCCATTTATGACAAACATCAGAGGGTAGAGTCATCAAATGAGAATTTAAAATTAATTCCTGCTGATAGATAGATTTTTTCCTATCTATCAGCAGGCGATGAAACTTAGCTACATCCTGAATTCAAATTAGACAGCGTGTAGTTCAAGCACTAGGGAAAAGTGTTGGCTTTAATTTTCCGGGACACAAAAGGATTGTTAATTGATTACCTTCGACATGACAATGAACCTGTGTGCAAAGCCGGGTTGCACAAGTAAAATTAATGAATGTGGATTTGAACAATTTAACTACCTTCCGTATAGCCTAGATTTGGCCCCAAATGACTATTTGTTCAGAAACCTCAACTCCAATCTTAAAATGATTTTAAAGATGTTGAAGAGTTATGTCAGTGTATGTGTAAGAGTTACATTTTGAAGAATTAAATTAAAAGCATTGCAGATTAAATACAATAAGTGTATTGAACTTCGGGGTGAATACATTGAAAAAAAACTAACTAATTTTGTATGTCTTTTATACTCCGTTCTCAGAACTTTGAGAACGGAGTATAAATGAGAGTTTCTAATACATACGTATTAGAAACTCTGAAATAAAATTAAACAATAAAAAAATATGCTTTTATTAACCTTGACTTTATTGGTTGATACATAGCGCATAATTAGCTGGAGATAATTATAATTTACAGTGAACGTATAGTGGTATTCAGGTACCAGTCAAAAATTTTGTGTCCATTAAATCCGAAGTTTGTTAAATGGAGGTCCGTGACATCAAGGGCTTACTGTACATGCTCGGCGACTGAGAAACTTCTGTGAATGTGGGATACAAAAGATATCATCACTGATTTTCTTAGGGAGCAGAAGAATTTTTGCATACTATGGCAGGATAAAGAGGTTAACAACTCAATGACATTGTTTCCACTAACACAATGAATATTCTGAGCGATTTTAAATGGAAAGTGTTCCCTTTTAAATGAAAAGTGCCAAACCCTTTAAGGTTTGCATCATTAAAAAAGTTCTTAGAAGGTAAAAAAATAAATAAAATAAAAATAAAACAATGAGGAAGAAACCGTAAAATTGTAGTTTTGGCAACAACCATAAAGTTTTTGCAGAAGTTAGCAGAAAGATGGCAGGAACAGATAAGGAAGAAAACTATCTCAAGAAGTAACAAAATTTGTATTATTAATGATAAATCAAATTTTATAAGATTCTCATTCGCCCTCCTCGTATATAAACTAGAAACACAAGACTCAGATAATTTTGAAGCTATAAAAAAACTACCAAATTTTGGAAGAGAATGTTATTCATTTGAATAATTTTTTTGTTTGAGATCCACCCATATATGCAACTGCAAAGGGCGATTTTTTTGAGTAATCTTGTTTTACTTCCTCTTCTACGATTTTAGAAATAACCTCATAAATTTTCATTATTAAATCGTAATTCTTGCATCAACGCTATTGCTAGAGGATTTGCGATAGTCAGTTCAACAGAGATTACGATATTGCGGAGTAGAAAGCATAACTTCCGAAATGGAAGAGAAATTTGATTATCAAGGCATATGAGGTTTTCGCTAGAACGATTTTTAACTGTATTGTTTTTATAAATACCTCTGAGCAGAAGAAGAGGGAGTGATGTTTGTGTAACAAGGGTTGTGGAGTGAGTAGGAAGGAGGGAGATTTCTCGGGTCAACACACTCTATTCTAACTATTCATCAAGATGGTATTAGCATAGCATAGCACCGCCCCCGGAAATCGATATGAACCATGGTGCGTGCGAGGATAGTGTACACATGAAGGCAGAATCTGAAATGCTATTGGCTCTTCCTGAAGTATAACACCAGCAGAGGTTCTTCATCTGTGACTGATGTGTTTTAATTAAATCGGTATTTCTACCAAGTGCGATATTCACACGACAACACACACGATGTCAGCTGTCAGGACACTTTACCGTAAGCGAGAAGGAGTAAAAGTAGTTAAAAAGATACATGAAGCAATTATCACGCGGATGATTTTCGTAAGTTTGCACAATGGAACCTATTCACGCATTCTCCTGGCGCAAACAATATTTTTCACTTTATTAACTACTTTAAATGGAGACCTAACTTTCCAGGATAAATGGCACAAGGAAATATTAGGTTAAAGCCGCTGTTATAAATACATAACTCGCATTTTCCTTAGTACAAACTATGGAAAAATAATGTGGGGTAAAAGGTCAACAAATAAATTTTATCATTTCAAAGAATGCATCGTAGAATGAATTGCATCAGAGAGACGGGTACAGATGAGTATTGAATGTGTAGGCTCAAATGAGAGAAATTTCTTTTATTATCCCAATAGCAAAAGTGAAAACTATCTTTTCAATCTCGTTTACTGTGTTCAGATTTTAAATTCCGAGCAATGCTGGCAGTGGAATTCTCTATTCAAACAAAGATGGGCTTGATAATTTTCAGCACTGAAATTAATTTCCACAGAAAATTCAGATTCTTCTGCAGAGGCGCACAAAGTTTAAGAGAGATGTCTATAAGATTCCAAAGTGAATTCTGGAAATTCGAGTAATGACAGCTTTCTTGGAATAAACGGAGGACGTATGGCACTAAAATCATGCAATTTGTAATCATTCCAAATCATCCAGTATGACAGTTAGGAAAAATCCCGAAAAGACCTTTCCGTGTTTTATAAATGACCGTAATTTGTATTTGATTATTAAGTAAACGTTTACTTAATCATCAAGGTGCACTATAGCTCCAGATTGTGCCATTAAACCTCCATAACACACACACACACAATCAATACTGTACGTTTATCATATACTCGTACCTGTTAGAGTTCGAATAAGACCATTTAGTGTCAGCATATCGTGTACCTAAATTGCTAGTATTCTTTTTTCGGTTCGTCTGTGTTTTTCGGGATGAGAAACGAGTTTCTGGGAAGAAAAATCACTCAAAGTTCTCCTGAGAACGACCAACTCGGCTATGATGTGAAAGATATCTTCCTAGTCCCAACCTCAAATACGAGTACATCTCAATTTGAACCAGCGATAGGAATCGAACACAAATTATTTAGTTCCTCATGATGATTAAGTCCCCTGCATTATTAAAAAAAACAAAAACAAAAAAAAAACTTAACAAGTCAGTCCGTTGGACAGCAGCGAGATGAGTGAAAAAACAAGCGCGGCAGTGGTGATCCAACTCATTGACTTCCTTGCACTGTAAATAACCCTATAATTAAAATTCATACACGACCACGAACTGGAAAATTTACGAAATGTATTATAATCATCGATAAAGATCTTTGATATTTTAGAATTATAAGTCCTGTTTAATGTGAACACGAAAGAAAATAAGACTAAAAAAAAAAAATCGAGATTTCCTAGGGGGATGTGGCTCCCCTGAGTACTCGAAATATAGTATAACAAAAATCGAACATGTGGTATTTCAATATTGTTTGTTTAGTTTACCCCTTAAAATTCAACTTTTTTTTTTTGCTGAGATACCTTTTACAGTTTTCTCAAAGAATACTGTACTACCTATTTTTTTTCTATGAGATTAATGTCCCTAAGTACATTTTTCAGATAATATGATTACAATATCGATGACTGACAAACTAGCCTGAAGACGTGATTTAGACAAATAAATTTACCATATAAACATTAAAAATTTATAGAAGTTTTTTTAATAAAGTCCATTTTTTATTCCTGAAAGGACTTCGTGTGCGCGTGCCGCCAATTGAATACCAATGCTAGCAGACACAACCCAAACTCGACTGCCCCTTAATGTTCTTTAGCTGAAATAAGGGGCTTATGCCTATATGCGACCTACGTGAGTTTACACAAACTAACCTGAACTGATTCGTGGTTTGAGTCGGGAGAAACCCACATATTTAAATCCACGTGATAACACAAAATATGGTAAGATTCTTGTAGTCTTTGTCTTACAAACTCCACTGACTCTGAGTAGTTGTCCAAGAGTATAAACAGAAAATTTATTTTTATTTTATTTGAAGTTAATCTTTCTTCAGCAAATGAGTACGAAAACAATCATACAAAGAGTTCTTTTAACTCTCATGGCTAACAGTGGTTAGAATAACTTCTTTTCCACACCGAGTGGAAAAGACCCAGATTCAAATCCTGTCGCTAGAGAAAATTTTTTTCCGTATTGTGGTCGAGTTAGTTGATTTTATGTGAGGGTTGCATGATTTTTCTCTCCAGAATTTTTTTAAAGTAAAATAGGCAAGCCGATTACAGAATACACCAATTTAGAGGCATTACTGTATCATATCCTAACGGCCTTTGCTGCCTCGGCGCTAATTCTAAAAACCAACCAACGAACAACGTTATTTTGGTTTTCCTGATCTACCATTTCTATGGGAAAGACATATATATAAAACTGAAAAATATTTATAAAGAGAAATTAAACCATCCCATGGTTGTTCAGACCTTCATGAGTTATACCGCAGCTTAAACAAAAACTACGCGTTTATCTACGGTATGTTTCGCATACCCTTCTCTCCCTTTTCCTAGCAGATTAAAAATAGGCTTTCTTCCTCTTAGAGACTCAAGGACCACTGAACTAACCTTGATTAAGGTTCCTGCAGCCTATTTCAGGCATAACAGGAAATCATACATGCCATTTCGATGCTACACGATATGAGGTGAGGGGAGGGGAGGAGAGGGGAGGGGGAGACAGATAGGCAAATTGTTCTGCACGTTCCTTTAATCTCTTTCCCTTCATAATTTTAAAAATGTTTAAAGAGGGTTTACCTGGATAAAAAAATCCACTTCACTTACCTTAATATGGGTTCAGCATCATCTTTACTAAATCAGCGTTAAGGGTGGCGCTGATCCAAATCGTAGTTATCCCTCATTTCATATGGTGGTTCTAAAGTTTGAGTTTGAAGATGCTGGTTTTTTTCTTTTATTAATTTCATTTCATTTTAATTAACTTTAGCTCGTTGTTTGTACATTAAAAGTAAGTAATAATAATAAGTCGAGGTTCAGGGAGAGAAAAATTCACAGCCTGAATAAACCTTTAGAGTACATTAATATAAAACCTAAAATAAAGCGACGAGTGGCTTAACCATGAGACTCCCGCAGTATTTGAATTGGAGCGCACCATTATGCACACGACCTTCTAAAATTCTAGGAGGTAAAAATTACAACTAGGGCTGGATCTTTCAAATATTGTCAGTAAGTATCTATGTGCCAATAGCTTCTACCTCACCTCCAGTGCAAAGCATTTTATCACAAACGGGGGAAACCTCTTGAAAGCAAACACATGCTGGTGTTTGTGATATATATCTCGCCACGATTTGGCACAGACCTGCACGGAGAGGACCTACTGCTTGTTTCTGGTTCGTAGTTTTTAATTCGTAAATATTTATTTACGAATTAAAAACAATAGCAGTGCTAAAAGTAAATTGTTATTCATACCAGTACGCGCGCAACCATTTTTTTCGATGGCGATATATTTAAAAAAAACAACTCAGATTCAATAATAATAATAAAATACGTTTTAAAATTTGTGTCAAGCTGACATTTATTGGAAATATTTTTACGAAATATTGTTAGACTGAAAATTGCATTTTCACTCCAAAAATGATTTAAACTTACCATTAGTAATATAATTTATCTAAATTTCATAAATTTATTGAAATTAACATTATTTAAAAAATTCAGTGAAATAAATATGTTAAAAACCCAAGTACAAATTCTGAGAAAGCACTTTGTGCTACGAGAGTAATAAAATCATTGTGCTTTATATGTGCCCACTATTGTGTCCATTTATTTATTTTAGAATAGCTGATTTTAAACTACAGTGAATATATTTTAATGGTTTTAGTACTCACAACAGAACTGCCACCTGTACCACGACTTTTCTAGATACTGTACTTCTTTCAAACAAATGACATAGCCTTAGATTTTAGTTTTTTATAAGTGCCTTGGAAAACTGTACAGGAGTTTGCTCTGTTGTGAGTAATACCATTGCAATAGTCAAGTTTCATCACATGACATGAGGTATAACAAAAAATTATGCCTTTTCAAATATTTCGATGGTTTCACTACGTAGCTTACCATTTGCATTACTTGTCCATTTAGTGAATCTTACCGTAGTTAGAGGCTCTAGCCCAAAAACTGTTTTCATCTCTTTCGGGATTATGCAAAACTTTATTTTAACTGGCTTTAACTTCCCGAAACAAATTATCATACTTTTCACCCCTTTTGTATGAATGAACTGGATTACATACAGACTTGATTTTTATTGGATGAGCTTCTGCGCACGTTTTGTTCTGTGCCAAGAAAGTCGGCGAGAGTTGTAGAAAGAGTGGTTCACGGAGCTGCGAGCGTGAGGTCAACAGAAACACAGCAACGGAGATCAAATCAGTACTGCCATTGATAGGGTGCATTTATTCAAACTAAAACTCACAGAAGACAATGTGTACATTCCACGCTTCATATAATTAAAAACCATTGAATAATGGAGGAAGAAAATAGCATTTATGAAATAAAAAAATAAATAAATTTTCTGTTTATACTCGGGGACAACCACATAAGATCAAAGTTCACAAGATAGAAAGAGAGAATAATGCAATTTCCAATTGTACAAAGTCTGTATTTCATAACACATTCTCTTTTTTTCAATATCTTCTTTAATATAATTTTCGGCTGAAATGTTAATTCACTAGTTTAAGACAAACCAGTAATGATAGGCGTTTAAAAAAGCGCGCAAGGTGGTTAAATTTTGGAAAATGCCCTCTAATAAAATTTTATGACTAGGGCCAATACTAGAGGACAGGGGAGTCGGATGCGAGAATGAATGTTGGAGAAAAATGACACCAATGAGGAGGAATTCTTCTTGCTCGGATTAAACCCCACATCTGTTGTGATTTGGAACCCGGGATGTGCACCTTCTGCACCTCCCTTACCCTAAGAACTAGCCCTGATTAGGACACACGACAAAACAGTCAATAACTGCTAATTGATGGTGGACATTAGAGGTGTGTTGCCTCAGGCCCACACAGTAGAAACAGTTATGTGTAATGCATTTGGACTCAGCGAGCTCTTTGTAATATGGCAAAACCATCGTTAGCTGATTGGCAGCATGCCGCTGGTCCAGACCATCGATAATTTGCTGCCATTAACCTGATTATATTTATATCAGTGTTTGGAGGTACTACCATGCACAGTTTTCATTTATAGACTTTGCAGACACGAACTATTTCCTTAAATGCATAATACAGTATATTTTCATTAGGAGAGAAAAAAAAAATCAAGACTAACACCCCAATTTTATTTTGCCATTAAATTTTACTCTGATACATAACGTGAAGTTCCCTCGATAAATGAAATAAAAATGAAGTATCATAAAAGAATTTACTTGAATGGATCGATAGAAAATCCTTCCTAAAATAAATTCACAATATAAAAGAAGTAATTTATATTCATTACATAACTATCTGGTAAAGACACCCTAACTTGTAAAGTTAGGTAATGCTGTAACAGAATCAACAGTTGTAATATAAAAAAAAACTAACTTTCCTTTTTGTGATTGTTATTTTACTCATACAGTTCATTCATAAATGTCCGAAAATTGATTTTTTTTTGTGTACACCAAAAAAAAAAAAAAAAAGAGAGCCCAGTTTGCGGACTCGATACGTGTTAATGCACTCTGTAATGGAGTTAAAGCTGACCTAAGTCGCTATTTCTGTCTTGGCTAGGTTTCACAGTAGGACAATTTAGCAAAGACGAAAAAATGCACTTATTCTTGTACTTCTAGGAGGCAGCCTTTGCCTAGAAATGGGGAGGAGGGACATTAGCTGAAGGAAAGGTACATAACATGCAATTTTTCCATGTTTTTTTCTTTGTTCGCTCTTTTGTTCACGCTGATTTGTACCTCCTTTCTAAAGTTAACGACATATGAACATGCCTACTTTCACAGGAGTAAGCACATTCTTTGGAAAACAGCGGTAGAAGTAACGTGTGTGTGTGTGTGAGAGAGAGAGAGAGAGAGAGAGAGAGAGAGAAAGAGAGAGAGAGAGAGAGTCCTATAAAGTGCGCACTAGCGATAAAACATTATTTGCTATACGTCTACTTCCAAAGGATTCCCGAGAGTGAAAATTGCAATAGCAAGAGAAGCCATTGCAGCGCCAAAGACCCGGAAGCCATTTTAATATTTCCAATTCCAGTGTTTAGCAGAACGGGAATATGACTTGAACAAAACAAGTCATAACAAAAGAATAACTAGAAAGCGAAACAGCGCGAAATCCAATTTCATAGTTCGTTTCCTCCGTGTTGTGCATATTACTATTTTTTACTTCTAGTGAAATCTTCGCAGTAACTGAAATTCTAAATTCTTATCTTTTGTTGTTATCACATATAAAATACCCACAGCAGGTTATATAGGATGCTGTATTATATTTTAATCAATCTTTACTGTTTTATTGTTTCTTTTGCATATATATTTTTAAATAGGATTGTATTTTTTTTTGTTTTCATTAACTGAACTCAATATTCGGTATAGATCAAAATTAAATATACAGTTAAGATTTTTAACTCTAAAATGATTCATTTTCATTTTTTGCCAGTGAAAAAGTTGCTTCCGATTAGTTCTACTGAAAGCATCACAAATCGCTTATTTAAAACTAATTCTTAGTCCAATCTTTGAACTTATGCTGACCTTCGTGAAGGGCGATATTCGTTTTGGCAGAGAAGGCACTAGTTGCCTTCTCTGCCAAGTCAAATTTATATTCGTATGTTTTCTTTCTCTCCTTCTTTATGGTTCTACTTCCACACTGCTTTACTGTTTTTAAGACGCGTTGTTACTAAACGTTTGGAAACCTCATTCATCAATTGGTAAGTGAGCAAAATGAAGAGAGCAGACGGCCTTTTAAAAGAACTATACCACGAGTCCTGCACCTTGGAAATACAGTCATACAGTGACATACAATTTTAAAAACGGTGTAATAATTTTACAGGAACAGCATTATCATGATCTTGTTATATTTGCATATTTTTTTATTTGTTAAAGAAGGCAGTCCCAGCCAGCTTTCCTAGCAATCCCACCATCTATTGCAATACCGTACATCACTAGTTGGTTATCACTCCTGGTACATGGAGACGGCCAGGGGTCGTCTGCCAGCCTACGGATGATATCAAATACAGTCAATCAAGAGGCCCCGGGTGCCAAGCGTTATAGTGATCAAGCGATTTCCAGAGTGATTTCTAGAGCGTTTTTGTCAAAGCTACAGTTATATTCATTTGTAAAAGTTTTCTTACGTTCCCATTAATTATTTGTTAACTTAGTATTACGAATTGTAACTAAGTTACAGGAAGGAAATTCACCTTTCTTTTTTTTCTCTTTATACTAACGCATTAACCCTTATACCGCTTGGTCACTCTAGCGGCACTGCTCCTGCCTCCCCGTGGCGGGGCCGGTAACCTGGGAGAAGAAATCCACTCTCCCGGGGCTGAAAGGAGCAAAGATGGAAAACAGTTATTTTCCACCTTTAGAGCCATCGAGCTCAAGACTAGAAAATGATACCGGAAATGACCACTCTCAACCAAAGAGGTTGAAAACAACCCCACAAGAGGAAATACCAGCATTCCTCATACTACACTCTCTATCAGAGTTGCCTCTGAGTAAACTGTCCCCATTCCTTGTCCAAAAATGCATCGAGTCTGCTGCAGGTTCACCAAAAACAGTAAAGCGGCTCCAGTCAGGGGATCTTCTTGTAGAGACCATGAAATCCCAGCATTCCGAAAAATTATTAAACATGACCACTTTTGGCGGACAACCAATAAAAGTTACTCCCCATGCCACCTTAAACTCCTCGAAGGGAGTAATCGCAGAATGGGACTTGTTAGCTGTATCAGAGGAGGAGATAGTTCAAGAGCTAAGTAAACAAAAAGTCATACAAGCAAGGAGAATTATGACTCGTAAAGATGGTGTTCTTGTTCCCACTAGGAGCATAATTCTTACTTTCAGCTCTCCCATCCTACCATCATCTGTTAAAGCAGGCTATCTCCATTGCCGTGTCCGTCCTTACATCCCAAACCCACTCAGGTGTTACAAGTGCCAAAGATATGGACACTCCCAAACAGCATGTCGTGGTGAGTCAGTATGTCCAATTTGTGGATCGAAGGAGCACAATCAAACTGAATGCACTGCTACGACTTCTGTTTGCCCAAACTGTAAGGGTGATCACCCAGCTTTTTCTAAAAGTTGCGAACTTTGGAAGCAAGGAAAAAAAATCCAGAAATATAAAATTGAGAATAAAGTGACATACCCAGAGGCGAGAAGGCAAATACTAAAAACAGATCCAAAACGCACATATGCAACGGCTGCTAAACAATTTCAGTCAACAGGTACACAAACAGATGTTGCCGTTCCCCCAAATATGTCTATCGCTAATTGGGCACGCTCCATGCTCTCTGTCCCCAAACAGTGTCCTTCGCAACAAAAAATTGAACAAGCCAGTAATACCCCAATTACCATTCCAGCTAATGTAAACCCAACAGCAAAACAAAAAGTGACGGAAACCATGGTACTGAAACCACCAAATTCAACCAGAATGGATATTGACCAGCACAATGACCCAGAAGATGCCATATTAGAACTTCATGCGACTGATGAGATGGACGTAACACGTCCCTACTTTCCAAAGAAAGACAAAGGAAAATCGGATCGATGCAAACAAGTCACAACTAAAAAGCAGTCAGAAACAAAAACAACCAACAAAACCGCCTAATGGAAAGAATTCTTCAATGGAATTGTAGAGGGTTTCGCAGTACAAAAGATGATATATGTGATCTCATCCACCGTTATGATCCAGCAGGCGTATCCCTACAGGAAACTTATTTAAATTCACAAGTGTGTCCTACTATAAAAAATTACTCTATCTTTAGAAGAGATAGAAATATCGACTCTCCAGCCCGTGGAGGAGTGGCAGTTCTTATAAGAAACAACGTACCCTCCAAACATATTGCTCTTCAGACTCCTTTTGAAGTAGTGGCAGTGCGCATTGAAATTGGCATCACTCTTACAATAGCATCTATATATATTCCTCCTAATTTCTCATTTTCTTCAGATGACCTAGAAAAACTAATAGAGCAGCTACCGTCTCCTTTCTGCTTACTTGGAGACTTTAATGCCCATCATCCGATGTGGGGATCTCCAACAATTGACAAGAGAGGCAAGTTAATAGAATCCCTTCTGGGCTCCTATCAACTTACCCTTCTGAACACTGGTGAACCTACCTATATTCATTTTTCGACAGGATCCATGAGTGCAATAGACCTGTCAATCTGTTCTCCTTCCGTATATACTATTATGGAGTGGTCGATTCTTGAAAATCCACTAAACAGTGATCACCTTCCGATTCTCTGCAAGCTGCAAACACGGGCAAACTCTCCTTCACCACGTCGCTCCACTTGGAAATTTCGTAGGGCACGCTGGTATGAATATGCAACCCACGTGCAGTTAGACAATAAAATAATTCAATCTCAACCCATAGACAATGTCACAGAACATGTAACTAAACAAATATTACAAGCTGCTACCTCCGCAATACCAAAATCTTTCCCGGGGAAACGGAAACATAGTAATTACTGGTGGAATCAAGACTGCACACACGCCAAACAGAACAAAAATAGAGCTTGGAATTTATTTCGCAAATATCCCACAACTACCAATCTAATTAACTTCAAAAGACTGAAAGCTCAGTTCCGCCAAATAAGACGAAAAGCAAAGAAAGATGCCTGGATTAGCTTTTCCTCGAGCATAAACAAGGATACAGACAGCAGAATTATCTGGAGAAAAATACAAGCACTAAATGGGAAATACATTCAGTCCCCAGCAACAATACTAAACTGGGAAGGGAAAGAGTTGTCATCCCCGGGAGAAATAGCAAATGCCTTAGCGGAATCATTCGCCAGTATATCAGCAATAGCCTCCTATAAACCAACCTTTCAGCGAATTAAAAAAACTGCAGAGCAGCATAAGATTAATTTTTCCACGAGAATTTCACATCCATATAACCAGCCATTCACATTAACAGAACTTTTTGGAGCGCTTAATAAAACATCAAATAGCGCTGCTGGTCCAGATGGGATCTACTATATAATGTTAAAACAACTGAACGACAGAGCAAAAAGATCATTGTTAAATTATTACAACCGAATATTCTTAGAAAATGCTTACCCAGTTTCCTGGTGTCACTCAATAGTTCTAGCCTTCCCAAAGCCCGGAAAGGATCGTACCTTTCCACATAACTATAGGCCAATTTCACTGACCAATTGTTTAGGCAAAGTCCTGGAAAAAATGGTTCACAGGCGGTTAATCTGGTTCCTGGAAACTAACAACTTGCTAAATAGTAATCAGTACGGGTTTCGGAAAAACCGTTCCACCTTAGACGTAATGATAAAAGCAGAGTCAAATATACGTAATGCCTTCATAAGGGGACAGCATCTGGTGATGATTAATCTAGATATTCAGAAAGCCTTTGATACCACCTGGCGGTATGGTGTTCTTAAAGATCTACACTCTTTCGGCTTGAGAGGTCATTTACCCCAATTTATACAAAGCTTCCTATGCCATAGAACTTTTCAGGTCAGATACATGAATAATTTATCCAAAACATTTGAACAAGCGGAAGGTGTACCACAGGGTTCCATTCTGAGTCCAACATTATTTGCAATAAGAATCACCAACATGACAAGGGATGTACCAAGTACAGTACAATCATACATGTTTGCCGATGACCTCATTATCTCTACTCAATCCCAGACTATGAACACCATCGAAAGGCAACTTCAAATTGCTATAGCTAGTATAGAATCATGGGCATTGCGGAATGGTTATTCCCTAGCAGAAAAGAAGTCTACTGCTATTCATTTCTGTAAAAAACGGAAATTACATCCGGAACCAGAAATATTTTTAAACAACAGCCTGATTCCAGTCACTAACAATTTCCGTCTGTTGGGGTTAAATCTAGATAATAAACTTAATTTTGCTTCCCATATGGTGTACCTCCGGAATACTTGTCTTAAAAAACTGAATATCCTAAAAGCTGTCTCTGCTATGTCCTGGGGTGCTGACAGAAGCTCTCTCCTACATCTTTATAGAGCTTTAATAAGATCGCGCTTGGATTATGGAGCACCTGTCTACGACTCTGCCAGGAAAAGTTCTCTATTACGTCTGAACACCATCCAGCACAGTGCCCTTAGAATAGCTGTTGGAGCCTTCAGAACATCTCCAGTTCACAGCCTGTATATTGAGGCAAACGAATCCCCTCTGCATCTCAGGAGAAAAATGTTATTGTTAAATTATGCAGCAAAGATTGGAAGTACTCCAGCCCACCCCAGCTGGCAGTATCTGTTTGATCCTCAACACACCCTGCTATATCACAATAAACCTAATGAAAACCGCCCTGCTGGGATTCGACTGCAAGAACTCATGGTCAGCTGGAAAATAAACTTTAAGAATATATTCCAAGACCTTGCCACCCCTGAACCTCCCTGGACTGAATTCACACCGCTCTGTGACAATTTCTTTTCAAGGTGGGGAAAATCCTCCCTGGCAAATACCAACTTTCAACAGCTACATAAATTGCATTCTTTGGAAAACTCAGAGAAAGTTCAGATCTATACTGACGGCTCCAAAACAGATACGGCTGTTGGTGCAGCAGCAGTTTCCGCCACTTTCTTAACAGCTGCCTCTCTTCCCACTGAATGCAGTATCTATACTGCAGAATTGTTTGCAATAAAACTGGCTCTAGATAACATAGACAAATATCATATTAAACAATCTCTGATATACACAGACTCTTTAAGTGCAATCAGTGCCTTTAAATCTACCTTTCCTCCCTCTCATCCCGTTCTTAAAGAGATCCGGTCTAAATTATTTTACCATCAAACAGCCAACTACAAGGTCATCTTCTGCTGGATTCCTGGTCATGTCGGCATCCAAGGTAATGATCGTGCAGATGAGGCTGCTAAACATCCCGATTCTGGATCTTTCAGTCAACTGAAAGTTCCATACACAGACTACAAATCCATTATTAGAAAAACATGTTGGAAACAATGGTCTTACCTCTGGCAATCTCAAACTAATAATAAACTATTCCAGATAAAAGAAGAGCCTCAACTGTGGACATCTAGTTTTAGAAGAAACAGGCGACAAGAAGTAATCCTGGCAAGGCTTCGCATCGGTCATTCACATCCAACTCATCTGCATTTGCTTTTGGGAGAGACTCCTCCTCAGTGTTTTTTTTGCCAGTCGCATCTAACAATAAAACATATTCTCATTGAATGTCCCCACCTTTCATCTGTCCGAAATTCCAGCTTCAGCTCCCTCTCCAATTTGCAGGAACCCTTAACCTTATCACATATTCTTGGTAAGGAAGCAAATTTCGAGGATCTATTTAAGTATTTAAAACGCATAAACTTATATAATAGCATCTAATCATAACGTGAAATCAGAGATACCCAAACCATGAACAGGCGCAATATGGCCCAAGAGGCCCTTGTGCCAAAAACCTCAAATACAACAACAACAACAAGTCAATCAAGATAAGTCACCAACTTTTTTGATAAAGCCTCACATAACCGAGTGGTCAGGAGCGCGAGTGCAGTAGCACACGCTCTTTGAATTGACCGGGCTTCAAGCCCGTGACCGGTAATTATGATAAACGTTTGTACTGATTCACTAAAAAGGCCTCTGTGGTCAGGAAATCTATCCATAATTGATGCCCATAATAAATATCCATAATAAGGAAATCTATCCATAATTAATTGGTCAGAGTGGGTGGCATCAATTATGGATGTTTGTACTGATTGATTTATTGTAAACTCCACTGACCTGGTGGTTGTGCCGGAATATAAACAAGAAATTATTATTTCTTGTTTATACTCTGGATAACAATGGCGAACTCGTAATCAAGCATAGCATTGTAATGGAATGAGCAAGGCATGTAGCTTCCTTTCATTAACTACAAGGGAATACCCAGTTCTGTAGCAGACCAATCCAAACCAATATCTTTAAGAAGCAAACTAACGATTTGCTATTCAACCGTCGCCATCACAAGCGGCAGGCTTGCCGTGGCGGTCTAATCTACCACAGGGGTTTCCAGTTTCTCCGACACGAACCCAGCCACCCAGAAGACGACAGGTGTGCTTGAAAGGTGATGGATCACAAATTCAAACTCGTCTGGCCCCTAAATGCTACCCCTACCTCAACAGTGAGATTAATTTCATTGTTGACTCATTAGTTCACAGAGGTTCATACGGGATATTCCTCAGTCTCAGACAACTTCCAATCTTCTATCTTAAATACCACAAGACAGCGTCACTCAATTGTTGAATGACGTGCTACTCATGTTGTACACTAACCAAAGCAGGATCAGAGCCATTCATTCGTCAGGTAACCTATAGGTGCATAACCAGGAGCCAGAACTTTTCACCATCAGACTAATCATTGAAACGCATATACCTGTTTCCAAAGAGCAATGTTTTTTATCAAATCAGTCCATAAAAATCCGCACAAAGGCATGTCATTCATCTCACAAACCACTCACCGTGGTTAGGATCTTGTTATATGTGCAAATGAGCAGTGGGCCAACAAGTTTACTGGCTTGTCCCATTGCTCACATGCACATATAAAATCGCCAGGAAGAAGGCCAGTCAGGACTTCTCTCTGCTAGAGATTAAATCATGGTATAATCAACAATCCCATATCGTAAGCGTTTTTAAATCTGTTTAATACAAATTTGCCATTATCCCTGATTATTGCTTTACCCCTAAAGCTCACATTTTGTCTTTTGATAGTAACGTGTTCATTAACCGGCAGTTTAAAATCAGTTTATTAAAATCGCAACCCGACTCATAGCTGAGCTGGAAGACTCCTGACTTATAAGCCTTTCATATGTTCGTATATTCTAGTCTAGTTTTCTCCCATGCAAGGTTATGTCTCCAGAATCGCATCGCAAGGAAATACTCCGGTTTTCCAGTGGAATAAGTTCAGTTCCAAAAAAAAAAAAAGTTATAATTACAGATCTAAAACTGAACATCACTCTAGTGAAAATGCTAATAATGTTTTCTTAAATCGTCGCCATAATGTAACTAACTGAACGTCCACCTGCACCTGTCGTTCCCAATCTTTTGTCACTGGAGGTAATCTAGCAAGCAATCACATACAGCTTCACTACCTTTGGTAGGCACAATATGGCCGAAGTAGCCCTTGCGCCAGAAACTCCCATAACAACAACATAATCTAGCAACTAAAAACTAGATTTGCGGCACCCTTAAAAACGATTTAATATTGGTCCGAACGGAGTTTTTTCTAATTTCGCACCGCCTCTTGAAGAAGTGCGTGGTATTTTAAAGCGGCGCCACACCGGTTTAAAATTACTTATCTACACTGTATTAATAATCTGCTAGATAAAGTGGCCAAATATCTCAATAATTTAAACTTGGAAATTAATCACAGTACAAACAAAAAAAAACAATTTTCTGTAGCAATTTTTCGTGATGTTTAGGAAGACAATATCGTAAGAGAATAAAAAAGAAATACATTTTGTGTGTGTATGTATGAGTATAAGACTGAAAAGAGAGAGAGAGAGAGAGATTGAAGGTGTACGAAGTACGCAGCGCCGTTATTAGTAGGGATAAATCCACAACCAAATCGTATCCGCAAGGTTTTATTTGAATTCGCATCGTTTTCCAAGACACTCCGAACATATATAACCATTTTGTTAAACTGAGGTTAAGGTGCTAAATTTCAGAGTAATGAAGACTTCGTTTTTATTTTGATTTCATCAGATTTACTTCATTGACTTGAGTTTATTATTAAATTATCTGAAGAGATGCAGAAAAAACTTATGCTAGCCAATGTGGTCGGAGGTGCGGAAAGACCATTATGGCTCTGTTCCCCCCCCTCCCCCCAGCGTGTTCCCTTACTGCTTAAATAGCAACCACAGTTGTTTGTTGCAATCCTTTCTTTGTTACATTTCCGAAACATTTGCCGCCAGTCAGTCCAGTCATTCACCCCATAAAGCGGCTGTCACTCCACTTGTGATGGATGTTAGGCAACAAATATTATCCACGTCTAAACCAAAGAAAGCCAGCTTTTACTCCTAACATCTGGATGGATTATGCTTCCATGAAGAGACCTGAATATCTGAAACGCTGAATCTCCTTTAGCTTCCTCCAGGGGATTTTCATTCTTAATGCAAGCTTAATTAGCAACCATATGCTTTCAAAAAGGCCGCCGAAGAATGAAATCTTACGTATCGTGTATTCACATCAGAATTTTTTTTATTATGAATTTTTTTTCCAGCTGTCCTGTTGAACAACAAAATTCAACTGCAAGGCGGAATTTTAATGGATATTACATCTGCACAAAACTCCAGGTATTTAAACCATTTCAACTTTAAAATATGACTATACAGTTTGAAAACTGCGTAGCCATGTTTTAAATTAAAACGATCTTTTAATCAGGACCGGATTTAGATACATGAGACCGTGAACCAAAGCATATGAAGAGGCCACAAAATACTTAATTATAGCGTTTGTTTTTGTATATATAGAATGCATTTTATGACACCGTATGTTGGATGAATCTGTTATTGTAATTAGGGAATATTCCCTGTGATGCGGAAGGTGATTTCAAACAATAAAACGAAAAATAAATTATGAAATAGTTAGCTTTCAAGCCGTTTCAAGCTGTGGAGAGATTATAATATTTCTTTTGAAGCGCGACGCTGTGCAGTTAGCCGGTCCGAGACGGAGGTATGGAATTTTCCGCAATTTTTCGTTTATTATTTTTATATCCGCAAAGGAGATAAACCTGCCATAGAACACACCCAGTTTACAAATATGACACACACACACTAACATCTCATGATCCGAGCTGTTTTGAAAATACAAAAACGAAATTCAAAACAAATACCGTAAATGGGAATATGATTTTTCTATTAGAGGCAACAGGATACCGTGACTGGAAAAAAAGCTTCAATCACAACTGACTAATAAGCTTCCTCGGCTTAGTCGGCAACGACGCCTGACTGTCGCGCACAAGCTTAGCGTCTAGTCCCCACAGATGACTGCAGGAACTTTTTTTTCCCTTATCTTGTTTTTCTTCTTCACCTGTACTTGTTACTTGTCTGTAGCAGTAGGGATCTCTTCCCCTACTAGAAACTCCGGTTTTCCATCTAGCACAACAAAGAATAAACTTAAGTAGTAGAATTCGTTGAGTAATTAACAGTTCTGGTTTACAACCTTAGTGATCATCTGATTAAATTGTCATTAATTCGCTTGGAAATCGGGGGGCGATTGATTTATCACTGTACGGATGTTCAATGCACAGATACAGAGCAATTCCAATAATTGTCCGACTCACTCAAAGTATGCTTCATTGTAAACTTTGAGAAGCAAACTTGAATCTGCCTCAACAAGAATAAAACATTAGCAATATAAGCATTTATAATCTATAATGGTTAGATTAGGTCAGATGTGGCGCCAAAAGCAACTGGTATTATGTGAAAATAAGTCTGTCTGTAATTGAGTGTTTAGCATAAGTTACAATTGATAATAATTCAAATGTGAGGCAAGCAGATAATGCTTAAAATTGGACCAAAGTAGCATGAACAGATGAAACAAGTTAACTCCTTGAATATTAATAGATAAGTAGCTGGACAGTTTATCCATTGCACGGAGGAGGAGTACATATGAATAGATATATATATATACTCCTCCAAATGATTTTTATGATTTTTCAATCCCAAAAATTTAATAGGCTAAGTATGAACCCTGTAAATGTTTACAAGACTGGTGGAAAACGAAGGAATAGGGGTTGAATAGCAGAGCAATGAAAGGGAACCAGTCCTACCATGGGTTGGGGGTGAAGGAGAGAATGAGTAAGACATGGATGTCGTATTATTCATTAGTCATTCCATACAGTTTACTACGCCCGGCTGTTGATTCAAAATCAGGCTAAATTTTTCTAACCAATTTAGCTAGCTTAATATAGATTTTAGCGAGTTTGGTTATTAATTCATGTTAGAACTATTCATTTATGTACAGTAATAGCATGAAAACACTTTCATGATAAGATATATCTATATTATCCTACAGGGATATATTTCTCCAATAGTTGAAATCAAATAAAATTCTTACAATTTACTACACTGCTCGACAAAATTAACAGAACAAAATGTTTTTCATGAATATTTTATTGTGAACAGTGTCATCGAAGGCGCATATTTGATATAATAGGCATCTGACATGCAAATTCCGATTATCCAATAGAAATCAATTTACCACTTTACAGACCCGCGCATCGTGCAAATTATTCACGCCTATAAAAACATGAGTTGTGACTACATCACTTCATCCCCGGTTTTTGACTTGCTCAGTGGGATAACCACATCTGCAGTACTCAGGATGGCAAGTCATCGACGTTTAGATGATTCTTTGAGATGGCGGGCCGTTGGACAACTTGAAGCCGGAAAGACCAGGGTTCAAGCCAATGATTGCTAAATACGGTGCTGTATCGTGTATTCTTCCTATTTTGTGAACTCATCTGACCGTGTGGTCGTCCAGCAGTATAAACAGAAAATTTATTTATTTTATTTATAACCTAACATTACACTACGATACAATAACACCATTTCATTGATTGGCCTTTATCAGTACTGTACCATCATAAAATACACAGCGGTCCCGACTAAACCATAGTTTAGTCAAGGCCACAAAACAAAATAAATAAAACAAAATGTCCTCGCAGTGTTTCAGATTCTTAAAGGCACAGTGAATTCATCTTTTCCGGTGATGCTATAGAAATTAAAAAGATATTAACAACTTAGGCAGAGCAGTGAATAACGTTATTTGTTTCTAATTTGAGCATAAGCTTAAACTTAAAGGTGGAATAGTGGGTTGCGCACTTCAGTGAGAGTGAAGAGATCCCCATGATCGAAATCGAACGCAGAAAGAGTACGAATTTTATTAGATATATATGTGTATTGCAAATGCGTCATAGAAGTTTAAGTGCTATTCTCTAAACAAAAGTAAAGAAGGTACTATTATTATTAGGTTAACGATTCACAAGCGTAATTTATATCTGTATAATTGTATTGTGTAGAAGTACGTGTTCACTGGCCTTTTGCATACTGAGCGGGATGAAAAACCCAGAATTATGAAGGAAAAATCCTACTCCCTCCGCCTTAAATCGGCTAACTATAGCCTAGATTGAAGATCACTTTAAAAGTTTTCCCGTGTAAGAAAAACTCAAGTTTCCGGATGGGGGGGATGGGAAACTAGCCATCCTTGTTTGAGACCGAACAAGCCCATGAACGTTCCTTGCTTCAATCTTCCAAATATAATTTTTCAGAGTTTCTAAAATTATTTACCATCTCCGTGAGAAACATGAAATAAGAAATCGAAGCTGCGCGGTGTTTCTCATCCTATAATCAATATCACATGACATTAATCATAGGATGAGAAATAACTTTTTTTTTCTTTATTATTATTATTTTTTTTCATTTGTGATCAGTAAGGTGAGGACATTTTAATTATATTAGAATGGATACAATTTTATATTAGAATGGATACTTTCAAAAAAGCAATGAAATTATGCCAATTGTAAAACAGAAAAGAAACAAAACAAGGCTAGCAAAAAATTAAAAAAAACTTACAAAAAAAATATATATATATTTTGGAACTGTTGTTTATACAATAATGACTGGCTTGCTAAAAATTATATTGATAGAGAAGTTTTTTTCCCCTGCACATTTACTTTCATTATTTTGTAACATTCCCCTTTCACACAAAGATCAATGTCTTCTGTGTTTCCATGCGTAAACAGATCCACCTAATCAAGTGCATTCAATAATTAGCATAATAAACTTTATCTGCTTGTTTCCGTCCTGCCAGCATTGGCTTGGGTGACCGAAACATGAAACCTTCAGAATAATATGCATGAAATGAAATTCATAAGATCATTGAGGGATCACTGCTCTTCGGAGGGAATGAAAATAATAACCGTGCCACAGTAGTCTAGCGGTAATTGACAACTGGTTCTCTAGTTTCCATCCTTGCGGACAAGCAAGATAATTAATGATGGGAGAATGTAGAGAGAGATAGAGAGAGCAATTAAAATTATCAATCTAACCAACAACAATGCATATTTATTAGCAATTATTTAAGGAAGATCCGTTTTGGAAAGTAATTGCCCATAAATCTGCACATCTGTAGTGAATGGCAGAAAATGTTTTATATTCCTACCAAATATAGGCTGTATGTATTTAGAGAAACTGCAGTCATATATGCATATTTTGTGTAAAAAATGTAACGTTCGTTACGAGTATAATATAAATATATAACCCCATTTATTGGGCTGCGTTGGCCCAATTCAGCATTTCAGTAAAGAACAGGTACTATTTTAATGCAGATATTGAAATAATTTGAGAAAATAACGTGATTGTCTGGGACCACTTTTGTCCTTCCTTGTAACAAATCTTAGGCTAAAGTTTTTCTGAAATAGCTACGTTTATCCGAGGGTCAAATGATGACATAATGTAAGATGCCATGTTATTGAAAATGTTGACTTACCTCGGAAGTTTAGTGTATTTGCTAAAAATGTTCAAAGATTTTCTGTACATACACTTACCTATGGTTAATTTTAGAACCACGCCCAACTATAAAAGCTCAGCTGAAATCATTATTTCCAACCTCTTTTGTGGTAAGACACTGTCAGTATCCTTATTTATAACCTCTTATTAAAACACCTCCAAGAGATTCTTCTGTAGCGCAAACTTCTATTAAAATAAAACAGGTCGCTCTTTCTATATATTGTTATTATAAAAAATAATCGTAAAGTATATTGCCCTTTATTTGGTAATAAAATGACCTTATCTTTACAGGTGAGGCCTTCTGGTTAGGACAGCAACTATGCATTCAAACCCAACCTTTTCAAATTGGTGTCACTACTAATCATACGTTTGTAACTTTCAGTGTAGATGCCCTCTAGCCTGTGGGCTATCTAAGGGATGGACTCTTGGACAAAAAATGATGGGATAGATGGGTAAAAAAATTGATTAAATTAATAAGGAAATCAGGTAAGCTAATTGTTTTAATACATAACAGAATTAATGATGGATTTTCCTAAGAAAATAAACAAGCGAAGTTTTACTAACTTCTCTTTACTGTTGAATTCACAAAATTCATAAAATTTACAACTGCAGCGTTTCTTGATACTGTGGTGCTTTCAGGAACAACAACAATCCCCTTTGTTTGAATTCTTTCAAGGTTTTTTCTGTATGAAACTTTGGACAAACAATTTTCTGATAGCCATTTTACATTTTTTTTTTTTTTTTTGGTGGTTTGAAAAAAACAATTTTGCCTAAAAAGTCTATACAAGTATATTCTGGAACTTTCCCAATTTCGGTGTGGATCAGTTTTTTTTTTAACCCCATAAATCTGGCTGTTCTTTAGTAACAAGTATAGAAGGAGATACAGGCGACTTCAAAGAATTCTCCGCTTTCAGATAAGAGTTTTATGACCATAAAATTCTTGTTATTCATTTTATGATTATAAATCAGAATTTTTACATAATACCATGATATCCTGTATTATGAATTTTGACGCAAGAAACATGTCAAAAGAAACTGTGAGATTAAGGAAAACTGTTCGTATTAACGGCAATCAGCATTTGGGAGCGCCATGAATATAGCATTTTAACTCCATGGGGATCTTGAGTGACAAAGGTCAAAACTTGTGATCTGAAGTATGGCTTGTATATCATTACTTAGTGAAGATTTATAATGATTTCGAACGAGCAATGAGCAATTATGCTGAACAAGCAAATTAATAAAAACACACTAATATGATCAAATTTTTTTCTGGTAATAACATGAACACTTCACGTTTTGAAGTTGCTAAACGAATGAAACTGTGCACATAGCAGTTTTTTAGTTGCTTTTTATCAGCGACGTAGAGCCCATACACAAGGTCTCGCCAAGACCTTGTACTGTCACTCACATTTCCATTTCACAGAAAACTTTGCTTCATTTTAAGTAGTAAAGTTTCTTTACTTGCTCACGAGTATTTTTTAATCACTAATCATGGATAGGAGAAGGAAGTGCTAGTATTTTATTGTGAAATATGAGAAAATTTAGCAGTGTTGGAACTTGATAATGGATATAAATGCATCAGAAAGTTAGAGATCACAAGTTTCTTTAAAGATAACAAAGGTGGTGGAATTACAGATTATGAATTACTAAGAGAGAGAGAGAGAGAGAGAGAGAGAGAGAGAGAGAGAGAGAGAGAGAGAGAGAGAGAGAGGGGGGAGCTCTTTTGAGCCTCTTTTCATTAGTAAAGACTCAAACGATCATCAGTTAAAAAGATTATGGATAATATTAACGAAGGTAATTGTATTGTTTATAATAATGTAGCCTCAGAATGCATTAATAACTTATTTATCTGCTATAATGCATCATTGGAAGAGATAATCATATCATGAAGTGCAACATTTTATTACAAAAAGTAGTTAAAAAAAGTATTAAATTTTACTGGATTCAGAATTTTTTGAACTGTTTTTTTTTTGAATTATTCGGAAACAATTCAAATTACTTCGAATAGTTTACATATCTACAAATAATCCCATGGAAACAGTTGATTGTCAGCAGAGACCTCATGGTCTCCCATCTGGAAACTCGCAGAATTGGCATCTTTTAAACACGTACTAACTTTTGGCGAAGGTTTCACCCCAGTGAAGTGGGGAGGTGCTAGTATTATCTTCCATGGCAGGTGAGGTTGTCATTATCCGAAACCAGCAGGAGGAAATGTGATTCACCCCGAGTTATCCGGATTTTTCAGCCCACAAAACACCTTCGGGTCGTCAAATAATTAAAATCTGAGCACACAGTGGTCCATCAGACTCAACAACCTTGAACACTTGAAGTGGTTTTGCCAGCACTCATTTCTGAGTGCAATTAGTTACACTTCGATGAGAACAATGTTTCAGGATAAAACTACAGAACCTACAACCTCAAAAATGTTTCTCTCACACACACATTCGATTTTAATACAACTGGCAACAAAAAGACACCTCTGACCCTTCTATCTTCTTCAGATTTCTGTGATAATTGCAAAGTGTGCAACTAATAAATTAAAGTGTGTTTCTGTTTATCTTCAAGATAGGCCGTATATGGCAGTTAAAAGTCAACTATCAAGTCCATATATGTTGCATTCTGGAATCCTTCATGGATCTAACTTGGGCCCTCTGCTCTTCACAGTTTACGTTGGTCGGTTAGTTGTTGTTGTAGGGTTTTAGGCGCATCAGCAACTTAAGCCATATTGTGCCGTATATATCTGTAAAAATGCATGTGATTTTTGGTCGATTTGCTGTTCGCCGGAGGAAAAACTCGAGTTTCCGAAGAAAAAACTATGCGACCCTCGACTGAGACCAACTAACTCAGCCACGTTTTGAAAAAGGCCCATCTATTAACTAATGACAGCGCGCCCAAATATATATCATGTCAAGTACAACTGACCATTCGCCCTTTGTTAGTGGAATGTCCCCACTTTCAAAATATCCGCTTAAATACCTTTAAATCAATTGCTAATACACAGTCATCAATAAATTTATTGCAGATGCTGGGAGATGCTTCTAATAAAAAAGAACTATTTACTTTCCTAAATCATATAGGAATATACCATAAAATATAACAGGTATTACAATGAAGTTAATATTTCATATTCACCATTAGAAACACAAAATATGGCCCTAGCAGCCTATGTGTCGTTAAACTCAACAACAAAAATCTCGTAAAATGGTATAATTAGCGAATGCTTAACTTAAATCTCAAACAAGCTGAATCCTATGCGAACAGATATAAAATGCACATAATTATACAACTATGAGTACAAGATTTCGAGATAGTACAAGATTTCGATAGTTGCAAGGACATTTTGAGTTGTACTCTAATAGGTGATTCCATAAAGATATCTACAACATTATCAACTTAGCATACGGAATGACAGGCCGATGGGCTTTAATGAAAGGCATGGATTTGGATTATGCATCGGCTGTCTGTAAAAAGATCACGTAAAACCCAGAAGAATACCCAAAATTATGCAATGTCATCAAACTTAACTTCTGCCAGGAATCCTCGTGCGGTAGCACAGTCAATATAATCACTGTTCTCCCTACACACCGGGCGAAAAAGGCTTCCGTTCGAATCCCGTCGGTGACGAAATTTTTATGGGTATTTTTTCACGACGTGGCTGATTTAGTCAATCCCATGCGAGGGTATCAGGGTTTTTTCTCACGTACACTCGGGTTTTTCATCCAGAAAAAAGGCAAATTTAACACAGAATAAACGCAATTTACAGACATAATATATAAGGTGCAATATGGTCTAAATCGTCGGTGCACGTAAAACTTCACAATGACAAATCCTGCAACGACAGAAGAAAGTACGGTGGATGGAATTACTTTAAGCCGTCAACTTTACTGCATTTCACTCTGCTATTGGAGAGGGATGAACATTTCATCCAAATATCCATCGAGCTAATTATGAATGGTATAGTCCTTCAACTCACACGACGTGGGAAACAAACCCCATGCATTTTGATATCTTCAAAGATGACTCCTCGGCCTCTGCTTCGTTTATTACCATTATTTTAAAATTATTATTTCATATTAAATTTTTTCTTGTGTTTTTACGTTTCAAACTGCTCAATTTCTCTATAACCGTCAAAATTCGTTTATCACTATTGTGGTATTTCGTATTATAGTATATTGTTACAACCAGTTTACCTGTTTATCAATTCGATCCATATGCTTAGATTGACCTGACGCTCATGTACGTTCTTGTGTTTTGGGTTATAAATAGTGCTGGTGGCTGAATAAAAGGAATCGACCTGTATATCACCACAAATATAAGAAATAAATAAATACCGGAATGATTAAATTTACAAAAACCTACTCATGATAGGAAATCTGTATTTCAATCTAGTTGGAAATGAGACTTGGATTCATTGATAACTTCTAGGTGAACCTAAATTCGACAACATCAATAAGTTTTATTTATATGACTCAATTTTACTAGATGGAGTCATGTAAATAAAAGAAAATAAACAACAAAACTAATAACAGTGCGTATGTATGTATATACGCTGGTATTCAAGAGTTAAGTTATAACCATAAAATCTGATATATCAAAAAAATGTACTTGATGTAATTCTATCAAATCTTTTGCTGTGTTTTTATAAGACTTAATTATACCAAGCTTGAAATTAAATGTAACTTTATGCTCAGAAACCGCGTTATCGCGGGCTCCAACCACGGTAAACTGAAACTGGTGATTACCATGGAATTATTGCTGTACTTTCATGCTTATCACTTGGCTACCTCATAACTACCCAAAACTGGAGACTTCGGGAATATAACACTGGTTTTAATCACGGTCCTTCCCCACACCTAGTGGAAAAGGCCAGGGTTCGAATCTTGTCAGTGATGCGAGGAGCTTTTATGGGCCTTTTTTCACTCCATGACTGAGTTAATATGTCTAAGGGGTAGATAACAAGATTCCCCACACCCTTGGAAATGACCTACTTGTTAAGCAAAACAGTCAAATCGACTGTTTTGCTTAACAGACGTAAGGTAATTCTCAAGTGGCTCTAATAGTTTTATCCAAAATTATAAGTTTTTATCCAAAACAGAAGGAAAGATCACTCTTGGATAATTTAGCCGTTTAACACGGAGTATGATCATCTCTGCCAGGTAAAAAATTCTCACAACAACCAACTCTTATGGTGTTTACATTACTGGTGATCATAGATGCTAATGTCCTACCGCTATCCTGTCAATAGCTATCGCCACGCAGAATCTTTCAAACGTCTACCTCACTCACAAAAAAAAAAAAAAAAAAAAACAGAAATCAGACGCGTTATATGTTAATAATGATTAGTGCTGTTGTAATTAGATGTTCCGAAGCTTAAAATCTTATCTTATTCTCTGTTCAAAATTATCGTATTAAATTACAGCATAAACATAAAATTTCATTCAAACAAAACAAAACACAAAAGTTATACAATTACCTTTAAGAAATAACAAAAAAGCATGAGTGTAATTTAACTTTTGGATACAAGTGTATTTAAAAATTGAAAAGAGAACAACTATTAGGTGTAGTGTCGCTAGTTAATGATACTGTGTGATTATCATTAATTACGTTCCACTATAATATCCAAAAGTGGTTGCACCTCAAGAGTAAAATAACTAACAGATTACTACGGGTAGAGAACTAATCGGTTCTAGCTATCCTTCACCAAAAGTTCTGTTACATAATATCGATCCATGTTCTGTTTCACGACAGTGAACACGTGGTAGTAAATGAAATGCTTTAATTAGATCTTGTAGTAGTTGTGAAATTCCAACATGCTGCCTTTCCTCCTGATCTCTTGCTATGAACTTACAAAGGTGGAGTACAAGCTACTGTCATAATCAGCTGTTACACTTGCCTGTTTTAATTATTGACGATATTATTTCAAAATCTAAAATTAATGTGCAGTATCTTCCTCCGATAATATATATGGTAGCTTCCAAGGAAGGTAGATTGTGTAATTTTTAATTAAGCTATCATACCAAAAAAAAAAAAAAAAAAAATATGCTAAAGAAGAAAGTAAATGTACATGGTGGCTATTATTAGATCATCGAACATCTAAAGTAATGGCAGAGCGGGTGCTGCCGGCATAACCTAAAATATTAACCAATTAAAATAATTCAAAGAGAAAGTTTCCACGCAAGGAGGAGGCATAACGACCACTATATATTATATACGCACTCTCAATAAAAGAAATCTATGTAAAGCGACCAAAGGAAGAGGAGGAACCTGGTGCTATCTCGGAAGGACAGTCGGTATCAATCTCCCAGTCATATTTAAATAAAGAAAGGAATTGAATTTTACTAAAATATAAACTTAGTTTCTCGTTACGAAATCCGATTTGTAGTCGTTTTAGCCACCTTTCCATCTGATCTACAGTCAATGTATTTTTGGAAGACGAAATCATATTCTTCTCAATAACGTACTCAATTTGAAAACAGAAAAGTCGAAATACAAAAACTTCCATATTGGGCAACTTCTCTCTGATTATCTATGTGTTTTTACTAATTGTAATAATTCACGCCCAATATTACATTCTCTTAAAATGAAACCCCTGTCATGTTTCATTTCATATAATTAGTTTTAATGGTAAAACCAATGCGTTATACTCTATGAAAATTACTTTTCGGTTAGCCTGGACAGGAACATTTATTTTAGCAATTGCAGGCTTAGTTTCGCTTTAGCTCGAAGATAACAACGATTATACCATCACTAATGAATTACTGGCTTATGAAAGATACATTACAGCAGAGTTTTAAAATACTCGTATACATTGAAAAGTATCAATTTATAAGGTAAGCTCGTTTTAACTGTTGGAAACATATTTCAAGTACAACTTGAGAGAAACTGAGAAAAAAATGAGAAAATTGTAAAAATTCTCCAGTGGGGGCAGAAATTTTTTTCCCGAAAGCCAAAGGTAAGGATCTGCTGATTCTTACGGCAATGCATGTGAAATTTGCGGAATGTGTTGAAGAACTTAAACCGAGAAATTACGAAACCACAACCTTACCAGAAAGTTAGCTAATGACGTTTTGCATTTGAGCATTATTACGCATCAACTCAAGAATTCAGACGAGGTATAGTTTTAAATATTAAAGAATAAGACCCTTATTCCTTAATATGTATTGTTACTACTAATTACAGATCCATGGGGCCCAGAATTCTGTAGGATGAGATTTTTCACCCTTTCTTTGACTAGAAACTCCTGGACTACTGAAATCCCGTTAAATGGAATAAATGCAATTATGAAAGTTAATGCCGTAATAGTCATGTTTATAGTTCGCCAAAACTTACAGTAATCAGCTCAATCCCCTTCGTCTTAGATTGTTACATTTCTCAGCGAAATCCACTATTACCGAGTAATTTTCTCTAACACGATGAAAATTTAAGGAAGATCGCCTTAAATTATATGTGAACTTAACCCGTTCGACGGTTTATACAAAATCATCCTTACCTTTACGACATGTACCATTGTTTCAACAATTCTCCAATACGTCATGCACTCGACACTTCAACTGCTGATGAGACTTCCTGCAGACAGCCAGGTGGCGCACTTCCGTGTGTGACTGGAGTCGGCATCCCTTCAGCGACCCAAAACTTCGCAGAAAAAGGATATCCATAATACGAGGGGGGGGATGTAATAACGCCATTCATTGCAGTTCATGTGGCAGCCTTCACTGGGTTCACTGCACGTGGAGTGAACATGGATTGCCACACTGCATATGTCTCGGCCTGCTGATATCCTTCTGCACCCATATCCTTCTGCACCCAAAGCCTATAACAATAATGGTCTTCTTTGAATGGTATCAGAATCTTATGCGCTATCATATAACCTTACACAGATTACGCAGCCAGTCTACGGGGGCATTTGAAACTTTTGTGGCCTGAGTACGAAGGGTTTATTTGAGGAGTCTAGTAATATGTTACTTTTCAAGGTAGTCAATATACTTTTGCAACCGATGCTGCAGTTCGTTAATTTCAGCAACAAAGGAAAGTTCTCTCTTGAGCCTCCAGAAATACATTCTCTGCAGCAATGGCATTACTTTCGGTGGGAAAACAGATGCCAGCCAGGTATTTTTTAAAATCAGGAAATAGGTTGAAAGTCTGAATTCCCCACATCATCGACGGGACTAGAACTCATGTCATTTCCACCTACAGTGGAGAGGACGGCGATCTTACCAACTGTTCTATCCACGAGGGCCAGGGACCATGAAATTACATCACATAAACTTCAAAACCCACCTGTATTAATTTTCAAGAAGAGCACCCTACTTACTCTCGAGCGTGCTAGAGGTGGAAGGGATAAAAAGAAATACGACTTAAAGCAGAGCTTAGCATCTCATACCAGGAGTCCAGAAAAGCTGTTAAGCCGGTAAATAGCAGTACGGCAACATATGCTGAAAAGGTTGCCAAGAAATGTTCAAATGGGACTCAAAAACGGAAATGAACACACCATCTAAATAGTCATTTACGCTTATTTCCCGCTATTTATCGAACTCAGAAAAATCAGCACAGAAAAATCAGTCAGCTGCCACTCCAATTTCAGTACCTCCTTCTGCTCCAGCATTCCCAAAATTGAGCATTAAATTAACTGTGCAGAAAACTGAAACGCCCACGACAGTGCAGGAAAAAATGGATTTGGAGGCCAAGGAGTTCCAAGGAGATTGGAACTCTCTGCGGAAGAAGAAATGGACACAGGACAGCGTCCATACTTCCCCAAAAAAGATAACTCTAGGACTGAAAAAAACTAAGCCCTCAGCACTTCGGAAGCAGACCGACGGATCCACCAAGCCCACTTAATGGCTAAATTCCTACAGTGGAATTTTCGTGGATTCCGGACAAATGCAGAAAGAATCAAGGCACTTCTGCATAAGCACGAACGACGGGTGCTTTTGCAAATAATTCTGCAGGGATAGAATTGTGGACAGCCCTGCTTATGGAGGAAGTCGTTATCCTCGTGGGCAACCACGCCCCATTTCAACCTTTGCAACTTACAACCAGTACAAAGGTTGTTGTAATTCTCCTTACAGTGGGATTTTTCTTAATAGTCTGCTTTATTTGCCACCTCAGACTGACATTCTCCAAAAAGACCTTGATCATCTTATCATGAAGCTGCCTTTCCCTTTCTTACGTCTTGGGGATTTTAGTGGACATAACACCCTGTGGGTGTTATGTCCACTAAAATCTAGCGCGGATATCATTGGAAGCGGACGAGTTATAGCGCATATCCTCACTGACATTGATATCTCTCTTCTAAACGTGGGAACAATCACCTTTTTTCACATGCCTATCCGCATGTTTTCTGCCATTGATCTTTCTATCTGCTCCCCATCTCTTACCTGGGAGGTGGAGGAAAATCTATGGAAGTTATCACTTCCCCGTGATAACCTGCTAACACAGTACAAGACCATATCTTCCTTTTAGGAAGATATGGTCCTTTTAGGCAACCGCGATGGCAAATTGATCAGGCTGATTGAAATGCCTTTCAAGATGTGCCATATTTTGATATCACTATAGTCAGTCGGTCAGTCGCCTATCAATGATGCAGTCACGTGCATCACAGAAAGTATCGTCCGTGCAGCTGCAATTGCAATTCCAAAAACACCCACCCGATTTCTACCATTTCCCAAAACATGGTGGAATTCAGAATACACAGCAGCAAAAAAGGCGCAAAACAAAGTCTGGGATATATGTCGCCAATCTCATAGCTTCTAAATTCGCACGTGCTAAATCACGTTATATCCGACGTCAGAGCAAAAAGAATCCTGGATCCGTTTTACAACTTCTATTAAACAGATGACCAGCTCTTAAGGTGGCCTAGGAAAAAGTGCGGAAAATGAAGGGAAAGTCTGCACACCCCTCATCGGTCCTGGAATATAATGGATCTACTATTGCAGACTGTACGGCAATAGTCAATGTTCTCTGGGGGAAACATTTTCTAACATCTCAGCAATATCACTTTATTCCCCAGAGTTTCTAGTCATTAAAAAACTGAAAATTGAGCTCTTAATTTTACATGAAAGTGTTTCCACCCATATAATGGATAAGGGGCATTTACCATCCCCCAGCTGAAAACGGCACTTGCACTTACGAAAGCTACCGCTGTTGGAGCAGACGACATCCATTATGAAATGATCAAACATCTTTCACCTTTTACTTTGGGAGGTGCAATATGATCCAAGTAGCCCTTACCCCAGAAACTATCATATCAATAATCTTCTATTGTCCTCCTACTCGTTCTACACATCTAAACGCGTGTTCTAAAGAGTGAAAATTGCATACAGTTTTTTTTATTATTATTATTGTTTTTTTTATTAAATATAATTTCATTTTTGTTTCTTTTTTAAATATATTGATGACGTTTGTATGCTAAATCAAGGACGGGGCGAAACTTCCCTACTGAACAAAAGCAGGTGATATGCAAAATTTTAATTTAGAAACCGTGAAATCTAAACCGTTATACTTTCAATTTTAATATAAAATTCAATGATCTCAGCACAAATATGACAAAAATGGTCCGACAATAAATAGCCTAAACCTAAAAAATATATACAAAAATGGCCAAATGTTATTCTACTGTGCTCCAAATAAATGGGCTTGATATATCTTTGTTTAAATGAAACAAATTAAAAGTGAAATTAAACATTTACTCTGGTGGCCTACATATCATGAAGAACTGAGAGATATCCAATAGAAATAGCGCATAAAAGCCCTGTGAAGCATCAAAGTTAAGATGCAAAGCTAGAATTTGTGATAATATGTGACGAAAAGAGTTACAGTAACAATCATAAACATGCTGGTGCAGTGAATAAACTCTTTTCGTTTCTTTCCAAAGAGTGAAATGTGATATGCCCTAAGGCATGGGCAAAAAACCCAGTTGCGAGTGCGCTTAAACTTAACCTAAATTATTACCCTACGACTGGAAATGTGAGGCGCTGGTATGCGACAATATTACCAGAGTCCAATATTTCATGACCTCCCCACCATCACTTGAAACAATTAACTTACCTCATAAATACCAGGAGCAGTTGCTTGCGCAACCTCAGTTACCACCATACAATATTTCTCCAATAGTTTAAAGATCACCTTCAGTGCGAATTCTTGCTTTGGAATTGTTAATCTAGATCTCGTCCTAACAGCTGCGCCCTGACATTGCCAATTTATTGGCTGCTAAACATGTTATCAGTAATCTACTTAGAACGCTGTTCCCAATCCAGAGCGACATCTGGAAGGCTGTTTTCGTATAAATTTTCCTATCTTTGGCAACGTCTGGGATGACATGAATTAAACTGGTTAAGAAATACACGCACTTTTCTTAGAAAATGACACTGTTCAAGCAGATTGACTGTGGTTTCAATAACATGGGGTGTCTATCTTATCCATTTATTTTTTATTTTAGTTTTAATATGTTATGAAATAAATTAATCCTTTCTGCTTACACGCAGAAGTTGCACCGGATTTGCCAGTTTCTGGCTAGGGGCTGCTTGTTAATAAAAATGTAAAAAAAAAAAAAAAATGTTAAAAATGTCAACTGGCCAAATATCTTCAAAGAGGAATCTGACTTGAAACCAGACCAAAACAATGGTACTTTCCTACTATGACAGAATTTCACTGGATTCGGCGGACCTGACCAACACTAAGCTTGAACTGACATCCTCCGCCAGATGGCAATCTAGACTGTGCATCCTAGAACATCTACTTTTAATCCCACTCCCTTCTTCCCCTCTTCGCCTGATGGAGCTTGTCTTCATTGACTTTTTAGGGACGCCTTCCTCTACATCCCCGATACTTCTATCTATTCTCCCCACTGGCACTTTATCCCATAATCTAACTTTTTTTCCCATGGTCTCTGTCAGGAAGATTAGGCAACCCTGGCAGAGACCAGCCAGAGAATATGGGACTGCCTGGCTTACCTCCCAGAGGTAGTGGGGGACAACGTGGGGTCCAACTAGAGGCCCCCGCAGCAGAAAGCCAGATGAACAACACAACACAACCCACTTACACAAAACAACACAACTCACACTTCTGGCTTTTACAGAGTTCTGTTCTTTCTTACAGAGAAACAAAGGCACAGTAGCCGGAAATCACCGGTGGCGCCTCAATCCAAACACTACGCCACTATGGTCAACTGCTTTCTATGTGTTTATACCGAGAAGTTTCACTGGTCAACTGCTTTCTATGTGTTCATACCGAGAAGTTTGCGCTAGTCAACTGCTTTCTATGTGTTGACAGCCAGTGAGAAGCTTCCGCTGCATGTCGATGCTGGTTTATGGTAAGCGTTCTACGTGTAAGCACCCTGATGCAGTTAACAGGCTTCTGTCTCGCAGGAAGCGACTTCAGAGAGCAAGGAGATTGTAGAGAATACCGAGACATCACAGTTAACACCGATATTAGCAATTCAGTGACTTCGACAGAGGGCAGAATATCGGCCTTCGAGGGATGGTCTCTGTCATGTAGCGGAAAGTGTGGGCTTTGACAATACCACAGCGCACAGATAATGGCAACAGTGGCCACAGGAAGGTACGACTGCTCGCCGAATGAGTAGTGGAGCCACGGAGGACTACAGAACGAGAAGGATCGTCTTATCAGTCAATAGGTTTAAAACGCATCTACATCAAATGATGGCTTCACTGAACGAACTGCGACATCAGCTGCCTACCACCCCATCACTCATCAAGTCGTTGCACGCCGACTAGTAGATGGGGCACGCCGTGCATACCTGCCATTGCGTTAATAAACCCTGACCGTTACCCATCATCAAGTGTTTGGAATGGTGCCGCACACGGCCACTTGGAATACAGGATGGCGTTAAGTGGTCCTAAGCGATGAATTCCGCTTCTGCTTGTGGCCCCAATGAGCGCAGCATACACTTGTAACGACGATGGATGAACCCAGTGATCCGAGCCATTGTTGATCACCATACTGCACAAACCAAAACCAAACTATTATTTTTAGGCCACTCGAATAATGAAATTAATCTGCCGTGCTGTGTGTCTTATGTTTGTTAATTGCGTGTGTTCTATGGTTTATTTGTCTGTTTTGTTGGACGAAAAACCCCAGTATCTGGGGGGGGGAGGAAACCTTGCTAGCTACGTCTGAGACCGACTAACTCAGCCACGGAGTGAAAAAAATTCCCCATTAAAGTTCCTCACGTCACACCATACTGCACACCCTTCTGGTGTTATCAGTGTGAGAAGTTATCAGTTTTGATAGTGTTTGTCAACGGCAATCTGACTTCTCGCTTCTATGACGCCGAGATTCTGGTACCCGTCGCTCTCTCTCTCTCCTTTTTTTTCCTGGGGTCACTGACACCATTTTTCACAATGATAATTCTGGAACACATAGCAGGGTTGATTTATTGATTGATGTAGGGTTTCAGGCACATCAGCCGCTAAGGCCATATTGCGCCGTGTATATTATGTCTATAAATTGCGCATGTTTTGTGGGCAATTTGCCTGTGTACTGGACGAAAAACCCGATTTCCAGAAGAAAAATCATACTACCATCGCCTGAGACCGACTAATTCAGCACGTTGTGAAATAGACCCATAAAAATTTCCTCACGTCATCGACAGGATTCAAACTCAGATCTTTTCCACCGGATGTGAGGAGGAAGGCGATTATACCAACTGTGCTAATCATGAGTGCCATGACGCAGGTATTTCCTCTGAGTGTCTTCGTGGTGTGGGCGTACTGTCTTGGTAGCCAGGTACCCGTATTTCTCCCCCATCCAGTACGCGTGAGCCATCCACAGAGCCACCGCAGTCAGAACAGACCACGGATGTGCTGCAAGGCCAGGTGCAAGAGGCTTGGTGGGAAACAACGCAGCAGGCTATTCGACACCTGTACGACTCAATGCCGAGACGCTTAGCTCCGTGTATCCATAACCGTGGTGGATATACATCATATTGATTTGTGCATTGTAAGCATCATTTTGTGAGATTAAATGTATTCACACATTTAGCGTCTGCAACTTTTATCACATGTTCCTTAAATCCTTGGCTATCATTACTCTAAGTATCGTATTCTCTCTGTATTCTAGTTCTTTCAGGGTGCTGCAATTTCACTGTCACTCAATATAAATGGGAACAGCACATAACTTCCAATTATCTTTCTCTCCACTCCACCCTACAGATCAGCCTTCGCGTATTCCATGTATTGATTGCACATTTTATTGCAGTTTTATCTTTTAATATTTCAATAAAAAACATGATCACTTTGTTAACCTATGAATTTGGATGAGTATTTATTTTGTTAATATTTTTATTATTCGTGAAATACAGAAAAAAAACCCAAATGCTTAGAATTTTATTTCTTCTTCATGTATTGTAATTAATGCAAGGAGAAATAAAAAAAATACATTGCAATAAAATTTCACATTAAAAAATATTAATCCAGTACAGTGAGAAAATAAAGAATATACAACAATGAAAAAGTACTATAAAATTAAAAAAAAAAAAAAAGATTAAACATTTTATTTAGATCCAAATTGAGAAACCATTTTAAATACTTATCCAGTACATCGTGTGCCAGTGATTGTTTTTAAGTCATTAAAGAAAATTCTCTAACTCGAAACTTGCAATTATGCAAAATCTGCTGTGTATTCATTCGGAAGGGCTGTGCTAAATGATTTGGTTATATTCCACCTCCGGAGGAAGTGGCTTCTTTTGCTTGAATCCGTTACGAATTACTGGTGTAAACTAACCTAACCTTTTCTCACTAGCGAAAAATGAAAGTCTATTGAAAAAACCACCCACACTTCTTTTGTTTGAATACGTCCCGAATTTGGCCATTCCCTCAATGCGGTGACAAGGTGTGCACGTAATCTGGAGTTCAGCCAATGATTTTATTTCTTTTCACCAATTTAGTGAATTTTCGTGTCTTGACGAAACGGATTGATCTTTAGTTCTACTTCAACAATATCGGATGCTTTGATAGTTTCTATTTGAACAAAAATGTACCACCAATAGAATCAAATTCCTGTCGAATGAAGTTCTATCAAATCAAGTTGGTTTGTCCTTTATACTTTGAAACTGGGGATGACGTACAGGGTTGGATCTGGTCATTTTATTGTTAAGTGTATTAGTATTGTGGCTGCTGATATCGGCACAATGACAAGCTCTGTCGCTGGCCATGGCTCTGCTCAATGACTCGATTCATTAGATAACTGGTGGTTCGAGTCGCTGAATTGAGTTATTCACTCATTAGCTATGACTAATATACGTCCTTCATTACAGATAAACATGTGCATCAATATTACTGCATTATGGTCTTAGTTACTAGTGCGCCATAAAACAATAAAACAGCATTAATATTATCATTAAATCTTAGCACACACATAGCAAAAATGTAATTATATTCAGCCACAAAAGTACACGCGCATATGCGCTTTCTTTTCTTCGAATAATGCTTCGCTTCGAATACAGAACTAAAACTTTCATCAAAATGCATGCGTCGAAACCTTGGAGAAAAACAAACGTACCGATCGCAAGACAGAGTTTGATCCCATGGTTGCTGAATATTGTATACAAGATGTGCGATGAAAAAGGATGCTATACAGCTACTTTTGTTATCTCTTAAATAATATATGCCTTTTCGCAAGTTTTTGGTTGAGTTCTCTTTTATAACTTGATATTACCACCTGGGAACCGCACTGCTCCCATGTGGTAATTAGAAAACTAATTTTCTCACTGCTATTCATGCACGAAAGAAAAAAGACTCTCCATCTTACAACAGAACTGCTAGAAACGAAAACTCTACAAAACAAAGATTAAATTTTAAAACGTGGGAGATAAAATAATTATCAGCAAGAAGACGCTCCGTTTTTGTTTTTGACTGTGTGCTGTAATCAAGAAACAGGATGAGAATATTCAATAGCAATAAAAAGAAAGGGTGGGGGAAGAGTCTTTATTATTGTAACCTGTGTTGTTACACTGGTTACAATGCGACACTGTCATGGCGTATTGTAACAAGTGTAACAACACAGTGTGATTTGCTGATAGAAAACTATTTATTAGGGTGACCCGAAAAGTTATTTCATCTACCCATGTGTGTCATGTCTGTAAATAGCGTGTGTTCTCTGGTCCATTTGCCTGCTTTGCTGGACGAAAAACCACGGGTTCCGAGGGAAATACCTTGCTACCTAAGCCTATGGCCTTAGTTGCTTATGCTCCTAAAAAAAAAAAAAAAAACCAAACCGTATTGCCCACCTGCTTTCTGTCGCAAGATGCTATTACTGAAGGAGCGCTCCATTTCATGAAAAGGATAATTGTACCAAGACCAAGTCCCCATCTAATAACTGGACTTTACGTGGACGGTTTCATGAAATTTTACCATTGGTTCTTTTGGAAAGATTGTCGAGCTGTTACAAATTTCATTAAAATAATAATAATAATACAAATAGAAATATGGCAGTTATTATTTCTATTTTTTTAACTCATATCACATAGGCTATCCATATACAGACCATTTTAAAAGAGTCATTTGATATTGTTTATCGACAGGCGCCGATTGGAGGAATGAATAGGCAATATGTTGGTTATTCACTAAAGAATGTTCTAGGTTCAGGTAGTGCGCATATGAAAGAACTCGTTTTTTCGTCATCACTTTAATAATTATAGAAATCTGAATTATTACTATTTGCTTATTATATTAGTCACAGCAGAAACGTGAAATACGTATTATATTTCAATTAATATTAAAATACAAGAGAAAATAAGTTATGGAAATTACAAAAACGTTTACTATATACACTGACTTACCGTTAATATCCGAACCTCTCTGTTGATAGTCGGTCACCACGTGTCAGACAAAACTATAAATATGCTGGTAGACCTTCGAGAAGACAGTAGTACAACTGTGAATGCAAGATGCCGCGATCGACAGAGTAAACAGACTTCCAGCGCGGAATGATAATAGGATAATAATCTTCAACGGCAATGAAGATCCCTACGTCGAGGATTGGTGATGTAATCTGCAAATGGAAGCGGATTGGTGTTGAAACCGTCACGAAATGGCCTGGAAACTTACGAAGCTGACGGAACGTGACAGGAGAGCCCTGCCAAGAATCGCCCGATCGGAAAGCAGGTCGAGTCGACGTTGTCGTACTATACACAGGACCTCAGTGAGACGATTAGGACACATGTCAGCACTAGTACAGCGCAGACGACGCAGAATGACATGGATTATCACGGTCGTGCAGCCGCCCACAATCACCCCGACTAATGCCAGAAGCCGTTCAGCTTGCTGTAAGGTTCGCCACTCTTGGGTCGTAGACTAATGGAAACCTGGGCTTTGGAATGACAAGTCACGGTACATCGCCTACTAGTCTGACAGTCGTGCCAAGGTGTAGCAGATGCCCGAAGAAAGCTACCTGCTGGATTGTTTCGTTCCGACAATGAAATTTGAAGGAGGCAACATGATGGTCTGGGGCCTTTTTTCATGGTTTAGCCTAGGCCATCGTTCGATTTGGACAAAGCCATTAATGCTGAGATCTACCTGGACGTCCTGGACAATGATGCGTTACTTACATTGCATCAGCACGTCAGCAGAACAACGTTCCATGTCATACTGCTCGCGTTGTGACGGACTGGCTTTTGAGGACACGAATTGCAGTCAAAGTTTTTGACTGCAATTCGACTGTCTTCAAAGAAGAGAACAGACACTATATTATCAAGTCATTTATTAATGCTGATGGGCATCCTAGAATAGGGTCATGTTCTGTGTCGATCCTTCTTTTTTTGAACCGCTTTCCCAACTAAATAAAATGGTTTTGGGTATAGTGAATTTTCTATAAGCTTTATGAAAAAGTTCTTATGTTTTTATTGGAGTTTTATTCAGTAGGACATATTTTATATTGACTGTCTGTTTTCAATCATTTTTCTTGTGAGTTTTTTTATCCTTGTTTAGGTGTGATGCTGATTTTCAGAAATTATTGCGCACCAATAGACACAAAAAATATAAGTTTGAGAAGTGACTGCTTCTTATGTATCAAAGAAACTAAGGTTATGAAGCGAGAGTATACCGTGCCTGTAGTTGTGTGGTTGGCTTTCCTGTTTGATGGACGTAAAGCCTAAAATTCCGGGAGAAAAAAATCTTGCGATCCTCGCCTGAGACCGAATAACTCAACGTAGTGAGAACAGCCCATAAGAATTCCTCGCGTCATTAACGGGATTCGAACCCTAACGTTTTCCAGCGGGTGTGGGGAAGACGGCGATTATATCGACTGTGAATATCTGAGAACTTTAATGTATGCATATAGTTTTCATTAAACTCATTCTATATTTTGTTTAGTAAAATTAGTCACAATCTTTTTTTGATAACCCTCACATTTCGTAGATTTTGGCAATATTACTTAATAAAAAATTCACCTGAATTTGTTCCAGTTCATCTTAAAGGATTTAAAGTTCTCATATTACAACCTTAAATACGCTTTAAAAAATCATGCCTTAAATGAAATTTTCAGCGAAAATGGGCATCATATGTACACCATATGCGCACCGAAAGTTAACGTATATCTCACAAACTGGCTAATTTTTGTAATATCCTGGAGATAAATTGTTCTAATTAATTAAACAAGTCAACATCCGGAGTAAAAAGAATGAGGTTGACATAAGGAGTCTCAAGAGAGACCACTGCAACCTTAGACTGACAGCTAGTCGGATCCCGTGCCAGAAACCGTAGTAACGGATTGCATTCTCCAGTCGGCAGATCATTACCTATGTGGAAAATAAATAAAAACTAATTAATATGCAAATGTAAGAAATAAGATAGCCTACCGAAAACACTACTGTCTTCTCACTTGACGGGGCTCCTTCGAACTGATCACTAAATGTTACGGTTGTGTAGAATGAGTACTGTGTTTTTGAGACAACTCTCTACTGGTGGATAATAGCAGGAAATCCGTCAGCAAAATCCTAATGTATGAGCCCAATAATACCTTTCCCCATACAGACCACCTACTGCGAGCGTGCAACCACCCAAACAGCACCTCATACAATTACAGAAATACCGGCATATTTCGTTGGGGAGGATGGATGTAGGCGAATTAGGAGAAACTCTACTTCTAGATGTCGCCACACTCTCGCCATCATTATCTGAAAAGTGGACGAATCCGGTGTCATTAGAGAAAAAATTATAGTGTTCTAAAATATGCAAGGTGTTTTTGTGAGCCTACTGTTCGCTGCAGGCAATATTCTGAAGTTAATGGTGGCTTTCTCCTAATAATTATGGCACATAGTTCATGCTGCGCAGATACAGCTTAATTGTTTTGCAGACTATTGCACCAATTGAAATGCCGGAGTTTTTTTTTTTTTTGTTGTTGTTTTTCTCCTCCTAAACAGCACGGCTTTGCGTTCTGAATTTGGCTTTGGAGCTCCATTACGAGCTGCTGCAGTTATCTTTAGGCTTTATTTGAACTAGATCGTTGATCTTTACACTGCAGCAACGGGAATAATTAAGTGCTCTGGCTATTTCTATTCGCCATACATTTCTAGCTCCCCTGAAAAAGATAAACAGCCGTTACTTTGCAATCGTGTATGTGTATTTCGTTCCATCTACATGTAATGCTAAACAGTAATTTCAATAATTGTTGGTTAGCCATTCACAACTGAATGTAGCCTCTATGAAGATCAAAGGACTAAACGGCTATTCTTATAACAAGCCAACCTCTAATTATGTTTATATACATATATATTTATTTTTATTTTATTTTATTTTTTTGTCGCCAAAGCAACTAAGACTATGAGGCGTAAGTTATTATATCTGTAAATCTGGAAATTTCGTGTTTTCTGTTGGTCGGTATATCTATACTGCTGGATTAAAAAAAAACAAGTTTTTTGGGTGTTCCTTAATTATTATCAAGAGGCCATAGTGGGTTAGCAAATTTCCGAGGTGTTTGCATATTTACTTTTGAGGGGTTCAGTTAGGCACAAGCAACATCTTGCGGCCTCATGAAAAAAAGTCATAGCGGTGTTTTATTTGCAAATATTTTCGAAAGCATTAAATTTCCCTTTCAAGCTTAGTAAAAGAGAGATTCACATTTTTCATGGTTAATGTGGAAACTTCAGCAGCGTGAGCACTTGATATTGAAATGTTCCATGGCGGGTACTGAACGGGAATTTCGAAGCCGACTTGGTGTAAAATTGCTCCAACTAAAACTATGGGAGATAATTGGTGAAACTTACTCTAGCATATTAGTACACTTGAAAGGATCAGACTATCCACGATGTAGAAGAATTGCTACAGAAAACATAAAGCAACATCAGAGTGAACATCAATTACTGAAACCTCACGGAAGTATATACCAACAAAAGATCTGACCTGACAGGTAAAATTCGGATTATGCAGAAACTTTTACTCAACGACTACCAAACAAAAAAACTTTTCGCTTATTTTATTATTATTTTTTACAAAAAATGCCTAAAAATCTATATCAGAATATTTAATAAAGAAGAAAATACTGAAGATACACAACAATTTGTACACTGAAGATAGTCTACAAATTGTTGTGGAGCAGTTATAAAAAGTGGTATGAATTATTTTTAAGCATGAATTACAAGGTATGGCTAAAAAGAAACAGGAAGTATTTTTTAAATAATTTATTATTTTAAATACGACAATTTCAATGTTTACCCCTCTCCAGCCATGTCTATGCAGCGCTCTATTCGCGATTTCCAGGATCTAAAACTGCAGCTGAAATCCTTGGAAGATACCGTCGTTTTTAATCGCTGCATTGTGTTCTTCTGAATGTCTGCTAAGTCCTAAAATTGTTTTCCTTTGAGGTGGATTTTAATTTTTGGGAACAGAAAAAAATTCACACAGCGCCAGATCTGAAAAATAAGTTGCTTGTATGGTGCTCCAATATTGTGATCTTGTTTTTCGTTAAAAACTTTCTCTGCGACAGAGGAATCACACGACGCATTGTCACGACGAAAAACCATGTCAAAATTGTTCTTACTGTTTCTTCGTCAATGTACTGTTCTGAGATTAGTCGAATGCTCATCCGACAGTCTTGGTGCAAGTTCTCTCGATTCTCTGGAATTTGTTCAACGTTCTTGTCGTCGTGGTCATCTTCTGGCCCCTCTCTGAACCGGTTTTGCCATTCGTACAGTTAAAGTAAAGTACAGTACACTTAAAGAGGCACAGTTCATTCAAAACTTAACCGATTGCAACAAAATAAAAACTGATCTGTACAGGGAAAAAAAAGCTACAGTACATTGTGAATGTTGTTGACTTGCGCAGTAGAAAGGCATTGGTAAGCAACAATTCTCGTTTCATTTTAGCCACCCCCTGTATTTGCTAAAACAATTTTGGGATTTTATAAAGAACATTGAACAAAAGAATAAAATCAAATGACAGAAAGCGTAGCGCTAGTCTCCTCAATAAGACTCAACGTCAGCGCAATCAATTAAAGGTCGGCTTAATGCTGAAGGTTAGCAACGTTACACAGTCTTCAAATGAGACGGTCGAGTTTGGATGAGGAGGATGCTTGGGAAGGTAATTTACCGTATTGTATTGTGCCCATGACGAGGAACTGCTCCTCTTGGTTCGGACTATTGGTTGCAATGTTAAACGCCATCAACTTGAGTCGTACACTAGTATCTTGGAAAAATCTGTGGTGACCTATTTCCATAGAACTGCACTCTGGCAGCTCTATGGAAACAGTCAGTCCCTCCCAGATAATGCTCCATTTCATGCAAAAGAGCACTGTAAAAAACGTTTTGAGGAAAAGGAAGTTTAATAGACTGCCCAACGTTCAGACCTGAATCTAATCGAACATCTTTCAAGTGAACTGAAACATTGGGTATGGCCAATACGCCCCTCTTTAGCTAAACTAGCAACTCACAGAGACAAACAGATTCCTGTTTACTGCTAGAAGGAAGTGTTTGAAAGTGAGTGAGTGAGTGATATGGCGGATAGATGCAATTATTGGGCCAAATGTTGGTCTGTTTATTATATATCGTGTTTGTTATCAGTAGATAAAACGACTTTGTATATATACATATAAGAAATATGCTGTTCAATTTCCCTATCGTAGGGTAATTTCGAGCTTCCAGAACCACTTAAGTGAACCATATTAATCCTTAATATGAGGATTATATGGTAGGGAAATCTTTGGAATAAACCACAGTAAACATAAAAATCGGGGTACGATGTGGTATTAGAATGTAAAGTATACATGACAACCCAAGTTTTTCAAACAAGCATCAATAACTTCAGGCAAACAGTTCTGACAGCTCACGTTCTTCCATCTCACAAACCCATATACTGATCCATCGAGAAATGGCTATCGACGAGTGTGTAGCATGTTTAGGATGCTTGCTGCAGGTTTCTGAACGATGGTCACGTGCCAGCACGGAGACCGTTCCGACAACATGTGTGAAAGTTTGTTGGAAGCCGACCAAAATATACAATATAACTGTAATACTTTACCGTTAACAATTTACATTAACTCTCTAAAACACTAATCACGTTAATATTTCAATAACGTAATAAATTTGAATATCCTCGCAGTAGTAGCACAGTGGTTTAATACTGCCCTCCCATACTGAAGATTTTTTCCCGACTTTTTTCACAAAGTGTACGAAATAGTCGGTCTCAGGCAAGGGCTGCATGGTTTATTTTCGGGAAACTTCACTTTTTCGTTCATTAAACGAGTAAAAACGGTATATTGGATCCGTAAGTTGCTTGTATTCTTTCATCAAACAGGTAAATATTACAATAAGCAACTTATAGAAACAATATACTGACCCTCAAAGTGATTACAAATTCGTGAAACCCACATTCTTAATGTTAATTTATTATTTAAGTATCCGTTTATTATTTAAGTATTTAAATATCCAGCTTTTTATCTCTTAGACTGCTTAAAAGTAGTGGTAATACACTAATAACCTTCACATCTTTGAAGAATTAAAAGTCAATACCGAATAGGAAATTTCAACAAACTGTTTAAACAACACTATGTTAAGTCATATCAAACATGATGAAAATAATTTGCGCTTACATTTAGGAAGAAGGACACTTTCAACATTTATTGCAGTCTCTGTTATAATTCTATTTATAATAATAATTTAAATTAAAACTGAAAGTATACTAGGGGTTCCGTGTCTTTGGAATCACACTGTGGTTCTACTATTTTTATAACTCTTAACCTTCGAAAAATAAGGCAAAATGATTAATTAATATGTATGTCTTTTATACACTGAGTGATCACTGAATTATGACCACCCCTATGAAAACTGAATGCGACCCGTTGACCACGTGAGGTACGAGAGTGCGGAGTTAGTCGACCTATAATGTTTATTATTTGGTTTTTAGGAGCATTAGCAACTAAAGTCATATTGCTCCGAGAATATGCGGTGGTCATTCCCTGACCTTTCCGCATCCTCCGTATTTGATGGTGACGGGCTCGAACCCCGGTCTAATCAAGAAGTGTGCGTGCTACGCACTGCTGCTCCTTCCCACCTGGCTACGGAGGCGCCCTTTTAGTCGACCTATGTAGCATAGATAAGGTGTCAGTGATTCAGTAGGTAGTAAAATTCCGAGCGTGATGGGTAAAAGAAAGGATTTATCGGACTTTGAAAAAGAACAGATTGTGGGTGCTCAACGAGCTGGTGTCTCGATTTCCCAAACGGCTGAACTGGTGGGGTGTTCGAGAGCCGCCGTAGTTAAAGTGTATCAGGACTGGCGTCAAAATGGTCAAACAAAAGCGCCGGACTGACGACTCGTACAGGAGAACAGGCGCAGCACTTTTGAACATTTGACAACTCAATACAACATTGACCAACCCGAAAAATATCTGGCATAACCATGCGTCGCACACTCGCACGTATGAGATATACCAGCAGACGACCCACCCCTACAGCATCCTCTTAACTAACCAAGGTTCATCGGCGAAAAAGACTGGCCTGGTGCAAAGAGCATGCAAGCTGGACGTTAGAAGACTGGAAGGTGTGCTGGTCGGATGAGTCACGTTATTTAACTCCACACCGTGGATGGTCGTGTACTGGCGACAATAACATGAGGCTCTTGATCCATGATGCATGGTATCAAAAGTGCAGGCCGGTGGAGACGGTTGTATGGTGTGGGGCATGTTTCACTGGCAGGAACTTGGACCCCTGGTGCATGTGGAACAACGTATCACTGGTCTTAGCTATCGTCAACTGCTTGCTGACTGTGTACAACCCGCTATGTTACCCTTTTTCCAGAATGGCAATGGTGTCTTAGACGACAATGCGCCGAGCCATCGGGCACTTGTTGTGCAGGAATGGTTTGAGGAACACAGCAGTTCTGACTTCCAGCATATCGATTGGCCTCCGAACTCCATCGATATCAATCCCATAGAGCACTTGTGGGACACTATGGAAAGGAATATCAGGAATATCATACCTGCATTGCTATTATTTGTTTTTTTTTTTTTTTAGGAGCATTAGCAACTAAGGCCATATTGCTCCTGGGATATGCGGTGGTCATTCCCTGACCTTTCCGCAACCTCCATATTTGGTGGTCACGGGCTCGAACCCCGGTCTAATCAAGAAGCGTGTGCTACGCACTGCTGCTCCTGCCCACCTGGCTACGGAGGCGCCACCTGCATTGCTGATCGCATTACACACAGCTTGGAAGCCTGAACGCTTCCGACGTCTTGTTGAATCAATGCCACGTCGTATAGCTGCTGTACTGAGGGCAAAAGGTGGACCTACGAAGTATTAGGTAGGTAGTCATGATTCAGTGATCACAGTGTATATATTATAATCACTTATGAAATACCTGCTTTCGCAGTTAATATTAGTGATGAGCATAATCAAGAAGTCATAATCGATTATTTCAATTATATATTAAAATCAGTCGAATGAATCATGCGATTATGGAAAATCAATACGACAAATTATGACAACTCGTTCGAATTTTACTGCCGGGAACTCGGGCTTTTCATAATGAAATAGATGGAAACGACCACAGAACGGATGTTCTGCGGTTGATTCAATCTATACTTCGATAAATCTATTCGATATACTGATGTCTCATGGTCTTAGTTGCCTAGATTCAAATCTCTTCTTCGTGAGCCTTTTTGAATCCACTTCACCAGCTTCCACTTATACACTGGAGAGAGGTTTGCTGGTTATAAGCTCCAAGCTGACCAGAGACGTTGAAGACTGTACAGTACATGCTTATGGGCCGATTTGCATGCTGTGCAGGGTGGGGGAAAAATCTGAATATCTCATGAAGAAAAATCGTGCTCCATCCGCTTCAGATTCGGCTAACTCTACCCCAATTGATGAAGGCTTTAAGAGTTCTTCCAGTCAATAACAAAATTCTAACCCAGATTTTTCCAAAAATGACCCAATAAAAAGTGACAAAACCACTTTTTTTTTCTTTTTTTTTTTTAAATTCCAATATCTTAGAATGAAATACAGTAATTCAACAACCTTCCAAAGTACTTGTTCTTGTTTATACTCCGCCATGACCACTAGGTCGGACGAGTTTAATTATTTTGACAATGAATACAATGATTAACCGTATTTAGCAGTCTCACGAGCTTGAATTACGGTCCACTAAAAGAGAGTGTGCTTCTGGAACCTTGGCTACATCGGGCATCTTTTACAATATTCATGCTTCAATTCCTATATGTTAAATTTCATTTAAGTAAAAGAAATTCAGTTAACCGTATTTAGCTGTGCCTCCTGTTAAATCTAAATGGAATCCTTTGTGTTTTATGCATATACTGTAGAGGTATAAACGAAACTGCAGAAGGTAGAAGTGTCATTTGCAATCATATCACGCGGAAACAAGCCGAGAAATGAGAGAAAATGGACAAATATCGAAAACCTGAAAAGTATTGTGCACTCTTCCAATAGCAGATTTTCTCCAAAAATAGAACACAATCACATCAAAAACACCAAAACTCCAATCTAATCAAATGGGAATTTTAAATTTACGCGATACAGTTATGACATCTGGTTGAAAACTAATGTGTTGTACAGCACAAGTTTGAAGGCAGATTTGAAGGTTGTGAGGCTGAAAAAATAAATAAATATAATGACAAGATATATTTATGATAGTGGTTCTCAACCGGATGTCATAACATCCGGTTGAGAACCACGATCTTATAGGAATATAAGATATCACCATGGATATTTGTGCACATCTTGTAGAATCAATTCCAAGTAGGATTATTACTGTTATTGCCGCTAAAGGAAGGCCAACTCGTTATTGACCACAAGGGCGGCCTGAAATGTAATGCCTCTTAGATCATAACTTCAGCGCTAGGTGGGGCAGCAAGTTCCTACTAGGATCTCCATGTAGCTAATATCCTCTAGTCAATCTGTGCATGGTGGAGTTTCTGTGCGGTTATTCGCTTTCAAATTACAGTTTTAAATGGAAGCATCTATGAACACGCGGTTCAAACAACTTTTTTCTCTTAATAATGATTTTCATTAAGAGATAACTATAGTTTCAAACATTATTACACTGCAATAATTACTGTATCGTTATTAACAGCATTACGTTCCGGAATCTATACAAGTCCTTTGGTCACACGCAGTGCGTGTGACCAAGGGATTGGTAGAGATATAGGTTATAGAAATAATATAGATTCCGAAACATAATGCTGTTTATAAAGGCAATTATCACGGTGTTAAGTGATTTAAAATTGGATTTATCTCTTAACTTTTATCCCTTTTTGAATCCCAAGAGGATACAATACATTTTAAAGCGTTATTTTGAGTGATGGAATTCTGAATTCACCACTGTGACCTGTAAAACAAGCGACAGGACAAGGAATTGCTATGACACATTTCCATGTAAAAAAAAATTTAAAAAAACGTATCATAACGAGTGTAAATGAAATTAAAGGCAAATGTTTTCTTTTCTTTGTGCGTAGTTTGTTTTTTCGTTTTATCTCTAATTCTTCAAACGTTATGCAATAAGAGGCATTAATTTTCAGTACAACTTCGAGCGTGTACAAAAACATAATTTGAGAAATGTTTCCTTATTACTTTTACTGGAATTACCTTCATAATATAAAGAAGAATATTACGACACACTGTTTAATAATGATCTTTGGAGAAGGCCACTATCATTAGAAAAATCGAGGGCATTAAAACGAAACAAAGAAAAAGCAAAGGAAAGGAGAGAAAGAAAAGAAATAAATGAAAGAAAAGGCTTCACCAGTAACTAAGTGGTAAGCACTTCTTCCACGACCTGCCACAGTCAAAACACAATATGACTACAGTTAGTAGAACTGGTATAATACGTGAGGCCACATTTTTATTCGCAATCCCCCCCCCCACCTCCCTCTTCTCCCAGCATCCAAACTCCAACCTATGTAATTAAAGGACTCATAAAGGAAACAAAGTTCTGGATGAACACATCGAGCTAGTGCAACTGAGATGAAAAAAGAAAACTATAATCGTTCCCATTCCGTAACTAGATGCTTAAAGTGATAATACTTTCGAAAATGGCCCCATTCTTTTTCTACAGTGGCTATGGACAAGAAGCAGTAAGTACTTTCAAAAAGGCTATAGCAATTGCGAATTAACATCTTGAATAGCAGTGGGAAATGAGAAAGGAGCTTAAATAACATTAGAACCGTAATAAAATTCCACATGGAGAGGTACAAAGAGACTGAATTAAAAAAGAAAAAAAAAAAAAAAACTTTTCTTAATAAATACTCAATTGAAAAGCTCTCGTAAAGTTCTTAACAAAGAACCTTGTAAATTCATTCCACTGCTTCGAATGTAATGAAAATACTAGTAATTATTAAATTAAGTATAACTAATAGATTATTGGTATATTATACGTATAAAAATATTATCAGAATAATGTGACATTAACAGTGGTGATGGGGTAATTGAAAGACTACAAGTAATAAAATTAATGTGAAAAATGTTTCATTTTATAAATATTGAACTCACAATTAGGCCGATGTAAAGAAAATATAATTCCGTATTAGCCAGTAGTGTATGTAATTCATTCATGACACAATTAAATGTTTTACATTAATGATAAAATGGTTATAAAGTTAAGTTTTTAATGAATAAATTTGAAAGACTGTAAGTGAAGGACACTTAGCCACCATACGAACCTTGCAGCTGATGTTGTTGACAACCCCACTCGTCGGAATATTCCTGAGTGTACAAGGATGGTTTTCGGATAAGATGGACTTTATTGTTTCAAAAGAATAAAGAAACATATCACAATGACCATAGGTCACTTCTTTTCAAGGTTTTCTTCCTGTATACTGACACTTTATTTCACCATCGTGGAAATGAAGAAAAATGACGATAATTACGATGGAACATTCGAAGCAGAAAGCATCGAATGAATTATCGTAATTTTCTACGGTTAGAGCACTCATGAAGGCTTCCATAGTTAATTATCGCCAAGTATCATCAGATATAACCGCAGTTAACCAAATATCCTTAATGCAATTCGAAATAAAACATTGAAGTTAGCGGTAAACGTATCAAAAAATCTAAAAAGCAGCATGATCAGATAATAATAACAGTGAAACACAATCATTATAACCGCGGCATTAATTGCAATAAAGATTCTCTCTCTTCACACAGTTTTAGATTCAGCGAAACAGTCTCAACCAAAACCCTCCTTTCCAGCATATAAAAAATAAATTTCATGCTTCAAACAGCAAGCTTTTTCATAATGGTGCTTCTACTCTTTTGGCGGAGTTTTGATAACTATAAAAATATCCTAATTTGAATGAAACATGTTCTCTTTTGTATTTTTATAAATTAATAGACAGGAAATGTGCTGAAACTCGAAAGCAGAGCTTCGAATGCAAGTGGAAATTATATATACATGTTTTTCCAGCCAAACCAAAATATTTTTTTGATAACTATAAAAATATCCTACGTCTTCTATGAATGCTTTCCAGTGTCTCGCTCGTGGCCCCTTTCCTTAAGTGCCTCTACGATCAGGTTGTTTTTGCTCACGTTGTGGTGATGAGTTCAAGAAAAGGGTCTTCAAAATCATTTAAGTTTGACATCCCTGATCTCAAAACCAGTCCTTTTGAATCTTTACATGCCAACGGATGGGGCACTAAAAGCTTCTCTCTCTCTCTCTTTCTTTCTCTCTACCTTGTCGTCTCCTCTTCTGTCCTCTCTCCGTGTCTCCGTTCCAAGGTCGATCGTGTTGCGAACACAGCTGCATATCACTCTTCTACGAAATTCAACCTCAGTTCTCATTCTCATAGTAAACCTACTGCCATTCAGTTGTCATGTGAATGTGTATTTAGTCACATTCATTATTGATATATAGTGAAAACATTTCAAAGCCTGAATGTTGTTCTTATATCAGTTTTTGTATTTGATGCAACACCACTGTTAGCACACAACTTATTAATACAATTTGACCCACACAGCAGAAATGACTATTACTAGCAATAAATGTTGTAAATATTTAATTATGTATGATATACTGTAATTGTTATAGTAGATATACAGCATATTATTAGAAAAATCGCTAAGGCCAAGCTTGTAATACTCTAAGAATGTCATTAATTTTCTGATAAAAATAGTAAGATGGTTTACGATTGCATTAATAAATACTGAGGATGGACAAAATAATGGGAGCAACTGATATGATACTAGTTTTTGTAATGGCAGTATGACTTATTTATGAACATGCAGGGATGTTTCTTTTTTGTTTCTTGCAGGTAGTACTCTGAAAGAAAGACGATAAAAAGTGATGTTTGTTTAGAGGTGATTCATTACTAATGGTAATGCCAGAAAGAGCACAAAAACTGGACATTTTATGATTGAAAAAATGCCATGTTTTCAAACGAATGAGCATTCAGACTTTTTCCAACATCGGTGAGAGTCTACTTTTGGCGAATGCCAAAGGAAGCATCATACTGACTGTCTTGTGCCAACCGTCAAACATGGAGGAGGATCAAGTGGTTTGTACAGCAATATCTTGATATTTTTAAGATCCTATCATCACTCTGGATGGGAAATTACTACCACTGATTACCTTGATATACCGAGTGACCAGGTTCATCCCATGGTTCATCCCACAAATGACGTCATGTTTCAAGATGATAATGACTGTAATATACACATAGCCAGATGAGATGATCTTGTTTTGAGGAGCATGAAAACTGAGGCTAAGCATCTCCAATGGCCTGCACAATCGCCAGACAAACGTTATTGAGCCACTGTGGGCATATTGGAAGAGGAGAGCGAGAGGCAGATTTCCTCCACCTTCAGTCAAGGAGCTTGAAACGTTCCTCCATGAATAATAGTCCAATATTACTCTTAAGGCAGTTCAAGATTTATTTGAATCTATTCCACGTAGAATACAAGCTGTTTTAAAAGCAAAAGGTAGTCAAGCACCATATTTGTGCATACATGTAACTCTTATCATTGGTGTTTCCATTGCTTTGTCCACCCCTGCATTTACATTCTGGTGCAAACGCCTAATTATATATATACATGTACTCTAATTCAAAATGGCGAAGAAGTAGTTTTTGTCCTGTATACCAAAATTAAGCTGAAATAAAAGTATAATAATTTTCTTGTGACAGGAGGAAAAAATCAAGCAAAATTACTAAATAGCCTGCTTTTGTATAACGGAGTAAGGAGTATAACAGATAAAAATATATTTTTTTTATAATACAGATTATATTTATAACTATTTATTATTTATATATAGGAAGGTGCCTGTATATTTTCCTATGCATGGCTTTCGTGGCAAACGTGCCATCACGTTCTAGAACAGTGATGTTCTAGAACGCGAATATTTTCAAATAACGTACCTCAGGGGTTATAAATTTCTGTGCTGTACTCTTCTCAAGAAGTGTTTACGAAAAACCTTACATGACATGGTCATGTTATTGATAAGGTATTTGGTGCAAAAGTCCAGACGTATATTCTAAACGAATGCTGAAATTTTGAAAAGGATTAAGCTGTTGCTCCAGGTTTACGATAATGTTTCGTAAGAGGGAGGAGGGAAACTAAGGGAGGCTATGACATCGAAAGTGGTTCGAAAACATTTCTATGGTCCACCAAAATATGTGATAAAAATTTATTGTCTATCCTTAACAAACTTTCCTTTATATAGGTTTTATGGAATCATAATTGGGCTTAATTGCTTTCCAGGGACCAACAAAACATGTTGAAAAGATGAGGTCGATCCGACTTTTCCTTCTCGAGTAATGTTTAAAAAATTAAAACTAATACAGATTTCTTTAGGAAGGGGGGCTGTCTAATCGTAATTGATTTTGAAACCTTCCTTGAGGACAGCAGAACGTACGCTGAAAATTTGGTATTAACTTGACATTTGCTTGTCGAGTAATGGTCAAACATTGGAAATATACTTCCACTTATGTAGAAATATAACTCGAAATTTAAAGGGAAAAAAAGCCAGATTTTTGCATTTTTCGCTTTTTTGCTTGATTTGAGAATGTGCCTAAAAAGGAAATTCTGTCGTTGCAGTCCAAAGAAGAAGCTCTGTGCAGATGCCTTTGTGGTAGCTTAGTCAGCATGAAGATTCTTGCTGCTCGTTTTGATCTAATTTGATACCGGTCGACAATTGAAGAAATTTCTGAAGTCCTCTTCAATCGAGGCTATAGTTAGCCGATTTTAGACGGAGGGAGGAGGGTTTCTAGTGAGTCATTTCCGTGTTTTTCAGCCCGCACAGCATGAAAATCCGCCTAAAAACACACCTACACAATATGGTTATATGCGACAAGCCCTGCTGCAGTTAAAATAATTTGCATTAATGCTGAAAAATTTATGATCATTAGAGTTATGCTGAAAAACAGTTATATCACCGGTCTTAAAAGAGAATTATTACGAGTTAAGTAACGTACGCAGTGTTCCATTTTTATTTCTTAAATAATTGAATTTTTTTCTTTTCTGTGATTAATAGAAGTGAAAAGGAAATAACTAATTAATTTATAACCAATTAATTACTAACTAATAATATGTAAAAGTGACTGTTTTCTCTTCATTGCACCTCTTGTTACATGCGGACGGACGGACTGATCGTACGTTTTGTTATACTTTACTTAATTCCTCCTGGATAACACACGTCGCATTTTAGGGCAAAAGCCTCCAGTTGCGTAGTGAGTTAACACGCTTACAAGTTAGTGCAAATGCATCAGATCTGCTCGCAGCTAACTACTAAATAGTTATAAAATTGGCATCGTTATATATATCCCATATTGTTAATACCTTCACAACGAGTTGCCATGATTTGCACTAACTCGAATAAGTAACTCTTCACCATAGGAGAAGACTATTGTTACTTATTCTCGGAGGATGCCACCACCCAGACGGCACCATTTTGGAGCTGATTGGCTCCTCTTCGGTGGGTGGGCAGGCACCCTGGCGTTGCAATGATGGCAAGACAGTTGTGAAGTATAACTCCACAATATAACTCGTAGTTAGCTGCGAGCAGATTTGATGCAATTGCAATGCTTGTAAGCATACAGTTTATTATAAATATGGTAAAGTTTTAATTTCCTCTGGCTGCAGCAATGATACAGTTGTCAGAAATTTTAAAGATACAGGTGGAGTTTATCTCTAAAATTGTCTTCAAGTACAGCCGATTTGTCTTGCAGGTGAAAAGAAAACAAAAAAAAAAGTCTGTTTTCGCTACTGTTAACTGATAGTGAAAGCAGACGCTTCATCGAGGATTTATAATACTCCTGGGATGGGAGATTTTATAAATCTTGGTGAGAACGGAGGCGGTACACTTTTCCTAATATGTCCCTTTTTTGGTGAGAGCTTTATCCTCGCAGGTGATAATAATAACTTCGGCGATATATTCTCTAGTACGGCATTCATTCATCGATTCATCTCTGGAGTGAACTAACCAGTAAACATTTTTTTTTTTTTTTCCAGCAGAACATTGGAGGAGTTCAGAACTGCCCAAGTTGTGTTGTTTATTGTTTAGCTGTCTACATCAATTACCTTAAAAGAGATTAAGTCAGCAACCTCGGAATCACTTGAACGAACCAATTTGAGCCCAGTAGCAGTTCAGTGGCAGTTAGATTGATGGGTACATGTCACGCTCACGCTATTCCACTGTTCGTTACATTTGAACGGGCACTTTTTTGTTTCTTTCTATTACTCTTTTCATGAGCTGGGTTTTATTTTTTGGAAGGTTATTGATTTAACTGGTAAGACTGCTATTTAGAAATTCTGGCGAAGATGTCACTGTAAATATGATTACAAGTAAATTTGATTACTACTGAAAAATTCAATACTTGACAGCGGTCAGAAATAAATGGTAAAACTTTTAATATAGTTATGGACAATATTTCCATTGTTTGCCATTTACTTTTTATTAATAGTACTATGCCATTTTATGCCAGTGCGATTATTCCATTCCATCTTAATTCATCTTGGTCCTCTTACGTGTAAAATTAACGTGTAATTTTTTATTTCTCTTATTCATTTTGTCGGAATTTTCATCCAGCAAAATGAAACAAGATCAATCAGTAGTAGAGTTAAGATAGGCGCACTGTAGTGGTCTCCTACTTCTCAAATGAACCCAGAGTTCTCACTTTTAAACAGCTGAAGAGAGGCAAAACTGAAGTTCGCTTCTAGTTCAATGGATTCAATTATAAATACGGCCCAATTAAAAGGGGAGGAAGAGACTCCTTCACCAGTCATCTCCTTTACTATCAAACTTTGATTCAACTATCTGGTATTCACTGAGATAATATTTATTTATATTTGGCAGAAGCAATAATATAATATAGCGTTAAAATCGGAAAGATTATAAGTAGTAATGCACATGGACGATATATATTACCAACTGCCCAACAAATATGTATTTCATGATAAACAAAATACAGGTATAACCAATCATGCCGGAAGTTTTAATACCATATCCAGAATAACCGAGTAGTATGGTTTATAATTTCCACCGACTTAAGCTTTGCAGTTCTTGCTAAGAGAATATTCGTTTTTACGAGTTCAGTGGTAGAATTTTATGATACCAAAACTTCACATGTTAAAAGTCCCATAACTACACATTCTTTAGTGCCCTTTAGAGAATTTCGTTTTCTTATCAGATCATACCTGTTGACAAATAATTATCTATTGCTATTATCGACGATGACGCGAAACATCAAATCAGATAACAAAGAAAAGAAAGGAGTGTAGCGTAAGACACTGTTATGACATCTATGGTACAATCTGAAGATGATACCAAGAATAATGGTAGGTTCATGACAGAATTAATCTATCATAAAATGACAAATCACATAGTACTAAGACGTTTATTATACTTGCAACCAATAGGGATACAGAAATATCAATGAACTATTTTCTTCTTTAATAATAGATGAGTACCACATATTATTGACAAATATACAATAAAAAAAAAAGATACAATGTCACGCAAATATTAAAATTGGGTGATAATGCAGCAGTAATATTTCCTGTGATCTCTGCAATCAATAAATATAGTGTCACATGCAAAACAAAAATATAAAATAAAATGAAAAATAATACCTTGTGGTTTACATTTGTTTTATTTATTTTCGTATTTAGTAGGTATATTTCTTCACAATTTCATGCTGAATAGTCTTTAAAATAATAAAGTAGAAGTGAAACTTTTCTTATATCTACACAAGAAAAGTTTATGTAGCGCTGAAGGCTAAATGTCATTTGAATCATCAGCTATCAGATGACTGATGGGTCATAGGCATTTGTATAATATAAATAATGGACGTTTTTGCTTTGAATGATTAAACTATTATTGTTTCCAAGTGTTCAGCATTTATTTTCTGACTATAGAGAAGTACATCAACTCATATAGTGAAGAAACAGGCATTGCAATTTCTGTGTAAAAACACAAATCTGAAATCTAAGTAATTTTTCATCTAATAAAACTAAATGTTACTGCGCACTGAGTACTATTTATTTTAAATATACATTTTTAGTTTACTTAGAAATTAAAAATTCTTAGGGAAGATATTAAGGTGTCCCGTTATTTATGAGGATTGTTTTGTCATCAGGTTTATAAAGTTACGTTAGATCCGATACCGTTTCCTTCTTGTTCTGCGTTTCATGAAATAGAATTACGAAACTAAATTCCTGTTACTAAAGATTAAATTTTAAACGGTGTCAATATTTAATGAGTGAAAGAGATAGAGTGTGTATATTCATTTACCAATAATCACTCGGGCAGAATCTGGCACAAGGGTTTCTTGAAAGCTTTGTAACTTGTGCCACTTTAAATTTATGTCGGTTCAGGCTGGAGTGCCAGAATTTACAAAAACTTAATATGTAGCGGGGTACCTGCTATAAAATAAAACAAGTACTGTCCTTTGAAAAACGGCCTAAAGGAATATTTGATTATTTAAAGAGAAACGGGCACGAGAAAATTCTTAAAGCCCTATCGAGAGTGTTTAATGGAGAAGAAAGAGGCTTATTTAATTCGAAAAGAAACAAATGTTTAGCGACAAAGGGTAATAAATAGCATCAGCACCTGGTCTACACGACGCTTAAAACCGCGCTTGTGATTTAGGATGATTATAAATTTTCCCCAGTTTACCCAATGATCAGAAATATCGCATTTTGTATTTTGTTCAGTTGATTCTCTGACATTGCACGGATTTACCATTTTGCCGATTAAACGTACTCTGAAGAAAGGCTGCTGTCCACTCTGATATTAAGATCTGTGCAGGCTAAACTATGTATTTGCTTGAGTGCCACTCTCTAATGAGTCCACAACGGGCTATGTGTCACGTGACACTAGTATTCATTGAAATGAAGTCTGGACCAACAGTACTTGCAAAATGATTAAGGTACAGTCCGATGAATTAAAGGTGCCGATTCTGAAACAGCAAATTCAGGTGTATTATTTATTTCGCTAGTTCATAAACAAGTAAAACTTAATGATTTATTAAGCTTCAGTATTATTAAATTAAAGTTTCTCCCTTAGATATCGTACACTGTGCTGTTATTTTCAATCAAGTGAGATTTATCCACAGCAAAATACTTTTCTCTTATACTGCTAAACAGTAATTACAACTTGTACAACTTCATCATAAGCTGTTAAATAAATATCGTTGAAAATGATGTATTTATATTTCGTTAAAACAAATTGAAACTGTATTTTCAGTTCTTTTTAACCGAAAGCTGATTATTGCAGTCTTCATCAAACGTCATTTAGTTGTTATCTCAGAGAGTAAAGACAAGAAATCTGCTGGTCCTCCCTTTCTTAACTTTTCGCGTGATGCTTTTATCGCAAAGGGCATGCAATAAACTGAAAGGGAGGGACAGCGTACTTGAATTCGCTGATGTGGAGATAAGCGTGCAACTTCGAAAGGCGTTCCTTACTAATTGTGGTGCTTCACCTTTCCTTTTGCGAAAAGGTGAAGGTTAATATAGTAAATAGTTACGGTACTATGCATTTGGCTACGTCGTTACCACGTCTTCACTTTGTTGGATAATAATTTATCAAAGGCCGACCGGGCTAGCAGGTAGGTAAAGTGCCTGCCTGGCAACCCAAAGGTCGCGAGTTCGATTCCCGCCTCGGGCTTGGTTCACAGTAAAATGCAAAAACTTTGGGAGGTGCAATATGGCCATAGAAGCTGATGCGCCAACAACTAACAAAAAAAAAAAAATTATCAAAGGATGCTGGACTATGAAACTGAATGTTCTGTTGCTACGGAAACCTGCTACTGTTACTCTAGCAATCACTTACCATACCAACAAAGAACACTACGGACAGATGGACTGAAATAGTGGCCCTAAGTTTTTCCACTAAGGTACAGTCCAGAGGCTCCCAAAATGTTGGGCGTTTGGGTTTTTTTTTTTTTTTTTTTTTGTGGGACGTGTTGTTTGTATGAAACACTTTTATTTTAACGAAATATGGGCCACATTTTTTTAGTCCTTTGCTTGGTTGATGTAGTTTAGTTAACACACGGTGCTGTCAAATTCAGACTCAGTGAGCATTAGCGGTTTTAGGAATTTTATGCTAAATCTGTTTTTAACATGAACTTATTCTAGTACGTAGAGGAGCGCAAAATTTATGAAAAAATTTAAGGGGGCATGAGGTATAAAAGTTTGGAAATCTCTGCTATAGTCTGTTCACAAGAAGAATACTCTGAAAGCATGGGTGACCCGTCAATATAGGCTAAATACGGGACGCCTATAGCACCAAAAACCTCAGCCTCTGGATCTGGGGGGCTGCGGATATTGTAGTTTCATACGATAAAGCGATTTGTATAAATTATGTTATACAGTTTATTTCTGGTCAAAATGGTAGATGACGTTTTAGGTATATAGTTTCGTCCAGACATTGTCGAGCACCTTCCTTACTCCTGTAGAGGGGAACGATGTAATTCATTAAGGTAAACAACTAAAAAAAAAAAATGGGATGTACTGCTGGTACATACAGTTAAATTCAGTTAGTTCATTATAGACACATCGATATATACGAAAATTAATTCGTAATTTTCATAAATGGAGAAATACTGTGAAAAAATTAATAATGGCTTAAAAATACCTTTTTAAAATTTTAAAATAAAAGTTTTATTTTTTATCATCCTATTTTTAAAATTTTTTTTCTTAAATTTTACGTAAATATCATATCCAAAGTGTTATTGCTTGAAATCGTGACAAATTTCTTTAAGCATAAAATGAATCATATTACAACAAAGAAACATAGTATAAGTAAAATTAACTTCTCATTACGTTTAGGGTTTTTTTTTATTTTTATTTTGCTTCATACTTTGTTTATTTCTTAATTAAAATATGTCGCAATTTAATAAGGCATGATACTATTTCAACGCAGGTATTGAAATAGTTTGAGAAAACACTGTTACTTTGCGTTATATTCTGAAACTGAAAACGTCATTTTGTATTTTATTATTTTATGTAAATAAATAAATACCTTTATTTTTAAAAAGTTTCTAATTCTGCTGTTATCTACTCCAAATTGCCTCGCGGTGTGTAAATATTTTATCACACGACTGAAAAAAAAAATAATAAAATAATTGCTAACCATCATTCACCAGTCTCATTTATTATGCATCCCCTGATTAAGCTCGGTTTTTCATCTGCAGCTAACATTAAATGAAAGTTAATTTATATGAAAATTACGTTGAGCATAATAATTAGGTGTCGAAATGGAAAATTTACGAAACTGAACACTCGTTAATAAACTATCTTATTTTTAATAATCAAGTATGTATATGTACTTTTAGTATTTGCAACAATTATAAATGGCAGTCATTCATTCGATAAAGTTGTAATTTGTCTGCCCAATCCAACCTTTATTCATGGTCAATTTTATATTACATTTACTAGCACAACTTCAAGAAATAGTATTCTGATTGAAGAAAACACTTCGAAACAACAAAAAAGTCTATATCTATAAAAAGTTTACCAAGAAGTTTTATAATGTAATACATTCCATAAAAAGTGCTGATAATAATCAAATTAAACTAAAAATTTAAACGTTATGTCCAAAGATGTATTATTAATATTTATAAAATGTTAATAGAAATTACTTTGTTAAACTATTAATCCATGATTTTAATTTAACAAGCTATTTATAAAAGTCGATTGTATTCAAAGATATTTTAGATGTATTGGTAAATGTTAACAGTTAGTATTAACTAAAAAGGGTCTCGGGCCTCAGACTATGGGAAATTTACTAGACGAACAATTTAGTGCAACGCATCATTTTAGTTTGTAGTAAATCACTCAAGTAGGTGAAATGGCATCGGTTTTGTTGCATCTCGTATTGTGTATGCCTTGGTATTGCCACTACCTCGAATAAGCAACTCTTTACCTGTAGAGAAGACTTCTGTTACTTTATTCTCGGCAGATATCATCACCCAGATGGCACCGTTTCGAAGCTTGTTGGCCTCTCATCGGTGGACGAGTAGGTATCCCAGTGATACATGACTGACAACTCACTTATGAAGTTTAACTTCACAGTATGAAAGAAGGAGTTCACAATATGAGATGTAACAAAAACAATGCCATTTCACCTACTTCGGTGATTTACTACGAACTAAAATGATGCTTTGCACAAAGTTGTTCGAGTTAGTATTAATTAAGTTTAGTATTCTTTTAATACAATACATATGCAATTTTTCTGTATACCGGTTTCTGTAACTAAATCGTTATAAGAATAATCTTTAATGAAGCACACATAAACATTTTCGTTTTGCGTTACTTGGGGAGGGGTCAGGAAATAATGATTAAGCTAATGAAGGGGGAAAAGTTTTGATAGTTAATAAATCCCATTCAAAAAAGAATGGTTTCCAGTGATTACATCTGCTAAAACTGCAGTTGATAATTTATTATTTACCACTTCATTACTTTCGAAAGAGAAGCAACCTCACACTTTTTTTAGATTAAAGTCTTGCTAGGACCGTATTTCACAGTGACAGTCGCGAGCCTTTTTCATGACTACAGAAGTCACCTCACCTCACGACACACAGTAACACCTCGGCACAGCTCGTGTAAAAGATACTTAATCCTGCACAGTGGAACACCGGCCGCAAGTCAAAGTCACAGTATTCACGCCTAGTGCGTTCGATGGTCGGGGGTTTTGACAGGCATGCTGCAGACATTCTGCCGAGTAAAGCGGGCAGGCGTAGAGGAGATTATATGCACATGTGGTAGGTGATTGTGACAGAAGGACCGTGACGACAGATACTGATGAAGGTGGCGAAAAACTGACGCACTATGAAAGCTAAGCAGAAGTTAAAGCCTGTTATTTTTACTGGCTGCTTAAATATTACTCGCAAGAAAGAAAAAAAAAACCAAAAATCTTTGTTAGTTGACAACATAATCAAGGCTATTTGTTTCGTTTTCCGTAGCACGAAACAGGAAAAATAAGAAAAAATATTCTGTCCGGGGAAAGGCATTATCTACCGCAGGATCTTTGTCCAAGTACGTTGTTTATCTTTGGGGATTAAGCATACTGACATGGCATTTTCGAACAGATTAAGGCCTTTGTTAAGATCGTAATAAGCGGTTTATCTTCATATTCTAAAGTCAGGAGGAACAGAAAGTCCAAACGAGTTTCTAATGCTAAAGATACAGACAGCTAGAATAGGCAATAACTGAATAAATGACGCAGTAGTCGTCGATCGAAAGGAAAGTTCGACTGGTGTTTCGCTAACTGTAAATTACTCGTTTAATTAATATACCTTTAAGCTGCATCAGTTATGACGAAGTTGAAGGCTATCTAATCCTTAGAATTCATGTGATAGTCAACCGGGAGTACATGTAGAAGAATTGTAAACCTCACAGGGTGATTCCCTCCTGATACAGTATACATTTCCAATTAGGTAAGAGTGATTCATGCAAGTTTCTTATTAGAGTACTTCTTTAAAACCTCAAAGAATCTCTTGGAAATTTGTAATTATATACCAGTGTCAACCTATCAATGTTTTTAAAGTAACTTCAACGCATCCCTTAACCTGCAAAAATCATGTGATCTGGTCGCGTATTTCTTACGTAGACCTCATATTACATCGTATCAGGGAATGACATCTTTGAAAACTCTTCGGGAGCGACTACCTTGACATGTTTTCGTCACTTATCGGTGCCTTGTCGAGAAGCGCGTAGTTCTGTTTTTTTTTAACACCAATTTTGATATGCTGAAAGGGCAACTACCACATGACCCGACTTAATACAAGCAAAAAAAAAACTGATTTTTTCCTCCTCATTCAACTTTACTCAACTCTTATATTCAACTTTATTATTAATGTATTAGTGGAAGATTTGGGGTTCTCAATACACCTTGGGATAAGATGTTGGGACCGATTTTTGGTGTAAAAAATATATTACAGTATATCTACTGTTCGCAAAAAAAATTTACGGACGTGGTACAAGGAATTCCAGTAGCAGACACAGGTTTTAGAAAACTCAAATTAACGTATGATATACCGGGTGGTTATAAAATAAGTTTCCCTATTCAGGAGACCCTGAACGCTGCTTACGCAAATGACACCCTATTAGATAAAAGCAGAAAGGCCAACGCCGCCGTCAATAACCATTATGGCTCTTACAAAAAAGGAACGTGTTCTTTTAGTAAAACTTCTACCAGAATAATAGTAACGCTAATGTAGCACTACGTGAATATCGGAAACTTAAAAGGTTTGCAAAAAGGACCTTTGACGTCAGTGCGGCTCCGAAAACTAATAAAGAAATTTGAAGCGACCGACCGGGGAGTTAGGTGTAATTCCAGGCAGGGACTGAACAACCACGTGTCGGAACGGAGGTAGTGGATGAAGTGGCGGTTGCAATGGTCAGTAGTGCCTGCCAGAAGTGTGTCAAGAGACTTGAACCTTCCGTGGTGTACTGTACGTAAAGTGCTTCGAATAATTTTACGCTGGTTCCCGTACAAGATTCGCGTAGTACAAGAAGTCTTGTGATTAGCAACAACGAATAGACTTTAAAAATACAAAAAAAAAAAAAAAAGAAGTTTTACCGGTTATCCTCGTATTTCCAATATTCGAAGTAATTATCTTACGCGATAATACACCTTGTCCAAGATGCTGTCATTACTGGAAGCACTTCTGGAACACCTGCTTATTTGTCTTGTGACATATCTTTCGATATTTGTTGTCTGCCCAAAATCATTAAACTTCCTCCATTAGAGTTCAATTTTTTTAGTATTGGAAACAAAAAAGATACCATGGGAGCTTGCCTAATAAGTATGGTGGATAGGGACCAGAATGATGTTGTTATTGGCCAGAAAAAATGCACATATACGAAGGTGTGAGTTGATGCTTTTGTTTATTTAATTTATCCTGCTTTTCTAACCATTGTCTAGCACGCCATTTTCAGGACTAGATGCAGTACGATTCCCTTTGTAAACGTGCTAATTAACATTTTGACCTTGTGGGACTTAATGTTCGGTCAAATCTGGAAAACATGGCAATGCGTATTCAATACATCTTAGTCGAAGACACAAAATAACACCAAAGAAAGCTAGACCAGCGGGGGTAGCGCCAAACTGCTCACACCAACGGCAGAACCGGATACCATCATCAAGAGAAGTCTGGTAGCGGCAGACTTCTCTTGATGATGGTATCAAGAGAAGTCTGGTAGCGGCAGACTTCTCGTGATGATGGTATATATATATACAGTCCGTTAATGTTCAATGTCAAGATTTCCCTCCCAACCCACACCAGCTCCCCATTTTGTAATATTTTTAGTCTACGTGATCATTAAAAATGAGTAATCATGAAAAATTGTGAAAATGCATTCTTGAACATGCGGATAATAAATTTTTAAATATAGCTTAGCGGACTGGCTGTAGACATAAAATAAGTAAGCAGCATAGTTACATCATTCTCGTATGGTGAGCTTCCTTATGCTCAGTATCTATTTATTATATAAGGGCTGTCAATTGACACTTGACTGTCATACTTTATGCGAACGGGAGACAAGAAGTTTGGGTTAATATTGACCATTTTCTAGATTTTGATTATTTCACTCGATATACTAACAAAATTGAATTCTAAAAGTTAGGAAAAATCCCATTCTCTGATTTTACCGCGGATAGGCCACGGCCTAGGGAGCGGATTTGGCGAATGGAGGTTAAAATGGTATGGTATTTCACTCGATACTAGTTCTTCATTTGATTTATATGTCATTACCAGTGCTCTACAAACACAGTCGCTCTGGCGACTAAGAAATCCGGCTTAGCGATTAGTATAGCGGCTGTGAGGTTAAACTTCCAGTTTCTTTTTTACGATCGCTATTTCTGAACCAGGAAAGAATTGGCACGATTTTCGGCAAAGGTACAGTACGATGGAGTCTTATTATGAAGACTCCATCGTACTGTACTGTATCAACAGCATTATTTTAGGGAACAAATGTTATTGGCTGAAGGAATAATACTTCAACCGGACATATCTGGCTTTCGTTAGGATATCATACAAATTAAAGTAGCTGGAGAGCACTTCGTAATTAGTTTTTTATTCAACACAGCAAACATTATCCTGTTTTAATCGATCAAGAGAAAAATTAAATTATTTAATTAAATAAAAATTAAATTAAATAATTAATTTAAATAAATGATAATTTTAATTTTATAAATTTAATTAAATAATTAAATTTATAAATTAATATAATTTATCATTTTGCAATTTTTTCGATTTGCGCTGCTTCGGTACGCTGGTAACCAGTTAAGATGTGAATTATAATTAAATTAATATATAGATGAAAGTAAAAACAAGTATAAAAAAATTTTAAAAATCAAAAATTTTAATTTAATTTTTACAGAGTTTAATTATCAACGAACAGAATACTGTAATGTCAGGTTGATTGACATCTGCTGCTTTGGTAAGACAACATTATGTGAATTTAAGTTTGACAAGCAAGGTGAACATCGGTATTTTCATCACAGTTCCCCTTTTCCCATAGATGCCATTGCCAAAAGTTAGTCCCCTCTCCCTACTTCCAGGTGGTGACTAAATTTTGGCAGTGGCCAAAAGTTCAAGTTACACCTTGAACAAATTTGTCGAGGCGTGGTTATTAGGTGACATTGGTGGTTCTGTGATTGAGATATCAAACCTTATAAATCATACCCCGCATAATGCACACCCCGACCACTGAATGAAGATTGTCCGAGAGTGGTGTAAACTTTTTGTAATAAATTATGACAATAATGAACGAGCAATTTAAAAAAAATCAAAAGAGAAGTAATCTAAATAATAGCGTGTTCATTGCAGTTTCATAAATCGGAATAAGAAAAACCGGTTGCATTATTTTTCTGTTATTGCTAAACCAGGTGTCAATGTACCGTCTATGAGACCGGAAGTTATATCCTCCTATGATGACGATGTAATGCGAGCTACTGCCTGGAAAGTTCGACGTCGGAACCGCAACGGAAGTGGCGAGACTAATTGGCTATTAGATACGTAGAGTTGGCGTCTGTGTGTGTGCGCGTACGAGGATCCCCAGTATTGTAGGGCAATAAACAGCACAACCAGACTCCATTCATGTTCTTGCTGTTTCATTCATCACAAATAACGATCCCAATCTTCAACATTATTTACACTGATACCTGCACTCAAATCTTTTAGATAGGCCAATGTGAAATCTCGTTAAAAAAACAAAAACAAAGTTGATATTAACACAAGGTCAAAGCCGTCCCTTCTTTTTTTTGGTGCCTCAACTGCCCATTAAAACTAGCTTTTTATGCTGATGATGCGCGAAATTTTTCTGCTTATTTCCAACTAAGAACAAACTAGGATATACTCGTACGCTACTGAAATTAGAGTTTTTCCTCGACTAGCTTTCTCCTATTATCTAAGCCAGGATTTCCCAAGTTATTGGTATCAGGTCGTCTACAAACTCGTAACCTAGGTCGCCTGGAATTTTGTATGAAATAAAAAAAAGTAATAATGATAATAATAAGCAAAAATAAATAAATAATTCAGTCGTAATGTGTACACTGAAAAAGTTATAAAAACTATCCCTTTAAATAGGCCTATGGTCTCAGAATTCATATTTAATATAAACAAGCAGTATCACAGAGAAAACGGATTAATAAATATTTTAGGATTTCAGCAATTCTGTAATTTATCGGTAGGTAACCGAAGTTCAGTTAATTTTACTATCAGTGTGGGTCACAGGTCTAGGCTATGGCTCTTCCACGAGTTCCTTTGGTATTCTACTATAAAATCGGTTTCACAATTACAGCGTATTTCGAAGATCACTGTCACATAACAACAGTGTAAGTATTCTTCCCCCGCTACCAAGTAATGCCCTCACGACTAGCGTGATCCATGTCCTTCCAAATTGTGTGAAAAAAAGCCTAGGTCTGAGTCCTGTCTAAATGGAAAGAACATTTATGGGTGCTTTTTTTCATAATGTGGCCGAATTAATTGGTCTCGGATCGAACATTTCTTGGGGTTTTCATCCATCAAAATAAAAGAAACTGTCCACAGAACACACGCAACCCTACAGACATAATATACTGACCTTCCATGGTCTTAGTTGCCTTGATACAAAAAATAAACAAAGTTTAGCTCCAATATAAGACAAAATATCCAACATAATCATTAGCAGTTTTATCACCAAACTCAGCATTTATTGCCACTGCTTTTTAGGCTTCCCTCTACCATGGTGGCAAATGCTGATATCAAAAGTTAAATATCGTTTGTTTCAGCAAAGTAGGCACGTATGTTCCGCTTATATGTCTCTGCTTATATTCCTTTCCAGCCACATAGATCAGAGCAGTTCAACTCTATGACAAGAATATTATCCTTAACCGTATTTAGCGGTCACGTGAAACTGAATCACGATCAATTGAAATGCGAGTATTACGTGTTGACCACTCAAATACGTCAGGCATGACAGTGAAACGTAACTTGAATGTATACCGTTCGTTCTTCCAAAGATATTCAGATATCAGTATTATTCAAGGAAATGGCTGTTTATTAAGGAAATTAACCATGTGTAGACCCACATTGGCTTAATGATAGCTACAGCCCTGGAAATACGCCTTCTTACAATTAGTCGTCCATTGCACATAAAATACGGCTTGTTGTCCTTGCCTTCACTTCAGCAGGCCTGCACATAGTCAAAACTATGTGCGGGCCAACTGAATTTTGAAATGTCATGCTTTCGTTTCCAAATCAGGTGCTTACAAAGTCTGGCTTTATGGCTCGTAGCGTTATCATACTGGTACACCATAACCTCTCATCGGTGGGCGGGTAGACACCCATCAGTGCAGCACCTGCTGAATTGATGGATATCTATTCACCCGCTAGTGAGAGGGCAATGAGCTTTGAAGTGGCCTCCGGGGTTATCAAATTAGATTGTTAGTTAAGTTAACACCTCAAAAATTGTGTTATTATTTTAAGAAGAACACAAGGCAAATTTGTAGTGAAAGCCTCGCAATATTTGAGACAATACTTTCTAGTGATCTTTTCTAGTGCAAACTTTTACCCAGGTACGAAACAAAAGTTAGAAATCAAAAAATTACGAGAAGTCAATGAATCAAAGTTAAAAACGTTCTAATGCACTAGGAATGCTGTAAACTGTTCTTTTAATATCATCACAACTAAAGCTCGACCTCAGTAAAACTACATCTTCATATCGGCTAACATCTGCTGTAGGATATGTAAACGTATGCTACAGCAGAGAGAATTTTCATAGATGGATGAAGGTCACTCATTAGCTATCCTGTAATTCATTCTCGCTATAATTCCACCTCTTCTCATCAACAAATTGTTGGTTTTAGAAACGCACTCCTCGCGTAAGCAGTCAGTACCCCGAATTATGCGGGTGAAAGGTATATGGAATGAGAGAGAAGAGGGACAGCTAACGAATGGCCTTCAACAGCATACAGAATTTCTCTCCACTATAACTATTGAGGTACGAGTCGTGGTTTGGAAGAAGTACGTAATGTCGTACAGAGAGCAATTTCAGGGACCATAGTTTGTATTCCCTTAATCCTCCCTCTTCCTGAACAAGTGAGAACGCCTACTTTGGAGCAAAGGCACGTCTCCTGCACCCAACATTAATGGAGGTCAGTAATGTTTACCGACAAGTAAACAAGAGGAGCACGAAACCAGGCCGGAAATACTATCGAAATAGACGCTTTCAAACCCCAGAGTAATAGCATGGGAAAGAATTTCTGTGGATGGGTGTATTACATTTCTAAGTTCGAACGAGAATCAGCATTTCACAGCAGTGGGTGCCCATCGGTAACATGCGCACCCACAGATGTACTTGAAAAAGTCCTGAGAAGACATATAGAATGAACGAAAGAATAGTTTTAAAATTATTAATTTTACTGTATTTATTATCCTGTATTCTCCTGAAGTACTTTTCTTTAAGGAAAAATGTTTTCTTCCCATCAAAAAAAATCTAATGGAGACAGAATAGGTAGGTGTTCTTGGAGATAATCGAAATTGAGACCTACGGAAATTAAACATCTTAAAAAAAACGTTCATTAAGCCATTAGACTGCCAAGTGCTGTGGTGGCACCTTTCTTCCTGGATTTATACAGCGCTTTCACTCTGTGACATTAGGCTGTTATTTTCAGAAAATGCGAGGCATCGTTACAAATTTTTACAGGTTTTTGGTAATTTCGTCAAAAAATGTGTTTTGCTTATCCAATTGGAATGCATATTATACTCATTGAAAATTACGTTTTTGGTATAAGATTTCAAGACGATCACCACAAAATATTTTTCGGTGTTACTGGTCATTTTCTGTTAATTGTTCTATACATCTGTATTTTGTTTGTTTTTGTTGAGATTTAAAATTTACTCCTTAAAATCAACTTTCAGCGATCTTGGATAAAGCAGTCTTCCTTGAAACGCAACGTATTGACATCTGTGACTGCAAATGATACAATCATGAATGAGTGTTTGTATTCACTTTTATACAATGTCTTGGCCCCCATGAATGCTTGGCTTTTTGGTTTTGGATTGATCCCCCCATTTAATTGGAATTCTCTTATTGTCTTAGCTGCTCGCGACTCAGAAAGTAGCTTCCAGAAAACTTTCTTCTTGAATGCACGTTTTCTCGCTATCACAGATTTAGGTTTGATAAGCTCCTCACCAAAGAATATTCTTTGTTGTGAACTTGGGACATTTTGAAAGTGCAAAAAAGATATACAGTATTAAGTAAAATAATGACATATTCTTAATGAATGAACGGATTATATGTTACATGGCTAATCTGTAATTTTATTTTCAAATAGGATACATTTTTTGGTCCTTCTGTATAGTACTTATTATTACATTTTTTTTTTTAATATTACAATTGGTAATATTAAAAAAGTAAAAAAAGGGCTATTCGAGTTGAAATTGAAACAGACGAGGCATAGATGTTTTTTATTTATTTATTGTATTAGGCGGTCCCTGTTGACCTGTGACAACTCCGCCGCGTGTACACAAAATCATTCAAATAAAACCCAGTTTAAAAAATGATAAATAATTGCTGCTCAGGAATGTATTACCCAGATAATAAATATGATGAAAAAAAAACCATGAAAATCTTACAGAAACGGGATAATATTACTAGGTATACCTACGAATACTATAGAATCATTGCTCAGGAATGCTGGGGTTATTGTCTCTAAAGGAAGACCAGTACTCTATTAACTATATTCTTTACTATTTTGGTAGGTTAGTGTATTACAAATTTAGAATCTTTCTATTGGAGATAAGAAGAATAAGCTTCTCGAAGTACTATATTAGAAACAGCACACACACAAACAAAATCAAAAAGTGGGAAACTACACGTGGAATTTTTAATATATTGAGTTTTAAATTTGGGAACTGTTCACTAAACAAGCCCTATCAATCAAAGAAATCATGTCCAATCAAAGAAATCATAGACAACGTTTTTGAACCCGCTCAAGATTCCTTTCTCAAGTCAACAAGATAAGCGACCGGCTTCGATGAAAAATGAAAATAGTGTGATCAGAATGAACACATCTCTTTCCTCACTGAAGCAGGTCTTACTTCATCTTCAGACTTAAGAACAGAATTTCAATAGAAAGCGGAGTCAGAAACGTAGTCTACACAAGCAAATAATTGTAAATTTATGAAGTCCTGGATGCAGGGAATATTTCTACAAATTTAGCAAAACTTTCCACATAATTTCACATGCAGATGAGGGTTACTTCTTAATATTTTTGTAGTTAGTTGTGCGTCAGATATGTTTTAATCCATAATAATTAGAGCTGAGGACGAATGAGAATGAAATAACTTTTGACATCAAGCAAAAATAAAAGTGGAGCTAAAAGCGACATTAGATTTTACCGTTATTCACCGAAGAACTGCTTTACTTAAAGGGACAGCCAATAATTGTATTACTTCAACAAAACGCAATAGGTGCAGAGAGTGCGGTAGCACCATATTCTTATTTCAGCAGGGGTTGAGATTGGAGTCAAGTGAGACCACATCTTAAGTGAAGTAACAGAATTCCCCACCCCCATAATTCACCTTAAAAGGGGAAGTCCATTGCTGTCTTGCACTAGAGTTCACACGTTCACGATGACGCTACTGACACAACGAATGTGAGTGTATCAAATTTCGCTGTATAAATTGTGCGTTACAATAGGAGATAAAATACTCCACTGAAGGACAAGGTGTGTCATCGCTAAAACAGACTTCTTTGTATTCGATAACGAAACAAAGAGAACTAGTATACTTCTATTTGTTAAAGTAAGTATCAATTCTCAAAAGAGAACAACTACTACTACTACATCCTTCTTTGGCTACATTTGGTAATAAGATATGAAGCTTGTTGAAGTTCTCAATACTTAAAGATTATAAAGTTTGCCGTAGAATCCAAATTAATTGGCAATACCTACTTGGTTACAAAAACCGACAGGTGAGTCGTCAGGAATTTTTATGGGGGTTGTTAAAGCTGTTTCAACCGATTTCTCCTACTAAAGGTTGTAACAGGACGGGTATAAAATATTTGCGAGGGGGGGGGGGATATTCCTATACACCCCTCTCGACGCCGCCAATGATAAAGATCAATCAAATGATGTTGGTCCCATTAAAATATCTCTTATTAGCCAGAGAATGGAGTATTGAAGTTCATTGTTATTGATAGTGTGGACAGTCAATCAAAATATGTTTCACTGTTAGATTAATAGAAGTGGAAAACCCTCATGCAGTAAGACCATGTATTGCGAGCACACGATTAATGTTAGTTCAACAAATTAAATGAAAGCAGCACCGTAGATCAAAGATGGCGAAACTTTGAAGGTTTCGCCTTAAAAATTAAACTGGGATACTTGTATTAACTGGCTTCATATGTAATTTCAAGAAATGAAGTAGGCTATACAAGTATACATTCAGAAATTTATTGTAAACTATGTGAAAAGAGTTTTAACTCACTTATATAAAAATGTGTGTTTCTTTCAGGACAGTCCTGCACAGTAACGGGCCTATTTTATTGTTATTTTATGTCCATTTATTTTCCATAAATGAATGCATTCAGAACTAAACAACCTATTAATAATAGCAATGTAATTGCTTTCTTTTCATTTCTCTCTCTCATTTCCCTTACTTCCATCAAACATGGCAGTTCTCTTATTCCAGTAATCACACGAATACGTATGGTGCCGACAAGATTCGTGTTTCAACGTCCTTTCATTATTGATGTCAGCGGGAAGTTGTGTTTATATAGCAATTTTTTGGATGAAAACAACTTGGAAGATCCCCAGGTGTCATTTATGAAGAAGCTGAGGACAAAGTGTCTTATAACTATGTTTCATAAATCTCATGTGCAGTGAATGTAACCAATCACCAAGTCATCAGCAGGTTGCTACGGTGATGAAACAGATGAGTGGATGTTTACAGTTGTGGCCGGCAGCACTTAGTCACGATAAATGGTAGCTATTAAGGTAGATCGGTGGGCACTGATGACAGCTACATTGATGATGGCTCTTCCTTAAAATTGCTTCTAATATCTAGCCATCGGGAACTGAAAGCTGAGGCCCCTACCTTGACGAAACACTAATGGTTAAAACGCAGTAAAATGCCTTAAAAGTTCACAAATAATCCAGAAATTAGCTGTCCAGAAAAATTAACTATTTATAGAAGATATTTATATTACTAACAATTTGTACAGAATACTATCCTTGATTCTTTAAAATAGTTAAGACACATGGGTTCCGCAACAAGTCTTTGAGCATACAACAGAAAAAGCAGACAAAAGCATGGACACGTCGCCCTGTTGCAGCATGTGCCGTTTCATTAAATTTTCTTTTTTTTTTTTATTTTATGGGCAGGCCATATTGAGTTAGAGAAGTTTCGTGGTGTCAGATGGATTCGAAAAAGTGCAGTGGACCACTCTAGTACGACACTGACCAATCAGCTATGATTTTTCCATAAAATTTTTGGTACCATTGCTTTATAGCAATAAATGACGTACATGCACAAAATTTAATCATCCACCACATTGCGCTGTAAATAATCTCGCATATAATCTATTAAAACTAACAATGTGCATTTTATTGTGAGAGAGTATATTGGACAATGATCAGTACCAAGCAGCAATCCTTCAGGATGACTTGAACAGGCTGCAAGAATCCTAGCCAAGCCAATTAGCAGCACTCGGGCAGAAGTGCGGTATTTTAAAACTCCCTACAATTCCGGGAGAGAAACATCCTACATGATGTTTTACTCCCGGAATTTCTAATTTTTGCTATCATCGCATGCAAAACCATCTGAAATACGCACAATTTGTAGACATGATATATTAACGCCTCATGGTTTAGTGTTCTACCTTATATACAGCCCTTAAAAATAAAATAATAAATGAACAAACTTTTACACACAGATGCACACCAGGGAGAGAATCTGTAAAAAGTTTACTACGCAATTTTTTTTTCTTTAAAAATAACGACCAGGAATGACATTTCGTACTGCTCCTCCTGGATAAAGGGCTAAAAATTCAAAAAGACAGAATATTATTCTTTTTCATTCAGATATTTCTAAAACAGTATCAACAATATGCCGACTTCAAAAATAGTGCGAATCAGAGTTCTTTTTCTCCTTAATAATTCTGATAGCCTGGGATGAAAAGGTAGATTTTCGTCAAGTTTACAACCTGTTATGCAATTCCTTATGAAATAAAATAGCAAAATAAATTTTTATACACAGGAGCGCATCAGAGAAAAATACGGGGGAAAACATTTCTCCCATTGAGAATCTATTTTTATACTTTACTATTTACAGCACAGCACTTTCAGTACAATAGAAATTTCTGTGCAATAAAAAATTAAGTTGAATCAGTACTGTACAACTCTTATGCAATACAGATCAAAATGAAGAGATTTGTTTCTTTTTCATTTTAATAAATCAATGACAGAAAACAAAGTATTTGTTTTCCTTTCAAGAAACAAGTTATTCATCACAGTGGGAACATCACTGGCAACAGCAATGGTAAGTCTCAACCAATTACAAATTGCACCAAATTAAAAGTCAACTCTAACCATGGAAATCCAGCATATAACAAAACAGACATGACGAAGTGATACTTGCAAGGTTAAGAATAGGACACACTCATTTCAGCCACTGTTATCTCTTGCGAGGAGAGGATCCCCCTCTATGTCCTACCTGCCATACACAACAAACAGTGGAACGTGTACTGATTACTTGTCCAGCTTTTGCAGCCTAGCGCCGAAACTGCTTTAAAGAGTTAATAACCAAGCATCACTCCCTCACTCTCAAAACCATATTGAAAAACAGGAAAAATATAACAGATGTTTTTCAGTTCCTCAAGGAAATAAACTTCTATTACCAAATATGAAATGAAATGTAATCCCTGTATTAAGCTATATACACTCCTTGATCCTTGGAAATTATTTTCAGCAAAATACACAAACGAACAGAACTGTCGTATAAAACCTTCAAGGCGCATTTTAGCCACAGTAGCTCTTGCACCAAGGACTCATATATCAATCAATCAAACTACATAGTATGCGTATACAAACTACATAGTATGCGTATAAAACAAACTTTCCATAAAAGAACTTATGTCGAGATGCACGAGTTGTGTAGAACGAAAATAACTACACAATTTTTAGCTGGTAGAGCTAAAATGAATTATGCATATAGAAGACAATTCAAGCAGAATTAAAACCTAACAAGATATTTACAATTACTTAAAACATTTATATGCCAATTCTTAGAGCGTGGCTGTCCATTTTAAGTCCATTACAGTTGATGTTATTGAGACTAAATGAATATTTATTGACTGGAAAGATGTACAGTGGAGGACAAAAAAAAATAAAATAAAATAAAATACATCACTTGTGAATTTTGCAAATAATGTGTTTGAGCTGCATTATGGGTTGCAGAAATGTTCAAAATGCATTTGTTAGATGGTATATATATCTCTGTGAATGAAAACCAATAAAAAGACTCCACCTGATATCCTTAATTGCCATAAATATCTTCCCAGAGGTTAAAATGCGTAATTAATGGAAATATGAGAAATCATGCAAATAAAAATTATGACAACCAAACATACATTTTATTGCATTTACGTGTACAAACTGAAATGACATGTTAACGTAATAGTATTATGTACTGTAAATCAGCAAAATAAGCCCTCAATATTTTGTTCTTTCTCCTCGAGCTGCAATTACAGCCTCGCAACGATCTGGCATAGAGTAAATCAACTTCTGACTATACGGTTGCCCAATTTCATGGTACCACACCCTTGCAATGCTCTCCTGCAGCTGAATCTTACTTGTTGGCTTCTTCTGAGCAATTTTTATACGACATTATGTACCACCAATTTTCAATAGGGTTGAAATCTAGACTGTCGCCGGGCCAGTCCAATACTATAATGCCAGTATTTCTGAGGTATGACTGCACCCCTTAAAGGAGAAAAACGAGGGAAAAAATTGGTGTAAGTATGTTTTAAGCCTTGTGAGACAAGAAGACAAACTGATCGTTAAATATAAATAGCATAAAACTTACCAATTTTGCTGTGTGGCAAGGTGTTGAGTCATGTTGAAAAATGCAGTTTTGGACGTCTGTGTGGTGATCCCTAATAACGGGTTTCAGGCACTCCTCCAAGATAGCAATGTAGGTTTCTGCATTCTCCGTTCCGTTAATAAACTTAATTCGCCCCGCCCCTTTGCTTATTATGCATCCCCAGACCATCTGACCGGTGGGGAACTTTACAGTCGGTATTATGCAGTCAGAATGGTATGCCTCCGATTTTCGTCTTCTGACATATCAGTTCCCATCCGAGCCATGCAGGTTGAATTTCGATTCGTCAGAAAAGATGACGGTGTCCCATTGCTCTTTTGTCCATGAAACATGCGTTTTAGCCCAGGAAATTCTCTTCTTCCTCATTTATTGGGTCAACAAAGGCTTCTTCTTGGGCCGATAGGCATGCAGACCACATTCCGAAAGCCTTCTTTGGATAGTTCGTGCTCTTGTTTCAATACCAGAGGCCATCTCAAAGTCCAGTTTTAGATCAGGAGCATTAGCATGGCGATTACAAAGGCATAGCCGTTTCATATTTAAATAGCTGTTTAATAAATAAATAAATTTTCTGTTTATACTCCGGGACGACCAAACGGTCAGAGGAGTTCACAAGATAGACAGAATACAAGAAACAGCACCGTATTCAGTAGTCACGGGCTGAACCCCGTCACTCAAGGCACGTGTACTTATGCACCCGCGCGCCTAACCACTAGGCTACGGCAGCGTAGTCACTCTCTTACGGCCTGATCCAGGTCTTCTTTTCACATCACCGGTTTCACGCTTTAATTTCAGCACCCAAGATACTGTTGACCAGCGGCAGCTTATTTTATCAGCGATAGCACGCGTAGAAAGCCCTTCCTGGGACAGAGCAACAGCTACACTTTTTTTTCTTGGTGTCAACTGAACATATGGAGCCATGCTTACACCTCCGCAAAAGCGGATACTAATGAGCGTGTATATCCTTCTAACGCAGTATTTATAGAGACTGCTGATGCAGTATCTTGCAATTACTGTCTGATGCAATAGAAGCGTTATCTGACGCAATACCTTTGCTTTGCGGCAAACAATGAAACTGTAATAGAACAATATCTTATACCTTTCACTACAAATGTTACTTTTTTTTAAAGTGATGAAGTTTTTTTTGTCCGCCACTGTATATAGCATATAATCTTAGGGACTTAATGGTAGCTTTGGTCTAAAGCCGTATTACGTTGATATTAACTGGACTGAAGTTTATTCCAGGTTATATCAAAATAAACTTCAATTCATTCATGGAGAACAAAAAAATAATAATAATAAAAAGAATTCTTTCAGGTCACTGCACTGCCTTAATTATCGTTTTTGTAGTGATGATGAAGTGGATTTGTCTTTGATATTGTGCGTCTCTGCCAAATCATAGTGGATCGACGTCTGCAAAAATCTGCACAGCAGCCAAGGTCTAAGCAATGCACTGTCATGTAGTGAAATATGAAAGTGATGGATTTTGCTTTAGGTTTTGAGTTGCGTGTTTTTCCAACAGTGAAGTAAAATTCTCTTTTCCTTGGACTTTTTTTTTTTTATTGCCGTTTGTTAAAGTCCCCATGTAGTTGGAGTGCGGTAAACTTTTCTATTGTTCAGAAGTTCTTAAAGCAGCGTTTCTAACAGTGCGGTGTGGCAAACAGGTTTGCAATAAGAACAGCTGTGGTCCGTAATCAGCAGTCTACTATTTTCAAGGGATGTTGTAACATCTGGCGGCTGGATTCTTATAAGTAGAGTTTTACAGCGTAAATCTTCAAACTAGAGCATACTTTTCGTATGCTTAAAACTGCCACTTGTAGTGGCAGTTTTAAGAATAAAAGGAATGTAACAAAAAACATACAACCAACCTACTGCTTTGTTTTTTATAACTATTCACTTGGTCTATCTACCCTTTAAAAAAATTAAATTTTAAAGAAGGTTCCGCTATTAAAAGAGACACGACAGGAAGAAATTTCAGTCAAGCCCGTTAGAATGTTAACAGTCTATCCATGATTTCGTACGCCCAATTGCTCTGATGAAGCGGATTATTAATAACATTTAGGCATCGCCAAAGGTCAGAGAAATTCACAAGATGGAGAGAATACTAGAATATCACAGGTAACTACCATTCCTGCGGCCTTGAACCGCAGAAAATTGAAACGCGTACGTTACTGTACCCTCGCATTTCATCAATGCCGGTTTATTACTTCGCGGGGCATAAGTGGGTCCACTGCACGGAGTTTGTCTACCACCTGATCGGTTCTCTTCCCAGTTAACAAACTTTTACGAATGAAAGTTTAGAAAACAATATACGTACTTTTATAATTTGTGACGCACCTTTCCATCTTATACAAATAGTATTTTCGTTTTAATTTACTTAAATGTCGACTTTAAAATCAATCATAAAAAATAGAGACAAAACAAATACCACAAAAATAAATATAGCTCTTCAGAGATTATGAATGTATTTTATTTTATTTTGTAAGAAATAATATTTTATTTTGAAAGAAATAGTACCTCACATAACCTAAGTATTCAGGGGTAATCGCATTATATGTATTCTAGATTTGAAAAATTGGGGTGAACCAATTGCATGATTTAATGCAGTTACATGATCAGAGACAGAATTTGAATTTTACCGATGTGAATTGCGGCAGAGCGTTCGATTGCATAATAAAATAATTATGTTTTTTTTTTGCTAACTAAATAATCTAAAAATATTACCGGAAATTCAATTTGAATATATTTATTAGATGGTACAGTAGCTCTGACTCCAACAATCTTCATAAAGCGATAGCTATGGAGATTATAGGAGTCAGAGCGATAATTATGGAGCGATAGCTGCCAACATTAAGTTAAAATGTGAACCCATGCTGCCAAATTCGTTTGGTAGGTGTATTACTACACTAATTTCCTATTTTTAAATAATGGATTTATTTAAATTTACAATATTTTTAAATAAACATTTTAAAATTAACAATACTTAAATATATAAAAAATCATTCTCTTATTATAGAAAGTTTAATCAATTCAGTTTAGCTCAGTTTTAAGGGATCAATGAAAAATATTGGTTTTCATAATTATCGATAACATCTACCATTAATCTAATGGTTTCACTTGTATAATTTATAATGATAAGTTTAATATATAGCTTCGATAATTTTCACGGCTGAATAAAACGTACAACTCCCATTAGGAAAATAACGCAAAAAACAAAACAAAACTATTATGTGTTATTATCGAAACTTAGCAAAGCATTCTATATTCTTTAATATGAATGCTGAGAAATCTTGATTTGAAACGGATTAGAAAAGACAAAAGATCTTGGTAGCACTCTACATAATTAAATTTTGCGGATACTGGTATTTTATCTTCAAGTAGCAGTACCTTCTTTAAACTACTGACGAAATTCAAGTCGCCAGAGTGAACATGATGAAAAAATTATTGTGCTATTACCGAACCGGCATATTTTATTACAGTTTTTCTCTACTTTAAATTGAGTTTAGCGAAAGAATGATTGTTCCTTTTTGTCCATGTCACTAACAGCACCAGTTCTTCAGACTTTCAAAGATAAAGACGTTTTATATTAGAGTTCCAAAATGACACTTTCAATCTATTGCTATATCCGTCTTGCGTTTCTAGCATATTGCCACAATACACTAGTTTTGTTTGACTGATTCACCGAACTCTGCCAACCTGTTATCTATGGGAGAGTTTGACGACGTGAGTGACTCACGCGCAAGCGAACTTTCGAAACCCGTGAAATGATGGACGCTACGCCTGTCAGGTCACTGCAACGTTACGGACTAGTCCTAAGACCTATATTCGTGCATTCAAAGTAATTCGGTTTGTAGAACGCAATTTCATCACTTCGTCAGCCTGCGACACTCCATCTCCTCTGGTCTATCAGTCTGAAATGCTCCCCGCCGATGCTGATTACTAAGGGCCACAGGGATGTGAAGTGAAGACCGTGGCACCTTCACACAATATTTCACAGTGGGTGGTGGGGAGCATTCGAGCAAGAATATGATATTAATCATACGCCCTCTTATCAGCTTAAATGGAGGTCAATAATATAGGAGAGAAGTACTAAACCTAAGGGGCGGATGATAAATTTCTCTTATTAATCTTTCTGATAATCTCAGTTAATGTAACTTTTAGCTGAATGTTACGATTAAGCTATATCAATGTCGTATGCGAGCAAAAGGACTTAGCAGTTGATTAAGACCTAAATTGAAAATTTGCGCCAATGTCATTACATAAAATATTTTTAATAAAAGGAGAGTAGATCGACCTTCTCTCACTGATACTAATAGACTAGAAGGCTACTTTGCCCTGGAACTTGTTGAGTTTGTGCACTAAATTGTTAGCAGGTGATGTTTCAGAATTCTTACCGAACCACATCATATGAATCCTGACACGTCACTTGCTAACAATTCTTACCATTTGAAAAATCTGCCAAACCTGTTATAAGAATCCTGAAATGCCACCTGCTAACAATTTAGTGTAGACTTATATTCCACATGAGTTTAATAAAACCTATTTTGTTAATAATTTCACGTGGTGTTATAGTGTCATTTATGATTATTATATATAGTATATAATTTACTGTATGGATTGAAATCACGTAATGTCCTTTCCTGGACTTTAAACTGTCCAGACAATATCGATCTCTTCTTAAGTGGATTCTAATATTTCAGGTACGACCTTAACAAATGCATCGCTCATGCGCTTCTTCTAAGCTTCCGTGTTTTCAATTTCTATATGAAAAAGCCCAAAAGAGAGAATGAAAACTGGTCGACCTTTTTATCGCTTTAAAGATTATGTGCTGCTGAAAATTATCTGATAGTGAGGCTCCAACGAGATGATGGTTCATCGTGCTAGAAAATGCTGTAATTCCTGCAGTTAAGTATTCCATTTTCAGAGCAAAACACACATAATGTTTCCGGTATTTAACTTCATGATCACAGATTTCGTGGAAATTATGCCATATCCAGATATGAGACGCATATGTATTTATTTTAGTTTACTTCGACGTTTAAAAACTATGATGTCCAGCTCAGAACAGAAGGTACAATTAGAGGCTAACATGTAAAACAAAAAAAAAAATATTTTTTCATTCAGCGCATGTTTGAAAGTTCTGAAATTTAACATGGCAGAAAATTAAAGAGGCTAATAATGATTGGCATTGGATGAGAGAGAGAGAGAGAGAATCCATCAACTCTATTTCACGTTAATTAATTCGAAAAAACTTTGTCTCCTATGTTCGCCTTTTTAATTAAAAATGTTTTACATAAAAATCCAATATTTTCCAAAATATCATCAAATGTCACCTAATTAATATTAGTAATATTAGTATTAAAATAGCATAGCAATGCAAGAAACTTCCTTTTTGACTGTAGCTGCCATCAAAAAGGAAGGAAGTTCATAAGCGGTCTTTTGTCAATGAATTATTCACGGTCTTATTAAAATTTTTTCATCCATTATAGTATTTGCTAAAAATTAAGGTATATTGAGGTAGACGAAATTCTTTGAAAACTAGAGGTCTCCGTTCAAAATATTAAAAAAATCAAGTCTTTGCTGGAAATATATATTTGAGGCGTTTCAGGTTGATATTCAGGAGTGTTAATTTGTTGGTTATTCATTATTACTTGATTCCTTAAGTGAAGAATGCCTTTATCGATGTTGAGGGCATGAATCCCATGAGAGATGAGGTTAATGATTAGAAGAATATTTCTATTTATCTTTATAATGACTATTTACATTATAAAGAGAGTTAATTTCATGGGAAAACTATTGAATGTCGGAGGATTTTTGCGCATTTGCTAAAACTAAACTAAACCTAGTATTCCAAACAAATAACTGATTAACCTGGCACCGGAGTTTATCGCGCAACATGCAATTCATGAAATGATTTGCATGTTGCGAAAGTTGATAACCTGGAATAATTCAGGGGGGAAATCCCCCCCCCTCGGCCTGAGATCGGCTAACTACAGCCCAGATAATGAAAAGAACTTTATAAATTCTTCCAGTTATCGACGGCAATCGAATCCAGACCTCTTCAAACGAGTGGTAGAGGATAATGTATCGTGCAGACTAAACTGATACGGAGAAATAACATGGTTAGATCACATGGAGCAATAGGGACAGATGCCAAAACAGTTGACACACTGCCACGCATCTTTGAACATACTTGATCGATCGTTCATGTGATATTTGAAATATCTGCCAATTCTTATCTAATTTTTCAAATTGTCGAAAGATGTTTTGTCCATATCGTAGGAAATGCCAAATCATTGTCTAGTTTGATTAGAATTAATATAACAAATAAATTTTAATTAGGCCGATTATTTGTAACAATTTAATTTGCATTTTGGAATAATTTGCATTCCTTCTAATTTTTTCCAGTGAACCAAGAATCATGCTTATTTCTCTGCATACTTATTGCAAACAAGTGTTTCTGGAACCGTAAAGCGCAGTTCATTTTTCCTTAATGGAATCAAAGTGCTCGACCTGTATGATTTGTTTTTAGGTTCGATTTTCAATTCAAATTCACTAATCTGAAATCTGTACAAATGATGAAACTCCATCTCGAGAAAAAAGAAACGATCTTAAGTATGTACACGCAACTATTTTAAAGGACAGCTAGAAAGCACAAGACATCACTGTTTCATTTTTTAAAACGATGAGCAAACTGTTCTTAAAGTATAAGTGGTCAAACAATTTGTTTTGACCATTATATCCGTTTGAGCTCACTATCTCAACTGTCTCGTGTGTCTCAGTATATGTCAAAAAGATAAAATATCTTTAATCGATATTAAGAGAATAATGCTTCAGTGTATTTTAAATAATTAGACAGGGAGAGAAGGAGGAGGAGGGGGGAGTAATATTCTCTCATGGAAATCGTCGACAATCACCACACTATCAGCATGCTGGAAGAGACAACAGACATCATCCTATTTGATATGCAGCGACCGAAAGAAAATTGAGCATGAACAAAGGTATCGGCGCTAGCTTCTATCTCTGTGGAGGAAAAAAGTCAACATCCAAATTTATCAGCCACGTCATTATTCACGTGTTTCTCTACTTCAACGTATATTGAGGTCATCATTCACTCCTCCCGAGAGGAGGGTGTGAGGATGTCAGGATGCTAGTGGTCTTCTACATACTCCGCCGTTTTAAATCTCAGGATCTAAACCTCCCCGCTTGTCAGTCGGATAACTGGCCGTGATAACTCCGGCTGCAGTCTCCCTAAGGCACATTTCAGATGAATATTTCACGACCAGATTGAATTACCAGGAATCATATGGCACGTGCCGCAGAGAGGTCACGGAGAGACAGGGTGAGAGAAAACAGTACTTTCAACCAATAGAGATTGTAAACTGGAGCCTTGAGATATAGCAGGTTTAATCAAGAAGTTAAAAAAAAAAAAAAACAGAAAAGAAAACAGCTCACTACAATGAGTTTATTATGGTAATTATAGCGAGAAAGATAACTTTTTCAAAATTCATAAGAAATTTTTTTATTTTTCATAAGAAATAATGCTTGTTAGTTATGCTTGAGCAACTTTTATCATTACATTTTAATTTAAAAGACAGGTGTGGCTTTAGACATGAAGACACCAATTCAAAGTATGTTTCTACAGAGAGAGATAACTTCATAACCGATTGCACAACTACCTCCAGATTTTTTCATTTTCAACTACCCTACACATACAAACTGTGTAGTACCACATAATTGATACGTTACGTTACGTTACTCTGGGGTTACTGCTACCCATATACAGTACTTTGTATTTCTCAATGTTAGACTTCAATTGCCATTTCTCAGCTTATTTGCCTAACTTTTCTAGATCCTGTTGAAGTAGCATACCGTGATTCCTGTCATAAGCCACCCTGCAAACCTTTATATCATCTGCAAACTTGGACATTAAGCCTGATATGCCTTCAATAATATCATTAATAAATACAGAAAACTACAATGGGCTTAACACTGAATCCTGGGAGACTCCACTAATAGCATTAGTCCACAAAATGCAGTGTCCATTGATTACCAGGCCCAGGGTGCCAAGCGATTGTGATCGAGCGTTTTCTCTGTGCTTAAAGCGCGATTATCTAAAAGCGATTTATAGTTCTTTTAAGTTCCTATCCTAAGAAATGTATTTATTTAATAACAGCTCCTGTTATAAAAGTTCTTGTACAGAGCAAGAAAGAAACACCATATTTCTTTATTTTTCTTACTTCTGTTACTAACATTTACTACTTTAAGCTTGGTCACACCAGGAACTGCTCCTGCCTCCCCGTGGCGGGGCCGAAAACCTTGGCAGAACAGCTAATCTGCCAAGGGCAAAAAGGAGCAAATATGGATCAAAATGTGTTTCCGCCTCTAGAGCGGACAAGCTCTCGGCCAGAGTTGACCATAACATATGGACCATAACATGTCGCAACCCAAGAGGTTAAAAACCACTTCGTCAGCGACAGATTTTACTGCATTCCTCATAATGCACTCTCTTGCAGATCAGCCTCTCAGTTAGCTGTCTCCGTTCCTTATTCAGAAACACCTGGAAAGTCTGGCAGGATCTTCTAAGACGTCAAGAGACTGCAATCAGGGGACCTACTAGTGGAAACAATGAACCGTAAACATTTAGAGAAACTGCCAAAACTTATAAAATTTGCTGGAATTCCAGTAAAAGTTTCTCCCCATACAACCCTAAATACATCTAATGGTATTATATCCGACTGAAAAGAAAAATTGTAAAATATAAAACTGAAAATAAAGTAAGTTTTCAAGAAGCAAGGAAATTTATTGCTCCAAGTATTACTAAACGTACATACTCCAATGTTGCGAAAAAATATCAATCAGTAGCCACCCAAACTGAGGTTACAGTCACTTCAAACACTTCAATATCTGACTGGGCTCGGACTGTTCTCTCTAAGCAATAGCCCAATATCCCTAAACAGTTCAACCAGGTAAGTAATACTGCACTTACAATACCAGCTACATCTCCGTCTCCTCCTTCAGTGATTGCTTCTGCATCGAATAATCGAAGATCAAATTCAAAAAAGAATATTCAATCCAAGAAAAGTCTATGGATACAACTGACTCATCCAGACAAGACCCAATCCTATAAATATATGTGGAAGAAGATATGGACACTGGTCGGCCATTCTTCTCAAAAAAAGACAAACCAAAGCCTGAACGCCATAAGCCAGCCACATTAAAGAAACATAAGATACAGCTTCTTCCACTAAACATCAGTAATGCCTTACATTCTACAATGGAATTGTAGAGGATATCGTAGCAACCTTAATGATATTCAAGTCTTAATTAACCGCTACTCTCCAGTTGGTTTCTGTCTACAAGAAACCTAACTAACGACTGAAATTTCTACTAAAATAAAGAACTATTCGATCTATCGACAAGATCGTAATACTTAAAATGCCACCCGTTGGGCGTGGCCATTTTGGTCAATACAAAGATCCCGACCAAACAAATTGTTTTGCAAACTGAAACTGAAGTTGTTGCCGTACGTTTGATAGCCCAGATTGCGTTCACACTAGTATCAATCTATCTCCCACCAAGTCATACTTCTCTTACCAAGACCTTGAAAATCTTCTAATACAGTTATCTTCTCCTGTCCACACTGTTCAAAAAATTTAACAGTCAAACATATTCTGATTGACTGCACTCACTATCACGAGGACAGGGCATCCGTCCTGTTTTCCATGAGAAATCTACCAGAACCAATGGCATTACAACATATTATTGGAGATGATGCAAACATCAAAGAGTTTTTCTCTTATCTGAAAATAATTGGACTATATGATAAATTCAAAAATATCTCTGTAAACAAAACCAAGTGGTTACGCATAAATTTTGTTTTTAGCATTTTCCTGTGAATAGGCGCATTATAGCCACAGCAGCTTATGCGCTTAAACCCCCATAACACACACACACACACACACACACTGATTACCACTCTCTGTCTTCTTCCGCTCAACCATACCTTTATCCATGGCAGCAACATACCCTTAATGCCACACTGCTCCAATTTGTACAACAGTCTTTATGCGCAACAGTGTCAAAAGCTTTCCTGAAATCCAAGTATATTATATGAAAATTAGTTTTTGTATCCAGTTCCTTTGTGGCCACATAATTTTGTTGCTTTATTCAGATAAGTGTCGCATCTGACTGATGGGGAGGGATATAATGATTGTACTATGACCAGAAAATATTTCGCAATATACAGAGAAGCACTGCAATTCATAACACCGACCTAATTTATTTCATAGAGTAATTATCATTAATTTTATCGCCTTCTGTTATAAAATATGTATGCCTGGCTAAAATTCCAGACACAATCATATTAAGTCCTAACTTTTTCTCCACTTCTAACTTCAATCTAAGACTTCAGATTATCAATGTTTAATAACCATTAGTACCTGAATATATCATAACAATATTACCTTTTGTTCCTTTATCTTGGGGCCTTGTTCCTGTTCTACTTATTCTTATTACAACAATACAGTATACTCTCTAAAATAGAAAAAAAAATTGTTTTAAATATTATTTATATTCGTATATAATATATATTATAAATATAATATTTATGTGTTTAATACGTTGACAAAAAAGCTACACATATACAAGCGATCTCTATAAGGCTGAATCCAGAATTGAAAGATAGAGAAAGAAAATCTTTATTGTACAGTAAAGATACAGATACAATAATGTGCCCGCCACAGCCAGGAGGCCAGGGGCTTGACAATGATATAGGGTAATATAAAAATATGTACAGTATAAAAATTTGTGCAGTATAAAAGATTACATAACAATTAAAAACGTAGCATTAGCCATTCAATAGATATGAATATGTACACAGTTGTGAGGCAGACAGTACACCAAGGTATGTGCACGTTCATATGTACAAAGCACATATTTAAGCATATTCACACAAGTCAGAATATTTCACAGTGCCAAATTGATGTTCGGTATTGCATTTTCTTGTGAGACAGTTCGTTGATTTGCCTGCGACGTGCCGTTATGCGCCTCATAGGAGATAGCAGATGGAGATATCAGTATGAGTCGACATCAGGGGCCAAACAAAAGGGGAACAAGTTCGGCCAACGAGCGCCTGTAATTGCGATCAGAAGCGAATTTCTGCAGGTCAACTCCGATCATTAGTAGGGCTTGTACTGTAGGAAGTATAGTAGGAAGTAAGATGTATAGAAGAATATTCCCTTCTCTGTAGTATTTCATTTTTTTGTAGTGTAATATTTCATTTGTATACTTGATCACCCAGGGAGTGAGCAAGCGTAAAAGGCAAACCATTCATCAAATAATAATAATAAAAATAAAAAAACTACTGAACGTAATGATATTTATTTGAAGATAATAAAATACTCAAACCAACGTTGGTATTATTATGTTTATTTCCGAATTGGAAGTATGTACATAATGGAGTCAAACGTTTCGTGGTATTTCCTAACCATTTCTTCAGTGACAGCTGTTCTTCCAATATCACCGTCAAAAAAGATCACAGAACAAAGTCACAATAACTTTGTTCGTGTGATATTGAAAAGACAGCTGTCACTGAAGAACTGGTAAGAAACTACCTCAAATGTTTGACTCCATTATGTACTATTTCCAATTCGGAAATAAACATAATAATACCAACATAGGTTTGAGTGCTTTATTACCTTCAAACAACAGAGCCATGCCGCCCAAGGAATGGTATTTAGATTATGGAAAAGACAACAAGCTGTCATATTATTATTATTATTATTATATTATCATTAGTCATATGGTGCAAGGAAACCTGAGGCTTATGCTGCACCAGGCAAAAAAAAATTTTTTCTGAATCCCCCGAGAGAGAGAGAGAGAGAGAGAGAGAGAGAGAGAGAGAGAGAGAGAGAGAGAGAGAGAGAGAGAGAGAGAGAGAGAGAAATAGTAGGGAATCACCAAGACAAAGAAGAATGATGATATTCAGCTCAGGACCCTGGGTGTGCCAAGCCCATACTCACCAGATGTGAGCCTCTGTGGTTATATATAAAAATCAAATGAGAACCAACTGATTGCGAAAAAGTGAATTTCTGATGACAATAATATTAAATGAAATTACTTTTATTGTAAAACTTTACTATAAAAATCAACAACGCACAGCAGCCTGAACCATGAACCTTTAACATTTTAAAGCTGACATATTCTTTCTTAAAGACAATCGAGTAAAACCATTCTTAAGTTTTAAAGGAGAGAAATATGGAAGTCCGTGTTGTATGTGATCGAAAGGAAATTGTTGAAGCCGTTATTTAAAAAATCCGCAGTACAGAAATGTATCAGCTATTGCACCACAAGTGAATTACCTCAAAATTTCTTATCAACTTCTGCACACTGAGGTGTAGATGCTGATAAGAAATTTCACTGGATAAAAAATTAGAAACCTTTTGCAAATGATGTCAACAGATAATTAAAAGTACGTTATGCAAAAGTACGTTATGGAAAAAGGTGGCTCTACTAAATGCTGAATACTCTAATCTTTCCAGTGAGTGTATATTATATATATATATATTTTTTTTTGGCTGATGCTGCATAAGCTCATACACTTGCTTTCTTGCATCACATGCGACTACTACTACTACTACTACTATTATACGAATATAATTGGCTTAAGCCAGGCTTAGCGAGTGCTGGCACAATGCCGATTGGTAACCAGCCTAAGCTAAACAAGTTTTAAACTGTCTGAAACTTACTTTACTGGTGAAACATGCCAATGAGGTTCAATCACACAAATTACATTCATTCAACTATGTAGGAAACCGGTACGAATTTTTGTATTAATAATTTAACTGAACTGAATGTTCTACTTGGCATACACGTAAGTTTCTGATAATATCCAAAATGTGTGTAAAAATATCCAAACTTCTATTAATTTGAACAATCTACAGTTGTTTTAGACTCGACCTGTATACAATAGTGTGTTTTGTTCCAATCCCTGTTGTCAGTTATATGTTTAATTATATAATTATTAACGAATTGTATGAACACAAGTTAGTTCAATGTCATCACTTCTGACAAATTGTACAGCCGGTGTTATATTTTTTATGGAGTATACACTATTAGAAACTTTAACGTTTTTAAAAGAAAATTTTTACTTCATTTAATCACGCTTATTCAATCCAATCGTCTGATATCCAGATTTTCAATTTTAATTTTTCTTTCCTTGTTCAAAATTCTTCAGTTTTGAATAAGGAAAGAATTACTTCTTTTCTCGGTGTTTTCTTGATTCTTTTAGATACTCGTAAAAGAAATAACCCATCAATTTTTATAAATAAAATCTCAAATACCTTTCTTTTTATTATTTTAAAGTTACTTGTTGTGAACCATGATGAAATTCCTGTGGAATATCATTACAACCTTTCTCGAAATTCTTTTCTAATTAACAGGAAAAAAAATGGTAAAAAAAGCTTAAACTTCGAAGTTAAGATAAAAAAACAAAAAAGGTTCATCTGGCTGCATTTCCTCTTTGGTCCAGCACGAACTCTAACTGCCAATCTAAAATCGCCACGATATCGCCGAAAGCTAACAAGATACTTTTCCTAGTCCGTAATCATGATCCGTTGCTCTAATCTCCCATGGTAACCGAGGCTGACCACCTACTCCCTCTAACCTCGATTCCCCCCCCCCTCTTCCCACTGCCTTCATTTCCTCACAAGTCTAATCACAAAGGTAAACAGCCAAGAAGACACATTTCCTGTCAAGTTTAAACCACGACTTTAGTTCTAATGCCGTTCGGCGTTCAGTGAGTGTCACGTGGCACCGAAAGGCCGCACCGCGCTCTAAATAGTAGCACGCGAGCGATCAGCACACGGGAGTAAGACTGTAATGCAACAGTCCCAGTGCCTAATGGATGGACGGGTGACACTAAATTAGCATTTTTATATTTAACGGTCTTTCGGTAAGCAATCCAAAAAAATTAGTTTTTCTTTCTTTTCTTTTTTTTTTCTTCTTTGTTTTTAGTTTGGTAAGCGTGCAATAGTGCACTGGTGAATCACTTTCTGGCAAAGAAGGAATTGTGATTAGGTTACGCATTGGAAAACTACGCACGGTGATATAGGATTTTGTTCTTTCGATGCAAATTTTGGAAGTAACAGCAAGAAAGCGTAATGAGAGCTTACCTGTATTATTTACTTTCAGAGTATAGAGGCTATTCAAACAAATAGCAATGGCAGCTAGTGAACTTGAAGTTCACTAGGTGCCATTGCTCTTGTTTCTTTTAATGAATTTCAAGAAGTTCACTAGCTGCCGTTGGTATTTGTTTCTCTTAATGCAGCATCATTATAAAAAGAAAATTCAGATAGACATTAAGTTTCATCACGTTTTGTTGGTCACTATAGAGATTTTGGGACCAATTCTGATTTCATATCCGTACTGAAACTTTGTGATAAATCTGGAACAACTGGTGTGATCCTTTTAAAAATGTCAGCGCTATAGCTCTATAGAATATTATTGTAGAACTTCACACAAAATATCATGTCAGTAAGTTAACCCATGTCCAGTGTGTACAGGTTCAGCTCTCCTATCTCATAGCTACCCATCACGTGAGCGTCGCATGTTGAGGTTTGGTAAACACTTATTGAATACAGCGAGACGTTTTTTTTTTAAAGTTGAAGTACGTTATTTGATAATCGAAAGAGACTGAACTATAATGCAACGTGTACATTGCGTTATTTGCTTAAACAAATAGCATCAAAGAAAGGCCACTTGCTTAAAATACGAGACCCTGTATGAAAGCCGACTTCAAGGGGCAGTGCTCCGGCATCACTGTCCTGAAGGTTAGTAACTTATTCCATAGGCCTCTATAAGCACAGCACGTGAATTGGGAATAACAAACCAGCGATGCGTTAAGTAACCACACGGTATAATGGTAAAACTTTCATTATTTATTACAGAAAAGCTACATTGCCTATGACATAAATTAGTAAAACTGAGGACTATCTTATCCTTCTTTGTGTTCAGTTGCCAGCGTTCTAACACCATAGCGTTTACTCATGATGAAATCCAGTGGATGCTAAATATATAGAGTGAACAAGTTGGTCCTGAAGGTTAGTAACTTATTCCATAGGCCATACAGTTTCTACTATACGGTAAGACATATTAGGGACTATTAAACTATACAGGGTATTTCATGCTATGTGGATCGTACATTCTGCATCAATAAAGGATAGGACAGCAATGAAAAATCCATACAGGAATTGTGAATGTACTGTACATAATGTATATACTATGAATATAGTATATAACTCTGAATCATATAGGATTTAGGTCCTTTAGGCTGTCACAGATGTTCTCTCATGTATATGTAAAGCTGGTCTTGTTACCTGGGTGTCAAACGCTGATGGAACTGATATTCAGGTGATACGCAAGTGGGTCGAATTTCGATGACGTCCGTCAGTCTGTGCCAGCCAAATCCTCTGCTTGTGCCGGACTGTTAACACCCCTGGATATAACCCCCAGGTGCGAAACAACGTAAGCAGGGATCGAGGTATGGTGCCCACAACACACGGAGGAATGCTGCCCCTCTGTGTCACCAGGCAATACTAGGTGGTATATAGCTTTCATCAACGGTGCAATACCACCACTTTGCTTATTGGAAGCTTGAAGTGGGTTTTTTTGGTAGTTGTTGGCGCATCGGCTTCTGTGGCCATAATGCACCTCCCAAGGTTTTTGCAGTACTTTGATCCAAGACCGAGGCGGGATTCGAACCCGCGACCTTTGGGTTGCTAGGCAGGTACTTTACCCACCCGGCTAGCCCGGTCGGCGCTTGAAGTGGTGGAACCCATGTTTAACCTCCAGAGCAAAGCTCCGAGAACTCCCCCCCCCATCATCTCTTCGATCATGCGGCTATGATGGACATCATGGCATAATCTCGCTGCCTCCACTCTGCCAGATAGTAACTGGAGGGTGTGCGAGTAGTGTCTATGGGGGGGGGGACTTTTTTGAGGTTAGGTTATGCCAAGGAGCTGGGTATATGCTTGCAGTGTGTACGCCACATCCAAAAATTTCATTACTTCACACAACATCTTCCCCATCTTTTCTTACTACTGACTACATCATAAATTGTGAAACTAATAGAACAAACTTATCTGCAAAAAGACCTCAACCTTCCAAACATTTCCTTGTTCATTTCACAAATACGTGGTCTCAGTTCCAATCTTAATAAAGTCCATTTCCACTTACAGTCTGCCAAACCCCACGTACTTTTTTCCGACAGAATCCCAATTATCGGTTGATTCAACCACTGTTCATCTCAGTTGTCCTAATTATTCGTGTTAAGTACTTGTGCGTATGCTTGCTCTGATATTCCCCGTCAGAGACTTAGTAATTTGGAATCTTCTCTCTTCGATCTTCTCTGGCTTAAATCATCTCTACCCAATTCTGTAAAATTCATCTGTTGCCTCTGTCGTTCTCCCAACTCCACTAATCAATTGGAATACTTTGAAACTTGACTTTTCCAGTCCAACTTCTAACAGTCAGGTAAATTTCCTTGGTGATTTTAATGCCCACAACTCCACCTGACTTCCGTTTTCGTCACACGGAATCAGCTAATCTAGATGCTGAGGCTTTTGCAATTACTAATGACCTCGCACAGATTGTTCATTTACCTACCAGAATACCAGACAATTCTAACCACACAGCCAACAAGCTTGATCTTTTTCTTACAAACGACTCTTCTAACTACACGGTTGAGGTGAATGGTCCTCTAGGCATCTCAGATCACAACTTGGTGATGGTCTCTTCTCCAATGGAGCCTTTCTCTAGTGGCCACTCTCAACCTCGTGTTGTTTGGCATTACAAAAATGCTAAATGGGATGACCTTCGAGATTTCTTTTTTCTTTTCTTCGGTCGGATTACTCTTTCAAATCTTCTGATGTCAGCGTTTGTTCAGATTGAGTCAGTGAAATTATTATTGTAGGCATGAAATCCTTTATTCCACATTCCACCTTAAAATCTTGTCTTTATATAAAACACGGTTTTCCAATAAATGTGCTAAAGCTGTTCAAGATAAGAATGTTGCATATCGCAATTGTCTTGCATTTAAATCTCCAGGTTCATTTTCTGGCTACACCAAAGCTCGCAAGAATTGTAAAGCAGCTATTAATCAGTCCAAAACTAAACTTTGAAAAAGCTAAGAGTAGAAAACTTGCTTCTTGTCCAAACAGTAGTCAAGCATTCTGGTCTCTTGCCAAAGCTATTGGCCTAAACTTTTGCCCATCTCTATTTCCACCTATGTCAAAACCAGATGGTTTTATTGTCCTCACCCAAAGATAAAGCTACCTTCTACCATCCCACTTTTATTCTAATCGTGTATTGATGGTCTTGGTAAAACACCTCCTACCATTTCCAGTACTCTCCATTCAATGCCTCCTGTGGTCTATCATCAAAAGGATGTCAGAAGAATTTTGAACGACTATGTTGACAAGGAAACGCCAGGTTCTGATGGTACTTCTCCTCTTGTTCTGAAAACCTTATAATAATGTAAAAATTGACGCCTATTGCCTAATTAATTTTTATTTCATTTAATTTTTAAGCATGTTTTTGTTTTCATATTAAGCGCGTTGAAATATATTCAAAAGTAAAATAAATATTATGTTTCACCATTAATTTCACATGTAATGCATTACGAGTCAACCTATTTCTTTTAATTCGCTATAGCTTCATCAAATTAAAGGTCCGCTCAGTCATGGTATACAATGTGGAACTGACAAAATGAATTAGTTAATTTAATTAAATTAAGAAATGATGTATTAATCAATAAAGGCTGAAAAAACGGGATTTTCGTAATATGTTTTTTTTTTTTTAACATAAAACGCAAAGCGTAATTTGCATTTGTAAATCAGGACTGTCATTCTGAAATCGGGATGGTCGAGAACCCTGGATGAAGTGCAGATAAACTGCAGTTAATACGGAGATTATCGAAGAATATTTATTTATTTATTTACCAACCAATAAAAATGTTAATCTGATATTTGTTAATTAATTTCACTGAATAAAATAGCTAGAAGAATAATAATTAGTGCGAAGAAGAAGCAAGGAAAAGGTGGAGTGAAATCTCGAGTTGAAATTTGTGAATATAAGTCTTATTTAACTAAACAAAATATTTTCAGAGCTATTAAAACAATGCTTCTATATTGGACGTTTGCTTAGAAATGAGCTGTTCGCTTTGACGAACAGTTATTTTCTAAAATAAACACTGTAAAAAATAGTGTAATCGATGCTAAGTATGCCTTGAAAGTTCTTTGCCCCTCGTGACTACAAAAAATGCTAGATAAGTTATAGAAAAAAAAGTAAGAAAAAAAACAGCGGTGTCAGGTTTCCCCACCATGCTATTTTCGAACTACGCACTGCTGCTTCCTGATTATTTTTCGCAATTTCGATTATACCTATTACTATCTGGATTACATCTATGTAATCATGCCCTGCTGGTTGCACAGCCGTCTCTTGAGGATATCAGATTTTTAACTCGTTCATAAATAAAACAAAAAAAAAAGTTCTGTTTATAATCCGGCAGGACCACAGTCACAGGAGTTGACAACCACTTGAAGAATACCATCATTATACGTATTTAGCAGTCACGTAAGCTAAAACTACTGTCAGTTCAAAAGTGTGTACTGTATTTTTTCTTTTATCGTGAACTGTTAATTTTTCAAGTCTTTAAATAAAATATCATGCTCACATATAACCTCGTATATCTTTATATATGTATAATAAAAGTTATCGCTAAAGTAATAAAAATCTGAATGCTTGCTTTTCTAGTTGACAACAAGTCTTCAGTTTTCCTTTATGTTTAAAATTGCGTTGCTGTTTCTCATTCTTTTAAAGTAGCATAAGGTTATCTGTATTGATTATAAAAGAAAGCTAAGAAATGTAAATGTGACGTGCCAAATACGTATTATTGCTTCTATCAAATGTTCAATTAAGGAAATTGTTATCGAGTGCTGAATACATAATGTTAAAATGGCGGAAGGCCTGACTGTACTTTCAAAGAGGATAGTGCCATTGTAGCTGAACATAATGATGCCTCAAACGATACTGTGTGGTAGTTCTAGTTTTTCAGTAGATGGGCTCTATATCGTTCCATCTCTAGTGCGGACACAGAGATGGAACTCGGAATATCCGAATCTCCAGAGACCGCCGAAGCTCACACGGTATTCACAGTTAATAGAGTCGAGAATAACTCCCACAAAGTAGTCAGCTACGGACCAATCCCAGAAGTCTATGGACACCCTTCATTCCGAACCATAAGCTTATATTGTCTGTGTAAGTGGTATCCGTGAATGACTGCGAAGCCCGACACCGCCGCTTCCTCTCCTCGAGCACGGTGATACAAATTCTGCCCTCCGTGTTGCAGATGGAGCTCAATAAATCCTTCAGAGACCAGCTGAATGCCAATCTCTACGCAAAGATGAGATTTCCGCAGCGAAAGTAGAGAGGCGTGACTGTACCAGTTGTCTCTTCGTGTGCCTATAAGTGTGTTCAGGTGCTGAAAGTTATAAACAACCTTCGGGCCACATAGAAACAGTATGGTCTGGCAAAGAAAAAAAAAGTTAATTCGAAATAATCTAATATTGTAGCTTGTAGGCAGAATAATATTTTAATTTATAATCAAATTTGTGATTACAAAGTTGTGTATGCATCTGAGTTACAACATATTTCCAAACTTTTGCGTATTCACCATATTTCCGAAAGAATCAATAATATCATAACGGCATTTAAAATATAATAAAATAAATGAAATCAGTGCGAATACTGTGAAGACAATATGTGTTGGATTTTTTTTTTATAATTTAAAATAATCAAGTGTTTTACACTGGTAATGAAAAAAAAATAATAAAAAAAAAACACTATATGACTCTGAGACAATCTTTTTCTTCCTGCTAAATTCTAGATAAGGAAAAGAAATGTTCTGTTATAAATTAAATTGAATGAACAGTCTCGGTACTTATGTTTTCTACGTTTAGTTTTGTGCAAATTGAGTAACTGGTAATTTTCGAGTGGATGTAACTTCGTTTAGTAATATTTGACAATATTTCTATTTTTTATAATTTATTACGCATTCATGAATGAGTCTGAAATAGTTTTTCCATCTTGGATATATTGGTAAAGTGACTAACAAGCTTGGTATTCATTCAAAATTAAATAAAATATTGGAATGCAATTTATAACGCTGTCTTCCAACTCTTGTAGCATTAGTTTGTGAATATATTAGTGGATGGAGTTGTCTATTTAAATAAATAAACAGTTAAGCTTTGCTATTATTCTTTTTAAGATAAATAAATAAAATAAAAGTAATTAAATGGAAATCTCTAGACCACAAGAGCGAAGAAAATTGAAAATTAAGAACGACAACTGTGCTAAATAAATCAGTTTGGAGCTAACAAAGCTATAATATACTGTATATTTTAAGTTTACAAGCCGAAATTCTTCAGCCATTTGTTTGGCCGGATTAACATTAACAGAGACGAGCTTTTGCTAAGCCGTTACGCGATATGGATTAACTATAATCAGTGTTAATACAAGTAGTTAGCATATGCAGAAATGATTAAACTACACATAAGAGAGAATTTCTCAGCAGCGTTCGCTCTCTCTCTCTCTCTCTCTCTCTCTCTCTCCTACATCCCACCACTTAAATTATAGGGTTTTCCTAGCCGTTGTGATAGATGCCATTAAAAGGCGTGGAATCTCGGTTCCAACCACTTCTATTGTTTCAATGGAATGTGTAGGAGATCACGATTACCTAAAATTCCTACTGCTTTTCTGGAAAGGGATTGCGAGAGGATTAAGTAGTTTCAGTTGCTTAAACAGACTTTTGGGTACTGTACTTAGACTGTACAGATAAAGGAGAGAAACAGCGCTGAGTGGCTGAAACAAAGGCACTTTTCAGAGAGAGAGAATTTCAGAGAGCCAGGTGGCAAAAACTCCTACAAGCACCCTCGGAGATAGATTCTCCGTAACGATCAAATACAAATTGCACAAATAATTCCTCGAATCACCATTTCATGCCACCCTGCTAAAGAATCCAGTTCCGATGGTGTGCCTTTATCAAATAAAATAAAAATTTATTTTAGGAGCCAAGCATCTTGTTTAATACTAAAAGACCAATATCTTCGTTATCTTAAGATTAGAATTTTAACTTAGTAGAACCATAAAGTACAGTCCATAAAGTTTAGAAACAATTGCTCTGGAGACGCAACGAGCCACAAAATGCATGCAGTGTTCTGAACTGCTTGTATCACATTATCTTTTGTGATGGAGAGGACTTTGTAGACGTTATCATACAGAACTGTAGGGTAAATATTATCATAAAAATCTTTGTGTATGTTTGTGCATAAATAAACTAACATTCGATTATTTGTGATGGAGATATTAGGTAAGGCAGTACATTTAAAGGGTTTAATCTTTGATTGTTTCTTTCTTAATAGAATCTGTAGACGGAGATGGAAGATTAAAATCTCCAAGTGGAACGAAGAAACAGCAAGGCCTAATGTTGCAATTATACCTATGGCTAATATATCTTACGAGATCATCAGCGAATTCAACAGACCTAATTCATCATACAAGTCCATCGTCGAACTGAACGTGACTAATTCATCATCGTATACTGCCGGAAGAGCAAGAGGAAATATAAATTTCATTATATTAACTATAAAAATTCTTTTTATTTTTAGAAAACAGGCTTCAAAATCGGATGATATATAACTACTATTAAGACTGCTTCCTCACCGGCCCTCCATCCTATGGGAACGTGACTTGACAACATCCAAATACTTTCCCATATCGGCAATACGTATCTTCTGTTAATTTTTATTGAGCCATGTCTCTGAAAACAATAATAAATCTGACATAAACTAAATAATAAAAATGTCTGTAATTAAGATAATTTTCTCCCGAGGCTTCTCGTATTCTGAAGATATTGCAACGTGAAAAATTAATCAGGTAAAACCGGCATGAAAGTCAAAATTGCATGAGTTGAGTTGGTTGCTATAAAGGACATTGATCTCTCTCTCTTACTTACTTACACACACACACACACACACACGCTACTTATGCTAGAGCGTAGGGGAAAGTGAGAGATCTCGATCATGTTTTGAATACATTTTCTGCACCTACTTGTGACTGATTTTTAACAAGTTAGGCATTGCATTACATTACATTTCAGGCGCTTTCCATTTCCGTTTTTTTTTAAATTAATTGAACTTTTTGGCTTCTGTGATTAATAAAATTAAAACGTAAATAAATAATTATCTTGCTACCAATTAATTACTAATGAATTAACTAATAATGTATAAAAGTAATTGATATTACTTCATTTATTTACTACTTGATTTTTAATGAAAATTGAAAAGTAACACATCCCACAGATTTTCTATGATTTAATAAATACGACAGCACTTCGATTATTCGGACTTCTATTCACTGAGGCTCTTTTAACTGAGCATAGCCCTGCACAAACTGTCAATTGGAAGAACTAGTATTTGGCAACAAAAACAAAATGAAATGTATTATTTGAAAAAAATTCAACTAATACATAAAAATATTACACAACAATTCTTATTGATTCTGATATTCTTATGCCACGAATTAAGAACTCATAATCGACAATTTCACCTCAACGTTTTAGGGAAAAAAAATCGGATGAAATTAAAGCACACTGAAATGGTTTGCTTTAATTAAAAAATAAATAAAACTTATTAGAAAAAATTAAGTTTTTATTCAACTACTTTAATTAATAATTAGAGCACAGTAAAAAGTAAACCGCAAATATCAACTGAAAAGGTGAACATTTTGGGTTTATAGTATCTGATACAGTTTCGGTCCCGTTTACCTCTGCCAATTGGGTTCCACTGTAGCAATACGTCTCTCAGATGTAGACATTTTTGTAAATAAATTAAGTACAAAACGAGTTTCTGTTCTGATTAATATAATAATTAAACAGTAACTTATATATTTAATAAACTGATAACAAAACAGTCCTCCTCGAAAAGCAACGCGTTTCATTTGCGTAAACCAAGACAGAGAACCTTTCTTTTCTACTGATCTGCTGCATTGCCTATTCATTCTCCTATTAAGCGCACTGGAAGAAACATGAAGTTGCTATCCATATACAATATTTGGATAGCCTTTGTCATAGGTTCTCAACCTGTAGTATACCTGTCACTGGTGATACACCTAATTGTGCCAGATGGTATGCAAACACATAAGAATAAAAATTCAAAATTAATTACACTTACAGTACATAAAAACACTGACATCATTTATGATTTATTTAAAAAAAACTGCAACGTGAAAAATTGGATGATATATAACAGCCTGGTGGTACAAATAACTTTCCAAAAATCTTTCTAAAAGAGCTAAATATGAAATTCCATATTTAGCTATTTTAGAAGTCCATTGGAAATCGGGTTGTTATATGCGGACGGACATGATAAACACAGTATGAGTTTTAACGCATATGCCAATGCGCCTATAAAGTTGTTTAACTGAATAATGAAATATCATTGCGAGCTAAATGCCTAAACAAAATATGTAATACATCTTTTTTTTAGACTTACTTATTCTTAGTAATTTTCAGAGAAATTAATATGCACAATACCAACAGTAAATACCCCAACTGCTACATGTTTTGTGATAAATCAATAATACAAATCCGTTTAAGTAATTGTTACTCCTGTATATTCGAAAGAAAAATCCAGAGATAAAAAGGTCAAAAATACGGGTCTCCAAAAACAGAAAAGAAAAAACAGCCTAAAATCCATTAGTGTTATATACGGGCAGAAATATGTTTTCATTTAAATTGTCATTGATAATTCTTAAATTATTTTTCACCGAAAGAATCTTAATTAAAAATCTAGTGTATAATTTCAGTAAATTTATTTAAATTAATAATTACAATAATAAGGAAAATTTGTAATACTACAGAAATTTTTACCCACAGTTGGATTAAAGCAATAATTAAGCATCAATGACATGAGACACGGCCAATTTCAATCCGTTAGGCTCAACATGTGTTAATATTTAAAATGTTACCTCTTATGTTAATTCTCCACTAAGTGACAAAACAAATAAAAAAAAAAGGAAGTAGAGAAGTTGCAATTTCTGATGCAAGTAATTATCATTTATAGACAAGACAAAAACAATAATATACGACATCAGTATGCAAATACTACAATTATATTATAAAATTATTTCGGTGATGGTAAAATTTGGAACAGAGTAATTATCGGAGAGGAAAAAGTTAATAAAATTAGGCCTTATATCATCCTGTGACAATTATTTAACGCGAGATAGTTATTTCGTCTTGCAAACTATGTCGTATACATCATGGCCTATTTAGGAAAGGGAAAAAATTAAAATTTTATTTTTATAAAATTGTTGTTGTAAGGTTTTAGGCTCATCAGCAACTTACACTATATTGTGCCGTATTTAATATGTCTGTAAATGGCATTAGATTCAGTGGTCGATTTGCTGTTTGCATAAAAACTTGAGTTACCGGGAGAAAAACCATGCTGCCCTTGCCTGAGACCGACTAACTCAACGACATTGTAGAGCACCATACAATATGTATATTGACTGTACAGGCGGTTGAAAAAAAATAATGGAAATACCTGTTATAAAAGTGCTAGTTTTTGTAATGGCTGTATGATGTATTTATGAACACGCAATGCTGATTTTTTTTTTTTTTTTTTGGCTTCTTGCAGGTAGCTGTAAAGGAAAGACGATAAAAGCTGATGTTTATTTAGAGGTAATATACTAATAAAAAGGTACATGAAGAAAATGACCGACCTGTCTGAATTCCAAAGAGATAAAATTATCGGTGCACGTTTAGCAGACTAAAACTGCTGATTTTGCTGGAACGAAAAACCTTGCTATCTACGCCTGAGACCGGCTAACTCAGCCACAGAGTGAAAAAAAGTCCATTAAAGTTCACTGACGGGATTCGAACCCGGGCCTTTTCCACCCGATGTGGGGAGGACGATGATGATACCACCATGCTACACGCATAGACCAATTGAATCGAAAGTGATGTCTACATTCAGTAAGTACGGACAAACAAAATCTGATAGGACGAATTGTGGCACAAGTTCGAAGCTGACTGAAGAAGACCGCTGGACACTGAAAAGAACTGTATCTAGAAAACATAAAACTACTGCCTGAAAAATAACCGCAGTAGTTAATGTGAGCTTAGGCGAGAATTTCATAATGTTGAAATTTATGGCAGAGTTGCTATTGCCAAGCCACTCATTACTAATTGCAATACTAGAAAGAGCACAAAAACAGGACACTTTATGATTTTAAACATGTCATATTTTCAGACGAATATCATGTTTTCCGACAAATGTCCTATTTTCTGACCTAGCTGCACTCTATACTTTTCTGAAGCGAATACATATATATGAATTCCTCTGATGCCAAAATGGAACAAATTACAATACTTTAGGATAACAATATGCGACCTGGCACATTATGGCCATAGCTGCCCTTGTACCCTTAAATACCAATACCAATTTTCCAATACCGGGAAGGGTTTACTTATGTTTGGCGAATGCCAAAGGAAGCGCATTATCCTGACTGTCTTGTGCCAACCTTCTACTGGATGATCCACCGAGGAATGCGACACAATTTTAACCATTACCCATAGTTTAACAGAATGTCCATGATTTAGTCATAATCGGTGAATATATCTTTTACCGCTTTTAGCCATCTGACTGAGCCCTATACACTCAGTCAGATACTCTCTGACAATGACCACGTGTCAGCTGTTTTTTACTATTTAAAACTAATTAACTTATTTAATTGTATATAAGCATACTCCTTTAATGTGTATAGTTTTTATACTTATATATCGTTTATGATGTTTTGCTACTTTTATATAGTTTATAACACCTTTTTGACATAGTAACTAATTTTCATTGGCACTACTATTTTATCACATTTTTATCTTTTTCATAATCATTACTGTTTTCTGTTCTTTTACCGTTGTTGGCGCATTATAGCCACTGTTGCTAATGCACCAATAAACTACAAACCAATAAAATTATCACTCTAAAAACGGGCGAATTACTGCCACTAATCACCTTGATATTCTGTGTAATAAGATCCATCCAGTGGTGCAAAAATTTTTCCCTCAAACTTCCATGTTTCAAGATGATAATATTTCAGGGCACTTACTAGATGTGTCCAATCTTGATTGGACACATCTAGTATGAAATAGGCTAAACATCCCATGGCCTGCACAATCACCAGACTTAAACGTTGTGGACATATGTGAACATATTTGGAGAGAAGAGTGAGAAGCAGATTTCCTCCATCTTTATCACTCAAAGAGCTTGAAACGTTCCTCCGTGAAGAATGATCCAATATTCCTTTAAAGACAGGACAAGATTTATTTGAATCTATTGGAATAGATTCAAATACAAGTCGTTTCAAAAGCAAAGGATGGTTCAACACCATATTAGTACATATCTGTAACTATTATCACTAGTTTCCATTATTCCGCCTCTCCCTGTATTTTCCAGAAGCAGAAAGTGATAAATACAAATGAATTATAGATCCACTCCATGCTGGTTTGCCTCCAAATAACGACTTTACTCTCCAAGAAGGAAGCTATATCGATGATTTCTGATATTTCTTTAAAATTTCAATTTCTTAAGAAGTCAGTCACAGAATTTTGGATGGTCATTACAGGGGTGTTTCCTAGCCTCAAGAGGAAAGCTGTGAACATCCTTTTGCGACATTCTACCTGTGTGAGACTGGATTTTCAGTGTGGCAGTAAAGAAAACAAAGTATCATTCTGTGATGAATAAGGAAAATGACTGGAGGGGCTATTTCAAAACCATTTCTATTTAAATCTTTGAAATTAAACGTATTAAAGTATATATCAATTTATATTTAATATATATTTTATACATCTTAAATAACTTCTGTATTTTAAGACTGAAACATTTTTGCACACTTAAATAATCTGATTTTCATTATGAATGTAAATAGTGAAACGAATTGACGATTATGCGATATTTTATGAATCCAAATAACGTATTGCACACAAGGTAAACACAGAAGTAAAAAAAAAATTTTACTAAGCTACGTATACAGTACGTCATCCACAAATTAAAATAATAATCCTAGACTAAAGCAAGCAATAATCAAGCAACTAAAAATCAATATTGCTATGTTTATCAAACTGACGCAAAGAAATTGCTCTTTGCTGTCGTTGGACAATATAATTTGAATATAATGCTGCAAAAATAAACATCCTTAGGTATGATACTTAAATGAAAACGTTTTTTGGAAAATACCAGTGCCTCTGGATCAAAACCTTTCTTTTTAATTGAAGAAGCAACGATAAACTATTTCAGGGCAAAACTTAAATAATGCATTGAAGCTTTGGCCTTTTCTTTATCATGCATTTTAGCATAAAAAATTTATTTAGAATTATAATCAGCTAACTCAAACCAGTGAATCTATTTTATGCACAGTTTCAGTCCCTTTAGAATTACAATGATACTCTAAAAACGTTTTTAATTCCTTACCAGTAATCGAGAGATGTACGCCGGTGAATAATCTAACAAATTCATGATTTTTTATCGCCAACTTATGCCTAATACTAAAAATAATTTCACAATGCGTCGTTCAAACAACGCAACAACAGTGGCGCATTTCATAAATTATAAATGTTGTTGCGACTTAGTACGAAATATTATATTAAGATGACATAATATATTAATAGCATACACAATTAATACTAATTTTCTTCTATCTTAATATTTTTATATCTTCGTTTTTCTAAAATTAATGTAGGGAAAAAAAGCAAAAAACAAAACACTGTTTAACTAACTATCGAGATGCGGTGTGTTATAAGCAACTGGTGTCGTAGAGTTCAGGTTACCATAAAATTATTTATTCATATACAGTATTTATTTATTGAGTCACGTTTTGAGTTAGAAAATATCTGTTCATTCAAAATGTTAATTTTAAATGTTATTTAGGGATTAAAACGGAAAAGGCAGTAGATGTTAGATCGGCAAGTTAGATACTTTTAAAACTGACTTCCGAAGGCCAGTTTTATTAACGTTTTATATTTTTGCAATATTTGTATGCAATAAGTGCGTACCAATGCCATGATATAAGAACTTCCATCATCCGCGTATATTTTTTCAGTTTATTATGGCTGCCAAAGGAAAGTGCAAGTTAATCTACAGGCTCATTCTTCTATGTTTTTTTTTTTTTATGTTTTTGGAATTTGTGGATTATATGGTATGGTAGCGAGCGAATAAGGTGAAGTATAACATCATTGGTGGCAACGGGTTTTGCAGTGCATATTGAACCTATTTTGGAATGCCTATGGGTGATCAAAAGAAGTTGTGGGCATCTCATTTCGCAGTGTTAGTTGCAGTTCAAGATTAGAGGGATGATTTCTTGGGAGTGAAAAGCCCAAGCCATCATAATGATTACTACTCGTACTTCATATCATGGATATATCGAAGTTTAAAAAGTCAGCGGATCGAAGTCATAGGCTTTTGCTACACTGGCCAAAAAATAAAATAAAATATATAAATAAATAAAAATACAAAATAAAAATATAAAAAATTTTAAGAAAAATAATCAACCTGTATGTTTTTCTCTTTGTGAAGGTAACTGTCCATTTGATCTTTGAGTATCCCCAAACTATCAGCCTGGACTACCCAGGGAGGAAAAAGGGAACTTCCTATCTATAACACAGTTTAAATCTCTTTCCTTGCAGTTTTAATTTAAGTCCTCTAGTTTTGGAAACAGTAAAAAAATTCGCCTTCTTCTATTTTGCTGTCTCTCTCAGAACTTTATGGACCTCACTCAGGTCCCCATCTAGGGTGCCTGTTTATCGAGCTATTCAGCGGATGCCCTTTTGTAGATTTCGCCAAGCGGGTTTCTTTTTTTGGACCCTTTCTAGAAGATCTATGTTATTTTCTTAAAGTGTAATCTCCATTCTTCGACAACTTGCCGAAAACAATCCCTGTTTCTAAAAAACAAAATTTTGCTTCCGCCATTACATATCAGGCTTGGACTAGTCAAACAATTTCATTGTTTCCTCAAGATGACACCTTCAAACATATACAATTTATGTTTCCAAAATTGTGAAAGTGAAAGGAGCTACGCTTATTGGTTTACAAGTTAAACAGATGTTGGCTTCACAAGAACTGGACGAAATAATGACTGATTCAAAGTGAAGTGCCTGGCAGTCCTTTAACCTTGTAGTGAATGGCTTTCTTGGTTGAAACGTTGAGCGAAAATTACAAAAGATGGAATGCAGAATGTCACTCAAACTCAATTACTTACAATCTCACCTGGACTTTTTTAGAACAAATCTGGGAAAAGCTAGTGACGAACATGTCGAGAGATTCTATCATACCGTAAATGAAAGACATACAGTAAATGAAGAGGCTATTGTTGTAGTAAGGTTTTTAGGAGCCATATTGTAGTAAGTAGTAAGGTTTTTAGGAGCCATAGGTTTTTTAGGTTTTTAAAGCCATATTGCTCAGTGTATATTGTCTGTAAATTACGTATGTTCTGATTTTCCGTTTTCTGAACGAAAACCCAGAGTTTTCCGGGAGAAAAAGCCATGCTACCCTCGCTTGAGACCGGCTAATTCAGCTACGTTGTGAAAGAACTCCACAAAAATTTCTTACTTCGTCGACGGGACTTAAACTCAAGGGAGGACGGCGATTCTACCAACTGTGCTACCCAAGAGGGCAAATGAAGAGGAACCAAGGAAGCTGTGGATGAAGCTATGATGTGCGACACTATCTGGTTTTGGTCTAGGATGATTACACCGATCACAAACGACAAAGTTGAAAAGTGCCATTTTACGGTAATTTTTTTGATTAACCCGAAGAAGGCTTCTGTTTATTAATTTGTGAAATTTTAGTCAGTTGTTTACTTGGAGTAAAAGTCAAGCCTAATAGTTGCCTCATAACAATATTAGACACCATCATTTACATGCGGTTATTTTACAAAAGATTGAATTGGGGACAACTGAATAAGTAATTCGTTCATGTTCTGTCAAATATTCAATTAAATTCGAACAAACAAATACAACATACCTCCTAAATGATTAGCATTAGCATTAGTAGAGAGATATGATGCAAGAAAGCAAGCTTATGCAGCATCAACCAAAAAAAAAAAAAAAAAAAAAACCCCTTCCACTTCACCCCTCCGTTCGTTCGAAATACCTGTCCAGCTGAGCCTTAAATTTATTTAGGCTATCAACTTCCACAACAAGGGATGGAAGTCTGTTCCACCATCCAACTACCCGCTGGCTAAAGGCAAATTTCCGCACATCTATCCTACATCTTTCTTTCCTCAATTTGAATTTATGCCCTCTCAGGTGATTATTCTGAGCAAGAGGCAGTATCCCATCAGCATTGAGCATGCTCAACCCATTCAAGGCTTTGTGCACCTCTATCAGATCACCTCGCCGGTGCTTAGTCTCCAGACACTGTAATTTGCAAAACTTAAGTCTTTCTTCGTAAGAGCAACCCTTCGTTCCGTTCACTAACTTTGTTGCCCTTCTCTGTACTCGTTCCAGCAGCTCTACATCCTTCTTGAAGCTGGACCCAGTTCACCAACAAGCCATCCGTATTGCTACTGGAGCATTTAGAACATCCCCTGTCCAGAGTTTATATGTTGAAGCAACTGAACCACCACTGTCATTTCGACGAAAGAAATTGTCTTTAAAATATAAGTTTAAATTAAAATCCCTGCCAGACAACCCTACGTGGACATCCGTTTTCAAGCCACGATGGGAAAACCTACATAACACTCGTCAGACTGCCAATCGGCCTTTTGGTATCCGTGTCCAAGAGCTGCTCAGAGAGCTCGACATCATGGTAGACAATGTTTCCCAGTCACCAAGGCAACCACTTCCACCCTGGCATGCTCGCTTACCATCATGCGACTTCTCCCTTAAAAATTGGAGTAAATCCATAACTCCATCTACTGTCTACCACCAACTCTACGCTGCCCACCGGGCCGAATATTCCGACTTCTTGCCTGTCTTCACTGATGGCTCGAAGTCAGAGTTGTCTGTTGGATCTGCTGCTATCTTTCCAGGTCTTTCTATATCTGGAAAGATTCCCCAACAATGCAGCATATATACAGCTGAGTTGTATGCTATAGAGTTAGCCTTGGACCACATTAAAATCCATAGGTATCAGAGGTGTACGGTGTACACTGACTCTCTAAGTACACTGCAGGTTTTATCGCGTATGAGGTATAATCCTCATCCATTTATGACCCGGATTCAGCAGACTCTCGACTCTCTGTCTGAGTGTTCTTTCGACATTCGTTTCTGCTGGATTCCAAGCCACATTGGGATCGTGGGAAATGAACTGGCAGATGTTGGGCCAGGTCACCAGAACCCCACAACACTTATTGCCTGTTAGTCCCCTATACAGACTACAGGCAGTTAATACATGATAAATTACTGTCCCAATGGCAACAATCTTGGCATGAGCAAGTCACAAACAAGCGCTATCAGATAAAGCCTGTAATCCGACATTGGCAGTCTAGTCTGCTCAGGAATTGCAGAGAGGAAGTTGTTTTAGCTCGCCTCCGCATAGGACACAGTCATCTTACACATGCATTTCTGCTGAGGGCAGATGACTGTCCTATGTGTGAGAACTGTGACACCTATTTAAGTATACGTCACATTTTAACCGAGTGTCCACGTTTTAGACACGAACGTGATTTTTATTTTACCGCTTTTAGTCATCTGGCTGAGCCTTATACACTCAGTCAGATCTTATCCGACAAGCACAATGTGTCTGCTGTTTTTAGCTTTTTAAAATCAGTAAACCTTTTTACTCGTATTGAAAATTGAATTGTTATTTCTTTGTTGATACATTTTTTACTTTTATACCTTTTATATTTCGACATGGTGGCCTAACTAATTAGGTCACTGAATGTTTTAACTTTTAATATATGACCTGGATTTGGCGCATTATAGCCTGAGTTGCTGATGCGCCAATAAAACCCAAACCAAATCCTTCTTGAAATGAGGCCCCCAGACCTGTATACAGTACTCCAGGTGCAGCCTGACCATTGCCTTATACAAGGGAATAATCACCTCCCTGTCCCTGCTAGAAAAATTCCTCTATATCATTGATAAGACACCATGAGCTACTCTTGCAGCCCGTCTGCACTGCTCAGAGAACTTCATATCTGCCTGCACAATTACCCCCAGCTCCTTTTCATTCTCTACCACTGTCAGTGTAGTACCACAGAGTTGATACGTTGCTCTGGGGTTGCTGTTTACCATATGTAGTACTTTACATTTGCCACCTCTCAGCCCATCTGCTCAAAAACAATTTTGTTAAGAACAATGGTGTGGGTATTTCGCACAGGAAAACATCTTAAAATACTTTAGTTAATACATATACAGTATACATCATTACTAAGCAATATTAATAACATGAATTTGTAACAAACCATGAGTAGGCATAATTGGTCCACAAGGTTCTTGTGTCAATGATACCACAGCAGCAATTCATAACACAGTAGCTTTAACAGCATCTAAATGAATTTCTGAAGATAGAAAAGCATTCTAATATTACCCCATGTGTAACATTATGTGATCCGGCTAAAAGCTTAGAAATAAAAAAATAAAAAAAAATCTTTACTTCGTTTTTAATAGCCGACGAAATTTGCAATTTAAATTGGAAATGAAACGATATAATCGAATCTTTCCCATTTCAATTTTTATAATCATTACGAACTAGAAAGTAGGCAGATATGGAATTAAAAATAGATAAATGAAACATAAATTTTATTCCTCACAAGTTTTAAATTCAGTTTTTAAGGTTTTGAATATGGAAATATATTTGCATTATCGATCAAACGCTAGCCAAGCCTAAATTTGGACCTAGAGTTCCATATTTATAAAAAGGTCAATGACACATTTGCGTTGACTAATCGTTCTAAATATTTTTACAGTATGGTAGATTATGTTAAGTGACATGTTAAAATATCGTGGAAGACTGAATTAAATTAAGAAATAAGAATAAGCGTAAACATAACATTCAAATTTAACAACGCAAACATTATACGTGCTGATGCATAGATTCGGGGTAGTGTGCTATAGCGGGGGAGCAGTATCAGAAGTCGCCCAGTGCTGTAATTCAATATGACCGGTGCACGCTCACACCTGAGCCACCTTTAACCAAACAATTTATGAAGGTCTCCACACAGAGAAGGGTATCCAAGAAGTCTGTGCGATGTTATTTTTAGGAGAAATGTTTGATTTTTTCTTTTCTTAACACTGGAAAGTTTAAAACATTACAGTAATAGAATATAGACGTTACCATATTTATTAAATCGTTGTCTTGAGATTGCTTCCGAGAGAACACCAGCACATGGGGTAGCTAATAATGATTCAATGGCATCTTTAATATTAAGCACGAAATCACCAAGATGAAATCAAAAGGAAAGGAAACTTTACCCACTCCTTACATCCAAGTTATATTTTCATTTCACCTCCAATGCACATTAGAAAAGTTTACAGTCGATGGAGATGCCTGTGTTAAGACAAGAGCAATTTGAGCATTTCGCCTATATTATTATTTTGTTTGCACAAAATTTGGAAATCCTGAGAGGTATGAAGGTTTCGAATTAATAGAATATTCAAAAGATAAAAATTTCGAAAAAACAAAGGAGAAATTAAGAGTACGAATACGGAAAATTACGTTATAGGATTAAATACTTCATAATACCTAATTTCCTTCCATAACGAAAGGAGTATTTCATTATATTACCTAATGAAATACTCAATTCAAGTCACATTATTTATTAATTTATTATGAAAGAAAATCTTATTTAATATCCCGACCTTCTCTTCTTATAACTCATTGTACCATTTTACCCGAACCCCTTATCCCCCTGCATTACGTAATTTTTTAGTATCTTTTACAATGTGGGTTGTTTGTATACCAAAGGGAAATAATATTGGGTTTTCAAAGTTATTTTTACTAAATAATAATTAAAAGAATGATGAACAACAAAAAAATTTCAAAACTTCAACAATTTAAGTTTTCTTCGGAAGGCTTCAAAATAATAATGATTTGAAATGTGCCCTAAGTATGAAACAAGAGAAATACATTGCTGATTATTTAAATTTACTCACCCATTGGTAGTTAGTATGTTTAGCTCAAATCGTGCCAAGGACCATATGTTCACGTGGTTTATTAAGATATTATACGATACCGTACTTTTTTTTTTAAATAAAGAATCCTTTCAAAAGATAATTTCTGTACAAATGTATTTGCTTTGTAGTACGTATGTTATCATTTTATTTATTAATGATTTTAAAGTCGATAATTTTATTTGGTTTCGTTGCTATAAAATTGTTTCCGTGAAACTGAGCATCAAGCTTCTGTATGAAATATAAACCGTGAATATCCCACCATGGCCCAAATGCGCTGTAATGTGATAAAGTGCATGTATGTATGGCCTTGTGGGCTAGAGAATTAAGTCAATATCATGAAGATATATATGATATATGCGCCAACATTTCACACTTAACTAGGATATGATGTTCAAGATGGAGATGGAGCTTAAGAATAACAGAGGCACAGGTCTCAGGCTGTATCAGCATAACAGGGACGTAGACATACCTTCACTAATGACTCGACTTGAGATGATTGGATGTTCTAGGTAATGGCTCCCCATACCAAAATTCCACATCCTGTTGGCATCGTTCTAGCATTCTCTGATGCAAAGTGAATGACAATTCTTCCCATCGTGTCTACAGACCACAATGTGCTGATTGCTACGTCGAACAGCATTGAGAGTCGTTACCAAAGACTACTTAATCCGTTCACACCACCTGCTGTTTTTTTGACAGCACTACAAATTCGACAACGGTAACGTCCGTGAAAGGCATAAACTGAGCACGGTGGTTATCATTGCTTTTCTTCCACCTCATGTGGAAAAGACCTAGGTTCGAATACCTTCAAGAAGAAAGAAAGAAAGAAATTTTATTATTATTATTATTTTTTAAATTGCTACCGTGGTCTAGCTAGCAGTCTCAAGCGACAGTTGTACAGTTTTTCTTCCGAAAATTTCAATTTTTCATCCAGCCAAAAGGCAGTCTAATTATACACGAAAAATCTGTACCAACGTTGGCATTACGACGCTTTAAATCTGGTGGATAGTCACGGATCTGTGTCCTGCAACCAATCGATAATCTGTTGATCGTCTCTTTTTGACCATCTCTTTGGGACAACAGATATGAGCTGCTTCAGCCCATACATGTTGCCAGATTTTAGGCGCATTTGCGACTTAGACCATACTGGACCATTGTACAATATATCTGTACAAATGTGTGTTCACAGGCTGATTTATACGTTGTGCGGGCTGAAAAAGCTGGAATAAATTGGGGGAGTCGAATATACTTCTGGCTCAGTTCGGCTAATTACAGCTTCGATTGAAGAGACCTTTAGGAATTCCTTCAGTCATCAACTGAAGACCTTCTAAACGAATGACAAGTGGCGAAACCACTATGCTAACACTGAAGATGAGGTATTGGAACTTTGTTATTGTACAAGGTTAATAAGACGGGAACGAAGAAAATCTGAATGTAATTTAAATAAATAAAAAGTTTAGGAAGGTGATTAAAAAAAGGAAATTAGAATAATTTGTTAACTCTAATTTATTAATTTGATAAATCAAATTTATCTAGCTTATATTATCGAATAAACCTAATTTATTAACATGATAACTGAAGTAACAGAAAAGGATACGCCGAAATCAAAATCAGTGCCATCGAGGTTTCTGTATAACAAGGTTTCCATAAAACGAACGATGTTTTAGTTCAAGAGCCTGATTTTTGGACGCAAACAAAATAGTACTGCTGAGATCTGCCATTTTAAAGTAATTTATTAAATCTGAAAACAACTAAACTGCAGAGATCAAACTTCTTGCCTTTCTTAAGTTTCCTTTATTTCCGCTTCTAATTACCTCCACGTAAGTTTGCGTTATATCAGAATCCTTTTGTCTGCTACACAGTAATCAAACGTAGTGGTGTAGTCACGAAAGGACGTTGCCACTTAAACTCTTAAATTAGGTTATTAATAGAGGGAATTGCTAGAGGATATAAAGCAAGACAATAGTTCTCAGGTATTTCTTTTTATTTGTAGGTATTCGGTAACAACATAAAAAGTGAACAAAGACTTATTCTTTAGATCAAGGTTCTTTCCATCATCTGGCTGTCTTTGATAGGATAGGATAGGTAGGCGTCGCTATTTTCAAAACAGTAACTTAGAAAATGGAGCCTTTCTTAAAGAGATAATACAGGACTTTCTTAAACAGATAAAGTTAAGCTTTATCGATGGTATATTTCATCCAGCGAATCAAAATGGTTTCTTACGCGTAGAAATAAGAGTACAATAAATAGAAAACTTCACTGGAAGTTCTTATTGTTTATCATCTAATATAATATGAAAATTAGCAATATTACCTGTTCTTTACATAAGAAACCGTTGATTAAGATATTTTTGCAGAGAAATAAGTTAAAAAAAACAGCTGTTTTAAAATTTTAAAGTTCTGAATCAGAGGAAATTATAACTAAGCATTTGAAAATTCTCTCTAGTATGCCGAAAGTCTGTTCTCTAATTTTCTATTTTCAATTAAGTTTTTGTAAGACAATAAAAAAAAAAAAGCTGAAAGCTGACTTTGAAACAAGATTCAACAACCTCTCCCAAAACGGGAGTTTAAGATGAAAATATTCCTTGAAGTGTCTCACACAGTTCAAAAAACAATGTGACGCCCTCCTTTTTGATGAATGTGCAATTTTAGCACTTTAAAATTAAGGAACGACATGATTGAATACAATACGAAGCGAAAAAGTGTTAAACCACATTGTAATATTAATAATATAACATTTTACCAGATTTTCCACGTTTCATTAGTGATCTTTACTTTTATCTTACATTCCCGTTATCAACAACTCATGGGGTACCATGACTTCTGGATACACCCTACAGAATTAAAAAAATTATGTTATTTATCTTTTAAAAATTGCTGTAAGAGGCGATAATTGTTGTTGAAAAAGGGAATTATCGAGTAGTCAATAAATTTTCTTAAAGTGAGACGGAGAAACCACCCAGATGAGGCAAAATGAGCATTTTTGGGAGCCGGTTTGGCCTAGGACGATTCCAAGGTCATTATCTTTGTCTTTCCTCGAAATGATGGATTTATTAAGTGATGCTGGGTACCGCTAGAGGAACCAGTGCAAGGGTGTGGTCTGAAGCTAACCATGATAGATGGAGATTTATGAGTACTTCAAGTCGGGTCTATTAATTTTTTTTCGCCACCCTAATAGAGAGCCACCATTCATAATTCGAAATGTTTTCGTAACACGTGCCTGGAACTACGTACGTCTCAGTGAAGGGATGTCTTATCAACAAAAGAAGACGAAAATATTCTTGAGTAAGATTTTAACTAAATTGTACTGGCAAACTCCGATTATACCCGAATATTAAAATTGGCGATATCAGTGTTAGTCACTTCCCTTTCTTTTACTTCATGAACAACTTCATTATTACTTTTTTTTTTTACCAGAAAAACTGGTTGAACGTCAAAATTGAAGTAAACAACTGTTTAAAAGATATCTGGATAAAAAGAGATATTCGATTCTGTTTAGAATTAATATTCTTAATACCATCGGCAACGAATTTCTCGAAATACTAACAATTTCTTGATCTTAGTATTTCGTACGTTATTTTCGTATTTTTTAAAAAAATCATAAAGAGATATTATTCAGAGTGACAACAAGAATGATTAATTAATATACCTTAATTAATATGCCTTAATATCAATCTGGTACATAAAGACTAAAGGAAATATAAAGGCAATTTTGAAAATAGAAATATATTAAGGAAATTATACGCAATAAATATTAATATTTAATTGAATTTTTTCGGCAGTCAATTAACTAACTGAAAAATCAGAAACGAATCATTAGAATATGATAAACGGTATTTATTCAAAAAACAGTATAAAATATGGCTGTCCGCTAAATAAAATGCGCAATATCACTCGATAACCTAAGGTACAATGGACCAGAGAGAACTCTGATTATATGGATAATAAAATAAAACGGGTATTTTTAAAAAGGTTTTATTAAAATTTTATTAACTTCCTTTTCTTTTCTAGGGGCTGATTTTTGTATTAAGCGGAAAGCGGATTATCATGACCTTATTGTAGTTAAAATATCTTAGTTAAAAAGTGAGATCCAGGGAAATAAATCATCAGAATAAATACTTTGTTCTAATGTAGAGCCGAATAACAAAACAAAACAAAATGGCCTTTACAAACTTGGGATAACTGATGCTCCACTATTAATTTTCTATTTGCTATATCTGAGTATTTTTGAATATTGCGTGCTGTTTAAAATCTTAAACATTACAAGGACAGTTAAAAATCACCGCGGCCCTTAATTAGTAGCTTTAATTTATGTTTATTCCATAATGAATAGCTTTGTATTTCTTTTCAAGTGAAAGAATTTACTACTGTCAAGATAACAAGACACGAAGGGATACTTTAGACCTCATTAGAACTGCTGACCGTATTCTTGCAACCAACATAAGACTGTGAAAGGAAAAAAAAAAAAAAAAAAAAGGCTGGCCCCTGCCGAGAGTGATGGGTACGGATTATAGGCCAAGGGAGGAGAATTGAATAATAACCCTTATCTTTTGGTTCCTGCTGCTGCTTGTCTTCTGGCCGAACTTTCTTGCCCTTTCACTGGAATGTTTGAGATGACGAACGAGTTTAACCTCCTTCAGGACTTGAGAGAAATGGGGAAGGAGGAAGGGGGGCGCAAAAGAAGAAAATAAAAAGCAAGATCGTTCATTCAGCTGTCTGCATGTTACTGTTGACAACTGGGACGTTTCTGATCTCTCTCTCGTAAGGCGATGTCGGAGTAGTCACGAAGATCAGAGGGGGTGGATTTATTGGCTCTGTGTATGGGGCTCTTTGGCAGTTACAGACTGCCGGCCTTGTACGCTCTGCATAGCATAGGGTAAGTATAAGAAAATTGTTGAAATTGGAGAACTTCAGAAAATCTTAAGTATACCCAAAATATAAATGTCCCCTACTCAAGAACATATCCCGGCTATCTATAAATAAGAAGGAAGCAAAAACTACTGCTTTCTTTAAAGGATGACCTAGTTTTTTTCTCCCTTTTTTCTTACCATTTCGCGGTACAGGGCAAAACGTGACACTCGGCTTATTAATTACAATTTAAACTGCAGAATGAAAGATAAAATATCAAAGGTGGTTTATTATGACACTGTGAAGCACGCAATAAAAAGCTGATTTTTTTTTTTCAATTTTTAATTAGCCTCTATATACACGACGGTGTTTCACTGTTTATTCTCATAATTCTTCAAAAACAGCATTTAACTTAATTATACTTTTTATTAATATTTGTAATTTATATTAAAACATGACACTAAAGATCAGGTATGAAATTTGATGCTTTCTTAATTTGTTGTCCACTTTTTATACAGAGATGGAGTCCACAATAGGAACTTAAACACATTAAAATTAATGTGCTTTAATTTTAGGTCATATCCTATAAACTCCACATAATTCATTATTATTGACTTCCTAAACATCATGTGTCCCATGGAAATACATTTCCTAAGAAGATAAAATTTTATATTTTTATTAGCAGTTATAGCAGTTTATATATATGTTTTTTAAAAAAAGTAGTAAATTTAAATTTTATTTAAATAACTTATTTAGCATTTATAATACGATGACTAGACCCAGTCCATCACAAGCCATCTGCGATGCTCTTGGAGCTTTCAGAACATCCCCAGGCCAGAGTTTATACGTCAAAGCAGGCGAACTGCCACTGTCCTGGCGATGGAGCAATTGTCACTAACATATACTTTTATACTGAAATCCCTACCAGACAACCCTACGTCACCTACGCAGCCAGACTTAAAAGCCTTCCTAATCATCCGAATCAACCGCTACTTTTCAATCCTGAAAGGAGAACACTCTATAACAATAAACCCACTGAAAATTGACAAACTGTTATTAGACTACAAGAGTTGATGCATTGCTGGAATGTTCATTTTGAAAACACGCTGAAAGAAACAAAAATACCTGATCTGCCTTGGTCCTCAAACCCACCTTACTCCCAGCTGAATGTAGCAGTTATACTGCAGAACTGTACGCAATCCATCTAGCTATTGACGATATCAATATCTGTCTCAACACTAATAGTTCAATATATACAGACTCCATGTGTGAGCTGTCTGCAATAAGTAATTAATTCTCAACCCCTACATCCCATAGTAAAAGAAATACGGTCTCGTCTAAATCATTTGAGAAATAGGAATCGTACTGTAAGCTTCTGTTGGATTCCAGGGCATGCTGGCATCTCAGGCAAAGAAACAGCAGAGCACCTCCATCTTACCAAGTACCCTATATAGATTTCCTAAAACATATCCGACGTATCTGTAGTGACCAGTGGTTAAACATTTGGAAGACACACACACGAACAATAAATTATTTTAAATTAAACATGAACCACAAATATGGAGCTCCAGCTTCAGGAAAAAACGGGCATAAAGAAGTAATACTGGCAAGATTGCGCATAGGGCACACACACCTGACCAATGGGCTGACCCTCCTATATGCACGCATTGTTCATCAAAACTTACAGTTCGACATATCCTATTAGACTGTTTGTATTATTCCCATATCATAAATACTACCCGCCTCTCTCTGACACAAATGCAAGAACTTTTATCACTAACCCACTTATTGGGAAAACAATGCCAATTTGGATGAGCTTTTCGCTTATCTTAAACAAATCAGACTTCATGAATATATCTAATATCAAATAAGTCAAACTCCGGTACCATTCCAAATATTTGAATAGGTACATTTTGGCCTCAGTTGCCCTTGTACCGCTAAACCTCTACACCACCACCACCTGCCAAGGGCTGAAAGGAGCTAACATGGATCACGAAGGAAGTTTAGTGTTTAGTATTGGCCATGTGGTGGAAGGAAGCCTAAGGCTTATGCCTCATAGGCCAAAAAAAAAAACAAAAGTAAAATAATAATAATAATAAAATAAAATGAATAATTAATAAATAATAAAAGAAAAAGAAATAGATAACCTATGCATTTCCCTCCTCTTATAGGTAACTATCCAGCTGACCTATGAATTTCCCCAAACTGTCAGCCTCAACCACCCATGTAGGTAACTTATTGCAGTAATTTATAACTCATTGGCTAAAATAAAACTTCCTGCAATCCAGTCTAAATACCTCTAAACCCAGTTACTTGAATTTAGGGCCCCCTAGTTCTAGAATCATTTCTAACTGAAAAATTTCGTCCTCATTCATTTTACTTTTGCCTCTCAGAGCCTTAAACACCTCAATCAAGTCTCCTCAAAGTTACCTTGTTTCCAAGCTGTGCAACCCACAAGTTCGGTCTTTCCTCATGCGGATGCCCTTTTGCCGATCTCACCAGGCGAGTTGCCCGTCTTTGGACCCTTTCCTTTCAAGAAGCTCGATATCTTTTTTTAGGTGCGGTCTCCACACTTGAACACTGTATTCCAAGTGTGGTCTAACAATAGCCTTATATAATGGGATTATCACGTCCTTATCTCTACTAGAAAATGTTCGATAAATCATCATGGACCTTTTTTGAAACCTGTCTTCAATGCTTGGAGAACTTCATGTCTGACTGTATCGTAACTCCCAGGTCCCTTTCTTCCAGTCTGTGCGAGCACAGTGGTATCGTACCGTCCTCCGCACACCGGGTGGAAAAGGCCCGAGTTCGAATCCCATCAATGACGCGAGGAACTTTAATGGGCTTTTTTCACTCCGTGGCTGAGTTAGTCGGTCTCAGGCGTAGATAGCAAGGTTTTTTCCCCCTGGCAACTCGAGTTTTTTGTCCACAAAACAGGCAAATCGACCATAGAACACACGCAATTTACGGACATAATACACAATGCACAGCAGATGAATTTAATTATTCGGGTGGCCTTAACCCCCTTTCTTCCACTACTGACTTTAGTTCAACTCCACCAAGTGTATAAGTTATTTTGGGGTTGCTGTTCCTCAGGTGTAGGACCATTTTGCTGAATTAAAGCATAGCTGCCACTTTTCGGACCATCCCTGAAGTCTATCTAGGTCACTCCGAAGAAACTCTGGTTGGCAGTGATTATTAACTACTCTACCGATCTTTACATCATCTGCAAATTTAGACATCACGTCCTCTATCCCTTCATCGATGTCATTTAAGAAAATCAAAAACAACAGTGGTCCCAACTGAACCTCACTACTTACATTAACCTAATCTGAGGAACAGTCATTTATCACAACCCTCTGCCTTCTGCCCTGAAGCGATCCACCTCTCCATCTAACGATCAGATTTGTTAAACTTGATTTTCCCTTTACAAGACCATACTGTGTATCCTTTTGAATTCCATTTATATCTAAATGATTAATAAATAATTAAATATTCTACCTCTTCCAATTAACATTTGAATATTCATAAGTATCCATGGTTTGAATTTATATCAACTAAATACGATTTCGTTATGTCTGTCTGTGTTCCTAAAATACAGCTCACAGAAAAAACACTGAAATAAGATCATGACAGTAATGGAGAGAGAGAGAGAGAGAGAGAGAGAGAGAGAGAGAGAGAGATGCACATATGTGCACACGAAGAGTGAACCTAAATTACTTCTTTAGAATGTAGTTGTCAGCTAACTCAGGAAATGAGTTCTAGATTAAACACCACGAACTTCCATTTCCTAAATCCAATGCTAAAATGAAAGAAAATGATGACATAGCATATAAACCCATTTCTAATGCGAAATGAAAAATCAGCTCGTTTTTATACCGCTCAGGAAATATAGACCAAATCAACTAGTTGAAAATTTCCAGAGATCTAAGAGGTTATCGTTTCTTATGTGGTGATTCATACTAAGAAATTCAAAAACTGGCTGAATATAAGAAACAGCTGTATTTTCTTTAAGTTTTAGTTTTTGTTATAGAACATTTAGGACAGAGTAAATTAAAATTAAAATGTAATAATGGAAAAACAATTTATTATCAAATCGATGCGAGTACTAAAAGGTCAACGTGAAACACATTTCTAACTTAAGATAAAAGAAAATACCTTTGAATTTGCATTCACTTTCTGTTATTTTAATAATGTGAACTTATCTTTCATTCCGCATGATTAATTTAAAGAATTTAAACCTTTCTTCACAAAAACGGTTAAGTATCGAAAGCGATAGCGACACTTTTATTGGAAACAAACATTTTCCACACCTATGATCAAAGACAATGATTCCAATCTATTGGGAATAAATATACTTACTGACTATGCCAGTAAATGTCAAAGAAGTTTTACCTTTTAAGACTTTGTACAGACGCATTCGGTGAGCCTTCTGATCATACCAAATATATATACACCTAGTTGTTAAGAGCCATTTTAAAAAACAAAAAGATGTTTAAATAATTTTCTGTTTATTATCTGTTAAACTTAAGGAAAGATTAAATTACATTTCACGTTTAATTTAAAGAATTCAGTTTATATTAGCGATGTTTCTTATTAAAAATGAGCTGGAATTACTGACAGAATAACAAACGGTTCTGTTGATATCGGTTTGAGCATCTTTAAGCCGAGTGGATTTTTAAAATAAAACCCGCGACCGAACAAACCATAAAGTAGGCCACTGGTGGTGAACTGCAGTGATTCATGTCAGAAGAGTGACAGGCAGTATGTGACATTTTAAGCAACAAGAAACGCTGTAAACTAAAATTGGCGATTAAAGTAAAATTATATTGCCTGTAAAAAAAACTTAAGTATGTTATATTTTAAGTTTTTTGGTTTTTTTTCTTTTTTTTTTGTATGACAACTTCTTGAAGAGTAAGGTAACAGATGTTTTGGGGCACAAACCATGCTTTTTTTTAAATAGTAGCCAAGTAGTCAAACTCGAGGGTACAGTAGCACGCGTTTTGGTTAACTATGTTCCATTCATCATGACTGTTAAATGAGGTGCTATTCTTGTATTCTTTCTATTTGTAAACTCCTCTGACCCTATATGACTATCCTGAAGCATAAAACAGAAAATTTATTATATTTTTGTATACGTTTGATGACTAAACCAAAATAGTTGTCATGTTTAACACGTGGATAATGGAAAATTGACTTTGCGCAATCAGTTCAAGGAACCTCCACTGCTGTCTGTACACGACTGTAGTTATAGCGTTACAGATGGTAGGTTTTCTTCATCCGCCACCCAATACCGATTTTGCCCTCTCCTGACTTTCATCTGTTTCAGCCTTCGAAAACATATCTGGAAGGGAACTGATTCGGTTATGAAATGATGTTGAATAGGATGGTCCGTGAATTTAACAACAGACAGCACTCGTGACGCTGTGGGAGTAAAATCCTAAATGCAATCAGAAACCATGATGAAAAGCACAGGGTGATTTTTTTTATTCATCATGTCATTTTATTCATCTGAAGAAAAAAACAAAAATTAACATGAACTATATTTAGAAGCGTTGTACTCACGGATGGAACACAGGTTATAATTATCTCCTTCCATACCAGATGGAAAAGGCCCGGGTTCGAATCCCATTAATGACAGGAGAAACTTTCACTACACGGCTGAGTTAGTTAGTTTCAGGCTTTTCCTCCCGGAAATTCAAACTCGTTTTTTTCGTTCAGCAAAACCGGCAAACGGACCAAAGAAAACACGAAATTTACTGACATAATGAACATGGGTGGACGAGTTGTTCTCGAATACCGCTAATGTGACAATTTTATATATATTTAGCAATTCTGGAAATTCATGCTACTTACTCTTACTCGGCCACAGTAAGAGTGTCAAGTTGCGAAGAACATGCTCACGCGTTTCCTCCAAGAATTCATTTTCAATCGCTTTCTTCAGAGCAGAAATGGTTCATGGATTCTTTTGAAACATTCTATCTTGGAGATAACCCAAGAGATAACCTAAGAGATAAAAATCACGTGGTTTTAAATCAATGGTATTGGAGGCCACGTTAGTTCTTTGCCATACACTTCAGGGTAGCAGATAGAAACCACTCAATTGTCAAAAATTTCATCCAGGAGCTCTAGGACAACTGCTGCAGGATTCAATGTTGTTAACCAAATTTCCAAAGTTTCCTCTATAGAGTAATGACGTTGTTAAAAATTTTGAAACTTGCGGAACTGCAAAGAAAAGAAATAGTATGGTTAATAAAAATTCACCCTGTAGTATATGTGCCTTCATTTATGGATTATTTCATTGTTCTGTTAATAAATATCTTTTCACAAGAAAACATGTGTTATCTTATTTTTTAATCTGTTTTTGCATGAAGAAAATTACATATTGTATTTTTAAATGCATTTTGTCCTATGGATCTTACTTCCTTCGAATAGTTCAGATAGTTTCGAATGTCGTTCCTTACCAGAGCGACATTCGAAGCTATTTTTATTTTTATTATATATGCCATCTTAAAGTGATTCTATGATCTAAGTGCAGGGGACTTAGATTATAGGAGTAAGGCTGTAAGTATCGGCACGAGTGTGCGCGTCTGTAATGTAAATTGGTTATATTCTATGACAGGTTTTCTTGTTTCTACTGGATGAAAAACACGAGTTCAAGCAGAGTGGGGAAAAACTATGCGACCATTGTTAACACCGATTAACTTGGCCACAGTAAGAAAAAGAGGCCACGAAATTCTTCCAGTCGAAACTCAAAGAGATGGAACGAAGGAGTTTATTATTGTTGTTAATTCAAGCATCCACTTGAAGAATTAACTAAACTATTAGTGCTTATTGTACTGATGGAAAATATGTTATAAATTTTCAAGTCGTCCTGCATCTTTAGCAATTTTACCATAATATACGGCTTAAACCCTTGGAAGCTGCACTGTTCAAACTGAAGTTGAATGGAGAGGGGGAAAAACGGTAATTGACACAATTACATGGTTTTCGTGGGTGTGCACTTTACTAGAGGAAATGCCCAGCAAGTTACAGTATTTAAGAGACAGTAACATAATCTAAAGGAAGCTGCCTCATTAGGAGGTAAATTGGATGTTTACTAATGGAAATTATTGCGATAATTGCCTACATCTGAGGAATGTGACTAGATACTCAGTCTCACTCTGTGTGTGGTCTGTAGTACCTATTATTATGGAAACGGAGAGCATTATTTATGTGCTAAACATTTCCTCTTCAAGATAGGGCATCGGAGATAATATCTCAATAGTGTATAAAGAACGATGAACACTAAGTGGACTGAGTTGTTGATTAATCATATTTTATATTTGTTATATTTCAAGGATAATACTCAAGGATAATTGTGATGATGACGCCACCTCAGTGTTATGGGGCGAGCTTTTCAATGATATTATTGTAAGTGAAAATGGGCAGATGCTTATTTTTAGAATCTGTGATAAAAAAATACGAATTTTCTATTGAATCTTAAAATAAACCTAACTTTTAACTGGACTACATTAAGAACTTTTTACCAACGTCCGATTTAAGCATAGAAAGAGATGTATGCAATATATCAGAGGCATGTAAAAGGGGTATGGGATACTGCCCTCTCATACATAGTGGAAAATTACCTGAATTCGCTACCAGTGGGAATGGAAGGAACCTTTTACTTTTTAATTTTATTTTTTGGTTGTTTTAATCGGTTTCGAAATGAATGTTTTTAACCAGGGAATTCTGTTTTGTTTTCATTTCGAATTTAGGATTTTTTAAAACGAATTCGGAATTGAAAAATCTGCTAAACGATGGAATACAAGCAGTTCATAGAGATAACTCGAAATTTTACGGAAAAATGCCAAATATTTATTAGTCCAATTTTATATTGAATTATATATTTGGATTTTAGAATCCAAATATAAAATTGAAAACTCAAATATAAAATTTCATAATTAGAATGATATGAATATAATCAAATGAATCGAATGATTTTCAATATTCGATTGAATGGATTATAGCCCTTTCAATTCCCTCTTTAGAGGAGACTAAAGGTGAAGTTTACATATTAAGCGAAGTGTACATAATACTGGATTTTTTTTTTTGTTTTCTTTTTACCCCACATTAGAGACGAGCTGGCCAATATCGGAACTTTTTTCCTCTTGCTGGAAGCTTAACATATCATCCCTTAAAACAAGCAAACTGACCAAAGGATGCATGTAATTTACAGACACTCTATACGGCCACATGTCATTAATTATGGTCCTTGAAAATAGCAAACCAAGAAACTAACCAATCTGGTTGCTAAATCTATTATCATCACGGTTAAGTACTATCACTGCTCATTTTGACGTTGCAAATACTCCAAAATAGTAGGAGTTGCTGTAATGTACTAATTTGATTTAATGTCATTTGAATCTTACAGCATGTGCGATATTTCGAGTAATATTTTAAGCGGACCATTGAATGTACGGTATAACTTGAATAAATCTTAATCGGTAAACGCTATAAACTCTAAGCGTGAGACATAAAACCCGATAAAATAAATAATTTTATGAAAAGCAAGATAAAATTGAAATATTCTAATTCAAGAACCATATTTTCGTATACTCGTTTTGTCAAATCGGTAAGGTGTTCACTAAAGTTGCAGAATTAGTTGCCAAAACTGACAAGGATTTCTTACAGTCAGAAAAAAATATGAAATTCATTTCCTGTCCTTCATATTCTTTAGTACTTAGGCTATACAAGAATTCTGTTTCTAAATAATTCAAATTTCGACTCTCGTGTTAAATTTAAGTTTATCGAGGAATATCTAATTTAGATTTATTACGTGGGTTGAATGTTTCTCATTTTAATTCTTTAGTAAGTCTTCGCTTGTGCCTTTTTCCCAGTTCAATTTCATTTATTTCTTTTTTCCATGGCCTTCCTGCTGTACCATAACACCAATGATACATAGAATTCGAAAAGTGAATCATAAGTGCTGTTTTCTTTCATGTTCTTTATTTGGACAGTTTAGACATCTGGTTTTAATCAATAAATCGAGGTTATAGATGAAGAGTCACTTATGAATCGAGAATGAGGCCACTTCCGCTTAAGTGTGATAGTGAGATAAGTGTAAAAATCTTGATTTCGTTAATATTTTCCCTAAACCAAACAACACGTTCACTTTTCCTTAAATATAAATATCTGTATCATTTATTTGATGTAAGCGGAAATTATTGTAGTGGATACAGGTTACGACAGCTATATCAGAGGCTATATCCCCTCCCCGCCCCCTATCACCCTTGGATAATGGGCAAACTGGCCCATAAATTCTAATAATAAGTTATAACTCTGTTTCAATGGAAGGAGGTTTTTTGCTATGAGTGTAAGAAGCTCTGGGATCTATAAGGTTAATAATAATAAAAAAAATATTTTAAATATTTGTAGGATAGGCTTACATTTAATAATAATTTTGATGTTTCCTAAATCACAATTTTTTGGTAATATTTCAAAGGCAATATAATTTTTCGTGAATCCATCGGCTTAAAATGGTTAGATTTCAATGTACTTGTAGATGCTACAGAAACTACTTTGAAATATCTTTTAAAACTACGTTTTCTTTAAAATAAAATTATTTTTAATTTTTAGACACATTTTCCAGATACGTAGTCGCAATATTTCCTTAATATAGCGCAATGTGAGTTTGGTATAAGTTTGTGTAGAGTTGCAGTCCGTTTGAACAAACAACAGCAACGCTATAATTATAAAACCCAAACAGAAGCATTTTATGAGTAATAAAAAAGCCAGTTGTAGCTTGTACAGCGAATAAATAGTTATGGGACATCAAAATCTTAGTTTCAATGCTTTTAAATCTTTGCTGGAACCTATTGGTATATAATTAACCGAAGGGAAACAAGACTCAAATGCTGCATCAGCCAAGAATTAAAAAACTATAAACAAGCTTTAGCAAAACTGAGCTTTCCCTTTCATCAGAGCTGGAAGAAAGAAAGAAAAGCGTTTCACCGGAAAATACCGTGTTTATAGGTTTATAATTCTTAGTCCCTGCAACACCTAGGTCTTGTTTCTTTCATAAAGTCTTCCAAGCTCGGAGGGCCTTTCTACAAAATGTAATAAACTGTTTCATGACAATGTACAACTAAAAATATGTCAACTAGCGGTCGCTATCAATAGAAAATTGACCATGCCATCCCTATCTTCGTAAAAGCAACGCTCGACGTGTGCGGAACTCAGGAAGTATGACGTAACAGAAATAACGATCTCGATAAGAACGGTTTTAAATAACGTTAAACATTTCCAATATAAACGATGCGTACGAGCATGAAGCAGTTCATATGATACGTTATTTGCTTTTAATTAAAATCTTTTAGTTCAGGAGTTAAGAGGGACATTTCAATCATTTCTCCAGAGATACTCGGATTATTATGGAAGAAATGTTTAGTGAGCTATCAGTTGCATCCACAGCTGGTGATGAAACGGGTGTAGCTAAAAATAGTTGAAAACACTCATTCCCTGGAGATACGGCGGAGCATTGGCCAAGGCAAAGAACAGAGACTTAAGCTGATTCGTAGCCAAGTAAATAGTCGAATAAAATCCTGTCAAGATAGAGCGTAATCGGAAGTTGGGTTAATGACATGATTCTCATTTTCATGTTCTATGTATGACCTTAGTGGATTCCAAAGGTGGTAAATAAGCTTGAACTCAAGGATTTTATTACTTTTTTTTTGTTTTTTAAGTCTTTTTTTTATCCACTTCTCTCAACCGTTCCCAATAATCGGAATTTACAGTTCATAACTGATTATTGGCTGAGATTTTAAAAATTTTAAGAAATAATTATGAAGTTAAATAATAAAGTTTAAAATGATAAAAACAATAAACGATCCGTTGATAATGTCATGTGCACATTTGATTATTAAAAATAAGATAATTTATTAATGACGATTTCTAGTTCATAAGATTTTTCCATTTCGACTCCAAATACAAGATTCTGTAAACTTTTCTGTAAGTCATAAAACTGCTAATCTTGGTTGAAATTTTTTCAAGCGAGTTATAAAAATTCATCATTTTCGGTTGCAGCCAACTTTATTGAGCAAAACATTAAAGCAAATTCAGAAAATTTCAAGCTAACCTGAACTTTTTCCATTTGTTTGGCTATCTGGATTCGAACAGTTATCGAAATCTTGCCTAGTTTGATTGTTTATTTATTAATATTAATGTCAATCCAAGAAAAACAGAAAGTTTATCATGGATGAACGAGGTTATTCAGATGAACTTAATCCGTTATAGAACCTCTTTTAAACGCTTTGGATTTAATTAATTTGTTTTGATCACTGCATGTACATCTTCAGTTATTCGACATATTAAAGCTTAGAAACGTTACCATATTTTTTGGTATCTCGCGAATTTGATCACCCAACTTGCAGACCTCGTGACCGGTACACTACCCACTTAGTTATGATTGTGTAGTCAGATTTACGAAATCTCGGGCTCAGTTAATTTTAAAACTAAAAAAGTTGCAAAAGATATTGCCAACCTTCTTGGATTTCTTGGGAAAATCTACATTTGAAAGGACTTTACCCGCTCCCATATTTACCGCACCGAGGAAGCTAGATTCTCATATTTCTGCATAATGATTATGTCTAACCACATTTTCCCATTAACATCGTTCATACAGATGTTCAATGTTAAAACAAGATGTTAAAAAATTGATTTTTTCTGTAGACGTGGTCATTGGCATTGGAAGGATGGCGACCACACTCTCTGAATTCTAACGTTCAACGTTGGTGGTTTGTAGTTCCTCCGAAGTTTCCGTGTATGTAGGAAATCAGATTAGTGGAAGATTCGTCGTTAACATTTCTTTATAACTACTGTTTGTCACTTCTGTAAGCGCTTATTATGAAAGACAATTACAATCCTTCAAAAGGTTTCTGTGGCCCTCCAGCTTCCGGAAAAGCAAGCGAGAAGAAATAATTCTGGCAAGGCTAAGGATTGGGCATACTCATCTAATAATAAATGACAGTCTCCCCAATCTCTCAATATTTGTTCAAACACTTAAATCAGCTGCTAATGCACTGTCAACATTATTGCAGATTCTTGGAGATGATCCCAGTAAAACGGAACTGCTTAGGAATATATCATAAAATATAACAGCTACTTTAAATAAAGTCATTTTTTCATTATTAACCATTAGAAAGACACAATATGGCCCTGGCAGCCTATGTTTCGTTAAGCTCCATCAAACACCAACAAACTCAAAAGGTTGGTCAGGAATATAAGATAGCACTTGACAACAAATCTGTATAAGGTAGCATTTTGCCACAAAGGACAAATTTTGGTTACTTACGAACACAATAAAAACTTAAATAAATAAAAATCTGTCTTCTCAATAATAAATTGAAAATATTAAAACATTCTATTTGCTAAACAGAACATTTTGTATCTCATTCCGGTTGTTGCGGCATTCACTGTTAGAGAGAATAAGGTAAGCCGATCGCAAATTAATAGCCAATAAATTTATTGGTGTAATCTATCTGGACAGAGACTCATTTTCTGAAGGGAATACGTGAGAGACGATCCTTTTAAATAAACCGAATTTAGTTAATTACGCTGGCTGAAAACACTAGCGCTAAATTGCCATGAAAATCTGCCACAGGAGAGCATGGAAATTAATTTCTTCGGTTGCTATTTCTGGACACACTCTCTCTCTCTCTCTCTCTCTCTCTTAAGAGCCGAGAGTTTAAGGCTTCCAAATGATAACCGTCTGTGTACAACAAGTTTTCTGAAAAGAGCGAATTTTGGGAAGGTTACATTAATCCAAGTGTAGGCGGTAATTTAATGCCTTCTGACATCCCACTAGATGACATTTTCCTCAAACGTACCGAGTTTATTTATACAAGACTCAAGAACCTACAAGCAGGAATTCAGGCTTATTTTTGAAACGAAAATGGGATGAAGAAATGGTGCAGAAAGCGGTTTTAAAAGTGAATTCTGGGCAATAACTGACATAAAAGTGACTTGTTTTTTTTAAAACTTTCACGGTTAAACGTGTTTAAATGCTTGATCTATGCTAATGGTTGCAGTCAGGAATAGAAAATGGATTATTTTTGGCTAATTTCTTAAAATGAAACGATTTCACATCTAGATTAACCTAGATGCGAAAGTTCTTATTAGAGAAATGACGACAGTGGGACACACCCTTTGTTCTACACATGCTTAACTGTGGTTTACATTACCGAGTAAAGCCCACGTACTACAAAAACCAGTTTATCATGTTTAGCTCTGGACATTTCTCCCCTTCCTCCTCCCCGTCTTCAGCTAACGTTCTGTGCGGCTTCACTCAGAACTGTTAAGTTCTCTGAACTAATTAGAGGGTGTCTCTGGTGCAGGGGGAAATGAGAGAAGAAGAAAGTTACTTAATGACTACGTGTTGAGAATGTAGTATTTAAAATATATTAATGAAAAAAAGACGAGACATGAATGGGCACTAAAAGTGGATTTAAGCATGAGCAATAATAAAATCGCACTGTTTATTTGTTTTGCAAAATCAGATCAGACATACGATTATATTCATCAGTGGTAGTTACGAGTAGATTTACCACATTTCTTAGGAACAAGGTCATTATACTCCGTCATAAACATGAACGTAAAAGCATACTTATCACCACGAAACAGTATGTGTACATTAAATATAAGCCATCCCCCTCCCAGCTTCAGATTTCATTGGATCTGTTTATAGTTTAGCTAGATTCTTATAAATTTAAACATTTCCCACGGCGACATTCGTACTGAAGCATTCAAGTTGTTGATGTGGTGACCAGTTATAGTAATTCTAAATCAAGAACGTTGTCTGAACAAGAGCGACTGTCGCCACTGGCTGCAATAACATCTCATCATGGCAAAACTGGTTCCCCATCCTGTAAAATAACACAGGGTTAAAGGTTGTCTGGATGACTATATTTTATATTCAAAAGGCTTGTCCATTTTTATTTTAAATTAGCCATGGAGCAAGCAAAGAAGGATGTACAGATCGGACTAACGGAGAAGAACTTCGAATTGTGAGGTCCTTACTTGGTTGTCTACAGGACTAACTATCTGTTGTCGACTAGTGTTTCTAAAGGTATATCCGATGGATTGTGTAGCTTTTGTCATGCAATAAAGATTTATTCAGTTTTTTTCGGGTTTTTTTGATGGCTGATGAAAAATTCCAGCACTAGAGGCATTTGGTTCACTTGATTTTTGAAATAAAACTGAAGTAAAACTGAATGATTTGTTTTTGGTTATTTTAAATCCATGGATTTATTCGTTTCCTGTTAATCATAAACATTTAATGTCATTTTTCTAACTTAAAGTAATAATTTGTGAAAAATACCTATTCATTGAGGTTGTCCAGGAGAACTAAGAAGTTATTTAAATAATATCTTTGGTTCTGATGAAATGTGATTCATTTAATGACCTAACTGGTGCGGCCTAAGGAATATAAAAAGTATAGTACTTTACGATATGATTTTGTTTTCAGTTAATATGGAAATTCGGGTTACAGTTCAAATCTTCTCAATCTTAATAAAATACTTAGTTCGTTCCTCATCGCAATTCATTGGTTTCTAGAAACTTCTTCCAAACAGTAAATGATATCTTCTGTTACAAAGAGAGTTATTCACTATACTCCAACACGTATCGGGAAGCTTAATTAAAAAACAAAAGAAACATCTGGTTAGAAAACAAATTTTAATATAGAGCATAGCTTCCTCATGGAGAACCACGCCCAGTGTGTTGTTCCAATGGACACCTATTGGAACAACACACTCTTTATGAGCTGCCGCACCGGTCAGCTCATAAAGAGTGTGCAGTTGGATTCACATTACGGTTCTAGGCTGAAAATGGCTGGTTTACCACATTATCCTTCTCAAACTACTGCTGTACTGGCCGAGCTTTGTGAAACGGAACGTTATCATGTTGTTACAAATACGGCCTCTAGAGGATTCTCTCTCTCTCTCTCTCTCTCTCTCTCTCTCTCTCTCTCTCTCTCTCTCTCTCTCTCTCTCTCTCTCTCTCAAGGAATCACCACAGTGAAAGTAAGAGAGAATTGCTCAGAACCTCAAAATAGACAGCTGCATTCATGGTATCATTGGTGACAGACAATGGATCAAGTTTGGCAGCACTCGTGGGTAGTAGCACAGTTGGTAGAATCGTCGTCCTCCCCACACCGGGTGCAAAAGACTTGAGTTCCAGTCCCGTCGATGACGTGAGGAATTTTTATGGGCCTTTGTCACAACGTGGCTGAGTTAGTCGGTCTCAGGCGATGGTAGCATGGTTTTCTCCTCGTGGAAATCCTGGTTTTCCGTTGAGCACACAGGCAAATCGACCACAAAACACATACGCGATTTAGATACATATTATATATACGGCGCAATACGGCCTAAGTCGCTGATGAGCCTTAAACCAACGACAACAACCACAGCAGTAGCTCTGTTTGTTTCTCATGTTTCCAACTTATAGCTTGTTTATGAAACAGTTCCATTAAACTTCGACTCTTTTGTACAGGATCTACTTGTTTCATAAAAGTTTGTGAAATTCATAATTAGTGTATAAGAAGTTATATATCATCTCAAGTTTATCATGCTCTATTAAGTTATTAATAAATAGTTATATACAGCACTCTAGTTTCCAAAATTAAGAAGCAGTCGCAGTGTGGAAGAGCATATCGTGGGAGATTGAAATATTTGGCTAGAATTTCTCCAATAGATGATCTTTAATGCATTTTGTAAAAAATCAGTGATAATTAATGGTAACATGGCAGTGTATACGCGTACTTATACATCCAGAAGTTGTGGAGAGCGGTCAAGAGTAGTATCATTCCATGCCTTAGTTTACTTTTGTTAAGTATATTCCTACAGAGGATAGAGGATACCCAATGAGGTACCTCCAACTGAGCACACTTCTTCCTCATAGGTGCCCCTTTCAACGATGCTATTAAAAAAATTCCGTGTTTCTGGCTCTCTGCAGATGACTACACCTGGAATCTTTGTAAATAATATACACCGCAACTGGCTTCGTTCCATGAAACGTGCTGTCAACGCCAATTGTGGGCTGTAACATAAGGTGAGGAGGTACACTACAGTTGTCTTGCATAGAGGCCACGCTCGTACTACGTCAGTATAGCAGAGGTAGGATACAAAGTTTCTGCGGATTCCTTGATGTCCGAATGTGGTCGAGATAGTGTTGACCATGTCTTCGCGAAGGTTTGATTTCATTGAGGGTTGTATTTACCTCCAAGGTGTTCTGATAACAGCCAATAGCACAGCTACGGAGGAATCGGATAAATCCATAGTGCTAATAAGGCCAATTCCTTATTGAAGCAGTCGAGCCTTAAGTAGCATGCGTCCGAGAGACGCGTAGGACCCTTCTTAATGTAAACAATTCAGTGGGAACAAAATACAAATGCGATGGTTTTAAAAGATAGAGGGACGGTTGATGATTGCGATAGGAAACTTCGTATATAAGGTGGGCAAATGATTGAGCAACGTGAAGACACGGTTTAAAGTGACAGGCTGCTTACAGGGAAGTCACAGACATTTAGGGCAGCTGGACTTAATGTGATCTCCCAGCACGATATTTCTGCAATGGAATCAATTGAAAGATGGAACCAGAAGACCAGAATCTGGATGTCCATTGGCTGAAAATAGCCTGAAATAACCGAATTTGGTTCACGAGATATAATAGTACCATAAACTTCTTATTTCCTATTACAACACTCATCTACCGACAGGCTCATGAATATTTACCATAGAACGTACTGTATAATAACAAATCTTCTTGGGTAGAGATCTCTAAAGTGCTGACAAACAATAAAGATTTGAATAATGATAGAATTGTCGTCTCTTCTCCACTACCATACAGTTGACTTAACATGATCTGCTTACTTTGGAAATAAAACGGTTAGGTATTTTTGTTGTCCCACCCTGCTTCTAATTTTTTTAGATTAAGCTGACTGTCCTTGTATATATTCTTCACAAACTACTGTGGCTACCTGCATATTATGTATCTTGTGGAATGGGCCAGTGTTTTCTAACCATCTCTTTGATAGTTGGATCAGGGCTTTTAGAATATTCTCCGAGGAAACTAAGGCCAAAAAGTTTTAGTATATTGTGTCTGTAAATTGCGTGTATTTTCTAGTTGAGTTTTCTATATTTGTAGTTAAAAACTTGAAAATATGAAAATCGACCATAATCCCCTGAGGTAAACCTGGAAACCCTTGCTCGAGACAGGCTATTTGCCTCTTTCACGCAATAGGCAAATAGCCTATTGCCTATCACGCAATAGGCAATAGGCTATTTGCCTATTGCGTGAAAGAGAAACCCGCAATAGTTCTTGTGTCCCGACGAGAAGTATTTTCCAACTTCCCGACACGGGAATCGAACCAAAGCGTCTTCTACATGGAAGAGAATAGCGAAGTTATCCACTGCGCCACTCAAGCAGATGCCTCTGAGATAGCAATCGATGAGACAAAATTGGCTGCTTCTTATGGGGAAAGCTGGCATCTTTTAAAACTTATACTTCTGATCACAAGATTTTTATTATACATTCCTTTACTGATATGAATATTCTTGAATTACTCTTTTGTGATTGTAGTACTGTTATATTATTATATACAAATATATAACCTTACATCAGAATAATGAAACAACTACGCACACTCTGAATGCACACTCTGAATGCACTGGTAACCCAGTGCGCTTATTCCCATTTTCGGTGACAGCGGTTCTTGGCCTTTATGGACTGCAACCCAAATTCTAGTCGCAGGGATCACTTGAGAATCATACCATAATTTATGACAAAAATCAAGAGAAACAGAATTAAAATAAACAAATGAACTTTTTTAAAAAGCCCTGAACTCGCACAGAAATTTAAAAACAGTTTATCAAGTCAAGTAAAATATTTTTGGAAACAGTGGTATATTGAAATTTCAGCACCTGGTTCTTACAAGCTTAAAATCTAGATTATTTCTTTGGGTTTAACAGACTGAATTGAGACGGGGTTATCATGAGACCAGACTATACAGGAAGGTCACTGGAATTCCTTGGGAATCGCTTTAAATGGCTGGTTGAACCAGTTCTTAATTCATGGGTCGCGCCCCGTGAATTAAGGAACACTAGCCTACGGATACAGTATGTATTCCAATTGACTGTTCCCAGAATTGCATGTTTTGTGATCTGTTTCTATACCGCAGGTGACTCGAGAGATACAATTTATGGAGTTAGGTGCTTATGAATCCAGTCAGTAAAAAGAGATTCTGAAAAAAGAAAAAAAGAACTGTGAAAAAGGTGAAAAGTTAAAAGGAGTAGACAATGTCGTCTTTCCGCGAAAGAAATGGTCGCATTCTAGAACGATTTCCCATTTTACCATTAACTAAAGATAGTTGTTGTTGATATGGAGGTTTGGTGGCGCATAAGCTACGTTGGCTATAATGCAACTAAAGATAGGACAAATGATTTCGATATGATTTTTCATATTTCTTACCAAGGGAGATGATCTAATGAGCAGTTAATTATCTCGATTTTCAATTAGAAAGGAGTAAGTAAGGTATGTTTTTAATAGCAGCACTACAATTGTTTTATTTCTTTATTTTTAAATGAGTTCTCAGTTACCTGAGCATTTTGAAAATCAGGCCAATGGTTTATTTTATAATTTCCTAATAAACTTCTACACCCGACAAGATTCAAAATTAACTAAATTTTTTGTTCTTTTAAGAGCGACAACGGAAAAAAGTGCGTTCATTTGCGATTAGTACAATGTTTACGAGGGCCCTACTCCCCACGCTGTGTGGGAAAGACCACATTTTATCCCACCTAAATGGGAGAAACTTTTGTTGGTTCTTTTTGTTGTTGCTCACACTGTGGCCGAGTTAGTCGGTCTCCAGTAAGGGGTGCATATTTTTTCATAGAATACGTGCTATTTACAAATAGACTGCGCTAACGCCTCATGGCCTGGCTTGCTTTGATGTGAATTGCTTACAGCACCCTAATAAATAATTAAAAATTATTTTTTAATAAAAATTTTTATTCCTTAATTTTTTATCACGTTGCCGGAGTATATTTCATAGGGAAAAATGGAATATAAACACGATTACCAATTATAAAGTAGCAATTAAAGTCGGCTACGTGAAAGTCCGGTTTCGGGGTTGTTTAATCTACTTATGATTGCTTAATCTACTTGTGATTGCCTAATCTACTTGCAGTTGGGTTTTAGGAATATCAGCATCTTAGACCATATTGCGCCATTCATAATATGTCGCGTTGTTCTATAGTCTGTTTGCTGTTTGCTGGAAGAAAAACTATGATGCCCTCGCCTGGGACCGACTAACTCAGTCACGTTGTCAAAAATACCCATAAAAATCCCTCGCGTCAATGCCGGGATGCGAATTTGGGTCTTTTCCATCCAAATTCGAATCGGAGTGGGGAGAACAGTAATTATACCAACTGTGCTATCCACTAAGGCTGCTTAATCTTCTTTTCTATGTTTCTTCTATTCTCAGGCAGAATTACGTAACCAGTAATTATTTCGCAGTTTTTTTTTGTTGATATTTAGTCCTTGACAGGTTTCAATATGCAATGCTGGTCATTATGTAAACGTCAGATATGACAAGGCAAACATTACATTAATAGATTCAGGACGTTAATTAGCTTATTTTTGCCATTCTTCCTCCTCTTTGTACCAAGAAACGAAAATATATCTTTGAGATGTGATATTCTGATCACATTTCCTTTACCGAGTAACTCGCTTATAAGTCGAAGGTCATCAGAGAAACTATATTTTGATCGAAAGTTTGCATTATTCATTGTTCGTTATGTTTTTAAATATTCTTCAGTACGTTTTAATTTTTTAATATCTGTCTTTTTTCCTGTTTATTTATTTCTTGAACTCAGAGGTAATAATCATTCATTGTGGTCCAAATTAAAACGCGCACTAAATTAAGGAATTTAGTTCAAACTGATTGTAGAATTTCTTCGTTGTTAAGAATCACTCCAGTATTGTAAAGATTACATTACGATGTACAATAGGTGTGACGATGAAATCTTCTAGGAACAAAAGGGTTAAGATACTATTAATTGATCGTAATATAATAATACGAATTTGTACGTTAAGTAAATGACAAACTTAAGTCTTTCGCATTTTATTTAACCTTTCCAGTACCGACTGTTACATCTCAAAACGTACCCTCCTGTAGCCCTTTTTTTTGACACGCAGCTGACCTCTTACGATCGGCCACACTGGTGACATTTACCGACAACTTTTTTACGCAGGTGTTGGTATAGTGGCATTCACAACATACAGACACATCACCGGGGAAATCGGGTTCGCCGCGGGGTTTAGCATTGGTAGAATAACAAATGTACATTTGTCGTTTGGTGGTCCAAGTCCATCGGAGACTTAAAGTTTAAGAAGAAAAATTTAAAGAACGGGCCGATACTCACTGAAATCCCAGAAGCCTGCCGCGGACAGAGGGCCTGTATTTAGCTACAGAAGGAATGCTGTGACAACACCTTTACTTTAAAAGCAGCGGCCGATGCCGTAACACATACACCAGGCGTAGACCTGTTGCTCCAGCTTGGCGACGGTCCCATTCACTACTACATGACGAATGCGTCTTACTGCACGGCCTTCCGCCACACTGACTCTCGGCCCGCGAGTTTGGGGCCCGCCACCTCAGCGGTCCACGTGGGGAGCACGCCTGCTTGGATCGATCTATTAGAGAGCGAGGGGTGTGCGTGCCTGTCGTCGTCCGTGGAACAGGAAAGACACAACAGAAGCACCGGAAAATCGACGGTACCGTGACACGCGGCCGACGAAGACGGTTGCGGCGACTTGCCGACTCTGAATGGTAGGATACCATAGCGTGATAGTAGCAGCTCAATAGTCCGTAACGGCCAGACTACCAGATAGTGTTAATTTATTATCAGTGTGGGAGGGGGTGAGGCGAGAAAAGAGAAATGAGGGCACGAACTCCTTTTCCGAGTATTATTCATGGACGCACGATACTTCATTTGGGGCTTTGGTTGATGGAATTACCATATCTGCACAGAAATATGATTCATGCGAATAATGATTGTACTTCTGATACGAATCCTTTCTTTAGAAAGTAATCTAAGTCTCCTGTGATCTAGACCAGGGCTTTTCAAAGTATCTTTTTGGCTGAGGAACATTTTCACAAATGGAAATGTTCCGCAAAGTCTTTTTGAAATTTAAAATTTCCACACAACCCCTAAAATTTTATAAATTAACAATAAATAATAATTTGAGAGCCATAATTACACTGTATATAATAAACTTCTAATCTAAAAGTACCTTGAAGAAAATTCACGGTCGGTTAATAACAGTATTGACCTCGTGACCAAATTGATAATGAAAACATTTGACCTACCTGTTTGCCGCACTTCTATTCCAGAACTTCTTAGGTCTGGAATAGAAAGTCCTTTTGGTTAGTAGAGCGCATATAATCATCATCATTAACCTCCTCATACCTGGTGGAAAAGACCTGAGTTTGAATGCAATCAACCACGGGAGGAATTCTTGAGTCTTTTTCACAACGTGGCTGAGTTAATCGATCTCAGGCGAGGGTAACATGGTTTTCCCTCCAAGAACTCCTGTCTTTCATCCAGCTAACAACAAATCGACCACACAATTTACAGCATGTTATACAGTGCATTTTGTAATATAGTCTAAGTTGCTGATGCTCCTAAAATCCTACAACAACATTCACTAAATGATAGAAGTAATAAAGAAGTTGCATAAAAATCAACCGCCCGTCCTGAGTTTCCCTTTATGCTTTGTATTTTCCAAGAGATAATGGAGACAGCTCACTCCCAGCTATCTGGAGCCAGTATACAGTGAAGCCGATTCAAAAATTCACACATCGCAAGCTTTCTAAAGACCTATGACCTATTTCTATTGGATATTCATTAAAGTTTTTGAAAGCGTATGAATTCTAAATTTGTGGACCACTCGTTTATTTTTATTATTATTTTTTTTATGAAACCCCTAAACACGAAAGGTACGAGTATTAGAACCTATAGTACTTAGTAAAGTGCGTGGGTGAAGGTTGGGAAGACAGAAGACACTTGTTAACATTAGACTTGAAATTCTGTAATATTCGGGGAAGTATATTTGAAGGAAGGTTGTTCCATAAAGTTGAAATTGAAGGCATAAACCAGAAAGAAGAAAAGTTGGTTCTGCGAGTTGTTGTAAGTTGGACAATAAATGAATGTTGACCGCTTGTTGCACTGTTCGGACTTTATGGAAAAGAGTGGGGGAATTATAGAACCCTTTCAGAAGAAGAGTGTCCATGGAAATATTTATAGAAAAGGCATGCAGCAAAAACAGAACGTTTATGAGAGGGAGAGTGGAGAGACTTTGTAAGAGATGGGTTCGTTAATTGACGTGACAACCATCTTTTAAATGGAGTATATAGAAGCCCGAGAGAAATTTCGGGTGCCACGCCAGATGTGGGAACAGTATTACAAGGTAGGGCGGATTTCTGATTTGTGCAGAGTGAGTAATTTTTTTTAAGAAAAGTAAAGCCGAGAGCGAAAGAGAAAACCCAGTTGTTTAGATGCAGAGGCAGCAATATTTGTGATGTGCAATGCCAAGAGATTTGTGTTATGCCAAGAGAGATTAGAAGTCACGGTAATCCCTAATAGAGATAGGTGATCTTGTCTAGAAATCTGAGTGTCATCAAAGATAAGCATAGGAGGTGTAGACTCCTTTTTGCGAGATATAAACGAGAATTGTGATTAGATATATTGAAATTAACTAAGTTATCTTTTCTCCATTGGAGCATTATCTGGAGTGGAACTTAGTCTGGATAAGGAACTGCTAGTGGATATTCGAGAAATTGAAGCAGTTTGTGCAGGGCAAGGTTTCTCAAATTGGAAGTTAAATGCAATTGGCTATTATCAGCAAAATTAAGAATAAGATTTCTTGTGGAAGAAGGTCATTAATATACAAGAGGAAAATAGTGGGAGAAAGAAGTTAGAAGACAGACCGCAATCTATCATTTTTATTTTCTCGCTCGCCACAGTGAGCGGCGAGAGAGGAAACTGGATACCCAATTAGAAAAAACAGTTGGCAAACCATAAGATGGAAGCTTACTTAGAAGACCTTTCAATAGCCTTAGAAATGTCAAGGGTAACATTTGAGCCAAACTTTTCCATTGAATTTGTCCATAGATGGGTAACATAGGTCAAAATATCACCAGTGGATCGATAATGACGAAATCCATACTGGTGGGATCATTGATCAAATGGAAGGTTTCGATATAGTTTAGAAGTTGGCGGTTAATGGGTTTTTCCATTACTTTGGAAAACGTAGACGTATGTGCAGTGGGAATATAATTGGATAGAGGGTTTTGCAACTCTTTTTAGGAACTGGTTGCATATGAGCAAATTTCCAAGCAGAAGGAAAGAAAACTAGTGGAATAAGAAAAGGCGACACAGTACAGAACTAAACTCAGGAAACAGGTTTTGAGAACAAATGGAAAAGGAAAAATATCATCAGGACATGGGACTTCCTTGGCGTCAAGGTTGTTCAAAATTCTTCTCACATCCTTTTGATGATAAACAACAAGAGGTCATTGAGTGGACTGTAATGGGAATAGCAGGAGGTGATTTACCAATATCACCAATACAGAAGTTAGGAGAAAAGGAGGATACTCCATTTTTTTTTTTTTTTTTTTTTTACATTTTTATTAACAAGCGGCCCCTAGCCAGAAACTGGCAAATCCTCTATATACAGGGTTGTTAAAATTAAAGTATTCGTATGTAGAGGGCTCTGGAGCGAGTTCTAAGGCTTGTACTGAAGAGAAATTTGGACAACAGGTACAATGAAGAATGCGCTCACCATTTATTGGAAAAATAAAATTAGTTAAAAAATTTGTCACTAATTTTTTTATGGCGCTGTATCACTGTATGGCGCGTAACTGTCTTAGTTACGATTATGCAAATAACTTACGTTATTTGCATAATCTTAAGTTATTGTCACAGTGCCACTATTCAGCTCTACTGTACTTTATAAAAGCAAAGCAGACTCTTCAAAATCATACAGTAGATGTTTGCCTGCACTACAGCAGCAATGCCAACAACGTTGCAGGAAAAGGCGCTATTAGTGAAGTATCAGAACAGCAAAAGGGCACAGGTGGACCTATAACTGTTTGTGCTGTCCGCAAAATTATTGCGAAATTTGAAGCAACAGGACATCTTGGTGTTCAACCAGGTAGAGGTCGAAAACGAGTGGACTCCTCTCGTGTTGAAGATGTAGCTATGGCTGTCGGGGATTTATCAAGTCAATCTCCATGTGATATCGCAAGTGTGCCAATTGTTTCTCGTGAAGTGAACATGCTGTATTCCACTGTAAAGCTAGTAATGCGTCAGGTGTTGCGATACCATCCTTACAAGATGCACATGCCACAGCTAAAGCATGGTGATGCAGATATTCGTTTCTCATACGCACTTCAGTTTCTGGCGCGAATGACAGTGGATATCACTTGGCCATGGAACACCCTTTGGAGTGATGAAGCCCACTTATGCTTAAATGGACAAGTGAATACACACAACTGTCGCATTTGGGCAACAGAAAACCCTCGAGTTATCCAAGAGGTCCCGTTACATTCTCCAAAATGACAGTGTGGTGTGGATTTACGGCCACATTCATGATTGGGCTATATTTTTTTGAACAGGTAACACCGACTGGACCCCACACCTGCTCCATCACTGGACAGCGAAATTATGAAATATTGGCAAATTTCGCAATACCAGAGCTGCAAAAACGTGGGTGCCTTCAGGATACCATATTCATGCAAGATGGTGCGCCACCCCACATCCACCGTTGTGTCCAAAGATTGCTAACGCAACACTTTACAGACAAACGGGTCATCAGCCGTTGTTTTCAGACATCTTGGCCACCCCGATCACCGGACCACCCCATACGACTTCTGGTTGTGGGTTTTTTTGAAGAACCAGGTATATCGGAATGGATGTCAAACTCTGGCAGATCTGAAGGACAGCATTAGACGTCATGTGCTGGCTATTCCAGTTCGCATTTATGTTCTACTGTAGAAAATGCTGTTCTTCGAATGGAAACTGTTGTTGACCAAAATGGAGGACACATTTAAAAATTGTAGCGCTGTTCAAGTGATTTGTATTGCCACAGCGCCATATAGTGACAAATTTTGTAACTAATTATTTTCTCAATAAATGGCGAGTGCATTCTTTAATGTACCTGTTGTCCAAATTTCTCTTCAGTACGAGCCTTAGAACTCGCTCGAGAGCCCTCTACATAGGGATACTTTAATTTTAACAACCCTGTACATACATACATATTATATTATATACAGATGATATGTAGATTCAAGGGCATATGAATTACAATGTCATAAAGTGAAATGAACATGTAACATGTCCAGACAATAAATTACACCGCATATTAGAACTAGTCAGATATATAAATTGTGGCACAAGGAATCATAAGAACAATACATGAATAAGACCAAACGTGGCACAAGAAGCCACTGACCGTAAGAAGAAGTCAGCATAAGACTCGTAACAGAGAAGAAAAATGCATAGGATGCTTATAAATTATCAAGCGACTCAGAAGCATATGGCAGATATAAGTTAATCTGTAATCAGGTCACAAAGGAGGTTCGGCAGGCGAAGGCAGATTACGAGAAATCCTTGGCAAAAGATGCTAAGAAAAACAGCAAGGATTTCTTTACTTATATAAACTCTAAAAGGAAGGGGATGAATCTGATTGGTCCACTTGACATCGATGGTTCGACTGTTGATGATCCTGCTCAGATAGCAAACAAACTGAATGAGTATTTTGCATCTACATTCACACGTGAGGAATTATTAAGGTTTGAAAATGGCAGAAGGTTATCAAATTGTAGCAAGATACTTAATGATTTTGTAATAACCGAGAGCAAAGTGGAAGAGAAATTGTTGAAGTTAAACGTAAGAAAAGCACCTGGGGTGGATGGGATCTATCCAGTTATATTAAAGGAGACGGCAAAGCAACTAAGCAAACCCTTAGCCATAATTATGAGAGCATCCTTGGACTCAGGGGAGGTTCCCACGGACTGGAGATGTGCAAATGTATCCCCAATTCACAAAGGAGGTTCGAAGGGTGACACGAATAATTACAGACCAGTTAGTTTAACTTCTGTTCCGGGTAAAATAATGGAGTCACTGGTTAAAGATGAATTGCAGGATCATCTAGACAAGACTGCAGCAATAATTCAGACACAGCATGGGTTTGTTAAGGGAAAGTCTTGTCTGACAAATTTGATAGGATATTATGATGTGGTTACAAAGGAACTGGATGCGAAAAATAATTTTGATATCATATATTTGGATTTCAGGAAAGCTTTTGATACTGTTGCGCATGGAAGACTATTGTACAAATTGGAGCAGAATGGTATTAAGGGTAAGTTGCTACAATGGATAAAAGGATGGTTAAGTGCGAGAAGACAGAGGGTGGTAATCAATGGGTGCTGCTCTTCTTGGACTAATGTTATTAGTGGAGTCCCACAGGGTTCGGTGTTAGGTCCACTGTTGTTTTGTATATTTATCAATGATATTGATGAAGGTATATCAGGCTTAATGTCGAAGTTTGCAGATGATACAAAAGTTGGCAGGGTTGTTAATGACAGTAATGGCAGTGTGCTGCTGAAACAGGATCTAGATAATTTGGGCAGATGGGCTAAGAAGTGGCAACTGAAGTTTAACCTTGACAAATGCAAAGTACTACATATGGGTAGAAGTAACCCCAGAGAAACGTACCAACTGTGTGGTACTACACTTAAGGTGGTAGAAAATGAAAAAGACCTGGGAGTAATTGTGCAGTCAGATATGAAGTTCTCTGAGCAATGCAGACAGGCTGCCAGGGCAGGTCATGGGGTTTTGTCAATGATATATAGGAATTTTGCTAGCAGGGAAAAGGAGGTGATTGTCCCTCTGTATAAGGCAATGGTCAGGCCACGGCTTGAGTACTGCGTACAGGTCTGGAGGCCTCGTTTTAGGAAGGATGTAGATTTGCTTGAGCGTGTACAGAGAAGGGCAACAAGATTGGTGAGGGGAATGAAGGGATCCTCTTACCAAGAGAGGCTTAAGTTCTGCAAATTGCAGTGGCTGGAGACTAGGCACCTGCGCGGTGATCTGATTGAGGTATATAAGGCCTTGAATGGGTTGAGCACGCTGAATTCTGATGGGATCCTTCCACTTGTTCAGATTACGAATCTAAGGGGGCATAAATTCAAATTAAGAAAAGACAGATGTAGAATAGATGTGCGGAAATTTTCCTTTAGCCAGCGGGTGGTTAATTGCTGGAACAAACTTCCATCTGTCGTTGTGGAAGTTGATAGTTTGAATAAATTTAAGGAGGAACTGGACAGGCATTTGGAGGGAATGGTGTGATTTTTTTTTTTTTTTTTTTGGCTGATGCTGCATAAGCTCATACATTTGCTTTCTTGCATCACATGCCACTACTACTACTACTACTACTACTACTAATACATGAATAAGACCAAACGTGGCACAAGAAGCCACTGACCGTAAGAAGAAGTCAGCATAAGATGAACACAAATAGCTGTATGGTCACAAGTACTGTAACTACATAAATTGTCCAATGAAATTATCCTGTTTACAAAGGAACATGATGATCATTAACTACAAGGTCAATTACACAGTTTATTTTAGCATCTTCAACTGTTACACAGAATTCATGTCAGTAGTCTGTAAGCCTTCTACTGTTCTTTCCTCAAGTTCGAGCAGCACTGACCTTCCTGGAATAAAGGAGGATACTAATAACTTGGCAACTGTCAAACTCAACTCACAGTAAACCACTTTATCATTGAATGCCCATTATACTTGAAGAACGACAAACAGCTTTCTCTTCACATCTATATTCCTTTAATAAACTTACCTTACAGCAGATTCTCGGAGACCGACAAGATATTAATGATGTTTTTACCTTCCTCAAAATGATAAACAAATATCATCTGATCTGAATCCTTTTATTTAATATAGCAAAATCATGTACCAAATAAGATTGTAATAGGTGCATTATGGTCTTAGTAGCCCTTGCACCAATAAATCCAACAAACAACAACAACTAATAATCTGGCTTTATATTTAGCTCATGAGGCAATAGAACCATTAAGTGTTAATAGAGGTAGGAGCATAGATGAGCAAAAGTTGCAGCCAATAGCTTTGGCAAGAAACCGGATTGCTCGACTACGTTTGGACAAAAAACAAGTTTACTACTCTTAGATTGTTCAAAATCTAGTTTGGCCTGATTACTGCTTTACGATTGTTGTGAGCTTTAGTGCAGGCAGAAAATGAATCTGGAGATTTGAAGGTGAGCCAATTGCGATATTCAACATCCTTATCTTGAACAGCCTTAGCGCATATAATGAAGAATTGAGGTTTAGATGAAGAACGAGTTTATAAGGTAGAGTGTGGAATGTAGGATTCCATCTCTACAAGAATAATTTGAGTGACACGATCCGAGCAAACATTGATATAAAAAGATTTAAAACAGTTAAGGCCTGACGTAGCCCAGTGGTCAGGAGCGCGAGTGCATAGCACGCGTTTCTTGAGTGGACCGGGGTTCAGTCCCGTGACTACTAAATACGATAAATATTTGTATTGATGATTTATTGTAAACTCTACTGACTTGGTTGTCGTGCCGGAGTATAAACAGAAAATTATTTGGCCTGACGTAGCCCAGTGGTCAGGAGCGAGAGTGCATCGCACGCGTTCCTTGAGTGGACCGGGGTTCAAGCCCGTGACTACTAAATACGATAAATATTTGTATTGACGATTTATTGTAAACTCTACTGACTTGGTTGTCGTGCCGGAGTATAAACAGAAAAAATTTATTTAATCCAACCAAGGAAAAGAATAATAGAAATCTTGCAGATCATCCCATTTCCCATTCTTGTAATGCCCAAGAACACGGGCCTGAAACGGCCATTAGAATGAAATGTTTCATTGGAGAAGAGACCAACACCAAGTTGTGATCTGGGGTGATTTGAAGATCAGTCACTTCGACAGTTCTTTGAAGGGTTATTCCTCAGAAAAATATCACGAGTAAGCTCAAGAGCAAAGATTTTAAGAATAAGTGGAGAAATACCATCAGGACCTGAGACTTTCTTGATATCAAGGTTGTTCAAAATTCTTCTCACATCCTTTTGACGGTAGATTATAAGAGGGCATTAAGTGGAATGGTAGGAGGTAATTTAGCATTAGCATTAGTTGAGGCATATGCAATAAAGCATAAGCTATATAGAGCATAAGCCAAAAAAAATAAATAAATAAAATCCTTTCCATTTCGCCCATCCGGTCACTCCAAATGTTTGTCTTAAATTTATTTAAGCTATGAACTTCCACAACAACAGATGGAAGTCTGTTCCAAAAATCAACTACCAGCTGGCTAAAGGCAAACTTCTGCATATCTATTCTGTAATTGCCTTTCCTCAGTTTGAATCTATGCCCCCCCCTCAGATTCTTAATCACAGCAAGTGGAAGTATGCCATCAGCATTGAGCCTGCTCAAACCATTGAAGACTTTATACACCTCGATCAGATCACCTCGCAGGTGCCTAGTCTCCAGATGCTGCAACTTACAGAATTTAAGTCTCTCCTGGTAAGAGAACCCATTTGTTCCTCTCACCAATCTTGTTTCCCTTCTCTGTACTCGTTCTAGTAACTCTACATCCTTCCTAAAACGAGGCCTCCAGACCTGTATGCAGTACTCAAGGTGTGACCTCGAGTACTGCATACCTCCTCTACAATCACCTCCTTGTCTTTGCTAGCAAAATTCCTATATATCATTGGCAAAACTCCATGTCCTGCTCTGGCAGCCAGTTTGCACTGCTCAGAGAACTTCATATCCGACTGCACAATTACCCCAAAGTCTTTTTCATTCTCCACCTTCCTGAGTGTAGTACCAGAGAGTCGGTACGTTTCTCTTGGGTTACTGCTGCCCATATGCAATACTTTGCATTTGTCAATATTAAACTTCAGTTGCCACTTCTCAGCCCATCTACCTAACTTTTCTAGATCCTGTTGCAGTAGAATTCGGTCTTTTGCTATCATTAGTAACCCTGCCAAATTTTGCGTCATCTGAAAACTTGCACATTAAGCCTGATATACCTTCATCGATATCATTAATAAATACACAAAACAACAACGGGCCCAGCACCGAACTCTGGCGGACTCCACTAATAACGTTAGTCCAAGTAGAGCAGTGACCATTTATTACCACTCTCTGCCGTCTCCCACTCAACCATCCCTTTATCCATTGCAGCAACTTGTCCTTAATGCCATACTGCTCCAATTTGTACAGCAGTCTTCCATGTGCAACTTCAAACCTCAGTATCAACAAAACTGGAACAGGCGCAATATAGCCGAAGCAGCTTTTGCGTCACAAAACAACATCCATGTGCAACAGTATCAAATGCTTTCCTGAAATCCAAGTATATGATATCAAAATTATATTTTTGCATCCAGTTCCTTTGTGACCACATCGAAGTATCCAATCAAATTGGTCAGACAAGAGTTCCCCTAACAAACCCATGCTATGTCTGAACTATCACTTCAGTCTTGTCTAGGTGATCCTGCATCACTTCTTTAACCTGTGACTCCATTAGATTCCCCGGAACAAGCTAAACCAACAGGTCTATAATTATTTGCGTCACTCTTTGTGAATTAGAGATACATTTGCACATCTTCAGTACATGGGGACCTCCCTGACTCTTAAGGATGCTCTCATAATAATGGCTAAGGGTTTGTTTACTTCCCTCGCTGCCTCCTTCAATATAACTAGTTAGATTCCATCTACCCCAGGTGCCTTTTTTATGTTTAACTTCAAAAATTTCTTCTCCACTTTGTTCTCCGCAATTAAAATATCATTTACCTCCCTGTTAGAGTTTAATAAACTTCTGTCCTCCCCTTCCTTACAGAATTCCTCATGTGTGAATGTAGATGCAAAATACACATTTAGTTTATCAGCTACTTGAGCAGGATCATCAACAGTCGAACCATTAACATCAAGTGGACCAATCTGATTCATCTCCTTCCTTCTAGAGTTTACATAACTAATGAAGTCTTTGTTGTTTTCTTTGCATCCTTTGCCAAGGATTTCTCATAATCAGCCTTCGCTTCCATAACCTCCTTTGTGACTTGATTACAGACTAGCTTATCATAGGCTTTTGTGTCACCTGCTAATTTATATGAATCCCTCGCATTTTTCTTCTCTGCTACGAGCTTCATTAGTTCATCTGACATCCATTTAGGCCTAAATTACCAAGATGTTGGCAGCGTGGTTAAGATTTTATGGTATTCTGGTAAATGAGTAATCTGTGCGAAGTCATTAGTCATTGCAAAAGCCTCAGCATCTCGACTAGCTGGTTCCAAGTCACTAGAAAACGGAAGCCGGCTACAATAGTGAACACTAAAATAGCCAAGAAAAATTACTTCACTGTTAGGAAAGTTGGACTGGAGAAAGTAGAGTTTCAAAGAAAGGACGTCAAAGAATTCCAAGTGATTAGTGGAGTTGGGAACGATAGAGGCAGCAGATGAATTTAATAGAATGGGGTAGAGAGATTTTAATCCAGAGAACTTCGAAATGAGGAGATTCCAAATAACTAGGTCTCTGGCAAGAACTGAGTTATTTTGTCATATCCTTAGTTATATCTTTCACGAGAAAAAGCAAAAAGCAGCTGGACCTCTTGTTTCTTGACATGAGATCTCCATTCAGCAGATATCAATTCTGGCCCTCATGGACAACATTGGTGTAATCACCCTCCTTCTGACACTGTGTGGAAAAGACGAGTTCGAATCCCATAAATGATTTTTCTCCCTAAAACTTGGGTTTTTGTTAAAAACACAGAAAATCGATAATAGAAGGCACGCAATTTATAAACATATTATTCACAGAGCAATATCGGCTAAGTTGCTAATGTGCGTAAAGCCGTACAACAATCAACCAACTATCTCTTTTCCAGCAATTTTTTTCATTCTACAAGAGTATTTCAAAATCCATTTTACTGCTCAAAAAATCAAAGCGGTACTCCAGCTGCGGTACACTTTTCTTTGATACCCCGACATGGAAAGCCTCATAGGCGCAATGCACAAGGGGCGTCACGCAAGGTGGCATTTTGTCTGTGGTTCTTCGCAGTCGCCCAAGTACTCTTCTGTAGCGTTCCAAGCTCGTTCTTCACGACCTGCAACCATGGGACAACCGAAGATCCTAAAGCTCACCTAACAAATACTATCAATGAATCTTCCATTGCAGATTCTTTTGAATATGAAATCGTTAAAGGGTCAATACAGATTGATCGCACGGTACCTGTTCCATTTCCTAATTTCTTACATCCTAAGCAGATTTCCTTCAGTGATGCTCATGAATCATCTGAAGTCTTGACATGTCATTATCATCTTATTTGGAAAGCAAATCTACGTCCAGTCAAGTTGCTCACCCTTCTTTGGATGCAGCCCAGTTAATTAGTCCTCTTTCTGATAATGTTAAGTTCTCCACCACGCCTTCAAATATATTTCTAGATTCTACTTGCTCTTCTGGAGTATGCGTGCCGAATAATGTGAATGGCCCTGTGGAAGCATCTCAGCCGTCGCTTCGGCAGGTCAGTTTTTGTCCTCAGCTCCTACGGACAGTCTTCGACCTATCAATTTTAATTAGTGTCTATCTTCTGAACCAATAAGAGCTCTAGATTTCAAGCTATTCCTCGCCAGGCTCAGTCTTTCGTCAACCCGGCTTGCTCTTTCCACAGATCCTTCAGATGTTGAGGATTTTCTCAACATTGAATTAGGTCTTCACACCTCTGTGAGAAAGTTATCCACCTATCCAGGCTATGCTTCGTTTCTAATCTTAAGTAATCCATCTGAACAAGCACGTATTTTAGATACGGATATTTGGCCAATTGACGCCATTACGAGTATTAAGCTGTACAGGTTGTCTTTTCGCACTGTTGCCCATCTTGCCAGACCTACTCATCCTAGCTAGCAATTATCTTCTCGATTTTTATCAAGATCGTCATCGTTATTCTTTTATATTAACTGTAGAAGTGTTGTAAATATCACTGCTTTTTCTTCCTTCTGCAACAAAACATTTGCCTTAGTCGCCCTCAATGAAACCTGGTTTACATCCACATATACTTCGCAATGAAATTTAAACTCTTTCTTGTTATGTCTATCGTTCGGATCGAGACTCGAAGGGTGGTGGTTTTGCTATCTTTATCCCTCACTTTAGTCAAAATGCTGCAGGTCACTAAAAATTCTTCCATCGAAGGTATCTCGTTATTCTTCTTCAGATTATGCTTTATTACCTTGCTTTCCCAGTTTATTTAGCCACCATTAAATAATTAGAGAATATTATAGATGCAGAAATCTTTTTGAAGCCTCCAAAAGAAATGCCACTCATTCTGGGTGATTTTAATATCTCAACTGCCTTTGACCCGAATCACTCACGAAATTCACTGACTAAGCAATTCTGCCGCATTTGGCTTAATAATGCCCTAACTCAATCTATACTTTTCCAACCCGAACTCCTACCTTGATTTAGTTTTAACCCACGAATAAACCCTCTTCCCAATTTCTAAGGATGGCTATTTCATCCAATCAGATCACTCCCCTATTTTCATTGATTTCTTTTCTTCTATTTCTGAACCTTCCTCTGACAGATTAGCTTTGGGCACGCTGACGGGACTTCGTTAAATCGGTTTCTGAGGAATGTTCAGTGGATTCCCAACCAAAACTTTGAATCGATTGATCATTACATTGATTACACTGGTTGGTATCAATTTCTTCCCTGAAATAATTTCGACAGATTCTCATAGAAAATATTTTCAAAACTGAGTTATGTGTTTAAAAAGTTCTCATCACCCTCAGTTTTAAAATATCGTAGGTTAATAACCAAAAGCGCTCGTGGGTAACAGGGTTGGTAGAATCGCCGTCCTCCCCACACCGGATGAAAAAGACTCTTTTTCACAAGTTAGTCGGTCTCAGGCGAAGGTAGCATGGTTTTCTCCCTGAAACTCGGGATTTTCGCCCAGCAAACAGAAAATTGGCTCAGAACACACGCAATTTACAGATATTACAGATCCAGACATTTAAACTCTTGATACTGTAAAGCCGCGTCTAATCACTCAGGCAGAATTGAACGATTTCGTCAGAGATTTGGACTTCTCCAAAACCAAGGCTCAATTACTATGATCGCGGCTTCAGCAGTGGAATAAATAAAAGATTTCATCAGATTACCCGAGAGAACAGCCTCATCCACCCATCTGTATTATGTCTCGAAAATTGAGCATGTTCTCTATACGTGTGTCAGTTTTCTAGACGAAATAACCAGGGGTTCCAGGAGGGAAAACCTTACCATTCTCACCTGAGACCAACTAATTTAGCCATGGTGTGTAAAAGGCCCATTAAAAGTTTCTGGCGTTATTGAAAGATTCGAACCCAGACTTTTTTTAACACAGTGTGTGAAGGACGATGATTATAACCATTGCGCTATATAAGAGAGACAATATGAGTTCTTCCTCTTATAATGCTAATAGCATCCTCTCCCCAAAAATGGTGTTCCTCTAGTAGCCACTGCTTTCGTTGTCCCTCAGAAGCAGCATGCTACTATTGAATCCTTAGTGTGGGAGAAAGATTGGAAACATCCATAATCGATAAGTGTATTGGGGAGCAATACTGTCGATTGCAGTATAATCTGTTGCTGGGCCAAACGTTTACAGAGGATGGACCTGCTGATTTACAGACGTTGTCCATTGGCCCACAATCAATTGTGCTGCGACTGACTATAGGAAGACAATATCATTGACATAAGAGAAATAGAAAGGATGTTGTTCATTTTCTGACGGATCTCGATGACTCCACTCAGCACCGTGGGACAAGAGTTTTCGAAACGGCGATTGTTTTCCTTGACCTCAAGTGATAACCTACTCTTTTCTCCTTCTCTTTTTCCTTGATCTGCTTGGTTGTCCAACCAGTTCTCTTCTCTCACGCTACTCGAATGGCATACTTTTAAATGATATATCTGCATGTTTTGTTTATATTCTTGGTGAAGCCTTTGGTTATTTATCACGTTTTTTCCAACTTTTCTTACTCCGCTATCTCTTCTTCGCTGGTTATTTTCCTCCGTTTTCTCAGCAGATCGATACTTTATTTCACATAACGAAGTTAACGCCGAAGAGAGATTGCGATTGTTTTATCGGTCCCCACCCACCAGACTGACAGCCTGTCACTACCTGCCACCGTAACATAGTTAATGCTAACACCTTGTCTTCCGTCAATATTGACCTCTCAGCACTGACGGCAATGTTTCCGCACTATGCTGCTGCCGCTGCCAACGCTGCTCGTGCTTTTAAATGATGTATTCTCTGTCTTCGCAAAGTTTTTCAGAGACAGACAATAAATGACTCGCTGGGAACATTTATTTTATGCTGGATAAAGAATAAAAAAAATTACTCGCGTATGTACGTCTAGCTGCACGTTCTTCAAGTGAATCATAATCATCCGTGCTTGAAGGTCCCTTCGTGGGATCTTGCTCCGAAAATTAAACATTATGTTGTTGCTCTTTGCTTCTTATCAAAGCTGAAACACACCGCGGGACTAGTAGTTGCCTGTCACCTTCACAAAAATCCTAGAGTTCTTTTCGTGGTAAGACGATAAGGTTTAACTCAATTGACATTTGATGAGAGGCGAAATATTTGAAGTTGGAATTGCTGGACAGTGTGATAGTCATTCAAAGAAAGCCGCACCTATAATTACTTTTTTCCCCCACATTTTTAGCAGGTTTAGCAAGGTGGACAATGCCATCGACTACCTTGCGCGATTTTACACTCTCACAACCTTCAATGATAACATTAGTAACAACTTTAGGATGGCCATAGTGTTTTTCATTGGTGATCGATGGTTAGACAGCATCCAACATCTGTTGAAGTGGATTTCTAGAGTTTGTGGATAAAGCGATGGGGAAAGGGAAATGTTTTGGCGATTATTTCGAAAAATTAATGTTGTGTTCAAGTCAGTTACTTCTTTTCTCTTTTTTTCTCCTCTTGCTCTGTGACTTACTGTCTCGGCCCTCGTAATATAAGGTTTATACTTCATTTCTTACATTGATATATAGTATGCGTAGTTTCCTTGAAAATCTCGGTGTTGTTTGCGAGGATCAGTGGTAATGGCTTTCATTAAGATGTCAAGGACATGGAAAGGAGGTATCAGGTGAGTAAGAACGTCAGTACAATAGTTCATTAATGATGAATGTGAGAGCGGTTTCAGAAAGAAAGCAAACCGGAATTTCCAGAACAGAAAAGAAAGAAAAAGTACACTAAATTTGAGAAATTTAGCCTACACTAAATTTCGCAACATTTGTATGAAGGTTATTAATAAATCCACACTCGATTTTGAAAAAGCTAAGCTCAGGAAACTTTGCTTCTTGTCCAAATAGTAGACAAGTCTTCTGATATCTTGCTCAAGGTATTGGCTGCAACTTTTGTCTATTAGTACTTCCACCTCTGTTAAACTTTGATGGTTCACCTGCATCCTGGTGAAAGAGAAATATCAACTATGCTTTTATCCTATCTTCCATTTGGATGGCCAGTTTTATATTTCACCACACATTTCGCGTTATCTCTAGATAGTTCCTATTTTCCAACTTTCTCAACTAATGTTGAATTTCAGAGGTCCAATTAATTCATTCAATTTATTTTTGCCTTCTGTGTATCAATGATCTTCCATTGACTGAAACATTCCATCAGACAGATCATGCTGTGCAAAACAGCAGCAACTTCTCGAACATCCGGCACTAGTTCCTTAAATACTAATCTCCAGGTAATTTTCCAATGAGGAGAAAGAGAACTTAGTTTCTCCAAACATTCTAAACCTCAGTGCTGTTTCTTGATTCGTTTTGTAATTCGTGTTAAATTTCTAGAGAAGTATCCATCCTCTTCCATGAAAACTGTTTATCTCTTGCTGATTTGCTTATAGATTCATTTACCATAGTTCACTGTGTTCTTTTCTCTTATCTCTTCTCAGTTTCGATTACATCACGCGTCTGCATATTTTCCCCCACATAGGGGATAGTCGCGTTACTGAGTTTTTCATCAGTTGCGATACTTCACTTTTTTTGTATATTTGTTTTATTCTTTGCTACTTCTGTGGCCTACAGACGTTTCATTCACCTCATTTACTTGACCTCTCGCCTTTGTCACCTTTAACCTTAATGATTACAGCTGTCCGATTCTGCACGCGCCCTCAGTGACCCGAACTACACGCTCACTACACGTGATTACGGGGGTAAGTGAGATGCCGGGACCTCAGTATGTGATTAGCTTCTCAAAAGGAGAGCTGGAGATAAAGAGAGACGGCTATCCAAGGACGTGTGTGCGGTCCAGTACGGGTGTGTCCACAGTTATTAAGTTTCAGAGAATAAACACTCCTCAGGCAGGGTACGGGGGAGCAGAGTCAGTAGATAATTTTGCTGAGGTTTTGTCTATACGAAATGTAGATTGGTGGATGGAAATTGTAATCAAATTGCCAATTCAGACAACCATTACATCAGCATTCTCTGGAAGTGTAGTTCACTCTGTGAAAATTTTATTTTATGACCGTTTCGTGTAACGTTTATTGCAGAATTATTCAGCTAATGCCAGTTATATACCTGAACGAATGTTAAAGGAATATTTCGCGTGTCCATTTCTATAATGTAGAACAGGGGTAGCTGCTTTATTTTCTCCCTATGTTTTGCAGAACTTTTTTTAGGCGTTCAGGAATTCGAAATAAATTCCTGTCTTTTTTCCCTGTCCGTTTTTCTGTTTTGTCAGTGATTTTATTTTTACCATTATGACAGTGGTCTTTGATACCTAGAAGAACACAGAGTGAATTTTTTTTGCAACATATGTCTTTTCAATTCTTCTTCGATAAAATATAAGTTGAGTTAAAGCAGGACAACACGGTCTCAGGCAAGGGTAGCATAGTTTTCTTCCCGGAAACTCGGGTTTTTCCTCCAGTAAACAGAAAATCAACCACAGAACACAGACAATATACTCCTAAACCCTACTATAACCACTATGGGACAGCAGCTGATGTCGCGGTTGCAATATTTGTATCGTCCTGTTGATGCTAGAATTGCACGCTTGATTTCGTCTTTCTTTGATACCAATTGTTTATTCTTAATTTCCTGCTCATTTCCGAGTTTAGTTGGCCTCAGGTCACATTCGTGAGTGAGTTTCTTCCATTAAAAGGAAAAACCATCCATTGTGCTTACTCAGTTTTCCCACTAGACCAGTCACTACTTCAGTGACTGGTCTCGTGTGAAAATGCACTGCTCTCAAGTGCGTTTTCCCTTTGTCTTATCTGTGGTTGGTATTAGGAAGGACGTCCAATCTTGACATCCAGTTCAGTCATCATTTGCAAGAACTTAATAATATGTTTGCTCTCCAAAAAGAACTCTCTATATAATTAACAACCGGTCCTCTAACTGGAACTAACTGGTTATTACGCACTGATAATAAGGTGGATAATACATAGAAGCTTGTCACAATTGCCACGCTTATAGAAGCAATCACAGCTAATATTGATCTCCTCAGTTCCAATCTATACACGTAATCCAATCCATAGGGATGCGTTTTAATGAAAGAATCCCTATGGATTGGATCCCTATGTGTCAGTCTTCAGTGAAAAGTCCCATTGATAAAAATTCATGGGATTTTTATCCAGATTATTCTGATTAGTCACTTACAGTGAAAATTTATTCTGTAAGTGACCTATCAGAATTTTCCTTTACGTCTACATCAAAGCAAATGTTCGAAATGGCCTCCTTCGCAGCAATACACGCCTCAATGCGTTTTCTCAGGCTGCCAGTCAAAATTCCTCGAGCGTTTCCAATTGTTCGACAACTACCCGTAGTCCGTCCTTGATGAACGTCCTTGTGCATTACGAAGTGGAATGGCGTAAACAATAGCCTTGGTGTGTCCCCATGAGAAGAAATCCAGTGAATTTAAATCGAAAACGCGTCCAGGCCATGCAGTTGGTCCACCTCTATGACTCCAATGGTCAGGATACTTCCGAAAATATTCTCGAATAGAGAGATTAAAATGTGCGGTGTTTCATTATGCATGAACCTCATTTGACTGCATTTTTCCAATGGAATTCTTTCCAGCAATGCAGGTAGTTCCTCATATAATAAATGCCTGTGATTCTGGCCATTGAGCGTAGTTTTCAGATTAGACATACTGATGACTACCTGATTGGTAGTCGCAGTGATACCAGTCCAAATGTTCCAATGTAACTGATGCTTACCGAGACTGAGTGATAAGGATGTTTCGTGCCCGTTGGTGATTTGTTATGAAAATTCATAATGGCATCTTTTGAATTGGGATTCATCCTTACAAATCTCTATTCCGGATTATCCTGACTTTTAACCTCTTTGGGCATACGCACATCACAAATATTGCTTCTTCTGCATTAGAAAATGTATATTCAAAACTGCATTCAAAAGAGAGCAGTCAGGTTAATTAATGATCCATCTCTAACAAAGTCTCTCCACCCTCTTTCTCTTTCTGTTTCAAAACAGACGTTCTGTTTCTGTACATGCCTTTTCTACAGATATTTCCATAGGCACTGTTATGAATCGGCATCTGTAATTCCCTCGCTGTCTTCAAAACTGGTTCGAATACGTGCAGCAACTAATTAGCATCCATTCACTGTCTATCTGCAAACTAACAGAACCATATTTTTCCTCTTTCTCATTTATTTTTTATAGTTCCGTTCTATGGAACAACTTTCCTTCACACGTATTTCTTGGACATTACAATCTACTGAAATTCAACTCTAATGTGTTCAATTATCTTCTGTCTTCTCAGCCTTCAATCCATGCAGGAACTAAGTACAGTAGGTTCTAATACCTTTCATGTTTGGGGTTTCCATGAGCAAAGAAAGAATGTTGTTCAATTTCGAAAACAAAAAAAGAAACGCCAAGTGGGACAAAGCACAATAAGCAGTTAAATCCTACAATATGGGATTTAAGTGCTTTTCTCGGTGCCAGAAAACTGTGTTAGGTATTCAGTAAGGATTGTCTTTGTGAGTGAGTAAAGCTATAAACGAAACAAAATACTAATTTTTATTTCATGACACGGAATACAATTAAAGAGACTTCTAAAGCTGAAATAACAAATGTGGCCAGCGAACATCTGGAAGAGTAATAGCTTTGGGATAAATGATAACACACACACTAAAAGGAAACTTGAGAACTTGCCTTATCGAGCACATTGGGTCTGGCAGTATAATTGGGGTACAATTCGAAGTAAAACGTATTTATAGTTCCGAGTAAAACTGATTTATAAGTTCAAGTGAAATACGTTTCCTTGATGCCCATAAATAGCTGAAAAATGTACTGACCCTGCAGGCTACAATATCAATATACAGAATTTAAATGGTAATGGAAAGGAATGTGTACTAATATTACGAGTTTTTAAATCTGATATTAGATTTCTTTCTACTTTTCATATTTCCCACATTGGAGGGTGATAAATTCGGCAAACTAACCACATACTCTCAAAATCTGAAACCTCATATTGTGGTTCGTTTTATTTATTTTTATTTATGATTAAAGTTTGCTTTTTTAAATAAAGGAATCCCTCGCTAACCGCAGGGAATGGAGGATTACATTCTTGGAAGGAACATACCGCAAATTTGGCAAAACCTCAAACCTCCAATATAATTCTCTCTCTGGGACTGCACACCACCTTCCTATCAACAGGACATGGTCCCACCAACCAAACACTAACATCTCTGAGAATTACTGCAGATCCCTACTGCCACTGCAGCCAGATCAAGAGTGGTTTCGAAATCGAAAATTTTAGAATAATGATATTGTATATTCAGACGTTTAACCTTTGTAAAACGATTGATGTATTTTTTACGTGCATATCTGTTAGCCCCTTTAATAGTCAACTTTGACGCAGTGATATGAGAGAAAATTTACAAAATATTAAGAAAATAAATACAAGACGAATCTTAAATTGTATTCACTGAATAGATTATCGTTATCCAGGCAACAAACTTCTTGAAAAGGTCCCAAGATGGATAAGGCAGCTCGTCTGGTGAGACTGGCAAAAGGGCGTCTATATGAGAAGAGATTTTGAATATGTAGACTGCAGAGTTTGGTTATAAATACCTTTGAGGGGATTTCGTTGGGCTTTATAAGACTCTAAGGGATATAATGAAATGAACGAAGGTGAAAAATTCACAGTACGTTAAATGAGATTACACCCAAGGGTAAAATTCAAGTAAGGAGGAAGCGAAAGGGAGAGTGCTAATTCCATAATTCTCTTAAGACTCTGATTGCATGGTTTGTTGCAGCTATTCTATGGCCGCCCAGTTAGAATCTTCAACTTTGAAAATATATGGTTCTTTAACGAGTACTGTGCATTGTTAAAGAGATAATTCCGATTAGTCTCATTAATTTCAATTAATGGTAAAATGATAACAGATACGCTGCTGACATTACGAGAAAAATGACATACTGATCAACAATGAAGACCTGGATGGAATGTCAGTTGTTGATTAATAAGGAAATAGACTCTTCGGCTGCAGTCGAAGACTTATTGTGAAAATGCATGTCATTGATGAGACTATCAAGGAGCCCAGGTGGAAATTATGTTCATTGGTTCACTGGAGCATTTTGTAAGTAGTAGGAGATGTGGCAATACACCTCCTAAGAGCATCCAGTCCATGCTTTATAGAACTGAATTCGAGAGATCATGTTGATATTCTATGCGGATAATGGTATTCATTTCCAGATAGTAATCAACTTCTCTCGAGACATGGTTCGCCATTACTGTTCTTCAAGATGAAATTGTTTCCTGTGACACTTATATAAGGTTTCACGTAGGGGTCTAGAACATCATTTAGTCATTGTTCTTCCTGAATATAGGTGGGTAAGCCTACCAAATGAAGATGCCTACCCAAAACCAGTACAACAAAGCACAAGCGTTCCTATGATGTTCCTGAGGTCCGAAAGAAATGGAGATGATTTTGTGCCAACTGTTGAAGCTATCTATTCAAGCTTATTTCTCTCCATCAGGTCTTTTCATACCAGTCCGTGACTCTTAGGACTTTTTATAAAGTCTCTAGAAATGATACGATGAATATTAATTCATGTGAGTACGTCTGCTTGAGACTCAACTCACTTACCCTGCAACAGATTTTAGATAACTCTGCAAATCTCGTTGAACTGTCTAATTTTATTCGGCAAATCCACTTTGACAAACGAATCTAAATATATATATATATATACAAAGTATATACATTAAAAAAACCTGTAAAGACACATTTTGCCTTTGATGCCCTTGTGTCTTAAAACCCTTAAACAACAACAACTTAACTCAACTCACTAGCATTCTATTGATTCTCCAATGCAATCAATTAGGCAGATGGTTCCATTCAGACATCCTTAACACATTGGCAACCTTGACTCAGTGGTTATTTTACCGAATGAGGAATCAGCTCAATTTTGGAAACCAGAACTAAAACAACAAACAAAAGCCAGGTGACATGCAAATGACTGCTTCTTACTCTCTTTCTTTTCTAATCCTTTGATATAAAGTAGCGTTCAGATACAATCAAGTCTATCACGAAGATTCCAGCAATGTTATTAAATACCAATCACTTTACTTGTTTTTCTTTTTAACGCTGAATTCATCAGTATTGGTACTATAACACGGATGATGTAGTTAATGCGAGTGCCGATTCACAGCGGACGCATTTGAAATGCCACCCTCTCAGCACGACTAATTAGCATCATTGACGTAATATTTAATAATTCATCAAACTGTTATAAATTGTTATTTGCCTAACCACTCCAGGTGTCATTCCACCCTAAAACTGGTTTCTAACGTTTAGCCAGGAGGGAACGCATTAATATGCAGAATACGTGTTATTGCTCTATGAGTTATGCAAGACCACGTACAGTACTTACAACTGTAAAAGGTAGAGGACAAAAGGAGAGAGAGATGAGTTGCTTTATTCTACAAGAGAGGGTTTTAGATGAACACTAATTTAACGGTTCCTCCATCCCGATGGGATTCGAACCTATACATTTTGTACACGTTGAAAGGAAGATGATGGTAACCACTCTGCACTCGCGAGGATAGATTGAACACTTATTTATTGCACTGCGTTCACACGATTGAAGAGAAATTACAGTTTGCCTGCTTTGCGGAATGAACATCTCGAGTTTCAAGCAGATTACGGAAGGCGAACTCTGAATGTTTGAGGTCGTGTTACCGCTCCTATAGATATCTCTATGACACCATCACAATGTGGTGTCATAGAGATATCTACAGCATAAAAAGGTTTGGATCAAGGCATATCGTCTACAGAAGGCTTCATGGGGGCGGTCTTCAGCACGACTACGGCCAGTCTGCATTCCCTTGACCTCAATACGTAAAAAGCCCGTTTCACCATTTCAGCAGATGATGAAATCATCCCAATTGGATCCAGGAATAAGTCGAATTGGGTTTAATCTGCAAGGTACGAGTAATCAAGCTTCACCTCATCCTATCGCGGAAAAGATATGTTTTCATTTACTAATGAGCTCTGGAGTCACGTTGGCAGTACAGATCTCCATCTGTTCTTGTATGGAATTCTCAAGAGTGTAAAGTATTGTGATGTGATCCTTAATCTTTGGCCCTCGCGAATTTTCTGGATTAGTTCGTTCAGACTTTCTTTCAAATAACTTTGGCCCAACCATAGCCGAGTAGCACGATACGATAAAAGCATATTTTTAGATTCGTTGCACGCTACAATCCATGTGATGAAACAAAATAGCGCAATATTGTTGTAGTAACTGTCTTGAAAACTTTTTCTTGCATGGCCATCTTGGAATATAAACGTAAAAATTATTTATATATTTAAACTACATATGGACATCAAATCCCATACAAAAATTTACGCAACTGCATTTAAAAAAACATGATTGTTTTTAACAGGACGATTAATCCCTGATTTCCCTTTCGTTGTAATAGACTTGTGCAAAAATATTGTTTAATTTCGTGTTGTGCAATAAGGAGCATTTATTTACAAATGGTCTTCGCGATTTAAAAAAAAGAGAAACAAATACGGAAAAAAACTACAAAGGTATTTTATAATTAACGCTTTATTCTGGCTTTCGACACTGAATTTTCATCCACTTGATGAATTAATTCTACTTAATGGAAAACTGGACCAGATTTCGTGATTCATATTTAGAAAAAAAAATATTTGAAATAATAATTTACAGCAATTCTCTGAACTGGCCAAAATATTTTGCAATATTTTTGATATTGTACCCATTATTTTCGCCACTGTCTTTATCGGCGCTCGCATTCCGATCCTTGAGAACCTGGTCGACGAAGACACGCAATTTGTAGTCCAGAAACGCACATTTAAGTATATTTATTCCACAGCTTATCTGTGCTTGGCGTCGGGAAGGCGATCTTGCCGTAATGCTCAGGTTCCACCCAACAGGGCAGTGCAGGAATCGCTTCCGGAAAGAAAGAACTGTAATGGAAATGCATATCACTGAATTGATTTAAGTCTTATCATTTATAGTAGCGATATCTAGGGTCACAAGAATGCAAAGGCATATTTATTGCCAGATCAATCAATTAAAAAAAAAAAAAAAAAACAGAGAGGAGGAAGAAACAAACAAATTCTGTCTTCGTTTGAGGCGTTCCCTTAGTTTATTCATCGACGCTCCCTGACGATGTACAATAATAAAACTTAGAAAGATTTCTAATTCAAATTCTTGAAGACCTAAGAGTTAACACCTTAATAATATTCTATCAATAATATATATTACTAATGTAATCTGAAATAGTTTATCGAGTCTCTGAAGTATAAATTATACTTGTTATCTTCAGATTCGTCCTGCTATGTCTGCAGTTAAACAAATCAAGATTTTGTTTTTTGGAACCACGGGATTGTTTGCTGCATTGTGTGTGGCAGTTTGCAACTGAATTCTGGAAGGCCATTCTCTTCCTCTGGCGCTCTCATCCTGGTCTCTACTGTCCTGCTCTTTCAGAGGCCGAGAAGCAAGGAAATTTAGTGAAACCACCTTGCAAAATCAGAAGGAATGCCCAAAGACATTGACCTTCTTTAACACATGCTTCATATTTCCATAGTCTTCTTTTGTTTTATGAACTGAGTATACTCTGAATCAAGACGGCTTTCAACCTTTTGCTTGAACTGTCTATGAAAAGGCACCCCTTATCTAGATTGTGACTAATACCAATTTATTCAAAAGGACCAATCAAATCAACATACACTCTTGAAGAAGCTCTGAGCTTCTTCAAGAGTGTAAAAACATGCATAAATAACATGTATTTTTCTGTAAGCGAAGTTCTGTAGTTGAGATCCAATAAATTGTATCCTTTCAAATGCGATATCAGAAGCTGTGCGTCGATTTGGTTAGCCCAAGTGTCTCAGTAAGTTATCTAACTATTGCTGATTAGAAAACTTTAGCGCTTTACTTCAACAACCTTTTTCTGAGCTGTAATAAACCCAAATTTCCTCTTCACTAGATTCATCGTCCTATTGCTAAGTCTCTTCTTCTTCTTTGAAAGGTGGATTGGGCATCGGAAGTTCTTAATTGAATGGTACAGGGATGTACTATAACTCTTCAATCCACAGAATTCACAAATAAAAATAAAAAATCTGATTATACGAATACTACAGTTCCAAGTCGCATAAATATACAACCTTCAACTGGCTCCAAAATGTTGACAGTGGAGAAAAACCAACGATACTGTTGGATTCATCACACAAAATACGTATAAGAAAGAGTTAAATATAAAGAACCATTTTTGCAACATACTGTTTATTGCAGTACAACTCGAAAGAAGAAGCTATGACTGTCATTTTGAATAAAATAATGTTCAGAGTGAATGACCTACAGGTTACTGACTCAAGGATGATACGGTTACAAACGAAATGCTTTGCCAGCGCCTACTGACTATACAAAAATAAAACAAAAGCACAAAGCCGAAACTGAAAATTCACAGCGCACGAAGTGAGTCATGTAAATTGATAGTCCACTATCATTTTACATGACTAATCACGTATAGATTACAAATGATGACATTGAACATGTCCTACAGATGTCACAGTGCCCGTTCGCAACCGTTGAGTTCATTCACAATGCCGACAGGATAATCGTGATTCCCAGACTGTCATTTTGAATAAAATGACAATTCAGAGATCGATTGCACAAAATTATGAGAAAATTCGAAGAAACAGATTTTCTCTGCTTTTCTCCAAACAGCATAGAACTGTTTTGTAGTATTTGTGGTTCTCTGTTTGATCACGCAGGACAAATTCATTATCAACAGTGCCCTGTGAATCAAAAGCATGATAGGCACGATCGAGATTGTCTTGCTTTTTTGGAATTTGGAGATAAGTGAGTTTTCGATTAAGAGGACTGGACAGTAGCCTCCTTTCTTTTAGAGTAATAGTCATACACCCACGATTTGTCATCACTAATGAAAGGAGAAACAAAATGGGGTGGCAGTACGTTGACGAAGATTCTGACATGCGAGACTCGATGCTTTCTCTGATCATCAGTGAAGACGCTAGGGACAAAGTTGGCTGAAAGGCGTGGCATACAAATCTTGTGTTAAAATTGATCGATATCTCATAAGAAATACCAGTATCACTTCGGGGATGGTTGACGTCTATCACTCCTGATCAAACCACTAACTCAAGCGATTGAATCACTGTTTTTTGAAGTTGAAAGGCGGCTAGAACCTCATCATCTTCGACAGACAAGTAACCCTCTTTAAACTTTGCAAATCATTAAAAAGTCTCCAAAGAACACATTGCATGTCGCGGGTTTCTGTTTCAAGTTACCTTGGTGGAATTCAGAGTGCACAACAGCAAAAAAGGCACAAAACAAAGCCTGGGGGATATTCCGTCGATATCCCACGACCGATAATCTAATATCATTTAAACGTGCACGTGCAAAAGCACGTTATATCCAACGTCAGAGCCAAAGGAAATCTTGGATCCGTTTTACATCATCCATAACCCAGACTGCCAACTCAAAAGTAGTCTGGGACAAGATCCGGAAAATGAAGGGCAAATACCCACCGTGCCCTTCGGTGATTCTCGAGCACAATGGATGTCTAATTGCAGACCGAACTGCAGTTGTAAATACTCTGGGGGAAACATTTGCGAAAATATCTGCAACAACATCATTCCCTCCAGAGTTCTTGGCCTTGAAAGAAAAACGTGAGAAACATCCATTAAACTTCTCTTCAAAAGGGCTCGAACCATATAACAAGCCCTTTACACAAGAAGAGTTAAATGCAGCACTCTTTCTTACGCATGCAAGTGCTGTCGGGCCCGATGACATCCACTACGAAATGATAAAACATCTGTCACCACATTCTAAAAATCACTTATTAATTTTGTTTAACAGAATTTTTCTTGATAAACAATTTCCGGATTCCTGGAGGAAAGCAATCGTTCTTGCCTTCCCAAAACCAGGAAAGGATCCTAGATATCCAAGTAACTATCGTCCTATTGCTCTGACAAGCTGTTTGTGCAAGGGCCTGGAAAGAATGGTTAATGCCCGCCTTGTGTGGATTTGGAAACAAATGATCTGCTTTCCAGGACTCAGTGCGGTTTCCGAAGAGACAGAACCACTTTGGATCATTTAATCCGACTTGAAACATACATTCGTGACTCTTTTATTAAATCCGAGCATCTGGTAGCAGTTTTCTTTGATATTGAAAAAGCGTACGACACAGCCTGGCGATTTGGAATATTAAAAGACCTCTACAACTTTGGTCTTAGGGGTAACCTTCCTCTCTTTATCAAAAACTTCCTTTCGAATCGTCATTCTCAAGTGCGTTTAGGATCTACTCTCTCGAGAGAGAGTTCTGTCAGGAAGAGGGAGTCCCACAAGGGTCCGTTCTAAGTGTCACGCTTTTTGCAATCAAAATAAACTCTATCACGGAACAACTTCCGCCCACAATAAACAATGCCCTCTATGTTGACGACTTTACTATATTTTGTCACTCATGCAATATGAGGGTCATTGAAAGGCAACTGCAGAAAGCCATTGATCACCTTACATCTTGGTCTTTGGCTAATGGGTTCAGATTTTCATCACAGAGGACCATTTGTGTACACTTCTGTCGCAAACGTAATCTTCATCCTGAACCGGATTTAAGGCTTGGGCAAAACAACATCCCAGTCGTAGCAGAAGTCAAATTCCTTGGACTTATCTTCGACAAAAAGTTGACATTTCTTCAACATATTCGTCAGCTTAGGACAAGGTGTGTTAAAGGGCTTAACATCCTTCGTGCCCTTTCGTCAACTTCATGGGGCGCAGATCGCTCTACTCTTCTTCGTCTCTACCGAGCCCTTGTCCGTTCTAAACTCGATTATGGGTCCCAGGTATATGGATCTGCTAGAGATAGTGTACTTCGGTGGTTAGATCCAGTTCACCATCAGGCCATTCGGATAGCCACAGGAGCATTTCGCACATCTCCAGTCCAAAGCCTTTACGTCGAAGCAAATGAACCATCCCTATCTTTTCGACGTAAGCAGTTGTCTTTACATTACACCTTTAAATTGAAAACCCTGCCTGATCATCCCACATGGACATCAGTTTTTGAGCCACGTTGGGAAAATCTCTATAACACCCGTCGGACTGCCAACAGACCTTTTGGTATTCGGATGCAAGGGCTATTAAATGAACTAAACATGACGGTAAACAATGTTGCCCAGTCACCAAGGCAACTCCTTCCACCCTGGTATGCACATTTGCCAATGTGTGACTTCTCCCTCAAGATCATGGAGAAGGCTAATACACCGGCGGCCGTCTATCAGCAACTCTTCGCATCACATAGAGAGCAGTATTCTGACTTTCTGCCAGTCTATACAGATGGCTCAAAGTCAGATTCTTATGTGGGATCTGCTGTTGTATTTCCTCAGAAGACATTATCATTCAAGATCCCACAAGAAGCTAGCATTTATACTGCAGAGTTGCATGCAATTGAAATAGCCCTTGAGTTCATTATAAATAGCGATTACCAAAAGTACATGATTTACTGTGATTCATTGAGCGTATTACAGGCTCTAGTATCGATGAGGTACAACTCTCATCCGGTCCTGTCCCGGATCCGGCAGATGCTTAGTTCTGCCTTTGAATCAGAATTTGACATTCGCTTCTGCTGGATCCCAAGCCACATTGGGATCCGGGGAAATGAATTAGCTGATACCGCTGCCAAATCAGCCATTTCCCTGGATAGTCTGTCAGTCCCCTATACAGACTACAGGCAAATAATACGATGTAAATTATACTCCCAATGGCAAGACTCTTGGCACGGACAGACCGCGAATAAACTACAGCGTATTAAGCCAGTAATTATGCAATGGCAGTCCAGTCTACGCAGGGTCCGAAAAGAGGAAGTTGTTCTTGCTCGGCTCCGCATAGGTCATAGCCATCTAACACACTCCTTTTTGCTGAGGGCTGATGGCCCACCTATGTGCGAGACGTGTAACGTTATTTTAACTGTTTCTCACATTTTTATTGAATGTCCTGTCTTTAGACGATCCTTTTCTAGAACTTTTAGTAATCTGGCTGAACCATTTACACTCAGTCAGATTTTAGGTGACAGAGACAACATGTCTGACGTTTTTAATTTTTTACACTCGATCAATTTATACACAAAGATTTAATGTCATATCATATACTTTTTTATATAAACCTTAACGATAGTATCATTTTTATCTTTTTGACACGGTAGCCTGTTTTTAGACTGACTAATATTTTTGTATTAGTTTTATTTTTTGATTTGGCGCATTATGGCCATAGCTGCCAATGCGCCATTAAAAACCAAACCAAACCAAACCAAATCTGTTTCAAGTTTTCCCAATTTTAAACATTTGATGGAAATTCAGTGCTCACTGAAATCATTCATTTAAAAATGCGACGAAAACATAAAGCACTTTCTATTCAACGCTCGCTTTTTCAGATTGATTGTAGATAAACGAGTGATTCATACGTTACATGTCTAAACGAGTCACCGAAAAGGTTTCAACGCCATCACAATTTCAAGATACTGCATCAGCCCTGAACTTTTTGATCACACCTTGTATGTAGTACAAATGGCTATCACATCAAGCAATTTTATATTCACAACCTCTAGCTTCCTCATACTGAACTTTAAAGTGATTAATTAATTGTTCCGTGTCTATTTTGCGGTTGAAAAACACACAGCTAGTGCCCTTTTCGCAAGCATTTTTTGTGCCTTTCATTGCTCATTTTCTGGACATATCGATTCTGGTACATTTCGACTGTCAACTAAAGAAAGGATAGAGGAAACCATTAACAGAGCTCACTGACTAAAAAACGTTTCACGTCGTTCGTATTCAATGACAAGTTGAAATCCGAGATCTTTCAGAAAATACAAGATCGTAAATGTGAAAAAAAGAAGACTAAGAGATAATCCCTGCGGGATCCACCAATTCGAAGGATAATTCGATTGAAGATAGAAAACCGAGTTGATTTTATCTCGGTTCCCTATTGATGATATCTGTTTTGAAGAGGATGAATAAATTGATATCAGAACAGATTCTGTATAATACAGTGGAAATCCTTCTCTAGATATGTATGAAATAACATTGACCGCCCTTGTTTATAATTTATGCGCATTCCATAAGATAGGACAGCAACGTTAGTAATATTGCTGGCTTGGGGTGAAGTAATAGTTAAATAATGATATCTCCAACCTCTGTGGTTGGTGATGCCAGTTCTTAAACCTCGGTGTGCAATTTTTTTAATATCATCATCATTCTGTTTTCGTTTTCCTGATGTACCGAAACAACGTTGACCCTGTTCTTTCAACATCGTTCATTGAACGATGTTGAAAGAACAGGGAAACGCAACTATGATATTTTAGATGGTTATACATCTAAAATCCATTTTAACGAAAATATTTCCAGGTCTTGGCATACTTCCTTTATCAATAAGGCTTTGCTAATCGTGTTTGAACGAAATAATTTTGAACAGCTTGGGTTGCGAATAGAGTTGTAGAAAAGCTGGTGGCAACCTATTGCCCATCACCTTTCCTTCCCAAGAACATTTCAATACGCGATGGAATCTAATGTTGTGGTCAAATATAACTCCAAGGTCTTTGTTTGTTGAAACTTGGAACTGGACAGGCGTTAGTTTCAAGGAAAAGATTATTACTTTCGATGGTTGATATGGAGCCTAAACTGTTTTTTATATATATTTTTTTTTACTTCATATAATACTAATTAGCATTAGCAAGGGCACACGATGCAAGAAAGCAAACTTATATAGCATCAGCCAAAAAAAAAAAAAAAAACACACACACACACACACACACACCATTCTCATTTCACCCATCCACTCGCTCCAAATGTTTGTCAAGTTCTGCCTTGAATCTATTTTTTTTTTTTTTTTATGAGAACCCCAAACACGAGAGGTATTATAACCTATAGTACTTAGTACCGTGCTTGGGTTGGAGGTTGAGAAGACGAAAGAAGATATTTGTTGATATTGGACTTGAACTTCTGTAGATTGTAATTTTCAGGAAATACGTATGAAGGAAGGTTGTTCCAGAAAACGGCAGTTGAATGAATAAACGAGGAAGATGAAAAGTTGGTTCTGTGGGTTTGAAGTTTGACAGTAAATGGATGTTGGCTTGTGGCGGCACGTGTTCGGACTGTTTTGAAAGAGAGATCGAGAATTATAGAAGCTAATTCAGAAGAACAGTGCCCATGGAAGTATCTGTAGAAGAGGCATGCAGCAGAAACAGTGCGTCTATGAGACAGCGAGTGGAGAGACTCTGTTAGAGATGAATCATTAATTAACCTAACTGCCCTCTTCTGAATGGAATCAAGAAGCCTGAGAGAGGTTTTGGGGGCACCACCCCAGATGTGGGAACAATATTCCATGGCAGGGCGGATTTGCGATTTATACAGAGTGAGCAGCTGTTTGGAAGAAAAGGAGAGCGAAAGAGAAAACCAAGTTTTTTAGATGCAGAGGAAGCAATATTTGTAATGTGCTTGTGCCAAGAGAGATTAGAAGTAAGGGTAATCCCCAAAAGAGATATATCATTTTGCCTAGAAATCGGAGTGTCACTAAACATAAGCATAGGAGCAGAAGAATCCTTTTTGCGAGATATAAGACAAGATTGAGTTTTAGAAGGGTTGAAATCAACTAAGTTGTCTTTGCCCCACTGGAGAATTACCTGAAGATCGGCATTTAAGGAATTGGCAGCAGATTTTCGAGAACTTGAAGCTGATTGAGCTGGACAAGGTTTCTCAAAATGGAAAGTTGAATGCAATGTGCTATCATCGGCAAAACTATGGATAGGATTTCCAGTCAATGGAAGAAGGTCATTGATATACAAGAGGAAAAGAGTGGGGGAAAGAACTGAACCTTGGGGGACACCGGCATTAGTGGAGAAGTTAGAAGACAGAGAGCCATCTACCATCACCCTCAGTGAGCGATCAGAGAGAAAACTGGATAACCAATTACTAAAAACAGTTGGCAAACCATAAGATGGAAGCTTGTTTAGAAGACCTTTATGCCAAACACGATCGAAAGCCTTTGAGATGTCAAGAGCAACTACTTGTGTTTCACCGAACCTTTCCATTGAATTAGTCCATAAATGGGTAACATAAGCCAGAATATCACCAGTGGATCGACACTCACGGAATCCATACTGGCGATCGTTGATAAGATGGAAGGTTTCTAGGTAGTTTAAGAGTTGGCGGTTAATTGATTTCTCCATTACTTTAGAAAGAGTAGAAGTAATTGCAATGGGACGATAATTGGATGGGAGGGATTTGTCACCCTTTTTAGGAACTGGCTGGATATGAGCAAATTTCCAAGCAGAAGGAAAAACACCTTTGGAATAAGAAAGTGAAAAAAGGCGGCAAAGAATAGGAGTAAGTTCAGGAGCACAGGTTTTGAGAACAAGTGGAGAAATACCATCAGGACCTGGAGCTTTCTTAGCATCAAGATTCATCAAAATCCTTCTGATATCCTTTTGACGGAAGACCACAGGAGGCATTGAATGGAGCGTGTTAGGAATGGTGGGAGGTGTTTTACCAAGATCATTAATACATGAGCTCAAAGAAAAATGGGATGCTAGCAGGTCAGCTTTATCCTTGGCTGAAGTGACAACAGAACCATCTGGTTTGGACAGAGGTGGGAGCAGAGATGGGCAAAAGTTGCGGCCAATAGCTTTGGCAAGAGACCAGAATGCTCGGCTACCATTAGGGCAAGAAGCAAGTTTTCTACTCTTAGCCTGTTCAAACTCTAGTTTGGACTGATTAATAACTGCTTTACAATTGTTGCGAGCTTTGGTGTAGGCAGAAAATGAAACTGAAGAATTAGAAACAAGCCAATTACGATATGCAACGTTCTTCTCTTGGACAGCCTTAGCACATTTATTGGAAAACCAAGGTTTAGATAAAGGACGAGATTTTAAAGTGGAGTGTGGGATAACGGATTCCATTCCTGCAAGAATAATTTCACTGACACGATCTGAGCAAAAGTTGACATCAGAAGTTTTGAAACAGTAATCAGACCAAGGAAAAGAAGAAAAGAAGTCTCGCAGGTCATCCCATTTTGCATTCTTGTAATGCCAAACAATACGAGGTTGGGAATAGCCATGAGATAAAGGTTCCATTGGAGAAGAAACAATCACCAAGTTGTGATCTGAAGTGCCTAAAGGACCTCTCACTTCAACCTTGTACTTAGAAGGGTTGTTTGTGAGAAAAAGATCAAGCGTATTGGCTGTATGATTAGGATTGTCCGGTATTCTTGTAGGTAAATGAACAATCTGTGCTAGGTCATTAGTAATTGCAAAAGCCTCAGCATCTCGACCTGCTGGGTCGGTGTGACTAGAAAACGGAAGCCAGCTGGAGTTGTGAACGTTAAAATCACCAAGGAAAATTACCTCACTGTTAGGAAAGTTGGACTGGAGAAAGTCAAGTTGCAAAGAGAGGAAGTCAAAGAGCTCCAAGTGATTAGTGGAGTTGGGAGAACGGTAGAGACAACAGATGAATTTTACACAATGAGGTAGAGAGATTTTAAGCCAGAGAAGATCAAAGAGAGGAGATTCCAAATTGCCAAGTCTCTGACAGGGAATATCAGAACGGACATATGCACAAGTACCACCTTTGAGGCGAAAGGAATCATAGAGCAAATAATTTGGACATCTGAGATGAGCAGTAGTTGAATCAACTGATAACTGAGATTCAGTCAGAAAAAGTACATGAGGTTTGGAAGACTGCAAGTGGAAATGGACGCTGTTGAGATTAGAATTGAGACCACGTATATTTGTGAAATGAATTAGGAAGTCCTTGGGAGGTTTAGATCTTTTCGCAGATAAGCTTGCTCTATTATTTTGACAATTCATGGTGTATTCAATAGTAAGAAAGTGGGTGGGACATGTTGTATGAAGTAATGAAATTTTTGGATATGGCGTACATGTGGTAAGAATATACCCGGATCCTTGACATAACGTGGCCTCGACAATGCTCCCCGCATACACACTATTCGGACTCCCTCCAGTCACTATCTGGCAGAGTAGAGGTAGCAAGATTATACACTAGCTGATCCGGAAGCTTCCTAGAGAGTTACCAATAGGTTCAGTCCGGTGTACTAACTAGCGGCCGGTCTGCGAATACCGTTTTAGAGCTGTACCCTCGAAATGTAAAGAATATTGGATCTCGCCACGACATTCATCATAACCTCAAAAATCATCAATCATAATCAATCATACTGCATGATGGAAGAGATAGGGAAGGGTTGGCCGGAACGTAGCTCTAGAGACTAAACATGGGTTCCACCACTTCAAGCCTCCAATAAGCAAAGTGGTGGTATTTCACCGGTTGATGAGTCATCTACCACCTAGTACTGCCTGGTAACATAGAGGGGCGGCGTTCCTCCATGTGGTGTGGGCGCCACACCTCGACCCCTGCTTACGTTGGTTCACACCTGGGTGGTCACCCACCATGTAATTGTGCATGAAGGTTATACCCAGGATTACTAACAGTCCCACCATCGTGAAGGTGCAAGCAGAGGATTTGGCTGTCATAGACCGTCCGGACTTCGCCGAAATTGGGTCCACTTTGACTTGAGTGTCACCCGAATATCAGTTCCATCAGCGTTTTAGACTCACAGGTAGCAAGAACAGCTTGTCTGGCATATCTGAGAGAATGTCTGTGACAGCCTCAAGGACCATAAGCTATCAACTTCTACCAATTTAAGCTATCAACTTCTACAACGACAGATGGAAGTTTGTTCCAGCAATCAACCACTCGCTGGCTAAAGGGAAACTTCCGCACATCTATCCTACAACCGTCTTTCCTCAATTTAAATTTATGCCCTCTCAGGCGATTATTCTGAGCAAGAGGAAGAATCCCATCAGCATTGAGCATGCTCAAACCATTCAAGGCTTTATACACCTCAATCAGATCACCTCACATGTGCCTAGTCTCCAGATACTGTAATTCGCAAAACTTAAGCCTTTCTTCGTAAGAGCAACCCTTTGTTCCATTCACTAATCTTGTTGCCCTTCTCTGTACTTGTTCCAGCAGCTCTACATCCTTCTTAAAATGAGGCCTCCAGACCTGTATACAGTACTCAAGGTGTGGCCTCACCATTGCCTTATACAAGGGAATAATCACCTCCTTATCCCTGCTAGAAAAATTCCTGTATATCATTGACAAGGCAGACTGTCTGCACTCTCAGAAAACTTCATATCTGCCTGCACAATTACCCCCAGGTCCTTTTCACTCTCTACCACTGCCAGTGTAGTACCACACAGTTGATACTCTACTCTGGGGTTACTGCTTCCCATATGTAGTACTTTGCATTTGTCAATGTTAAACTTCAGTTGCCGCCTCTCAGTCCATCTGCTCAACTTTTCTAGATCCTGTTGCAGCAGCATACTGTCATTAGTGTCATTAACAACCCTGCCTACCTTCGTATCGTCTGCAAACTTGGACATTAAGCTTGATATACCATCATCAATATCATTTATAAATACAGAAAACAATAATGGACACAACACTGAACCCTTGGTGGGGGGGCTCCAGTAATAATATTAGTCCACGAAGAGCAGTGTCCATTGATTACCACTCTCTGTCTTCTCCCACTCAATAGCAGCATTTATCCATAGCAGCAATTTGCCTCCAATTTGTGCAGCAGTCTTCCATGTGCAACAGTTCCAAAAGCCTTTCTAAGATCCAAATATATGATATCAAAATTATTCTTTGCATCAAGTTCCTTTGTGACTACATCATAGTAAAGGAGCTGGATGCAAAGAATAATATTGGCGGTAATTGAGATTTTGTCAGTATTTCATTTGTTGATCCTTTTCAATAATTGAAGATCGTTGGCATATATAAGTACAGGTTTTGTGGCCTGTGAAAAGGATCCTACATAGCACTCCTCTCTGAGTCGGCACTGCCATTGATCTGTCTTGTGAGGTTTCTCTCTCAAGTGATGACAGAGACACTTCTGTTGTTAAGCAAGAACTGTAAGAAAGCGAGAAAATCACCTGGTATTGAAATATGTTTTGATTATAATTGGGAGCAACATAACGTTGACGTTCACGCTGTAAAAATATCTGCAATGAATGCAGACAGATCTGAAAAAGAATTGAGTTTGTTACTGCCACAAGATTGATTACAGTCGAGCGGTTAGGTGGAGCGTATGGAAAACTGTGCTGGTATTTGGGGAAGAAGGCGATTTGTAAAGCACTGAGAGGATACGCCATTTCCAGTAGCTTGAATAAGGTGGATGAAATGCAGATAGGTCTGAAAGGATTTGGTAATATTCGATTTTTCTGTATTTCTTTCTTATGATGTTTTATACATGTTGATAACAAAAATTAAATTCATTTCGAAGATGTAAGGAACTGCTTCTGCAGTTCGCTACTCGCGAGAACCAATGTGCCCCCGGCCTTCACTGTTTTATCTGTTTGGCACTTAGTCAACAAAGGTTGAACCTCGCTGTTAGGTTTTGTAGCAGTGAATCCTGAAGATTGATGCATCTGGACAGGACCAGTTGATGACATGTGACGAAAAATGGCTTATTGACAGTAATACTAATACTAGAACGATCACATCATTGGTTATCATCCTGTGTACGCACCATTTAGCCCGATTAATACCAATACTGTATTATTTCTGTATTTAAAAAGAAAATTTCAAAGCGGTTAATGGATTTTTCATAGCAAAAGCATTTTTAATACAATAATAATTCGTTAATCCTCCAATAAGAATTACACTGAACAGCTTTCGTCCAGGTGTGTTGTCAGTGGTTACCAACCCTGGCTTGCTTTCATCGGTATGTTTTCACAGCTGTTGATTCGAGAGAATGGGACGTAGTCAGTGTGCTAATCGTGAGCGCTTAGTGATTGGAAAGAGAGAAAGAGGCTCTGTCAACTGGCACTAATGGCTTCGGAGTGGATTTTTCAATTGCAGTTATTCAGGAAACTGCGTTGTTGTATAAGCATGCGCTTACTATCAATTGGAGCTTATTAACGCTGAGGTTCCGTAGTCTATTAGTGCTATCACTGCCATGAGTTATCCTAGCAATTTATAAACCTTGGCTAGCTTGCTCCAGCATCTAAATTTGGAGAGATGCCAGATCGCGGAAGTAAACAAGCTTGTGCGTGATACGAAGGTCATTTCGATATAACGGTCAGGAGTTGTTCGTCTCTGATTTTAGTTGATTAATTTGCATTTTGGTAATTTTTGTGAGAATTTATCACTAGAATGAGTCCATGATGATTTACCGAATTCATTATATTAATATCCATGTAAAAGTTTAAATCAGGATTTAATGTGTTCGGGGTAGTTCTAAGTGGAATAACAAAAAGTCTTCATGCACGGTTTCATGTCGTATTTAGTTTATGTGCCAAAATAACTGGAAGGTTTCAGGCAATCAATAATTGGTTTCACGTTTCAAGAATTGTTTGAGAAAGTAATTCGACCAACTTTTGCATAATCAGCTTCAGCACAAGACTCTGCACTTTCGCACGTTTATTAAAAACAGGTCAACAACCACATCAACACATTAGTACGTATTCAGGATGTACTCATAACCAGAACTCAACTGGACGTATTCTTAGAACTCAAGTCAGAATATTACCACCTCACAATCCCTGCTCTAATCAATATTCTCGAGGAATAAATTACCATCAATGGAAATGTACTGAAAATAACTGAAGACATCATCCGGTGGACATCTTATCAGCTGAGGAGCATATAAGAAAAATGCGTCATATGTAGAGGGGTTCTATAGTGAAGTATTTCTTCGGACACCTTTTTCTCGTTCGCTCTAAAACTATTGCTTGCTGCATCTAAGATTATTCAATTATTCATCTAACTATTCATTAATCATTTATTATTCGATTATTCATCTAAGATATTCAAATTACTTGCTCATACACTGATAATTTGAAATATAGTATCAAATAATATCGGTAGAACGTGAATAACTACCAAATATAACACATAAAGCGAATTGATTTCTGGGCTTGGAGTTCAACCCCATCGTCCTCATAGGTAGCACAGTTGGTATAATCACCGTCCTCCCAGGTAGAAAACACCTGAGTTTAAATCCCGTCGATGACGTGAGGAATTTTTATGGATCTTTTTCACAACGTGACTGAGGTAGTTGATCTGAGGAAAGAGTAGCAGGGTTTTTACTCCCAGAAACTTGGGTTTTTCTTCCAGCAAGCAGAAAATCTTCCACAGAACACACGCAATTTACAGTATTATATATATGACGCGATATGGCCTAAGTTGCTGTCCGCCTAAAACCCTACAACCAACCAATCTTCAACCCTAACGGAATCTAGCTAAGGTAGGAATGAATAAATGTAAATCAAACAAGGATGCCGAAATTAGAGTAAATGGACGGTTATTTTAAAAAGTCCCTAGAAAACACAGCAGGGATCCTTCTCTGAATTCAAAGGAAACTAACAAACTGCCAAAGAGAAGCCCGCTGATGACACTGCCCTATACATGCAAGGACATTGATCTTAACAGTTAAAACGACTGTAATGGTAACTTGAAAGAGACATCATAATGTTACCTTTGTTTAATACAGATGTTCAATGAACTGTATAAAGTTCAAATGAAGCCAGAGGAAGTATAAAGGAATAGGAATATTTACACGCACATTAAATTAATTTAAATGTAAACAAGTTTCTGCAATATTTTCTTTAACTGACTATATCACCATAATTAATTTTGCCATTCATAATCAGATGAATATAGAATGTCTGCTGTGCAGGGACAAATCATTAGTTATATAAATAATAATAATTATTATTGAGCTTTGAGTAGTCTCTTATATAAACCAGCATTGTTTAATTTTTACTAGATTCTTCTCTTATTGTATAAATTTGAGTGGAAAACGATAAAAAAAAAACCTGGGATCTTTTAAAGATCGATTAGTTTTGCTCCATTATCCAACTTTTGTCAACTATGTTTGATAAATAAATAAATAATTGATACAAAGTGAAAATCCAAATCCATGATTTCGATTTTCACTTTATACGCATTTCATATAAAATTCATTTGATATTCTTTTTAATGTACAAGTTCGTATGCTTAATTAAATACAACTCATTACGTCATTATAAATCTTTTAAAAGTTTTTAAGCTCAAAGGTGCTAAATAGTGCACTGTAAATCCCACAATGTTCATATATCAGGTTGCTCGGTGGTTAATTCATTTGATTGTTTATAAAATATCAAATGGCATCGTAATATCTAGTAATTCTAACTAAACTCAGTCGTACAGGTCATTATTTAGACTAATTCTCAGTGTGAATTGATTTAGGGAGAGAATTACGACATAGAAACATGGTGAAAGATACACAGACAGATGAGTTCACTTCTTCTTCTTGTCTGGACTGTTTTAACATTTCGTTGCTGTTACAGGGCTGCCCAAGTGTAAACAATCTTTCTCTCTTTCTGTTTAGTCTGTATTTCACCATGTGCACCATATCCTCCCTCAGTAGGAGAATGTACAAGCGTGATGAGCCTATAGCATAACCTCTCTCTGACCCCACGCCGTCTCTCTCGCCGATCATCTAAACACTAGCCAGGATATTATCCCTGACTCCTGACACGAGTGAAAATAAATTACACGCGCCCGCAAAAGTCGTGAGCAGGGTTGTTCACGTTAAAAGAGGCTCTGTCCATATATCATCAAAATCCTGTTAATCCAGCAGGGATAAACTGGTAGATAGGGGTTTTACCGACCACGAAGCTCTTCGAAAAAACAGACAACTGCCACAGCATTTGGATGGTTAGAAGAGAGGAAACTGTATTCCGTTTTTGTTTTAACATTGCAAGAATCGTACGTGAGTTATGGTTGTAATGGATGAAAACAGTGCAGTATGAGAGCGTGAATGATGCAGAGAATATTTAGAGGATTAATCTTTCTTTCACACAATCATTTCGGAAAAGAAATCCAGTCTGTGAAATTGGATGATTTCGAAAGATTTGGAAATGTCTAACTTAGTTCAGACATTAAATATAAACTTCTGTCATGGAGCCGAGTAACATTTTGGAGTTCTCGGCAGGACTATAAGAATTCCCAATGAGTTGCTGCTGAAGGTCGCAACTCATTGTGAATTCGCTGTCTTTTTTTTAGAAATATTTCATAGTGTTCAGTTTGAAAGATTGTCACTAACATTCGAATAGAAATTTTAAGCGTGTCATGGGTATATAAGGTATGTTTTGGATATTAAAGATAAAGCTTTCTGTGGGTTTCAGATCTTAAAATTAGATTAGGTATTCTTAATTAAATTTCCAGGTTTTATAGTGTAGAAAATTTTACTGGCTTAAACCAATTTACAGAGAAAGGATTCGAAACGTTTTTTTCCTTAAAGGAGATATGAAAGCAAATCAAAACTTTTGAGTTAGAGAAACCAAAGGGAAGAAAATACCATTCACTCCCAGAAAAATGAAGATGAACCTTCTCAAGTTAATTGAAATGGTATTTTTCCTGAGTGCGAAGAACATTATTATTATCGACAATACGTTCTATACTTTATAAAAGATAATTAAGTGCTGCTTGCAATCAACGAAATCTGAAAAGTCAGAATGGTTGTGCACACACGTTCTTGTTGTCTTGTCTCTCTTTCTTTACCTTCCCCCTACACACACAGAAAGGGAAAGTGTTTTTTTTTTTGCGTTACTTATATTTTCGCACATACAACATACAGTAAGCCGTTGCAAGACTTGAAGCGTTCTTCAAGGGCTAAATTGCCGTGGGACTTATTCACTGATCCACTAAGAAGGAACCCAGTAAGTGACTAAAGTCGACGTGGCATGCTTTCAGTCAGACGTATCTCAAGTCGTGTCACGACTTAGTCGAGAGGACTTATCGACCTCTGTTCTTAGTCGTACTTTAGCACTACTCGACGCTTTGGAAGGTTCCATTTCAGAATACCCTAATATTGAAGTCGGTGTTGTCCAATCTTTGTAGCAAATGATCTCTAACTTCGTTGTTTGAATATTTTGTGAGTTTGTGTATACCATTTCTTGTACGTTCTTTGAGAAACACGAATCCTTGAGCAAATATATAATGGAGTGAATTTCCTGGTTAAAATGCTTTTCTTCGTTTCATTTTTTGCCGAAATATTCCATTTTTCATTTTTCAATTAGCTGTCATAAACTCATTCCCAAAAGAGAAATGAATTACCTCCCTCAGAGCTCTGTTTTTTGCGTGCCTTCTTAATGATCCACGATCCTTCTTTTGGCTCTTGAAAAAAAGAAAACTGAATTCCGAATTAGCATCTTTTCCAATCTGGTTCAGCTCCTTTACAATGAGAATGCTTCACTTATTAAAAGCAGCTATTAAGAATTCATAATTTTGAGTATGTTGTTAAAATTTTCACTCTTAAGACAAATATGTTCAGCGAAATCCATTTATTATAATATTATTTTAATTATTTCCTCAGTTGCATAAATAGTTTTTTTACCAGTTTCTTAATTCGAAAATTGAATGATGTTTTTATTTAAATATGTAGTAATTTGTTTAATCTGCATATTGATTTCTTAAATAGCATTATTCTCTTGGAAACTGAATTAGATTTTCATGATCTTTCCCTTCCTCTCTTACAGATTTTAGATGTTTTATTGTTTGTATATCATAAAATATGAAATCAGAAAGATTAAAATGAATGACAAATGATTAAAAAGGGAAAGACGTAATAACCAAGAACACCAGCTAGGGCCAATTTGGACAGTAATTTTTCATGTGGAAGGACACAGAAGATTCATGAGGGACATTGTCAAAAGCTTTCCGCTTTTAAATTGCAGGCTACCAATTTGAGAACCATTTTGAGGGCTATTTGAGGATCATTTTGAGGGCTATTTGAGGACCATTTTGAGGGCTATTTGAGGACCATTTTGAGGGCTATTTGAGGACCATTTTGAGGGCTATATGAAGACCAATGATCTGTATGGGTAACCATTTGAAAGCCGATCTATAAGGCTTTTAAGTAGAAATGACTAGGGCTTAGTAAATTGATCACACCTTGAAACAGTTTCTTGGCGTTGAAGAGAACTTGTAATTTGATTTCTCCCAGTAATGTCTGCTTTTCGAATCAAGTGTATTCTTTGTTTTGTTTATAGCTGTTACCAACGAATCTTAATTCTCTTTCTTCTACCCCTCGATATTAAGATGAAGTCTTAATTATAAATATATATGAAAATGTTTTGCTTTAATGGATTAATTTTATTTTCTTCTGCGCAAATCACTTTTCTTAGGCAACTATGAAACCCCTTGAGAGCAGTTGAATCAACCACACTATATGCTAGAGGATTTTACCACGGGTTTTTATTCTTGTATATACTTATGTTTCTTTACAATAAACAGAAAGTCATGTTACCCTGATTTCTGCAAACTCAGATAACAATTCAAACGAATCATCGTGACGAAAGCTGGGAAACTCATAAAAGCGCAAACATTTCCCAATACACATTCTGTCACGATGACTGTGCTTTTTTAAGCATCTATTACTCAAATACATGTTTTGTTTCTGGAAATTATTGTATTTGTATAATGTCCACAATGAGTTATCCTTTTAACAGTCATGGAACAAAGCGTAAGAGAGTTTTGATACGATACTCAAGCACAGAATGGTAAATTGTATAATTTTATGCACAAACAGAATTAGAAAACTGCGCTTAGGCATAATATTTAAAAAAAAAAACTTCATCTGTACTACGTTATCAAGGGCTATGGACTGTACAACAGCCTGTTGCGTACTGTACAAGAGTATTGTACATAAATACATGATTGCGTGCACAGTATCTAAATTGAACCTGCTGCCTGAATTCCGGTATAACATTGACAGAACCACATGGGCTCTTTATAGTATCCTGTCTGCAATGCATAGAGAATTTCCGTCAGGCTGTACAATTACCACTGATCTTTTACATACTCCACTACCTTGCGTTTGGTACCATCCAAATTGTTTGTTATTCTGGGAATTACTGCTCAGCAAATGTTTATAACTATTCTTCGTCTCCTACAACTTAACCATCCCTTTATCTATAGTAGTAACTTTCCCTTAAGGGCGCATTGCTCCAATTTATTCAACTATCATGCGTATAGTAAACCATCAAAGGTCTTAATGAAGTATAACTTATATGATACCAAAATTGTTCTTTGAATCCAGTTATTTCTGAAACATCATCTTTGTAGATAATCAGATTGGCAAGACATAATCTCCCATTGACAATTCCATATTGTGATTTATTTATAACTGCATTCCTGCTCAGATGATTTGACGATAACCAGTTCATCTGGGCAGGAATGCAACCACCGATTCCCTTATTTTCCCGAACAGAAGTCACGTTTAGTGTTACTCACTACACTCTATGAGCTGCCATTGCCTTTAGGAAATAGATTTGCACAACCCCAATCAGCAGGTACTTCTGAATGTAAGGCCGCTCTCATTATTATTGCCAAAGGTTTAGCTACCTCTTTTGATGCTTCTTTTAATATAATTGGACAGATTCTATCAACCCCAGATGCTTTGTTCACTTTGCTTGCAAAAATTTCTCCTCAACCTTCCTTCGTGTTATTATAAATTATCTTAAATCCCTGTCAGTATTAGACAGACCTTTACTGACCACACCTCACACTTTATAATCATTCCATACATTTTTTTCTTTGCCACTGTCACATAAATTCACCTAACATCCATTTTACTCTAATCTTGAACAATATCTCTTAGTTGATATAAAAGCGTAATGGCCTCTATAATTACAGCTCTAAGAACTTCCGATTTGATTTTTTTGACAACATCGCTTGGTCCCATTGAAAAGAATTTATAAAACATTGAGCCCATTGTAATCACTTTGACGAAAAGAAAATCCTTCCTCTTTACCTTTGATAGTAGTTATTTCTTTGGATAAATCTCACATCGATAGACTATGATCACTGCCATCTAAAAGTTGCTTTATTTGAAGTTTCTTCATGCATGAAGTGTCACTGTTGATAGTCATATCAAGAACATTGCTTTCTTTTGATGTCTCTCCAACAAGTTGGTCTAAGAAAGCAGTCATCCGACAAATGAAGACATGTTTTGCCACTGAGTGAACTGCCAACCCACGAGTTTCAATCGATATCTAGAAAGTTAAAATCTCCATCCAAAGACATTCTAATTTTCAGATCCTTTCTGCTTGTCTTTATAATAGTGCGTTGTACTTATCACAGTCATTTGGCCTATAGCAGGCTCCTACTCTCATATTTGTTTTTTCAGTATATATGTCATACCAGGTTAACTCAATATTCAATTGGCAATTTGTGCCCACTAGTTGTACCATTTTAGAGCCTATGCACGTCTTACTAAAAAGAGTTGACTTTTCGTTATTCCCCTTTTATTTATTTTCTTAATTGCTAAACTAACCCCCTCGCGGATAGCACAGTTGGTAGGAGTATAATCACACCCTCCTCCACACAACGGGTGGAAAAGATTGAGTTCGAATCCTGGCTATGACGCAAGGAATTTTTCTGTATCTTTTTCACAAGGTCTTTCATAATGGCTGAGTTAATCAATCTCAGACGGGTTTTTTCTCCCAGAACTTGGGTTTTCATCCAGCAAACAGCTGGATGAAAACAAAGTTGCTGATGCGTCTAAAATCCAACAAACTGCAACTATTACTTAACTAAAGTAAGTAACTTTATTAGTATTTCATACGTTTATTTATGCATGTATACTTATTTCTATGTACACGTATATTATGTTCGTTTTGCCTTATTATATTCATTTATTTTTTCAGCCTATATATAAAGGAAACAGAACAGAAAGATAAAAGGGTGTTTAAAATGTTTTTTCTATTTTGATTTAACTCTGTTTTTTCTCATTCTTTCTTGGAATCTTAATTAAGAACCACGATTCAATATGCATTTTTTCTAAGTTCAACTGCCTATCTGACATGACACCCTTCTCCTGACTAAGGAACATTAATAACTGAGAGATAGACTTACTTGGACTTAGTTCTGCTCGTCCATCGTATCCACTTAATTTTAAACAAGGTCAGTGTTTCAGATTAAAGTTAATTTCGAATAAATGTGACTCACGCTGGGGTGCATATTGACCTAGATATAGAGAAAGACATCTGAATAGTAGAAGAACATTCCAATAAATACGAATTGTTTTATCGTTTTGATATGTGCTGCGATAATTAAACCCAATAGGCTTCAGTATATTGTGCTGACCAACTGTTTGTGTATTCTGTAATAAGTTTTCCAGGTTTTGTGGGGTGTTTTTCTCTGTCTAGTGGTGAGCATAACCGAATGATTAGTAATCGAGAGATTGCAATAATCGAAATAATCGAACGAGTAGTAGTTATTAGTTACTGACCATTCGAATGATATAATCAATTGATTTTCTATAATTGAATGGGTCATTTGAATGAAATGAGTATAATAAAAATAACCGAAATATTTTCTATAATGGAAATGATTGATTTAGACCTCTTGATTATGCCATCATGACCCTCGTTGGTAGCACGGTTGGTAGGATCGCAGTCCTCCCCACACCGGGTGGGAAAGACCTGAATTGGAATCCCGTCGATGATGGGAGGATTTTTTATGGGTCTTTTTCACAACATGGCTGAGTTTAGTCGGTCTCAGGCGAGGGTAGCGTGGTTTTTTATCCCAGAAACTCCAGTTTTTCGTCCAGCAAAACAGAAATTCGACCTCAGAACACACGCAATTTACAGACAATATATACGGAGCAACGTGGCCTTAGTTGCCGATGCTCCTACAAAAAACAATAACAATATGCCCATCACTGTGATGCCGTCCAAGATTGAAGAACATGGCCACTGCTTCAAATCTTGCCACCAATGACGGCAATGTATTACTACAGTCTGTTGATCCAAATCTAATAGAAACAACAGATATATCAGGGGGAGATAGAGAGCAATAGATTTAGAAGTTGATGAAGTAACATATATCGATATTTCATTAACGGTGGATATTAGCAATAGAAGTGGCAAATGATGCAAGAAAGCAAGCTTATACAACACCTACTCGTTTGCAAATGGCTCGTCTGCACATCTATCCTTCAACCATCCTTCTTCAATTGAATTAACGCCCCTTCATGTGTGTAGTGTCAGCAAGAAGAAGAATTCCATCGGCATTGAGCTTACTCAATTCATTTAAATCCTTAAACACCTCAATAAGATCACGTATCAGGTGCCCAATCTCCACACGTTGCAATTTACGGAACTGAAGCCTTTATTGGTAAGAGCACCCTTTTGTTCCCCCTCGCCACTGTTTTTGCTTTCTCTGCACTTTCCAGCAGCTCCACGTTCTTCCTAAAATGACGCCTCCAGACCTGTATACAGTAATCAAGACGCGATCCAACCATTGCCTCATACAATGGGATGGTCGCCTCCTTGTGCCTACTAGAAAAGTCCCAGTATATGCTTGGGCTGTCACAGACTCCCAAATTTATCATTACTGTATGACCGTTTGGTCGTCCCGGAGTATAAACAGAAAAATTTATTTATTTTTTATTTATTTATAGTGAATGAACACTATTTGTTTCGCCTTTTTTTTAGTATTGTTATTTTCAAAAATTCTAGAAATTTCAATATTTCCAGGAATTAATAATTTTCTGTATTAATATTTGGGAAATTTTGGAACCAAAATTCAATTTATTTTGATGGAAGTCTCTTTCGCTTCTGTGTTAGGAACCCGTATATGGCTAGATGGTCTGTGCATATCGTTTGTTTAATCCACCATTAATTATTTCAATAGTGCTCTTACTTAGACATTTTTGTGTTGACCCGCTCGTGTTTTTTCTCAACTCCATTTGCCTCCCTCTTCCTCCTCCCATTCTGTTGACCTTCCTAATAGCATTCTTTGTTCTAATTTCTTTTCGCTCTCTCGCAGAATTCACAGTCTTCGAGCAATATGCCCCTGTCACGCTGTCGGCAATGGCCTTCGCCTCAGCGGAGACTTCGAGTGAGAACAACCTGTTTTGGAGACCGTGAATAGTTCAGCTGCATCAATCATCGAGTCCCTCATTTGACCTGACCCTTGTTAACGTTAATAAATATTCAGGGAAACTTTATCTAGTGCACATAGCATCATCCCATCTTATCTCCATGGCGATCGGTACTGACGATAAAAATTAACCTTCCGTAAGTCATTACGTAGTAGGAAGTATGGGGAATGATGGATGAGAAAGCAGTCGTAGGGGCCAACTATGGCTTGAATGAGGTGTAAAAGGAAGAAAGAAATTCAAATCATGAAGATCGCTGTTTTGAAAATTTAAATTAAAGGTTCGATATAATCATCATCGGGTCGCTTCTGATCAAATAAGCAGTTATCAAATAAGCATGTGTTGTTACAAACTTGATTGTTTCTGTAACTGATTAGATAACCAACTTTTTAATCTTCACAAGATCAGTTGAATTATACACTCAATGGGGAAAAAAGAATTAAAAACATTTATTCAATATCTAACTAGGCCACCTTTTTCCTGAGGGAATCTAGCTCCAGATTTGACTATTCTTTCATCAAGATATTTGTCAGATGCTATATCGTGGTCGGCAGAGAGCAGCGAAGCCAAACTGCCCTTTCAAACATATCCCAGACATTTCACAATTGCATTTACATCTAGAGAATTAGGCGACCAGATTAGATATTGGAAATCATCTTGGGAATATTCCAAGAACCATTCAGATACAATATTTTCACGGTGGACAGTTGCATTATGTCTTGAAAGAATCCATAGCAATCCAGGTAAAGATGAAGCATTGCAGAGTGAAGTTGGTCCGATACGACAGAAAAATATTCACAGGAGGTAACAAAGTCTAAAGGCTTGAACAAACCCAGTCCGTACCAACCAAGATACTACCTCCAGCCTCTTGAGTGGTGGACTCAAGACAATCTGAATGTATGGCTTCATGAGGGAGTTCAATCCACACTCTCGCTCTAACTGGTGAAAAACAAAATTTGTGAATCGAGACTTAGATCACATAATCATTTTCTACTGTTCTGGAGTCCAGTTTTGGCGTTGGCAGCGCCACTCCACTCGAATCTTTCGAATTTTTACAGAAAGAATTGGTTTGGTATGGGCACAAATCCCAGATTCTTCAATATCGTTGCATATTTCGTTTGGAAATTGGTCTTTCTTTGTCTAAATTTAATTTTTTTAGTCATTCGCTGCACACCAGCCTTCAATTTTACGGACAATTGCTTTAAATTCCTTTGAAGTCTCGTTCTTGGAGTACCGACTTTCTGCCACATTACATGACAACTTACATTTGTATACCGTACGTTTAATTATCCAAATGTAAGGGAAGCCAAATCCAAAAGGTTCCAATTTTTTGGCCAGTGAGTGTAACGCAGAAGTGTAGTTTCTTAGGACGAAAGAGAGAGATGACTTCCTAAATTTTTCTATAAACTGTTCATAAAATACCCTAAAGCTATAGTTAAAGAATCTTTACAAAAGAAACAGACTTTTAAAGTCCATGGTACGGTACAAACAAGAAACTTATGCATATGCAATGAGCAGTTAAGTCTTCTTTTCTATTTATATGCGATCTTTCATTCAATTTTCTTCTTCGTGTCCTAATTTCTACTGGGTATCGTTGAGAATTGACAAAAGAGTTCATTTAAATTATGTGTCCTTCATCCTCTTTCCTCATATGGGACGTAGTTCGACATGCGCCACTCTATTCTTTCAGTTATTGTGTTCAGTTTATGGTAACGTTGAAGTACCACGTCGATCTGAATTCATTTAATACGAAAATATTAAAATTCAGAATCAAAAGCAATCTAAATGCCAAACAAAACTGCAGAACATTCGGATATTTGAATGATAGAGACATTTGAATAAATATATATGTAGATTAATTTAAATATGTTTTTATATTAAAATTTTTGATATACTCTGTTTTTTAAAGATTAATAATTAGCACATACGTCAGAAAAATGACTAGATTTTTTAAAACCATTTTCTATTTATTTTCTCTTCCAACACTGAAAAATCTAATATAGCTTAAGGCATAATGAGGAGTTAAAACAACAAGTTCAAAATCACACACACGGTTCCCCACCGATCTTTCACTAATTCTATGGAAGAGGAGTCATAGTGAGTGACCTTGACCGCCTGTTGCGTTTCTCCTTGCTATATTAGGCTCCAGCAGATAGTTCTAAATTGCAGATCTGTATGATAAAAATCGATTTACTTCACAAATTAGTTGTGTCGAATAAATCAGCATAAATTCTATTAAGTTAAATAGGTAATCTCTGATACTTTTTTAATACTGTACCAATATGACCACAAATCTCTCTTTCATTGTTTTGGACTTTCTTCAGTGTTCTAGGAGCATAGGTCCAGTACCCTACAGCCTCAATTACAGATTGAATTGGACAAGGTGGATTTTTATAAATAAATAAAATTTGCATTTATACTACTGCCGCACAGAGGGTGAAGACGGGGTATATGATTGTTTCTGTGTTGGAGTTCAGATCAGGACAGAGGGAATGGGACTGAATTCATTATTGAAATAGGATTGAATAAATCAGGAAGCCGATGAAATTATTGGCCCGAGTATACGGGTCGATAATTTCGTTGAATAAATAATTTACACTGTAAATTTTGGGCTTTTCATAAACCGCAGCTTTGAATGCCTCGTGGGAGATTTTGTACTAATTTCTGGTAGAAAGCTAATGGTACTATGCTCCACTCGAACTTTTCATCACAGAGATGTTGGGTCTTTTTGATATTGCGCTTTACAACTACGCTTTCACAATCCTTGCTTTATGATATGAAGCGATATCATATTAGAAGATGTAAAGGCCACTTCCAGAAAACTGCTACAATAACGAAACAGGACTGTTCAGAAAATCTGTGTAGAACTCAACATTCGTCATTCCATGCACTGCGATCAGTAGACCTAGTCCATACAAGGGAAAACACCCGCAGACCATAACACTTCCTCCTCCCACTACCCAAGTTTACAGCTGGATAACAGATTCACGTATTAAACGTTCACCAGACATCTTCCATAACCAAACAGGTCCATCGGACTACTTTTCATAGATCCACATTCTAGGTTCAATGTGCTTTGCTCTATGCTAATCTACAAAGGCTTGTAGACTGCAGCTTCTTGAAAATTCGTGGCAAGCAGGTGTGCCTGGTTGCTCACAGCTCCAAACTCAGGTTCTCTAGGACCGAATTGCATGATGAGGTAACCACTCGTCTCGGTGGGTTGGATCTCGTCAATCAGCACTTTAAGCCGCCTCAAGGGCGTCGACAGCCAGCAGAAGCCGCAAGAAAACAGCCTCGCTGGGCCCACCTTTAAATTCCAGTTCTTCTTTTCTAGGACTCATGCCAGTGATCCGGGTCCAGAAGCGATACCCTTCAAGTTGGCTGCTTCTTGACTTCCTTTTTTCGGCGCATTGCCAAATTTAGATTGGGAATAAGTTCCTGGGCAAGACCATGCGCATACGTTTTGCTCCCACATGACATTGAACATTTTATTAACATATTTTTTTATTATATAGCATGTATAATCATTTTTGATTTTGTACTATAAACATTTCTAAAGGTAATTCAACTTGTTACAAACCTCCCTATATGAAATCGTACAACTGCCTCGGTGACATTACTGACAAAACAATTCATCGTGTTAAAACTGCAATAAATCCAATTTAAATTTGGTAAAGATTAAAAGGGGAATAAAGTCAATATGTAATAATGTGTAGTACTGCAGATAGAATCTTTATCTTCAATACAGAAATTTTAAAAAAATATAACGTAATTTTACTTTATTGTTGGGAACAAACATGTTGTAATCTGCAGCCCACAAAAGTGGTAATCGAAAGCAAACTCCTGGTCTCTAGCTCAAATATAATAACGCATCACTCAGACATCTCTCGACCGCTATATATCTAAGGCAATCAGGAAATGCGGATTGGCTTGATCACGGTCACCCCTGCCTCTTAATGGAAACAAATGATTAATGAGATTTCCTGATGATATTATCGATACGAGTGTGTATGTGTATGTGGGCGTGGGGGAGGGGAATCTATTAGGAGTTAAGATCGCACGTAAATTATGAACTTGAGAACTTTGAAAGAGCAATTGAAGCCACTTCCGAGCTAGTCAATCTGGGGTGCAAATCTGCAGAACTTAGATTTATCCATCAAAGCCGGAAAACTGACCATAGATTGCACACAGTTTACAAATGGTGCCTCTTCGCTTTATTCGTCTTAGCGCTGATCCAAAAACAACAAGGAAAACAAAATAAGTAAACTTTTTGTCCATTTATCACAACTTTCCAAAAATTCCCATGAATAAAAAAAGGGACTTTTTCCGATATTGAAGGTCATAGATCATATCTCTTCACGAAACATTCTTCAGATTCTCTCTCTGATGGCCATTTGAAGTACCTTGAACGATTCCAGAGTTTTAAGTGTTCCTACTGATAGGACATAACCGTCTAGGGTCGGGGGAAAGAGAGGACTGTTTGTCACCGGTGCGTCTATTGCTGGTCAATGCTATATGTTCACCCAACGGTTGGGAGTACACTCAACTTGTCAGGTTTATGGATTATGCGTAGTTCGCGGACTCCACTGACTCTTTGTCCGACGGTCATACTGCGGGTCGTCAGGCCACAAGTCGGCAGGGAGCCAGGGGCTGAGAAATTTTCCATTCTTCTTCCGCACATCGTCCGTAAATTGTCGGTAGCTGCGCAGTGTGTCACGTAACAACAGACCTCCCGCGACGTACTTCGCGTTCGATGTCACAGGGTAAAGCAGCCAGCAAACAAATGCACATGACGGTGAATCCTAGTGTCAAAACAAGCGGAAAAATAATGTGATTCGAGGGGGGTATTTGGGACGTTTTCTTTGTTGGTGCGCAAGAAATCTAGGTCTCATTCATTCGATGGTACTATAGGTGTCCTGGGAAAAATTACTCTTTCTCTTTAAATATGAGTGATGGACCATGGGAAGTGTTTATTTGCATTGAACTGCGTGTACACTCACACGCCTTCCCTTTATTCACTTCTCTTTTTTTTTCCTCATCCCGCGTTCTCCTACTTAGAAACATCCGTGGATCTTCAAAGCAAATGTAATCTTTCCCAATGGTTTTCCGAAACTCAATGTCTAATGTTTCATCTTTTATAATGTCGCGGGATTTGCATATGTCACCTCATTCTCCCATTATTTTCTCTACGTTTAGTCCAGTGGTACTTTATTAGGATTAGTAGAGTTGCAAACCCGGTATCCTGTCTTTTTTGTAGTGGTGGAACATACACATCTTGATGAATAGCGTCTTAGCCGTGGCATTTCTTGTTTCCATGGTGACGCATGAGCTGTTTAACAACGAACCGTCGAGCGCTAAGTGGTGAAAATATCCCCAGAGCGATGAGTTATGCGATTTCTGGTGAAAAGGGCGCTAGGGGTCCTCCGAGAATCTTTCTCTTGATTTATTGAGATCTGTTCGAATAATCAAAAGGAAACAGATAACAATGACGTATTTACTAATGGTGAACGCTTTGTTATGATGTATAAATAATAAACGTACTCGTACTGAATAGAATGGAAGATCTCACCCTTAATTGTATCTTTTCACGTATTCATGGTCTTCTGTAAATGGCTACGAATTGTATGAACCGATGGCCATTAAGGAGCGTTTATTTATTTTTAATGAGGGCTCATTTCTAGATATTGCATTAAATACAAAATGGAACTCTCTGGGCAGACATTATTGAAAAATGAATGTACAGAAATGTGGTTGTTTTGTTTTGATATTTTTACGGTTTGTAAACATACCTTGGCAATGGCAGAAATTAAAATACATACATTTTTGTCAAAGAGTGGTTACTGGTCAGTCTGGTTTCAGTGCTAGGGAAAATCAGGGAAAATCATGGAAGCGATGACTAAGAATGCAATCCAGATGAAATAGTTTTCTCAAGGAACACCGCATGGTTTTCTAAAGAGAAACAATTGGTTAACTATTATGACAGAGTCAACGGTTATTTGGATGCAGGAAATAAATTTCTCAGTTTATTTAAACTTGAGCAAAGTATTTTAGACGATTACTCACGAGAGTTTGTTATAAGCTGGAATCATGGGTAATTAATGGTTACTCCAGAATTGGAGTAACCATTAATTTTTAACAACGAATACAGCCACTATGAGCTTCAGTCATCATCAGTAACCCGTTGAGGTATAATTGGACGTCTTGTTCTCGCTCTCAGTTGTTCCAAAACATCCCAAGGGTGTTCAGTTGGATTCAGATCTTGGATCTGGGCTGGAAGTGGGAGGTTCACCAGATCAAAATCACTTTTATTCTAACCGTGCTTTGTACAACAGTAGAAATTTTTGTTTTTGGAGTTAATCATTACTTTGAAGAGGGGTGGGCATATTTTTGAAGATGGCCCATCTTCCAAGAATTTCGACAGTGCAAGCAAATCGATCAGAACGCCACAACGTTCACCTTATCTCAATAAATTTTGGAGAAATGCAATGTCTTACACTTTGGACATAACAATCCTGAAAGAAGTTATACACTTGGAGGAGATAATTAATATCAGTAGAGAAGGGGATTTGGTGGTTACGATGCAGGCACACAAAGTCATCCATACAGTGCAGACAGGGGGCAAGGAAGGCCTCCATGGTGTCCTTTCGATGATTTATCGAATAATACTTGTGAAGAGAGTGAGTTTATCGCCGTAGCCTAGTGGTCAGGCGCGCGGGTACATCAGTACACGTGCCTTGAGTGACCGGGGTTCAAGCCCGTGACTGCTGAACACGGTGCTGTTTCTTGTATTCTGTGTATCTTGTAAAACTCCTTTGACCGTTTGGTCGTCCCGGAGTATAAACAGAAAATTTATTATCTTTGTAAAAGCGGCGTTCTTCGCTTGGCTTGCCACTTTTCTGAAAGAAAAACCCGATAGATAAAGGCATGCAACCCTTGTCCGAGACCAAATAGTTCACTCACGTGAGGTCGTAAAATCCCTGCTTTCATGCAATGCATGTTGTTGTAGAATTTTAGGCTCATCAGCGACTTTGACGACAATACCCAACTGTGGATTGTATCTGTGCAAGTGTGTGTTCACAAGACGATTCGAATGTTGTGCGAGCAGAGAAACCTGGAACACCTCACCGGGGCAACCCTACTCCCTCCGCCTGAGATCGACTAACTACAGTCCGATTGAAGAAGCCTTCTGAAATTCCTTCAATCAACAACTGGTCTCGAATCCAGACCTACGACACATGGCGAAACCACTTTCTCTCACGGAGGACTGCAATGCGTGGCCAATATTAATACTAAGTCAATGTATCGGTCTTAATTTCAATTAAGAGAAAAAGTCATTTAATTCCAAGCGATTAGTTGATTGTGTCTATCGGAAAAGCATCCCACTCTACTCTTAGTAATATAATCGTATTACTAAGAGTAGAGTGGATTATATGTCAGTTTGAGAAATAATGTGTATAATTGAAATGAAATCTTGAAGCCAATTTCATGCTCATAGACGTAGCTTTATTAATATTAATATTACATTTACATGATGTTATATTTAAATGAATTTTTCAAACTGTTTTCAGTAAACGAGATTGGGAGGTTAACCAGTAACTGTTATAATGTATTGACTAGTTGAAAGTTGAGTTAGGTGTCGATCTTTGCAAATAACACTATCGATATTGTGCGTAATTACAAAACCCGAAGAAATCCTGTTGTTATTGTCCACTGAGATGCAGTTTTCAATATTAAATGCAGCAGACCAGTAAAGATTTGCTTTTGCCAAATCTCCTAGAACAAGTTGTGGATAATATAACTGAATAGAAATGACTGACAGTTAAAAGAAATTCCACAAACCGTTCTTGCTCGTAGAAACCAATCTTGTAGACCATGAATTATTAGCCTCTATTCGTTCAAGTCAAAGCTCGCTCTGTAATTTAATTCCTGGTGATTTATGGGGCTTAATGCATTTACCTAATCTTTAAGAGTCGCTATAGACGTCTGCTCATTATGGTGATGGATTAGGTCTCCGTGTGAACGCTGTTCGTTAATCGCTTCCCCCCCCCAACTCCGAGTGAGTGACTGCCATTTTCTATAGTGACGGAATAGGAGACATCAAATGACATTTCATTAATTACCGTGAATTTCCCTTTCGTTTCATCTGTCCGTAAATACAACTTATTTTACAGACTTTTAATCTCTTAATAAAGCAGTCCTCCTGTAATCCATAAAGCAGATTAATATTGGAACTCTTTAGTAGAGATAGCGAGTTTATAATTAAAATACAATGCGAGCCTTACAGAGAGCTGTCTGTTTTGGAAACACTGAAATTCACGTGACATGCTCTTGAAATCCAGGAGACAGCACGAACGAGAAAAAGAGAGAGAGAGAGAGAGTTAATCAGCTCAGTGCAGTAGTTAATTATATCGAACCTTATTAAAAGGTGAAACATGTTGAAATGAAAAGATTGACAAAAAGAGTTCCTAAGCAGTCCACTTTTAGATTATTTCTAAAAGTTATGAGCGTTACGTAAATTATTTTCTAAATGTCATCATACGAATTATAAATTTACATTTACAATATAAATTATAATTCATAGAATTACATTTACAATGTGCGAATCGATAGACGTATTTGTGTTGTTGATTAATTTTCTATCTGTTGGAATTTTTGTCGTGTTTAGCTCTGAAATTTATTAATGAGAATAAATTATTGTTTTCCTCTTCTACTTTTCAAAAATCCTACAATAAACAAACAAACTGGAAACTGTGACGTTAGTGGATTTTAAACAACCACCTTTTCTGTTATTGAGGTAGCTGTGCATAATTCATTTCTTGTCTGTGGATTACCGTCTCTTGAATAGTACAACCACAGGTTTCTGAAGTCTCAGAAAGTGTAAAGTTTTACTTCAGCAAAATAGCAACCTTGCTGACAGCTCAACTTTAAGCCTCCGGTTGGGAATCACCATCTATCTTTGTTACAGAGTGGACACTTGCACAGCTGCCACTGTTCAGTGGCAGCCACGTTACACAGGAAAATGCAAGATCGTGCGCCTGGATAGCTGTTCAGAATAACATACCACTTCCATAGCACCAAACTCAAGATAATTTACAATAGAAGGGACTTGGTAGTAGCTATGCAATCTGATAACAGGTTCTTTGAACAGTATAGGCTACCACCCAAAAGGCTATTAGAACATCTCCTGGGATTCTGTTAATGATATGTAGGAACATTGTCAAAAGGGACAAAGAAATGATTATTCTATTATATAAAGGAAGTTAGGTCTTGAATACTCCAGTTATCTTTGTAAACTACATTTTAGGGAGGTGTAGACCTGTTGGAACAGTATACGGAGACGAGCAACAAGTGATTGGGGTGTTGGCACGCAAATTGTAGTCCGCTAATAAATGTATTTTCTGCTCATTATGTAAACCTAAATGAGCTATAGCATTTCTCGGAGGCAGAGATAAAAGTGATTATGTATCGACGAGTAGATTGCACAAAGACAGAAACGCGGACACGTTTTTAATTTTATTTTTTAAATGTGTGTACTTTGAAACGAGGAAGGACACATTTTTAATGTCCATTAAAAAGAATTGTCATATTAGGACCACTCGGAAACCAACTCATCTACCCATGCGTAATATGTCCACTAAATTGCGTGTTTTATCTTATTGGTTTGCTTGTTTTGCTGGATGAAAAATCCGAGTAAAAATCCTTGCTATCCTCTCCTGAGACCGACCAACACAATCAGAGAGTGAAAAAAAGCGTATAATAGTTCCTTGCATCATATTGGCTCTGTTAGTACCACTGTGTCCAGTATAAGTTATCATCCTCGCAATCCAGGAAATGTTGCATCGTTAAGTTAATACGGTCTGTTAATTATTAAAAATGGACATTTGGTAGAAGTAGCGGGCTTCAATCGTTCAACTGCTTTAAATTTCCTTGTGGTAGGTTATTTTAGATTATTACTTTATGAATAAGAAATGTTTTATTGCGATTTATAACGTCATAGCGTGAAAGATTTTACTTTATCATTATTTATATAAGCGAAGTCCTCCATATGCATGATTTGTAGGACTACTTCTGAGGAAATCGATGTCAGATTCGCTGGCATCGATTTCGCTGACAGATCAACGAAGAATTGTTGGCATTTCTATCGAAGGTAATATGCATAAATGATAAATATTATACATTACTGCAGAGAGTTTACTTTATGCTATTACATTACTAGGGGTAGCAAAACAATAAAAAGCGAAAGCGAAAAGGCCAGTTATGCATTTATATTAGTGAATTACGAAAGGATTTCTCATAGGGGGAGGAGCTTAACATTGGGAAATTCCTGGCTGATTTTATTTCTCATATGTTCACTGGCACGAAACTTTGGAAATGATAAAGGACTATACAAGAATTAAGCGGTTCATAAGCTTATCTGGAATACCGATACGAATACCACTTAGAGAATATGGATAGGGAGTGTAATCAAAGCAGGAGACGTCTGGAATTTTCTTTGAATGATGTGTTATGTGTGCTATTATCGCCAAATCAGCTACATATGTAAGAGCATAGAGTACTTTTTTATAGTGCTTTACTATAGACCAGCACTATGCGACAAATAAACAATTTAAACTAGTAGTGGCATTGAAGGACCCGGTCTTCAGGGTCGATGTCCAAAAATCTTTTCTTCTATGATAATTTTTTTGCGCAAAGTTCATTTAGTTAAATCATTACTGTCAAATCAAGGAAGTGAACAGCTGCTACAAACAACTTCTAAAATCACAAAATAGAATGAAAGTTTGATGTGGGTAGGTTATTGTGCGAAGCTGACAACTCACTGCTGTTTAGCCTATAAAAATTCAGTATTTAATTTCTCAAGAGGCTTTGCTTTTCTTCTAAACAGCTTCTGACTATGTAAAAATCTAAAATCCGCCCTATCATGGAATATTGTCTTTATATTTGGGTTTGGTTCCCCCAAAACCACTCTTAAGCTCTTAGACTCTGTCCAAAACAAGACTGTCAAGCCAGTTAATAACCTCTTTTCATACAAACTCTCTCTCTTCCCTCTATCGCGTAGAAGTTCAGCTTCTGTTAAATGACTTTCTATAAATTTATCAACGCACACTCTTATGAAGTGGCATCTGTATTTTCAACTGTTTCTTCCAAGTCAGTCAGAAGGCGTGCCTTAACTTGCCAAAAATCCATTCATTGTTTAACTCCAAACTCACCGAAATAACATTTTCTCTTCCTTATTTATCCCTTCTATTTTTGTTCTTTGGAAAACCTTCCTTCGCTTTTTTCCTGACAATTACAATCTACAGAAACTCATGCCCAGTGTCAACAAGTATCCTGTTTTCTCGCTTTCAATCCAGGCGCGGTACTGAGTGCAGTACTGTAGGTTCAAAATTTTCGTGTTTGGGATTACTATTAAAAATGAACCAAATTATTATAACTTACTGACTAGTTTGCATGCTTGTTGGACGGAAAAACCCGAAAAGCCGTATTCATTTCCCCTGAGATCGGCTAATTGCAGTTCCGATTAAGGAGATCTTTAAAAATTCCTGAGGTCTCCGATCCCAAAACCTGCAATATGGTGTTCTTCTGTAGTTCTAGATTAGGGTTCATAATCAGTTGGATCCTCTTTTAGAAATCCATGCCGAAGAAGAAGAAATGGACACTGGTCGGCCAGTCTTCCAAAAAAAAGACAAACAGAAATTGGAACGCCATAAACCAGTCACTTTCAAAAAGCAGTCAGAATCAGCTCAATCAACTAAACACAAATAATGCCTTGTATTTTACAATGGAACTGCAGAGGCTTTCGTTGCAATACAGACGATATCCAAGATCTAATTAATCGATTTTCTCCAGTTGCCCTTTGTCTTCAGGAAACTTACTTAACTTTGCAAATTTCTCCTTCGATAAAGAACGATATTGCCTTTATCGAAGGGATCGTAATACAACAAATGCTGCCCATGGTGGTGTAGCAATCCTGATAAATTCAATGATCCCAACTAAACATATTCCACTTCAAACTGAAATAGAAGCTGTTGCTGTGCGTATAACGCTCCACATTGAAATAACATTAGTATCAATCTATTTACAGCCAAACCGTACCTACTATTTAAAAGATCTTGAAGATTTCCTTACAGCCAAACCGTACCTACTGTTTAAAAATAAAGCCTGGAATTTGTTTCGGCAATATCCAACAACACCCAATCAAATAAATTATAAGAAGTCAAAGGCAAAAGCACGCTTCATACAAAGGCAAGCCAAGAAAGAATCCCGGATCCGTTTTGCATCAAGCATTAACAAAAACACTGACACCAAAATAATATGGAAAAAAATTAGACAGCTTTCTGGTAAGTTTCCTACCGTACCTTCACCAATTTTGTCCTGTAATGGGCAAGATCTATCTAGTCCTTTAGATATCGCAAATGCTTTGGGCAACACATTTGCTGAAATCTCAGCGGTGGCAGCTTATACTCCACCTTTCCAGAGAATTAAAAGCACTGCAGAACAGCACTCTATTAATTTCCAAACTGCCCTTCTTCTACCGTATAACAAACCCCTACAATATTCCGAACTCTTGCATGCTATCGGAACAGCCCACAATGGTGCTGCTGGACCAGATGGAATATATTACGTGATGCTACAACATCTTGATGACAAAGCTTTGCGTCTCCTTCTGCTCTTTTACAATTGTATTTTTCTAGAAAATGTATATCCAACTTCTTGGCATCATTCTACTGTTTTGGCATTTCTAAAACCTGGAAAAGATCCAACCAATCCCCATAGCTATAGACCAATATCTCTCCCAAGCTGCCTCAGCAAAATTCTAGAAAAAATTATCCACAGAAGACTCGTCTGGATCATTGAGTCAGAACAGTTAATGAGCAATAGTTAGCATGGCTTTCGTCAAAACAGGTCATGCCTGGACCTTATGGTTAAGGCTGAATTTGCCATTCGTAATGCCTTTATTAAGCATGAACATCTAGTAATGGTTTCCATAGATATAGAGAAGGCTTTTGATACCACCTGGCGGCATGGCATACTAAGAGACCTTTACTCTCTTGGTCTGCGGGGCAACCTTCCTATATTTATAAAGCATTTTCTACACACTAGATCGTTTCAGGTTCGATACCAACATGCCCTCTCTGCAACTTTCATTCAGGAAGAAGGTGTTCCACAGGGATCAGTACTGAGTGCCACTATTTTCGCCCTAAGAATAGATTCTATCACTAAACAACTTCTAAATACTGTAGAAACTTACCTTTCTGCAGATGACCTTTCCATCTCCTGTCATTCCCAAAATATGAGATCTATTGAACGACAGCTTCAGATATCATTAAATAAAATACAGCAATGGGCCAGCCTAAACGGCTATAGGCTTTCGCAGCAGAAAACAGTTGCTATCCATTTTTGTAGACAACGCAAATTTCATCTGGATCCTGAACTTCACATCTCTAGTAACATTAGATTTCTAGGTTTAATCATGGACAACAAGCTAAATTTCTTAGAGCACATTAAAAAAAGTACGTATTGTCCTGCTTAAAAAAGATAAACATACTCAGAGCTTTATCTGTACAAACGTGGGGTGCAGATCGTATCTCCCTTCTTCGATTATGCAGGGCATTAATCAGATCCCGTCTTGATTATGGAGCTCCCATTTATGACTCTTGCAGAAAGAGCGCATTACGCTGGCTTGATCCAGTTCAACACAGTGCACTGAGGATTGCACTTCGTGCATTCAGAACATCGCCAGGACATAGCCTTTACATTGATGCTCACGAGCCGCCACTTTCTTTACGTAGGAAATTGCTTTTGCTGAAGTATTCTGTTAAGATACAAGCTTTTGCCTCGCATCCTATTCAGCCATATCTTTTCAATCCACCATTAGAAAATCTGTACAGAAATAAACCTAGCATAGTAAAACCAGCTGGTCATCGCCTTCTTGATCTACTGCAGGTTTGGAATATATCCATCCATTCCGTACAACAAGTAGCCACTTGTACTCAACCACTATGGGTTCAACCTCCTATACCGACCTGTGACACTTACCTCTGTCAGTGGGGAAAGAATATTTTGCAATCATCAAATATCAGACAAGTTCATTCTGTTCACACTCAAAAATATATTGATTTTTTAGCAGTATACACAGATGGCTCTAAATCCAATTCAAAAGTTGGAGCAGCTGCAGTGTTTCCGAATACAATTGTATCAGCAGCCCTTCCTCCTGAATTCAGTATCTTCTCAGCTGAGTTATTCGCAATTAAACTAGCTTTAAAAAATCTTCCTCCTGACTGCTCATTAAAATCAGTAATTTACACTGATTCCCTCAGCTCAATCAAGGCTTTGTGTAGTTCCTCAGATAAATTTCACCCTGTTATAAATGAAATTAGAAAATTATTACTAAAGATTAAAGAACGTCACCAACTGGTCACCTTCTGCTGGATACCAGCACATTCTGGTATTTTAGGCAATGAATTGGCTGATAAAGCTGCAAAAAACCCAACCAGCTTAGATTTAACCAATATCCCTGTTCCAGCCTCAGACTATGCACTAATGATTCATGCTGCATGCCTATCAGAATGGACAGCACTATGGAATTCCGAAACAAATAATAAACTCTTTAAGATTAAACAGGTTCCGAAAATCTGGCTCTCCAGTGTCCGGACATCAAGAAAAGAAGAAGTAGTTCTTTCAAGAGCAACAATAGGTCATACTTATATGACCCACCTTCATTTACTCACAGGAGATGATCCACCACAGTGTCCACATTGCTAAATAAATATGACTGTTAAACACATTCTCATTGACTGCCTCTATTATAAACAAGACAGAATTTCAACCCTGCAATCACTGGTTATCCTTCAACAACCAATAACCCTAGAGAATTTGATAGGTGACAAGGCCAATATATCTGAATTTTTCCGTTTTCTGAAGCAAACTAGAATTTAATCTTTTCTGATTAAGGACATTTCAGACAGTATGATTCTTTCCTTTTTCCTTTAATATAAATGAATAGGCGCATTATAGCCAAAGTAGCTTATGCGCCACGAAACCCCCACAACAACAACAACAACAACAATCAGTTGGACGTGCAATTTGCACATTCGTGTAACGGGTTACGAGAACCAACAGAATAGCCAGCCAGAACTTTCGATTTCATCCCATGATATTTCCTTATCTTTCTTTTTCTTTTTAAATGGAATATGGTGAAAAAACTGTATGCCACCAGCCCAGCTAATTAAGAATAATTTGAAATATTATCTGCAATGTTTTTGAGTTTTATCTGCAATGAATGCCCATACCGCAAAAGCGAAACGGCTGAATTAACTGAATTTAACTTACCTGACTGAGATGCTTCAGAATGATGTGCAACCTGGAGAACCAAAAGGAATAATTTAACGTATATAGGAGGGAGCAATTCACGAGTTGTTCATGTTATCAGAGAGTGTTTCTGAAGGCTAATGAGGAAAACAATGGAAGATCTGAGCGCATTACTTACAACAGGGTTTGTTATATCTGATGATACTTTGAGGGAGATGGACGAAAAATGGAAGAAGGTGACAACAAAAGTGAAGGAGAACAGCTGAAGAAATAGGCGTTGATGAAAGTTCAAGTGACAGAAGTATGATTGAAAGGGAGTGCTTGAAAATCCATTTATACTTGCTGTGATTGTTTAAAAGATGACCTATCGTGGCTATACTTGGATCCGATGCTACTGTCTGCAGGGTAAACGCTAGTTCCAGTACACATGTTAAAACTTAAAAAAGAAATGCAACATCAAAGCGCTTTATTGATTTGCAATGCAAAACCAGAGGAAAACAATAGTGTTCTAAAAGGTTATTGTAATCGGGATGACCAATGAAACAATAACGTGCAATTCTGAATGTTCTATTTTAATAAACAAGATTGTAATACAAGCAATTGTCATTTGATATTGCCATTTGGCAGTCCAAAATATTTTATTGGTGAGGCCTCTACTTCCTATCTCCTTACGAGAAAAAAAATGTGTTTTAATGGGCGATCCAGAACTAGGTACCCAGGATCAGTTGTAGATTCTGCTACTGCGTGCTTAAAATTGTGTAAATATTATAACCACTTAAAATTAGTGTGTGAATATCGTCAAGGTGAGTGCAATAGAACATTTATCATAATTAACAGTTTGCAATGGGAAGGGAAAAAATGCATACGTTTCTTTAAGTAGATTCCTAACTAGTTCCCTTACGATACCATTCAACTTTCTAGGTGACGAACAAAGATATAAGAGAGAAAAACAAAGTCGGTTGAATAATATTACAGAAATACGATTAATTGAAACCAAAAGCTATTAGTGCGAGGTCTGGTAATTCACAATCCATCAGTGCCCTTATCTACAATAAAGGGGATGCCAATGATGATATTAATGGTCCTAGATGTGCATGGTACGGTCCTTCCTAGGGAGTAAGATCTGACAGATGTGTGACCAGGGTTAGCTGACACACCCGCTTGAGTTGACCGTGGTTCTTCCACTCACGTGGATGCTAAATACGGTAATGTTCTTGTATTTTCTATCTTGTAAAGTCCTCCGATTCTGTATAGTTGTCTTGAAGTATGAACAGAATTTTTTTTGCTTGCATCAGCTGGGAAATTGAAAGCTACTTTTTTGTTTCGCAAAACGAAAATTTCTTCCTTTTTTAATATGATGGAAAAACATTCGGTGCCAATGGGATAGCTTTCCCTCCCATCCTCTTCTATACAGCATTTCCAAAGTTAATTATAATCCATGGCATTACTGTTTTAACGTGTGAACAGGTGGCAAATATTCACTTAAAATGATGCGACTCGGTTGTCAATGTTATATTAATAATTCAATTTTAGTTTAATTCAAAAAAAAGATTTCTGTGCTGGCTATGTTTTTTTTTTTTTTTTTTTTGCTTAAAATCAGAGAATGTCAAATGGAACTTTCTATGGCAAATCTTTGCTGAACTGTGAGGTACGTTTCTTACACTGAATCATTAAAGCAAGGAACGTTATAACATGTACGCTTAAGTTCTATATATTGGTAATTAATTTTAATCCTGGAATATTTCACTTATTAATGTGTGGGAGTCAATAAATACGAACACTTTTTTTTTCACACCAGAGGACGCTTTTACTACAAGACCGCGCGTGGCAACTCGGTAACAGACATAATTATAGTTTATTGTATACATAAAGGTCAGACACGCGTCTCAGAAAGCGAGGACTGTTTCGTCAGAGGTCTCCGTTGTGTTGATGAGGGTGGCTGGGTAGGTTCGACATCTGTCGACTTGGATCGTCCCCACTTTTCGGGTGTAAGACGGCCAAGCAGGGATCGTCGACTGCCCCGGTCACCTTTGGAGGACAGCCCAGGCTTCTAATTGGCCAGTAAAAAATAAAAAAGAGAGAGAAATAAAGTAATGATGAATTAAAGATTTATATTTTGTATAATAAATGTTCAATACAATACAATAAAAAGCCCAAAAGAAAAGTTTCAGTTGAAATAAATTGGTATAATTAATAATTAATTTTGTTTTAATAATCAACGTACGAATTAACCTATGTTAGTAATTTCTAATTGATAGTTCATTTTTAAAATTGTGCAAAATAAATCGTTAAAAATATTATTTTAAATTATTACCAAACAGTAATTTTAAAAAGAAAATTTCCAAATACTTCATTTTTAGGGATTAATATATGCGTGAGAATTTCTCATTTTTCTACTTGCTTTATATTTTTTATAGATTTTTTAAAAAAGAGAAATTGTTATTTTAAGAAAGCAAATTTTAATATTTTGTGTGGTGCCTATGGATTTAAAACCCGCAGGCACTCTAAGAAACACAACACAATTTCTGTATGAAAACCCTGAAACTTTTATAATCCATCTCTCAAAGCAACGGCTGGTTCACTCACACAAATTGTTTATTTTAGTCCGGTTTTTAACGGCTACAAAAATTTATCCCAGAGGAATTTAATTAAGAATCCACCAGAACCATTATTTTGTTCTAAATTAAGAACCCATTTCAGAGTTCCTTCTGCAGCATTATTCTTAATAAGATACGTGTTAGAATTTGATGCGCTTTTATATTTGGTGGATATGGAATTGTGGTCTCCTATTCTCTTTCTGCTGCATTCAATGATGTGTGTATAAATAGCTGGTTCCATTGATTGATATATTTCGCGTACCAATGAAATGTCTCCAGGAGTGATGTTCGAGAAGAAGAGATCGTGAAGGGTTTCTGTGTGGCCCAGTTTATCCATTGTAGATAACAAAGTCCAGGTCCAAGATAACGTTTAAGATGTAGGGGATATCATGATAGGTACAAGTAGTTAAGTTAACGTATACGAAAGAGGCAAGACAATTACCCCTCTGCTACTGAATTTCATTGTAATTACGATGCAATATGCTGGGCCCCGGGTGTCAAGCGTTCCGTGGCCAAGTGATTTCTAGTGCATTTCTAAAAGCGATTTTTGCAAAGAGAATTTCAGCGAAGAGATTCTATTTTTTGTTTCACAAAACCATTTTCTTGATTTTATTTGTATATCACAGTAGCACTTTCGCTCTACCTATAAGAAGTAGGCAGAGGCCCAGAAAGGAAACCCACCTTTCTGCGTTTTTTTCTATAAATATTTATTTACTAACTCAGCCATTTGGTCACCTCGTGGCACTGCTCCTGCCTCCCCGTGGCGGGGCCGGTAACCTGGGTGGTAAAGATAAACCCACAGAGTCAAAAGGAGTCATCATGGATTCTAACAATTTTCCACCCTTAGAGCTTTCAAGCTCAAGGCAAGAATCCTGTCATGATAATAACAACAGTCAACCTGCATTGGTAAAATTTTCGAGAGGATGGTTCATACATTCTAGGGTTACTTACATTCTGGAGTCACAGAATCTCTTTCCAGATCATCAGTATGGCTTTCGGAAGAATTGATCAACGCTGTGCGTGCTTATCAAAGTCGAATCTCATATTCTCAATGCCTTTGTCATGAAAAAACATCTAGCCATGGTCAACCTAGATTTTGAAAAGGCATTTGACACTACATGGCGTCAGGGGATTATTATGGACATTTACCACTTGGGGTTTAGGGGTCATTTGCCGAAAATAATTCAAAATTTTCTGCAATTGCGTTCTTTTCAGGTCCAATATAAAAACGTACTCTCTGCATCTCACTTCAGGAAGAAGTCCCGCAGGGATCTATATTTAGTCCAACACTATTTTCAATCCGAGTTAACAGCATAACACGAGATATCCGAAAAACCGTTGAAACTTACATGTACACAGATGACCTTACCATTTCCTGTCAGTCTCAAAGTATGAACGCCATCGAACGGCAGCTCCAACTTGCCATTCCCAAAATACAATCCTGGACTTCACGGAATGGCTACCGACTATCAGAAAAGAAATGCGCTCTCACTCACTTTTGCATGAAACGAGCTCCATCCCAATCCGGAACTACAAATAAACAATATTTCAATCCCGCTTGTACTGATAGGTAGTACCGTTAAATTCCTTGGACTGATATTAGACAGCAAGCTGAACTTCCAAGTTCAGATCTCTCATTTAAGAAATACCTGTCTAAATCATATGAATATTTGTTGGTTGCAGACATTGTTAACATCTAATGAAACTTCTATAATGCATTCCATTTCTGTGTATCTGACTCCATTTTGTTTTATGCTTATTCAATAATTTTTGCGAGTTGCAGCATTTCAAAGTGTTTATATACAAATCTGACTCATCTTGTTTATAGCAAAATCCGTTTTGATAGTGCTAAATGAGAAGTTCCGGCATAATCTTACCAAAAAGTTATAATTAACTTCATGTAGTTTCCCTTATTTTAACTAGCGTATTGTTTTGACTGATGAAATATAACTTAAGGGACATTAAATTCCATTAATCATACTTATCCATAAATGAGTAAATAGTAATGATATGAACTCACCTCAGCTGTTGGCCTTGCAGGAATGCTATCGGGAACACACCCTCTTGGAGGTAAAACAGGCTTTCCATCTTCTAAAGTTTCTAAACGTTCTGTTCGTTCGGGACCCAGGCTGATACTACTTCTTGCTAGCGGTTTCTTAAGTACTCGGGAAATTTTAGATCTTAAACTTTTCTCTTTTTCTTCTTTCTCCGATTTTACGGTGGTGCCGGCACCACCCAATCCTACAGACGCCGACTTCATCCCCGCGTGTGCGACTGATTCTCCCGTAGAGGTGACTTCTATGCTCTTCGATCTTTTCAGCGACATAAGTTTCTCTTTGAGACTCTTTTTGGGTTTTGCCACTGTCGGTACAGTTTCAGTACTCCCAGAAATGCTCTCTTCAGGTTCAGAATCTGTGACTATTCTGCGTCTAGGTACAGGACCATAACGGATCTCTGAATCCGGCGCTGAAGAATCAGATTCATACCCGTAAGCTGAACTACCACCACCACCATAGCGATTGGACATGCGGAGGCTTAAAAGACTGCCAGAGGGAGTGGTTACATTGCTCTCTTCTCCAGAATCCCAGATCTTCTGAAGGTCAGAAGCACCTAAGGTGTGATCCAGGGAGAGACTCTTTCGGTTAAGTGCCTTTTGTCGTGGTGGTGGTCGAATGATCATACTGGGGGGTGCTATTGGATAATTGGTGACTCTCTGCGGATTCATCCACCGTTGCCCTGGATCATTTGGCTTCGTTGGTCTATTAACTTCCTGGGCAGACATTGCTCTATAAATTGAAAGAAGAATATTATGGCATGTTCTATTAGAACAAAATTGAAAAATAATATATTGCTGATTTTTAATATCATTGAATGAATACCAAAATACGATATAAAACAAAAATCATTGAATCAGAATGCAATTTTTTTAGAATAGAAATCAAAATAATAGTGGTTAAAAATTGATCTTATGAACACATTGTGCCCTTTAAACTTGAGAAATCATGACGAGATTGCATCACTGTGTCAATAGAAAGGAGAAGAAACAAAATTCCAGTTGGTATAACTGTTGAAGCAGTAAGTAAACCTTATATAGTTATTTGTAGCTAAATTCACATAGAAGATTTACATATACTATTTTATGTTCTTTTTTGAGTAGTGCGTATTAAAAGCAGATAATAGATTTAAAAATTACAAGGATTACATGTGTAGCATAATTTTACAAATCCTTTGCGAGGGTTATTATGCGTATATAATATATTCTAAGGAAGGATCGACGTTCTTCAGGAATCGCAGCCAAATATATTGGTTTCGTTTTGTTCCAGTAAGATAAGGAGCGCAACAGAAGACTTGTCTTCCATCTTCAGTTCTGTTTTGTATACGGGCGATGCAAGAAGTATAGGGTGATTTTTTTCATTTATCATACTCTTCCTATCCTTTGCCGTTTCGCAAGCTTCAAATTTTTCGTACCAACAACACCATCTTTCTCTATAGATAAAGGTTTGGAGATTTGGCAACATGGAATACCGCAGTTGTCCTGGAATTCCTGAACGAATCTTTTGACAACAGAATAGTTTCTAACCGCTATCCTGAGGTGCATGGCAAAGGACTGGAGTGGCCTCCAATGTCACTTTATTTAAACCCCCTGTGATTTTTATTTCTAGTGTTATCTCAAGAAACAGTGTTTTAGAATTCGAGAACCATTCCTGCACTGAAGAATTCAGTTGAAGTTCAATTCTTTCTGTACCGTAGGAAATGTTGGAGCATGTTCTTCGCAACTTCATATTCCGACTGCGCCACATTATTGATAAACATGGAGGACACATTGAACATGTGGAATTAGTTTCCTAACACCTAAATATAGCTAAAGTGTTAATTTTTGTTTCTGAACACACTTTCATGTTCTTCAGATGAATAAAATGGCATGATAAATAAAAATTCGCTCTGTAACTTTTTTCGTATCAGTTTTATTGCATCAGCTTGACAACGTATCAGTTTAGCCCGAAAGAGTACGCATAGTGCACTGCGAATTGCACTTGGTGCTTTTAGGACATCTCCGATCCATAGTTTATATATTGAAGCCCATGAGTCCCCTCTTTACCTCCGCAAAAAATATTACTACTTAAGCACGCAGCTAAAATACAAAGTTGCTGTCAGCATCCCTTTGAGCCATACCTCTTTAATCCACCACTGCAAAATCTCTGTAGAAATAAACCCAGTACAATAAGACCAGCAGGCTTACCCTTTATTGAATTAACACACAATTGTAAGGAATGTTCCTATTTTCAACAGGCAAAAATAAATGAATTGTTCTCAACCACCTTGGATTCCCCTTCCTCAATTAATTTTCTTTCGATACTAATCTTCACAAGTGGGGAAAGAATCGTCTACCGACACTCAATGTGAAACAACTCCATGCAAGCCATATTCAGAAATACGCTGTTTTTTTGTCAATATATACTGATGGCTCAAAATCGCATTCAGCTGTTGGAGCAGTGGCAGTATTTCCCTCTACTATTATTTCCGCTGCCCTTTCACCCGATTATAGCAGCTTCTCTGCAGAACTTCATGCAATAAAACAAGCTTCAGAAAACCTGAATCTCTACCCATCTCTAAAATACGTTATATACACGGACTCTCTCAGCTCAATTACAGCAATGCAAAACTCCTCCTACAAGGGTCACCCTGTGTTAAATCAAATTAGAAGACTCCTATTACAAATTGAAGAATGTCATCAATCAGTGTCCTTTTGCTGGATCCCAGCACATTCGGGGATAAAGGGGAACGAACTTGCTGATCAAACTGCTAAAAATCCATCAACTTTTTATTTAACCTCCATTCCGGTTCCAGCCTGTGACTACAGTCACATCATACAAACAGCATGTCTCGCGCAGTGGAAAGAGCTATGGCACACCCAAACCAATAATAAATTCTACCAGTTGAAACACGATCCAAAGCGTTGGCACTGTAGCACCAAAACAATGCGAAGAGAAGAAGTGGTACTTGCACGGATATACATATCTGACTCACTTCCATCTCATCTACTCACAGGCGAAGATCCTCTTCAGTGTCCATACTGTTCAGCAAATTTAACAGTCAAACATATTCTGATTGACTGCCCTCACTATCACAAGGACAGATCATCCGTCCTGTTTTCTCTGAGAAATCTACGAGAACCAATGACGTTTCAACATATTATTGGTGACGATGCAAACATCAATGAGTTTTTCTCTTATCTGAAAAAAATTGGACTATATGATAAATTCTAAAATATCTCTGTAAACAAAATCAAATGGCTATGCCTAAATTTTGTTTTTAGCATTTTCCTGTGAATAGGCTCATTATAGCCACAGCAACTAATGCGCCATTAAAACCCCATAACACACACACACACACACACACACACACACACACACACACACACACACACACACACACACACACACACACACACGTACGTTGAATAAGGCAACATGGCTAAACATCATCAGGGGCCAACACATATTGGTCTACCCGAAATATACGGAGTTTCGTTGCTCCCAAAAATGGAAAAGTAAGTCCGAAAGAAAAAGTAATGAAATCGGATTCAACTGTCCCACAAGTATATGTAATTTTTTTTTCTTACCAGTTTTTGCACTCTTTTTGAGCTCACTTCCAGGTTTTCCTTCGCACTATTATCAGGATAACGAGTCTCGTGTTTTTAGGTCTTAAATTTACGAGCGAGAAATCGCTAAAAATAAATTTCGAATTTTTTTACATAATTTTATTATTTTCAAAAATAATGAGTATATTACACGATGGATCGAGTCTGTTTTTTCGTTGGGGTGGGGGGTGATATCAAGATGATGATATGTGACTGACAGTAATTGAAATTTAAGTTCGAATTTATCTTGAATTTTTCTAGAATTTTTAACTCTTTATTAATACATGTACACCACGAATAGATACCATACAGCAACTTAATATTTTATCATAAAACACAGTATTCTTTTCGATTTACTCAGGCGCTGAGGGTTCATCGGAGAAACCGTCCCCTCCTGGCTCCATTACTATATTACCATGGCAGTGCTAGACGCGAATTCATTCTAGTTTTAGCGTGAGCTGTGCCTGCCATCTATGAGTCATTGTGGGAAACACGATGTCTGTTTAAGTCATTGTAATGACTCTTGCGAACTGTTACCTAAATATGTAATTGGTTGCAATATTTATCATAAACTTGACTGAAATGTGACACGCGAATGGGATAAAGTGACAGATAGTAGAAGTCTCAAATAATAACAGTGAGACTGTTATTATTTAAGACTAAATTAATAATTACTGCATTTCATTTTTTGTTCTCATTACAATGACTTTATATAAATTGTTTAAACAAAAGTTCTCTTTCTTTCCAATTTCAGACAGAATTTAACAAAAACTTGAAAATTAGACGCATTCGATTAAGACGTGTTAAAATGCTGTGTTTATAATGTTTTCTTCCTTGAATTACTTGTCAAAGAGATACGATTTCCAAAGGATGCTCTAAATGCTGCCTTTGGAAGTCAATAATGCATTTTTAAAGTTTCACGTTTCCATTAAGGTATTCAGCCACATTAAATCGATTCGTGAATGAGATTGCGCATATATAATATGGATAAAAAAGACATGGACTAGCATGCAGTATTAACTGTTAGTACTGTATGACTAAATAGTCGATGAATCAGGGGAAACCCGTAAATAATCAATAATGTTCTTTTATAATATAAGACGGAACAGTTGTTTCTAGTATTTTAGACAATGTTTCTTATTCAAATAACTTAATATCTTTTATTAAACTATTTTTACAAGAATTTCAAACCTGAAACGCGTGTGCTACAGCACTTTTACATGACCACTCATCTACATCAAGTGTATACTGTACTGTACTTACAGTCGTGCGCTATTAAATTCTTTCTAATAAGAAATTCTGACCTTGAAGTAGAAATTTATGTGATGCAGAAGAGCCAATACTTGGAAATTTGGAATCAATGGGATGTTTTCATCTTACGAAACATAGAAACACGAGAAGGTTCTTTTGTGAAGTAAACTATTCTGATTTTTGAATAAGTAAAATTGTTTAGGATAAAGAGAAATACTCCTGTCAAACTTTTATCTTCTTCAACCTTGTCATAAATCATTCCGTCCTTGTACCTGAAGGGTTACTAAGCGGTCGCTGTCAAAAATACATTTTTCAACATTCTTTATGTGATTTAACGGGTTAAGGAAACAGGTCAGATAGTACACATGCGCGGTTATTAAACTGTATTATGTGAGGGCTTTAGAAGTTTTCTAAAAATTGATGGAGACACTTTAATAAGCGTAAAGTCGAAAAAAAATCATCCAAGGAGAACAATTCCTGTGTACCAAAGGGCACTCAGGAATTTCTAAAGACACTTATACATCATCCACATTCTACAATTTCTTTAAATACTGTGTACTTTCAAAATATATTTTATTACCAAATTAGAGATATGGTAATTATTGTCGATAAATATAAAAGAAAATTAAATTAACAATCAATTAATAATAATATGAACACTTTTGGTTATAATTCTGGAATTTCAGTTTTTGAGTCATAGAAACGTCTTTCGCTAGAATGCACTAAGTTAGGTGAGATGCGTGTTAAGCATCAGAGCAACTAAGACGATGAGGGGTCAGTGTACAGTGTCTGCGAGTCACGTGTAATTTGTGGCCGACTTGTCTGTTTGCTGGATGAAAAACTCAAGTTTCGAGGAGTTAAAACCACGCACTCTTGGCCTGAGACCGATTAACTGATCTCACATTGTGAAAAACCGACGGGTCATTGACAGAATTCGAACTAAGGCATTTTCCACCCGATGTGGAAGGATGGTGATTATATCCACCATGCCGCCAGCGACCAATATAATGCCTCACTTTGTAAAACTAATTTTACGCAATGTTTTCAGTATATATCTTTCTTGATGGAGGTCCTAGTATTTCTCTTGTCGTGTGTCAAAAGGCAAGGAAAAGAAGGATGTTGTTAAAATGAGTACTATCTAATTTCGGAAATACTTACCTGCGGAAAGATATTGTCCTTTTCATTCTTTCATCCTCTTTCTTTATTGCTGCAGATATCTTTCGAAGTTCATCGGACTGCTCAGTTATCTATAAATGTACAAATAAAATATCAAAAGACCAAGTTATTTAACCGGGTATACACGCCAGTAATTGAAATCATGTTTAGTGTATGATCATTAGTCACCACGTGCTTAAATAACATTTATTCATAAACTAAAAATCAGTTATCATAACTTTAATTAAATATTCGCTGCTGAAGTTGAATTACTATTCTTAATTATTATTATTATTATTACTGTCATTTAATGTACATATAAATAAATCCTTTTAATTTATCTAGCTTATTATTGCTGTGCTTTTTATTCTTCTTCAATTATTATTACATTTTAAGCTATTATTACTGTAATCAATTTTTTTACTATAATATTGTTAACCTATTCACCAGTTTCACCCTTCTTGTATTTTAATGTTCGTGGTAACTATTACAGGTAAGCTGAAATAAATAAATAAACAAAAATGTTATTAATTTATTAAATTAGATAATAATATCGTGTTTCAAGGAGAAAGGAAAATTTAGGGTTTATTATCCTTATTTTTAATATTGTTTTATCATTAAAATTTTTATAGAATACCCAATATATGTTTATATTCTTTCCTGACATTATAAAATCATGAAACTCACTTTGATTATAATATCTTTGAGTTCTGCTTCGTTTTTGCTGCCTGCAGGTGATTCTTTCCCTTTGACTTCCGCATTGGGTACCGTTGGGTTAATAATTGTAGACATTTTCTTTATCTACAAAGTAAAAAAATATATAAATAATAATAATAAAGTACTTGTGTAAATATGAAACTTGAAGATCTTAAATAATAACTAAAACTAAACGATACCCCAAAGGTTCCAGAACTTGGAAGGTGGAATTCTCGCTCGAAGTTTATGGAGGAACAAATTCGTAATGGCCAATTTTTTTGATATCTAAAGAGTAAGTCAGTTTGGCTTTCAGAGCACTACAGTAGTTTTGCATGGCAAGGATTTTGTGATGTATGCATAAAGTCAAAGGAGAGTACTTTGAAGATGACCTTACCCATTAAAGATTAGTCAAAGTAGAGGAAGTTAATCATACAATCCACTGTTGTTGGTAATATGAACGTCAGCTTCTAGGTCAAGGCTGTTAAGTGAACTAACCCTGGAATATGCAGACACAACCATAATTACGTATTATTTTACTTTAAATACGCCATTTTTTTATTGTTTTGGTATATTGCCAGCAATTTAAGCATGGTTCGGGTATCATAAACTAAAACATTTCCTTTTTTTGTAAAACAAACTGAAAGTATTTATTGTTTTTGTCTTGTAAACTATTCCGAGAATTATCGCATCGTTCTCTCACATAATTATATTCCAACTAGGAAACTTCTGTCCTGAATCCTGCTCCATTCGTTTGCTACTTACAGGCTCTACAAAACGGTCAATATAATGAATATATTTTAATCTCAATGAAGGATTTAGAGGGAGTTTTGTATTTAATAGGGATCAATCAAATAATAATTTTTAATGAAAATCTAAAACACAAAAGATATGAGAACCTATAGTGCATGTTATCGTGCATGGGTTGAAGGCTGAGACGTTGAAGCTGTGCGTCAGAAGATACTTGAGAATGATACTTGAATCTCTAGGTTGTAGTTTTTTGGGATATACGTGTGAAGGAAGGTTGTCTCAGAAAACAGATGTTGAAGGGATAAATGAGGAAGAAGGAAAGTTGGTTCTGTGTGATTTTGGGGTTGGATAATAAATGAATGCTGACAAGTTGAGGCATGTGTATCGACTCCATTGGAAGAATGTGCGGAAATTGCAAACCAGTTTAGGAGAAGAGTGACCAAGGAAGTATCTAAAGTAAAGGTATGCAGAGCGAAACTGAACTCTATGAGATAGAGAGTGGCGAGACTTCTTATGAAATGGGTCATTAATTAACCTGACTATCGTATATTGAATGGAGTTTAGAAATCTGAGAGTGGTTTAGCGTGGAGTTTAGAAATCTGAGAGTGGTTTAGTTAGTTATTAACTAATGCTAATACATGAATAAAACTCTAAACCCATATCTCATAATTATAAATATTCTTAAGCCATTCTTATAATAGCAGAGTTATATCGAGAACTACTATTGGTCACAATACACCAACCAGTGATATCTGACTTCCTTTCTACACCACCTACTTGGAAATAAATTACTACATTTGTTATCGTGTTATCCGTTTTGTTATCTGTTTCATACAGTTTATTGTGGAGTATGTCTATATACGAGTATTTGTGTTCATAGGCGAATTTACATGTAATGCGGGCATAAAAATCGGGATATCTTACAGCTGTACCCTACAACCTTCCACCTGAAATTGGCTGAATAAAGGCCACTTCAAACAAATATTTGCATCGAGGTTTCTCCAAAGAGATTTGAACCAAGAATTCCTTCGGTGAAGATTAAAAGAATTATTTAAATCTTCACAGAAGGAATTTCCGAATGAAATCTATGTTATCAAGATATGATATAAAGTATGTTATCTACAAATAATATAAACTACTCACATCTTCCATAATTTGGTTAACTTTCGTGTTAACTTCCTGAGCAGCCTGCACCCGATGTCTCCAGTCTTCTCTTTCCATCACTAAGATTTCTCTCTCTTTCCTAATTCTCTCAAATTGACCTCGAATTTTTGCATTCGCCTCTCTTACTTCGATCAGATCGCTGTGAAGCTGATAAAAATAAAAATACCTTGCATTCATTTGTTAAAATTCTTTTAAGAAGTGCTGATAACTAATTCACTAACAGTTACTGTAAGAAATTGGTTTAAGCTTACCTCTGACATTCTTCTCCTGCTGTCTTGCTGTTCTCGGTCAGAGGACATTTTAATTTCGTTCATTGCTTTCCGTGATTGCTGTTTATCTTTGTCTTTTTCGGTCTCTGCGTTTTTAAGTTTGTTTCTAAGGTCACTGAGTAGTTGTTGCGACTCATTGAGAAGCTTCTGCATTTCTGCCCTTTCCTTTTCCCATGCAAGCTCGAGTCGAGTCTTCGTGTACGATCGAGTAGAACCACGTGCGCTTTCGAGTAGTTTTTGTTCTTCTAACTAAAATGCAAAACGGGGAAGAGATAAGAATAAAACCGAATCGAAATCCTCTTTTTTCATAAAATGAATGATTCACTGTAATAATTTATCTTACCTGGTTTATTTTAGACCGTAGTTCAGACGTCTGGATGTCCCAGCTGTTCCGATCTGTTTCGTGCTGTATCTTCAAGTTCTTATTTTCCAGTGCAGCATCATCTAGTTGTTCCCGTATGTCTTCTAATTGATTGCGTAACTCTTCAACTTTTTTCCTTGCTGAGTCCGCCTGCAATGATCAAACTCTAACTTTACATCAAATCAATTTAATGTCGCAATATTTCCACTAAAAAGGGAAAGATCTAACGTGAAGAAATAAAGATCTATGGACTATTTTTTGACCTGCGAAGAACGCCATTGGGATAAAATTTCAGATGGAAATTATCAAAGACAGCTGAGAATGCGAGTAGAACTTTCTTACCTCTTCTTTATGTCTGGCCCTTTCTCTTTTCAGAGAACCTGTTCTGAGAACCTCATCTGCTGTTCGATCCACTGAAGGCGGCTGGACGTTTGGATTTTGGTGTTTGTAATGGTCCCTTTCAGAAGCCAACCTTGCTATTTGATTTTGCATGTTGGCCATTTCGGATGACATGAGAGTCATCCTTCCTTCATACTCGGCATTTACGGCTGCCAACTCTGCCTTGTGAGATTTTTCTGAATGGTCTAGTTTGATACGTAAATCTTGAAGGTCTTTGCTTTCTCCACGGCCAGACAGACTTCTAGCTATCCTGTCACGTTCCATTTCTGATGTCCTTTTCGTGGTGTCTTCCAGCTAATAAAAATAAAAATACAACACATTAATTCAAAATTAACAGACCTTTTCTGTTACTTTCCTTCAGTAACTTGAGGATAATCTGATTGACCATCATAATGTGTCTAAAATTCGCATTATGAAGTCACACCAAACTAGGAAATTCAAAATAAACAAATAACAAACTGATACTTTCTATTCATTTAAGCTTATCACAGAGAGTATTTACTTGAATGTAATGGATTAATTATTTACAACAAACCCATTAATTAATACTGAATTATTTAAATCTTAATGGAAATATTCCTATAATTAATTCAGTTTCTTTTTACAATGATTAACATGAACATCAATGTGTTATCATGTTTGAAATTAATCCGCCAATTTCCATTTCTAACTGTTCCCTAATTTTTTCTTTGCGGGTTGTTCGTTGAAATTTCCTAATTTTAAACAAGAAAGCTGAATGATAAAATAAGTAATAAATGAATAGCATTCTCATGTAGAGCAAATTAATGTTTGTAAAGTTAGATTGTATAGAAATGCAAACGCATTATATTGTCTGTAGATTGTGTGTGTATTCTGAGGTCGATTTTCTGTTTGCTGGATGAAAACCCAGAGTTTCCTACAGGAAAAAAACATGCTACCTTCTCCTGAAATCGGCTAACTCAGCCACATTGTGAAAAAGGCCCACAAAAATTCGTCACCTCATCGATCGGACTGTAACTCAAGTTTTTTCCATCGGGCGTGAGGAGGATGGCCATCCTACCAACTGTGCTACCCACGAAGGCGTTTGTCAATGTGAAATCTTTTAAATTGTTATTGTTTTAATCCTGATCAATTGCTACGTTGGGCAGTTTCTCTTTATAAATAGCTTTTTTTATGAAATTAAGAAGTACGATTTGTAAAGAAGCTATTGTGTTCGTGGTTAATCTGATTGAAATAAAAAATGACAATGAAGGTTACCTTTCTTACCATATCTTGGTCTTCTGTTTCCCCTCTTCCCACGTACATCTTCCAAAAGTATGATTATACAATTTCGGGACACGCATTTAAATATTGTGATTAATTTCATCATCAGGACTACCCTACATACTACTACTGCTGATACATATTCGACCGTTGTATCCAACTAGCCACACTAATAGTCTTTACTTACGTTAGACTTTTTCAGCATTAGTCTGGAGGTTTGAAATGTTCGTTATCTTCCCAGATAGATATTTATGGCTGTTGTCCCTCGAAGATATCAGCTTGTGATATCTCGGGGTCAAAATGTAAAAGTCAAAAATTCATCTATTCCAAAATTATCCCATGGTAATAGCAATCGTAGGTAATGCTAACTGCACGTTGGCATGACTTACGATTGCTAGATAACTAATTGCCATTATTCCAATAAGTTACACACTTTAGAACAGCGTCAATAACTGTAAGTTTAAAATAACTTTAATAACTGCAATAGTTAAAATAATTTTAGGAGTTTATCAGTGAGATTCAGAACGCTGTTATTTTCGAAACTAAGAAGCAGCTGTGAAAAGGTTAGAACTGGCGATCTACAGTGGAGAGAAATTCTATAGGCGGTTGAAGGTCATTCGTTTAGATGCCCTGTCATTTCTTATTCTTATCAACCCCAGAATTCCTGGTAATGATTGCATGCGCAAGCAGTGCTTTTCTTAGACTGAAAATTTGTTGATGAAAAGATTGGCTGTTGTAGGGGTTTTATACGCATCAGCAACTTAGGCCATAATATGTATGTAAATCGTGTGTGTTCTGTGGTCGATTTGCTGGACGAAAAACCATGCTCCCTTCGTCTGAGACCAACTAACTCAGCCACGTTGTGAAAAAGATCCATAAAAATTCCTCGCGTCATTGACAGGATTCGAACTGAAGTCTTTTCCACCCGGTGGGGAGATGACGGTGATTATACCATCTGCGATACTCACGAGGGCGACGAAAAGGGAAAGAAATGTGGCGTGAATAAAAAATTGAAATAAATGGTGGAATAGGTGGTGAATGGCCTTGAATTGCCTATAGAAATTTTCTCGACTATAAACAGACACTGATTTATAGAAATATAAACTGTTAAAAGACGTCTTACCCTTCTTTTGAGTCTTTCTCTTTCTTCTTTCAGATGCCTCTCTTCCTTTTTGTAAGATTCAATCAAACTGTCCTTCTCATCTATCGTGTCTCGAAGACGAATCTTTTCCTGTTCCCAACCAGTAATACGTCCCAGTTTGGTTTCCATTTCCTTGACATGTTCCTGCAGAAGAATATAAAGAATGTGTTAATAATATTCTGATTTATAAAGCATTCGAAAAAATGTAAAGAATTAAAGAAATGTCAGTTTTCAAATTGTGGGAATATATTACAATTTTATATTACTTTACGTTTTCCATGAAAGACAATGTTTCCAAATTATCAGGAAAAACATGTAGAAGTTTTCCAGTGTTACAGTCAAATTGGGCTTTTTATTTCAGAATTATTCCACACCCTGGCAATGATATAACTGGAGATAATATCATTGTACCATTTATTGACAGCCATAACAATAACTCTGTCAAGATGTTCAGAAAGAAACCAGTATGGAAATTTGTTTCTCATTAAGTTATCTTTGCAATCTCTAAGAGATTGCAAAGTTTCATAATTTGTAACATTGAGAAATGATATTACTGCATATGACTGTTGTTATATGATATTACTGTGTATGTTTTTAGGTGTATTGGAATGCCAGTGAGACAAAGTAAGAATCTGAGAATTGAATTGCAAGTTTTTTGCCACAGACCTTGGTGTAGAAAGTATTGTCTTCTTTGTGTAAATGTATATGTAGATCCAGGTATGTACCGATGAAGATTTATTCTCATAGATACAATCAACAACCAGTTCTGATGGGCAGTGTTTTACCATGTTATTCAAGAAGTTAGAATCAAAAGAGAAGAAAAATTACTCATTATTTCAAGAGATCTACAGGAATCTATTGCGATACCATAATGCTGGTTCTACAGATCTGTACCATTGAAGACAAAGCTTTTGAGTGAACATAAATTGATAATATTCTCACAATAATTTTTGTTGAATTGTAATTTGTGCTGATGTCCTTTGTAATGTTCATTGAAAACCAATCTGAGGTTATCTGCAAAGTGTTGGTGAAAGGTTTTCAAAGTCAAACGTATTAATATACTCTTATAGTGAGAGTATTACCATTAACTTTGTCTAAGACTGGGAGTTATTAAAAGTAATTTGGATAACAATAATATTGGTTAATGATTATAATTCCTTGTGAGATAATATATGTATATAAATCTATTACTAAAGATTGGTCTTACTTGCAGATCTAGTTTCTCCTTGATCCAAGCATCTTGGCGGGAGGTATATGTTTCTCGTAAAGTTTTGAGTTCGGATCGTGCACTGTCATACTCTCTCTTCAAGTTGTTATAATTTCCTTCTGCCTTTTCTTTGTCAGTTACCAAGCCCGCTTTCACTTCTACGAACTCATCTTCCAGCTGCTCGTACCTGGCTGTCAGGTGATCGTACTCCTTACGCTCCTTGTCCAGATCTTTTTCCAGTTGCTGGACCTTCTCCATTTCGTCGTCCAGTTCTTGGATACGATTCTGAGCTTTCCGCTGTTCTCTTTCCAGTTGCACAATTCGATCTCGAAATGAAAGGATCTCTTCATCTTTCATCTTCATGGCCTGTTCATGCTCACGTTCCATTCGATCGCGTTTTTTGGTTTCGGCTCTGATGTCGTTTTGTAGGTCAGCCTGCTGGGAATGCCATTCGTCTTTTTCCTTCCGCATCTGATTGGTTAGCTGACGATTCTTCTCGTTGGATTCCTTGATGGTATTTTCAGCCTGTAAGAAAAACGAATAAGCAATTAATAGTGGTGCGATGGCTGATTGCTGGCGATGAAAACTCTGTTGTATGCAAGGTCAGTCGCGTGCTTAATCAAAGAGATTTTAGTTCTCTCAAACAAGTCTGATTTCTATCATTCCTTATTTCAAATGCGCAGATTAAACAACTTATTGAAAGCGTGTATTGTGAAATGTAATTAGTGGGATGAGAAGGCAACTCTTGGTTTCGGCCCTCGATAATTTTTGGGTGTGATAAGACAAGAAAATATAAGATTGGCCATTTATTCACGTTGGAGATAAGCAATAGTTAAAATGGTAATGCAACAGGTAATGCAATTAGAGCCTAAGGAATACAGTACATTGGTTTTCATTTAAAAATTGGATTGGAATTGAGTCATTATTGAAATAAGTTAAACTTATTTAAGTTAAATTTAAAACAAACAAATTTTAATTGATTTTAACTTGTCTTAAAGAGGTGTTATTTATACTAACCTAAGAAACAACAAAGAAATATAATAATTTCAAGTATTAAACAAGATAAATCCTTCGATCTATGTGAAATGTAACAATAATTTGTTATATGTTTTTGAAGTATCACGTGTGTTCTCTTCGTTCGTTTTTTTCCCCAGGGAATGTTTCAGTCGATATAATTTAATTAATTTGGTTGATTATAATGCAGTTGTAATTTCAGTTTGCCTTACCTTTTCTAACTTATCCGTGGTGTCATTTAATTTATTTTTTATTGTTCTGCTTTCTTCTCTTATCAACTTGATCTCAGCTTCAGATTTTTCCTGAATCTCTCGTACTGCTGCTTCTTTCTTCCTTTTATGATCATCCTTCATCCTCGCTTCCTTACAGAATGAAAAATGAAAATTGTTACTGTTTTGGTAATTTGCACGTACAATAATTACAGAGAATATAAGTTTAGCAAAATATGGTTAATACCGTACATAAAATAAACCAACGCGAGTTCTCGTATTTCATAAAAAACAAGTGAAGCGTGATCTTCGAATGTTGCACCAGAAAAAGAAATCAAAGGTCAACAAGAAAAGGACCACAGAGTAAACCCAGTTTACTGACAGTGCACTGATGCCTCAAGGTCTGTAAATTGGGTGTACTCTGTTGTTGTTTTTCTGGATGTAAACCCAAATTTCTAGGAGAAAAACACCGTGTAACTCTTTCCCGGAGATCGTCTAACTCGGTGTGTCTACAAAGCTCAAAGAAATTCCTCCTCCATCTCGATAGCATTCGAACCTAGGCCTCTTACCCACTCTCTAGCTGTGAGGGCCTTAAACGAATGCCATGCTGCGAAACTACTTTGCCTTCACAGAGAACCATACGCGATTATAAGCTTTAACCCTACTGGTGAGTGATCAGGATTGTTTTTAGCATAAGAGAAATTAAGCAAAAAGTACGCTTCAACAAATAAGGGCATCAGAAATTTTACCAGAGATGGGCAAAGTGCGGAAATAACACCTTAAACTTCATCGAATTGTGCCATTAGATGAATCTCTTTAATCATTCCAACTAGGCATTGATACAAAAGTCGTCAAAAGAACAAAAAATGTGCCCGTGTACCAATTAAAAACCTTGTCCCATTAAAAACTTTCCTTCCTACCCTGTGTGCTCTAATTTTTTTGGAATTAACAGCAGGTAGATAGTTTCCTTACACAGAAATCCTTTCAATTTCAAAATTTAGATCGCTACTATATGGGTCGTTCAAATGAGGCATAAACTGGAAAGCAAGAAACGAATAATTGCACATGCAGAAGATAACTTCGCCCTCTAGGACTTGTTTGCAAATATGTGTCAGAAACTCAATGCGAGCTTAATGTCCGACACCTGTATGTACACATCAGTAGTTTATATCCTACAATACAAACAGCTGAGCTATACTTTATGTCACAAAATATTCCTGCGATATAATGATCACAAAGGACCAGATCTTCTCTGGTTGCTCCAAACAATTCCCAAGAAGAGAATCCTTATCCTAAATAACACACAAAATTGCACCAAAGCGAAGAGCATGTGTGCGGGACGTTGTACAAAGAGGTGTCTTCTTGTTGGTTCTGCTCATGGCTGTCCTGGTCCCATTCACCATAAACAGACTTGACTTCGTCACCTATGATGACGATGTCAAGATAATCACTTTAATCCGCTCACATGAGACTCCGATTCAAGTTCAGATCAACATCAACCAAAAGCTAGCTTATTTCATGAACAAGCTTTGTCTTTTCAACCTACAGATCAATCCAAAGAAATTAAATCAGCTCATATTTTCATGGAAGAAATCCCCTTCTACAAATTGTCTTCATGATCGAAGGTATCAATATCCAGGACATGTCGGGGCGTTGAGATCTTGGAATCTGGTTTGATTCTAAAGTAGTCTTCCATCAATATACTCATGTAGACCTCCTTCTCACGAAATCGGCTGGCTTCGCTGGTAAGAAAGAAACTTACCTATGCTATGTCAGCTATCCAGCGACCATCAGAAAATATTTTTCGTCATGCATCTACGCCTGTCTTCTGTGGTACGGAGGTATGATATCCGCTGCACCACGAACAGGCAAAAGGGTCAATCCAAGCGGCTGCAGTCCAAACGGGCTAAGTCTCCTAAAATCTGTTCCAGTCAAAAGGGCTAAAATAATGATTGGAGAGTACTGGCTTCTAAGGTGGGCCACCTGGAAACTTTTTCTTTCCTGTAATGCCACAACCATTTCGATTGCAAAAGAAGTAAGCACTATTCGTCTTCTGCAAGTTATTACGTGAAACAGAGTACTCTTCTCAGTAAAAATGTTCACTAGAACAATCTCTGAACTAAACTTTTGGGATGTGTATTTCTGTAGGGATTCCAAAAGCTGTTTTCGTGAAAATCCTATATTAAAGTAAATAAATACGTAAATTTTATTACCATGCTTCAACAGGCTGTCTGTTTCAAGTAGAGTTTCCCGACTCAGATACTCCCTTTGATCCAGTCCCTCGATTGGGATTTGCATAATTTCCTGCAAGAGTCCCATTACAGAAGGAGAGTCTTCCATAAGCTGCCCAGTATCCACAATGGTCGACCGAATCTATTAAGTGATTCAGATTATAAATTGTCGACAACAAGAAGAGTTAGATGCCAATGCCGAAACAGTTTCCTAGCTGTGATTGTATAATTCTTTGTATAAAATATACTTGCTGATATATTGGACTAAAATGTGTTGAACATCGACATATGTAAGACAAATTTTAGATGTTGAAAATCTAAGCTGTTTAGTCTAGGCGAGTGAAAGTGCGCCATCCTCGCCTGAGAAACTCAGCCACGGTATGAAAAAAGATCCGTAAAAATTCCTTGCATCTTTGATGGAATTGGAACTCGGGTCTTTACCACTCGGTGTGGGGTGGATGGTGATTGTACCAACTGTGCTACCCACGATGGCTGTACTTTTGGAAGTTTGTGGCCTATTTTTATACAAATAAGTTTGTTATTAGTTTGACTATTCAAATATCGTTTATTGAGTAACAATTTGAAAATGGAACACGAAGTACGACATGATGCCATTTTTAGATAATGCACAGAAGTATACTCATCTTCTCGACAAAGCATCTCCTTGGCAGTGTTCCCTCACACATTAATACCTCGATGCTTTCTACACAAATATATACGAGTAGAAGAAGAATGATCACCATAATTGAAAATCGAACTCAGTGAATTTATGCGATTTCAATTTTTGCGCTGAAATATCCCCCCTGCATTTCTATTACTATAAGTTACTATAGGTTGTACTGCGCGGGGCAAATTCAACACAGTTCTAAGGGTTGAGGCACACATGACGTCCAATGTGGGTTTGAATGGAAGTTTTACGTCCATACACCACTTGGCTGTTCACTTAAACAAAATACATTATTTACAGTTCAACACACGAAGTAAGAAACAAGACTCAAAAATCCAACTATTATTAGCTAATCATTAAATTTAGATGAATAAAAACGTTCAAATAATATATAAATAAGAATATAAAATATATACAACATTTAAATTCATAATTAATTCTCTTATTTTAATTTGTGTACTTTGTCATGGTAGGTTTTTTCCAACTGAGTTAACTGCTTTTGAATAGTTTCGCATTTTGCCCGGGAGTCTGCTACTTGGCGCTTCATGTCTTCTCTCTCTTTCAACCATCCGACTGACACTTCCGATTGCCTGTTGTCCACGTGCTTCAACTTTGCTCGTTCTTCCTCCAGCTGGCGCCACATAGTGGGAGAAAAATTAATTATTACGGTCAAAGTAGAAATAAATGTAATGCGTGTCTTAACACGCATTACAAGACACGCAAAAAGCTCAAAAATTAAAAGAGCTGTGAGAAATAAAATGATTTCGAAAATATTGCGAATATTTTGGGAAAATATATATTAGAATAAATCTATAATAAATCATATAGAATAAATCTAATATACTAGAACAAATATTATAGTGAGTGTTGATATTTATCTTTTTATGGATCACAAATTGAATTTGTGATCCACGTGCATGAAGGTGATATCCCACAGTTCTTTCGGGAAAAGAAAAAAAAAGAATAATATAATTTTAATTAAGTAATTAAGTATTATTTAATTAAGTTCAATTAATTAACTTTAATTATTTATTAAGTTTGATTGATTAACTTTAATTATTTATTAATTGTAAATTAAGTTTGGTTAATTGAGTTTAATTAATTATTAATTAAAGTTAGTTACGTTTAATTAACCTTAACTGATACGAATTGGTCATTCAAGCTGTGTAACCCCGAGTCACTCTCAAACATAAATTAGTTGGCCATCGCTGTTTTAAATACCAAACTTTTTTTTTTATTTTTGCAGATTTTGACTTTAATTATGAATATATCCTAAAAATAAACTCTGATATCTGGTTGCAAATTACTGAACTTTATTCGGTTTTCCCCCTTTGATCCTTCGACTTGGGTTCTTTGCGCTTCAAATAAATATATTTACTCACTGGAAAAAAAAAGGAAAAAAAACTCTTAGGATCTCTAGGCAATATTTTTAGACTACTGAACGCTTGCTTACCTCATTTCGCAATTGGTTACAATCTTTCTTCAATGTTACTACCTCGCCCTCAGTGATTTCCAAAGTTGATTCAAGTTCTTCTATTTTTTCTTCGGCTTTCTTGGTTTTATCCTTGTGTTCGTTCAGCTGGAATTAAATGAGGATACACTCAATTGCCTCTTTTAGTTTAATTTAATTCTTTATCATTTTTATTGTCGTTGGTGATGTTAAAACTTTTGTAAAATAATGTAAAAGAATTAGTTTAAAAATTTAACGTTAGGCTAGTAATTTACATTATTGAGTACATAATTAGACGCATTTCGTATTTGTTACCTCTCTTTGCATTTCTTCTTTCTGTGACTCCCATATCTTTGTACTTTTAAGCAGATCGTCTTTCAAGACACTAGTCGCTGCAAGTTTCTCCTGAACTTCTCGCAGCCGTGCTGTTTTTGTCTCTAAAGAGTCTTCAGCTGCCTTGGCTCTCTTTTCTAGAGATTGCTTCTCTGATTTCAACAAACTCAATTGACCTATTGTTTCCACACTGGTTCCTTTCTGAAGAGCGACCTGCTGCAGTTGTTGTTGCAATGATGCTACTTTCTCTTTTTCGTTCTGAAGTTCTTTCTTTATCGTTCCATTTTTGTGCTGCAGATATTCCAGTTCATGATTCATTTTGTCTTCTTTCTGCTGAATTTCTTTCTGTATGGTCTCCATTTGACGCTTCGTTTTGATTATATCATCCTCTATGGTCTCCTGGATTGATTCTCGACCTCGTAGAGTCACCTGAAGATCACCTAGTATATATAAAAACAATTAAATTTCATTATATTGAAATATAAAAAGTTCAATAAAGAGAGCGATACTAGCTCAATGTTGTTATAATCATCAAAGAATTTTGCTTTTGCTTGTTATTGCAATCGTCTTGTTTTTCGAAAGCAAAACATTCTTAACATTCTTTTATTTGTTAAAAGTAACAAAACAGCTCCCTCAAAATAAGCTGACCGTTTTAATTTCCTGTCTGAACATTTTGTAATTTTAAACATATTAAGAATGGATCTCTGGGTTCCAGGTGTTTACCGTTCATCCAGCACTAAGATAACCGCAGGTCGTACTTTAAACCATCCATCAAGATCTGTCTGGGATAAGTGAATATTCAACCAGCATTTATTTTAGGAAATCCCATTCATAACTAGAATGCACGATAAAATCTCTTCTACTCTACGAATGTCACTTCACTTTTTTTTTTAAATCTTTATTAAACAGCACGCCAAGAAGATTAACAACACCGCTGTCTACTTGTGACGTCTTATCATCTGTCTATTTGTATGAGACATGACAGACAGTCTGTATGTGCCTCTTACAATATACTCAAAATGGCCCGGAATCCCAATAAACGAGAGCCCTCAATCCAGGCAAGGAGAACTCCTTCTTGTCCTTTTTTACTCAACATTAATTCTCGCATCAGGGCCCACTGAATTTTAGGACTGCTCACCGACCTGCTTGCAGTACTTGACCCTGACCACTCGACTACAGTCATGCCTATATTTTTACAATTTTGAGTACTTAAATGTAACAGTAGCCTCAGCTAAGTATTGAGTGGAAAATTACGATAATCACCCTTTTGTCTTTAGCAGAAATTATTTACAAGAAATTTATTCTGTTATCTGTTTTGGCATTCAAATTGTACTGTATTTATATTGCATTAATTGTACTGTATTTATATTGCATTTAATTGTAATTCTAACTTATTAATTGCAATTGTAACTGTATTATTTAGCTCTTATTTGTATATATGTATTGTTTCATTCTCATTGCCTATCATTAAGTTTTTAACAGCTATTGCTATTTAACTCTGTGGCAGCACCCATGGAATTATGGTATTGTTAAAAATAAAAGAACATCGTACTATGTTAAACATCTACAGAAAATTCTGTTTTTTTTTGTTTTTTTGTTTTTTGGCCAATATATATTTTAATTTCCTTTTATGAATTGTCAAACATTTTGTTTAATTTTTAGAATCAAATTGAAAATTATATTATGTTTTGTAAACGTTCTAGTCACTATTTTGCAAATTACATTGCGGATTAATTTTATGGTGAAATTAAGAAATATGCTTGCTCATGTGCCGGTAGATGGCAGCACAGGTCGGAGCCTGTGCTATACCTTTAATCCCCCATCTTTAAACTCGTGCGGTAGTCGACGACTGTAAAATAATAATTATTATTATATTGAATTTTATTATGCAAAACAATACAGTAAAACTTCCATGTTGATTTGAATTGTACAATTTAAACAATCATTGGATTGTTCTGTATTTTGGTGAGAAAAAGATCAGGGTTGGCAGTCATACAAAGTGGACATTCCTCTCTTTGCTCTATGGACGGGTGGATTCAAGTCCAAAGGATTAGCGGTTTGGATAAAGAATTCAAAATATTTATTTTTGCTTTTGCTTAATTTTAAAATTTGCTGAATAGAATTTTTCTAAACGAGAATAACAGTATACTTACTTATTTCATCTTGAAGCTCACTCACGATTTCTCGTAGTTCCATCCTTGTAGCGCTTTCCCTCACAGCTCGGGGAGCTTTCTTCTTGTAATTTAAGCAGTCTTTCAACTTCTTATATTCCCTGTTTAGTCGAGTGTTTTCAATTTCCAATTGTGCCACTTTCCCTGAGAGTGTATAATTTTCCTCTTCTTTTGACTTCATTCGCATTTTTAAAGAATTAATTAAGTCGTTTTCAGTTTCGCTAATAGCTTCTTTTCGTGGTTTGTATTCTTGAATGATCGTTGCGGGCACATTGGAAGGTGGAGTCTTCCCAAGTTCACTCTTAACAGCGCCTAACTTTTTCTCAAGATCTTCAATTTTAAGTTTGAGCTCGAGATTCTCTAATTGAGCCATATCTGCTGGTCCAGGTGGTGGTTTTCTACTAAGACGAAGCGAAAGCCTCTTATTTTCGCCCGTTAGCCTTTCATTTTCGTTCTCCAGATCCGTAACTTTTTGACGAAGGATACCAGCTTCCTGCTCTACTAGCTGCAGCTGCCTTTTGAGGTCTACTTGTAAATCGCTATCTAAGGAGCGACTTCGAACCATTACCTTTGAAGCTTTCCGTCTGTGGACTTCTACTTCGGTTTGAAGACGTTCGTTATCTCGTTCCTTCTCTATTAATTTCTTCCTTAACTCTCTGGCTTCATACTCTAGTAGCTTGATCTTGTGCTCGTAATAGACGCTAGGACTTGACCCAGCTGGTGGTGGTTCAGGTAGGTCAATGGGAGTTACTGGTTGGTTGATGAGTTTGTTTTGTAGATACTTCACTTCTGATTGTAGACTTTCATTCTGATGCTCCATTTCGTCAACTTTTCTCCTCAAAACGCCCATTTCTTGCTCCGAAAGATCCAGTTGTAATTTGAGTTCATCAGCGGAAAGGTCATCTTCAGAAGAATCGCTGTCATTATCGTCTTTTTTCTTCTTCGTCTTCTTCTGACTCCTGGCCTGGACAACGTTGGTCAGTTTCTTCATCTGCATAACCAGTGTCTCGTTCTCTTGTTCCAAGCTGCTCAGTTTCCTTCTCATGGTCTTAGCTTCATCTTCTGCGTATTTCATTTGTTCTCGAAGATCATTTTCACGTTCCATGGTATCATATAGTTCATGAACTATACTTTCATAGTCCTTTCCTCCTAAGCCATCTTTTAGCGCAGATGTCACCTGCCAATGAAAGAAAAATAAAAATAGGTATAGAAAACATGATAAATCAATGCTAAAATGTAATATTTATTTAGTTAAGTAGATTCTGATTCCATATATAGTTTTCATGGTTTCCAAATGCACAAATGTAAAAGAATTTATTGATCCTCCACTCCGCCTCTTGTTGGATATAAGACAAACTTTATATTACAATGACCCATCACAGCACTTTGCCTATAAGTTAGATAAGAAAATATGGGAGTATCTTTTAACTTACAAAATACGTATGCAGTACTAAGAAAGCATGCCAGTCAGAGCCTGAAGACACCTATAGACTTTACTCCTACTAGTCCATTCTGCATTAGCTTTTTGTAATATGTGCCGCTATAAATTAAATTCTGCACTATTTTGGGTTTTTTATACTTATTTGAATATGTTTATGATTATACATTTTGACATAGTGACCTAATACATTAGGTTACTGAAGAAAACCACAGAACCTTGCATATGGGATACATAGTCGCGGAGAATCCCACACAAACATTTGAGGCGTGCCCTCTCTGGAAGGTTCCTGTGGACTCAAATGTTGGCTGATACCCAAAACCTGGACTGTGACCCAGGCGGATTATAGACGGACTATTCTTAGTGCTTCCTTTGCTTCTAACCTGCCTGGTGTTGATGTCCTTGGTGATGTCCCTCCTGATGAAACTGCCATCTAGGAGTAACTATCGAGACCACGGTGCCTGATTTCGTTGCCAGCTCCAGTGGACCTTTTGTTTTGTCGTAGGGCTTTTAGGCGCATCAGCAGTTTAGGCCATATTTTGCCGTATATAAGATGTCTGTAAATTGCGTGTTTGCTGTTTTTATTGGACGAAAACCTCGAATTTTGCGAGAGAAACTCGTGCTACCCTTCCCTGAGACCGAAAAACTCAGCCGCATTGTGAAAAAGACCCATAAAAATTTCTCCCATCATCGAAGGGACTCGAACTCAAGTCTTTTCTACTAGGTGTGGGGAGGATGGCGATTCCGCCAACTGTGCTACCGAGGGCAACTGTTATAACTGACCTAAGTGCAAAACCAGCACTTTGTACTACCATAGAATGTTTTGCCATCAGTTTCTCTAAACTTAATAATTCATTTACGAGTAGCACATAGGAAGTTGTGTTTGTTTGCAATTTAGTTACTGACACCCCTCTCCAATAATAAATAAAAACAAGCGACTTATATATAAAGACATATTCGTGCAGGAAGATATGACAGTTCCGTAAGCCACCAAGTTTAGAAAGTAGGCTTTATTAGGATTGGATCGTGGTCTTGGTCTTCAAAGCCTTAAAAGAGTTGAACAAACAATGATGGAGACATATTTTATTTTAGGATTATGCGAACAAGAGGGACGTAGATTTAAATTACAGAAAGATAATTGTAGATTAGATGTAACTTGCCTTTAATCAAAGGTAAGCAACTATTGGAATAAATTACTAGCCAGCCTTGTAGAGGCTGGAGATTATGTAGATTTAATGAAGGATTCAATATAACATTGGAACATGTAGATAAATGTAAAACAAGGGGGACATTTAATTTTCATTTTTATTTAGTGATTTTTGTGATAGATGATACATAAGCTTTGCTTTCGTGTATTATTCTACCAGTTTAACCCCAGAACGATGACATATATGCTTGCCGTGCTCTGTGCATTGATACATACACGAATCGGTCAAACTTGAGATTTATAATTTCAAATTATTCTCTGCATTCACCATTTTCTGTAACTGTTGGGATACGTCTTTAACACCACGATAACGAGTTAAGCTCGCATTCTCCTATTGAAAGTAATAGCTGCTATAAAAGTGTCAAGGAAGCTCTGTCATGCGTTCTTGTCAGCTATTGTAATCCTTTTCAACCTTCTAAAGTGAATTATGGCCAACATTTGGTGAAGATGAGAGAGAGAGAGAGAGCCAGGATGCTATAACAGTCAGGAAAACATCCGGTAGGGCGAGCACATTTACGAATAGGAACTGGCTATCTTAGAAGAAAATGATTACTTAATCAAACTGTCTGTTAAACAGGGAGATTGAATTTCCACACATCAATACGAGTGACCTAAATGGTATTATGGTATGGTGAGTAACAAAAGTAACCATGGTATTCTACTTCGATAAGATCTAGATAAATTACACTCCTGTGCAAACGTTAAGGCTGATTTCTCTTATAAATATCTTATCACTACCTGTCGAGATTCTGGTAAAATTTTATGTAGAATTCTATAAATGAACCCCACCAAAAACATTAGTAATATACGTTTCATGAAATGACTAAATTCGATCATGCCTTTCCGTGACCCTCCATGTCCTTAACTTTTACATATGAGTATATTTAATTGATCATGCAAATAGGAATTAAAGTACACTGGGTATTTGTAGTCTCAGGTTGTGTTAGGAAACCCTATGGCTTTAGCCCGGGATCGACTAATTCTGGGTGTGATGATTAAATGCCAAAGTAACGAAGGTTATGAGCATCAGTATATTGTGTTATGCAATCGTGTGGGTTTGTCGATTTATTGTTTGATGGACAAAAAAAAATCTAAGTTTCTGGCATCAAAACACCAAGCAGTCCTCCTCCTCTGAGACCGAATAACCCAACTGAGTTGTGAAAAAGCCCACCAATTCCTCGTGTCATTGACGGATTTCGAACTGAGGCATTTTCCATCCGATGTGGAAAAATGAGGATGATGATTATAACCACTGTGCTAGCCGCGAGCTCCGATGGGCTGGTATCCAGCAGAAACTTGGGCTTGAATTTCTGTAAGCTATATTTTCAATAAATACTTTAGGAATGCCAAGGTTTATGCTTGTTTATTGTTGTTATTCAGTTATTATTATTTTTTTATTATTTGTATCATTGAAAACTCTATAGTCAATCTTTAAAATCCAAACAGCCATATTTCGTAAACGTTCAGAATGGTACACGTTATCACGTGCTTGAAAACGCCTTTAAACGTTTGTGCAAATACAAAAAATACTAACAGGGTTTTTTTTTTTTGGAGCAAAATTCCAAAAAATCACTGGACCTGTTGGAAGAATGACGAATAGCAAATTCTCGTATAACTTTCCAGACGTAGTACGAAGCGACTGATTCAGCTGGATGTACTTGTTGAAAAGTTGCCAGCACCACAGTTAGTGAGGCGAAACGCTTTACTCGTAGTCACTGTGTTACGTTTTGCTTTTGATGACATCAGATTGAAAGACAAACAGAATAGAGATATACGGCATAACCAAGAAACCCTCCTGCGTTTTGCCACCTTTTAATGAAACGAAAGAATCCATTTAGCAGCTGCATTGAGTATTCCATTTAGGCAAAACTTGTTGCCACTTCTCCGAAGTAGGCGTAAAGAACCAAAGGAATCTCTAACAAAATATCACTAAATAGACCTGTATAACATTGGATCATTCAACAAGTACATTAATCTTGTTAAGATCTTATTATAGTTTCCATACATTCCTTTCACTTTTCTCTTAAGTGGTTCTAGTGGTCTGACCTAAACGTAGTGGTCAACGTTGGGGTGTAGTGGCGCACGCTTAAAGTTGGCCATGATTCAAGTACACATCACTGCTAAATATGGTTCATGATTGTACTTTTATCATAAAATATTCTTAACTCCTCCGATCCATGTGGTGGTACCAGAGTAAAAACTATTTCCCTTTATCTTTCCTAAATTTCCTGGATATAAACTGCTTTTATATTTCATTCAAATTTGCAAGCAACTGTATGAAATCAACAACATATTAACTACATCTCATTGCCCAATTTTATGTTCGTATTCCTTCATTAATTTAAGATCAGCCATTCTTTTGTGGGTTGGGACACCGTGACCAGATTACAATGGTTCACACATGGGTAGTAAACTCCTGAATACTAGGCATTTATAATCAATCCAGGATTTAGATGGATGCCTCAAACGACCTGACTTTGCTGATTTTCCATTCTTAACACGCAAGTTGACCTCAATATTTTTCCAACATAGTAGTGTACAGTAAGCTAATCATGGTACTTTGTACAAAGATTAGTTATTATAACTTTCCAATGACAACTCCATTTACATTTCATTAATGAAACTAAACTTCATTAATTAAAGCGCACACATTTTCATAAAATTGGTTCTTTGTTGGTAAACGGAAATATAGTTTAAGAAGTGTGCGTGTATGTACCTTTATTTTGATTGGCTGTAGAAACAGAGCAAGCGTGTTGTTGTTATTGTGGGGTTTAGGCGCATCAGCGACTTAGATCATATTGGGCTATTAGGTAAGATGCCTGAAAATTTAACGTGTTCTGTGGTCGATTTGCTATTCGGTGGACAAAAAGCCAGAATTTTCAGTAGAAAAACCATATTATCCTCACCTAAGACGGACTAACTCAGCCACATTATGAAAAAGATACATAAGAATTCCTCACATCATCGACGGGATTCAAACTCGGGTCTTTTTCACCTGGTGTGGGGAGAACGGTGATTCTACCAACGCAAGAGCAAACAGAGCAAGCACATACATACATACACAAGCATGAAATCAACGTGCAGGGTGTAGCACCAGTAATGATACTATTAGCGTTGCCATCAGCTAATGGTGTACATTTTATATTTGGTCCCCCTTTTGATTTTCATTCTGAACTCTCAGAAACGTTTCTCATTTTCTTTTATAGTGCTTTGTATGACTCTCGTAGTATTTCTTTTCCATGGGCTATCTCTTGTCACCATTAAAATTCCTTTTACTTGAATACTTATATAATAAATGGCTAATCAAGTAGACTGTGTTTATAAGGGTTATTCTTTCCAAGAGTACAGCTCTGTTTATTATTTTTTGTTGTCTATTTTCTCTGATTATCTGCTTCTAACAGTTTCCAAATGTTATTTACGTTTGGTACATTCATGTCCATTTTGATCACTATTGCTAGCTTTTCAAGGCTTAAAGCTCAAGTTTATGTGTATCTCAACTTAGTGTGTTGCTTGTGGATCATATTATTCATCAGTATCATTAGTAGCTAATATTCAGCTGCCATAATCTTCTGAATTAGGTTATGTGTCGCCAAATATAACAGCACCATTCATTGCAATTGTATCGGGAAACTTTTCAGTGCATGGTACAGTATTTTTAACTGGGGGGATTGTCAATCCTGCCACTTGTTCTTTGGTTTTTTCAAAAGTCTAAGCCCATGAGGCGTCAGTGTATTGTGTCTGTAATTGCATGTGGTCTATGGTAGGTTGCTTGTTTTACTGGATGAAAAATCTGCGTTTTTGGGGACCATCGACCGAGCTAGTTGGTCTTGGACGACGGCTGCAGGTTTAATTTAGGTGCAGCCCTTATTAATCGAGACTATAGTTAGCCGATTTTAAGCTGAGGAAATAAGGTTAGTAAGGTTTCTCCAGCAGTTATTCCGCATTTTTCAGCACATAACAATATGCAGTTTTACATCATTATGTTATTTTAATACTAATGCTAAAATCGGTAGATGAAAAGGCCAGCAAACTCTGGTCAGTGTGTGTGATGTGCACATACTGTTTCTCCACATCCAAGCGAACAAAAATAAAACATCCTCAGTACTCTCCATTTAGGATAAAGTTGAGTTGAATTTTTTCTCGTTTTACATGACGCTGGTTGTCTCCTTCGTTACTCAAAGTGAGTTTCTAGTTTCTGGAACAAGAAAAAAGTCACTGAGGCTAATTCTGGTGAATGGAAAATTTGAAAGAAGTTCTGGCGCAAAAACGAGCGAATCCAGAGAGTTGCATAATCAGGTCAGATGATGCAGCTGTATCAATTCGCAGGAGGGCTGTCTTCTGTGATTGTTTTCCTCTTGATTCTGGCTCCTATGAACTATTTTCTTGTTCCTGACCGCAAACTCCTTCTAATAGATGCAGATCTCAACACGTGGAGATCATCATCGTTTGAAATGCAACGCATCTGCTAAACCCTATCCCAAAAGAAGTGGTTTAGAAATGCTACCAAAAGTGGCGGAAAGTTGAGATCATCCTATTCGTTTAGGAGGGACAGTATACCAGAAAGAATTCGAGAGAGAATGTGATTAAATTATAGTATGATTAGTTTTAATAAATCAGTGTCAGAACGTTTTATTTAGACCTCATAACACAACCCAGACCATCGCTTTCGTTTGGAAAAAATAACGTAATAACAATCTGTTTGTGAACAATCGTAACCATATTCAATTCTAGCTAACTTAAACAAACTCTTGCAGTACCTTAAGTCAACAGGCGCTCTGTAAATCCAACTAAATGCCCATCTGGCTCTTTTGCATCTTCCAGATCACATAATAATCTCGATTATTCTTACTATACTGGATCAGCAAGTACATTCAAAAGAATGATCAAATTACCGGCTTAATAGACATCTTCTCAAGCACCTGCCAGTTTGACAACCATATCCTCCATGTCATAAATATAACTCTTAAATTTATTGGATTCATCAAGAGGTTCTACCTGTAAACTGTTCTATAAGTTATTGGTTATTCATCCGTTGCTTTAAATCCCTGTATAGGAAGATTCACTTGAAGAAACTCGAAACTGTATTGCCAACTTTGTAAGGTACCACTCCATTGGGCATCTTCTATTCTACCATCTTATTAATATCACTCACTCTGTGTGTACCAGCGTTTCAGAACTATTGATATCAGAAGAAACCTAGCTTATCTCAAATTTCTTTATAACATTCAATCTGAGAAATAGGATTCTCCACAACTAGTGCAACCGATCAAATTTCATGTCCGTTATAGCGCAACTAGATATCATTTCATATCTCTCCATCTAAATAGTGATATTAAAAAACAAAGTCCAATGAACAGACTCTCCTCAATCGCAAATAATCTCCATTTAGATTTTCTTTGACAACTCTTAGAATACTCTTAATACCATTAATGTTCTTGAACCTTACTTTGGCATAATAATTGATATAGTAATTAGGTTTTCCTTTTTTTTATTTTTATTCCTGTAAGTTCCTAACTTATTATTATATTCATTACTGTTTTTGTTTTGTTATAGCTATATTCTTTCTGTTATAATTGCACTGCATTACATGTTCTGGCTTTTTTTTTTTGCACATCATTTCTGAGCCCGTTGGTTGCTGTTAAACGAGAGGTATTAAAATATATAGTATTTAATACTGTGAATGGGCGGAAGGTTGAGAAGATGAAAGAAGAATCTTGTTGATATTATACTTCAACTTCTTTAGATTGTAATTTTCAGGAAATATAAATGAAGTGAGATTGTGCCAGAAAATATAAGTTGAAAGAATAAATGAGTAAGAAGAAAATGTGGTTTTGTGAGTTTGAAGCTGAACAGTCAAATGATGCTGACTGGTTGTGGCAGATGTTCGGATTGATTTGGAAGAGAGAGCAGGAATTATAGAATTCAGAAAAAACAGTGCCCATGGAAGCATCTATAGAAAAGGCATGCAGGATAAATAGAATGCAGAAGCAGAACGTCCATGAGACAGAGGGTGGAGAGACTCTGTTAGAGATGAGTCGTTAATTAACCCAACTGTCCTCTTTTGAATGGAATCTGAGAGAGATTTTGGAGACACCGGCCCAGATGTGGGAACAATATTCCATGGTAGGCGGATTTGTGCGGAGTGAACAGCTGTTTGGAAGAAAAGTAACGCCGAGAACGAAGAGAAAACCCAGTTTTTTAGAAGCAGACGAAGCAATATTTGTAATGTGCTTATGCCAAGAGAGATTAAAAGTCAGGGTAATCCCCAGTAGAGATATGATCTTGTTAGAAATCAGAGTGTAATCGAAGATAAGCATACGAGCAGAATAATTCATTTTGCGAGACATAAGACGGGACTGAGTTTTAGAGGGACTGAAACCAACTAAGTTATCTTTGCCCCACTAGAGAATTACCTGGAGATCAGCATTTAAGGAATTGGTAGTGGATATTCTAGAAGTTGAAGCTAGGGAAAGGTTTCTCAAACTGAAATATGGAATGCGATGTGCTATCATCATCAAAACTATGGATAGGATTTCCAGCAAATGGAAGAAGGTCATTAATATAAAAGAGGAAAAGAGTGGGAGAAAGAACTGAACCTTGAGACACACCAGCATTAGTGGAGAAGTTAGTAGACAGAGAGCCATCTACAATCACCTGTAGTGAGCGATCAGAAAGAAAACTGGATACCCAGTTATAAAATCTGCTGGTAAACCATAAGATGGAAGCCTATTTAGAAGATTGAAAAACTGCAAAAGCCTCAGCATCTCGACCAGCTGTGACTAGAAAACGGAATCCAGCTGAAGTTGTGAACATTAAAATCACCAAGGAAAATTACCTCACTGTTAGGAAAGTTGGACTGGAGAAAGTCAAGTTTCAAAGAGTTTCAAGTGATTAGTGGAGTAGGAAGAACGATACAGGCAACAGATGAATTTGACAGAATGTAGTATATTTTAAGCCAGAGAAGATCGAAAAGAGTAAATTACAAATTAGTAAGTCTCTGGCAGGAAATAGTAGAAGAGGCATATGCACAAGTACCACATTTGAAGCGAAAGGAATCATACAGCGCATAATTCGGACAACCGAGATGAGCATGGCTGAATCAACGGATAACTAAGATTCTGTCAGAAAAAGTTGTTGGGGTTTGGCAGACTGTAAGTGGAAATGGACATCATTGAGATTAGAACTGAAACAATGTGTATTTCTGAAATGAACTAGGAAGCGTTTGGGAGGTTTAGATCTTTTCGTGGATAAGTTTGTTCTGTTATTTCAACAATTCATGGTGTGTTCAGGACTAAAAAAAAAACGGTGGCGAGGACATGCTGTATGAAGTAATGAAATTTTTTGGTATGGTAAGTGTATACCCAACTCTTTGACTTAACATGGCCTCGACAATGCCCCCTTCCCCACCATACACACTACTCGGACTCTCTCCAGTCACTGTCTGGCAGAGTAGAGACAACGAAATTATACACTAGTTGATCCTAGAGTGTTATTAATAGGTTCAGTCTGGTGGACTATCTAGCGGCCGGCCTGGGAAAACTGTTATAGAGCTGTACCCTCGAAATGTAAGGAAGATTTGGATCTCGCCATGATGTTCATCGTAACTTTAAAAGACATCAAACATACTGCAAGAGTGGGAGGATTGCCGGAGCTTTGCTCTGGAGACTAAACATGGATTCCACCACCTCAAGCCTCCAATAAGCAAAGTGGTGGTATTGCACCAGTTGATGAGAGTCATCTAGATCAGGATAAGCAAATTATGGTCCCGGGCTCTCAGGGATCGGCGGTCAAGTCCGTTAAGAGGGTCCTCGAGAAGATGGACTTTCTGATGATTATGTGCGACATGAATGAATTCAGTAATAAAACAGATATAAACACACACTTTACATTAATCTTCAGAAGTAAGTTGTTGAGATTGTTTTGTTCTCTTGCATTCCTGGAAACCAGCGTATAATTGATTGTGCATTAAGCAGGCTACACACAGACAATCTAAACCTTAATTTTTCTCAATATTTATTTGGTGAGAAGTGTTCAGTTTGAAATTTAATTTATAGAAAATACTCATGTATGCCTTTCACACAAATTTAGATCTTCCAACGAATGTGGTTTGGGAGGCTGGGTATATGAAATAACATTTTGCGAATTTTTATAATTCTATTTTTAAATTTAGATAATTCAATTTCGATATGATGATTCGCTGAACTGTCTCAGCACTAAATAAGTGTAGAAGTCATCTGAGAGCTGACTACTGGAGACTTCACAGTAACCTGCAATTCAGCATCGCTGTCATATTTCTTGTTCAGTTCAGTTTCTTTTTAATTGTGAAGAATTTCAGCCACTAATATCGAGGTGTCTATTGTTAGCTTGATTCAGGAGTGCGAAACGTCTCGTCGGTCCCCTGTACACAACACTCACACACACACAAATGTTTTTTGCAAGATAACAAAACAGTGTGCAGCACCTTTCAATCCTTGACCTCGTTCCTCTGCTAACTAAAGAACGCTGCCAGTTTTTATTTTAGTCAAAGAAGTATACGCATCGAGTCACCTTTCTCTGCTTTTACTCCTTAACGAGTGTTTTGTTAAATTAATTTATAAATAAAAACTGGGAATGCCAGAGGAGAAGATTACAATTTTGTGGGACAACATCCTGTAGCAGAAGATATGCTATTAATTCTCTTCCCTTATTTCTGAGACATTACTTTAAACCTCTTACTCTGATCGTTGAAGTAATCTCTTTTATATGTTCACGTTTATGAAAGTGGCACCTTTTATATAACTTATTGCTGTTTTGTGCCCATGCACAAACTAATGCTTGTTGCGATTGAAATTAGAACGCTTGAAACGAAGCTATTTTTATAAATGGAGGAAGAGTGCTTCTCAGTAGTGTTTCAACACAAATAGTAGCTGTCTTGACTTCTATTTACAAATTGCTGAGATGAATGTTGGATGTCGGGGAGGGGGTTTGTATTGGGGAGGGTTGTATTGTCTGTACACCAACCTTTTCTCTCTTCTCTTTCACGAAACGGTCTGGAAGACATGGTTATGTAAATGCTGGTTTCGATTGCTTTAGAGATTCTGATTTGCGTAATGGCTTCCGTTGTGTATAGAGGGCGTAGTGCAGCCAGGATAATTAACGGTTACGTTTATATTCAGTAATGACGTTACTGAACTTTGCATCTGGGTGACCTTTGCTAATTTTAAATCGAGTGAAACTACCGACGGCCATGTGCATCACATTCTTTCATAATGTAAGTGGAGGGCTAAATAAATGTAAATAAATATATTGATAAATGTTTTTTTTTCGCGTGGGTCAATGTCCATCTAGTGAGCTAGAAAGTAGAAGTGCAAATATCAGAGTGGTTATGTTAAAGGAAAATATTGAAACAAGTTTATATTTTTCTGATTAATAGTTCCTTGAAGGGTGGCATAACAAAAATAGAGACCACTCTTCAAAAGTTTAGCTTGAGAAACAATTCTTTAAGTACCATGAAGGTTTTGACTCAATCCACTGTTCTGCCAAGTAACTCGACTCAATTCGCTGTTCTACCAAGCAATTCGACTCAATTCATTATTCTGCCAAGCAAAAGACTACGTGTGACACTAATCGAGAAGACTGTTTATGTAAATAAATTATAATCGGTTTTCTGGGTACCGGTGTGGTGGGGAGGATTATGTCACCCGACATAATCATGTCTACATAATTCCATTTAGTAACCGTGGAACAAAAACAGCCACAGTTACGAGGTCGCTCGACGTTTAGCGTCATAACCTGTACCAACTGATCGTACCATTAAAACATGGGTATGTAATTTTGAAGAAACTAGTTCTGCTCTCACAGAGAAGCTTCCAGGCTGAATAAGAAGCGGACGTACACCAGAAAACAACGCGGCTGTCAGGACCCATTTCATACGGAATCCAAAGCATGTAGGTCAGCATGCACTGTCGTTGAACTTATCCAATAGGAGTATTGGATAAGTTCAAGAAATGCTTACTGAAATGGATAACGATGAAGACTTTATTCATAATCTGTGGGTATCTGATGAAGCTCACTTTCATCTAAATGGTTTTGGGAATCAACAAAGCTTTCCTTATTGGGCGGAAGAAAACCCTCGCCAATTCCATCAACAACCATTGCATAGTGGCCGGATAACATTGCAGTGCGCATTTCATCTCATGGCATTATCGGCCCATATTTTCTGAAGATGATAATGGAAAGGTAACAATTGTGAGGTCAAGCAGCTCTGTTAACTTGATTTCAACTTTTTTGACTGATGAACTAGCTCCTAAGTTTCCGCAAGTTAATGAGGCCAGTTGGTTTCAACAAGATGCCGCAACACCTCATACTGCCTGGGTGTCAATGGACGACTGCTTTTCTTAACCACCATCTCCAGGGATGGCGACAATTCTTGGCCTCCAAGGTTAATATAATAATGATAGTAACCAGACACATCCAACCATCCCATGCACTTGGTACCAGTACCAATCACTGGGGGGGGGGATCCCATATAAAGGAGAAAAAGGTTTTTTTTTTAACAACGAACACTGATTATTCTCTTGGACAATTAGTTGTAGCAATAAGGTAAAGTACTGCTATAGACAGGATTGGCATTATGTACCGAGTTTAACCTGAGCTGAGGCGAGATGGCAAAACGTAAAGCTGGGTAGATTTCCCCAATTAGTCGTTGCGGTAACCGGTTGACCGCAAGGGACACGTCACACTTATTCAACGATGATTCACCACAGTGTTTTCGATGGTGAACGAAACTGGCATCTTGATTTCTACCGAACGCAAGTGAGGCAACCGCAACTAGGACTCCACCCACCTTGGCTGTCACCTTACTTTTTCAAATTCCAATGATGTTATCTGAAACAGGAAATAAATTTTAACTCTACGTTTGTCGCTAATTAAAATCGCGAATTCAAATAGATTTTTATATGAAAAGTACCAAGATAAACAGACAGGTATTTGTGATAACTTTGACGAGAAATATATATTTTCTGAAAATTGCAAGTACAGAAAATCAATTCCTAAATCAACAAGTGTCTTATGTCTTCTCAACCCACACGTAGTCACATTTCTCTAGGTACTGATATACAAGGTAAGCTATGTATCAATTTACCGACAAATAATTTAAATACTTTAAACCTAGAATTCAATTTCATTCCCATATTATTTTACTAATATTATTCATATGATGTTAATAGTAATACTACTATTAACATCATATAAATAATCGTTATATGATGGTATTTAAGTGAATTATTCCTCTATAAATTGCGTGTATTCTGTTGTCGATTTTCTGGTTTCTGGATGAAAAATGCGAGTTTCCGGGAGAAAAAACTCTTGTAAGAGACCCATGAAAATTCTTTGCGTAATTGACGGGGTTCGAACTCAGATCTTTTCCATCAGGTGTGGGGGAGGACGGTGATAATACCATCTGTGCTGCTCACGATTGTTTACGATTGCATATACAATTATATGCGGTTCTGAAATCCAATACAATACGTGGTACGACATCTTGAAAATTATGAATAGCAGAGACAGTGGTCTTTGAAGGGCCCGTTCAAAGACCACTTTAGACTGCACTTGTCCATGATTTTCTGCTCCATAATTGTTAACTTTTTTAAAGCGCTTTGATCCTATAAGATCACAAATGACGCAGTGCAAATTGAATCCATAAATTTGGTATATATACCGTTCTTTTCCTACAAAATGGGGTTGAAAATTGAAATATTATCTTCTTTTGTTCATTGGTGTTCTCTGCACCTTTCAGCTAAAAACCTTCCACTCATTAATAATCGTTTCCCCGAATGATATAACTAGTCCTGAAACACGTCTTTGTATTATACAATTTATTCTCGCGAGGATCTTCTAAGGTTGCCGAAAGTCGTTTCGGGGGATCGTATTCCAGCGTTGTTATACTGGGTTGCTTAAAATAGCGAAACACTAAAGCTATTTATTCTTTAATTTTGGCAATATTTACTGCACTCTCTCTTTGATGCGCTTTACCTCCACTGTATGTGATTTTCGGCAAGAAACCAAATCTCTTTGAAGCCAGGGATTTGCTTAGACTTCGCCTAGACAGCTGATGGTTTTATTACTGCAAAACACTATTACAATTAATCTTTTAAAGTTCTTTCACCTTCTATTATTCTCGCTTTAAAAACCTTTCGTACTTTGAGTTCACGCAAATTTTAAGCCATGATATAAGATCGTAGAAAAAATATGCATTCACATTTATTCGAGTTCCTATTTCATTGTAATATTAATCAGCTGATGGGGCACATAAATGCTTGAGTTTAGCTGGTTAAATAGTGTAGGGACCTCTAGTAAGAAGAAGAAGAAGAAGAACAAAGCGCACTGTAATAGCAGTAAGAGTGCTTGTACCCTGGAAATTGTCGCTATTTCTGTATGAATGTGCTCCTGAAGTGTCACCGCACCTTGATGCACGGCAGTGAAAAAGAACAATGGCATGTTGGCAAACTATAAAGAAAGTGGTCCTCGATGTTAGTGGATGCATCCAATAGTGAGAGGTAGGATAGGTAACTGTGATGGTGGGTGATTAAGAAAGGACAAAAGATAAGGTAGGATGAGAGCCATATCTCTCGCTCTCTCTCATTTTCTATGAAGGTGAATACAATAATGCGATGAGAGCTCTGTATTAAATTTCCTTCTTATACTCCAAGACTGCAACATAGAGTCGACGGAGTTCAGAATGTAAAGATTATAAAAGAATTACTCCATTTTGGGAGATTCCATTGGTTCGAACACGAGCCTGTGTAACTCTGAAGTTGTAGCTCCATTCGCCAGGTCGGATTCTGAATGGATTCTTCCATAGATATTGATTCGATAGAAGAATTGTTTTACTGAGATATTCAGTTCTAAAAATGTTATATATATATCGAATCAAGTAAGAGTCTAATATTTAGGAAAATGTTATTAAAATGTTACTTGTGAAATTTATGTAATGGAAGACAAAATACAATTAATTTAATAGATAGAAATAAAATTAGACATCGTAGGATCTTTATCCACCTCTTTCTAGAGTGTTATCAAGTGCGTGGTAAATTCAATCATCTGATAACGCATTGCTTATCTGGCCATCTTAACATCTATGTCCCATCTAGTATCTCATCTAGGCGATATTTTCTGTTTATACTCCTAGACGACTACGATGTCAGAGCAGTTCACAAGTTAGAGAGAGAGAGAGAACACAAGTAACAGTGCAATCCCCGAGTGGAGAGGAGGGGAGTGGGTAGGTCCCTTATGCAATTGTCCCAATTCTGTCAATTGTCTTTCGGGTCAGGTCATTAACGGTGCCTTTGCGATTTCTTCTTCACATCCGTTTCAACTGTTGACATGCTCTGGAGCCATTAATGGTGGTTTACCTGGCTTATGATTAATGTCGCACTATTTTCTGTCTAGCCCTCACGGGTAACACGTGGTTATAACCACCGTCCTCTCCATACCGAGTGGGAACGCCCGGATTCGAATGTCGTCAATGACAGAAGGAATATTTCAATTTTTATTTTTTCACTCATGATTGAGTTGATCAGTCTCAGTCGAAAATAGTAAAGTTTTTTTCCCTTCTGAGCTCTGGATTTTTGTCTAGAAAAACAAGCAAGCTGACCGGAGAATAGACGCGATTTATAAACATAATACACATGGGTGGATGAGGTTTTTCTCGGGTGACCCTAATATGACAGCTTTTAAATACTTTCTATCTAGGTATATAAAATAGGTATGTGCTCATCTATCAATTTAAATTGAAGTTTTGATGGGAGTTGGTTCATTCATCTGGAAACAAAAACACTGGGATATTTTGCAGGAATAAAATAATTCCAGGCTAAATATATTCCTCCTTAGCTTCTAATGAAACTGATACTTTTACTTGGACTGACACCATCAATCTTATTCTAGATCAACACCTTTCTGAAGACAATATTTTATTGGATCTTGATAAACATAATACTGTTAGTAACGCAATGCTGAATTTCTTCCTAATCATGACACTCCTTTGTTTTCCCTGTAAGAATTAAACTCTGTAGTTCTAAAGGTGGTATCAACTAAATGTCCAGGAGCCGATTTAGTTGAAAATATTTTCATCAAAAAGCTTCCTGCTCGGTACCTTCAATAGATGCTTTTGTTCCTGTACTTTCCCAAAATCTGTAAATTCGTTGCCCTAAAGATCGTAGAAAGTTTAATTGGTTTAGTTACTAGTAATCTCTTCATTGAATGAAATTTAAGGTCTAGCCTTCAATATGGCCTCCTTCCTGGCTCTATTATGATAACATAGTGGAAGAGTTCCTTAATCTAATATAATTCTACATTCAAGTATACGCTTGTAATTTTTGACTTTGAGGGTACTTTCAACACTCCCTTTAGCAGTTAGGTTGCTCCCAGAGGTAAATTCTGTGTCCCATGGTTTGGAACATCTTCTTAATATGGCTGTTTTAAGTTTGGATTTTTCTGATAAACATCAGAAAACTCCAAACGTATGGTTTATCGTGGTAAATTAGACTGCACCATATCTCCTGCTGTTATATGTAACATCTTTATCTCCGATGAACCAAGTACCTCGGTTTTTGACTAGACTATAAGTTCTGCTTCACTGCACATCTTCAAAGTCTTGCAAAGAAGGTTAAATTTGTTTTCCATGCTAACAAGCATTGCAGGCCGGAAGGAGACTGGATATTCGTTATTCGAGCGCCTACTTTAGAGCAACTTGGTCACTACTTATGCCACTTTTTATGGTATAGAAGAACTTAATTAATTGTGGTACCACCTAACCTTGCAACCATCCAGCGCTCTTTCCTTCTTGTTCTTCTTCACGCCTGTTTCAGAAAATCCACAAATGTACTTCAAGTTCTTGTTGGTCCTATGTTTCGACATTCCTCTTGGAGTCTCCATTAATTTTTAGGAATTTACTACCGATACTACTGCTGCTGACACATGCCACGAAAAGAAACAATGTTGGGAAATTCAAATGAATAAATGCCAAATGAAGGTCAAAATCTAAAAAGCGTTTAACTCCAAAAAATGTTTGCTCCAGAAGTAAATATTGTTCCATCCAAAATCGTGAGACATTTGTTTGAGTCCAGCCTGCTTACTTTCTTTCTTGATTACAGTTCACGGAAATATCAAAACAAAATTATATCACTTCAGACTTTGAGACACTCTCCTACTGTTTCTGTGGTGAAATTGAAATATCACTTCAAAGTTTGAGACACGGTTTCTGTGGTGAAATTGACGACTCTAACCATCTCTTATTTCATTGCATTTATGCGACAACCTCAAACTCTGATTACTAATTTTGAATTTAAAGTTTCTGCAGAGTTAATGCAAGTGGTGGGTTAATTCTAAAGGGGTTACCGTATCCTAATACCTTGTTTTTCATTAAGACGTTCTAACAAAAACAAAAAGAGAAGATGTTTTTAACAATTTCTGTTTTTAACGAAATGCGATTTCATTTTTTTAACAGGTTAATGACTATGAAAAAAACCAAGTAGTTAAAGATGGCAGGCAGTAAGCTAGAGTAGTGGGAAATCCTTGCCAAGGTGCGAGATGCGTCACAGATGTGCTATGCACAGAAATAACGCTTCTCTTGGGTGTTGTAGGACTCATAACGTTTATCCAGTAATGAATGTTCTCGCCTTCTGTGCAAGTGTCTGGAGAAGTCACGTGCATTTCTGGTATGTTGGTAGTCATGGTTACGCTTTTTGCCAGTCAGTTTTCCGTCTAGAACTAACCGCGTTGACTTTGTACGGTGGAATCCAAAACTGTTGTTCCTCAAGAAGAAAGTTTCCGCCTTCGTGCCCTAATTGGCTTACATTATGCGAAGTTCTTTAGCTAAGTAAGACGATCAGTTATTCCAAAACTCACATAGTAGGAATATATAATATAGTATTAAAATGAGACAAAAATAAAATTAATAAATCAATATTTTAACCTAAACTGATTTCTTCTTACAAGGATCTCTCTTATGGGTCTGTTGCTCATCCAATGAAATTTGTTTAATAAACACAGAATTCATAGGAGATGCAAGGATATTTCCTAATGCCACAGATGAGGTCTTAATAGAAGTGTTCTATGGCATCAGACTAGACTGTTCCTGGAATCTGCAATTAAGGTGGAAACTGGGTCTCTGTGGTATGAGATGACTAGTGGTAAAAAATGATAATGAGGGAGTGGTACAGGCAGCCGCCGACTTCTAGGAGCATGATAATAATCTGTTTGTGGAGGTTGAGTGAGCTAGAAAGGGTGATTTCTTCTTCATCGATGATTTTATCTCACTTTTTATTGATTGGAAATCGTGGACCGTTCAATATGGCAAGTCGAAATAAGTTTCGAACCAAACAGTGACTGTTATTTATTCCAGTGTATAAGACAGGATATAAGAGATTCAGATATCCTTGGCCTTGTTGAAAGAGTTACTGTTGCATCAGGTAATTTGCAACGATCCGAAGAATATGAGTAATACAAGAGATAATGTTGGAATCGATAGCCAAAAGCGACTACAATGTCCAATGAAATCTCAGTTGCCAAAAAGGATAAGGATTTTGGTTTCAAGATGAGCGGGCTCTATATGAACACGTACTTTCTAATAATTTTTAAAATTATGTTTGATCCAAGAGGAAGAAGAGAAGAGGTGTCAATAATTAGTGATACAAGTAAAACAATATCTGAAAAGTGTCGTTCTAAAAGTTACTGAGGGAGAGTTACTAAGATAGAGTAACGTTCAAGGGATTGACAGTATACATCTAGTTTTTAATAAAGGCAGCAGGTCAAAGCGTATGAAGCATGTGCCATCTTTTAATGAGATCATCATCGATCGTCATTATGCTTCAGGTTGATCCCCTTAGACTCGAAAAGCTAGTGTTTCTCCTATCCATAAGGGTAGACCTAAAAGGGCGATGAGAAACTATAAACCGATGGAGTACACTTCTACAGAGGGCAAGCTCTTGGAAGTAAGTTAAAGACACAATGCAGTACTGTCTAGAGAAGAATGGAATTCTGAGGAGATCACAGCATCGATTCGTATAAAAATAAATCTTATCTGACCAATCTGGTTAAATACTGTTACGATGAAACGAAAAACAACAATTGGGGGCAAAAAAACTACACTTCTACTGTATACACCAAGACTCTAATAACGCTTTTGATACAGTTCCTCATTAAAGATTTTTGTATAAATTGGAGAAAGCTGGGATTGCAATAAAGAATGGGAAGCAGAAGGTAGTCATAAATTGAATCCAGTGTATTGAAAAGCAGTAGTATATCGAAAAGGAGTAGGGTATTCATCCTAACATGCATTCTTCTATTACTCAGTGCCACAAAATGAAGAGTTGTCAATTCCAAATCCATCTTCCAGGGAAGGATGTTCAGATTTGGATGATGAATCTGGTCAATTGGATAACTGGGATTACGCCTCAGAAGCCTGTTCAATAGTGCAATAGTTTCTTGATTAGCAACAATTTTGTGACTTAATGAAGTGTTTGGGTAGTAGCTAAACAAATTCAATACGACTTCTTGTTTAAAAGTATGGAATCTACTGGATTTCAGATGAAAAACGTCAACGCGTAAAAAGATATGATGTACGTTTTTAAACTGTTGCAAACGCCTGCTATTGTTTTGATTTGATTGGTATATTATTTACAATCCAGAGGAGTGATGTATTTTCATATATGGTTCAAGTGAAAGTTTGAAAGCTGCATTGCTTTCATAATGGGAACAATAACAGAGTGCACAAAAAGAATCGAATACCCATCGATTCTATTTTGCACTCTATTCTCATTACGAGGGACTTTTGAAAGGTTCGTGGCCTGAGTATGAAAGGGTAGTGGTGCACTGTTAAAATTATATACTTAATGAACAACACTGCAAATAGTAACTCATAAAATTTTATGCGGTTTCGATAACGTATTTTTTTTAACTACAAGTCCTGAAGTCAACAGAGTTGTGTGGGTGAGGAATGATTGACAAAATTAGCCACCATTCAGTAATCCAAAATTTGAGAAAAGGGGACTAACGCCAAAAAAATTCATGATAATATGGTTACAACATTGTCCCCTTCCTATTCTATGGTTAAGAAGTGGGCAGCAGAATTTAAACGAGGGAGGAAAAGTGTGGAAGACGAACTACGCTGTGGATGACCACTAGGTGGCAGTGATCACAATGTGCTGATGTGGGATTTATTTAAAGATATAATTACCATCCGGGGTAAAGGGAAGGGGTTTTGTTTTCGTAAAGGTGACTACGCTGGTCTCAGATAGTTTTTAAATTCTGTACAGTGGGATCAACTGACGATGTTACCAATAGCAATTTCTAAATGTGAAGCATTCAAAGAATTAATCTTGGAAGCTACTAGGCTTTTCATACCATCGAAGAAATGTTGTTCAAGGTTTAGGCCTAAATGGATGTCACATGATCTAATGAGACTCGTGGCAGAGAAGAAATGCATGGGATGCATATAAATTAACTTGTGACACAAAGCCTATGGTGGACATAAGCTAGTCTGTAATCAAGTCACAAAGGATGCTAAGAAAAACAGCAAAGAGTTCTTTACTTGCGTAAACTCTAGAAGAAAAGGGATGAATCAGATTGGTCCACTTGATATCGATGGTTCAACTGTTGACGAGTATTTTGCATCTAAATTTACACATGGGGGGGGGCAGAGGTGTATTAAACTCTGGCAGTGAGCTAAACGATTTTGTAATAACTCAGAGCAAAGTGTAGGAGAAATTTTTGAAGATAAACATAAGAAAGGCACCTGGGGTGGATGGGATCTATCCAGTTATATTAAAGGAGGCAGCAAAGGAAGTAAGCAAACCCTTAGCCATAATTCCTTGGACTCCGGGGAAGTACCCGTGGACTGGAGATGCATAAATGTGACCCCAGTTTATAGAGGAGGATTAAAGAGGGACAGAAGTAATTACAGACCTGTTAGTTTAATTTCTGTTCAGGGGAAATTAATGGAGTCGCTGGTTAAAGATGCATTACAGGATCATCTAGACAAGACTGCAGCAATAATTCAGACACAGCATGGGTTTGTTAAGGGAAAGTCTTGTCTGACAAATTTGATTGGATAATATGATATGATCACAAAGGAGCTAGATGCAAAGAATAATTTTGATATCATGTACTTGGATCTTAGGAAGGCTTTGGATTCTGTCGCACATGGAAGACTGCTGCATAAATTGGAGCAATGTGGAGTTGCAGACAAACTGCTGCTATGGATAAATGTTGCTATTGAGTGGGAAAAGACAGAGAGTGGTAATCAATGGACACTGCTTTTCGTGGACTAATATTATTAGTAGAGCCTCCCAGGGTTCAGTGCTAGGTCAATTGTTATTTTCTGTATTTATTAATGATACTGATGATGAAATAGCAGGCTTAATATCTAAATTTTCAGACGACACGAAGGTTGGCAGGATTGTTAATGACTCTAATGACAGTACGCTACTGCAACAGGATCTAGAAAAGTTGAGCAGATGGGCTGAGAGGTGGCAACTGAAGTTTAACATTGACAAATGTAAAGTATTGCATATGAGTTGCAGTAATCCCAGAGTAACGTATCAACTGTGTGGTACTACACTGAGGGTGGTAGAGAATGGAAAGGACCTGGGGGTTATTGTGCAGTCAGATATGAAGTTTTCTGAGCAGTGCAGACGGTCTGCAAGGGTAACTCATGGTGTCTTGTCAATGATATACAGGAATTGTTCTAGCAGGGAAAAGGATGTGATTATCCTCGTGTATAAGGCACCTTGAATACTGCGTACAGGTCTGGAGGCCCAATTTTAGGAAGATGTAGAACTGCTGGAACGAGTACAGAGAAGGGCAACAAGATTAGTGAATGGAACAAAGGGATGCTCTTTTGTTTTTTGTGTTTTGTGGTTGCGTGCTGTCTTGTTCATTTAGCGTGTGTACTCGCGTCCTCGTACATAACCTCAAACCATAAATCTTCCTACACACATCCATAAAAAATCTCAAACTTGTTATTGGAATAAGAAGAGTGGTTTTATTTTTTATCACTTGGTTGTTCGAATCCTATCGGAAACAGGAGGAATTTTTAAAGGCTTCTTCAATCGGGGCTGTTTTTAGTCAATCTTAGGCAGAGCGAGTACAATTTTTTTTCTATGAGTTATTTGTTGATTTTTAGGGTGCACAGCATGCAAAACTAATCGTTTTGTGCACCTTAAAAACAGCATGAATTTTGTATTCCAACCCTACGCGGACAGAAGAAAATTCAGTCAACTGGAATTTTCAAAACTTAAAATTTAGTCGGAAAAATAAACTTATAGAAATCGAGAGAATTTCAAACGATGGACAGTTGAGGACAGGTTAGAGAGAATTTCAAACGATATACATGTTATTAAAAACCGTAGAAAGAGTTTCAACGCAACATAAAATTAAGTCCAAGAAAATTGATGAAAAGCCCAAGTAAAAATCATCGAGAAATAAAAGACTTCTTATTGAGATGATAATGATATTTATTTACATTATTCAAGAAATTTAAGAAGATAGAGAAGTCCCGCTTTAGCTTTTAAAATTTAACCTATCTGTGATACTGTCCTCAAACATGGTTAGGCCAATTACACTTTTGGGAGCGGATAAACGAAGTCGCTTCGCATTAACACACACTTTTATTCTTATACATTATTACCATGTTATGTAATACGAATCTTTAACGTGTCATCAATAAACACTGACACACTTTCACTTCATGACACCCCTAAAACAGATAATTGAATCTTCCATTTAGAAGGAAGTTAAGTGACATTTGCTTCCACTCCGACTCTTGAAGAAGAAGAAGAAAAAAAAACAGCCTCCTACAACATGGGATGTGAAATCCATCCATGTCCCTCCTATCCCAATGCTATTTTTGGAACTCCCATAAGTCTGCCCAAGTTGAAATTTAGCAATGGAATCCTAATGTGCGACACAGTTGTCCTTACCACTAAAGTATACATTGTTTTATGTAAGATTTTAATCACCGTTGTTGTTCATCCATTTAACCTTTTCAAAGAAGATTTAGGTTAATCTCCTAATAAGTCCACCGTATCTAAGAGAATTCTACTATAACATTATCTTGTGAATTAAGGAAAGAGTTATTATATAATGCATTGCCCTGAATAGTTTTATTTCCTTTTGTTTAACTGATCTGTGTCCACGTGGTGAGTGTTCACGTTCTTGCAGTGTCATTTAATATTTCCTTATCACGTGAAATAGAACTAAATGAAAACAAAATAAATTAATAAATAAATAAAATGTAGTATATATTTATATTATGTGACTATGTTCACTGAATTTAATGTATTTAATTATTCGCTCTATTATGTTTAAGCCATTATTATTTATTCATTCGTTTTGTTATGTTTTTTTTAGTTGTAGAATATTTTATTTCACGTGCTGATCCCAAATGACTGATTAATTCCAAAGTGGTAATCAATCATATGACATTTATTTTTGATCAAAAATCCGGTATACACAAAAAACAAAAAATAAATATAAAATCCGTGTTTCTTCAATAAGAATCCTAAAATCATTATTATGGTCATATAGATCTTCTCATCGTTAGTGTAGTTCATCTTTGCACAGTTTCAATTATTTTCAGAATTACTATATTAGTGTGAGAATTAACAATCTATAGCCAAAGTTAGTGAATAATTTTTTTTTTAAAAAACGAGACGTGGCAGGTTATTTCATTATATAGTTCCACAGTTATTAATTATTGTCATCTTATTCAGTTTTTAAATCTTCTTCGGTGAAACCAACTGAGATGCTGTTCGAGGGTTAGACCAAAATGGTTGTCAGATTAACTAATGAGTCTTGTGGCAGAAAAGAAAATTCATGTGATGATTATAGTTTATGAAGAACACAGAACCTGTAGTTAGTACAAATTAGACTGCAGTAAAGTCACTAAGAGAGTTCAGCAAGCAACGGCAGATTATGAGAAATCCTTGGTCAGACAACGAAGAAAAGTGGCAAATAATTCTTTGCTTATGTTAATCACTTTGGTCCACTATATATGAATGGCAGAACTATTGATGATCCTGTTCAGGTTGCTAACAAATTGATTACATATTTTTCATCTGCATTCACTCCTGAAGAAACTTTTACTGATGGGAACACCATAATTATACCACGTTATAAGTGGGAATTGAATGATTTTGTTATAGCTGAGAAGAAAGTGGAAGGAAAGTTGCTGCATCTAAAACAAGGAACCTTGGACAGATGGAAAAGATCTAAGCAAGCCTTTGACCATGATTATGAGAATAACCTTAGATTCAGGAGAAGTTCCTACAGATTAGAAGTATGCAAATGTCTCTCCTCTCCTCTTCACAAAAGGGGGGGGGGTCAGAGGGCGGAGTGATTACTTATAGACCTGTAAGCTTGACTTCAATTCCAGGGAATATTGGAGCCAGTAGTTAAAAATAAGTATTGCAGGATCATCTAGACAGGAAGACAGTCATACGAAAATCACAGCATGGATTTGTTAAGATCTTGTCTGACCAGTATGATTAGATATTATGTAATAACAAAGGGATCTTATGCAAAAAATAATTTTTATATAATTTAATTCAATTTCAGTAAAGCATGTGACACTTTTCCATAAACAAAAACTGCTGTAAAATTGAAACAGAGTGACATTAGGGGCGAATTAGAGCTTTGAATAAAGCGATGCTTGAGTGGCAAAAAGCAGAGGGTGGTTATAAAGAGGCACTGACCTTCGAGACTTATTAGTGGTGTCGCTAAAGGTTCAGTGCTGGGACCCTTACTGTTTTCAATATTTGTTAACGATATTATTGAATGAATAACACGCTTATTGTCTAAGTTTGCAGATGATACAAAGATTGGCAGGATAGCTAACAATGGGAATCAACATTCTACTAAAACAAACCCATAAAAATTAGGCAATCGGGCTGAGAGGTGGAAATTGAGATTTAATATTAATAATTGCATTTGATTAATTGACAACGAAAGAGACTTAGGGTGGTTGTACAGTACGACATTAAGTTCTCCGAATAGTGGAGACAGCCTGCTAGGAAAACTCATGGGTTCTGTCAATGATGTACAGGAACCTTTCCAGTTGGGGCAATTAGGTAATTATCGGATTGTATAAAGCAATGGTTAAGCTGCATCTCGAGTACTGCATACATGTTTGGAAGTCTCATTTTAAGAAAGATGTGGAACTATTGTAACGGTGCAGAGGGGAAACCAATTTAATTTGAAAACGGTTAGTTGTAGAATAGATGTGGACAACTTTGTTTTTCCGTCAGAGAGTAATTGATCGTTGGAACAAACTTCCATCTAGTGAAAGTGGAATTTGGGTAGTTTGAAAAAAAATAAGGAAGAATTAGACAAAGTATCATAGGAAACGACTAGATTCTTGGAGCTCGTATTTGACAGAAAGTTGACCTTTTTACAGAACATCCGTCAACTTCGAGCGAAATGCATGAGAGACTTGAACATCCTACATGCCATTTCATGTACCTCTTGGGGTGCTGACCGATGCACTTTATTACGCCTGTATCGCGCACTCATGCGATCTAAATTAGACTACGGGTCCCAGGTATATGCATCTGCTAGACTCAACGTACTTTGATGGTTGGACCCTATCCACCATCAGGAGATTCGTATTGCCACTGGAGCATTTCGCACATCTCCAGTCCAAAGTCTCTATGTCGAAGCATATGAGCCATCACTATCGCTTCGTAGGAAACAGTTCTCTTTACAGTATGCTTTCAAACTAAAATCCCTGCCAGGCCATCCCACGTGGCCATCAGTTTTTGAGCTACGATGGGAAAATCTCTATAACACCCGCCAGACTGCCAACCGTCCCTTTGGTATTCGTGTAGGAGCTAATCAGAGAACTCAATATAACAGTAGAGAATGTTGCCATGTCCACAACGCAACCAGTTCCACCATGGCATGCTCGAACACCACCATGCAATTTCTCTATTAACAAGTGGGGAAAGGCCACCACGTCAAACTCTGTATACCAAAAACTATACGCTGCCCACCCAGCTAAATACCACGACTTCTTGCCTGTCTTCACTGATGGCTCGAAGTCGAAGTTATCTGTCGGGTCTGCCGCCACCTTCCCAAATAACACTATATCTGAGATGATACCCGACGAATGCAGCACATACTCAGCAGAGTTGTATGCAATTGAATCAGCCCTGAACTACATAAAAACCCACAACGACCAAAGGTGTATGATGTACACAGACTCCTTAAGTATACTACAGGCTTTATCAGGGATGAAATATAATCCTCATTCTTTCCTGACCCGGGTTAAGCGGATGTTACATTCTCTCTTTGATCGTTCTTTTGACATCCGTTTCTGCTGGATCCCTAGCCACACTGGGATCAAGGGTAATTAACTGGCTGACGCTGCAGCCAGATCACCGCAATCCCAGAAGAACCGTAGCCTGTTAGTCTCCTATACAGACTACAGGCAATTAATACGCAAAAGGTTACTCTCCCAGTGGCAACAATCTTGGCATGGACAAGTCCCGAACAAACTCTATCAGATAAAGCCTGTAATAAAACCATGGCAGTCGAGTCTGCGCAGGAACCGCCGAGAGGAAGTTGTTTTAATTCGCCTCCGCATAGGACACAGTCATCTTACTCATTCATTCCTGCTGAGGGCGATGACACTCCTATGTGTGAGTAATGTGACACCTTTTTAACAGTAAGGCATATTTTATCCGAGTGCCCACTTTACAGGCACGAACGTCGTCTATATTTTACTGCTTTTAGCCATCTGACTGAGCCTCATACACTCATGCCATATTTTATCCGACAATGCAAATTTATCAGCTATTTTTAGCTATGTAAAATGTTTAAATATTTTTACACGTATTTAAAAGTTATTGTCTTTATAAACTTTTTACATATCCTTATTTCTATACATCTTGACGTAGTGACCTAATTTTTTATGTCGCTGAAATATAAATCTTTTCTTTTACCTGACCTGTTCTGGCGCAGCCAATCAAAGGAAATAGTTGGCTGATGTTGTTTAAGCTTTCTTCTTTGCATCATTTGCCAGTGCATTCTAATGCTAACATTTCAATTTCGATAATTATTGGTAATAATGCACATAAGTGTTGCAATGTAGAAGAAACTAAAATCGTTTCTACTTGGTACTCTGTAGTGAGGCGGTCACCTTAGTTTCAACTTTTAGGGGGGGGTGCAGTTGTCGTCAAAAAAAAAAAAGGTGAGAATATGTGGGAGGGACAAATTTAAGGCTTATTTCTGTGGCTGATATCATTGCATATGTATTTTCGTGGTCGGTCCTAGTTGTACAATGATATACTCTGAGTGATCACTGAATTATGACCACCTACCAAATACCCTGTTCGGCGACGATTCGCACGGAGAGTAGCCGCTATTCGCCTAGTCATTGACTCCACTAGATATCTGAAGACGTCCGTAAGGATCTACAGCGATTTACTTGCAAGGCTTTCCACAGTGGCAGTATAGATGGCAGTTGAGTGTTCATACGTTTAACTTCCCGTTCCAAAACATCCCACAGGTGTTCAATTGGATTGAGGTCAGGTGAATATGGAGGCCAATCAAGATGTGCGATATCTTCACAGTGTTGTTCGAACTATTGGTGTACAGGGCGAGTCCGATGGCATAGAGTCTTGGAGGATCCCGTTTCTGTCCCGGAAAAATGCAACATGGCAGGGTGCACAGAGTCTCCTCCTAAGTGCCGCCTGTAGACCTCACCAGTGAAACACTGGTCCATACGAACCGGTGGTGCGTATGGCCCAATGTCCATAACATACCCCATCTTAAGCAATCACCGCCACCTTCCTGAATAGTGAGCACCATGCGTGATGGGTCTGTGGACTCGTGTTGCTTGCCCCACACACGAAGGCGTCCTTCGGTGTATTGCACCAGGTATTTGGTCTCATCTGACTAGCGTGCTCATTTCTAGTCCTCCAGTCTCCAACCAGTATGTTATTGACACTACAGCATTCGCCGTGGACGATGATTAGCGGTGAAGAGTGGGTGTTTCCTGAGTCATCTGCTGTGAAATTCCAAACGTCTCAGTTTGCGGCGCAACGTCATTTGGGATCTTGTTCTTACGTTGCCCATATTATGTCAAATGTCGCAAAGTGACCTACCGGTGTTCCAGTACAACGCGCTGCACCCTTCGCTTACCTTAATCCACGTTGCGTAATCCTTTACAGCTGTCGGCGGGAGGTTTGACCGTTCGACATCATTCTTTCTACACCTTATCCAAAATGGGCAATAAGCAACGGACAAGACTTGCCTTTTCTGTATGGAATCACCCGACCCACGAGCTTCCACAATCATGCCCTTGTGAAATTCCATGATAAATTTACTACGTCCCACTTTATCACTTTGACTTGCACGACCAGTTGTAAATTACCACTGCTCTGGTGTACGAAGCTGTTTGGCTTTTTATACTGCGAACTATGCGACATAGTGCATTACTGATGTGGTGGTCATAACTGAGTGATCACTGAGTGTATATAAAGTTTTTGGTAAGCTCTGAGTAATAAACGCATAAGTACAATGTACATAAACTGTTCGTTTTGAAATATTATAGAGGGCCGTGCAGCAGCAGCAAGAACAGAGGTGTAAATAAAACTACAATGCAAAAGAGGTATCATTTACAATCGGCATACTAAACCAAAACTAACCTGGAGAATCTGAAGATTAATAAGAGGCAGAATGGATTTAGGCAGGAAGGACTTAGTGTACGACGAATTTCGGAACTTTTTATTTCGCCCCTTCCGTTTAAAAGCCGGTTGAATAAACGACTGATAACGGGTTTAGTCATAAAAACGTGTTGCCCTTATGGCCAGATGAAAATTGTGTTAAGTCTTTATTTCGTATTCCAGAATAAAATTTTAGCCTTTTGCGATCCATGACAGACTCGTGTTTTTTTTTTTTTTTTTCATCCCTTTTTTTTTATTGTATTGTTTGTTTGTCTGTCATTCCACTCAATTTAGGAGTGGGATCTTATCGTCCGTGTAATCTTTTCCAATTGAGAGTACTGTACTTATAACTGTGAGCAGCTGTTTTTCAAATTGAAATACTGTATTATTAAACTATCTTTTGTCCAACGGATATCCCAGAATAGTTGATCATGTTCTAAAAAAACGTTTCCAAAAATTAAAAATTGCCCAAGATGTCCTGGAATGCACAGGAACATGTATCAGTGCGTATAAACAGTTTTACACAGAGCGTTGCCTCAACAGGGTTCCCACGGAGGAGATGTCGCCAACAAACCTTTCATCACGAAAGTAAATGGAAAACGACGGATGTAACGATGTCATGCTCGGAGGAAATGGCCTCTAGAAGAGTTGAAAATAAATAAATTAATGTTTTGTTTATACTTCTGACTGCCAGAGAATGCCAAATAAGTTTGCAACTACATTGGAGTTATTTATAAATATTTTACTGTATGTTATGGGGTCATCTTGATTCGACCACGTGATATCCATGTGACAGGTGCACGTGGCAGTACCGCTGTTTTCAGATGAATGAATTTGTGTGTGGTGCAAACCCCGAAAACGGAGCTACATAATCCTTATTACGAAGCAACCCAGTTTGCATGATGTTGGACCAGTAGTTTTTGTGGTTGGTTTCTTGCAGAAGAACCATTTTGGCAATGATAAGCAGCGTTCTTCAGTAACTAATACAGTTTTATGGTGCCCATTATGATTCGAAAAGGGAAAATGTCACCCGTCACAAAACTCAGGGTGGCTTTGCCCTGATTTTCGGAAAATACGTGACACTGATGGATTGGTTCACTCATATTTCCCATCTAAGCCGAATGAAACCACAGTGGAACGAATTGGAAAGATCAATTTCTCAATTTAAAACTCTTTTGAGTCAAAAATGGAGTATTAATTCAGCTAGCCCTTATTGTTATAGATTGGTGTAAAGTGATCCATGAAGACTATGCACGGTACAAGAGGCCGAAGAGTGCGCTAATAAAATCCGATCTTTAAACCATTATTGTGTTTTCTCATAGTGTCTCATACTTGTGGTAACATTTGGTATAATGGTTTTGTTGATATAAACCTACAAAAGAATCCCTTTTGTAGGTTTATTGTAGGCTAAGGGAAGTCGAAGGTTACCATTATGAGAATAAATTCTTAAACATCATGAGGCGTGGTAAAGCAGTGTCGATTTAAATCTACAATTTACGAAACCGTAGCAGACACCGTCGTGAGTAGCACAGATGGTAGAACCGCTGTCCTCCTCAAACCGGGTGATAAAGACCAAGTTAGAATCTTGTCAATGAAACGAGAAATTTTTACGGGGCTTTTTCACAAAGTGGCTCAGTTTATTCGTTCTCAGTCAGAGTAGCACGGTTTTTTCTCCCGGAAACTCGGGATTTTTGAAAATCAGAAAGGCCAAATCAACCACAGAACAGTCGCAATTTACAGACTATAAAAATAGCGCAATATGGCCTAAGTTGTTGATGCCTAAAACCTTATAACAAACACAGAAACCGTAGTAGACAGTAGCTAATCGGGGTTTTATGGCACCTCAGACAACGACAGATTGCACTGTCTCATTTACATCGGATATTTTAATTGAAAAGAATTTTAATATTTATTTTCTTGATTATCTTTCAGTAAGTGATACATAAATTTTAAAAAAATTAAAGAAAAGAGAAAATACCATCCAGATATTCACAATGCGATAATCATGATCAACAAGAAGTGAGGTTTTTAAATAATAAAAATAAAATTTTCCTTAAAATATAAATAATAAAAACAACGTCTATTGATACTACTATACTAGACGCATTCAGATACAATCACTTTTGAGAAAATACGAGTTTTAATAAAGAAATGTAGGCTCATTGGACCCAATGACAGCATCGATCCGTCCTGGATTACTTTTGAACACTTCCTCGAAACAGACAGCCGAAATCCGTGTCCACTCCTCCCTAAGCGAAGCCACCAGTTTAACTGTAGAATTGGGCAGTATTGACCGCTCCCTGATCCTTTCCCAGTTCATTTCAAACGTATTCAATCGGATTCAGGTTTGAAATCAGGGCTGGCCAAGCCCGTTGTTTGATTTCATTTTACTCAACTTTCTTAGTTTACTCACTCCTAAATTAATAGTAACTGGACACAGCCAACCACCCCATGCGCCTGGTATCAGTACCCATCAAATGGTATAAATAATCCCATAAGAAGAAAAAGTGAAAATAATATTAATAATAATTACATAAATAAGATGGCTTCCAACGCATGGCTCATGAATGGGACGCTCTTCCCCGAGACCGGAGAATTCATGCTCGCAATCTAAAACAAGGTAATCAATACAAGGAACTGCAGGGATTACATCGTCAAGGATCCCGGAGTGTTGTCAGATGACATATGTCAGCGATGCCACCTGGCTCCAGAAACAATCCAGTACATCATTGCGATATGTAGGATGATCACCCAGACACAACCAGGTCGCGGGGATAATACATCAGAAGCTTGGGCAAAAATACCAGCTGATTAAAGAAAGTTTACTGTATTACAAATACGAGCCTCAGGCCATACTATTAGAGACCTTTATTCACAGACTATATTGGGACCATGCCATAACAACGGACAAGACGATCCCGCACAACAGATTCGCCATAACCCTCATCGACAAGAAGGAAAGGGCTATCTACCTGATCGACATAGCAGTGTCCAACCGTATAAACCTGCAGAAAACCTACGGGGAAAATATAAGGAAGTACTCAGACTTAAGACAAGCAATCAAAGAAATGTGGCATATGAAACAAGTAATGACCATCCTGATCACCGTGTCAACCACTGGCATGGTGCCAAAGAGCCTCCATAAGAACCTAGCAGCAATAGGCTCTCAGAAAACGTTTACATGGAACTCCAGAACGCCGCGATCTTGAACAGCTGTAGAATAGTCAGAGAGTTTCTCAACCAACAGTAACAATAATAGTAACCGGACACAACCGACCACTTCATGCACTTAGTGTCAGTGCCCGTCATGGGGAGAAAAAAAATCCCATAAAAGAGAAAGTGTTTTTAATAATAATAATAATAACATTACCTCACAAAGTCCAACCCCACGTCCGCCCTATGGACACGTCTGAAATAGTAACAGTGCATTCTTTGTACTGGCTAACAAGCTGTGACAAGCCCAGCAAGCTGGCAGTGGATAAAAATGCTAAAAACCAAGAAGAGTCAAAGCCGGAGTGAAAATAATGATAAGAAACTTAGTTTGGACACTGGACTGCGAATTGGAACACTGAATATATTTTCTTTAACAGGCAAGATAGTGGAGTTAATTGATATGATGAAGGAAAGGAAATTGGACATTTTGGGTTTGAGTGAGACTAAGTGGAAGAAAGAGGGAAACAAGTGTATGAAAAGGAGGATTTACATTATATTGGAAAGGTGCAGAAGATAAATCCAGGAATGGAGTACGTATTATTGTTAATAGGGAAATAAATGCAGAAAGAAGCCTGAGTGTCAAGGAAGAAATATGACTGTAGTGCAAGTTTATGCCCCCCCCCCAACAAGGAGCAGAAGATAGTGTGAAGATCGATTTGAGGAACAGCTGGAAAGGGCCATTCTAGGGAGGACTTTAGTGATTATGGGAGATTTGAATGCACAGGTATGGAGAGAAAGAGTAGGATTGGAGAGTGTTAATGGAACTTATGGATATTGAAAAAGAAATGAAGAAAGCCAAAGGCTGGTGGATCTGTGCTTGCGAAATGGATTGAAAATAAGTAATCTGGTTTGACAAGAACTAAAGCCACAAGATAACGAGATTTAGTTGGGATGGTAGATATAAAACGGTAATAGATTATTTTATTATTGATAGAATATGGAGCAGGAAGGTGATAGATGTAAAAGTTATACCCTCAGTAAGTATGGACGGCAACCAAAGGCTGGAAAAATTTAAGAAAGTGATGGTTCAAACAGCCGTAGAGGTGTGTGGGGAACTGAAGGAATCAGAAAGGAAAGAGAGAGAAACTGGTGGAATGGTAGAGTTAAAAGTGTAGTAAAACTGAAGAATGATGCGTTCAGGAAATTTATGAAAACAAAATTGGAAGAGGACAAAGATATATAATGAAAAGAAAAAAGAAGCAAAGGACAAAAGTTGGACGGAGTTTACATTTAAATTAGAGGAGAATATTAATGAAAATAGAAAGATGATATATGGCTTGTTGAGGAATAAGAAAAGGAACAATGAAGAAGCTGGGTTCCTAGTCGATATAGGTGGAAAAACACGGATGAGAAGGAAATCAGGAAACAGTGATAGGATTATTTTGCAACCCTGCTTAATGCTAAAGCCAATGGGAAGGTAGATGATGTAAGGAGAACAGAATCCATAGAGGGAGAATCCACAGTGAGAAACGAGAGCCCAAAAGTTGGTTTTGATGAAGTAAAAAAAGCAATGAAGAAGGTGGAAGTTATTAGGGCTGCAAGCAATATTGGACTAACATGGCTTTATGATATTATCAGCCTAGTTTGGAAACAGAAAATAATACCAAATTATTGGACAAGGGGAATCATTATGTCAGTTTTTAAGAAAGGGTCCAGAAGAGAATGTAACAACCGTAGGGGAATCATCCTATTATGCCACTGTGCTAAAATCTTTGTGCGAATTCTTGAGACAAGATTGAGGAATAAAATAGAAGAGAGAATGAGGGAAGAACAGCATGGATTTAGAAGAGGAAAGTCAACGATTGATTTGATATTTGCCTTAAGAGAATTGCTAGAAAGACACTGGGAGTTTGCCGAGAGCCTTTTACTGGTACTCTTAGAATTTGAAAAGGCATATGAGAGTGTGCAAAGAGAAAAGTGTGGGAAAGCTTTGAGAAAATGATAATGTATTTAAAATGTGAAAGTTGTGTGAGGACACAATTGGGATTCAGATTGGTTTTCAGTGTCCAATGGACTTCGACAGGGCAGAGGATTGTCACTACCACTTTTATTATTGTCATGCTGCAATAATATTGACAATATTATTGCAGCAGTGGATGATAAAAATGGTGGAACAGCTGTGTTTGCAGATGGTGTTGTCCTTTGTGCAAACAAGGAGAAAGAACTTCAAAAGAAACTAACACATTGGGAAAGCGTAGTTAGTGAGTATGGTTTAAGGATAAGTGGACAGAAAAGTAAAGAGATGCTGATAGATGGAGGGGGAGAGGTGAATGTAAAATGTGTGAAATTGGGGAAGGAAATAGTGGATAATTCTAAGCACCTAGGGAGTTTAAGGTGATAAATACGACATGTTTGGTTCCTATATTGACCTATGCTGCTGAGACGTGGAGGATGAATAAAAATGATTCTATCAGAGTCCAAGCAATAGAAATGAAGGTGCTAAGGACTATGCTAGCTAAAACTAGAAGAGATAAAATAAGAAATACTGATATAAGAATAAATCTGGGAATAGAAAGTTTGAGCGAGAAGACGATTACATCACGTTTACGATGGTTTGGACACATGAAGAGAATGAACTTGGACAGTTTGAGATGAAAATGGACAAGAAGAGGCCGAGAGGAAGCCCCAGGAAGAAGTGGAGAGATCAAATTAGTGAAGATCTGGAAACAAAGGGAATTGAATTGGAGAGAATGATAGAATACAAGATTTGGGAATGCAGAAAAAGATGGAAGGCTCAACTGACTTGGCTCATCTCATTTAATCCACCGTAGGTTGGAACAGTGATGGAGGTGAAGATGAAGAATAAAATTGCATTATATTAGTAGTCATAAAAAACATAAAATATGAACTCGTAAGGGTGCCTCATCATCAAGTGTTAATTATTATACAACTACATATTAATGCAGTTGTTCCCCAATAAACAAAAAATAATGCAATATAATACACTGCATTAATGTTAAAAATAATAATATATAAATAATAGCTGAGAAACTGACCTTAAAAATTTGGTACTCTGTTCTCTTGTTCTGTTTCTTGATATCTAGGGCCGGCCAGTGTGCTACTGGACCGGACATTTTAATTAATGCAAAAGCATGAACACACCAAACTTAAAATAATATTCAAGTTTTTTTTTTAGATTTTCACCAGCAAAAGAATCAAAAAATGTATTAGACAAAATATAATAAGTGATTATCGCATTATAATTATTAATAATAACCAGCTTTAAAGTTTATATTTAAGCTTGCTTATAACCAAAATTTGATATAGAAAATAAGTTATTGTTTTCTTAAAATTTGATAGTCATGTACTTTAAATAGAGGCTATTTGAATCATCAGTTGTTTAGGACTAAGCTGGAACATTTATTTCTAACTTTTTATGAAAAGGTGAATTTCGGTAATTTCTGTTTTAAATAAAATCTGGATATATCTGCTCCTGTCAGCCTCAATCATAAGACAGTAGAAATAAAAAGTGGGACGAAAGACATTACTCAAGAAACATGAAGAATTTACTATGGAATGTTTTTGCGACTCTACTCAGTTTACCACGTTATGAAATGAAATTATATCGTATAATAAAACAACCCAAGATAATACTAAAAAATGAGTTGAGTTGTAACTTACCTCCGCCGTTGTCTTGGTGTCTTTTTTGATCTTGTCTCCTTTGGTTTTGAGCAAGTGCTCCTTTTCTGCTTCTAACTTCTTGACAGCTTCTTTTAGTAATCCCATCTCGGAATGCATTTTCATTGACATGTCGCGAGACATGTTTAGTTCACTTTCCAGTTTCTTCATCTTTGTTTTATCAACGTCTATCTTACCTGTAGCGTGCAAATCTTTCACCTTTTCCTCCAACGTATGCCTCTCCAACTCCAGTTGTTCACATCTCTTCTCTGCCTTCCGCAGCTTGAACTGTAATACTCGACAGTTCTTGGAAGTGGCTTCGAGTTCCTTCTTCAGATCCCTGAACTCGCAAGCCTGGTCCTCTCTGAAGTTATCGTGTAACTCCTCCAGCTCTTCTTCAAGGTCCCTAACTTCTTTCTTGATTTCCTCATTCTCCTCCATCAGCTCTTCGCACAGGGTTTCAGCTTGTTGAAGTTTCCGTTGTAGTACTTCAACAGTCTCTTTTGTTTTTTCTGGTGGTTCCCTCTTGTTAACCTCCTTCTGCAGTTCTTTCACTTGGATCTTCAACACCTTGTTCTCATCTTTCACTTCTTCGTTGACGGTTTGCATTTCGTTGATCTTTGTACGAAGTTTCAGGAGTTCCGATGCCGTCTTTTCCAAAGCTTCCTTGTCCGTATCTGACAACAACCTGCGTCTTAGGATGTCGCTCTTTTCTTTCTCGAGACGTGCACATTTTCCTTCTAGAGATTCTACTTGCTTCTTTAACGAGTTCACTGTAGACTGGAGTTCATCGATGGTTTCCTGATTGGTCAGGGTGGTTTCCGTAGCTTCAGTAGTCGCCAAGCTTTCGTCATCTCCGTCCTTTCCTTTAACGGCAGTCTTCACCCGCAAGATGAATTCCACATCTGGTGAGGTAGTTTCTACATCGCTGTCCTCCAGAGACGAAAGCCCTCTGTCCACTTCTTTAGCCGCGATGATCTGAATCCGTTTGGACCTTTTAGAAGAACTTGGCTCCTTTTCCTTCTCCTCGCCACGTTCGGACGCCCCGTCAGGTTCTGACCTCTTGGAATCTCTACCGAACAGTCTCCCAATTCGACTTCTTTCGGGTGGTTTGCTCTCCTCCTTCCCCACCTTTTCTTTCTTTTCTTTTTCCTGAGCATTCCGAACAGTAGCCGTTTCCTCTTTCGAAGCCTTGTCTTCTTGACTAGAAGCGTCTGTGCTTGGCCGCTGCGGTCGAACCCGTCGCCCAGGAACGGTTGTTCCTGGTGTGGAAGTTGTCGATAGTGGCTCTGCTGTTGTGTTTGGCGCGTTTTTAGTACTTGCAGTGTTTTCGACACTATTTGGCACCAAACTGTCACTTTTTGACTGCGATTTTTCCACTTTTGTTTCGTCTTCGCTGCACGCCGATTCCCGCCTCCTACGAGGTAACGACACCGTGACGTTGGCGGCGACATTCGAGCCAGCCTGCTTTCCCTCCGTGGCTCCAACTTTGCTGCTTTTAAAAGCGTCTTTGTCATTCTTCTTGTGTTCGCTGTAATCCCTAAAACAACGCCTGCAACGAGTCGGTCTTACTGCATGGGGAATGAATCCTGTACAAAAGTTACTCATGGCGCGCGCAGAAAACGGGGGTTGTCTAGTCGGCGGATGTCGAGGGACTACCGCACGGTACACATACAACGGACATGGCCTAAAAACTGATCGTACGAACTTTCCGGGAAGCAAACGAACACGCACATTTTACCAAACACACAAAACACTGCAGGAATCTTTGGCAGACGAAGTACACACAAACACCGAAGGGTAGCGGGGGTTATTGGAGCCACGGCTGACCATCTTCGCCCATGGTCCGGGCAGACACTGAGACGTGACAGTGTTTTCGACCAGTGCTGAGTTACTATGAGTTACTAAGGGTACAGTGCGCATCTGTGCTGCCAGAAATACCCTCTCGTGACGCTAGTCTATCCCGTACACAAATGCCTTTAGATTCACTCGCTTACGAAGGATATTTTTGGATAAGCAACGCAGGAAGTTCACGTGCTCCCAATTGCAAAAAAAGAAAGAAAGAAAAAACTATTTCTGAGAGCATCCACTTTTCCGCTTTATAAAACAGTTTGATGTGAGAATTCTTGCAGTGGTGACTGGATCTGTTTGTGTCCCACCTCCAACCCGCTTGTTCTTTGTTTTTGGTTTCGGTCTTCGCGGAAACCTGTGCATTTACATTTTGAGGTACTTATGCAGAAATATGTATGGATTTATATTTGAAAAATATTCCAGAATTATATACATATGGTTATAGCTTAAAATTATATATGTATGAATTTTAAGGTTCGATTTATTTAATTAGGAAATCAATATGGTATCATGTGTGGATTGATATTTTTTGAAATTGCGAATAGAAAGGTAAGTAACATTTTCTTATACAGTAACGGATTGTGTCAGATCACAGATAATTAACATTCTAGACAAGAATGGACTTCAATTTTGAAATTTTGAGATCTGTATGAAGTCTGAGACATGTGTTAATCGAGGATAAATTTTGCTGACAACATTAATCCTTTTTTTCTGTTATATACTGAGAGAAATTAAACGTTTTAAAAATTCTTGGAAAGTTGGAATGTATTACTCAACTTTGTAAATTCCTTCGTATCTTCCACTGATAGAACTAATAAACTCAATGGAAAATATCGTGGAAAAATTCTGTGGAAAATAAAATAGAAAATAAAATTTAACATCTACCAGCAGATCTTAGTATTGCTTGTGTAACCTTTAATGGGAATTTTAATTTGCCACTTATCGACTGGAACTTGTGGACTGGTGAGCCGTTCAGCGGGCGAAGAATTTTGAATCAGTTGGACGACTATTGTTTATTCCAACATGTTAAAAAGAAAATAAAAGGGATGAAATATCCTCGACTTTATATTCATTTTTGTTCTGGTTCTTCTTGGGACTTTCAGAGCATCAAATTCGATATTTTCAACCCATCTAATGAATGGGCAAGCTTGCTATTGGACTTCCTTCCTTGTGAAGGGATCTAGGTCTTTTCTCTTCCCACTGAGTACGCATGCCTCAGACGTTCTACTTTTAACTGGTGCTGTCATCTACTTGTCATGTGATATTTGGAATTAACCATTACCTCCCGGAGGTGAGGTGTCCCAGTACATGTTTGATGATAATAAATTCTCGGTCCATATACGTTTTCTGATTGAGATTATTAAAATATTAAAAAATTATAATAACAGCCTAACTAAAGAAATAGAAATGTAAATAGCGTACTATGGTTCAGAAAATCTACTAGAGTTGATATCTATAAAATTAAAAAATCGTTTATTATGAACATCGTTTGCAAAGCTGCCTAATTACAGCATCTAAGCTTTTTGAGTTGTTCTGGAGTTCTTGTATTATGGTTTTAGAAGCATCAGCGACTAAGGCCATATTGTTCTTGTATATTTTCCTTAAATTTCGTGTGTTTTGTGGTTGATTTTCTGTTTGCTGGCCATAAAACAAGTTTCCGGGAGAAAAAACCATGCTGCCTGAGACCGACTAAATCAGCCACGTTATGAAAAAGACCCATAAAAATTCCTACAGTCATCGACGGGGCTCGAACTCAGGTCTTTTCCACCCCGTGTGGGTAGGACCAGCTGCACCCAAGAGGGCCACTGACAAGTGATAACGAAACCTCCCAAGATTAGAAACTACTAACAGTATTAGTAGTCCACAGAATAATGTCGTGTATAAATGAAAAATAACCAATCGTATCACTTTACTTAACATCGTAAAATACGTCTGAATGTTTAGGTAAATTTGAATTTCTTTTTCTTTTTTTTTCCCCTTTATTGTGAAGATTTGCCTCACTTCAATTTGGGAGGTCACAACGCATACATGGTCTTAATCAGAAGAATGAAATATTATGTAGACGAGTAGTCCATTACCAATACACCAATATACGAATTTGAGCTGTTTGCAGTTCGAATTCACGTGACCACAAAATATGTTTAAGGATATGTTTAACAAAATATGTTAAATTCACAGCAAATGGTGAGTTATAAAACCACCATTCTACTTTATGTGGTCGCATCGGAATTTAGATTATTATCGTTTTTATTATTTTAAATGAAATTAAAATATTAATAAAATAATATTAAATGATATTTTGAATAGGTGGTTTATGCATTACCCATGCATAAACCACCTTTTCAATATTAAATGATAATATTAATAAAATTGCGAAATAAACGCCACCTCTTCAATTCTACCGTTTCTAAGGCATCCTTTTCTAATGCGTTTATTTTTAATGTTGTCTTTTGAACTTAGTGAGGCAAGAAACCACTACACGTAGACAAAAACTTTTTCGATCAACGTAGTTTACTCTCTGCTGTTATTTTTAGCAATTCGTGTTGCATCCATGGTCTCATTGTACTTTACTTTGTGGCAACGATGTTTTGTTAGCCTTGTATACAGCAGTATTACTCCTAACTACTGCCAATCTCCACGTGCCATAAAAAAAAAGTTGGCGCTTTTATAGCTTTGTGGTGCCATCTATGTTTAAATACAAGTATTACACTTAGTGATTTGATTTATTATTGCTACTGATGAAGTAACATTTAAACATTTGTAAATAATTAAAATATTATGATGGATCATGGTTATAAAATTCGTTGAGCGCAAATTTCTTTCTCGAGACAACAAAATAATATAAAAATAAAATTCCGCCTATGAACTCAGCATAAAATATCGTCTCTGACTTGCAACAAAAAATCACGTTATTATGAATTCCAAAAGCACAGAAGGTTCATGCAATAGTGGCGCCATCTATGGGTTTTAAGTAACTTTTTAGAGAATTAATAATCATTTATAAGAGCGTTTTGTTTCTTTTGATGTAAATTGTTTGGTGCGTTTTTGATGTCAAATTCATGGATTTTTGCTTCTTTTTTTTATGGCGATTCTGCTAACTGTAGAATTTTACATTGTACAGGATAATTTCATATCATGTGTTATCGATCATATATGAACAGCAAGTGGCTGCATATTCTCGGAAAATATTTAAAAATGCAGAAGAGTGTTTGATAGGGCCGATCCTAGACTTCAGGAACCCGGGTTTTAAATATTTAAAACTCCCTGTTCTTTTATATATTTGTTAAGGAAATTTTAGACTTTTAGAGAATTAATAATCAGTTATAATAGTTACAGCTATATTGTACAAAAAAAAATTGCCAATAATTCTCAAATTATTCATGGAATCCCAAACGAAAACACAGCTTCCAGCCTGCCAAACATCAACAATGCATTCAGGTACCATGGCCTCATGTTGCTTTCTACAAATGTGGACACTCCTATAGAGTCGGAAACGGGATTCATCAGACCAGGTGACATATATCCTTATGTCGGTAGACCAGTGTTGCTGCTGATGTGCCCATGCAAGGCGCTGTTTCTTAACCATCCTTCCTCAATTTGAATTTATGTCCTTCATATGTGTAGTCTGAGACAGAAGAAATATTCCATCAGAATTGAGTTTACTCAATCCATTCAAAGCCTTAAACTCCACTTTAATAAAATCTTCTTGCAGGTGCCTAGTGTCCAGACGCTGCAGTTTGCAGAAATAAAGGCCTTTCTGGTAAGGGCGCCCTGCTGTTTCCCTCACTAATCTCGTTGTTCTTTTCTGCACCCCTTCCAACAGATCCACATCTTTCTTAAAATGAGGTTTCAAGACCTGTGTGCAATACTCAAGATGTGGCCTAACCATTTCTTCATACAACCGGATAATCACCTCCTTATCTCTACTGGAAAAATTCCTCTATGAATTTCATGTCAGACTCTACAAGTAACTCTGATGCTAAAATTATCCCAATAAGTAGTCCCTAATGGTGAGAAATGAGGTGTATTTGATTTAAAATTAAAAGCGGATATTGGATTGCTTTTGAGGAAAGTTTTATGGAATACTTTCCTCAGGGTAGATCTGTATGGAATGATTGTTGCCTAGAAGGATATTGTAAGATGTAGAATCTTACAAATTAATTAAAATAAAGATATTTGGTTTTTTTCTCAAAGTAAGATTAAAATAGAAGAACGTTAGATTTAGGGATGGGATAATTTAAGCGTGAGAATTAGGAATGGTAGCAAAGGGGTAAACTATCAATTCCCATAATACAAAAGAGTAAACAGGGACAGCAGGACTAGGTAAAGGGGTGCTATTTGAGAATAGGCGTGAAAAGGGTTGCTTGAGAATGAACAATAGGACGGGAGACGGGATTAGACAAAGCGCCTCCTTTGATCTACAACACCGTCAGACCAAAACAGGAAGGGAGTGCTCGTCCAGTGTTCGTTTCAAATTAAAACTGGCGTCAGGCTGACTGATATTTGAGTTTCTATTACTGTTAGAAAGAAAGGTGTGATTATAAAATGAGTATTTGTGGAGGTTGCCGGTGAGAAAAAAATAAGAGGTTTGGAAAAGGGGTTGGTTTGTGCGCTAGGGAGACAGCCTGGGTGAAAGGTGTTAGCGAATGAAATGGAAAGCAAATTTAAACTGTAGGGGAAGGATCGGTTGGAGTCCTTGGGGGAGGCATGCCAGGCTGAAGGGGAAGTGTAGAGTTCGGGGAACAAAAAGAGAGAGCGCGCGAAAAAAAGGGGAGAATTTATCGGAAGAAAAAAGTAAGAGTTGAGTGAAATATAGTGAGGAGATAGTCGACGGAAAAAGTCGAAGTGAGGTTATCGGAAATGTAGGGGAGTGAAAACAAAGGGATGAACGCGTAAGGGGTAGTTAAAGGGAGTTCGGTAAGGAGTGAGAATGAGAGAAGAAGATTCACATAGATGACCAAGTCCACCGAGGAAGGCGATAATACCCTGAAATAGTCTTGAAAGGCAAAGTAGCAGCCCCGGAACAGAAAGTAGCAGCCCTGGAACAGAAGGCACTTGGCACTTGAAGTAAGTGCCAAGTTATAAGAAGGAAGGATTGTATAAGAAAGTTGAATGTGGAAATTGAGTGTGACCCCAAAAGAAAATTGATGATACATTAGAGAAGTTATCATAATGGAAATTCATGAAAGTTTAATGTCCTTGTGCTAGATAAGTGATATACATGAATATAAATTTACATAACCAATTAGTTCATGCAGTGTGTCATATCTGTGGTGTTATCGTGTTATAATATGTGCAGAATTATTCTTAATTTTTTGTCCTGTATATATGTGTAATAAAGATTTGTATATAGCCTTAATGAAGTTGTGACTAGTCATTTTGAACACACAGCCCAATCCGAAGGAGGAATATACTTAATATAGAAATTCCCAAGAACCCGATTTCTTCTGTGAGATATACGAGTCAGATGCGAAAGGTGGGGTATGTTCAAATAAAATATAGGCATGTATACAGATTAAAAATCCCCCCCCCCCACACACAATAAGAAATGCGATTTCATTCGGATGCATATTCCAATGAAATCACAGTGGAGCTAATGCTTCGGTGCTACCTCTCAGACCATCATTTATGGTCTCATTGCATGCTACAATTAGAAGGAGGAAGTAAATAACTAACTCTGTTCTATGGTGGAACTTTGAGTTAACAAATTTTAGGAGACGGGTAAAAGAGGCCTGGTAGATCTTCCAGCGGTGAAGGCGGATTACCTGAGCTATTGAGATACAAGGGTAATAGGACTGTTATAAAGAGTTAAGAAACCGATACCAACACGTGATAAAAATGATTAAGCTTTGAAAATTTTCGTATGTTCCTGGAGAAAAAGAAGACCCCTGGAGTTTGAATTATAAATTGTCAACGGATAAGTTTTATGTTAATGTGACTTATTATACTATATCTAGTATATATATATACACTGCTAACTGGGAAGTCTTAGGATACCAATAGCCCATTTGTCACATGAGGGTAAAGTTGTGGCGAGGATGTTTTTAAGGAGATTAGAGGCATGTTATTTCGCATCCGGGTTGTCTTCCCTGGGCAATTTGGTTTTGTTAAAGGAAGTTCCGCAAAAGAGGCCGTTAAGGCTATTGTGGATAAAGTCAATAATATGAATATTTATATGATTTGATGATCTCCAAGATTTTTCGGAAGCCTTTGAGCATCAGTGGTACCGAAGAGTTCTTTGCCGATAATTTGCATGAAATCATCATGGATTATGTGATTACCACAAATGTATGATACAGATGAAGTATAAGCGAATGCTTGATTAAGCAACTAAGAAGGTGGCAAGGATCCATCCTGAGTCCTCGATTGTAGTCAATGTTGCTAAATGAACTATTAGAATAGCAGATGCCTATAGAAATACTGACTTATGCTGATGACATCGCTGTATTAGTGTATGCTGATTCTAGAACTGAATTTGAGCAGAATATTAATATGGTCTTCCATGTAGGAAGACCTTATTAATATTCTACTGGTGAGATGCAGTTCACAAAGGGTGGAGGTTTCTGTTCTAAAAACGATAATGACCCTCTTGAAGGCCTATAGATGACCTTCTGTCCGGATGACTGGTCAGGCATGAGCTGCAGGCCCGCTCTTAAGTATCTTGGAATCCTACTAACTGAGAAATTGACGTTTGTGTTGGAGGACTACAGGAGAGAGTTAAGTCCAAATTCTCTAAAATAAGGAGAGTGGTCCGTTATAGCTGGGGCAGGAAGAGGCGTGCTTTGCGATAATGCTGTACTTTGGTGTTTTTGTTCCTATATTGACTTTTCCCACAGAATAGTTTTACCGTGCGGAGAATATTCATGCTAAGAGGCAGCTTATTGCAACACAGAGATTTGTTATACTCTCCCTGCACCAGTATTGTAACATAAAATCATAGTCATAGTGGTTTCTCCCAACTGCAATGTTGGTACTCTTGAGAAGTAAACAGATCTCTATGAATGCCAGAATTGTGAGTATTGTGTGGTCTGTGTAGTGTTGTGTTGTTCTTATGGCTACCGAGCCGTGCAAGACCCTAGTGGGACCTAACTTTGATCGACTATCACTGCCAGGAGGTGAGCTAGCCATGCTCCGGCTTGTTCCTACAAGGGTTGCCAGAGCAGCAGAAGGATATAAACAAAACAGGTGTGTCCGAATAGTTTAAAGCAGTAGGTCGCAGGGAAGAAGGCCCATCTTACTGTAAAGCGAAAGGAGAAATCGGGGAAGGGACAAGCCCCAGGAGTAAAGTGATGGAAAACAGCTGTTTCCATGTGAGCAACATTTGAGGCCAATTTACAAGAATGTCCCACATTGTAGTACAGGGTCAGCAATGAATCCAACCTCAAAAGTGGTTTGCAAGAAGATATTCAGCCTCATCGCATAGTTCCAGTTGTATATCCTATTCCAGCTGTGGTTTGCGAGAAGGGTTGATCCACTCTGAGTGGAGGGGCCAGCAGGAATATCATCCCTCACTCCGGTGGAGTGCCAGCAAGAAGATCCACCCGAGGTGGGGTTTGCAGATGTGGTAATCGTTCACTACAATAGTAGTATCAGCAAGTGTTCCTACACGAGTAGGGGTTTGCATAGGTCAGGAAGTTAGAGTTCCGTTTGGAGGCCAAGTCAAGTCAGGGCAAGGTCACTTGTAAGGTTTAACTTTAGTCTATGTTACTTCTGTCTTTTGGGTGAGATTCTGTTGGTTGGCTCGTCTACTCTCAAAGACAGAATGCACAAGTTCTGCAAAGGCAGTATTTTTATGCCTGTAGGAGCAGATATTCATTGTGCTGTGAATTGTCCTTAATTTTCGTGAAGAGTGTAAGCCAGTAGTCTTCATATTTCTGGCAGTACATAATGTGCTCCCAACTCTCTTCAGTTCTATATAAAGGATCATGTTCAACTCCCAGTGTAGTTAACTTCAGTTTGAACGGCCCATGTCCTGTCAGGAGCAAAGTTATATACAAGCCTGGTGAATACCATGGTGGAGGCTTTAGATTTGCGAATGTAACTTAAGGGAGGAATTTTTTGGTGTTCTGCCCTTTGTCAGTATTGTTCCACATTGTCTGCCAAGTGTTGCGAAGTATTTCCATGATGCTCTTTTTTTCTTGTTTAGGTTCATTCACCAGATCAAGTAAAATGCCAGCTTTCTCAGTAGGGATGTTTTTCTTCAGCCGCCGGAAAAGTCCTCACCGAATAACTTCAAGGTGCAAAGGTATGTGTCCTGCAGTTACCTGGAGGGCTGGGGTGCTAACTGTGGGGCACGCCTTAGTGGTTGTAAGACGCACTGCTCTTTAGACTGAGGTCAGCTTATGACAGTTTCGATTAAGATTGTGCATCAAGCAGCAGTGCCATAACAGACAATGGGGACGAAGATACCGTGGTGAATTAATCTTTGAAAGGTTTGAAGGGTGTTATGCTGGCCGAACGCTGGTGATTCTTTGTCGTCTGAAGTAGTGTGCGTGGACTAATATCGCTATAATCTGCAGAGGAATGGGAGCTGGAATAGCAAATTCCTGTCAATGATATTGTTATATTAATAGCATCATCGGAATATTAGTTCATCATCAGAATATTAGCTCATTTTGTACCTTCTACTGGAACGACAAATAGTACAAAATGAGCTTATGGCTTTGGCAGGACTGGTGGGATTCCAGTACCGCAGTGAGGATAACGATGAATTTCTCCAGAGTTGACCTGTTGTCCGGGTAGAGTTGTTATCTTGATAGACTGTTCATATGCAGAAGGTGTACTATTAAAAGAATATGGGTTAAACGCGCGCCTCTGTGAGCTGGGCATTGAGCAATCTGCATTATGCCAATGTGTAGAAATGGAGACACCTCAACGTGTCATTTTAGATTTGTATGTTAGTTTACCTATCGATTTCCTGGTTGGAGGTTTAACTGAATTTATTTACCGTGTATTTAGTTAGTAGAGAGAATTGTTAATTTTTAAGTGTTTATTTAAAACTATAATGAAGAGGAGATTAATATTCAGTTCAGTTAATTGACATTAATTAAAGTGATGCTGCAAGACAGGGTGGCCCACTTCCCCAAGGCTGCAATTGTAACCCTTCCTTCGTCTCTCCTCCACTTAGGACTAAGATACCATCAAAACTAAGCAATTTAAAATGGGATATTGACAAAGAAATTACAAAAATAAACAAAAGTAAAACAGAAGAATACAGAATAGGATGCTTCTAGCAAGAAGCAAGGTCGCATTTATAATCTATCTATAATCAAACTGAATTCTATCATTACTCCTAAGACTTTTTCATTGTCTACTGCCTTGAGTTTTGTACTACCCAACTTGTAACTTCTTCAGGGATTACAGCTAGACAGTTGAGAGACAATTAACTTTATAAGGAATATCCTGAATCAACTTTTAATAGAAAGCGTCATACTCCGAAGATAGAAACTCGTGTTACAGGTATCTCAGAAGAACACACTCTGACTCAGATTTTCCAAAATTGGGAGGTAATGGCAATCTAAGCTGTCCTTAAACCGTGTTTCCTCAGAACATTACAGACATTTTGAGCTCTTGAGACTTTTAATGACTTTTTTTATGAATAGACCCTATAATATATATATATATATTGACAAACACTTTAGGGTGTCGCGTTGTCGGTAAACGACCCAATAAACCCAAAACCAAGAAATATACACAAAATGAATCTCTCTATATTCTACTAACATTAATGCTCTTCTGTTCGTCATACACATAATGAATTTACTGTATCACAACAACAATCAGTTCGTTGTTTTTGTTGTTGATATTGAATTTATCGGCATAAGGGCTACTGAGACCAAATGGTGTCTGTTCATAGTTTATTTACATGCAGCATATCGTTAAAGATGTTAAATTATATGCTTCTGTACAGGCCAATACGCTTTAAATACGTTAAAAATCCTTCTATATTTAAATCATGTGAGATGTTCAATGTGGAGAGTGACTAAAAAAGCGTTTGGCCGGTTGGTTGAATGTAAGGGACAATCAACCAAAAAACGACAGACCGTAAGGTGTCTGTGACAGGATGAGCACTGTGGTGCTTTTTCCCCCTAATAATAGGAAGAGATGAGTATGATGAATGTGTCCAGTTCTCACTCTTCCCAATACCATTTCCTCTCGTCTTCAGAAGCCAGACAGCCACAGCTTTGGACCTTGTTTTATCTGGTAAAGTTTATTGCTGGTGTTACTTTTCCAGATCTGTGACCAGTTTACGTAGCATGCTTTGCGAATAACAGTCTTATAATCAGAGTAAGGAACCAAAGGATCTTGTTAGAAAGCGGGTTGAACATGTTTAGCGGCAAGATCAGCATTTTCATTTCCCAGAATGCCAGAATGGTCAGGGATCCAGCAAAAACTAATTGACTGATTGGACACACTGCAGGAGAATATCTGGGAATGAATGTATTTCAAGGTTTGTTTGTTATGTTATTTGGATTTTAGGAGCATTAGCAACTAAGGCCATATTGCTCCGGGATATGCGGTGGTCATTCCCTGACCTTTTCGCATCCTCCGTATTTGGTGGTGACGGGCTCGAACCCCGGTCTAATCAAGAAGCATGTGCTACGCACTGCTGCTCCTTCCCACCTGGCTACGGAGGCGCCCATTATATTTCAAGGTAGAATGAGAAGGTTGTGAATTTCTTCCTTAAGGCGGACACAGCATTGAGGGAGTCGGTGTAAATGCAGACAAGATGGAAAGCAAAATAATCTTAATAACTTGATGTCATACACTTCAGTGGTGAAGACGCTGAAGGCTAATTGTAGTGAGGCTGTAACCGTAAGAGAAGGAAAAACTGCTGCAGCACCTACCATACTGGCAGTTTACGATCCGTCGGTATACATTTTACAGGCATGGAAGTTCCGAGTAGTGTGCAACTGCCTGATATTGCAGGGAGGTATGACATTTTTTCCCCGGTGAAGAAAATGTACATCGTGAGGGGCAGAAACGTACGTTCAAGTTGGAAAAGGTGCAGTTGTTTCCTGAAAGATATTACTTAAATTGATACGCGCACTCTGAACAAGCTCTTTAATCCTTAGTGAGGCAGGTCGATTTTCATTTGGCTTACTCTCATAGAAGAAATCCCACCGAGTATTTTAAAGATACACTGTGCTGCCACTTTATTAGGTACACCCCTGCTGTGCACACAAATGGTTTGTCCCACAACGTTGCAAGTCATATGATCACAGTTGTGGATATAAATGCAGCAGAACAACCTTTCTAGTATCAGTTAAGCGTGCAAACCGTAGCAAGAATGGGGAAAAGGAGTGATCTAACGGACTTCGAACGTAGCATGGTAGTAGGTGCAAGACGTGCTGGACAAAGCATCTCTGAAACGGCAGTTCTCCTGAACTTTACACGCACCACAGTTTCAAGGGTATATCGAGAATGGTGCAACGAACAGAAAACGTCCACTCAACGGCACTCCTGCGGAAGAAAATCGCTTGTTGGTGAGAGAGGTCACAGGAGGACGGCTAGAATTGTGCAAGCAAACAGACGGGCCACAGTGTGGCACATCGCGCCAGAATACAACCTTGGTGAGCAGAACAAAATATCGCAACGGACCACTAGTCTCACTTTGTCACGAATGAACTACAACAACCGACCGCCACATCGCGTACCTTTGTTATCAATGAAGAACAAGAGAGTACGCCTCCTGTGGGCACAGCAACACAAGCACTGGACTATCGAGGATTGGAAAACAGTTGCTTAGTCTGACGAGTCGAAGTTCCTGGTGCATCATGTTGATGGAAGGCTCAGAATTTGGCGAAAACAACGTGAATCCATGGACCCGTCAGGTCTGATGATTACTGTGAAAGGTCGTGGGGACAGTGTTATAGTGTGGGGAATGTTTTCTTGGCACACATTGGGTCCATTGATATCCATAGATTCATGGATGCCAGAATGCCACATCGTACCTAAACATTGTTGCTGACCAAATGCATCCGTTCATGTTGATAGTTTATCCTCAGTCAGATGGTTACTTCTATCATGATAATTCGCCTGTGCATAAAGCCCGAATCACTATGGAATGGTTCCAGGAACATGACAATGACTTTTCTTTGCTGCAGTGGCCCGCTCAGTCCGCGGATCTCAATCCTATTGAACATCTTTGGGATGAGCTGGAAAGGGCTGTTCGCTGCAGGCCTCCGCCGCACCTCCGTCGAATCACAAGGAACTGCGTGACACACTCATGTCTGCATGGTACCCCATTCCTGCACAACGTTTTCAGCATCTTGTTCAACCCATGCTTAGACAAATTCAGGCTGTTTTGAAGGCTAAAGGAGGCTCAACACGCTACTAGGTAGGTGTACCTAATAAAGTGGCAGCACAGTGTACTCCAACTGGGGTGCGATGAAAGATTCTGGATGTTAGCAGCGTAGTGGAGCACTAATGTTTTTCAACCAAGATGTAATGGGAGATCATGTGCTTCTGTATAAAGATTTTGGACTGGAGAAGTCCCGAAAGCTCTCAGCACAGTGCTTTGATGACTGTGTACTGTGCTAGATGACATTTAACTGTTGTAAAGTAGTGCTACTGGCAGGGTCATATACTGGACAACCATAATCTATGCGAGAACAGATTAAAGTTCTGTAAAGATGCAATAAAACATATCGAACAACGCCCCGTGACAAGGACAATAGTGACTGAAGTGTGTTCAAATGCTTTAGACAAGTATTTCTTAAATGAGTGATGCGAGCTTGAAAATTTAGCTTGCTGTCTAATATCAGTCCAAGAAATTTAAGGGTAGTAACAAGTGGGATTGGAATTTTGTTTATTTGCTATTCAGGATCAGGATGGAGAGCCGGACGCTTGCAAAAGCGAGTGGCAGTGCATTTCCTTTCTGATAGTCGATAACCTTTCCGTGAAGTCCAGGATTCTATTTGGATCTGGAGCTGCCATTCGATGGTGTGTTCATACTTTGAGATAGACAGGAAATGGTAAGATGGTATTGTTTGTTGATTCAATTTCTCTTTATGAATGGTTACGTTTTCTTTGATTTTCTTCGTGATATTTGATAATATTGCACTGTGTGAACATGGTGGAACATGTTGTGTACGTGGTGGAAATTAATTAGTCAAGTCATTAGTTCAATATTCACTTTATTTACTACTCTATCACTATAAGCCAGGGTGTAGTAAAGTGCAGGTATATTGGCTGCCACAGCAACATACCACACTGACATCTATTGTCTTTCACAGTGAAAAAAAAAAATAATAATAATAAAACAACACACGCACACAGCACAATTCAGATTCGTGTATCAAACGTCGACATCTATATACATTGCCTTATTGCTTTATAAAACACTACATGGATGTAAACAGGATGCAAAACTGACAATACTTTAGACACAGGGCATATTTAGGAACACAAAATACCGGTTGATTCATTTTGATTATTTCAAACTATTTCTACACTGTGAATACGGTGAAATATCTCACACATCGTTTAATATTTATATAATAGCATAATACATATACATAAAATCTATTTTTTTTCTCTATATCTGAATAAACCTCTAATCGCAAAAATATCACGGCTTTTGTGCATAGAAAATGAAAATCATTCATCTCTGATATGTTATGATGCCATGTGGTAATGTACTGAATTATGCTAATGAACTGGGCTGTTTATATGTATTTACAGGTGGCGCTTTCAGATTGGATCGTAATAATTCTGAACCAGTGCTTCCTGATTAGTTTCATATATCCATAAAAAACTAATGAATACTCATACGAAGCTATAGGTTAAGAATTTTAGAAATTTGACTCAACTGGTGTGTGTGTGTGTGTGTGAAATTACCAGCTATTGCATCCAACCGGTTTATTAATACAAAGGTATATACGGCCACAGTTCGTACTATCAACAGTCGCATAGATGCCTGTACAGGAATTCTAAATAAATAATCGCAGTATATTGCAATGATCCAACTAAATCAAATTATCTTAAGTCCTTACAGTCAACTCCACCTAATAGATAACTGAGGAATCCCAAAGAAGGTCTATTAAAACACGAACTTAATGGCAGAACTGCTCGTGATGACTGCACTTTTTTTTTTTTTGTTTGTTTGTTTTATTCATTGGATGTTTAGTTAGAAAAAAAAAAAAAAAAAAAAGAACTTCTCTGATATCAAGAAACGTTTATAAAATTTAAATAACGAATTTTTTTTACCTTTTGATAATTAAAATTAACTTCATTCGGTTCCTGACATAAAAATTGATATTATAACATTTGTTAACAAAGCATTTTAATCTTGGAAAAATTTAAACTTTCAAATAACATTTCATCGTGAAAGAAATGTTAATTGAACCACGTGCTTATTTTGTTAATTTATTGTTGTCATTGAGGTTACAAAAAAACACTAATGCAATTTATGTACAAAAGTAAAATCTTTACTGAAACGTAACGCTACAACTTAATTATGAACGGCTACGTTTAGAGAACTCTTTTGAACGCTTGTCATCAGGTATAATTGAGAGGAAAGAAAGAACAAATGTAACTAGTCCTTAACACATATATATATATATATATATATATATATATATATATATATTGCGTCGAGGGAAAAATATATACAAAAAATGCAAAGCGAAAACAGTTTGAAAGTAACAAAATCACAGTGTATGAGAACAGTAGGGTATCTAGCGATCCCTAAAGCGAATGGGGGTGGGAAAGTATAAAATCGAAGTCAGTTTACATATCACCGAATTGCTACTAAGAGATTAATAAAAATTCATTCGTTCTTACCCATAAACCAGTTAAATAAATACATATTTATTAATTTAAAATTTTATCGAAGTTTAGGTTATTCCTGTACTAAGTTTGGTAGTTTATCAAATAACGAAAATGGCAATTACAAATGTGGAGAAGCAATTCACATCGACAGCAGTCTTGAGTTAATTTTAGATAATTTCTTTTCCATATACAGCATTTAAAAAAGCACGCTGATAATCATAAAATAGTAAATAAATACATCGTCGATGCCTTTAAGCAGGACGCATCCCTTGAATGTTAAAATGACGAATTCAAGATACTTAGATTTTAAAAAAAATGGTGTTTAATGGCATAGCCAGACATGGTGACATTGACCACTAACCAATGTAATGCTATTCACGTTCGCATTAACATCTGTCTCGATGTTATTACACTACGTGGAATACTTAAAATATAAGTGAAGGTTCTGATGTCCTGAATTGAGATGGCTGAAATAAAATATCCTTTCTTCCCCGAGGCATTTGATGATCTGCAATGCGATGTAAAATATAAACGTTCTGTCTAAAAGACGCCATAAAAATACCTGGATGCGTCTTTGTAGTTAATCACTGTTAAAGCCTGCTGCATTGACATGAAGATTAACTGAGGTTCCGTTCACGTTTTTAATCAAGGTGGTTGCACACAAACCTTTCCACTAAATTAAAAAAGAAGGTTGGGTTTCTTATCACAAAAATTTTATTCTTTACTAAAAATAAAAGATATAATACTTTTTCTTAGATGTCATAGAAGGAAAAATAATTAATGGTCAGTCACCTGCTTGTTTACAATCCTCTTGGATGGTACAATGGTTATAATTACCATCCTCCAAGATCTGGTAGAAAAGGCTTGAGTTCGAATCTTTTCAATGACATAAGGAATTTTTATGGGCTTTTTTCACTACGTGCCTAAGTTAGTCGGTATATAACATTTGCTTCCACAATAGTCATGAAAAAGAATCTTGCAGATAGTGTTGGAAGTGATTACCACCTTCCTGCAAAAAAATAATCACTCTTGCAACACACTCGTTTGATTATTTGCACTTGTTGCAAGGAAATAGGCTGCAAATATGCAATAAATAAATTTTCAGTTCATAGTCCCGGACGGCCACTTGGAATCAGATGATATTACAAAATGGAGGATACAGGAACATCATTGTATTTATCAGTCACATGAGCTAGAACCACGGTTAACTCAAATGGAGTTCATGATGCTGAAAACTGTGTCCGTTGTGGAAATACATTTTGACCGAAATTGTTTTGAAGCAAAATGTGAATTAAGCTGTAGAATATCACAGGAGACCCCCCTTTATGGTGATGACACCACAGAGATAGTGTAAGATATCTTTGCTTTAATCCTTAACGTTTGACGTTGTTTAAGTTTCAGGAAAAGGAACAATAATATATTTTATTTTTGGTATCTTTGGTTTCAAAGACTTATTCAAAATTTCATTGGTGAAGAGTCATTCTAATGAAAAAAGATTATTATTATTTTTGTTGTTGTTGTCAACATGGCGATAATTTGTGCGATTCTAACAGAAATTAATTGTTGAAAATTATTATGAATACAGGTGAGCAGTACTCATCTGGGACCGACTAACTTAGCCACGTTGCGGAAAAATTCCATAGGAATTCATTGCATTACTGATGGGATTTTCTTCCCTCAGCCCTTTTCACCCAGTGTGGGAGGGAGGGGGTATTAAGTGGACCGGAAACCGCGATAGGCTGTGGTCGTGCCTGCTTTTAATGTTTGTTTCGGTAACTCTTTTTAGACGTAATTTTAAGGGAATCCGAGATTTTTGTGACAAGAGAAAGTATGCGGAGAAAATATCCAGAGAAATCCATTTCAGGCAATATATGGATGGCCACTTATTCCTATAAATACCAGCTTTATGAAATACAGCAATTCCTTTTTCTGTTGTGTTAATTGTCCTATTACGATATCACTTTTAAATCAAAAATATAAAAGCAACTCGGTTACGCAACTTTAAATTCGAATTTTCCATTCCCATAACTCCCTTTTAAGATAGAAAGTAATAAGAATGCAAACAATTCCAAATTTGAGAAATAATTATCATAAAAAAAAAGTATCCTTAATGATTTATAAAACTATTCATAATAATGGGAAAAACTCAAACTATTAAGCCTTACGAACATCATTAGGCTTAAAACATATTAAGCGGAGTTGACTGTCAACACCAACTTCCGGTGTTTCTGATGCACTTGGTGAAACGCAGTATCACAACTTCCGGCCGGCACTTTGTATCACAATGGACGGCATGTACGTACTTTGTAGCGAAGATTTATTGTCTGTAGTCCACGGTATGCCCATGCCTTGGAGCACTCAAAATACAAGAGTCCACAATTTCGAAAACGTGTCACTAGAGGTCACTAGGAGTAGCAACAGTCAAAGTTACTGCGCGTCACTAGAGATGTGTCCTGTTGGTTGCCATGGATGCATGATGGCTGAGAAAGAGGGCGGGACTATAGGCTTTACGTCACTGGTGTTAACCAGGTCAGGTAGCAGTTGAGGTGATGATGATAAATATTGACGAGACGCTTGGGTAATGGCGAGGGTGTAAGGCTTGGGAGGTGTCTCGTAACAGGAGGAGGTTGTTGGGCGGATTGAAGATAGGTCGCTTGTCGAAACATGAAGTGAGGTCTTCGTTTCTGGAAGGGAAAATTAAATTATGTCAGAAAACGTTGCTGATGGGTCCTGTTCTTCGAATATTTTAGATATTTTGAATTAGAAATCTGTTATTGTTTAAAATATGAGAGTTGTAGATATAAAAACAAATGCTGTTTAAAGAATGGGAATGTATTTGCTTAAAATGAATTTTGTTGCTCTGAAAATAAATTTATTTTTACACATTCGGCGATTATGAATAATCAGCCAATAAGATTTTGTACATACATCGTTTGTACATAAATTAAGGTAAGTTTTTTAGTAAATTTTAAATTGCAGTTCAAGTACAGTATACATAAAAGTATCTATAGAAATGTAACTCATTACTATACGTAATTTTACATATGAATTCCAAATATCCTATTTTAATTGGATATTCGAAATTTATGTTTCTAACAATGGCTTATCATCATGAGAAGGGACTTGGAATAACATTTCTTTATTAACTCCTATTTATTGGGTTAATAAATAGGGTTAATGAATACTCCTGACTTCACCAAGGCCCTTAGCTCAAGGGGGACCAAAAGAAAACGAATATACCTTTGTAGGATGATATGCCAGCGGTTTCTAATTTGTTGAAGTAGTGTTTTATTTCTCAAATAAATAAATTCGAAAGCTGCAAACCATTCATTTCAATGACTGGATGAAAGGACAAGGATGCGAATCCCATCGATGGAGGACTGTAGGAAGTTTTAAGTAAGGCAATTTCCTTTCTGTATGTGTCAAGAAAAGTGTCGACACTTTCTAAACAATTTCAGAATGCGAAGACCATTCCAAAATGTCAGGAAAAGGCGCTCCTGGAGTTCTCATCCAAAGAATATCAGTATTTTGCTCCAATAGCCATGTAGAATCATCATCAATATGAACTAAAAACTGAAAATAACTCAAATGCTACTTTAAGCATTTGAGTTATTTTCTTTAGAGTTACAGAATACTGAAAACATGACCTTGTTGACACAAAATTAAACCTTAGCTTTTTGGGGGCTTAGTGAAGATGAACGTTTCCATTGTTTGTTCATCTGTTTTGTTTCTGGTCATAGTGATGTACCCAGCATCCAGCACGTACATAAAGCTCCAACAGTTGCGAAGAACACTGTTTTCTGTGGAGCTTTTCGGGTATCAACAATCTTGGAACCCTTCTGGCTGCCATTTAGTTAACATGGGATACAATTAAATCTTTGCCTCTAATACTACTGTTCTAGTTCACTACTACGAACAAAGTATTGTGAAATATCACGGATAGTTCTGCAGTGAATTTCCAATTCATAGTCTATTACGCCTTGTGCGTTTATTTTCTTAATATAAAGTTAGTGTAATTTCAGTTTACTTAATTTGGATTGATGGATACCGATTTCAAGCATTATGCTTCAAAAATTATACTGTAATTCGCGTGCGTGTTTATTTATTTTTAATGAAATGTATGTATTCTCAAATTCTATACGAGAAATAGATTCAAACAAAAAATAAAAAGACTATTTCATTGTTCCACTAATTCCTTAAGATACATTAGAAAAGGAATACATTTTTAATCGAAAAAGCAGCGATAATCAATAAATGGATCGACGAATAGATGATTATATAAGATTTATTTTGACTTTTAACCAATGAGTGAAGTTATCAAGGAAGAATAGACAAATAAATAACCAGATAAATATTCAGGATAAACATCCAGATAAAAATGTGTAGTACCTAATTTTACACTAATAACACATTAATAAATAAAACTCTAAATAACTTGGTTGTATAACCACCAGTACACTCCATTCAATGCCTCTTGTGGCTTCCGTCAAAAGGATGTCAGAAGAATTTTGAACAGTTTTGATGCCAAGAAAGCGCCAGGTCCTGATGGTATTTCTCCACCCGTTTCCAAACCCTGTGCTCCTTAGCTGACTCCTGTTCCGTGTAGCATTTTTTCGCTTTCTTATTCCACAAGTGTTTTCCCTTCTGCTTGGACATTTACTCATATATTTAGCCAGTTTCCAAAAATGGTAACAAATCCCTCCCAAATCTCTCCCATCCAATTATCGTTCATTTGCTTCACTTTTATTCTTTCTAAAGTAATGGAGAAATCTACTAACCGCCAACTCTTAAACAATCTAGAAACCTTCCATCTGAACAATGATTGGGTTCCGTCAGTATCGATCCATTGGTGATATACTGGACTATATTACCCGTCTATGGAAAAATTCAATGGAAAAGTTTGGTGAAACTCAAATAGTTGCTCTTGACATTTCAAAGGCTTTTGATCGTGCTTGGCGTAAAGTTCTTCTAAATAAGCTTCCATCTTATGGTTTTCCAACTGTTTTTGTAATTGGGTATCCAGTTTTATCTCTGACCGCTCACCGCGGTAGATAGCTATCTGTCTTCTAACTTCTCGACTAATGCAGGTGTTCCTTAAGGTCCCATTCTTTCTCCCACTGTTTTCCAATTGTATATTAATGACCTTCTTCCATTAACCAGAAATCTTATCTATAGTTTTTCTGATGATTACTCATCGCCTTCCACCTTCCAGTTTGAGAAATTTTATGATGCACAAGCAGCTTCAACTTCTCGAATATTCACTGCCGATTCCTTAAATGTTGATACTCCAATTTCTAGGCAAGATCGTATATCTCTATTGGGGGTTACCCTGACTTCTAATCTCTCTTGGCATAAGCGCTAAAGTGCTTATGCCAAGAGAGATTAGAAGTCATTGAATATTGTGTCCACATTTGGGGTGGTGCCTCCAAAACCTCTGTCAGGTTTCCAGATTCCATTCAAAAGAATGCAGTTAGGTTAATTAATGTCTCATCTCTAACAAAGTCTTTCTACTCTGTCTCATAGACGTTCTATTTCTGCTGAAAGCCTTTCTATAGATACTTCTACGGGCACTGTTTTTCTGAATTAGCTTCTATAATTCCTGCTCTCTCTCTTTCAAAGCAGTCCGAACACGTGCTGCAACCAGTCAGCATTCTTTTGCTGTTCAACTTCAAACTTCTGTTCCTTCAACTTCCCTTCTCCGGACCAACCTTCCTTCATACGTATTTCCTGAAAATTACAATCTACAGAAATTAAAATGGAATGTCAAGAAGTAACCCCTGGCTTGGTGGCCGTGAAGGGCAACATTGCAATGTATCGAATTGTATTATCATCATCATTATTATTGCAATAAAGATTTCTTAATATCTTCTTTCATCTTTTTATTATTATTATTATCTGTTTATTTCTCTTTCGAGACACCCATAGACAGCACGTGGCTAGAGGGTGTGGTTACATTATAGTATTTACAAGCATGTTTACATGAACTTATTTACAAAATTTGGAGATGCAAAAACACAGAATATGTGGTTAATGAATTAATTGTTAAGTTGATTTAATTAATTGCAAATGGTTGTTAAATGCTATATATTATTATATTTATACTTTCCGATACACATTACCAAAGATTTCTGTCCTATACATTTTGTCTGTACATAGTTTCTCTGGATCTATATTTAAATTATTAAAATAATTCACAGTATTTGCTGGGAAAAATCTCCCCAGAGAGTCCAATCGAGTCAGTTGGCACTTGAGACTTGGTTCTTCCCTCTTTATTCTCGGTCGTATCATCCGGGGGCGAGTGATCACGTTTCCCACTTTCGGCGAATCTATTCTCTCCGTTAGTAGCTTTGCCAGAGTTAAGATGTTTCTGGTTGTGATGATATACTTCCAGGGTGTGATGTCCAGATTGGCAGACAAGACCGCTCTTGAGATGGTAAACGGTTTCCCGGCAATCTTGTTTAGCCATCTCAGGAGCCAGTATTCTACTCCTAAGAAGGCCTTGATGTTGCTCTCAGGTGCTGATGACCAGATAGTCGATGCGTACAACGGAATCGGTGTAACGCATTTAAGGATGTATTGAATTATAAGATGAGGGCTTCGGAGACCGGTGAGTTCTTGTCTAGTGCTCCACAGTGCTGCGTATGTCTTTTTCCTAATGTGTTCAAAGTGAGGTATGAAGTTTAATCCTTCATCCCACTTAAGGCCAAGGTCAACATGTGCGGAGGAATTTTGGATTCTGGTATTGTTCACAAAAATCGTAATTTCATTTTTCTTCTTTTTGTTTGTGAAGGTCATTTGGGCAGTTTTCTTTTCATTAAGTTTCAGGCCAATGTAGTGCAGATATTCTTGTAGCTTCTTGATTGCTTTGTTTGCTTCCTCTGATAGATGAGGTGCAGTTTCTTGTTCTTTAGATGTTACAAAAAATTTCAAATCGTCAGCATATGTAATAAATTGTTCACAGTTTTGAGCTAAAAATGGGGCTAGTGCTATTGCAAAGAAGGTTGCGGACAATACGCCCCCTTGAGGTACTCTCCTGGAGATACAGTAAGATGCTGTTTGTTTCCCGTTTATTGCGATAATTTGTCTTTCTTGAAGGGTGTTAATGAGAATGCTTAAAGTGCTTCCTGAAATGAGGAAATACTCCTTGAGGATTACTGTTATAGCTGGGATTGAGACGTTGTCGAAGGCTGCTGCAACATCCAGAAAAACGATGTCCAACTGTTGTTTATTGTTTAAAGCTAGCTTTGCAACCTTCAACCCATGCGGCCGTACTAAATACTACGGGTTCTAATACCTCTCGTGCTTGGGGGTTTCATTTAAAAAAGTATGTAATTTTACATTAATAAACACAACTGTAGATAACCTGGTTTGTTTCAAAAGGCACATCTAATTATCCTTACGTTTAATTAAGTATTCTTTAATACTGTTGACCTGTGATAAATATTTGCCCTGTTCGCTACGGAGGGCGAATATTTATCACACAATATTAATGGAAAGCCAACCCACCAAGACAGGCTCCATAAATAATGTGATCCTTTACTTACGTGCTATGGAACTAGGTTTTGTATCTTTCTCTTGATGCGTTGATGCCTTAGTGACATTTTTGGGCTTTCTTTTTCTGGTTTGTATGCCTGCTTTCCGCATGGCTAATGGACGGTTTACCTACAAAAACGAGAAACATAACCAATAAGAAAAAAAGCGTCATAAAAATAAATAATGCAAAAAAATGCACTAATATCTTTTCTGCCAGAAATCTGCTTGGATATTAAACAGTTTAGAGTGATACTCGATTTTTATCCTTGTTTCCAATTGTCCAATTCTAATTATCTTATCTTCATTAAACTGAAGCTGAGATGGACAGCTTGTACTTGATCATTGTGGCCGGAACCTTGTGATAAGCTACTGCGTAAACAAGTGTGTGTGGGTACACAGATTATAGTATGCAATTTTGCATCCTACATATGCATTTCATACATTTTGAATAACCTTCCTCCACACTTCAGCTTTGCTAGGACGACACTTTAAAGGTGTTTGAATAACAGTATGTGATGAGACCAATTACAATTAGTGAGCGTAGATGTCAAATGTTTACGGTTGAAAATATCTACTCTAAAATATCAATGAGAATTGATAATGCGCTTTGTTTTCAGTTACTGTGGCTTAAGATCATTACCGTTCCAGTTTTTCATCCAGTTTTTAGTATTGATTGTGGTTACGTTATCTTTTACCTACAACACAATACGAAATGATTATTTCCTTTTGTAGTCATCACCTACCCTTCTCTTCCCACCTATGATGGGTGACGACACATTAAAGATGGTAGGCTGTTGACAGATGGACTGGAATTATTGGGGGCAACATTCAACTTGGTCCTTATTTGTTGTCAGACCGTTTAAATGCCAGCAAGTATTATATACTTCTAGGCACAGCTCTGTAAGACCTAATAGATAGCCATCTTAAAATAGTGAAAGAATTAAATATTATTCCAACAGGTCCACATCCTTTGTGGAGCTCTTAGAAAGGATGCAAACTTGTTGAAACGGGTGCAGAGAAGAGCGACGAGATGAGCGAGAGGAAAAACAGGGTACTCCTAGCAGGAAAGGCTTCAGTTCGGCAAATTGCAGCACCTGGAGACTAGGCATCTGCGGCTCTGTGCTGATGGGATTCTTCCTCGTACTCAGACGACACACATGTGAGTGCATACATTTAAATTGAGAAATGATGGTTGTAGAATCGATGTGTAGAAGTTTGCCTTTTATCATTCCGACATTACAACCATACGGAATTGAATGGTATCGCATTGTAAAATTTAAAGGGCTTTTTGCCAGAATTTCAATTATCTTAAAATGAGTGGCACATTTATATCAGTTTTGGACCCTAAGGCGTTGAAAGATTTTGGGGGCCCCTACTGCTACAAATTTTGATTATACATAAGTTAAGACATAGATATTAAAATTAATAAAATTCAAAAAACAAATTTCGAGGTGTTTAAGGCCCCTAGCACAGTAGTTACGATCTCTGCCATTTCATAAAATGTGCAAACGTCCTGGGTTAGAATTCCGCCTTGATGGAAGAAAGTATTTCGTGGGCTTTGTTCAGACTGGTGAATCATACGGTTTAATGAGAAGGTTAGTTGGATCTTTCTCCCAGAAAGTGAAGAATTTTCAGAAGGAGAGTTATAGCGATCAAATCACAAAATGATTGTCATTTGTACTTAATAATATACATTTTAAAAGATACTTTAAATTTTCATGCGACTCTTACACTATAGGAATTGATGGATAACTATTTCCGTTATCCATCAATTCCTATAGTTTCCTCATCAATTCCTAGAGTGTTTGAACCACCAGCATTCCCTTGGATGATGAGCACGACCGATGGAGTATATCAGTCCATTCATATTGTTATAGCAGTGTCATATGTCTATGCTCGTTTTAGACATCAGCTGATATTAGGTTTTAGGAGTAACAGAGACACGCCATATAGCGCCATTGTGTATTATAGCTCTAAAAGTATGTTCAAGGGCCGATTTGCACTGTTACGTACTGAAAAATAACTCACTCACTCCCTATTCCCTCCAACTGAGATAAGCTAACAACAGCCCCAATTGATGGGACTTATAGAAATTTTTCCAGTATATGACAGGACTCGAACTGAGATCTCTCCAAATGAGTTGGAAATAATGTGGTGGTAAATTATTTCAATGGTTTCCGACAATCGAAAATGAGTTTTCAATGGTTGGAAATCCTGCTTTTCATGTAGGAAGAATTTGGTCTTATTGCCGGCATTACACCATGATAAATTGTTAATAACTTATAGGATAAAATCGAAATTTCTATTTTGGATAATAAAGTTTTCCAAATGATCTGTCTCTCCTCCTTCACCACACAGACAGCACATGACAGACAGATTATCCCCCAAACTACTTTTCTAAGAATAAGTTGTTTTTTTTATTATTACATCCAAAAATAGAAGGCTATTAAACTTATTATATTACTTTATTACATCCAAAACACAATATACAGCACATTTGCAAAACATAGTAATAAGGGTTTAACAACTTACCTGTTTACAATGTGACACCCCTGTTCTATACAGAGTTGCATCATTTTAACACTTGCTGTGCTGGCACATTAATTTTTCAAACTATACGTGATGGGTTTCACAAATGTCCTCAAAATGAAGCTAATTTAATGAAGTTATTTAGGTTTATACCTCTTTTTATTTTATCAAAGTATATAGCGATCAAATCACGCAAAATTTTTATTGAAGGATCAAATTTGATTCTTCAATAAAAATTGAAGAATTTTTATTGAATTTGGATCCTTCAATAAATATTTTATGCATTTAGCGGCTTATAACGATCAAAGCTGCAACAACAGATTAGTTTGATTCTTTAAAAGCAATTTATATGCAGATTGAAAAAGTCTCCCAGTTTTACCATGAATTCCTAATTTTAATTTTATGTTGTCAATAATAGTATTTAATCTGAACAATCATTAGTTGATAACATCACGCGCTATTTGTGTTTTTATTTAATAAAATTAATATTTGAATTGATATGTTATTTTGTATTTTTAATGTACATATACAAAACATAAGGATAAATAACGCAAACAAAAATCCAAGCGACTAGTAACAATAACTTCAGCGCCATCTTGCTATATTAATGATTTATATAGGATAATGAATAAATAAACTACATATTAATTCCATCAATTGAAAATGTGAATAATCTCGAAAAAATATTCATATAGTAAAACTGGATATAACTTTATTTTAAGCAATTGTTTTTTTGCAGATTTTTCTTAAAGAAAAGTGCGATTAGATTTATTTCTCTCTTCCAAATAGTAATTTAATTTACACCCAATTTTTTTTCCCTATTGCAGTCATTTGATTAATCTAATATAACTATTTTAGATTCATATATTGAAGCAAGCCGCCACTCACTGCATAAAAAAAAAATAAATGTAAACACCTTTTTTGTATATATTACGTATTTGTATTTATTTTGTTTACTACTGATTTGTATTTATTTCATTTTCATAACCGATGTTATAAATTATTAAATGCTGCATAATTTAATATTATTCATAAATCATCAGAACAATGCGAGATGTCAGTTTTCAGATGTACAAATAAGCCATGCCTGTTCACTGCAATACTATTGGAAAGTTTTGGAAAGGCTTCTTTTGGCGTTCAAATCTTGCATTGGTACAATGCAAGATTTGAAAACGCTAAGAGAAGCATTCTAATAGAACCAATGGAAATTGAAATAACCTTGCATTGGTACAATGCAAGATTGGTCCATTTTCCTTTGTACTTTTTTTGAAAATTGGTTCTAATTTCCTTTGTGTGTACTGATAAAACCTCTCTCCATGATTTTTTCTAGTATCCCCTAGATTTGGTGTGGGGAAAAAAATCAGATGAGAGTGCAAGTAATGAGGTTTTATTAACATTCTCCATCCCATTTTTCCATAATATTCAACCACTTATCAACTAGTTCTTCGTAATTTTCACCCTTAATATAACCAAGAAAGAATCCATTCGTCCACTACAAAAGGAAACGACTTCCAGGCATTTCGCTCAGCATCAGTCGTCATTTTGTCTTCCAGTCGGTGTGAAGTCAACATCTGCTTAACTTGTGGACCAATAAATATGCCACCTTTAATACCACAATTTTGGTAACAGGATATCTTTTTCTACACTGTGTATTCCAGGCTGTAACTGAATTTTGGCAGTCCATTCTCTTCTCCAGTGGCGCTGATCTGCTACTTTGCTGTCCCAGTGGCAAAGAAACAAAGGGAACTTGTGGAACCACCTTGTAAACCCAGAAGGAACTAAAACATCTCGAAGACCCCAACGGATATCTCATTTATACTAGTCATACTTGGTCTTCCCTAACGCATGACTAGAGTTTCCATAGTCTTCTTTAACATGAATAGAGAGCAAACAGGAATCGATGGGTGTACATTCCAATTGTGAAAAAACAGAGCTTTCAAAGTTTTACTTAAACTATCTAATAAATGAGAAAGGGCATTACTTCTCTGGATTCTAATTAATACTGATTTCTTCATAAAGATCAATCAAGTCAAAATAATAGCAGCAGTGTTACAAACGTCTATAACTAGCATGCTTTTTTCTGTACTTGGAAATTTTTCAACTGGGATCCAGTAGATTGCACTTTTATACGAGATGTCAGAACTCTGCACAGGATTATATTCAATCTATGAAGATAGGAACTTCAAAATGATTTTCTTACCTAAAACAATCCAGTTTAACCCTCTTTGTTTCATCCTTGGAACACAAACTGTTCATCTTGTCAAGAAAACATCTTTGGAAATATCAAGACGACACCTTTTTGAATGATTTTCTTGATGATCGAAGAACAGGGATTGAGCGAATAAACAGGGAGAAGTGTATATTAAACTCAATTAGAGATGATAGGTGAATTTAACAGCGGTGTGAGTAAGCAGGTTATGTAGGTTATAGAGAAACTATTGTCTACATCTATTGTGTACATTGAAACTATGTCACAAAGACCTGTGTAAGACCATATCAGATTATATTCACCATTTTAATCAGTGTTCCTGGTGGAATGACTTCAAGAATGTTTTAATGAGACAGAATGCTGCGTCTAATATTGTTATCAAACTATATTTGATGTATTTTCTTTTTTAATTCAAACCTTGTTACATTAAAATGTTCAGTGAATGTCATCTGTTTTACATCTGGTTAAAAACAAACTAGTTATAAATAAAAATCTCTAAAAACAATCTGTTGCAAGTGCATATTAGTGCTGTGACAGAGTTTTAAAAAAATATAAGCTAAATTTTCTAATAACGCTACAGAACTCCCAACCCACATTGTGTAGCTTGTAATACAAGCCGCAGGCATTACAGACGGGCTCTCCTTGGTTGTTTCTTCTCCAGAGTGTAGTGGTTGTCGTCCCACAGTTAGAGCAAGAAAGACCCAGTCGCCTGGAGGCAGGCTGAAAAAAAAAAAAAGAAAAGAAAGAAGCAAATTATTGTAGGTTGTAATAACTGATAATTGGAAGTTATAAATCACTCTATATAAGTATGAAAGAGAGAGTGTGCAGGTCCCATTGCTGTGCCTTATAAATATCTATGTAAAATAGTCATGGGCTGAATCGAATGATTAATAATCGATTATTCAATAATCAAATTAATCAATTATGCAAATCACTCGATTATGAAACCTAAAACAACAGCAAAACTTAAAGAAAAAAAGGATTAAAATGTGTAATATTCTGTAAATCAACTAACTGGGATGAAAAGAAGCATTCCAATTAATGTAAGGGTTATTAGACGAACAAGTTAGCGCAAAGCATCATTTTTATTTCATTATTGAACCAACTTGTTCGTCTAGTAAGCTTCCCTTAGTCTGGGGGTCTAGGTCCTAAACCCTTTTAAGCACTGTAAGGGTTATTTCATAAAAATAAAAAGCAGAAAGTAATCTACCGACAAAACATTAAATCAGTGCTCACTAATTATTAAATTATTAATTATTATTATTAAATAAATCCCAGTACTAAAATATAAAAACAATCTCACTTTTTTTTCTGCAGCGACAGGCGTGTTAAATTGAGAATTAACCCCAAAAGGCTGTTGACTTACACATCAATTATTGGAGGATTATTAACACTGTATTTATGTTGGTAAATTGTACAGTATTTTCAATCTTTTAATGGTAAATATGAGATATATCTTAAGGGCTCCATTAGTGAGCATGGATCGTCTAAGTAATCTTTTGTTTTCTTTCTCTTTCTGTACTCTTTCCTTTATTATAATTACCTACTGTTACGACACTGGAGTTGTTATTGAGAGCCATTTTCCTTATTCCTATTCTTATTTTTATTTTCATAACTGAATCATCACTTATTTGCGGTTGTTTATGTTATTACTGAGGGGGAACAAAGGCTGGATGAGGCTTTCGCTTCATTTAACCATCTAGTTTTTCTTCTAGGGAGGGGGAGGCGAGCAAACACATTTATCTTTCTCTATCCACAAATGTTATTGACAAATTGATGGAATTCGATTCTGGATGCAATAGTTGGGCCCTAGTCATCAAAAACCATACCATGGAGACCACTCAGGCTATTCAGATGTCTTTGAAAAATGCTTTCTGGTAGTCCCGCAGTCACATATCAGTAAACTTTTCATTACGAGTGCAGCAGGACAACTCTTGAGGGTTGACTAGCTGCACTCATTGATCGAAATATTCCTTTGTACCATGTGACAAAGGCTGATGTTCCAATTCCGTGAAGTCGGGGGGAACTTTTATAGTTTTTATACACCATGGCTGAGTTAATTGGTCTCAGCCATAATTACACGGTATACCCCGTTCGGGAAATTCGGGATTTTCATCCAGTAAAAGGGACAAACGGGCTATAGACAATACAGTTTATATTCAGGGCCTCATAACCTTAAAACAAACACCAGCACTGCATTTGTTCACAAGCCAGTTTGTTTATATATGGGATGGGAAAAAAATTGTGGAAATCCCGGGGAACCCTACTTCTCTGACTGAAATCAACTAACTAAGCTCTGAGTGAAACAGCCTTTAGAACTTCCTCCAGTTTTGGTATTGTGCAGGAGATCTGAATTCATGATTTCATCCCATAAAGTTCGACTGATTGAGATGCGTAAAGTTGGTTGAGTGAGGAAGGAGGGCGAAAGACTTCTGAATTTTCTTCAAACTAGGTACATTCAGCCGATCCCGGCTGATTTTGTTATTGGGGACCAGAAGAAGCGCCTTCGTTACTGGGGAACAGAAGAAACGTGAATCTGTGTACTTTATCTGGCACTGTTAAGTTAGCGACGAAGTGTTTTTAAATAACGTTACAAAATTGACGTGCTTAGTTTCGCCATTCAGTTAATAAAACACGCATAATTAAGTTCGCTGGCACAATCCATGTCCAAACCATTAGTTACAATCACCAAAAAGAAACTATCTCAAAGTCCAGCTCATATTTGTGTCCTTGACTGCCACCAATCTTACTCAGGACAAGGCTCATCGAATCATTATTCTAAATAGAACCAAGTGGCGTAACTGGCTCAGTCAAGCTCAGAGGTAGATTAAGAGGAGTGGATCGACAGTATTAAGCACGCATTAGACGAAATTACGGGCATTACGCTAGCTAGTGCTAAAGATCTAACCTTCGACAGGATAGCTGGAGGAAAACAGTGAATGGAAGTGTCATAGACCAGAACTGATTTTAAAAAAAATAAATATATTTTTTGCTTACTCCAGGACTACCGGATTAGGGAAGTTTATAAGATAGAAATAATACAATAACACCGCAGAACATTGCCAACGTATCGCCATTGCAAATGGCGGTTCCAAGGGTAAAGTCGGTAACTGCAGTCCGGTTAGTCCGACTTCGGTGGCAGGGAAAATCTTAGAGGCAATGATCAAGAGTGCATTCCGGAGATATTTAGATAGAAATAGCATTCAGAAGGACATACAACTTGGTTTTGTTATGGAAAAATCATATTTAACTAACCCGGTAAGCAATTTCGACACAGTTACTCATGAGTCGGATGTAGGGAACAATTTCGACACAGCTTATTTGGATTTTAACAAGGAAATTTGATTCAATCCTTCATGAAAGGCTACTGTATAAGCTGGAATATGTTCGGATTACTGGAAGGATTCTAAGATGGATTGCAGGGTGGCTGAAGGGCATGTATGTATGTGTAACCTATCTATGGTGGCTCCCGAGACAATTGTCCACCACCACCTAATGTTTCTATGAATGTATATAAAAATTCTGTAAAAGCCTGACGTGTAGTGTAGTTGTATGTCCGTGTATGATGTTGTGTATGTTGGGCCTCTTTGCCACCAGGGAGCAGTTATCATCTAGAAAACTGCTGCCCGGCGCACGTCTCTCGGCACGCGGAGCCGGGCCTCTGTCCCTGTTTTCGTCTGCATCCACCGGAAGTAGTACTAAACCAGTGGGTGCAAAAACCTAGTACTCAGGAAGAGTAATCCTGAGGGTACTACAGTTAAAAAAATGGTGGGGGGGGGAGCTCTTTCAGTGCCAATTTGAGAGCAGGAAACATCCAAAGGAGGAAGTTCTGAATGCAGGGCACAAGGCAGAGTGTTGTGATTAATGGATGTTTCTCAGATTGGTGTAACATCAGAAGGAGGGACTTCAAAGGATTGGTTCTTGGACCGCTGTTGTTTCTGATTTTCATTAACAACGTCGATGAAGAGATAAAGGGCGTGATGTCAAAATTTGCAGACGACGTGAAGATTGGGAAAGTCGTTAATGATCAGTGCCAAGCAGCCCACCTTCAGGATGACTTGAACAGGCTTTAAGAATGGTCAGAACAATGGCAGCTATGTTTTAATGCAACCAAATGCAAAGTCTTACACTCGGAAAATAGTAACCCCAAAATGACTTATACGACTGCTGTGGTCGAATTAAAAACAGCAGAGGAAGAGAGGGATCTGGGAGTTACGATACGGGCAGATTTGAAGTTTTCTGAGCAATGTAATCAGGCAACCGGGAAAGCCCATGGTGTTCTACCGATGATTTATCGAACAATATCCTGCAGAGATTGAGAGGTCATAATTCCACTATACAAGATAATTGTAAGACTGTATTTAGAATACTGTGTCCAAGTATGAAGACTTCATCTAAAAAAAAGACAATGGGCTTGTTGAAATGGTCCAAAAATTGGCAACTTGCATGGTGGAACCGTCATAAGGGCGACCATACGACGAAAGACTTCCATTATGTGGCTACAGAGCTTGGCAGCTAGACACCTTAGAGGAGGACTTGACAGTGGTTTATAAGACTCTAAGATGGGGTTTGTAAAATGAATGAAGGCGAAATTTTCAATGTTATAAAGAATTCCAGAACTATAAATTCAAATTACAGGGGAAGAAGTTTAGACTAGATTGCAAGAAGTTTTCTTTCAGCCAGCGTGTTGTGGATTGCTGGAACAAGTTGCTTTCGCAGGTAATTGAGGCTGACAGTTTGCATAAATTCAAAGATCAACTGGATCAACGTGAGGAGGGAAGAGCATAATTTGTATTTTGGTTATCTGCTCCCTTTTTTGAGGGGGGCGGTGCAGTAAAAGACTGTGGCTTCCTTACACTACGTGGATAATAATAATACTGTGTTCTCCTTCAGGTATTTTACAGTCACGCGGGCTGTACACCCGCTGAGTATAATACATTTGGATGATGATAATGGATGATGCCTCCTTATCAGAAATATCACATCAAATGAATTGGATGTGATGTGTTTTAAGAGATATGGATTTCAAATGAATTCAACCACTTACATTAAAATTGCTGATAATACTGATATTATTGTCCCGAACTACCATTTCTAATATATTTTTTCTGAATCAAATGGATTTTCTGCAAGTCTGAATGGATCACAAGTACATATATATTACTGCGTTTTATCGTGTTAAATACAGATCAAAAATGAATTCTCGATCTGAAGCGAAAAGATATTTATACGCAGAAAATTGTTCCTCATAATCGTTCAGAAATCGTATAATTTTTTGGAGGGGTATATTGATGAAAAGCGGGCCACTTGACTGCAATATACACTGAGTGATCACTGAATTATGACCACACCTATGAAAACTGAATGCGACCCGTTAACCAAGTGAGGTACCAGGGTACGCAGTTAGTCGACCTACGTAGCATAGATAAGGTGTCGGTGGTTCAGTAGGTACTAAAATTCCGAGCGTGATGGGTAAAAGGAAGGATTGTGGGTGCTCGACGAGCTGGTGCCTCGATTTCCTAAACGAATGAACTGCTGGGTGTTCGAGAGCCGCCGTTGTTAAAGTGTACCAGGAGTGGCGTCAAAACGGTCAAACAACGACCCGACAGCAAACCTGCAAAGGTCAGCGAAAGATTGATGTTAGAGGTGAGCGCCGGGTCCGAAGACTCGTACAGGCGCAGCACTGTTGAAGTGTTCACTACCCAATACAACATGGGCCAACCCGGAACAATATCTGGCATGACCATGCGTCGCACGTATGGGCTATACCAGCATACTACCCCTACGGCATCCTCTCCTAACCAGGGTTCATCGGCGTAGAAGACTCGCCTGGTGCAAAGAGCATGCAATTTAGTCGTTAGAAGACTGGAAGAAGGTGTGCTGGTCGGATGAATCACGTTATTTACTCCACACAGTGGATGGTCGTGTACGGATTTGGCGTCAACAACATGAGGTTCTTGATCCATCATGCATGGTATCAAAAGTGTAGGCCGGTGGAGTCGGCTGTATGGTGTGGGGCATGTTTCACTGACAGGATCTTGGACCCCTGATGCATGTTGAACAACGTATCACTAGTCTCAGCTATCGTACACCCCGTACACCCCACTCTGTACACCCCGCTATGTTACACTTTTTCCAGAATGGCGATGGTGTCTTCCTAGATGACAATGCGCCGAGCCATCGGACACTTGATGTGCATAAATGGTTTGAGGAACACAGTTCAGACTTCCAGCATATGGATTGGCCTCCGAACTCTACCGATATCAATCCCATAGAGCAACTGTAGGACACTATGGAATGGCATATCAGGCATCTGGATACACCAAACACCTCCATACCTGCATTGCTCACCGCATTACACACAGCTTGATTGGCCATACCTCCCAAACGCTTCCGACATCTTGTTGAATCAATGGCACGTAGGATAGCTGCTGTACTGAGGGCAAAAGGAGGACCTACGAAGTATTAGGTAGGTGGTCATAATTCAGTGATCACTCAGTGTATATTTGTTCCGTTTTACTAAAAAAATGTAGAAAGTACAGGTCGGCAAACTAACTGACTGAATCTAGGATATAATTTTCTCTCAAATATCAGTGGTTCTTAGATCTGTGGAATTTAGTTCCCTTTCTCCTTCTTGCAGTGGAAGCAGATAATCATTGAAGTGTCGACTTTAACAAAGAACTACTATGAAAATAATTTAAAAATGCTACTATTTGGAAATGTCTTCGCATAAATTTTAGAGGTATTGTTTTTACCCATGGGTATGTAGCCTTCTGAGGTAAGATCTGTTCTATCCCTTCTTACTAGGCACTAGTGGACACGCATTTCGTGCAATAGTGTCGCTTCGTAATGAGTTCAGGTTTATTTACGATGCTAATGTGAAAAGAAAAAAAATCTGAGCGAGTTAGTCGAGATACCATCAAGCTTTTATCTGTAGTTCGTGTCTGCAGTTGTAAATTTGATGCATAAATTGATAAACGTTGAGGAAAGAGCTTTTCCAGGATCTTCCCCTTTTTAATAGGCGAGCAGAGCTCCATTAATTAAAATCCTGTTTGAAATTTTGCTTTATTGGTGGTACTTGAAAAAGTTTTTTCTCCTTATAAACTTTGGAACAATAACAACACGAGATAAAGTTATCACGTGACTTGATTTAGACCAGGTCCGGCCAACGCGGACATAATATTGCCCACTCTCTTACGTGGGCGACTTCATCATATCCACAGACGCAGTAGAACTGAGGCAAGACATCCTAACAGTTGCGAACAGCATCAGCGAGACCCTGTCCGGAGTAATACCTAGAATATTTCGAAAGACGATTTATGGAACATTTCAGATGTTGATGGTGTACATATTGAGAATGTTTACATGAGAAAGCATTTGTGGGTAGCACAGTTGGTAGAATCGCTGTCCTCCCCACATCGACTGGAAAAAACCTGAGTTCGAGTCCCGTCGATGAAGTGAGGGATTTTTATGGGCCTTTTTCACAACGTGGCCGAGTTAGTCGGTCTCAGACGAGAGTAGCATGTTTTTTTCCCTCCCAGAAAGTCGGGTTTTTCGTCCAGCAAACAGAAAAGCAACCACAGAACACATGCAATATGGTGTTACTTGCTGATGCTCCTAAAACCTTATTACAACCACAACATTGCATGCGAAATCATTTTGAATGGTTTTCTTTGCCGGTAACAGATATCTATTTATTTTGTCATTGGTGATATGATTGATTTTTGCCCAACCCACTGACGTTTCCTGAAATTGATGGACAATCTGCGGATGCTTACCCGATATTAATGACTTCAGTTAATTACGCTACAAGGTGGTTGTGAAAATAATGGATCGACTCGCAATCAACCATTCTCCTCTTGATAGCCACTCAGGGCTAAAGGTTTAATGCCATAACTGAGAGGAAGACCTCTCCAAAATGATGATCTTCACTTGGAGAATACTTCATAGTATCCATATCAAAAGAGTTGGCTTAATAGTTGCATATTGTACAACTTACCAATCTTCTCTGAGGCTTTGATAAAGGTCTATTTACCCCATTCATCCGATGGTAGAGGCCACATGCGTTACACAGATAGTGACCTGTTCCATCTCGTCGCCACAGTGGAGTGGATATAGCGCCACAGTTCACGCATTCTCTTCCTTCTGCGAAATGGTGGTAATCCGGGGAATCTAAAAAGAAATTTAGATTTACTGCAATTAAACAGTAATTTAATATATGCATAAATCTTTGATTATCCAAGCGTCATAAACAACATTTTATAATTTGATTCAATATGCAATATCATAATCTTAAAATAAGGTAGAAAACGATCTACCTCTTTTGTCGTGGATGGTACAGTCAACAATAGATTCAAAGCAATTTTTCCTATTGATTCCAAAGATGGAATTGAAGCTAATCTTTTATAGATCTTTTTCAGTTTTCTATCTAACCCTCTGCCAGAAGTAATAAAGAAACTGTTGGCACTGTTTTAATTAATTCAGTCCCCTTTCTGCTGGGAAAAAGGAGCCATTTTCTTCACAACGTGTTAATTTTCTCTCTCCTCCTCCTCCTCCTACTAAGCGACATAATGAAACAGGATAGAAGAACAAGTGATCATTACTTTCTGCGTTCGGCACGATAAGTTTTAGTGGGTTCACGAAAGGTAGGGAAGCGTCGACCATGCCGACGTGAAGCCACTACAAAGTCTGGATTAACAGAGAATTTTATAAGTTGATGACGTCTCAATCAACAATAACACCAGTGCTTTAAGTGGTTAATTATTAGGACCGTAACGATATTTCAAGATAATTTATACGTCCAGTTTCTTGCGAAGACCTGCTGATCCAATCTTTGCCAAGCCATTAATTACTAGTGATTATTCTGGAGATGTGGCAGGCATAAAGTCTATATTAAACAGCTCGTGCTATTAATCTACGCTTGCTCACTGTGGTTACGCCTTTTCAAATAGGTGCACGTGTTACGGCTGTAATCTAGAGAGCAGCGCCTCCCTTATCTGGGCTGATTTGATTAGCTAAATTAAGACGCCGAAGCTTTTCCCCCCACTCGCTGGTCTCCCCCTAAGTTTCTCTACAGATAGGGCTTATCAGATGAACGTAAAGTGAGCCTCCTCGACACCACTTATATGCGAACCGGTGTGTCGGCCCTTGAGGATAATCGTCACTTATGATTGCCCGATCATCAGATGTAGTTCGGAAGGTGGGGGGATTGCTGACCTCCACCCGATTGGCGATAGAATGCTTAGTTTGTAGAGAGGATATTGGCAAATTTCTTGATTTCTTGATAATTTCCTTCAATTAGATCTTCAAAGATCCTGGAGGATTTGATAGAATATTAAATAAAATGAATTTTCTGTTTATACTTTGGACGTCTATTAGGTTTCTGCTATCGCATATTTAATTTGGTTTTCTGTTAGTCTATTCTTTCTCAGAAATTTCAAATGCCTACCATTTTGCGCACAGAACTATGTATTGTTCGACTATATAGAAATTGAAATATTGCGGCACTTACCTGCTCTTCTTCCAAATGACGATCCAGCCGCCTGCATCCCTGCTAAACTCATGCTGCTGTCAAAACTTCCCCAAGGCGATACTTCACCGCCAACGTAGGTATGATAAGGGTTGAGACCATTAGTCCTGGATAGACATGACGACGTATCACGAGATGGAGGACCGACTGGAGAACCAACTGCAGTGGGCTGTGGATGAAAGAATAACAGAAATAAGAACTGTAGCCCAAGAAGAGCATCTTAGAGTAATACACATGGATTCGTGCATTGACGATATTGAACTCTAACGTATAGAGAGGGATCTCTATCCGTCTACCCTTCTGAAATATACGATCGAGTTCCATCTCTGGAACATATTAGAATTCTGATATGATATATTTTTCTGTCAATTTAACGATTCTTTGGCTTACAAGTATGCACTTATTTCGGCAAAAATACGAAGGATTCTTACTTGCCATAGAGGAAGCGGAGAACAAACAATCTTCCACCATTTCAATCCAGCCCGCCCCGAGGTCCGTCATAAAGATAAGGAAAAGCGATTATGTTATCTGTACTGTCGCTAATATAGTGCGATCATAAACAAAATTTACATCAGTCTTTAAGAAAGCATTCTGGTCCAAATTGATTTCTTTTGCGTTCGCTAACTGAATTTTGAGTAAAACTTAAAATGCATTGAAATAGACGACCGTCCTTGTCTACAATTTATGCTTTGCATACCACATTTTGAAATGTGAAAAAGCGGAAAAACACGTTTTAACTCTCTTGTAATCTTAATGGTTCCAGTGACTCCTGGATGGGAGATGACATATTAACTTTGCAGTTAGTGTTATCTTAGCAGTTGGAATAGTTGTTTATCAATACGTGTTTGCGAAAGTACTGATAAAAATCGCTATCTGAAGTTGTAGAAATATTTTCTTGCTCATACCAAAACTATAAGTAATTTAAATGGCTTTGCACGTTCAATCCTCGAAGATCGCTTTCTTTTACGTTGAAGTGTAAACTGAATGAATGGGCAACTTATACAAAACGACATAAACGTATTCGTTTTATTTATAACGTTTATTTATTATGTAAAAAAAATGCATAGTAATATAATAGATTTAGCCACGAATCATCTTAAGTAATCGTATATGTCACCAACACAAAATAATTCTGTATTGGTAACATTTTTATGGTGCAGATTGCGTCCCTTGATACCATTGGAGCTATATTTGGACGCCACAGGTTATCTAGAAATTGTTCCCGACAAGGCGTGAATCCGTTTATGATTGCAGTTTATCCATCTGCGAATCAGTTCTTTCAACAGCATAAGGCACCATGTCGAAATACCAGAATTGAACAGAACTAGTTCCAATAACATGACAGCGAATTCAGCCTACTGGAAAGAGTCCTCCACAGGCACCAGATCTTAATGCAATTGCACATCTGAAATGAGGTGGAACGAGCGCTGCGGATCAGAGATCCGCAACCATCAAATTTGCAATAACTGTGGGTAGCATTTGAGTCGATATGGATCAGCATCCCTGTGACACGCTTTCGACAACTCTTTGAGTCCATGCCACGACGAATCCAAGCTGTTGTGAGGCCTAAATGAGAGATCTACTCCCTATTAGGTAAGTATCTAATATATTGGCCCATCGGGTTAGTGTAACTCAGTCTGAAAGTTGAAAACAACGGGCTGTTGCTGCTTGATTTAAAAAATGAGGACCCACTCATTAAATACACTTTACGATGTCTAAAGAAGTTTCAGCAAAGGTTTAAAAGATGAAAAAGGAAAGATAAATTACAAATGCAAGAAAAATGGAAACAACAACCAAAGAAGTTAAAGTATCTTCTCTTAAATTTGAAAATACGGGCGTTTAAAACGAGAAAGAAAAGTTTTAATTTTTTATATAATGGACCGTTATCCGAAATGATGCGAAGAGAGATTAATAACATTGTTTCACCACATTTCAATCCATGCACTCGGAATTCTTCCCTTTATCCCCAACCACCGAAACGTTTGTCATCTTCAATGTTGGCTGTCATGAATCCAGTCATCACTAATTAGCAAACATTGTAGAGACTGTCTCGGCATCAAGCTCGACACAGAACTACATTGGAGTCCCAATTGAGCGTCACGTAAGGAAAGCGGTAGAAGTAATAGTTTTTAACGACACGGATATATATTTACTGTAATCAACTCTCACGAAATACACACGAATGTAGCGGTCATAATTAATAAAAGTAATGTTGACAGCCTTATCAGATATATAACCCTAGACGACAGTTCATCACAGAATTCCAATCGCCGAAACGAAACTGCCAAATAGAAAAGGAAAAGAGAGAAAGATCAATAACAATGTGTTTAGAGTGCTGACGTAGGTTAGGTGATAGGGACTCAGTCACCAGATAGCGATCTGCCCTTGATAAACCCAATTAGGAGAAGGAACCTAATAATTATACGAGGTACTTAGTTCCGAGGACAAGGTGATTGATGTATTTGTTGTGAGAGGTCGCTGCTAAATACAGTGTCAGTAGATGGCCCCAAACAGTATCAGGAGGTCATTATTAAGGGGAGATATTTCAGTGGTGCTGACTTTTTTTTTTGTTCCCCTAGTCTTGCGCAAAACGTTTGATGCTCCATACCACACGTATTTAGTCTACATTAATGGCGTAATTCTTGTCGGTGGATCATTAAACTTTTTTTTTTGTAGTCAATACATTATAGACTTATACAGTATGATGTAATTTACAGGCCTTGGCAATCCATCCATCTTAAAGGTCGACACAAGTGTAATAAGGTTTTATTTTGTGATGCATCCTTCAGTTTTTGTATAGCATAGTTCAAAATTGTGTCTGTATTGATAGAAATTTAGTAGAAACTTGACATATTCTCTTTAAACGTTCTTTATTTAATGCAAGTTTGCATCTGGTGTTTTTCCAAGGTAGGTTATTAGATCGAAATCTATCATTCATTATTTGACAAAAAGTGGCTATCTAATTTCAATTTGAACTCTACCAAACTCTCTGTATTCGATCAATGTTGCAGACAATTCGTGTAATCAGGGAGTTCATGATCTTATATATCATAGTCAGGATACCATGGACCCTCTTAGCCTCTTGTTTGAAATGCATGGAAAATTTCATATCTGACTGAATGGTAACCGTGTAGTCTTTTTCGTTTTGGGCCACTTTTAACTCCACTACCCTAGCATATAAATAACCCTCGATTTCTGTTTCCTAGATGCAAAACCAGTAGTTGTCATTTTTCCAGAAACCTTTATGCAAACGATCTAAGTCATTTTGAAGCAAAATGGTCTGACCAGAAGTTGAACTAATACTGATTCCTGAGGGACTCCACTTGCTATACTAGTCCACCCTGAGTTATGTCTATTTTTCAGCCAGCCCCTGATCCAACGAAAGATTTAACCAGTAATCCCGAGTGGCCAAAAAAAAAAACAAACCGAAATTTCAGTTCATTATTTTTGTAATTAAAAATTAATATCATCAACTCTGTTCCTCATCAAGGCTTTTCAAATGATGTATGATATGTCATTATAGATTCAAAATTCGAGGGAAAGATCGTGGTTTTGAAAATGTACTACAGATCAGCTCAAATTTCATGAACAGAGATTCGGGACAAATCACCAAAGGTAAGATTTAACTTCCGTTTTTGAAATTTGTACATAAAATAAAAAATATCATGTGAAATATTATAATATTTCTAAATTGTTTCCGTACATATAGATAAATGTTTATTGTACATTTTAAACCTATCCATCACTCTAAATCATTTCCATACGACCTAAACAGCTTGTTATTAAACAGGTGTTTTTAAAGACTTAATAAAGACTTTAATGAAACTTTTAAAGATTCAATATGTTGTTAGAAGATTCATTTACCGATTACTATAAAACATTCTAACATTTAAAACGAAAAGCGCATTTTAATAATGAACAAGAACAAGATATCTCTAAAGATAAATGTTCAAACAGAAAACAGAAAGAAGGGAAAATAAGAAATTAATAATAATAAAAGAAAAACACTAAAGTGAAGGAGCAGCTTCAACAGCAATAAGTGGAAAATTATCGTTCCAACGTGCAATGAAAATTCAGTGAGTGAAACAGATTCACTTGGAATTGCAAATTTCGCGCACCTACGTGTATGGTTGTATTCCTGTAAGAGAACTGTCTTATTATGCCCACCCACCCAAGTCAGACTTTATAAGCCCATGTGTATTATATCCATAAATTGCGTGTGTTGTTCTCTGTTCAATCTGCCCATTTTTTCTGGGCGAAAAACCCGAGTTTCCGGTGGGAAAACCTCGCTGTCCACTTCTAAGGCTGACTAACTCACCCACAGAGTGAAAAAAAAGTCCATAAAAATTCCTCACGTCATTGACGGGATTCGAATTCGCGACATTTCCACCCTGTGTAGGGAGAATGGTGATTACAGCTACTGTGCTACTCGCCAGACCAACAAGGCTGTGTGATATGGCAAGAGGTACTGTCCGGATGATTGTTAGGGACGGAGAGCTGTTGGAAGGATGGAGTAGGACCAACCACATGCGTAGATCGTCAGGTTCTTCAATGTGTCCGAAAGTGTAATCTTAAGGATTTGAAATAATTCTAGAAGGGAAGAACATGTAACTGGTAGGAAACATGAAGGCTGTCCACGAGTAACAACTTTGAATAACGAATATTTGGCTTTAGTAGTCCAACACAACAGAACCATATCTGTACGTCAATTTGCATTGGAGTTGGGTCGCAGATGAGATAATATTCCAATCTAATACAAAGGTATGTCCTCCCCACACCCGGTGAAAAGGACTTGAGTTCGAATGCCGTTCAATGACGCGAGGAATTTTTATGGGCCTTTTTAAGAACGTGGCTGAGTTAGGTCTGAGGTGAAGGTAGAATGGCTTTACCTACCCGAAACTCAAGTTTTTCGTCCAGCAAATAACCAAAGAACACACGCAATTTACAGACATATTATATACGGCGCAAAAATGACCTAAGTTGGTGGTGTGCCTAAAACCTTATGACAACAATAAAGGTATACAGGGTGTCTTAACTTAAACAAAAGGGACTCTGTTAGGAAATCTGCGAGTTTCGCTCATTTAACACAGTTTTTACAACCTTTTTTCCAAGGAAGCAAGCTTATGAAGCATTAACAAAAAAAGAGAAAAGCTGCACACTTCATCCAGCTATACCCTCCAAGAATTTGTCTTCCTTGAATTTATTCAACCCACCCACTTCCACAACAATAAATGGAAGTTTGTTCCAACAGTCAACCACCCGCTGGCTGAAGGCAAAGTTCCGCCCATCTATCTTGCAACCATCCTTTCTCAACTTGAATATATGTCCCTTCGCTTGTGTGGTCTCATCAAGAGGAAGAATGCCATCAATTCATCTTCACAAATACACACAAAAAAGTTGTCTTCATGACTAGAAAATTGGTTTCATCACGGAAAATTGTTTTTAGTGAAGATCCCGCAGAAATTCCCTTTTAAAACGCTGCTCATACAAAAATCCCACAAGAGAGTCTGATTATCTTGAAGTACAGAGCACTGCAGTTGAAACAATGGAGTCAAGTTCTGTTCTGTGATGTCAGTATTCAGTTCTGAATATTGATTCTCAACGCTGTTATATCTGAGAGAGAACGTAATGTGAGAAATCAATCCTCCAACATATGAGAAAATGGCAGTTTTGGTATTGGGTAATAAATAAGTGAGAGATGTTCCCATTAATGACTGTACGCTTCTCCGTATATTAGAGGGTGGGACCTTGGGTGCTCGTTGATATAGAGATGGATCTAAGAGTCCTATGCAAAGCTGTTACGTTTGGTGCGATTGGTTGGCCAATGGACACATTTTGGACACAGGGTCTGCATAAGTAAACTTAATAAGTTTTGTTTCATATGTTCCAGTTCTGTTTTTAAAAAAAGAAAGGAAGAATATTAACAGATTTTTAAAAAAGGCTAATTGTGCTTATTAAGTGTGGCACCAAGTCTAAAATAAACCAAGGATTCTACAAACAATTTACCGCAAGAAATGAGCTTGTAAGAAACCCATTTAAGATCCATAGTTGAGTAAATGAAGTTAAGAGAGAGTCTTTATCTTTTACAATTTCCTTGGACTACATGATCCGAGAAAGCACTGGAATGATTGCTTTTTGCTTATTTAGAGTGCAGACAGGGTCGGATTTACATATAAGCTAAACAAGCTACAGCTTAGGGCCTCGCATTACAAGTGGCTCCGCTCCATCTTCAAAAATCCTTTTTTAATATTGTCACAGGTGAACTGTAAGAGAGAAGGGCCTCATGTTATAGCTTAGGGTCACAACATGTTTCAATCCGGCCCTGGGTGCAGAGGAATAACCCCAAAAATAAAAAAGGATGTTTAGTATCTTAATTCACCATGTGCTGTATAAGATCCACAGTTCGCGGACTTGGTCCGCCTATACTGATTCGACAAGAACCTCTTCAATACAATTGAAATTATGAATGGTTTCTATATGCGAGATTAACAGTTTCCAGAATGAAAATGCAATATTTCATTTGGGTCTTCCAAAAACTTCTGCAGAAATTATGATTCCAAGGCAAAATCCTGGACAATAAGGAGTTCATTCCCTGCGTTTTTCAGGAGAATTCACTTGTTGGCTGCAATAATATTTCCCAATTAATTGGAGTGAAGTGAACAGAGATTGAGATCTTTCGCCTGTGTGATTCCTTAACACAGTCATTAATCGGGAAATGTTCCTTCGATCGTCAAGTAAAGGAGGCGTATTAAAATCTCAACTTCTTAATAAAGTTAAATATTAAGAACATAATGGTTACTTTGTGAACATTTGAAGGTTCTTGTATTGTTCTCAGAAAATATTGAATGAGAAAAGTCTAGTGAATTCAGCGAAAGACCAATTAATTATCTCCATACCAGAGCAAATTAGAATTATTTAAGCAATTTTTATAAGATTTCCAGAAGGATGGTAATCATCTTAAATAGCTTTGCAATCAGTTTTCAACTTCTTTGAAATTAGAATTGTGATGCGAATCTGGAAAGGACGAGTACCACAACTGAAGAATAAGCATTGGTTGATTTCAAAAATTAAGGTGCAAGTTGAGGTTGAATGTTCATTTCTTGTACTGTTGCAGAGACTTTCTGGACAATCTTGATTAAGTCAGAGAGAGAGAGAGAGAGAGAGTTCACATAATGCATATTACTACTGGTCTTTGAAAGGGAAGACGTCTGGCTAGAGTAGAAGGGGAAGATGTACCTGCCTCAGAATGGCTTCAGTATAATGTCTTGCCATCAATAATGACGAGAGGTGTACAACTACTGTATTATCTGAGGACTCTCAGAGTGCTGGCGCAGTATGCTGTTCAGCAGACTGGATTGTCATTGTCTCTTGACGTGCCTTCTTCCGCCACTGGATCCCAAAAAAAAACATGATTCGTGGGTAAAATTAATCTCAATTCCATTAACTTCCTGGTCCATCTTTTATCATTACAACTTTCAATATATCTAACCCATTTCCTCTTAAAGCGGAAATGGGTTGGACATAACGCAAGAAAGGTGGACCAGAACTTAATATGGATGTTAATAACCCCTGTTCTGCGCTGATCTTTTAGCTTTCTGTCCCTTACAGTAATTCTCTCGTTGTATAACGTTCGGCCTTTCTAATAAACGACATCTTTCGCTTCCACATGATATCAGACAAAATGCACTGGCTAAATACCCTTTGTTTTAAGCTTGTTGGAATTTCCTCATCTTCAAATATTTTTAATTTTTTCCGCACAGTCCAGCCAAGTTGAATTCTTTCTAATTTCTAGCCCTCGTGGGTATAATCATCGCTTTGTATAATCGCCGTCCTCCTCACACCGGGTGGAAAAGACCTGGGTTCAAATTCTGTCAATGGCGCGAGGAATTTTTTGGGTCGTTTTCACAACGTGGCTGAGTTAGTTAGTCTCAGACGGGAAATTCGGGTTTTTCAGCGAACAGTAAATCGACCACAAACATATATACTGCGCAATATGACCTGTCGTTGCTGTGCCTAAAAACCTACAACTAACTGTCAATTTCTTCCATCTGTCTGCTTTCGATGCGTGCTATTTTGTCCCAGATAAATGCATTCTGACGGCTTGCAATTTTGTCCCAGATAAATGTATTCTGACGATTTTTTTTTCTATTTCCTGGTTTTCTATTTTAACCATTCTTATAGGTGCGTGTTTATCACTCGTTAGCAATGTTTAGTCTTAAACCTGCTTTACTAGAAGCTTTCTTAAACACACTTAGTATTTTTCATAGTCCAGCATGGCTTCTGCGGTTGGTTCTGCATCCTGTGTGAATCATCTGTGAGCCTTTCTCTATTTATTTTAATTCCAGCTGACGTATAATCTAGGCCTCTAAATACATCTTCCAATACTGCAGTAAATAGTTGAGGGGAAGATCGTATCTTCTTGGCGAATTCTCTTTTCTACTGGAAATGTATAACTGTTTTTTATCGAGTTTAAGATATATTATATCTGTAGTAATACAACGTCAATTATTAAATTGTGACAAATATATTGGTTTATTATATCAATCTGTTTTTTTCGATCAACTGTCTAACACATGGATGTGATCCATAATTACTTCTGAAACACTTTTGCTACCTTGTTTAAGATCTTTATAGACTTTAATTCTGTGATTTATTTTCGTAAACATTTTTCAAACAGATAATAATAAGCGTATTGGACCATAGTTCTCCAATCCTTCTTTTCACATTTCAACATAAGCACCAGAATGGCATTATTCCAAGTTCTGGGGATTTTTCAGTATTTAAGACATTTTGTACGAAAGTTATCTGAGCAATTTCAGGAGTTCAGTCAAGATTCCTTTTATTTCTCTTAGTACCAGTGCAGTTTCTTCAGGCAACTTCTTCGCCATCCTCTTCCAATTGTTCAAATTTCTATCCTATCCTTGTACATCTCCGTGTGATATTCTTTTGACTGTTTTATCCCTCTTATAGTCCTCGTGGGTAACACAGTTGGTAGGATCAAAGTCATCCCCACACAGAGTGGAAAAGACCTGAATTCGAATCATGCCGATGACGAGAGGAATTTTTACGCGCCTTTTCACAACCTATTGAGTTAGTCGGTTTCTTCGACCAGCAAACAGAAAATCGACCACAGACCACATGCAAATTATTGACAATATACACAGAACAATATGGCCTTAGTCGCCGATGCCCCTAACCCTACTAAAACAACATACAATAGTTTGATTGATGCCATCTATATTATTCTTGTCGATATTTGTTTCATTCCATTCCATTCAATTCCAATGTTTAATGGAATGTTCCATTACGTCCCATTAATCATTTGAATGCTCAGTTTTTTTGTACTAAATTTGTAGGAATCTGTGGGGAGCGCGTTATAGAGTATGTTATTTGTTGTTATTTGGTTTTTAGGAGCATTAGCAACTAAGGCCATATTGCTCCGGGATATGCGGTGGTCATTCCCTGAATGACCTTTCCGCATCCTCCGTATTTGGTGGTGACGGGCTCGAACCCCGGTCTAATCAAGAAGCGTGTGCTATGCATTGCTGCTCCTTCCCACCTGGCTACGGAGGCGCCATATAGAGTATGTTGTTGTTGTATTAGGGTTTTAGGCGCATCAGCGACTAAGGCCATATTGCTCCATATATACTGTCTATAGATTGCATGTGTTCTGTGGTCGATTTTCTGTTTGCTTGTCGAAAAATTCGGATTTCCGGGAAAAAAAAAAAACTATACTGTTCTCTTCTCAGACCGAATAACTGAGCCACGTTGTGAAAAAAAGCCCATAAAAATTCCCCACATTATCAACGGCACTCGAACTCAGGTGTTTTCCACCCCGTGTGGGGTGGACTGCAATTCTACAAATAGCGTTACCCACAAGGACCCCGCGTTATAGAGACTAGCTATGTTTGAGGGGAACATGTTTTTGAAACACACTAAATTGTTGATGGTAATCATGGAAGTCTCGTACGTCCTTGTTCTCAGCCATCCAAGCTTGGGCATCTAATAGTACTTGAAACTGAGGGTGCATCTATGATCCTTGTGATGAGTTTTACTAGCAGGTGGAAATTTGCTGCTGAAATCTGTTTTCTACTGGATTAGACGAAGGTAGGAGTGGAGAATCGACCAGATTTTGAATGGTCGCCCAGCAAGCCGATTGACCCACCTCAGGATCCAGTATTCTAGCCCATAGTATCTGTTGAGCTGTGCTTGTGGAACTGAGGATCAGATAACGAAGGCATAGAGTTGGATTAGAAAGAAGCTTCTTTGAATATGTGGTATCATTAGTGTAGGATTCGTGACCACCAATAAGAATCTCTCCATCAGAAAAATATTTTCTAATCAGTAGACGTTTCATACGTCCTTGTTCTCAACAAGCCAAGCTTGGGCATCTAATAGTATTTGAAACTGAGGGTGCGTGAGACTCCCTCCATTAGAAGAATTATATTTTCTACGTGGCTCCTTCTAAGCGGATTATTTTGTGGTTTTCTTTTAGAATGAAGATACTTCCTTGACAGATCTTTGGGAAAATTTCGTTCAAGTTCGATTTCAAGCATCTGAGGTAACTTCCTCTTTAATATAATTCGAATCGAAGGTATGCTTTTGTCCTTGCTAGTTCTGATTATTAAGTGGTTGCATACAAGTTCATCAACAGAGATAATCCACATTTGACCAGTACAAATCGATCTTTTAGAAATTAAATTTAGCGTAAAATAAATCTAATCTTGAAGAATGGCGGGTTGTGTCTGCTTCTATCAGAATTTATATGCAACCTCAGGATATGTGATCGCATTATTTTATTTATTTTTCTACGGGTACCCTTCACTACAAGAAATTATTTTTTGCAAACCTTTCATTTCAACATGAAATATTGGCAATTTTATTTGGTCCCATTATGTTTATGGAAAGTATAAATTTATCCTACCTCACACTTGGCCTGCATGATTTACAACATGTTGGTTTTGCTTTTAGGAGAGGTGACCTTGCAGTGATCACGAAGTGACCTCCGTGTCCGCACGTTTTAGCTTAAGAAAAAATTCACCCTATCTCTTCAGAACCCTTGAGTTTCGTTAAAGCTGTTGGCATAGGTTTAGTATCCTCACCGTTCTCAACAGACAGATGGTGTTGCGATCGCCGAGGACGCCCTAATTAGGTCAATGGATATCTAGAAGAGGCGTTTCCAATTGATTTCAATATGTCATTGAAACTTTTTAAAAATATTTAAAGTGGTCGTCCCAAGAGTAGTATTTTTACGATTATTATCAACGGAGAGATTTGGGGGATTCAGGCTCGTGTACTTCTTACAAGCTGCTCTGTGATTCAGCGAGAATAATTCTAATATCATTCTTTAAATAACCAAGGAGTTTCCAGAAGAAAAACTAGCAGTCAATGTTTAAGTATATTTCTTCAGATGTATTGCTGCTTCTTTTAATATTTAGATTATTTAGAGATTTAATTAAATAATATACAACAAGCTTTATTATTCCTTTCTTTACCCCAATCTTTGCAATGAAGTCCAGCTGCTTTACTATGCAATTAGATAATTTTTCAATATTACTAAGACTAATTCTTTATATCGAATACGGTCGATGAAACAAAGATGAAAGATCACACAGTTGCTTCAAAGTTCCACTGTCAAGTTTCTTCAACAATGCTGATTTATCCACGACAGATAATAATATTTCTTTTTTCCATATTTAAAGACAAATGAAAGTTAATTATACTGATAAAATGGAAATAAACATAGATGTTAATACAATGTGTGCAAAACTTAACGACCAGTCAGGTTTTCTCCTGCAGCTTCTCATAGGAGTGGCCTGGATATGGGAAAAGCATGCCAAAGAAACCTCGTGAGGTACAGAAATGATGAAGGAAACAACACCGACAGAACAACAAAACAAAACGGTACAGAGGGACTTTATTCAAAAATGGCAACATAGTACTGGCTGCTATGATGTAGATGCATCACTGCCAAAGATGGAACAAAGAGAAGAGGTGGTCCTCAGTAGGAGATATGGCCACCCCTAATGTTGATGCAGGCATTGCACCGGCTGGTCCATACTTAGAACAATGTTGTTGATAAGTTCTTGCGGTAACATAGTCCAATCCTCTGTCAGCGTCATCTTCAGCTGGTCAACATTTTCTGGTGGGTGTGGACGTGCCGCTAGGCGTCTCCCGAGAGCGTCTCATATGTGTTCGATGGAAGGGGAAGGCCAATCCATACGAATAATGTCCTCACTTTCCAAAAGCATATCAACAGCTGCAGTGCGATGGGGTGTGGCGTTATCATCCATAAACAAGAACTCGGGGTCGTACTGGAGTTGTATACGTCCATCAAAGATAACGCCTCCCCCAGACGAGAACACCTCGACCGCCATATCGATCCCTTTCAGTGATGTTTGCGGGGTGATACTGTGTGCCGACCTTTCGCCAGATTAGCTGACATCCAGAATCGCTGCTGAGACTGAATCTACTCTCATCAGTAAAGAGTACCTTACCCCATTGCGCTGTTGTCCAGTCCTTATGTTCGATGTACCATTGTAAACGGTGTCTCCGATGGGCACGTGTTAAAGGGACACAGCGTACTGGCCGTCAGGCAAACCACCTTTGTGGAGTCGCCTGGCCAGAGTAAACCGCGATATCCTTCGTCATGTGCGGCTGGTTTGCAATGAATCCCGCTGTCTGGTGTCGGTCCCTCTTGGCCCGTAGAAGTATATAGCGGTCATCATTGGGCGTTGTTTTTCGTGGACGGCCCCCACTGGTCCTTCGAACAGCTGTACCTGTCGTTCTGAAGGCCGACCACGCACGTGAGACGATGCTATGGGCGATACCGAACTCTGCAGTCACACTCTTTGCACTTCGACCTTCCTCGAGCTTCCCAATTATTCGACCCCGGGTAAAGTGATCCAAATGTTGTCTACTGGCAATTTCGTTGTCTGTAGCACTGTATGAAACCAATCGAACGTCTGTGACAATCGTGCTCACCATGTGGTAATTTTCACATAATTGCTGAACTGCTGCTTTTATCTGTTTATGTGAGCCCTCTCATCACGATTCAAATTTTTGCATGTGCACCAGCTTTCTGCTGAACAGCCACAGTTATGCAAATCGCCACAGGCTGTTTTGTTTGATTTTATGATTGTAACCTTTAGAAATAGTGTTGGTCCTTAAGTTTTGCACACCAGTGTAGATCACCACAGGAGATGGCGCTGGTCAGCTGGGAATGCTAATTGGACGACTGAGTGGTTTATTGGGCTGGCCAGGTGTCCAAATGAAGAAAAAAAAAAAAAGCAAAGCAGATTCTTTAGTACGTTGCCGAGTTTGCCCATTTTTCTAAAAATAGCAGACATATGGATCGTGATATGGAAGGTTCAACTTCTGCTTACTGCAAACGGGCTACTTCTACAGAAACAACCGACTCTTGAGATGGCACGGGTTGCACAGATCGAAATTTCTCTAAAAAGAGATCCTCTAGTCATTCTCGAACATTCTTGGATGAGCGATAAGCCACAAAGGCTCCAGGGAAGTGAAGAAACACCAACACGCACAGTTCGGCTGGAGTCAATCCATTGTTAGAAGAGTAGTAAAAGCAAAAAAGTGTTGGCAAAATAATAATCACTAGATGTTACGGCTCCCAATATTTGGGATCAAAAACGTTGACATATATGTCCAGACATACAAAATTTAATAGCGGTAGGAGTCGCAAAATTCCACCGTCCCTTAGAGCCCCAACACTCTACTAGATGCAAGTGGAGCAGCTGCACCAGGACCCTGAGCTAAGGGAAGCTCAAAAGGACAGGAGAAAAATGAAAGCTGAATTAAAAGTAAATAAATCACATTCCACCAGGGTCTATGCTCGTGATGATAGAGCATTGTATATCAGAGTTGCAGCAGCCTTTTCTATTTTTCATCTAGTTCTTTTGCTACTACGTCACAGTAGGCAATCAGATTGGTCACACAAAATTGCTCCTTAACAAATCTATGCATTATGGCTTCACTCCTATCAATATGATATTGCATTAGATCTTTAATGATTGATCAATTATTTTTCCTGGCACAGTGGTTAAACTTACACTTCTGTGGTTATCCACTTCACCATTTGAACCTCCCTTGTGAATAGCAGATACCTTTTTACATCTCTGATTTTTAAAGACCTCTCTTGGATCTAAGGATACTCTCATTATTATATCCAAAGAATTAGCCATCTCTTTTTCAGCTTCTCGTAATTGGATAGATTTCATGAGCTTTGCTCACTTTTAGCTGAAGTGATTTTTCTTCCAACTTCCTTTCTGTTATTACAAAAGCATCTAACTGCTGCTCCTGTTAGACAGACTTCTGCTAGTCCCATTTCTAAAAACTTCTTCATGTGTGAACGTAAATGAAAAACATTTATTCAGTTTTTCAGCAAACTGAGCAGATAATTCCATTCATGCCCAGTGATCCAATGTCATTCAACCTTTTCCTTATAGTGGTAATATACACGAAGAAATCCTCGCTGCTTTCTTTTGCGTTCTTAGCCAAAGACCTCATAATCCGCCTTAACTTGCCTAATCCCCCTTGAGTAACTTCATTACAGACCGGTTTATCCTTACTGTAGGTTTCTGTGTACCCTAATAATACATAATCATCCCATGCATTTTCTTCTCTGCCACTAATCTCTGATATATAGGACCTTCGCAAGTAGGGATGTCATTGTCCCTTTGTACAAGAGGAGTCAGACTACATTTAAATGCTGTGTCCACAGCCCGATTTGTTTGTTATGAGGAGCTGTAAAACTGGAATGACTCACAGAGGAAATCTTATCCAGTCTGCCTGAGATCAGCTAACTAATTAAGCCTCGAATGAAGAGGATTTCAAGAATTTCACCTTTTTATTGTTCATGGGGGATCGAACAGAGACCTCACCAGACGAATGGCATATGGAGGCTACGCTCTCTCTGGTCTTTGGGCAATATGGAAGGTAAGCCCTTGAAAATTGAAAAAAAAAAGAAAGACCAGGGATATAATGGAGAGTTCAGGGATAAAAATGATGAGAGGCTAGAGGTCTTAGGGAGGGCAAGATGTCCTACAGAATGGTCAGAGTGGATCGAACAAATCGGGCTTGAGGGAGTTGCACTGCTGCCTGGCAGACAATATTTTCGCTTCTCTTTCGCTCCCTTCCCACACCCCGCGTTCCACTGGAATTTTTCTAACTCAATGCCGATGTAACTCATGTAGTGAGATTTAGGTGTGCTGTTATCAGTAAACTGCGTGTGTTCTAAGATCTGATCGCCTCTTTTTGACAGGAAAAGCTGGAAGAGTACCAGAAAAAGTCTTCTAGCTTTGCTCAAGATCGGTTTATTTGGTCCTCCTTGAAAATACGCCAATAACGTTTTCTTCTTATGGACCAGCTTTCAACCCAGATTTTTTCGTGTACGGAAAAGAAATTCACATTGAGAAAAACAGAATTTATGAGTCTTTTGGTGGCGTTCTGACTTATTAGGTCCATAGTTTTTTAGCAATATCAAGAAGTATGAACAGAATGTCCATAGTTTTTGATATTTCCACTCAGGATTATATAACTAAGGTAATTTTTCTTTAAAGAATGCAACTGTAATGTTTTGAATTGAACTTCTTATAAAGTAGATATAGATATAAGCAATAATTTATCGACGAAAGCAAAGTAACATGAAAGTTAATCTTTCATCTTAAGAAAATTGCATGAGGGACAATTCCCTTTTTCTCCCCATTTACGGAATTTCCTAACGTGTGACGCTATCCGTTTTTTTTTTTTTTTTTTATATTAAAGGCTGGCACAAAAGCAAAAACATGGAAAGGCAACTGCGATGTCGACGACTTTCTGCTAAAGCAGGTAATTAGAATGTCAAACTTGTTTCTTATTGCACGAACAAAAGTTTTTGGACACACCACGCGAAAAAAATAGGTTATGAGAGTTTAAAAAATCCAACGATTTGATCTTTTAAGATTCAAAATACGAAATGTTTCTTATCTTTGTCAGTGTAATCCGGATTTGACCCTGTATTTACACGCGTATATGCAAGAAAAAAAGCGAAAAAAACTAGCATGATCTTCGTGAATCTGCTTATTGGTGCAGCAGTTATTAGGTGCTTGACTTCGATGTTTCACTCACGTAACTAAGTCAGAATAATGGCAGAATTCCTAAACATAAAAATGCAAAAACGTCTTGCATATTTTAAGGAAACGTTCCATTTAAAAACTGAGACATTGTCCTTGAAGTATACCCTCATCATCCATCACCTGAATCCGTGAAGGTGATGTGTTTCGACCAGCGAGGCATACTTTAAAGTGAACTAAAGAAGTTAACTTATTTTTTGATTTAAAAGTAGTAAACTGATCCTGTCCAGGACTAGTAAGGACATAGTAATATTAGTTTATCGAGGTCCACCTGAAAACATCGCTGCTGTTTGCCTTTGGCTGAGGAAATTGGTGGTTTAAAATCTAAACAACAATTAAGTTCAAATTATTTGATCAACTTACTTCCTGTGAACGAATTCCAATTGGCTGGAACTTTTAAACAGATCCTTTTTTTGAATAATTCGGATTCTTGACGTCACCTTCGCTTCTGATGATCGAATAAATGTAATCCTTGGGGTGTGGATTGGGGGGCGACTACTGCGAATAAAGAACACACGTGTTATCGTGGTGGATGAAGGCATCACGGACGCTAATAAGACATCATACCGACAGTCGTGTAGTTCGAAATAGTTAATCACTTCCAGATCCATATCAATCAGCAACTTTGAAGGATTAAGCTCAAACTTCAGCTGGTCGACACAAAACGGTGAGGTCACTCACTTCGCTTGGCAGAATGACGGCAGATGCGTGCCAACGACGGAAGTTCATTAGTATTCAAGGCATGTCAGCTCGCTCACAGCCAACCATTGGGGTATTTTTTCCCCCGTCATTTTCTTTCTGATTTATCTCGTGTGTCGTGGCAAACCTCTTGTAGCCTTGCGACGCATACCAAATGTGGAAACAGCGTCCACAGCCAACGCTGCTCCTAATGGCCCCCCCTGCATATTGAAATTGGTACGTTTTCATTGAAATGCGAGCTAAGTAGTTGTCGGATAGTTGGATAAGGAGCGGGGATTCAATTCGCCACGTGAGACGGCGTTGCATTAGCCATTTGAGACACTCTACAGCTGGTCGTACGAGGCGGACAGTGTGGAGTGACACGGCGGGTGTCTTGATGCACTTGAATTCTCAGCAAAACATCCGTGAGTATGTCGGGAGGTTTGGTGTAAGGGGGACAATACCCAATACAACTGGCGGCTCATCCAGGTATACAAAGTAGCAAGCTGAATTCTAATGATGAGTTTATTACACTTTGGCAGTGTGTCATACAGCGGACAAAACAATCTCCCATGTTACAGAATGCAATATTTATTACAGGAGACGGTCCTTTTATGGATTCATAAAATCGCATTATATATTAGACGAAAAGATTAATTACCGGATACTGACTGCTACTTAACATTATACAATAGACAAAGTTCACCAGATGTTATTAATGAAAACTTTTATTTCTGTCTTAATAGTTCGCTTGATATTTGTACTACTGAGGACTAATGATTCACTGAAGAGAACTTATTCTGAGTCAACAACAACAACAAAAAAAAGCGAATCGAACTTAATTTTTCCATTTTAGATAGCAACGATTCAATTTCTAATTCGCCTTTTATTTTACTTTACATTAGTTTAAATTTGTTTATGAGTACTGGATTTGGACAAGATTTGATGGCTACAAGTTAGTGGACCGGTTGTTACTGTTGTAGAGTTTGGGTACATTAACAATTTAGACCATATTGCGCCGTATATAATATGTTTGTAAATTGCGTGTAGTCGGTGGTCGATTTGCTATTTGCTGGACGAAAAACCCGAGTTTCCCGGAGTAAAAAACCATGCTATCCTAACTTGAGAACGACTAACTCAGCTTTAGTCACAAAGTTAGTCGAATAACTTTGTGAAAACTGGCCATAAAAATTCCTTGCGTCATTGACGGGATTCCAACTCAGGTCTCAGTGCTACCCCACGAAGGCGATGTATTTTATGATGGAGAGGACAGGAAACCAAGATTGTTTGATGGAGCAACAAGCCAGTTACGTCAGGATCCCTAATATTTTAAGAATGTCCAAAAAGAACCATCTGTCTGAATCTTTGTTCCTGGAGTCATTGGAACACTCGTGTCTGGTATATTTTGAATCAGATGTAGCCAAGTTACTACTCACCGTTAGTTGTGCAGTAGTTCGCGGATTTCAAAGAAGGCTCTAGACGTCAGAAACTGGAAATAGAAAACTTGGAGGTGGACCTAGGCAATAACTCTGAATAAGAACAGATTGCCATCACTATTTCGACTGCATTCGGACCTCAGGACTTCACAGGCACATGTATGTCTACTACGAAGGAAGTTGGAAATTGATAAAGATATTTATTAGCTGAACTGTGTGTCCACGCGATCTCTCAATCCTAGTCCTACAGTGCATGCTTCGAACGCTCTTGGAAGACCCTCCAACCACCTCCAACTTGGACTTCTTGGAAACTTCATTAACAGCATTGTGAATCCTATACTGCAGTCAGAGGTTGGGGGAAGATTCATATTTCTGATTATGTTACTATTAATGATATAAACTACGAATTTCTATCCAGAGTATTTAAGATTATCAACTTGCCAAGTTTCAGGAATTACAGCTAGATTATTATTTATTGCTTTACAGGTCTTCTGATTTGGAATATTCGCTGTTTTCTTTCATATTCCTTTCTTCGTCCGGAGAAATTTTCTCCCTCATGACGTTATCTATAATTGTCACAATTAAAACACTTTTGTTTGAACAAAACTGGATACAAGTTTTCTCTGATGTCCCTTGAGTTTACAGGGAAGATTTCGAAATTTTTTTGCAGCTAAAAGAAGGTTCTTGTAGCTTCAACAGAAGACACTATCAGGTAATTGTATACAGATGAAGACCGTAAATAACTGGCATATATGACAAGGCATGAACAACTTGACGTTCTCAAAGTGACGTTCAGAAACTCGTCTTTCTATTCCTGGCATGTATGAAAACTGTTGAGAACCTTATCAGCAGCTCCACCCCTGATAGCTTTGTAAATGCCAGGGTTATCTTCCTTCCTTAGATATTTAGAAGAGGGGGAGATCCCGAAGACTGATTTCGGCGGCATATTAGCGTACCCTAAAGATTGTTTGATAACGTCCCAAGGTTAATAAATAAACAGGACCATGGTGTAATTTGTTAGCTTAAACAGTTATGAATAATTATATTTGAATCCTTGTCTCATAAATACCAATTGTTAGGTTAATTGTATTTCAATGAAACGTTTCAAGAAGTTCAATGTCTATTGCATATAAGGAATCATTGGACATTTGATTGGTCTGGGTTAAATGGTAAAATATCCCTTTTTTGTATGTTTTTTTTATATATTATCTGTCCTTACAGGGTGTAACTGTACAGCCATGAGACTGAATTTTGTGTGTGGCTAATGGCAGCAGCTATATTAACAGGTGGTACGTTGATGAAGGTTTCTACCTATAGCAGCAACGTTGTAAAAGTTGTCCTCTCAGACTTCGTCCAGTAGACGCGGTGAACAGAAGTGGTTTGTCCAAAATAACTGACCGTTATTTATAACAGAGAATTTGTGTAAATATTTGTGTGAAGTTAAACAGATCTGCGAAAACACTTGCATAAAGAAAACTCAGATTGATAATCGATGAGCTGTTCTTTTTAGAACTGATTCAGCCATCTCATTTGCGTGATCATGTCAAGTCATAACAAGTATTCCACTGTTCTCTGCACAAAAGTGTCCTCTTCTTTGACAGTTGGCCAAAATACGTCCGTTTTTCATGGAAGGGATCATAAATTACCTTTTCTGAGGTCTTTCTCCCTTAGACAGAAATAATTTATCAGTCTTTGAAACAAAATATGCTTTTATTGTCCATGAATTACGTTGGTTTGTTTGCGTTCATGTAATGGAAAATGCCATTATCGTAGTCGAGCTTAAAGATTGTGTACACGTAGATGGTGATGACTAACACGCTATATACTGTTCTTGCTCGTGAATACACTGAATAACACTTTCGCTATTGAGTTATGAATAATATCGTTGGGTTTCCCGTTCCTTTTGCCGCTCAGCTTTGTAACCCATCCAGAGTCAGGTGGCCGGCTTAGAAACTATAGCTTCGTAATGTGGAAGTGAAGGTATGTTTGCATTTTCTTCAGTTGATGTACTGTGAAGAATTTTCTGACAGCCTCTAAAGTCCACACCAACTGGTTTTTATCGGGCCCATGACCAGAAACAGGGTCATGAAGTCCTACGTGGTTGGCTACTAAATGCGGTGTGCCGATTTTAGTCACTTCATTTACTGTGCTAGCTGACCTTGCTGCCGACATGAAGGTCGACTTGCCGGCAAACATGATACATTTTAAACAAGGTGCAGTCATTCTGGCTCATATGACATCATCGTAATTGAAGTGCATACAACACCAGCTGGAGTGAGATGTTCGTAAAGATTTGCTTGAGTAGAAATAGCTGAGAATTCGTGTGGATATCTCCACTCTATACTAAAATATAATCTATTATACGTTATTAAAACCGTTCTTAATACGTTTTTGTTCACTAAGTGGTGTTGAGGTTTGCATCTACAAAGATAGGTCATATATCATTTATTTTTGACCTTTATAACCAACCTCCTCGGCATTCTGCGATCTACTTGGACGCTACACTTCGCTTTTCTGTACATATACTGTGTGTATATGTACAGACAGTATATGTACATCGCTTAATATGAACATTATTTGTTCTATGTGTTTGAATTACACTTCAAAATGCAGTTAATGATAATATTCTTGCCAAATGACTTCCAAAAGTTGCAAACTTCTTTGATCCAAGATAGTGCCGGGAATATGGACAGAATAACTTTCCTAGTTTTAATTTACAGAATATTTTCAAATCATAATTACACAAATTTCTTTTTGACAGCTGTGTATATGAAAACATTTCTAATGTATCCTAAAAATCTTCGTACCAAAAGTTGATTTTATTCACCTCATTACCAACCCTAGTCAAAGCAATCAAAATGTATTGATCGACTAAAAATAATCATTGCAGATAAAATCATTACATTTTTATTTATGATTTTTCTTTATAAAAGGCGTATTCAAGTTAAATATAAATTAAAGTATTTCCACTGATCTACCGTTTTTGTCCAGGAGACCAAAATTCTAATAACGTGCTATGTCCCTCATCTATGTCAAATAGTCCCTCCAGTTTCGAAGAAAATTACTTTAAATGAAAAGTGTTTCACCACAAACTTTGTCTCCAGGAATCCAAAATCTGTGTCTTGAAGTGCATTGGGTCAACATAAATTTTTGGACTGCTCAGTGGTTGATTTCAAAAGAAGTTCTGCGTGGTCCAAATAGAAAGATTCAGAATCACATGCAGATTGCTGGTGAGACTCTAATTAGCGTTCATCAGTTAAGAATATTAATTTTGAATTCCTCACCTTTTAAAGTGAACGGTTTCGTTCTATCATGTATCATTAAAAGAAGTTATTTTTTCTGGTGAAACAACCATCTAATGTTATACCGTTTCTGAATAAATGTGACCTACGTTGATGCAGTGAACGTCTACACGAAGTTTACTTTTGACCAAACAGTGAGCAATAAGATTTCCTTTGGCATTTGATGTCAAGAAATCAAATTATGAAATAAGAAATCCACTTACCTGGAAAGTAAAACGTGTTGAGGACAGCGACGCATGTGCCGGCGGACCCGAAATGTAGGGCTCCGTAACAGAACACGCACGGGAAGAGAGCGTTCCATTGGAGGTACTCCAGACGCTGGTAGCACCGCCGTGAGCTGGAGCGGACACCGGCGGAGCTGTCGTTCCGCCGGCCCCATGACCGCTGCTGTTGACGTACTGATGGAGGGCCATGACGGGACGCGAAGTCGGAATGTACATCGGGCTAGGGTGGAGATACGGGGATGTACCGCTTTCTTGATAGGTAGGGGTGGGAAGGTGCACAGAGGATAAATTTTGAAACATTTCAGCGTGAAAAGTCAAGTCATAGGAGACATCAAACTCCTCCCTTCCCCCCTTGGGATTCTTAGTTAGAGTGGTAGTAGGACATCAGTATCCCAGGGTACGATTCGTTCATCGCAGATCATCAATAGAAATGTTTAAAAGGAGGAGGTTCTAGTTATTTTAAAAGTTTGGCGAAGTCTCTCTCGTGCTTGTAGTCTTTGTCTCGAACATTCTCCATTGTGGAAATGTGATGATCAAACCAAACGAATACAGCATTAAATAATCTTTTAAAGCTCTTGAATAGAAGAGGAAGATGCTTATGTACAAAAGATGCTTAGACTTGTCTCTCTTAGTACAACTGGTTGAAACCATTCGGTAAGTTCATCACCACTGTCCGAAAGAGTCTTGAACTATCCTAATCTGTAAGAAAATAAATTACAACGTACAATACTCTCTGAATGACGATATAACGTTATGTAACTGTTAAATATTATTTTATTTTTTCAAAAAAAAGCAGGAATTGGCTCCAAATAACATATACAGACTATATTCAATAACGAACAATAACTATTCATAATATTGAGGCATAATTAAAATCTAATTATGCCTCAATACAGTCAAATTAATTCTGATAATTATTATTTATGAAACAGAGAATGTTTGTTTCTCGATTGTAATAAAATTTAAACTGTATTTGTGAAAACGAATTGAGATGCTTCGATGCTTACCGATTTCCAGGCGTGATCAACTTTTCCAAATATTTCAAACTGTTAAATAAACACCTCTCGTAATACTTAATTAAAAACAACAAAGTAAACGAAATCTTTAACAAGATATTCCAAGATACTTAAGATACTTTGCCTAATAGATCTCTGGACACAGATACTGTATCAAGTAAACTTAACGCAGAGATATTCATCACTTATCTTACGCGATAACCGGGAACCCTATGGCTGACTATGAGCTTACCTAAAGCTACAAATGATGGCAACCACTGACATGGCGCTGTTCGCTTTATCGTCGACTACACACCTTCTCCTCCGTAATACCGCTTTCCAGTAGTAACCCCTGAATTACAAATAGACTGGGCACAACGTGAACGCGAAGCGTAAACACACCACATCTCTTGGGCGGTTGAATTAAGATGGTACAACCTTTGCGCACTCTTCCTATTGTCTGCCTTTTGCCCGCTTCCAGTAAGTGCGATGCAGCCAGTCAAGAACCACCTCCCTGCAATTGATTACGACTGCTAAGTAGACATACGTGTATTCGCACGGATCAGAGGACAGGGGAGGGGCATTCGATAGCAGATAGCTAATGGGAGTCTCCTAGAACCGCCTCCTTCATCCAATTCACCATGACGTCAACACGCAACGGTAATTTACTTTGTACGGCTATTTGCTTCGCACCCCTCATCCTCCCTGCCACTCGCTAGATGATTATCCGTATCGTTTCGCCCACCGCGTCATCCTGTCAATCTGTACCTACTAATATTCTTGGTGTGCTATCTTTAATAAACTCACCACGATTTTCACGTATAACGGACATTAGGCTTAACATTTTAATTTTTTCTTCTAATGCACATGGCCGAAGGAGAGGAATAAAGGAATAATAGGCGTCGTGGTAAGTGTAAGGGGAATGTTTAGCCCACTCGACTGAATTTTAGAAGCAGTTGTTGCGATAGTTGGTATTTACTTCCCACTTTTGAAAGGTGATAAGAGATTAGGTCCTTTTTAATGGTTATATTTTATTTATTTAAGTCTGTCCTCAGAGACGATATGATCTACACTAATAATAAACTGAATTTCTTCTTTAATGTCTTAGCTTTGGTAAGCGAGCTGTAGTGGAAAGAGGTTTTCTAGCTACTTAAAAAAAATTGTCACATTGATAGAAATCAAAATTGAAATGCGGCAGATATATACAAAAAGCTGATCGAAAGATCAGCGTTTTCTCTTAAAAGAAGATAATTTAAAGTACACTAATGTACCGCTGAGGGGGGGGGAGGGTTCTGGTACTCCGATTACAGTGACCAGAGGTAGTTTTTTCCTTTTGTGATATGACTTTTACTACTGTTCAAAAACTTTGCTGGATGAAAATCTCTGGCCTTCTCCCGAAACTAAAGTTAGGCTTTAGTTTTGGATGTTCCCAAAGTAGAAGTCGTTGTTAATACAAAAAATTCTACTTTGGGGATTGAGGTAGTTTACGAAGTAGATAGTGGTGTCCCCTAACTAAGTAGCGGGACATCGTAGCATAATCAGAAGATAGGCCTTGAGCTGATAGAAAGAAACATCAGCGTTTTCTCTTAAAATAAGGTAATTTAAAGTACAGTAATGTACTGCTGAGGGGGTTCTGTTACTCCAATTACGGTGACCAGGGGTAGTTCCCCCCCCCCCCTTTTGTGGTCTTACTTTTACTACTGGTCAAAAACTTTGCTGGATGAAAATCTCTTGCCTTCTCCCGAAACTAAAGTTAGGCTTTAATTTCGATGTTTGATGTTTCCAAAGTAGAAGTCTTTGTTAATACAAAAAGTTCTACTTTGGGAATTGAGGTAGTTTACGAAGTAGATGTGATGTCCCCTAACAAAGTCGGGGGACATCGTAGCAAAAAATAGAAGATAGGCTTTGAGTCTCGGGAAACACGATACTAATACTTCTTGTAACAACCGATAATGCTGATGGAATAATACTAAATATTAATAAAATAATTTAATAAAACTGCAAAAATGTGTACTGTACTGCACTGACAATTCCACTTTTACCGTGCTGTACAAGTGCTAAAATATATTACGCAATTAAAATCAAAAATGAGTAAAATACACGAGCAGCTTTTAGAGTTCTTTATTAACTTATAAATGGATTTATCACAACTGGTATCATTTTAAGGGAGGAAAGTAAAGGGTATATGAAGAGAAACAAAACTACTTTACAGAAGCAGTGTTATTTCAAGGAATTGTTTTAAATAAAGATCGGTTTTCTATTTATAATATTATTTTTTATTATGAAAGAATCAGATTAATAGCTATAAAGCAAAGCGTCAGTAATTCGTCTTCTGGTGTTTGCAGAGATGTTATTTTAGTCCAGAAAAGCTTCTTTTATAATTGGTGAGATGGCGCTAGTTGTATCAGAATACAAATAAATATAAGCTGTATTTATATGTGATACTGTAATAACTCATCTGTAAATAATATGTGAAACATTGATGGGTAAGAGATTGAATGCTTTTTACTAGAAATTTATGTAATCTTCTTGTACAACAAGCCATGCGTCTTTCGCTTTCTTTACAGCCATATATCTTTCGTAAATTGTCAAACGTCCATAGATTTCATATAATGCAGTTTGCGCTTGTTCAAGTTTAAATTAACAGACATAATGCAACTTTAAGAATATAATAACTCTTCAAAAATAACACAAAACGTTTCAAAACAACGAAAGGATCTTTGCAATATCTAGTTTTAGAGCAGCAACTATTTAAAACTGGATAAATTCTTCGCAACACCAAGTTATTAAAAGTATCACAACACTAAGGGAAAAAAGGCAGCAGCATTTGACAGATTTAGATATAGGCCCTGTGCATTGAATGGAGTGTTTTTCATAGTCTCGTGGAACACTGTCCGACAATTTGTTAGGCGTATCAAAGGATATGAGTTATAAATCTCCATTTTTCAGGCTGTTATTGTTGTTGTAGTAGGATTTTAGGCGCATCAGCAACTTAGGCTGTATTGTGTCTGTAAACTGCGTGTGTTCTGTGGTCGATTTGCTGTTTTTTTGGACGAAAAATCCGAGTTTCTGGTCTGAACCCTCACTTGAGGGTTGAGTAAAATTCCTCGCTTCATTGACGGGATTTGAACTCAAGCCTTTTCCACCCAGTGTGGGCAGGACGGTAATTATGTAACTGTGCTACCCCACGAGGGCCAACTATTCACACAAAACAACGTTTAACTGGGAAAGCGACATTGCCCACTGTTAGATTGAGATCAGAAATCCGAAGGATAGGATGGGGATAATCCATTGGGGCTACTCTTCCAATGTAAACTGTTACACATCGAGCTTTATAATAACAGATATTGTCCTGTTGCACCAAAGCTGGAAGCGAATCTTTCGATGTCAAAATATCGCCATCAGTCCAATAGCATAGCATGAAAAGCAGACACAAGCCATCAGATTACGGCGGCTGCTCTCCTCGGATAAGAGGTACATTCCAAACATTCAATCGAATGACATCACAATAAATTTTTTCCACCCGATTAAAAGAGCACATATCGAGATCGTGCCCAACAGACAATCTATTAGCAGTCCTCCTGAAATCGGTCTCAGTAGAGAAAGGCTTGTGGGAGGCAGCTTATCGTTGGAATCCCTGTTAATGCAACATTCTGAAACAAAACGTTGTCCAAAAAACCGAAATTAGAGTTGTCAAGGTGTATACTGATAACTGAAGGTTCAGTTTTATAAACAATGCAACCGTTTGGAAATTTATTTTCCAAAACATGTGGTTATTTTAGTAAATGTTCAACTCTGGAACGTTCCGCTGCCTTTTACTTGCATGACTTTAAAGACAGAGGCCTTTGCAATGTAAAGAATCTACCGAATTCCCTCATAGGCTAATTTATAGAAGTCACGCCATGCTAGCATCTTTCCACATTTATGTTCTCTCAGCTGGTTTCTGAAAAATACCTTATTGAAATGATACCTCGATATTTTGCAACTTCATAATGCTTTTGTAGTGCCACACTGCCCTCATCAAAATTTGGGTAATCAACAAGTTGCATAAAATGTGTTATACGTTTAGTGTCCCAACGCTTTTGATAATATGGTCTTTCTAGGCGTGTACAGCTAATCTACCAAAAGCATTCCGATATTAGCACATTTGGAGAAATCAAATTTAAGATCAGTTTCATGTAGCAGGCAAATCAGAAATTGTGCCTGTTCCTTCTGCAGTACAATCGCCAGAACCAGCATTCCAGTTCGTCTAAAAGGTGCTCATTCGGTTTAGGTCTTGACTCTAGGCTAGTCGGGTAGCCTAGAGTCAAGACCAAAAAATAAAAACTGCAGTCGATCATAATTTGCCCATCGCCAAGAAGTAAACGTCCAATTTCTCCTTATCCAACCTTGGTAGGAGAAACGAAACTACAAATTCTGCTCCTATCCTCGCGAAATTCTCGAACAATCTTCCCTGTGTACTTTAACAATTATACCAAACCAATTATCGGGTCCCCTGAATCTCCGGTCAACCCGCTGGCAGATTTGGAGATATCAAAGAGTAGTTTCGCCATTGCTTGGGTGGCAAGTTATTTCACTAAACAACAAGGCGCTGCCCGAAGCTGAACTACATGAGATGTAACCTTCTGCTGATTCCCAAAATTTCTTTTCTTGCAAACAGTTGAGTGGTTAACAATTTCAGGTTATCTATCTCTAAATGGTTCCCCCATTTTTAAAGAAATTCTAACCCTAAACAAAATTTCCTTCAATTTGAATCCCAAATTTAACCTCAAATGGTTTCTTTCCTGTTTACTTTTGATTTTCTTCCTATAGGCCTCTATCACCACAGCGAAACGCCGCGGAGTTGAACTGACGTTCCAGGTACCGCCACTCATCAGACACATACTTTATAATTTTCTCATTCATTTTGCGTACTCCATTAAGGACTTGAACAACTTGATCAGGACACCACCAAGTATCATGTCTGTAGTTTCTATAGATCGCACTTTTGTCCTCATTTTGATTCTCCTTTAGAAGTCATGTCTTTAATAAGTGAGGTCTCCAAACCTGAATACAATTGTACGGACGAATACAATTTGGACAATTGTATTCGTCCATCATTCTATAAAGAAGCAGTCTCAACATTCTTCTGCTAGCAGAGGTCTCGTAGATCATTGATAATACGTATACCTTGAGCCTTCCTGCTTACACTGCAAGGTAAACTTAATGTCATTTAACTTTTAAAAATGTGTTTTGTTTATAGTCAGACACGACCAGATAGGTCAGTAAGACTCACGACTGTTATAATAAGTTTTAAATTCGATAATACCGAAACAAGTTGCACGGGGAAGTTTAAAAATTAGCAAATGCGGCTCCTGATACAGCAAATTTCGATTCAAGCAACTTCGGCCCTCACCATTAATTAAAGTAAAAAACGCATTAAAAATAAAAAACAAACACTAATAGTATTTCTTAGTTTTATTCTTGTTTCATTTTTGATTTTACCCTGTCCATCATTGATCATTATGAAGATGAGAATGTCTAATAATTATAATCTTAATGACTAATGCCTGACTATTGATGCTGCTGTATCAGAATTGTATGTTAAACGATAAACATGCAAAAATAATGCTTTATATTCGTACCCAGTTCTAATTTGTATGATTTATTACTAGGTTGGTACAATGCTCAAGACGATTATCTGGCGAAGAAGGCCGAAGATGCCTTAAACAAGCCCTTGGTAATGCCACCCTAGCGCAGAGTTGTCCACAACCTCTTATGCCAGAATAGTTTCCCTTTCCCAGTCTGTCAAAGGTAATAATGTGATTGGGGCAAAAAACAGCAATTCTCTCGACTGGAACTCTCTTGTATGTGGCAATATTTTAGGACACAGCACAGATGAAATGATTGGAAACTCAATTAATCTAGACTTTAGCAAAGAACAACAAACCACAGTAAACGTTAGCGGGATGCAGCCTCTAGATATCTGCACTAATTTGCTGATGTTATAAGATCACTTCAGTTGCCATCAAAGAACATTCCCTCGTGGGTTGCACAATTGGTAGGATCGCCGTCCTCCCGCATTGGGTGGAAAAGACTTGAGTTCGAATCCCGTCGATGACTGGAGGAATTTTTATGGGTCTTTTTCACAACGTGGCTGATTTAGTAGGTCTCAGGCGAAGGTAGCATGGTTTTTTTCTCCCGGAAACTCCAATTTTTCGTCCAGCAAACAGAAAATCGACCTCAGAACACACGCAAATTACAGACATTATATACGACGCAATATGGTTTTGTCGCTGATGTTCCTAAAAACTTAAGGACAACCTTGGAACCATGGAACAGATTTTTGTGTCCAGACTGGAGGTCCACTGACAAAGTTGAGCGGCATAAAAGCCAACTGGGAAGCCGTACACGCGGTATCCTTTGAGGTCAGACAAGTGAAAACGAGTTTGGAATAATTTGTAAAATGAGTTTCCATAGGAAACAAAAATATTTCCGAAAATTACAAAAAAAGTGGTTTTTCCCCCAGCAGGTCACACACGCTACAAGAAGGAATGAGCCAATTTACTCAAATTAAAGAAGCAGGAACATAATAGAGCCACCTTTCAAATTAATGAATGCGAAAAGAATTGTTGATCACAGGGTAAATAAAGCTAATATGGGAAAGCGGATCTTTAATGACTGGGCTGCTGACACTTTCAGCACTCTTCTCATGCAAAACCAACTTACTTCAAATGAAAACAGAAACAGAATCATGGACGCCATTAAGAAAAGGAAAGCACCCTGAGATGGCAATCCTGAATCCATCTCACAGGGGCAAGATTACAATTACCAGGGAGAACCTTAAAAATTAGAGAACCAAAACAAGGCTACATATGGGCGGATAAATTTCCAGTTTTTATCATTAAAATAAGTCGAATTTCTTGATATATACACTGCCCTACGATTAATATCCGGACACCCCTCCACGGATGGGGAAACAGGTCCTATGCATGCAACACGTCACAGAACCTGCTATAAATATGCACACTGGGCTTCGAACAGACAATTGCAAAAGTGGGTATGCAAGATGACACGTTCAACAGAATTGATCACCTCAACAAATGCTAGACGCCGATTAACACGGTTTAAGAAGCGCGAATCATAGACTGCAGAGCAGTGGAAAATAGTCCTATGGACAGACTAGTCGAGGTTCGCACTCTACCAGCCTCATGGCAGTTCCTGGGTGTGGCGAATGCCAGGGGAACAGTTACTTCCTGATTGTATCCTCCCAACAATGAAGTTTGGGTGTGGGACTGCTTTTCATAGTTTGGCTTGGGCCCATTAGTCGTTATCCACAAAACCATGAATGCTGTGCAATACCAGGGACATTCTGGACAATTATGCACTTCCAACATTTTTAAAAATTTTTATCAATTCCGGCAGACCTCGAACAGCAGGAGTAACATGTCAAGAAGCCAACAGAATGTTGCGGAGACTGGAGAACTATCTTGATAACATTCGACTGCATCTTAACCCAAGCAAATCAACCCAGCTCACGATCTCTAACAATAAAATCAAAATTAACATCCCACTCATACCGAACCCTTGTGCACTGGGTGTTGGAAAATCTTAGATAACCCAACTGGTGTTGCGGATGAATTTAAAGATACTTTGCATCGGTCTTTACTGACGAAAGGCCATTTATGCCAAGAAGAGACTGTGCGAGTGAGGCTGAGCCATATGAAATTATATCCGGAGTTGATGGCATATACCCGGTAGTTTTGAGGAGAGTCCACCAGGGAATGTATTGAGGTTAATTATGAGGGCATCTTTGGACTCAGGAGAGATTTCTTTGGATTGGAGGAATGCTGCAAACGTATTGTTAATACGTAAATTCGGTTGTTAGGTTGAAGTTAGTAACTACAGACCGGTCAGTGTGACTTCAGTGGTAAGAAAAATCTTAGACGCGATCATTAAGGTGCAATCCAGGAAAATTTAGATGGATATGACATTCTGAAGGACACACAGCATGACTTTGTTAAGGGAAAATCACGTTTAACTAACTTAGTAGGCTATTTTGACAGAGTTACTTATAAGTTGGATTTAAGGAACAATTTCTACATAGTTTATTTGGATTTTAGCAAAGCATTTAACTCGGTCCCTCATAAGAGGTTACTGTGTAAGTTTGAACAGATTGAAACCTACTGGTAAGATCCTAAGATCTTACCAGTAGGTTTGGGTGGCTGTAGGGCAGAAGACAGAGGGTTTTGATTAATGGACATTCTTTAGATTGGTGTTAACACCAGGAGCGGGGTTCCTCAAGGATCGGGTCTTAGACCAATGTTGTTTCTCATTTTCATAAATGACATCAACAAAGGTATAGAAGGCGTGATGTCAAAATTCAGGATGAATTGAATAAACTTCAAAGATGGTCAGAGAAGTGGCAGCTATGTTTTAATACAGCTATGTTCATTTCATAAATAAATCGTCAGAGGCTGATCATGTCACGAGTCATCACAAATTGTCTCGCGAGTTGTAAGCAAGTATACAGAAGTGAAGTTGCGAATATCAAAAGTTCGTAAATAATTTCATTTTAACCAGAATTCATTTTAAGATGACCTGATCAGATTAGGAGACATCGCTTCTTAAGTTTCTGTAGTTCCGTTAATAAATGAAACGTCTAAAGTTGCTGTAAAAACACTGTACAGTGTTCAGCGTCTGTATGGGAATGACCTATCATTAAATCGTAACCTTTGGTGGAAGAATATGGAGATGGATTCGCTCTTAATGGACCTGAAAGTTGTTTCTGCAGCTGAAGCCTAGAATTCAGCCCTTTTGAATTTACCCTAATTGTAATTCAGTTCATGGTAGTGGGCCTATAGCTGCAGTCATCCTCCTCAATGTCCAAAAAGTCCAGAACATAGATTTGTAAATAAACAATCCTTATTACTGGTATTTTACGTATTATAGGTTACAACATCTAACCAGCTTTTAGTCTTTCTCTTTTACAGCATTTTATGTATCTTTTCTTCTGTATTCAATAATATTATCATCAATGTATAATAAGAATGTTAGTGTTATGTAATAATTCTTGGTCCTTCGTATTTAATTAATAAATGTGAAAAATGCATGCCGCGTAATTAGTTGTAGGGCTGTTCTTGTACTCAAAGTCCTTCAACAATTTATTTGTCTTGGCTCCTTGCCAAAAAAGGTTGGACGCCCCTGCAGTAAGTCATTTCTTGAGTTTATTTATCTTTCTTATTTTCTCAGTTGCAATATTCTAGCATTCCACCATTGCATTCTTTCGTGAATGGACAACTGACTGGTGACCTTTTTTTTCTGAAATACGTTCAAAGGAGGGAGGAGTGGACTTAGACGTAATATTACCCCGCTGGACATCCGACAATAATAATAATAATAATACGTAGCTTTCTACCTCCATAATCCGTTGAAGTTGGAAAACTGCTTCTCAACCCAAACTCAGGCATCGTCTTTATTGACGAGTTGCTATAGTAACAGACTAGGCAGAATACCTCCAGGCCACTTCGGTCTCGATAGCACACCAGAGGGTGTGTCTGCCATTTTAATCGCAAGGCGAGGCTGTTTTGCTGCTCGCTGTGGTGTCATAATCTTTTTGAAGCGTCCTTAAAATTCCTATTAACGCACACTTCTGGTGACAGAATCTTTCCCTCCCCTAACACTTATTCGCGTGCTTCTATTCCAAATCCACAACATACAGAGAGCTTGTAAATGTCTGGCCACGTGAAATAAAGGTTTGCGAACTCGTAGGCGTCGGGGGACATTTGTAATGGAGGCTGTCAGTACACGAAAACAGTATTGACCAGTTCTGCTTCGCAATCTCCCTAGTTCGAATCGAGTGATATTGGTGTTTGTCCTTGATTGATAAGAATAAATATTGGCTTAAATAATGGTAAAGGTGTTTTTATAATTAAGCAAGAAGGTTAATCAAATAGACGAAGGATAATTCTTTGGAAAATTATCCTTCGGTTAGATTTGATTATACCTACTGAAGTAGTTTTGATAGATCCCTTAGAATTCTGAACCTATTGCAAAACCTTATCTTTCCATTAAACATGTGGAATCCGTATTAATGAACCTTCAACTGAAATAGTTTTAATCTGTACATTGTGGGAAGATATCTGTTAATTCTTGTCTGCTTGTCTTACCATTGTCATCAGTGGGAGTCATTAATTAATCTACATGATATTAGCTTCTCCATTCTTTTCTCTCTTCCGCATCTCTCATCTAGGGCACGTCTTTTTTTCAATCGTTTCATCTGATATTGGATCTTCGTCTTTGTTTGGTCCTCTTGGTATTCAATTATCTATTGTCCCACGTTCTTGATATATCTTTCTCTTTTCCATTTACTGATATTTTGTTTTTCCCGTGCGTCTTTCACTTTATTCTTCCTTGGTATCCACTCATTTCTCTTATTTTCTAATGCACTTCATAGAAATATATCCTCTTGGTCTTCTGAACTAGTATCCTTGGGACTAGCACGGTGCGGGAAAGATCCAAGGAACCTCTAGATGAGTAGAACTCTTATGAGCTCTATCCATCCAAGCTGTGGCGTAGTTAGTCTGTTTCCAGCAAGGGAGGGTTGAAGATTTTTCGTCCACAAAACATACAAACCGGCCATAGAATATTCGCAATTCACAGACACCTTACACTGACGCCTTCTGTCCTTTCTGAAAACCAACCACTGAACCAACTTGTACATTAGAGTAACTTATTTATTTTGTTGTGTCGCGGTCAATTCTTCCACTTTTCTGAACGGTATGTTGCAGATAGAACATACAAGGTCTGGAAATAAAGCTCCTGGACTGGTGCAATACAATAATAACAGAAAGTGAAGCAGCTCAAAAATGGTTTTAATTTTAATAATTATAACCTGACTGAATGCACTAATTACACCGTTCTAAAAATTTCTGAAATATATAAGCGAAGGCGTTCAAAGAGATGATGTTCAGTTCGGTGGTTACGTTTTTCTTTATGTCCTCAACATCCTGAAATCTCTTTCCTTTGTGGGCAATTTTCACCTTGAGAAAGAGGAAGAAGATGTCCGTTGGTGCTGGATCAGGAGACCAGGATGTATAGTTGATCTGTACAATGCCATGTTTCTTCAGTAATGTCTTCGCAAGTGCGGAATGGGGGGGGGGGCATTGTTGTGCAAAAGAACGAGCTGCATTTGTCTCGAAATGCCAGAACGGAGCATTGCGTTTCTCCCCTTTAGGTAAAAATTCGTTGTGAATCACAGCCTGTGAGTCGAAAAACATGATCAGCATCGTCTTGATCCTGGAATTCAGTAAACGAAACGTTTTGGACCTTGGTCTGGACCTGAATTGTGCTGAAGCACCCAACACTCATCTCCTGAGACAATTCAGTGGAGGAAGTGAGGATTTTCTTGACAAGTCTGGATGAAGTCTTCGCATGATGACACTCTTCGTTGCTTATGCTCATCCATGAGGCTCCTGCTGGTCGTGCCGGAGTATAAACAAGTATTTGGCTGCATTTTTGGATTAAAAACACCAGTTCCAGGAGTAAAAACCACGCAACAACGTAAAAACCACTCAGCATGGTTTATAAATTACTGTTGACTACCGTAGTACCTAACTTTGGCTTTAAAAAGGATTAAATTGTTTTGTATTTTAAACATCTTTACAATATAAATATAAATTTTTACAATATAATATGATTGCAACGCTTGATTTATTGCCCACAATTCCTATTTATCTTTTGGAATCCAGTCCATTTACATCAATTCTTCGGCTTATGCACTTGTAAAACTAGTAACCGCGATGTTATAAGCGTTACTGTTATTAATCATAAAGTGGGAAGCCTAGAATTTTTGAATACGGAATTGAAATTTCAATTTAACAACCTTTGACTTTAATCAAAACTGGTTGCCTTCATCTATAGCTGAGATCTGTTTAAAAGCTTTGTCTTAACAATCGAAACTGACCATAAAATTATGCACACACACATAGAAATTGCCCCATCTTGAATTCAATTAATTATTCCAGGTTTTTCAGCCCTCACAACATACAAATCGGCCCCCCTGAACGCACATACTTGTACAGAGATAGTTCACGATGGCCCGCTGTGATCAAAATCGCTGATGCACCTAAATCCCAACAACAGCTTTTTTAAACTATGAATGTTATAAACCTTGAAGCATAAAGATATCTACAGTTTTTTCCTTGTCATTTCATCTAATCCATCTTTTCCTTCTTTTCTTTTTGGTTCGCTCTCTTTCTATTTGTCTCCAAAATGGTCTTGACGATCCAAGGTCCCGTCCTTATACACTACATGTTTCTGTAAGTAGATGTGTAATCTGAATTATTTGTTTATTGCCTTTCAGAAGTGTGGAAGATTTGACACACGGAACATCGCATTGCTGCGAATTCAATTTCTGGTACAGATTTCATAGGATGTTAAATAAGAGAATGATCAGATAAGGGAAAAACCAACAGTACAAGTTAGGGCAAATTATGTCCAGGTTAACAGGCGGTGTAGTGAGTATCACGCACTTAGCAGGTCTGGGTGAAGTGTACGTTGTGAGAAATGTATTGTCACACTGACTGCGAAATGCAAGAGAACGATAAAGCTCCCTTATCTGGGAACATGAGATGAATACCAATGAGGAGAATCACACTGCTCCTTTTTAACTCTCATTAACGCGAGTTAGCATAGCTGTCTGTTTTCTAGCATCTTTACATTTCGTTTTACACGGATTATATGTTTATATTCATGAAAGAGGGAGCATGCCAGATTGGATGGATAAATGGAGAAAAAAGGGTGAGAGAAAATTGGAAAGAAATCAGGAAAATGTTGGTAAAAAAGAAGAGAAAGAAAGGACAAAGGAAAGAATGATTAAGAGCAAAAGGAAGAGCTATAGATGGAAGAAAAAGATGGTACAATAAGTTTCTTCAACGAAATGTTTTTCCTTTTTGGTGAAGCCAAGTCAAATCTCTTATTGCCAAACGCACTGTTCATTGAGGTCAATTAAGTATCAGCCTGAACACTGCCAGCATTTGAATATTCGTTTGTAACTCCCAAATACCTTTCCGTTTAAAGAATCTAATCCATCATTATCTGTTACATATCGCCTGCCCATACTTCTGTTTCGTTTGAAGTGTTTGGTCTGTGTCACTATGGCAACTGGTTATTGTGTTCCGTGAAACACCATGCAGTCGCCAATTCGTAGCGGACAGATGTTGACGCATTTTCTTTTTCCTGCCAAGATGGAAAGTGAAAGTAGAAATTAAACCTTGTAATATATAAAGCAAACATTATCAGATGGTTTCGTTAATGGTGGAAGACGAGAAGCCACACAAACACTCGCGATTTCTTTCTCTCTGCATGTGTGTGTGTGAGGTTTGTGCGATTTTCTTTATTTGCCAAGCTTTGCTAGGATAATGAAGCAATTAGATGTACGACACACGTGTGTTATCAGACAGTGGGAACCATTTCGTGAGAGATTGTGTTTCTAATGGTGTCATTTTACCTCACCAATGAACTATCCTGTTTGGCAATAATGAAAAGCTCTTATCTCGCCAAAGGAAGAAACTAACCCGTTATCTACACACGAATATTTTAAGAAAACAACGCCAGAGAGAAATAACCATGAAGGTAATAGGACTGGCCTGTTTATTTGAGATTAATTAGCATTAATATGTTTTCCCCTAATAATAATTATGGGTTGGTGAGACGGAGAGGATTTAAAATCGTTGCCAATGCTTTTGAATTTATTTAATCTCTATAGTTAAATCTCTAAAGCCGTTCTATAGAGATTTAACTCTATAGAACGGCTTTGGAAGAGGAATGTGGTTTTTAAAAGTTATGAATTTTAATTCTAAATGTAATAGAATTTTTTTATGGAATAAAAACATTATTTAGATCCGATGATATTTGAAACTAAACTGCTGCACACAAAGTTACCTAAAAGTGAATGTATAATTACTTTAAATGATATATTATTATTCACTTTCCATTAATGATATTTTTCCTTTCATTACAAAGATTTCGGGGAAGAACCGGAAAAATACCACCGTTTGGATCAGCCAGCCTGACTGAAAGATTTGAGGAAGAAGGACGCTTTTTAGTTAGTCCACAAAATGGGAGACCATCAACATCCACTCTGTCTGTTGTTGAAGAACACAGCTCTGATCAGTAGAGCAGCGATTACATTCGTCGTATTTTCACACTGTATCGAAAAGGTCTACTTTAGAATCATGTAAATGATGCGGGGAACTTTTTCTGAATTTATTCACACTGTGGCCGAGTTAGGCACCTCTGCCATCGCTAAAAGAAGCCGTATGCTGAAAAGTTACCCTAGTTCCAGCAGTATATTTGCCACAGATTGTGGTAATACCGCGCTTACAATCACTTCTGGAATGATCACATTGATTCCTCCCTTCCAGTGATATTTGTGATTGGTGACAGCCATAACTTGGCACAGCTATGACCCTATGACCACCGATGCTGTTGTTGTTGTTGGAAGAGGGCTTTAGGAGAAACAGCAACTAAGATCATATTCCTCCGTGTATATTGCGTGTGTTCTGTGGTCGATTTTCTTTTTGCTAGACAAAAAACCGAGTTTCCGGGAGAAAAAACCGTGCTACCCTTCCCTGAGACCAACAAACTCAGCCATGTTGTGAAAAAGTCCCATAAACATTCCTAACATCATCGACGAGACTCGAATTCAGGTCTTTTCCACCCGGTGTAGGGAGGACGGCGATTCTACCAACTGTGCTACCCACGGGGGCTATGACCACTGAATCAATCTTCGCTTTAACAACAACCGTAACTAAATAAAGTTTTTATGTAATAGAAAACCATGTAACGTGTTGAATATCACTGTAAAAACGGTAACCCATAGTTCTCCCGACCAATAATTCTCCCACAATCGACTTTTAATATTTTTATCAGACTTTTGCAAACAGGCAAATCGATCAGAAAACACACGCAATTTACAGACATAATATACGTGTTTTAAGTCCCTGTATATAGAACAAAAATACGGACAACACCACTGGAACTGGAAGAACAATGTCAGGGTCACAGGAATTCTAATAACTCACCTGCAATTTTCAATAAAAGTAGCAATCTTTGTGGCTTCTAAAGTCAGAACCAGAGAATCGCCAAGAGAAGACTTAAGACACTCCATAAGTTATCGTTGAAGGTATTGTTCCTAGAATAATAAGTCTTTGTGGAGGCTCCCAGTAAAAGAAAACGTTTGTCCTCTTAAAGTTCAACTGACGATTCTGAAATGCGACACGAGCATTGGACGCCTACATATAGACACGCCTATCAATGTGTGCTGTCAGATAGGGAATAATAAGATTTTCATAAGTACCAACTATAATGACATTCTAGCACATCTAATGGCAATCATCTCACACCAGGGGCTCCCAATTTCCAGTAAATTACCCACTCCCCATCGAAGCATACTCTTTGAGGGCAAAAGGCGGTTTTACTACAGAAACTATAAGATAGGCGAACGATGTCTGCCCTAAAATTCGTTTCCTATGATCTCGCGCGAGACTGATTATACCACTATAAAGAAACAGTATACCGAATAAAGGTATGCGGTGCATGTCCTTGATAGCTACACTACAGTGGTTTTCAGTTTTATACAGATAGAAAATATTTTGAATGTGAGCAAAGGCTGCGCTGTCCTGTGATCAATCCCGAATTGGACACTTTAAATTCTTAGGCTTTTATAAATCTTGCTGCCTTCCAATTCTTTTAAATTCTCCTTTTCGTAGCATTCCATAATTTAATGATTTCCAGACACGGAAATCATGCACCGACTCAAGAATTACAAATTCTCCCTTGCTCCTATTTCATCAGGGCTTTGTCAAGACTTTTAAAGGCCCAAAACCAAATAAGAAAATACCCTAATCAAAAATAACAAACATTAAAAAGAACATGTACAAAATACGAACACTGGCTCTGGTACCAGAGATCGCAATCCATTAGCAATTGAATATGTTTATAACCGTGGTTCGAATCTACGTGTCTATAAAATTGGATAAGACTGCAGGTCTAAAACAATCTTTATATAAACAGCAATTAGTATTGATAAAGAAAAATATCAAAGACCTTAACTCGATGGCGCAAAGTAAGTGAACTTATTTTGCATTTTTACTTATATTTCTTATGCTAAAATTTCCAATGTCTAGCTCACTTCTGTTACTAAGAGATCTAGACATTGGAACAAGATGGTCGTGTTCCGATACACGCAGTGTGCCTAAAAGCTCGAGGGATCACGAATCCTCTGAGAAGAGAGCGCACCAAGTATTATTATAATCAAAATATTTGCTGTTTTATAGTGCTTGTTAATTTTTCCTAGTTTGGTTCATTATGCTTGTAATGAAACAAACAATATGTAACTATTTTCCTTTTATTTCGCTTTTGTTTTGTTGTTTCAGTGCCAATTTTTGACGCCCTAGAATTTAGCATCGTCAATCTGTTCAGCAATCCAGTCCTAAAAAGATATATCGACATCTATATAAATTTATTTGAACTGGAGTAGGACTATCACGCTAGTTCATATCTGATAGACCGATGTTTGGTCATCCACAATATAAACCATTAAGAACCAATGTTGAATTTAGAAACCCACTATAGAGTGAGTTACCAAACTGTTGAGGCACAAAACAATTTACTTCTCCTAACAGAAGTACAACGCTTCTTTAATGCAGTGGCAATCCCCCCCCCCACGCCTCACGCCTCACTTTTGATGATTACTGTCAACTCGTCAGTGGGAGGCCAAGCACCCCATCAGTACAATGCCTCTCAATCTAGCAATGGCTTGTGTCCATATTTGCACGTGAAATTACTTTGTAGCGCATTAAAACAGATGCAAAAGCTACTCGGTACGTGCAGTCACAAACCATCCAGCTTTCCACCTGGCCACAATTTCTTTTATCACTCCTGCATGTAAGGTTGATTTCCCTGGCTTAATTCACCAGAAAATCGGAGCCAGCCCATAGCGTAATGACGACATTATGGTGTGAGCGTGGAGGTAGGATTGTCGATAAGGCTCTAAGTCCCAGCAGGCCAGCCCCTTTTGGCCTCCCTCAGTTGCTGGCGGTTACTTGTTACCGATAAGCAGGATTTTACCTTGGGACGTCACCTCAGTGTTCCAGCGCTTTGACAGTGGGTTCTGCTGTCCTTCTCTGCATCTTCAACACTCTTATCTCTAGAGCGGCCGGACAGTGATGACTGCAGGCCGAGATAAGACCGTCTACTGTAATCACTCACTGGGCTTCCTTAGTGTCCGTGACAGACAGACAATCCACTGACTGCTACGCAGCGACTGGTCAGGTTTTATACATTGCCGAGTCAACACCGCAATAAATTGTACACTCCACCTCCGTAGACCACGTGTCTGCATGGAACACGGCCAGGGCGGTTCATTCTTGTTTCTGTTTTTTGTTCGTACAGATGGATTTTGACATTTTATTGCAGTAACAGCCCTATATTACAATTTATCCTTAAACATTTTTAAAAAATCGACGCGTCATCATCAAATTTTAATTTGTGCTCGAGATAATATTTCAGTCATCTCGTAATTAATGTCTAAACATCCACGCACCATGAAACCTCATCCCGTATTAAACTTGTTTCTCAGAAGATTTCAGAAAGAATACGCTGATGCATCTATTTTGTTTGCTTTATGTCTGCATAAATGACTTTGTAAAATTCTTTCAGCGTATTCTACCGTGGAAACTGTGATTTTCCTTCTGTTCTAAGAGTTAATTTCCTAGGATAGATTTAGAGGACAATATGGGTGATTATCCCTAAGATTATTCCCAAAGTATGTACATAGATATTCAATTTCCAATGTTATCTTTAAACAAAACAACGTACCTATGGTGCTATTACTTATTGTCTCACGCTGGATAAAATTTTAAAGATCTTTCACTCTGAATTGAGTTAGCCAGTTTCAAGGAGGTTAGGATTATTTTTGTGATTTATTCCAGATTTGAATTTCAAAGATGTGAACTGCCCCATGAAGGGACGCTACTTATAGAGGTAATCCCCACTCCAATTGTCAGGTCAGCAAATAGGGGGCAAAAATCACCAAATACCAAAGGCGGCTGGCTTCAAGAACAGTTCCTCGCCACTAATTATTCATTTTTTAAAACAGGATTTGATTTTTGTTGATCAACGTTTAGATATGCAGTATGCGGAGATGGGGAAACCCCCTGGTGCTGTTAGACCCTGAACACACTATACACTATACTGAAAACTCGATCGTTTCCCTCATCGAGTGGAATAGCTGCTGGGCCATGCTTATCTCAAAGGTCCAGAACTCATCTCTCATTAAAATTCAACACTCAATTTCAAAGGCCTTATTCAACTTCAGTAATTTATCAATATAACTCCAGTTATTTGAAAAAATTCCGCTACCAGTTCACACTAAGATCCTTTCAGATAATTCTCCTCGTATTCATTTTGTACACAATAATCAACGACTACAAACCAGCTCACAACCTCAAATGGCATGTTATTATCGTTCGAGTTCAATCAAGAATTTGTCATAATTTGCTTGGATACAGAGGCTGGGAAGGCAGCAAATACTCCATCACTATAAAGGCAATTTGAATCGCACTGCTACCTTAAATGAGACATCCTACGCTTTCTCTGCTCTCCTAGGAAAAATAATGTTGTAGTTGGATGCAAAAGGCATTCGCTATAAGAGAGTTACGATGGCTGTGTACTCCCAAGATGGAGTACACAGCTATCGTAATGAACACAGCTAAAATGAATCTAGAACAGAATGTATATTTAGTCGATTTTAAAGCAGATCTATAAGAATTCAAAAAAGAATTTAGATCTAAATCTAAAGTATTATGTTTAAAATTTCATTTATTGGGTTTAACCTTCGATAATGTTCTGAATTTAATAATAAAAAGATCCTTATTTCTTGTAAGTCATCAGGTACATGAAAATTAATCTGTTCGGGGCACAAAAACCTTATTGTGGTGATGTTTATGGAAAAAAACAAAGGTCTCCAAACAACCTTTGCTTAGATAGAAGTTGGGGATTATATTTATCCAAATATGAATCTTGTCGATCTTTATAATATCTGGTCTCATCATTTAACTTCAATAGTTGCTTAATGGCTCATCTCTGGACTTGATCGAGGTCCAATGCAGTGGCCAAAGGGCAGTGAATTCCAGTACAGGAAGCACAGCGTTAAATAAAGGGTTTTTTACAGCATGGTTGATAAGTAATCTTGTTAAATGGCAGAAAAAACATATAACTAAGAAATACGCCAGAACTATTATTTTTCCTTCATTAATAGCGAGAAATTTACGCTCCAACTGGCTTGTTGGAGTGTTTTGCTACTCATTTGAAATTTGCATAAATTTATGTACTTATATTTAACGTCAAGGTTTATTATATAAATGTATAAATGTTTAATTTTAAAATACGTGAGCGTATTTTAAAATGTCGGTTTTATGGGCTTGTTGTTCAACGTTTCAAAGTGTATTTGCGTTTCGTATATACTTCAGACAATGCTAGCAGCACATCAGATATGCCAAATAGTACAATGACAAGGATATTTTCATATCTCGTGTAATACTGTACTTAATATTGACTATTATCTCCCGTATCTTTTAAAAACAGATGCTAATGAAACCCGTTTTATAAATATAATCACGCTTGCTTTAACAGTGAATACAAGTATCATCGAGAAGACGACTTGCAATAAAAATTGGCTTATTTATTAAGGAAACCTATACAGCAGGTGTAGATGAATGTATGCTCTCCTTTATCGAGGAAAAAAAACTAATCTCGCAAATCTACTATAGAATTGTCCACTTTACAGACGTGATCTCAATTTCTTTTGCTTACCAAAAAAACAGTCCAGCCCAACCGAATTGAATACTTTCCAACAGCCAGCCCTTTCAAAAAAACCATTGTCTTGCCACAGAGGATGTATAATATCTGTAAGAAATTAATAATAATGATAAATGCAATTGCACTTGTTTTCAGTAAAAAGGGACCATCCAATTATGCCACTTTGAAATCTCCCTGTTGCATTTTCTGAATCGGATCTTCTCCGAAAGCTACTGTCCTTGCTCATGTTGTACTTCAACAGTACTAGCTTTTCCCAAAAAGCTGGAAAAGGTCAGACGAATCCATGCAACTATAGACAGATATCCCTCACAAGCTGCTTGGGCAAGACATTGGAAAAGATGGTACACAATAGACTTGTATGGCACATAGAATTCCACTCAGTCATCAGTTGTAATAAATACGGCTTCCGCAAAAACCGATCCACATTAGACCTTATGGTGAAAGCTGAATGTAACATACGGAAAATCTTTATCCGAAAAGACCATCTTGACATAGTGTGCCTCGATACTGAAAAAGCATTTGACACCACTGGCGCTATGGCATTCTACAAGACCTGTATGCCGCAGGACTCAGAGTTCGACTCCCAGTGATCATACAGAGTTACCTTAAAAATAGAACTTTTTCAAGTGAGTTATTGTAATGCTGTTTCACAATCTCTTGTCCAAAGAGGTGTACCACAGGGATCGGTGCTCAGCGCATTTATCACTGGGAACTCAACCGATACCAATTACCAACTTAAACACGAACCATCTGTATGAAAAAGCTGAATTAAAGTTATCTCATCTATGACATGGGGAGCTGATCGCTATACTCTACTCCACCGATACCGGGCTTTGATCAGATGTCGATTATACCATGGTGCCTCAGTTTATGACTCTGCTCAAAAGGCTATGTTAGCATGTCTCAACCCTGTACAACATAGCGCTCAGGATTGCACTTTGGGCGTTCAGGACTTCGCCAGTCCAAAGCATATATATAGAAGCCAATTAATCTCCTCAATTTTCACTCTCCATATCCATTTATTAATCAAATAAGAACTCAAATATCGGAACTTCATAGCAATAAGTAGACTGCAACATTTTGTTGAATTCGGCTTCTGAAACACGTTCATTTCCTGATATTCCGACACACTGGAATATCAGGAAATGAACGTGCAGATGAAGCGCCATGAAAATCCCTCTGACAACTACCATACCAGGTTCCTTACACAGACTATAAACCAATCATACGCCGAGTATACAATGAAAAATGGACAGATATTTGGTATAATCAGTCAAATAACGAGTTATGAAATATAAAACAAAATTCATAGCTATGGAAATATAGCTTCCGCTCAAACAGACACGAAGAGGTTGCGCTTGCCAGAGCACGTATTGGTCACATCCACCTTACGTATCTCTATTTATTGCAAGGAAATGATCCCCCACTATGCTTGCACTGTGACGCACCACTAATTGCAAAATATATTCTTATAGAGTGCACTCATTAGCAGTCTGCCAGGTCTACATCATTTCGATCTCTGTCTAACTTAAACGAATCTCTTAAAGTTAGACATATTATTGGGGACAACTCCAATTTAGCTGAACTTTTCCACTATCTAAAACCGACTAATATATATATATATATATATGTACTGAGTGATCACTGAATTATGACCACCCGTAAGAAAACTGAATGTGACCCCTTGACCACGTGGGGTACGAGAGTGCAGAGTTAGTCGAAGGTGTCAGTGGTTCAGTAGGTAGTAAAATTCCGAGCGTGATGGGTAAAAGGAAGGATTTATCGGACTTTGATAAAGGACAGATTGAAGGTGTTCGACAAGCTGGTGCCTCGATTTCCCAAACGGCTGAACTGGTGGGGTGTTCGAGAGCCGTAGTTAAAGTGTACCAGGACTGGCGTCAAAATGGTCAAACAACGACCCGACGGCAAAACTACAAAGGTCAGCAAAAGGTTGATGTTAGAGGTGAGCGCCGGGTCCGACTACTCGTACAGGCGAACAGGCGCAGAACTGTTCCGGCATCTTGTTGTATTGGCTACCCAATACAACATGGGACAACCCGAAACAATATCTGGCATGACCATGCGTCGCCCGCTCGCACGTATGGGCTATACCAGCAGACGACCCCTATGGCAGCCTCTCCTAACCAAGGTTCATCGGTGTAAAAGACTCGCCTGGTGCAAAGAGCATGCAAGTTGGACGTTAGAAGACAGGAAGAAGGTGTGCTGGTCGGATGAGTCACGTTATTTACTCCACACTGTGGATGGTCGTGTACGGATTTGGCGTCAACAACATTAGACTCTTCATCCATCATGCATGGTATCAAAAGTGCAGGCCGGTGGAGTCGGTTGTATGGTATGGGGCATGTTTCATTGGCAGGAACTTTGACCCCTGGTGTATGTAGAATAACGTATCAGTGGTCTCCACTATCGTCAACTGCTTGCTCACTGTGTACACCTCGCTATGTTACACCTTTTCTCGAATGGCGATGGTGTTGTCCAAGATGACAATGCGCCGAGCCATCGGGCATGTGTTGTGCAGGAATGGTTTGAGGAACACAGTTCTGACTTCCAGCATATTGATTGGCCTCCGACCTCCCTCGATATCAATCCCATAGAGCACTTGTGGGACACTATGGAAAGACATATCAGGTGTCTGGATACACCAATCACCTCCATACCTGCATTGCTGACTACACACAGCTTAGTTGGCCATACCGCCCGAACGCTTCCGGCATCTTGTTGAATCAATGCCACAACGGATAGCTGCTGTACTGAGGGCAAAAGGAGGACCTACGAAGTTTTAGGTCATAATTTTGTGATCACTCAGTGTATATGCTCTTCGAAAAACTTTTTATTAATCTGTACTGTCTCTCCACAGGAACAAGCGCAATTTGGCCATAGTTGCTCTACCACGCCAAAAAAAAAAAAAAAAATCTCACAACAACAACATGTCTCTATTCTCAGTGAGAATCTACCTCCCTCATTCATTTTACCGATGTCCTTCAGGGTTAGGATCCCAATTAGTCCCTCCCTAAAAAGATCTAGTTGCCGAAATCGATTAGTGTCCTCACCAAACTCGTAGTCATAAAAACACAAGCGTTTGAATAATCGCGGTTCGAGCGCAGGTGACTACTGACTGCAGTATAATTCTTGTGACACTTATGTGGTCACTCCCGGGATTTTATATTTTTCATAAATGAAGAATATCTGATTCTATTTTTGATTGTATTCCTGTTTTTGGTTCCTTAGTTCTTTAGCACCAATGTAAAATGCTCTTTGGGTAGACACACAAGTACTTATCTTTCGCGGAATAAAACATGGATGGCCAGTGCCCGCTGACAAAAGGGGCTGTCCTTTTATATAAATAGGATACACTTAAATGGAAAGGATTCAAGAATATTTGCTGATGCTATGGAGACTGTTTTCAGCAAAATCTGTATACAGACTTTAGGAATTATATTTATCTTTGAAAAAAATATATCTATCTTTATTTATTATTTCTATCTTTGCATTAAATAAAGTGCTACGTTTTATTCAAAGATTTTCAGTTCTGTTTAAGAATGTGACCATACTCTGTTACTTGTAAATTGCCCTGGTTTTCCTCTACTGGAATATGGAGTATTTCGGCCCCAGATAGCAATACTAGCATTCAATTGCTGGAGAGGACAAAGCAAAAATTTATTCGAGAACTATTTAGGACTGATAAGCCCTTGCCTGTTTATGTAATTTACAATTTTTATATCAGCTTATAACACATTCTTCCCCACACCAGGTAGAAAAGGCCTGTGTTTGAATCCCGTCCATGACGTGAGGAATTTTATGGGTCTTTTTCACAACGTGGCTTAGTTAGTAAGACTCAGGTGAGAGTAGTATGGTTTTTCTCCAAGAAACTCGGGTTTTTCATCCAGGAAACAGATAATCATCCAGATAATGGTTATAATCGCTATTCTTAAACACCCTATGGGAGAAAAAGGCTCGTGCTCCAACACAGTCTTGACCAACCCAACGCAATCCCTTGAGACCGGAACCTTTTAAATAAGTTTTCATCGTTGAGTAAATTATCAATGTCCTTGTCTTGAATGCTTGGCAGCCATACTTCATTCTTTATGTTTTGTGTAGTAAAGTTGGTAATTATTCAAGAAAGATCGTTAATAATTATGTCAGTAAGTACTGCGGTGTTGAAGCCACGATATTTTTTGAGTGGGGCTACAGTTTAATGTAGTTTTTTGATGCAACTCCCCCAAAGTCATAAATAAACTCCAATGGATTATAACTAATTATAGTTACTGTGGGTTGTGATACAGATGTAGTCATAATTACCCATCTTCCGCCCCGTCCACTATGACCTGTACATAATCAATGTTCAGCTGTTTTATAGTAATTGCAAGGTTACTTACTAAGAGCCATATTACGAAAAATAATTATAGGATACAAAGGAATGATGTATTATGTAAAATTTAATTATAACAGTCGCTATACTGTTCCATTTATGTCACAGTACAGCGACTTCACCATTTCTTAGTCATTAGGAAGAGTTTGAATTCGAAAGCAGTTGGAAACTGAAGAATATTTGAACATCTAACTCGAAGACTCGAATATCACGCATCAAAAGATATGAACTCGATTGCTATCCTTCCAGATCCTGTGGAAAATGTATAATCTTGAATACCTGATACAAGGGAGGAACTTTTATGGACTTTTATTACACCATGGCCGAGCGATGGCTGCATGATTCTTCCCCCGAGAAACTCGTATTGTACTGAATTGTGACCACCCCATCCATAACGGACTAAGCTGCAAATAGCTGGTGCTCGCAGCATAAAAATCCGAACAGCTTCTTACGCCTGAGTTGTGGTATTTTGCATCTGGTCAAAAGGGCATGATTTTGGGAGCTCGTGCGTCGGGTACTTCCATATCGGAAGCCGGTTTCTCACAGCCCCTCTGGTTAAGGTCTACAAAGAATGGTTTCGAACACGTCAAACAACCTCCCACCGACAGAACTGTAAAGGATTATGCAAGGTGGATGTTTATGGTGAGCGAAGGCTGCACCGCGTTCTACAGGCTCAATGGCAGCACACTCAGAGATATAGGATTCAACAGCAGACAGCAAAACGCTGTATTTAGGTAGGCTCTAGGAAAAAGGATCCAGTGGGGTAATGTCCGGAAACTGGAGAGTCCAACCGATTGGAGTGCCTCTACCGATCCATCAGTCAAGTAAACATTTTACAAAAACGCTGTACTTCAAAAACTAGTGTGGGGAGGAATGTTATCTTGCTGAAAGAGAAAGTCTTTGAATAGTTCGAGTAGGGGTACCACATATCAAGGTATGTTATGACTTCATCAAGAAAAATCTGTGCCACGAATTCTGGAAGCCTTCCTTTATATTTCCATTACTTCTCGGGGATTTTAGTACCTTTAGATCCGACAGTTACTCCTGTTCCCTGCTGTGGACAATGGTGACCTTCTTTGCAGATCTAAAGAGCATATCTACCACAAAGTCTTAAGAAGTTCTCTGGCATGCTAGTAACTTTTAGAATTTGGATTTTTTAGGTGGTGAAGAATTTCATGAATCATTGAATGCGCCAGTTCTCTGCTTTGTTATCTGATTTCTTTGGTTTGTGTGGGAACTCGTTTCTCACTCGTTCAATATCAATATCTGAAGTTCTAGTCCAACCAGGGCACTTCCAGTTTCCAAACTCTGTTCTTACCAAAATAAACAGATTTCCGTCCCAGATGGGGTCCTTTGAAAACCAGAAGAACTTTTTGCAGCCTTAAAGCACAGAATTTATTTCAGCCAATCAACAACCATATTTTGCTGTCATTTTAACTAACTCCAGTTTTGCAAATACACCGCTGACACGTGCTAGTCAAGTGGTAGGGGTTTACCAAACATACAACACGTACCGTATCTGAAAAAACAAAACAAAACACACACGATTATTAAGGAATGAATCTGAATGATTGTTTCTTGGTCTTTCTGGTTTAATTTTTTTTTCTTTTAATATCACAGACTTTTTCCTGTTTATCTCTGTATGTTCTCTAACTTACAGAAGCTACTTGACACCAATGCATATTCCACGTTCTCGATGACAGAATCTGAGTTAACTTTCCAGGTAGTTTGTTCAGCAATATGCATAAGTTTAACTATTCGCGATATTCCATCCAAGTCAGAGTACACCCACTCGCAGAGAGAGTAGTGGGAAATATTTTGCGCTCTAAAACGAGAGTAATGTTATCTTTTTCTTTCCCTTTTTCTTTTCCTATTCATGGAACTTCTGAGTCACTCCAAAAATACTATAAATTGAACGGGTTTAATTGAACCAGCTTTGTGTATTCATAAATCTAAACTCGCTACTCAAAACCGTTCCCTACTTTTGCATTGAACAACGCCAAACTGTTCATAGTTTGTGAACGTCTTTGTATCGATAATCTCGTGTCACCCATGGCCTCCGCACCTCTGGAGACCGGTCCCGACGCGCCTGCCTTAGCTGGTACCGTAATGGGCATACCAAGCGTCTATCCTACTTGCCTATATCATCCCTCCAAGCAAAGCAGGGTGGTGGTGGTGGTGCAAAAGCCATTATGCGAACGTGACACCTTTTACAATCGTCACGCTAGAGGGTGGCTGGATGGACTTGTCGTCAATATTAGATTCTTAATAGGCACAGAAAGAAAAAAAACAACAACAACAAAAACTGCTGGCTCCAAATTCAGTATCTATTAGGGTCCCAGTGATCCTTTTAAACCAGAGCTGTGACAAAGACTACGAAGTCCGGTTTTTGTCCACCCAAGTTAAGCCTCAAGGCGTATAGTACCAAGCTACTTAAAAGAATAATCGGCCAGTCACCCGGACTACATCGCCCGACTATCGTTATAAGATGAGTAAATGGAACAGCGAAGAGAGGGAGCCGTTAGACGCTATAAAGCACGGAGTGAACCAGTTTCTAGAGATGAATAGCTATCAGCGAAATTGGTTTTGATTTTTAAAAAACTTAAAAATTATTTTCGTACGTTGGCAAAATGGACAAAGGACGTTGATTATTTAAAAAGACTGGACTTGGGAATGAAAGTATCTTCCCCTTCCCCCCCCTGAAAAATGCTAATATCACTGCAGAGATGGTGGAAGATTCAATCAAAACAATATGAGTAATGTACCAGAAATAACTCGTGACTGATATAACGAACATTTAGCCAAATCGATGCTTGAGAGTTTTGGAGGATGGTGAGGATTGCACATCTAAAAGATTGGTCATCCCTTTCGAGTAACATCTCAGTGTAACCGTAGACTATGGAAGCAGTTATCTGAAAGTTCAGTTTCCGAACTGGAACTTAGATACTAGACTATCGGAAGAGGGTCTTTTGATCCACTGAATCCCGATTCAAGTTGAGTCATGGAATGATCAAGCATGAAGGCAATCATGAAACTTTTGTGCTTGGCAAAGACATGGTCTGCTGGTTGGGGTAAAATTATGGTATCGGGAATGCTTTCTACAGACTTTACAACTTATAAGACTAAATCTTGAGAGTCCTAGAGAATAAGAGCAAATTATGTCTATTAATAGAACAAAAGTAGATCCTTAGAGGCAGAATTGGTCTGTGATGTATAATCATACTTTGTAACCATGGCTACTTTGTTCAGAAGTAATTTTTTACCCTTTCGTGAATTCATCTTTTATTTATTTTGCATTCTTTGTCATCATAATTCTGTATTTCTAATTCTTTGTTTGTTATTCGCAGTATTTTAAAGTGAGGAAAGTCTTACAACGCAGGAAGCAGCAAGTTTGTATTGCCCAAGATGCATTACAGGTTCAGTGCTCAGCTATCTTGAGTTCTTTATTTTGTTTTCTTGATAATTTTCCTTAACTTTTAGCATTGCTGTCCACAGTGACCTTCGAAGGACTCGGAAATTATTTTACCACAAAGATAGCAAGCCGATTAGAGGCTGATATCAGGATAAGCCATTTCGCATGCGGTCTTTCGCCATCTTTTGTGCCACGCTGAAGTGTTGTGGCGACTATCACAGTTGGAACTCTACGATTACCAATAATCGATCATTACAACACAAAGTAGTGTGAAAGACAGAGAAGTGAGGTGGCTCTGAGCGTGGAAAGCTGATAAGTTGGTGACAATTGTCTTTTCTCCACACCTTCTCAGCGGTATCGAGTTTTCTTAAGAAACTGACTGACTCTCCTTCACTCGTGACTTCTTTGCTCGTTGATAAACCACATGACATCACAGTTGTCTAATCTTTTCTTCTTAATTACCACATTCGCAAAGCGCAGAGCTGCGTTAAGATAGTCTACCTTCTATTTTCTCAGATAACTACGCAAGACATCTCTTTCAACTATCGCAACGTCCTTAAACACACTGATGGAGCAATCTCGGATATTAAAACCCCCTTAAGATAGTGAGTAATTGCGAATAAATGGTTTTTTCCTTCAAATTCGCTTTTTATCTGGCTGGATTTCGGTTCTGGAGACTTTGGATCTGCACGCCCTCTTTTGTGTATATTATAAAACTTAAAACGAGCTTTAAAACATGTCTCTGAGTAGAGTAATATAGATATTTTTTTTTGTTTTTATTCCGCGATGGCCAAATTATGTCCAAGAAGTGATACTGAGTACTCAAATATAGATTTAATTGTGTTGGTTTTCTTTGAAATTGGTCTTTAAAAATGTTCTGTTTATGCTCAGGCACTACCACATCGGTCAGATGATTTTATTAGTTATTTTGATATAAAAATTATCGTTAACTATATTTAGCAGTCATGTCTTTGGCCCCCACCGCCCTCCTTAAAAACAAATTGAAAAGAAAAACGCTATGAGGGGCATCAGTTCATGCGAAAGACACTCCTGCATTCTGATTGAATACACACCTACACCAGAGTTCTTCTTTGGACACACCCCTCTTACTTTGATTTTGGATGAACTTAAAAGAGACATTCAAGGAGTTTCTTCCATCAGGTGTCTTCTAGCATTGCATAATAAGTTCTTTCAAGGAACGTTTTATGATCCGATGGAATGTTTGTTGTTTCTAAGAACATACGGACTAAATGGAGTTAATAATAATCATTAATTGGTTCTTCTGGTAGTGGATTGTAATAAGACAGTTTCCTTGCAGGGGCACGTGGCTACTTACTTACTGCTACAGCCCCGAGCTAGTTAAGTTGCAGTGGGCGGGCAGCTGAGGCACGGTTAATGAGGCAAGCGCAAATGTTTTGACAGGGGCTGTCAGGTGCTCCACACGAGCTGTCAAGGAACGCCCGACTTGGTTATGATTACAAGTAATAAAACTACCGGAGAGAACAAAACCAGTAGGCATGTTGTGGAATTTCATTGAAGGACACATTAAGCCACAAATAGACACAACAGTTAAGATGTTTTGATGCAGACCTTTAAGCCTGTATCGATATGCTCGTGGTAAAAAGATATTTCATTCTCATTCCTTTATTCCAACGTCAAGGTAATTTAAGGATATTCACAACCCAACGAGTTTTACCGAACAAGACAAAAAAAGGAGAACTTTATGCGCTCATGTGATCCTTAATTCACAAATAAGTTGCATACATTCTCAGTGAAACGTTGTCGAATTAACTTGGATCTAAAGGAGCCAAAATACGTTTAATTATTCAATTACAACTGAGAATCCTGTTGTTAACATACAACAGGATTGAATTTAGATCTCTCACTAAGGAGTCAGGATTAATTATCTCGAGGGACTTGCACTTGCTGATTCTGTAGGTCGAGTCCCTGAACAACAAATGAAAATCAACATCAGATTTATTCAGTCATCGATGATACTGTTGGGAAAGTGCAGCTTGAAAGATGAGAGCTTCTGCAGGTTCGAGCAGAGCACTGAAGGACTTCTGAGCGCTCTGCCTGAGATCTTCCAGTCCACGTCCCCCCCCCCCCCCAGATGTTGAAAAAGTCGATAACTTCGGAATAGAGATTAAGTCCCATTGTGATTTTCCGTCCAGATGCCAAGGGCTGGACAGGAGTATAGAGGAGGTTAACGGGCTCATAATTGGGCCAATGAGCTCAATTGTTGCTTCACTTAGGACCCAGAATTCTACACACCAAATTAAGAAAGTTCTGAAATAATAGAGATGAATTTTCTGATTGATTTTACACAGGTCAAGTTTCATATCCAGCAATTACGCTCAAAGGCAGCACTTTTGAGTGTAGGCATACGCTAAAAATGCAGGTAACTCACATGATTACCTTGTTGGAAGGTAAATAATCTCTTGGAAAGCAAATTTCTGAGGAGCTTGGAGTCGTTACCAGCAAAAGCGTAGTTGCTGAATCTCTTCTTTATAGTTTAGACTTTCCTCTATTACCACACCTAAGGATTTTACTGAATATGTGTAAGAACATGCCCTCAAATAGTGGGCCATAGAGAGGAGGATGCTGTATCGATGTCCGCTTGTGCTTTAGGATAGAAAATTACATATTTCAATTTTTCAGGACTCACTTGGGGCCCAAAGAAGTTGACGTATATGCAGAAAGGGGGCAGATGGACCAACATATGGACCAACGTTTCACTGGTGAGGCCCAGCAGCTCTTAGAAGACCATGTGCACTCTACCGTTTTGCATATTTTTCAGAACAGAAACAGGATCTACCTAGATGATAATGCGCCATGTCATCGGGCTCGCACAGTGCACAAGCGGTTTGATGAACACAGTGAAGATATCACCCATCTTGACTGTCACCCAATTTCGCCTGACCTGAATCCAATTGAACACCTGTGAAGGTTTGGAACGGAAATGGAGACGTATTGTCAGGCAACTTGCATACAGCACAGCTGCAAATCCCCATGGAAGTCTTCAGACATCTTTTGGAGATAATGCCTAGGCGAATAGTGGCTAAATACGTGGGAATGGTGGCCCAACACAGTATTAGGTAGGTGTTTATAATTCAGTGATCACTCAGTGTAAGTGACCATTTACAAAAAAGGAGAAGGAATAAATAAACACGTGATCATCAGATAATCTTTGATAACAGGAACAAGTTATCTTTGACATCCCTAGAAGAATTACTGGAAATCCTGCTGATTGTAATGATGCAAAATCCGCTTGCCCGAGAAAGATTTGATCTTTCTCAATTAATGTTTTTTGGGACATGCATGATAAATACAGATATCTTCAAAGAAACTGACACACATTTACAAAAGGAGAATAATTTAATAAATACGTAAAGTAAACTTTCCAAAGATTGAAGTTAGAGTGCTCGGTTGGTTGTTTATTGTGGAAGAAGAAGATCATGCGAACAGTTCTCTGACAGAGGTCACCATGGCACTACTTAAAGATCTTCCAGAATATTATTTCCACCAATGTTTCCGCGTATAACAACAAAGACATTGAAATGTGTTTATAAAGTCAGAAGAATAATTTGAAGAAAGGTTAATGATAAATACAATACACTACAATATTATAGCGTCATTCAGCTTACTGTATAGATTTTTTAAAAATCTTTCTCACGCCCTTTCTTTCAAAACTCTATTCATCAACAGTTAGGTTTCACATACAGACAACCAGAAGGTCGTATGACTCATAGACCTACATCAAAAGCGGTTACAAGCGATGGTATAATTGTCAGGCGAGCTTTCATGGTGTCGTTGGAAAGCTCAGGACGAGTTCTCTTTAAGTATTCTCAATTATTGTCGCCTATCAGTGCCATTAAGATAAGGGCTAATTAATGCCTGGTCTACAACAATGGTAGATACTATTAGTTCAGGGATGACCAATAACACGGCTAAGAAACCACCACGAAGCAACTACTGGACAACGTCCCTACTTCCCTAACTGATTAACGACCATTGACTACATCAATCCTCCGAAGAAATAATGCGGTATCATCTGGCATTACAAACCATCATTAATATATAAAGAAAACTGCGGCAGCTATTTCTAGGTTTGGTTAACTTCCCCTCAGGTGACACAGCCTGCAAAAATTAATCATTTATCTATAATTTATACCAATGTGTACGTGTGCAATTGCCCATGCAATGTGCCCTTGAAAACAAACGAATCTTTATCACATGATGCGAGATTTATCTCTGAATTACACTAGTAATCCACTATCTTCTGTGGCCGGTGAACTCGAGCCCGCCCCTTACATTCAACAGAGTCATTGTCTGATACGGTCTCACGCGGAAATCGAACAAACATTTTTCCCATCGTTACTTATGACAGTTGTGTGTGGAATTGGCACGTTTTATACGTCCAAGAAGAGGTAGAATAAACTGCCATCGCTACTGACCACTTATTGAGAAAGTCAAAACTCAGTATAATGAGATGTAATGTCAGAGAGCAGATGTTTAAAATGTGAGAGAATCAAATGAAAACAGTTCTTTCTAATGAGCGATCAAACCAGGTTTTTTTTCTGTCAAGTTAGTAAAAGTTGATCCGTCCCACTCCTCATGTACGATGGTATCAACTACCTTGCCCGTGGACATCATGGGTAGTGAAAAAAACAGTTCAAGGACTAATTTTTCTTTAAATAATCCATCATGGCACTCGCGTATCACTAAACGACATATATTGAGAAAGAATCATCGAGCTGAACAGCTTGCATCCAGAACAATATAAGGTGCACAAACTATAAGTGAGAAATATCTTTAAAGAAGGCACTGCTACCATTTCTAATATACGTGCCTGCCTATTGCCATAAATTTGCAGTTCTTGAATTGGAAAATTTAAGTTCTTCAAGATAAATCCGGATGGAAACCTTACAAGTGTTCAACTTTTTTGGTTTGGAGTGATTTTTGACAAGAAGCCCATAGGGACAATGTCCAAAGAACAGTAATCATAATTTTGCTATGCTTATGCATGGTTTTGAATTCTAAGGAAGAGGCAACTATTCCATCTCTATTTCCTCGACTATAGTTTAGTGTCAGGCTCATAGTAATCAGGCCAAGATTCATCACCGGTAATTATTCGTGAAAAGAATTTGTATTTCATATGTTTGTATCGGTGAGAAACTTTCGATGGTTGGTTGGTTGTAGCAGGGTTTTTGGTGCATCAGCAACTTAGGCTATATTGCGCAGAATTTCATTGAGATTGATGTGTAGGAAATGCTAGAGCTGCAGCCACAGAATAGTAGAGTCATTTTCCGACAGAGCGACACCTTAATTAGCGTGTGTTAGTCAATGTCCACCGTAATTTGAATGAATGGGGTATGGTAAAGAAGGGCATCACGAGCGAGCCCGGCCCCATTCGTTTTCTATACAAGCAGAGGAAGAGGTGTTGGATATCGTGGAAAGGACGGATATAAGTCCATCGGTAAGCATGGTATCTACAACACAGGTCTTGCTCTATTCATTTCTGTTTGTGATTATCTCAATAATATAATGTGTAATATCAATAATGCTTCCCGATTCCACTTGCCCATTATTTCCTATGAATTCACTATACCTATGCTTCTTTCAATCGGTTACTGAAATTAACCGGAGGGCAATCTGTCAAATTGCATCCAGAGAAGGATTACCAGTTTTGAGCCTGTATGTCATTTTTTTTGTTTGGAGTGGGTATCAGTATTTCCTTTGGAAATTTTGTACATGGGTGTGGAGTCCTTGCATCATTCTGACTGCGACTAATCCTTCTCTTCTTGGAGGATTCAGCTCTGTCGAATTTCTCTGGATGAATATTGGCTCTCCCCACAGAAGGTCAAAATATTACTTTGTGGTAGGCAACCAATTAGACCGTATGTGGAACAAATACACACTGATGAATAAAGTAAAATAAATATTCTGTTTATACTCCAGGACGGTCACATAGAGCAGAAAGAGCGTTATAATTAGCAGTCCAGGATGGCATAAAATTAATAAAATATTTAAAAAATATATCATCTCATTAAAGCTAAAAAACAAAACATTCCTGATGAATATAGATGTTAGCTGGAGAGACCATGGAGGGATTCAACTAGGGCAATTTGCCAATTAGAAGGCGTGGCATGAAAAGATCTACTCCTAGTAGCTCTGGAAGAAATGTGGAAGTTAGAGGATTAGATTCAGTTGAGAACATCATTATATCCAGAAAGTATCTTTTAGAGTAATCTGAGACCTTGAGTTCTTAGGGCATTTGATGGTAAAAGTTGAAAGCAGGTCCAGAGAGACTTGTGGAAATGAAAATTCAGTGATGAAAAATGTAAGTATTGAACTAATACTTAATTTTTGCAGCCAACACTTCATTAATTACCCTGAAACTTCGAAAATTTCTCTCTCTCAACTGCCTGCATACCATTTATTTTGTGTTAAATCAACCTTGTAAAAGATGGTCATTGCACGGTATCGTTATTAAGAAGTTGACTCCGTTCTAAATCGATAATTTCAGAAAATGAATCATAAAAATCAGGTTATAATTTACTCTGCAATAAATAGGAAATGGTTGTATATTTGCACGATAAATGCCTCAATTTTAATAATGTCCTATCGCCTAAAACGACTCCAAGTATTAATGCAGCACATGGGCAGAGCTTTATCATTTATTACTTTGTATACAAAAATTTGTATGACATTTATGTAAATGTCAATGAAGGTCAAAGTCTTACAAATAGTGTGTATAGAAGTATACGCACTAATATACGAGAGTATACTTATAAATCTTGCGCGTGTCCCTTAATTAGGACAGTGATGTTCAGCCATTTTTCAGAGTAATAATACTGTAGTTCCAACAGTTAATAAGATTTTAAAACAAAATTTATTTAATCAAACTGAACAGACAAAGAAAAATTGTTATTTTGGCTTCAAAACAACCAAAATCTCATTAGAGACTGAACGAAGTTTTCAACACCAAACCACTTGAAATATACATTAAGTTTTCTTTTATTTTTAAGCGAAAAATCCTTTGATTTTCTCTCCAAATACTTTTTTTCTGTAAATGTCAAGAACGAGAGGTTTCATTTCGAGAAGTACTTCTCCAAATATGCTATTAATCTCTAGTAAACTAAAAAAGAAAATTAACATAAATACAGCTTCTGTTTATACTTCAGACGTTCACATCTGGTCACGTGAACTCGAATCATGGTCAACCAACTCAAACGTGTGTACTACCTACTCAAACCAGGCTGTTTGAGGCTTTATTTTAAGTACTCGAAGGTCCAACTCTCCTTTAACTACGTTGCACTATGTGTAAGTTAAGAATGGATTACTAAAATTCACATTTTACTAAGATCAGGATTCGAAACTGAAACTCATACCTGCTGTCCCACTATGGAAGGATATTTCTGAATACAATAATATTTTAGCGCAGTCCAATTAAAGCAAAAAACTTGAAAATTAGTTCAATAATTTTAAGTGATGTAAAACGAATTAAGTCAGGATTTTCTCCAAAATTGAAAATAAATGTCGGCTCATCACGATAAACTTTAATTACGGTTCCTAGCAGTGTTTAATTAACTGTATTTAAGTTTATTATCATTTTACTGCTTTGAAAGTTACGGTGGTTCTTATACAAAGTATTAAAAAAAGTAATTAAAATGCGCGCAAGCCGAAAGCTATTAAAAAAAATCCCTAATGATGTTCTAAGCAACTGTAACTGCGAGTTACATAACAGCCTTGACAAAGCTAAATCTACGAAACGTCCAAGGAATTTATTATGAGTGCAAATCCAGGCAGTGATACGGAAATGAATCCTCGTTGGAGAATCTGTTGACGTCATAAAAATCAAGACACGCTAGTAAGAGTGCTATCTGCAATGTTTAATAGCTTGTCTCCATACACTGTATCCTTAAATAAATTATTGAAGTTTATTTTTCTTGTTTCAAAGCGACCTGAAAGGGGCTATTTTTCAAGAGCGCTCTCCTTATGAAATCATTTAATATATTCCTTCATTTACAACAACAAAATAAATGCCATCAGTCCCATGGTGTCTCTTTAACTCCGATTTAAACTTTGATCTCTCCTAATTAATAGCAAATCAAAAGGAAAAAAGAAAATATTGCACCCTCACAGAGCCCTATAAACCTCAGTAAGATCCCCTCTGTGGTACCTCAAAATATCCCTATTGGTGAATTACCTGGAGATCTGAATTTAAGGAATGTTATGGAATCCATAGCAACTATCGTTGATCAAATCGAAGATTTAGAGGTAGTGTAAGAGCTAGCGGTTGTTGAGTACCTCCATTATTCTAGAAAGAGGTGAGGACCGTAAGTGTAATGAAACGATAATTGGGTGGAAGAGAAGGAGGGATTTTTCACCCTTTTCTGGAACTGGCTAGATATGAGAAAATTTCCATGCAAAAGGGAAAAAAGACCAGTGGAATAAGAGAATCTATCAAGGTATCAATGAGTATCAAGGCTTTGAGAAATGCTATCAAGACTTGGAGACTTCTTCGCATGAAGGATTCCTCTAATGCCTTTCTATCAACGAAGAAAATGAATGGAGTGTGTTTGTTATGATAGGAGAATTTGATTTGATAGAATGAGTTAATTAGATCGAAGATGTAAGTGTCAGAGGAAAGTTGGATGCTAATGATTCAAAATTATCTTTAGATTAGGATGCAAAAGAATCTTCTGGATGTATCAGAAGTGGAAGTACAGATAGACAGACATTGCTGCCAGTAGCTGTGGCCAGAGACCACAAACCTCGCCTACCATTTGGGCAATAAACAAGTTTCCTACTCTTAGCCTATTCAAAATTGAATTTAATACTGATTAATAACTTTTTTTCCAACCGTTGCAAGCTTTAGTACAGGCAGAAAATGAAGGTGAAAATTTAGATACAAGTCAATTGAAATATGCTATGTTCTTATATTGAACTGCCTTAGCACATTTCTTGGAAAACCGAGGTTTAGATAAATAATGAGAGGTTAAGAGATAATGATTAATAGAGGATTTCATCCTGCAAAATAGTTTGGCAATCCTCAGATAACCCTCCATAGACTGCTGGACAATTCTTTCCTCTTTGCATCAAGGAATATTTAACCTTCAAATTGAACATTCATGGAATATTAAATCTGGTTTATTTATGCTGCAAAGCAGCATAAATCAACCAGAGCGATATTTTGTATTTAAGAAAGAGATTCATGTTCAACTGGTTGGACAATGTAACGTTTAAGTTGTTTCGATTTTATCAAGACCAATAAATACCTTTTTATCGCCCATAATAAAAGTTCTTCAATATCGTTTGGGATGAACTCAACAAGCTAAAATATCGCAGAAAGATTTTTCCGTTGAATCTAATTATGTAAATGATAATTATCTACTTCCTTTCTTTCACGTACTGTGTACCAATACAATCACCTGCTGGAGTGTTTGTGAAGTACATCCATGTTTTATTGCATATTTTACTGGAATTATCCTTGTTATATTCAATAAAAGTGTTTTATGTGCCTGTCAGAGTTTTAAGCGTGGTATAATGTATTATTTCAAATTAATGACGTGTATCAGCAGTACTGAAAGAACCTGCAATAAAAATAAATAACTGGATTGAGATCCTGAACAGAAATACATTTATAGAGTTGCATAAGAAGGAAAATAGCACAAGTAGGAACTAGCTTCACTTTATTCTTCACTTTTACACTTCTGGTAATTTGCAATGTCCACCAGACAAGGTGGACATTGCAAATTACCAGTATATTCAACATATTTATAATTAACAGTGGCATCCGAATGTGAACCAATGGGAACTAGTGTATGAACATGTTATATCGACTGCCTGCTGATAAACTTACAATGGCTGAACTTTAATTCAATAGGGATTGGGACTCTGTGATGGACTGATCTCAAAATGAAATCAGTCCATTATAATATGCTTTTCTCAATATTTTCTTATAATTACTGTACTGTATTATGTGGTCCTCGCAGTAGCACAGTGGTTGCAGTCCCCGTCCTCCCCACACAAGGGCGGAAAAAGGTCCAGGTTCGAATTCCACCAATGACTCAAGGAACTTTTATGGGCTTTTTATTTCACTCCGTGGCTAATATAGCAAGGTTTCCCCCACAGAGGAAAACAAGCAAATCAACCAGAGAACACCACAATTTATGCACATATGGGCAGATTAGTTATTTCTCGGGCCTCCTTAATATGACTTTTTTACTGTATTATATTATACACAGATCCTTCTAACCGGCCAGCAATCCAGGGGTTCTTTTCACTAATTCAGAATCAACTGATGCATACTAAAATCTTTCAAAGTAAGGATACGTCGAATAAATATAAGAATATGTTGCAATTTCCAAAAATATGGTAATATTCTTGTCAATTCAATCTTCCTCTGTATATCTCTCTCTCTTGGAGTATAAACAGCAAAGTTTTTCTGAATTGTTTTCCATGAAACAACAAATATAATTCCATCAGACGTTTACAACACTGACCCCATTCTGTTGATTAATTTCTTTTAAACATTATACTTTTCTCCGGGACTATTAAAATTGATCCTTTCTTAACAGAACTGGTTGATCAAACCCTACTAAACACCAGTTGTACGGTAACTGTAACCAGCAGCTTATAGATGCACTCAAGGTTTTTCCATTAACTTTTCTCTCACAAGAAATAAGCGACGCCTGGCAGTAGGGAGTTTTTACCTGCCGATAGGTGGCATGTAATGACATAGAATGAGGATAGGAAACCGAAGAGAAGGTAACTAGCAAATGAAAAGTGGTAATTTGTGAGAAGATAAATGTCTAAGGCTATGAATAAATCAATGGCTGATGAAATGTAAGTTGCTTGACAAGAGGATTAAATCTGCGCGCGACACTGTGCTGGGGCGCAGTCGACACGAAACCCCTTGCATTTATATCCAGGATGGCTAGATCACGTGGCTCGTGATTCTAATAATTATGGAGTAATGTTTAAGAAACCGAGAGGTGTGACCGGAAAACCAGACACCCCCTAAGGTCACAAAACGAGTAATCAACTTCGGTAAGGGGATCAGTTGGTTAGCCAGGATAGCAGCTTAAGAAATTATAGGCTCTTAGTGTAACATTACAGTGGGAGAGGTTGGAGAGAAATCTCCTTCGGGAAGAATAACGAAACCTGCACGAGCAAAGCACACAAATTAACCCAATTTTCCAATGGAGACATGTCCATGAAAATTCACAAGGCTAGTCTCAAGGTACTGAAAGGAGCACCAATTAATCGCCGAAGGATGTGAATGTTAATGAGCCAAAGAAAAGTAGATGGGACTCCAGCGTAAAATTTATTCAACTATTTAATAGCTTTTAAAATAAATTGAAACTGCCGTCAGCATCACTTGAAAATGGGAGACCACGCATGTATTCCTTCGAATGTTGAAACCAGTGGAAATCACTAGGATGGAGAGCTGAACTATGGGGTGGATACTTTAATTTGCACCCGATATGACTTATACGCTGAGGCGTTGTCAGAAAGAAGTACCCTACTCATCAAATTTTCTAATTTTCATAACTTTATATACAGGTTCTGCGTGAGGCCATCAACATTATGGAGAGTGGTGTCCATTATTCAAGCCAAGCTAAGTTTTTTCGAGCCAGATGACCACGACAACTGGGTTCAAATACTTTACATTGTCCATTTAGTGTCCAGAATATAGGGTAAGGAGCTGCAATAACCCCAGAGTGCATGGGAATTCTTAAAACTTTCAAGTCCAAAAGGTTCAGCAGGGTGAGTACGTTGGAGGCCGTCTGTTGTGTCGTTCTTGCAAATGGTTTTCGAATTTACCATCGCTTTCTCAATCCCCAAAAAGTTGTGTATAAAATTTATTTATAGTTTTGAATGGTGCTTTGTTTCTTTTGAAATTTTTAATATTCCAATAGTGCATTTCCAACAGAATCAAGTATCAACTTGTGCGATAAAGCTAGCGCGTGGATGCCAGGGCTAGTTCCACGAATTTTGTTGTACAGAACAATTCTTTTTAACTTAATGAAAATGAACTACTTTCTACTTACCTATTTCTATTTTTCTCGGTTCAGCATACTTTCTGAAAAGCCGCTATTGTATCCTGTTTGTATTCAACATGTTGCCATCCTTTTTGGTAACATTATTTTTGCCAATAAACAGAATAAGAGGTCTTTTCAATAAGTAAATAGACCTAACTAATCGTAAGGAATTAAGATATATATTAAGAATTTAAAAAATGTAACCTTATCTTCTAAACGTAACTTTTAAATGAAGGTAGCATTTAGCAACGTTATTGGGTTCCCTTTAATGTTAGTATTAGTAGTGGCATATGGCCTAAGGATTATGCTGTTTATTATAGGTCAAACCTGCGTCCCTGTTCTCAATCCAAGGCAGCACGCGAATAAAAACATATGCCATGTTCAAATACATTCGAAACCTATTTAAATACGTTTGGATGAAGAATATAGACAATAAAGAACAAATGAAAACATATTAACATTATCACAGATGACTCTATCCAGATTAACTCCCTCCCCGTTTTTCAACATGGTTGATATGAAGAGCTACCAGCTTGAAGACTTCATTCCTTCCTACAGAGTAAGGATACTCATTCTATGGGCCACAAATCTTTGTCATGGAAAATAAAAAGTATTAACTGATGTCTGACTTAGTCACTGCTTGGACAATCAATGATCCTTAGACTACCATTGACCATAGAGTCGTCTTCTTTAAATATAGCTAGAGTCATCACAGGTCCACTGACATCTACCCCCAGATTTTGAAAGATACTCAAAGAAAGCCAGATCTTGAACAGTACACCACAAAAAAGGCTAACTGGTGTGTCTCTTGGTGTACAGAGGAAATTACAATATACATAATGGAAAATAGGGAAGAATCCTTCTGAAACAACAGCTGAAATTAACACCCTAAAAATTACATGACCATGAGAAAATAATGTATCAAAATAATCCACAGTGGAAGAAACAAAAAGACAACTTCCGGCAAGAAATGGTCAGATGTGAGGGGGAAAACAAACAATCCTTGGAGCTTATTTATAAGTAGGTCACCAATAATTTCACACCCAGGAATATTATACACTCCATTATGGAAACGGGCTTCCCAGGAAGGACTAGTTGGGACTCCACTGTAGAGAAGATTCTCAAGAAGCTGGTTCTTTAGAAAGAACTCACTGATTAAGCAACATCGTTCTCCTGAGTCAAAACAATACACGAATTAAGCCTCAGGGAGGAACCAAAGCTCTCTTTTGGTGAGGTAGCAAAAGCAGTTAAAATCCTCAGAAAAGGAGAATGACCTGGACCAAAACTCATCGATGATGAAGCCACCACCATCATCATCATGTGAAACCTGAAGATTACTGTCCTTGATAACTATTCAGCAAATTATCTAATAGAAATTTGAGATTTTACCCACTGATTTCATTAACATAATCAATCCATAAACATTATCAAAAAATAATAAAATAAAATAAAAATTCCAGGAATTCAACTGCATCCTTACTTAGCCAAGTATCACCATCTCTCATTAGTATATAAAATATAGGAATAGCTGATAAGCAAATTATAGTTCCGATGAAAACCAGGCATCATCCTAACAGCTGATACTGACACAAAATGAAATAAATTTTGTTCCATCTTAAAAGAAAAATCTATTCTTGCAACAGCACCAATTTTTAACCTTCAATAAAAAGTTGAATCGGTTCTTATCATGATACCAAATACTTTGATGTTAATACTTAAAAGTTATCAAAAAAGGAAGGATAGGTAAGCTAGAAGGGGTGGAGGATGTAGTATAAAATAATGCTTTTGATTTCATCAATTTGACCTCAATTTAATGGAGCAAATGAGCAGGAAAATCACCTTCTAATTGTAGTTGTTCTTTAACAATTAAGGTAAAGGAATGGGGATTTAATTTTAAGAAAGAAGACTATGGCGATTTAAGACGCTACATGACCTTCAGTCTGTTTTGTTCTGGTTGGGTTAAAGGCGCAGCAGTGACACACCAAATTGTGCCATGATTTGTGCTGGCTGAAAAATCTGGAATAACTCAAGGGTGGGGGTATTTGTAATTATCCCACAGAAAAGATGAGGTTGATACGGGTATGAACAATTGTTTGCTAAGAAAGCAAAGAAGAAATAAGGAGTTTTAGTGTATGTGAGTGTTATTAGTATTAATAGTATCAAATGATGCAAGAAAGCAAGCAAGCTTATACAGCATCAGCTATCCCTCCTCAAAAGAAAAAAACTTTTGTCTAGTTCTTCCTTGAATCTATTCAAATTACCCACTTCCACAACAACAGATGGAAGTTTCTTCCAACAATCAACACCACTTGCCTGCTGAAGGCAAACCTTCACACATCTTACCTACAACCATTCTTTCTCAATTAGAATCTATGCTCTCTCATGTGTCTGAGCAAGAGGAAGCATGCCATCAGCACTGAGCTTGCTCAACTCATTCAAAGTGTTGTACACATCAATCAGATCACCTCGCAGGTACCTAGCCTCCAGACGTTAAACTTTGCAGAACTGAAGCGTTTCTTGGTAAGGCCACCCTTCTGATTTCCTTTCACAAATCCTGTTGCCCATCTCTGCACCCGTTCCAACAAATCCTTTCTCAAATGAAGACTCCAGGCCTGTATGCAATACTGAAGCTGCGGCCTAGCCTACTAATGGTCTTATACAATGGAATGACAACCTACTAGCAAAGTTTCTGTATATATCATTGACAAAACCCAATGAGCTGGTCTAGCAGCCTGTCTGGACTGCACAGAGAACTTCATATCTGACTGCGCAATTATCCGTCTCCGGATCTTTAATTTTACACTACCCCGATTGTGGTGAAAAAGGCCCATAAAAATTCCTCACGTCATCGATGGGACTCTGATTTCAGTCCTTTCCACGCGGTGTTGGGAGGACAGCGATTCGACCAACTGTGCTGCCCACGAGGGCTCACGAAAGAAGGCCCATAGTGTCCCATTAATGATTTATCGAACATATTCTTGTAGGGATAGGTACATCATAATCTCACTGCAGTCTTCATACTTGGAGTCGTTTGTCTAAGCAGGGAGACTGCGCCTAAAAAAGACATTGATCATCTTGAAAAGAGTACTAAGGCCTGACGTAGCCCAGTGGTCAGGAGCGAGAATGCATAGCATGCGTTGCTTGAGTGGACCGGGGTTCAAGCCCGTGACTACTAAATACGATAAATATTTGTATTGACGATTTATTGTAAACTCTACTGACTTGGTTGTCGTGCCGGAGTATAAACAGAATATTTATTTTATTCAAATTGAGCTGTTTCTTACCAAAACCCCGTTTCTCTGCTTCTTTTCAGAAGACATGACCTTCTCCGCCTGCACTGGAACAACTCGTTCAAAGCTTCACAGTGAGAACACTGAACTTAAGGAACATATTCTCAGGCGTGAGGATGAACAAGTCAAGTCCTTCCACATGCTTCTTCCCCTGAAGCTCAATCTTGGTTCTTCGGTTTCGTCCTCCCTCAACACAATCAACTCCAGCCTTCTCTTCGCCCCACTGCCGGGAACTTGTCCCTACAGGCATGTCATCTACTTTTCAATCTCAAAAATATTTCTCTCAATATACTTTGCTCCACAGCCCACCCACTCCAAACTAACCCCATTGCAACTCCCTTCATCCTTTCTCCACCCTGATATGATATCTATCCTACATATTACCAAATTCCTATTTCATCGGTACAACCACATACTGTCTCCCTCTCCACTGCTCTCCCCCTCAAAAAATCTCCCTAGTAACATCCCCCAAAATCTGTAAAAAAATAAGAAGAGCAAAGCCAACAACCAAGTTGGCATTATCGGAACCAGCAGTCAGTTCATTCATGTTAATATCTGCCAAGGCAATGCAGCAAAGAATAACACATAAAGCATTTTTATAGGTCCTAGACCCAGAAACTACTGAAAGTCACTTTTAACAACTACAAGGCCTATATTAACAGAGTTACATATACTAGGAAAATCCACTAAAATTAAAACCAAGCACCCAACATATACCTCATTCCAGATTGAAATTTCCACCAGAGATATTCAACAATAACTCAGCCCAAAGCTATGCCAGCAGGGATGCTTGTCATACCATACTACCCCAAGACAATTGGGAGAACAGTTACTTTACCAGAAATGGCGGCTGACCCTTTAGATGCATAGCTACAAACTCACCAGTTGATATCAGAACATCCTGTATCGTATAAGTTCCACACAAAAAAGAGAGTCAAACTTAAGGTGTCAATCTCTGTACCACTCTCAATCCTCAACCTCTATGTGCAGAACGTACGAAGCCTTAACAATAAATTCTCTACCATACTGGCAATGCTGATTGATGCAGCCAATCTTATAACCTCTCTTTTCAAAACTTGGAGCAGTTCTGAGCTAGAGGTCAATCTGCTTCTGCCTTCTCCCTTCCTAACTTCATGTAAATCTTGCAAAGGAGGAGGATCTGCAATCTTCATTAGGAACGTACTCACCATCAAGCAATCAGTTGGCTCCAATTCGAATCATTTTGAAGATGTCGCCATTATTGTGCATGCCAATGACTCTGTCTGGAGATCATCAATATTTACTGCCCTATCTAACTGATGACACCATCTGTGAAATCCTCAATTGGATAACTTCCATAAGAGGAAGTAATGTAATCATTTCCGGCGATTTCAACTTAGTCCTAACCAACCAAGAAACAGCCACAATGGGCAACACAGCAATCATTACCAAACATGTACAGCGATGCATCTACCCAATCTTCACATACAGAGCAGAAATATGGTCAGGAGCTCCAAAAGTCAGATATAAAAACATTCTTCTCCCTTGAGTACTGGATCCTGAGATGGCTAAACTGCAAATAGGGTTTCCATTCACAATATCCAGACAACAAATATACGAGAACTTCAAGTTCAGTCCCTTACATCTAATAAAACAGGATAATATGTACATCTCTGTTGTGCAAATTACTCTCGGAAGTGGCAGTTGATCCAGTTGAAATCACCAGATGGATTTCAGACACTGAAATAATGTTTAAACCTAACAGATTGTATAAAAATCACTGGACAAAAGGAGATTTTGGTTAATATTCGCTTTCTTCCTGAGATTAACTCTTATAAAAGAACATATAAAGGGAATTCCAATAATCTGATATCTCCAAAGAATAAAGCAATCAACAAAAAGGGGAAAAATATACAGCAATGAATTCTAAAGAATTCATTGAAAAGAAAAGAAGAAGAAGAGATAAAAGAAAGTTGAATCAAGACGCTTTGCCTGTTGGTGCCTCTGCTTCTTATATATGACATAGATTCTTTTGTGTTTCTACTTATCCAAATTCAATTTACATGCCCACAAATAAAAATACACTAGAAACTAATGCATTCACACACGCTACTGAATCGACATATGATGCAAGAAAGAAAACTTATTGAGCAACAGCCAAAAAAAACCCTTCCCATTTTACCCATCCATTCTCTCCAAAAGTTTGTCCACTTCTTCCTTGAATTTATTTAAGCTATCAACTTCCACAATGACAGATGGAAGTTTGTTCCAGCAATCAACTACCCGCTGGCTAAAGGCAAATTTACACACATCTATTCAACAACTGTCTTTCTTCAATTTTAGTTTATATCCCCTCAGGTTTGTAATCTGAGCAAGAAGCAGAATCCCATCAGAATTCAGCATGCTCAACCCATTCAAGGCTTTATACACCTCAACTGTAGTTTCAGTCGAATTGCTTTCACCATAAACAGTAAATACCGAACATTTAAAAGCAACATCCTTCAAAAGGGATTATCTAAATCAGAGAATCCACTGTAAGTATATCATCTGCCCAAGAGTGAAGATCAAAATATTCAGGCAAATTAGAATTATCTTTAGAACATACTACAGCTACAGTATATGTGCATGTGTGTACACATATATTATAGCTGTAATATATGTGTATAGTTTTAACATATACTTAAAGTTATTTCGATATTCGCACTACATGTTCAACCCAAAAAGCGAAAAATAAAGTGACAGGAAACTGATTATGACGCAGAACACTACGCTTATTGTGCAATGTACGTTGGAGATGGTGGTGAGCATTTTTCAATTGCATGTGTGTAATATAGGTAGGCGTAACTAAATCCACCTCTTTGAAGTGGATTATACCTCTATCTTGATATCAGGCTGACTCACGCCTGATCTAAAATCAATTTTTGTGTAGGATTATATTAAATATCTTACTGAAATTGGAGTTGGCAGTTAAGCATGGTCTTCCCTTAATAATTCAGATGATCTTGAGCTTCTTCTGTAATTAAAAATTCCAATTTCTCTGCCACAGAAGTAAAATTTATAGTTCTGTAATGACTTTACTCTTCGAACCATAACCCTCCTGTTCCTTCTTGAACAGGGGAGAGAGATTTTCACAATTCCAATCTGTAGGGACTTTTCTCTGAAATAAGGATGCTTTTGTTGTTATTAATAAAAGTTTGATGGCCTCTATTGTTGTTTATTTTGATATAATTGGACAGATCATAGCAAGACCATGTGCCTTGTTGACTTTTAGCTGAAGCATTTTGTCGTTCAGTTCTTCTTAGTAATCATGAAACTATTGAACACCCAGTCTCTTAGCCAAGGATTTCTCATGAGCATGGCAGCATAGGATGGTTAGATAACATCCTAAGCTAGTTGATTTCCAGAAATTTATACTTTAAGATTCTGTCCACCGAAACTTTATAATCACCGATGCACTATTTTCTTTGCCACTAAGCTCATCAGTTCATCTGGCATCCATTTTATATAAACCGTGAACTGCCCTGATTATTTCCCTGCACACTTCCCATTTGTTACTGTTACTGAGAGAGTGACAAACCTACGAGTTTCAATTAATTCACAGATTTCTGGGGAATACCAATGTCATAGGATGTGAGTTGTGGACATTGAGAATGAAAAATTTCAGTTCCATCTTTGGATAATAATTAGATAATAATGTTCCACATACAAAAGAATACAAAGAACTCACTTTGTATTCTAACAGATACTGGAATGCAAAATGAGTTCAAGAAACACTCCTGGATTAGAGCAGGAACCAGTTCAACTACAAACCAAAATGGAAGAAGGAATAAGGGACCTTAGTATGAGTTTGGCCACTCGACTAGCTTGAATAAGGAATCTTTATATGTATGATACGAATGTAAGATCTGAACAGGGCAATCAGCAGTTCATAATCAAAATGTAAGTTGCTAAGGTGCTAATAAAATTTTACTATATTGAAAGAGCTTCTTAAAATATATATTTTCAGTAGTTTTTTTTGCTTCTGCTTTGCAGTCCCACCATATCAGTTTAACAACTAACGCGACACAATTAAAACAACGTTTAATAGGCAACGTTGCATTAATTAAGAAAAATTTATAATGGCAAGCAAAAAGATCTGCAATGTCTATTGGACAACAGTTAAAATTCAAACGAGACTTATCAGAAACAGTCGAATCGTATCAATAAATAAATCATTTCTATACGAGAATTATTAATTAATTATTAAACCGGTTTAACCTTCATAAAACACCAAATACAAGAAAACATAACGGGCATTTTAACAACCTGAAGTAATAAATATTAAAGCTGTGGCGTGGATATTATCTTATGAATTGTTATAAATTGATTATACTCGAACAAGTTTTGTTTATCACTAAAGTATGGAGTTATGATGTAACAAAACCAACCCAATCTCATTATCTTTAACTCTTTGCAGCCAAACTAAAACCCAGTATTAATGGACTATAAAAACGATTTTATTTATATGAATTGTAACAGTTGGGTGGTTTTTAAAAGTACTGGATTTGTAAATTGGTTAATGTTTCCCACTTTTTTGGGTTTTGCTACAGGAAAGGTCATTCCTAATATTATTATCTTTATGATTGGTGTGGTTATACTCTGGACAAGTAGATATACAGCTGTATACGTATAATAAAAATGATTATTTCTCTTGTGGACAAAGATTCACTTTGATGGTACTTCCTGACCCAATTGTCATCTCAAAGAACTTAATTCTACTCTAGAAAGTTAACCAAGAATTCACCCCGGTGACCGTTCAATTCATCATACTATTTTCTACTCTTCTGTAGCTTCTGCCTGCTGTATTAGTGGAGTAAATGTTTCGAACCCACTGCCAGGACTCGCGTCTACGTCATAATTATCTAAATTACAGAGCAGGGCTACCAGTATAAGAGAAAATATCCTTTAGTGAAATTCCTTATCAGCATTCGATCAATCTGCCTAGGGATATAAACAGTTTACTTAGCAAGCTGCTATTAGCTACCTAACCTTGCCTTACCTGCGAGGCTTTAGTCACATGGTACGATGATTGCTTTCAGGAGGTCACTGCCGAGCGCTCGTAGGAGACTTGAGAACATCCGATTATAAAATTCAAAAACTCTTCTTCGCCCGTTCGAGTTCTCTTTCCGTGGACGGACATCGTTCGAACGGTGTCGCGTTGGTGGTTACGAATCGCGGTAAGTTTGACGAGTCGACTCGCTGGAATATTCGCCAGAAACCGTTGGCGGGGGGGTTAACAACCCCTGCGATCAGTGGACCCTCGAAGAAACCGGCATCCTGCAGAATAGTAAGAAATATTCCTTAAAAGTGGACACAATTCCGTTTCTCGGTGTTCGTTTGTGTGGCTTCGACCCGCCTTCTCTGTTTGCGTCCACCCCTGTTGTTGGGCGTGCTTCATCCGGGAACGTAGCATCAATTAGGCTTAATGGCCGATACACAATGGCCACATAAAAGCCGAACTTAACTCCTTATTGTCTGGTGGTGAGATAAAAACTTCAGGGAACTCTTAGAGCGCGCGCACACACACACTAGAACGACTTTACCTCTGCTTTCTACTTTAGCAGTCGAAACCTTTTTGCTATCTCTGTACGCGTCACTATAAATCACAAGCTGGTAGACAAAAACCCTAGCGCGCATGGCGCCCACACCATCGCTGGGACGCTAACGGCATCTGGTCGGCCACGACATAACACGCACCTTATCAAACTTCCCAATCTACTGAACCGCTCGGTGCAAGTCCGTTGTTTTTCCAGCGGAAACCTGTACTTGGGCTAAAAAAAAAAAAAAAAAAGAAATGCTGATAATGAGGTCTACTCCGTAATACTTATACCCCCCCCTTCCCCCCAACTAGGGCACGAAGTTAGCCAGAAAACTTTGCAAACCCCTCGAAGATTTTCTCAAAGAACTCACTTGTGGAAGCTGTCAGAAAATGAACTTCTCATTGACATCATTATGTCTGGAAACTTATTTTAAAAATGCTTAATTATCTCACTCTCTGCGCTCATCTATTTTTGTTTAATTATCGATAAAGGAAATTTTCTTCCTCTGCAAGGCAAGATTTGCATAGTTTCAGTGTCAGGACAACTCTGAGTGGCAATAAAGCTATGAATAGATTTGTAACTAACTGCGAATGATTAGTTGCCATGACAGTAGACTGAAAGATGAATTCTGAGAACTGCAATTGCATAATTCATTAACCTGTTGATTTAGTAATCCTTAACAAGTTGGAAATGTAATAAATTTATGGTATAATTGGGGAAGGAAGTTACGTGGTTTCTATCCATACTACGTATTATTATGTAGTAAATTATATAATAATAAAGGATGCTATTATACCGTGTAAAATTATTAACAAAATAGGTTTATTAAACTCATATAAATACAAGCTCAATTTCTACACTAAGCAGGGATTCTTACCGAACCCCATCTTTGGATCATAAGTGGAAGGGGGGGGGGGTGGAGGAATAGAAGAATATTTAACCACTATCTAAAATAAATTAATAGAAAATTAGTCAGAAGTAATTACAACTTAAATCTTTAATTTTTTCGGATTATGTTTGTTTATAATATATTTTTTAAAAAAATTATAGAAATTATTTTACGTAGTTGTTAAATAGCATTTTTGATCTGAAGATGGGGTTCAGTAAGAATCCCGAAACGTCACCTGTTAATCATTTAGTGTAGAAATTGAGTTTGAATTCTATATGAGTTTAATAAATCTATTTTGTTAATAATTTCACTTGAAATTATTAACGAAATTATTATTATTGCTCATATTATTTCTCCCTGCTTGGGCGGGGGAGTTCCACCCCGTGAAGGGTACTACTACCCTACATAACACCCACCCTACACAGGGTGGTTGTTCCTTGCTAGTTCCTTCTAGTGTATTATATTGCTTACCTGGTCACTGTGGGCTCCTTGGAGATGTATTTTCTATAGTTACTGGTGTCGATGACCTGGTCTTGGATGGCGAGCATGAATCCTTCAGTCTCGGGGTAGAGCGTCCCCTCTCGTGAGCCATCGGTACTACACATATACAAAATCCATACACCTCTGGCATTGGGCGGAGATGGGGGAAACCCCTGGTGCCGTTTGACCCTAAACACACACACCTCTGGCATTGACAGTGTTCTGTTCACACCCACAATGTATACTAAGAGGATATGGAGGAACCCCTGGTGCCGTTTGACACTAAACACACTCTCGCAAATGATTAGTTGGTGAGATAAAAACTTCTGTCTAAAATATAGACAGAAGTTTTTATCTATAAGATAAAATGGTCATATAGATAAAATGGCTTCCAATGCATGGAAGCCATTTTATCTATATGACCTTGATGTAGGTCATTGTAGTGTCTACCATGGACTGTCTTTTTTGGTCCGTCTTTCTAGCTTCATTTGTGCCGTCTGGGCGGAAGGGGGATCCTCGCTTAGATTGAGTGGGGTATGACGCTTGTCTGGATTCCTTTTGGCCTGGTAGAGTGCTGCTGTTATTTTCTGGAAGTAATCCTTCCGGTTAGCTATCGCTGTCTTATGTTGCTCAATGAGGTCGATCAGGCCCTTTCTTCGCTCTTTCTGACCTATTGTCAGTCTCTCCACTGCTGACTTCGGGTGATGTTGGCGGCTCTTGGTCATCATTTGTCCTTGTCTTTCTCATCATACCCTTCAGGTCGGTGTTAGTACAATCTATGATCCAAAAGGAGTATGTTAGCACTGGAACTGCATAGGTGTTTATGACTTTAACTCTGTTCCCTCCGTTCAGCTTTGCTTTCAGCAGGCTTCTGTGTCTCTGATGGTATTTTTCGGTCAGGCAGGCCTTGATCTCCTTGTGGTCTTACTCTTGAGCCTGCATCATTCCCAGGTATTTGTAGATCTCTCCCCCTGTCATGGCTCCGATCTCTTTAGCAATCTGCAGGTGGTAATTTCGGTTGACTAATTTCCCCTGTTGCAATCCGTGGGTCTTGCATTCGTCTAGATCAAATTCCATCCTGATATTGCTGAATTCTACGGTCATCCGGAGTAGTGGCTGGACCTGCTTCTCGGTTGCCAGTTAGAGTTTGATATCATCCATGTACATCAGTTGGGTGAGGGTGTACAGATTTTTCCTTCCTTCTTTGAGGTTATATTAATACTTGCTGTTGTTGAGCATGATGGATAGCCAGTTGAGTGGTAGACAGAACCATAGTGGGCTCAGAGCGTCTCCCTAAAAGATTCCTCTCCTGATGGTGATCGGTCTGGTTGTGAAGTTCTCGACCTTGACGGTTGTACTCCATTTTGTGATGTTCTCGACCTTGACGGCTATACTCCATTTTGCTATGGTTGCTCTTCTAGGAAATTGTCATTATCGGATTGACTTTATAAATCTTCAGCGTCTCTATTAGCCAGCTATGAGACACGGAGTCTTGCGGTAATCGATGTAGGAATTTACCGTAATAAATTTAACATCATACCAAATAAAGTATTGTATTATTATCATTATAAAACTTTTTCTCCTTTATGGGATTTTTTCTACTCTTTGGCGAGCACTGGTACCAAATACATGGGGCGGTTGGTTATGTCCGGTTACCATTATTATTATTAAATTCCAAAATATTTTTCGAACATGTAAAAATGCATCTTGAAAATAACAAACTGAAGAACTGGTGATAGTTAAGAGGCGAACTATTTCCATAAAAACCATTTGCCAGTTTAATAACGCATTCATGTAGCGCTGCAGGGGTGCTCCATGACTTTAAGTAACAGAAAGAGCAGGCGAAGACGAAAAGCATGGTCACGGTCGGCGCTCTTCAAGGACAAGAAATGAATTCAGCAATATAGCGAGGCACCGTTAATTCGGACTCCCATAAACCGTAATTTTCTCGTTTGTTCCAACCTTGTGATAACATCGCATAGTAAAAGTATTGCCATTCTCCAAAGTTACGTATTTTAGACGTATTTGTTCATCGTATCAAAGTTTGTTTTAACCTTCTGAGCCTGTTTAGAGTATTTTTCAGCCTTAGCTTCCACCCTCCATATCGTAATTTTGCTCGTTTATAAAATCTAGTTTACCAATGTCCCTGACAACTTGGCAACTGTGTCTGGTGTCCAACATTGTGAGGAAAAATTGTTTCCAGCAGTGTCTAACCTTAACAGATGTTATAGCAACTTGCATTATCATGTTTTCTATCTTTTCGCTGGGCTTTATCGGCGTGTTAAATACATCTAATCTTCCTGTTGTAAGTGTAGAAAGAGTGATGATATTATGGTTGACAATAACAAGTATCTAAGAGGTTGTTTCCAAGAATGAGAGCAAAGCTATCTCATTTTGTTTTCGTTTGAATATAAAGAGACACATACATACCCATAGTGTGTGGACTCCTTGTACTCGCCACCGGTCCGGACCCTAGTTGCCGAATTTGGGGCATCCTATTATGATTGTCAAAAATGTCTTTGGTAGTGGAGACTAGAAACGATATCAGCGTATGTATAGATAGAGAGAAGGTAACGAAATAAGGTTTTATGGTCGATGTGAATGGAATAAAAATAGGGATGTTTTCATGCCGTAATAGATAATTACATTTCTAGCAATTTTCTACGAACTGATGTAGTAAAAATGATGTGTCATCAACTGCAAAATTCGCTATTGCCAGCCAGAAAAGATCATTACGTCACTGTCTTTGAAGGTCATTTAGTATTAGCCATATGGTGCAAGGAAGTTCGAGGTCTTTGCTGAACCAATCCCAAAAAAGTGATGATTAATGAATTAATACTCATCTGTTGACACCTTTCTCACCTGGTTCCCAAGCTGTCAGTCTCAACAGCACCTGGAGGCAACTTATTCTAGAGTTAGCAACCCGTTGGCTAAAAGAAACCTTGAGGAAGATTTCTTTTAGATTGCCCTAGGGCTTAGGGCAGTCTTAAGACCAAAGCATATAAATTACAGCTCACACATAAACTGTCGATCAACGACAAAGTAGTTGGAATTTATTGGCAAATTTCGTTATGATTACAGTTTTGCGATTATGCTGCCATCTGCCTTAGCGTGCACATTTTTCAGTTGAAGAATAAAAACTTGAAGATATCCTCCATCACCTAGAAGTGGTTTAAAGTTTGTATCGTGTACCCTATTCACACAATAATGTTTTCGTGTTGTAAATGAATTTTGTGGATACCATGTATATGTAATAATTTTTATTAAAGCAATCGAGACCTTAGAAAGCAATTGGAGTACATCAAGGGGCATTTCTTCGTGCACTGGGTTGAGCGAACATACTAAGGGGAGGTTGTTAACAAGAGGTTGAGGATTTCTAGGAAAGGAGAGTCTCTTAGGACTGAGAGATCATTTCAAAAATGTATGAAGGATTTATGATATTGGTAAGAGGAATATATGTAAATTTTCCAGGTGTGGTCTTCAGGTATGTAGACTGCATCTAAAAAAAGACATTGAGCTTCTTGAAAGGGGTCCGAAGAGGGGTAAATCATCTGGTGAGATTGGCAATAAGGGCGTCCATATGAGGAAAGACTTGGAATACGTAGGCTTCAGAGCTTGGAAACTAGATCCCTTAGAAGGGACTTCGTTGAAGTTTAATAAGACTCTGAGTGGTGAAAGTGTACTAATACACTTATGTTTGAAAAATTCCTCTCAGCTTTTGGATCTGTTGATCAGTGTGAAGATTATAACAAGGAATTTCAGCATCTTAGTACTATGGGAGAAGCTGAAGTTGACAAAAATTGTCACAGAACAATATTAAGACAAAGAGCGTAAAAGAATAAAGTAAAGAAAGTGAAAGGTAAATTAGAATATCAAATAATAGCAATCAAAACGTTTTATTCCACAGTACACTATTGCAGATGAGATCTTCGGAATGTTGGGAACTCTGAAATTCGTTGTATGCTACGTTCTTCTCTTCTATGACATCCAACTACCTCTCCTTATCGATGACATTAACTTTCATTAATATTACCGCAGTTTTTTCCTCACATTAATCGATTCATACTTCAATGATAGGCTAAAAACAGTTTAATTCATAAAGAAAAATCAAAGAGAAGACCTCAGGAAAAAAGAATTGTCTTTGTGAAGTCACTGGTACTGAAATTGGTCTATTTTTCGCACCAATATTCTTTAATGATATCTCAGATCGAAATCAGATCGCTGATAATCCATGGAATATGAAATCCAGATCTATTCTTAAGAGTGCAAATCAGAAAATGAAAAATCCTTTCAATACTCACCATTCTCATTTATTGGTTCTACGAAGATTTAACCTCATTATTGTAATCACAAACATTTGCATAACTTTTGTCTGAAGTCGATGCAGATATTTTGTCGTTTTGTTTCATTTCAGTAATGGGCAAGCTCGTTATACCCGTGGATACCAAAGTGGACGAAGTCCTATCATTAAATCATATTTTATACTACTGTTGATGTGGATGCTGCTGAATAGAAATAATGGGCATTACTGCTACTGTTTTTAAGAATTATTTATTCGAGTCACATATTTTCTACCTCGGCTCACTTAATTTCAACCATTGTGTTTGAAAAAATAACACGCCTATTCATCTGCGTGTTGTACTTTGAGCTTCCCAAAGATTAAGCTTTGAGATGCCCTAAACTTAATCAGTAAGCCCAAATCTCTAATATTTAGAATAGCATTCGTATGATTAATATTTAGAAAAGTATGGTTAAATATAAAAAAATAAACACACAGAAATATTAAGCGCATGAGTTAGATTCATATAACGGATAAAGGCAATTGTGTATTGATACTAATACACGTCAGAGAATTTCGCAACCTAGAAAATGACGCAAATAATTCGAAAATCAAGGACAAAACATAAAAATCACCATTTATTTACGGATGTATTGAAACAACTGTACCTACACATCTTTTGTTTTATTTCTACAATGGGAAATGGTAACTGTTTATGGAGAAGAGTATCCCCAGGTTACAGCGTTGTTGCACATTGGTATAAACAATTGAAATGTGGAAGAACCTCAGTGGATGACGAAGAAATTCCAGGACGCCCATCAACTGCTCAAAAATTGAGACATTAATCCTGGAAGCTCGCGATATTAGCGTCAAAGAAATAGCTACAGAACCCCTCGCTAATAGGGTCTGTGGAGAACATCATCAATATGAGTAAAGTGTCTGCTAGATCAGTTCCTAGACTTCTTGCCCTTACCAGAAGAAGAAGTCCAAAATTTAATCAGCAACCCAAAATATCAAATATTTAGGACAGCATTCGTATGATTAATATTTAGAAAAGTATGGTTAAATATAACCAAAAACACACAGAAGATTTAAGTGAGGAACCTATCCATAATTTATTGGGCAATAAGCACGTGAATTACAATTCATGAAACAGAAAAAGGCAATTAAATATTGCTACTAATACACGTTGGAGAATGTTGAAAATTAGAGAATAACGCAAATAACCCGAATGTTAAGGATAAAACTTATAAAAAACACCGTTTATTTTAATGTACCTAAACAACTGTACCTATTTTGATTAGGCTTAAATTTGGGTCAAATTAACATATGGCCCGTCCTGTGTATTAGAACAGCAGAACCCGACACATGTCCCAAATAATAAATTAAAGTGGATTTTCCACAAATGTCCGGTTTTTAAGATATCCCCCACAGGAAAAAATCATAAGCGGTGATTTTGGCTGCCAAGATCCCTTGGGAGATCACGCAAACGCAGATTTCACTCTTTGTAGTGCCAACGCAGATGTGTGTGTGTGTGTGTGTGTGTGCGTGTGTGTGTGTGTGTGTGTGTGTGCAGTTGGGACGTCTTGTCGGAAATATCCTTCCCAACATTCTAATCATCAAGTTGGTCTATGAACCTCTCAAAACATTTCCAGATATCGCTGGATGTAGCTACTGGACATTTCAGATCTATATCTCTGCGGTTTGTCGGTTTCACAGCCAGTAATTCGCCTGCAAGTTAGACTTACTTGATAAATCGCACATCTTGAAATATTGTCTATATTCCCGGCTAACTTCTGAAAAGGAACTCTTTCAAAATCTGGGATTTTGAAAGAGTTGAACTGGGATTTCATTCATATGTCTTTGTTGCCATTAATGTCAATGTCCATCCTTCCTCCATCGAACCACACTGGTCATATCTGTTCTTTTCATTAATTTATCAATATTTCCAGAAAAGAGTTAATGTAGAACCAGCTTTTAGGATGAATCTTGACTCGAGTATTAAAAAACAGCGATTCCATTTATTGTTTCTGAATGGTTACTGTTGATTCTAGTTCAAACAGATTCTCCCTTGCACCGAGGTTAAAGATTACAAGACAGCGTTAATTGTCTTTTATAGAATTCTGACATTGTGACAACGTCTGGATGACAACGCAGATCGACACAATGCAGTCATGAAGGGATGTGCCTCTCGAAACAATTTACAGACAAAAGCATCGAACTGTTGCTCCACTGCTGTCAAGATGCTCAATGTGCACACTCTGAAAACCAGACACCTGGCGAGATGGGACCATAGACTTATGTTTTTTTTTTCTTTTTCTGGTCTTCCCATCACCATAAAACAGCAGGAACGGTGATTCGTCATACCAAGAAAAAGAAAAGTTGTCTAATACTACACAGTCCAGGGTTGGTGTTCTTGAATCCACTGCAATTTAGAATGGCTGTACAAATAGTGTTTTTAGAAGATCCAAATATAAAATTTCATGAAAGTTCGTCCACTGGGAGTCAAGTTGTTAAGTGTGGACGGACAATAGGTGCATTATATATATACGCTAACGTGTCTGAAAAAAAAACCCTCTAAGAGTTTGCCTAGTTCTTCCTTTAATTTACTCAAACTACCCACCTCAAAAACATCATATGCAAGTTTATTCCAATAATGAAACAACCTTTGGCTTAACGTAAACTTCTGCACATCTATCCTGCAACCATCAATTTGACTCGCTCAACCTTTCAATCGTGCGTAGTTTATGACTTGAGGACATCACCATCATCATCATCAGCCATTTTCAATCCACTGCAGGATGAAGGCCTCTCCAGCAACTTTCCAGTTCCTTCTGTTTTGAGCACTGGACATCCATTTACTACCCACAAACTCATGAATTTCATCTATCCATCTCCGCCTTTGTCTTCCAGGTTTTCTTCTAGCTCCTCTTGGGTACCATTCTGTTATTTTCTTAGTCCATCTGTCATCATGTCTTCGAGCTATGTGTCCTGCCCAAGACCATTTTAGTTCTTTAGTTTTGAAAAGAATGTCCTTTACTTGAGTTTGTTGCCTAATCCATGTGTTTCTCTTCTTATCTAACAGTCTGATTCCCAATATGATTCGTTCCATTCTTCGCTGTGTAGTTCTCAGCTTCTCTTCCATTCTTTTGGTGAGTGCACAAGTTTCACTTCCATAAGTCATGGTGGGGAGTATACATTGGTTCATTATTTTATGTTTCAGACAAACTGGGATATTGCTCTTCAGTATGTGACTATATTTCCTGAATGCTATCCATCCAAAATTTATTCTTCTCTTGACTTCCAGCCATTTATCATTATTACAGCTAATAACTTGTCCCAGATAAGTATATGACTCCACCTTTTCAATTACTGCTCCTTCAATCATTATTTCCCTTTCTGTGGCATACTTGTTCATCATTACTTTTGTTTTAGCCATATTCATCTTTAGTCCAAAATCATTACTAACTGTGCATAACTGATTAAGATTTTCCTCTAATTCTTTGGGATCATGGCTTATGACCACAATGTCGTCTGCAAATCGTAAATGGTTTAGGTACTCTCCGTTCACATTGACTCCTTTCTGCGACCAGTCTAATCTTCTGAAAGCTTCCTCAAGGGCAGCAGTAAACAGCTTCGGAGATATTGTGTCTCCTTGTCGAACTCCTTTCTCAATTTTAAATTTCCTACTGTCTTTGTCTAGTCTAATAAAGGAGGTAGCACTCTCGTATATTTTCTTCAAAATCATAATATATGGGGTATCAATGCCTTGTCTTTCCAGTGCCCGAAACATTGCCTTATGCTGTATGGAGTCAAATGCCTTTTCATAATCCACAAATGCCAGGCATAATGGTGTTTTATATTCATTTGCTTTCTCCATTAGCTGTGATATTACATGAAGGTGATCCATAGTTGAGAATCCTGTCCTAAAGCCAGCTTGCTCTTTCGGTTGATTCTCATCAAGTATTCTTTCTAATCTGTTAGTAATGACCCTTGTGAACAACTTGTAGATGTGGGATAACAAGCTAATTGGTCTATAATTTCCAATTTCTGATTTATCTCCTTTCTTATGCAGCAAAACTATGATTGCATTATTCCACTGCTTAGGCGTCACACCTTTTCTAATGCACTTTGTGAAGAGCCTTGCCAGTTTTTGTGTTATGTCTCTTCCTCCCAATTTTAACAACTCTACAGTAACTTCATCTTCCCCCGGGGCTTTCTGATTCTTCATTTTCTTCAATGCATGTTCTACCTCATCAGGAAGAATATTGGGTATGTCGTATGTGTTGCTACTTTGCAATCCATCTTCCCCACTGCTGGCATCATTCCCCTGCTCCTTGTATAATTCTCTATAGTAGTCTTCTGCTATTTGAATTATGCCTTCTCTGCTGTTTATAAGTACACCATCGCTATTCTTCAGTTTCAGTATCATTTGTCTTTCTGTATTACTGCTCATGGCTGCTGATTTAAATCCTTTGTTTTCCCTTAATGCTTGTTCTACTTTTCTTGTGTTAAATCTTCTTATGTCCTCTCTGAGTCTCTTTCTAATGGCTTTGCATAACTCAGTATACTCAATTTTCTCCCTGTCAGTGTTTTTCTTGCTTTTCATTTGTCGTCTTCGGTTCATCATGACAAGTGTTTCTTGACTAATTTTTTCTTCTTTGGATTTCTTTTTCCCTATAGGTTTCTTGGGCTTTATCACTTTCAAAAAGTTGTAATATTCCTCGTCGATATCTTGGTCTCAGCAGTCTGCAGAAGCTCATACTTGTTCTTAAGTTCCAGTACATACTGCTTTTTCTCCTCTTCTGTTATCTCAAAGACCTTAGTATTATTTACTCGAGTCAGTTTTTTCCTTTCCTTTCCTACATCTATATCAAGTGTACATCTTACCATTCTGTGATCACTTCCAACATTTACCTTATTCAGGACGGTAACATCATTCACAATATATCTTCTGTTAGTGAGGATGAAGTCGATTTCATTAGTAGTTAATCCATTTGGACTCTTCCATGTCCACTTTCTGTTCACCCGTTTCTTGAAAAAAGTGTTCATTACTGACAGTCCTTGAGATTCTGCAAATTCCACAAGTCTTTCACTTCTTTCATTTCTTTCACCAATTCCAAAATTTCCTATAGTTCCCCTTTCTGCGCTGTTTTGTCTTTTTCCAACCTTAGCATTGAAGTCCCCCATAATAATAGTGTAGTGGGTTTTCTGCTCATCTAGAAGACTCTCAATTTCGGTGTACATTTCTTCAACCTCTTCATCATCATGGCTCGATGTTGGTGCATAAATCATTATAATCTTTAGCTTGTACCTCTTAGAAATCTCGAGTATTAGTCTTGACACCCTTGGTGATGTACTTTTGAATTCCAAAATGTTGTTTTTAAAATCTTTATGGACCAGAAACCCAACTCCACCTTCACTCCTTTCACTGTTTCCATTGGTGTACAGCAGATTTCCACTTGATAAACTTATAAGTGATTCATTTCTTCTTCTTGTTTCAGCCAAACCAATGATATTCCAATTCACATTTTCTAATTCCTTTTCCAGCTCTAATATCCTGTCTTCACCGATGAGTGTTCTTACGTTATAACAGGCCAAGTTCAGTTTCCGTGCATGGCAGCCTGGTCGTACCCAGAGATTCTTAGCACCCTCTGCTTCCACTCTAATCCTCTCGCTGCCGTAAGAGGGAGAGTGAAAGCTGCTGGGGACTGAGGGCCATTTGTGTCGTCGTGCTTTCATATTGCTGGAGGGTTTGGTCTTTTCCTCTTCACGCTGACCAGGCGTCTTGAAGAGAACCACTCTACACGTTCGTTGCCACCTAAGTGACGTAACAGGGCTTACCATCGAGAAGGTGTGCATGAGTGGATTTTAGGGAGGCAGGCCAACCGGACTTCTCCTAAATCTTCTGTAATAGAGAGATATTGGATCCATCAGTGTTTTAGGCTGAGTGTCTGATAACACACAGGATACCTGTTCCCCTCTAAGCCCCTTGAGGACAGTTGTTATTAAGTCCCTGAACGTTATATTCATGGACCGATATGAATGTCTCGTGGGCTGAAATACTCTAAATAACTCATCAGATAAAGAGCCCTCGTGGGTAGCACAGTTGATAGGATCTCTGTCCTCCCCAGATGGAAAAGACCTCAGTTCTAGTCCCGTAGATGACGAGAGGAATTTTTATGGGTCTTTTTTACAACGTGGCTGAGTTAGTCGGGTGGTTAGCATGGTTTTCCTTCCTGGAAACTCGGATTTTTCATCCAGCAACCAGAAAATCGACCTCAGAACAGACGCAATTTACAGAAAACTTTCTAGGTGTCGTTTTCTCTATGCTGATTATGCCTCAGGCCTTGAGGCTCTTTTGCTCTACAAAGAGAAATGTGATCACTGCATTCAAGCCTTTCTGTTGATGGCACGAATGAGCCATCAGTCTTTGCTCCAATATTTGTGACAGAAGCCCAAAAAACTTGAAAAACAATTACAGAAAATAACAAAATACGAAGAATGGAAGTACTCTCTCGAAGCAGCAACCGTAGGTTAATAACCCAGATTCCCGATATTGTTTTTATTTCAGAAAATAGGCGCCGTCTTGTAGCTGATTCATACCATTGTTCTCTCACGTGCTAACAAACCCCAAAGTTATTAAATGCGAAGATTGTGTACCGTGTCCCTCCAGACTAGGGCATCTGACTTTGATTGATTTGTCTTAATTATTTCATTAAGGATAACGACGTAAGAAATCATCTATTTTTATGGTTGCTATCTACACCCTTAAATTCCTTTAATTGTACTCATTACATTTGCCATCCCCCTCGTCCACGATTATCGGAACCTCTCTGGCCTTATATAATAAGTTTAATTTAATTACTACTACCTGCATTCTTTTATTTAATCAGGATAACAGCTAATTGGTCGAAAGAATAGCGCAATTAGTCTTAACTTGAAGACGGATGATTGCTCTGTAGCTGTATTCAACATTATCAGTCATTGTCGCTTGTTAAAAGAAATCATTAATCAAAAGTTGGTGAGCCCTAATAAATATTTCTGAGAGCAATGTTTTTCTCCTTTGCTTGGTACATCGAAGATAAACTTTAATCAGAAATTCTAGAAAATATGTGGGTACTGGACTACCAGAATTTCGAATAGAACAATGGGCATTTACTTTTTTTATTATTATTTTCAAGACTAGTGGCTAAGAAGTACGCTTCTTGTTACAGCCACTGCTGATGGATTTGTTCTTTGAGTTGGAAGTACTATACTTAGAATGATGGTGAATTTCATTATATTGTTTAAACTTTATCCAATCTCCCAATAAGTTCTTAATTAAACTGTACAATACTATGAATTATATACAGCAATAAAAGAAAACTAAATCAAGTCCAGATTCCAATTATTGAGACAAACGGCTTCTGTTTTTGGACATAATTCTTATAAACTGATGTCGCTTAGTTTTCATTGTCTCTGCACACATATTACACGAAGACTTAGTCTGTCTTCATTACAGACATCCTTACCAGGAAGATTAGATGGATGTTCTTTCAGGTCAGTATTCATTTAAAAATACTGAAATGAAAGAATGTCAATCTTGAGGTCCTGGTTGTGTGTTCCTGCAATTATTTTATTAATGTGCAATTTTTGTAAGGACATATTTGTCTTAGAATTCACAAAACAGAAACATGCATCGTAACTGGTCCTTTATTAAATTACTAAAGCAGTTGCAGATTCATCGAAGCAGTTGTTCAGTTCTTTTTTCCCTTCTGAGTTCCATAAGGATCCTCTTTGGAGCCCTTGATTTTTATCATTTGTATTAATGATCTCATAACAGCATAGGGTTAACTGTACAAGTAAAAGCTTCATATAAACATGTGTCCTGAAATGCTTCCTTTCCCAAGCTGCAGTCCTTTTTATGTTCTTGAAGAGTGGTGGACAAAAACTATTTTAATCAGTGCGCTCTAAGTACAAGAAACTTGTGACTTGAGAGTCTTATCTTTGATTTGGAGACATTTCTTTGCCTCTCAGCTCTCCGGACTTGAAGTTTCCTCATTTCTTGTTGAGGGAACATTGAAAATCAGAATTTATCAGTCACGAATCGAGATTTCATTTTGTATTCTCCTAAAGATTCTGCATAGGCCAATATCTATTATTACACAAAAGTCTGGATGGAGGTCACCTTAACAAAACTGTCTTCAAGGCAATTAGACTAGTTTATAACATTTTCCAGTATGTACAGAAGAGTATCCGTCTTTGTGAGTGCAGAAGACGGACACTTAACCTAGTTTCCATCTTCTGAATAGTTTTCCGTTGTAAACAAATCGACTATTTCAACAAAAATAAATCTCTCTCGATTTAAATAAGTCAAAAATCTCTCGCTATTATTCTACTGGAATTGTTTCACCTGATCTTACCGATCATTGCAAAGATTTTATTCATTTTGCACCCTATCCTAAGAAGGTCAGTATGTTAACTCCTCCGTAGTCAAAATGCGAACGTTTTAAATGATCCTCGATTTAAAAAAGATGAGCTACAACTCAGCAACATCTACAGAGCATACCGCTATTGCCATCCCCCCAACGAGATCATGAGTATACATCTGTTTTCTAAAAACATCACTAGCAAATAAAGACCATCGTATTCTTTACTAACCGAATACTCTGCTATCTGTTGAGTTGTTATCTACAGCGAGAAGTTTTCTTTGTAAGAGGCAGGCGTTTCCTGTGGAATCCCTAAGTAAATTTGACACACACACACACACATTGGTTTGGCAATTTCACCTGTCAACGGATACTACCTAAGATAACAGTATTCGAAATGAGATAGTAAATTAATGATAGGGTAAAGTCTTCCAGTTGTGGCAGCATCCGTGTCTACTGGAAGTAGATTCGTTTTTCTACTGAAACGTTCCAGTTATCACTAACAGATCATAAAAAGAAGCATTCAGTGTTGCTGACGCCTTGTAAAGAACACGGACAGCAGCTGTTCTTTCGCACAATTAGACCTCATACATGGAGAGAGCGAAAAGTGGATGTTTATTTTGAATAATATTGATTGTAATTAGTAATTAATACGTATTTTGGACTACGGTTTCTGACAATGATCATCAGTAATATCGATGAAAGAAAGCTTTGTTTTATTCTTCTTTTTAAGTATCGACAAAAATATTCTGTTGTTTGACTTAAATGCATTATTGTCGGGTAGAATTACAAAAATATTATTATTAAAAATAATATTTCTATAATTCTACCTTTAACTACTTTTAATTAAAATTATTAAAACTTTACCAACCCTTTTTTTTTTTAATATGAAGTGTTTTAAAACGGCTTTAATGTTATTAATTAACAAATGCGCTAATTTTAAGGGTTTTCTTCTATGCTTCTTACTGTAAGTAGTGATATCCCTCATTAAAAAAAAAAAAAAAAAACAATATTTTATAATATACAGTATAGCTCAAAATAAAGTAGCCGAAAGGTGGCAGCACGTATCTCCAGTGCGCATGCGCTTCAGCTGAGTATGGCCATTTTGAAAAAGCAGGTGCATACTGTTCTGTTTGAATTGTTGAAACTGTGATTACAGATACCCACTTCAGGGGTGGTGTTGGGGGGGGGGAGGGTTTCAAAAGGAGAAAGGTTTTCTTGGTCCTTTACAAACTCTTTAAGATCTGTAGGGAAACATAATACGCATCATACCAGCAGAGGAATTCTGTCTCTGCTGGTTTGAAAGAGATCAGAACTCAGGCTCTCATCTTGAACAAATCACGTGATAAAATCGAACGTGGACCGCAATTATAATATGAGGTTAAGTAAACACATTTGGGACCTGTCCCGAGACATATGATTTATACTCCAATTATTTTTATGGGAGTTGTAGACAACACTTTAATTAGCCCATTAAATGATGTTGTTCATACACCCCATTCAAGGCAGGTGGAAGGAAAGTACTAATGGACTGAAACGTAGCGGTCAGAATGAGCTATTTCTTCATTAACTGATACAGAGTGGCAACTGCTTTTCAATGTCAAATATTGAGCTCTGTGTGGCAGTGCATATATGGTGAAACCGTTTATTTCATGATGGCTGGTTGAGGCGGTTGGCAAGGTCTATAGGTTGTGGGTTCGAATCCAGAGAAGCCGCCACTAAATAGGAGCGGCTATCTCAAACCAAGTAGCTCCTCATACAATCAGATTTAATCTCCATAGTTGTATTAAACGAGGTAGTTAATGTACACAGTGAGTTAAGGCGGGTTTCATTTTTTTTCCTTTAAATTAATTGAATTTTTTGTTCTTTTTCTACGATTAATAGAATTGGGAAGTAAATATAGTTATCAATTATTACTAAGATTATACCTCTATAAAAGCGGTTTTACGTTTTTTAAACGTAGCCATTCAATTCAATTACAACTGTAAAATATTTATTACTCTTCTCCCCTATATTTTAAATTTCTTTTTTCTCTCTCTCTCTAAAATTAATAACATTGCATAACAGTACTGCATTAAAACTATATTTAAGCTATGAATTTCTTTTTTCCAATCAATTTTTATTAAAAAAAAAAAAAAAAAAAAAAAAGAAAAGAAATAATAAATTGCCGGACTTCTATCTGTCCTAATTTAATGAAATTTGGAATTACTCAATAAATACTTTTAAAAGGCCGAAATATAAAAATTCGTGAAAATCCATCCAATGGCAGTCTAGTTATTACGGGTGGACAGACAGACGGACGGACGTGGCGAAGATAACATAAGCATTCATATGTGAATGTGACTCAAAATTGATTATATAAAATACTTTATTTTTAAGTGCGTATAACAGTGTTTTGAAAATAAAAATAAATCCAAATATACACTAAGAATGCTAGTGTACATAATAAAAATTTGAATAAATGTTGCTAAGGTAATGCTCGCTAGTAAAAGAAGCCAAGATTAGTTAACATATTCTGGAGATGAGGTCAAAATAATGGAGAGAAATTTAATAATTATTATTGAATCATTAAATGTTCCACATACGCATGATTCACAATTTTGCTGGAAGCTATCAGATGGCATTAAATCTAACCGTATGACCTTTGGGAATACTGCACGATATGTTGCCTTTTTCATCAACATACATATCATTGATTCTTTATTTTCTCTCAGCGTAAAGTTATAAGTTAATGGTTAAAAAGTTATAAGATAACTGGATGAAAAATTTGTGTAAAATAAAGGCTTACAACATCGCAAAGCTAGGGAGAAAAAGCGGAAATAAAACACCGGTGTCATGTGTTATTTTATCGCCAGTCATTTGGAATGAGTAAGTTGTTAACTGCATTCGCCTATTTCAGATTATGTTTGTTTTCTGCTATCTCCATATCACTATAATTTGTCCTGTACGATCTCAGCATATCAAATAACTCAAATACTTTTGCAAGTAAACACCATTTTATACAAAGTTATGGAGCCAGAAGAAGAAAAAAAAAGAGTTTAATTACAGACATCAATGGATTCGAATCCTTGACGAATGTGGTTCGTTGTTAACTGAACTACAGAGGTGTGGCTTCGATGTGTAGAAGAAAATTGAATTTTTCGTTTAAAATCGCAGTTACTGCAACATATACTCTATCTTGGATTGTAGTAGAAAGAGAACTGTTAAAACAGTTCTTTCAGCGGAAAAAAAACAATTCCTGTATCCCTTTAAATAAATATTATAAATTAATAATAAAGAAATAATTTAATTCTGCAAATTGATTATTGCATTTTCTCATTTATCGATATTTAAAAGTTAAAAAAATATATTATCGACAGTTCTTTAACAATTTTGTAGGTGCATTTAGAAAATGGTTAAGCGTCTGCTAACTTCAACATGTCCGTTCGTTCGTCTACATGTAATAACTCGGCTTGCAATAATCAAATATATATTTTGTATTTTTAATATCCAGGAATTTTTATATTTTTGGTTTTTAAATGATTTGTAAAGGTATTCCAAAATTCATTCATTTTGAACAAATAAAAACCCGACATCTTTTTTTTTTTTTAATGCGTTTCCCAAGTTATTTATTTATTTATTTATTTTAAACATAGCGCATCTATTTAGCACGCTACATAAAATAATTAGTTAAAGGAATTTGAGAAATAACTAATTAAATTTTTTTTCCCTGATAATAAGATAATTAGAAGATAATAAATTAATTTCAAAATAATGGTTTTTTGAAAATAAATTCTACAAAGCACCTAAAATCGTAATCGCAAATTATAAACAACATTTTTTCAAGAATAGAATCGTGATTATATAAAGAAGTATGGAGATATCATTATGATTGGTGTATACGTGTATATCTCTTTATCTCTTGATTAGGATAACAATTTGTAAGTTTACTTAAAATTTTTATGAGCCTATTTAATGCTTTTTTATAATCAATAAAATATATAATAATTCTATAACCAGAGTTCGCTTGCAAAAAATTGCAATAAGGTGATCAGAAAGCTTGTTTATTTTGTAGATCAAAAGTCGGAAAGGTTGGCAACGCTGGCCTTATGTTTGTAGCCACTGGCAGAAGATTCCAGACATTGCAGACAGTGTCTAGGATCTCCTGTTTGTTGATGATAAGGGGTGGAAATGTAGCTTGAATGTGTTGCAGAATAGCTAACGAAAGACCTTTATCCGCCTATAGATATTCTCTTTTCTGCAACAGTGATGGACACGTGAGATTGTGGAAGAAGTCGCGCATGGCAATGGATTCCGAATTCTGTTATTTTCACAGAGAGGTTAGCGCTCTTCTCCTTTAACACTTCCAGAGGAGACCCTGGAAAGTGTTTTCGTGGTATCGCATGGGCTCTCTCTTTATTCTGAGGTCTTGTCAACTGGAGAGACGGTTAGAGTTCTAAGATCCTTCTGCTGATTATTATTGTCGATTAGATTCATCCGATAATGCTGACCATGGGCTTTTAACATCAGGCCTTTTGTCCCTTCGTCTGTGTCATTTAGAAAATGGGAAACAACAGTGGTCCAAGAACCGATCCTTGAGGGTCCGTTCTTGGATCACTGTTCTAGTTTTTATTAGAGGATTCGAATGAGACTTTAAGCTATATAATATATGAGATGTACTGTATATTAATAATATAAGATAAGAAGGAATACATTATAAGAGAGTCCTAACTTTTGACAGCCCTCGCGTTTGTACAGTTGGTATAATTGCCATCCTGACCAACGTCGAGTGAAAAAGACCCGAGTTCGAATCCATCAATGTCGCGAGGAAGTTTTAAGGACCTTTTATACTCGATGACATATTATATACTGTCCAATATGGCTTAAGTTAAAAATGTGCCTAAAACCCAACAACGACTAACTTTTGAACATAAAGAAAAGAAAATCAATACAAACTACGTTTTTTTTTTTTTTCAAAATCAATATTCGCGTAGATAAAATTGAGAATAGATTTAGGTTTAATTATTACTATTTCAACTGTAATTAAACATTTGTGATAAAAGAATGGCTTTATTTCAAAAACAACATTAAATTACAAACCATTTCCGAAAAAAAATAAAATCAAATAAGTCTATATTTTGTCATATTTTAAATACAAATCGAAACGTATTTTGAGGTGGTAGGAGTTCAGTGTGTGATCTTGTTAAACCGTTTCAGGATTCTGTGGCCAACAAGTTTTGAATATGGATTGCAGGGGTTACTTTGAGGATTGTTTGAGGATTCTATGGATTACTTTGAGGGTTGTTTGAGGATTCTATGGATTACTTTGAGGGTTGTTTGAGGATTCTATGGATTACTTTGAGGGTTGTATGAACAAGATCCTTCGTCTTCTGCTTTATTGACCGCCACCATTAGTACCCATACCAAATCGAGGTCAATAAACTTATCTAGTTTTAGGGTAAGTTCCACAGTGATAATTATATTGATAATTGTATTTTGTGGGCCAAAACAACTTAGGGTCTGAGACACCTTGGTCTTGCCGGATTAAAAACCTAAAGGCTGCCGGTAACCCCGGATGTCTTTGTGTTTATCTGAGTAAGCGAACAGTTTGAACGTTCCAACGTAATTTCAAATATGAGGTTCGCGAATACATCTTGTGGAATTCGCAACTAATCTCGATTTTGCACTCTAGATGGTTGTCATTAAACAGCAATAGTATTTTAATTACATTTTCTAATTTTAATTCTATTTTCTAAAAATATTTATCCTATAGACACTGGCTCGATGTGTTTCTTTTTAGGGCACTCGGGACTTTATAAAACCATCTTCTCTTCATCTTTTTAATTAATTCTTGTAAGGTTTTCACTTTTAAAAAGCGATGCAAAAGTGAAATTAAGAACTGAAGAATGACAGGAGAAATGTCACAAAGAAATGGCAGATTGAAAGTGCCTTAATTGCCATTTAATATCGAAATAAAAGCAGTAAACTTAATAATCATTGTAACAAACACTTAGAATGAATAAACAATGGCGTGTTTTCATTTTCGCAGATTATGGTCGAAGAACTCTTCCGGTACCAAACCAATAATATCAAAACGGAAATCACGTCATAACTTCGGTGTACTCGCAAATTATTGGATATTTCAAAAAAACTTTGATATTATTTGTGTGGGAATAATGACACTGATTGGGGGGGAGGGAATAACTGGGGTCGAGTGAAAGAGACAAATTATTATATCGTGGCTGATTTTTGGTGACGCAATGCCTCCCCAAAAGAGAAAAAAAAAACCATTATTGTGTGAAGTGAGCTCTGACTACCCTTACATGACACAGATAAGCCCACTGTGGTTCAAACCTCCAATGCGTTTAATGGAATATTTCATCCGTTTCCTTCATGGAAACGGACGCGTATTTTTGTATCGCCAGGTCGTTTACTCATGAAAGCTCTCATTCGCTCTGAAAGGGTCCCACGCCTGTGTATTTGGCCCTGACCACTTAGCGTGCACGAAAAGATATTACAATGGCGGCAGGCATTCTTCTCTGTCGTAGTTGGACCGTCAGAGAGCTATCCATCAAAGAAAAATTGCAGAACTTTATCAGGGAGAGACCCCCGCCCGGTTTTGAGCCACCGCTCAGCGCTGATATCATTCACGAGGACAGCCAGCGCTGAACCAAACACACAACCGAAACCATGGAGATTCTCCATCTGTCTATTTGACTCGATCTTCTTTGTTTTATTTCTGCTCTCTTTCCAAGGAATCTCGACTGTCTTGTTTAGAGTTTTACCTCAAATGACTGACGACCGCTCTGAGAAGCCAAATGCATCTATTTTGGCGTTCGTTAAGGCAGACAAAAGCCCTTCACGGAGCCTGCGTTATCGGAACACCGATCGTCACTTGTGGCAGCAAAACAAATGACTACGAACGCCAGCAAGCCGGGAGGCAAACGAAAACAGGTGGCCAGAGAGGCTCTGCAGCGTGCTGAGCATGGGAACATGCTGAAGAAGGCGCTGAGACAATTTCGCACTGCGTGGACAGAACCAACTGTTTTTTCTCTCCATTCTTTCTTGCCCTTTTTCTTTTAATTCCCGAGGTGTGGGCTTCTGTTTATTTGCTGGTGGTCAGCACGTCGGGGCCGTAATGTAGTACACGATCGGATACCCATACGTCATCATTAAATAATATTACGCTGGCATAAGAGAAGTACAAATTAAGACGTCGCATACGTGATTTATGTAGCTCTCACTCCAGTTGGCCTATCCTCTTGACAGAGGGGTGGGAAAGAGGAGGCAGGGTTATCTGCGTGGATCCCGTCTTGCGATGAAAGGTCAAGCATCCAATTCGGTAGACGTACTTAACTCGGCCACACACTGATCAGCACGTTGTGTGTCATTCTTTGAAGGGTAAGGAGTAAGGGCTGGGGGTGTTAAAAGCGTTCGGCCTGTTCGTTTGACCAACAGTTTTGTTGTCGAACCTTGAAAGAGTCCAAATTTAAGGATCGTTTCTTTCATAATATAAAGGCCTTTAGATTTAAAAACACTTTATCTCCATCTATCTTTTAATAAAACTTGAACCAGCATCGAAATTGATTTCTTAATGCGTCTAAAATGCAAATCTTTAAGCTACTAAATATATAAATAAATTAGTTTTTTTTCGTCAGTTACAGAATAAAAAAGGGAGGGGAAGAAAGAAACCGTGAAAGAACATAAATGCAACTCAAAAAATACCAATTAATAATCGAGGAAACTGCGATATCAAACACAGAGAAGATTTTGAATACTTAAAAGAGTCTGCGTCTATGTTATCTTCAAAATGAGGGGAGAATGAGTTGCGTTTCTGTTTTCAAAGATTACTATGTTATTTGTAATCTTTATACACAGCTACATAAAAACAGAATCATTTCTGTAGCGGACAGATGTTTATTTTTAAAGATATTTTTTGTTCTGCTATCTGCATAAGCCTTCTTATTAAACTTGTTTGACAGACGGGCTTCTTTTTCATGTAAATTAGGAAACACCCACATGGTACTAAAGCACGCTCACTGGCATTAATTAAATATTTCTTTTAATCTATTAAGAAAGATTAAAAGGAATTTTTACGGGCCTTTTTCACATGTGGCTGAGTTAGTCGTTCTCAGGTGAGGGTAGCATGGTTTTTGCTCCCGGGACAACAAAATATAAATAATAAAGATAAAATAAATTTCAGCAATTTTTTTTGCCTATTAACTGGGAGTTCTATTTTTATAATTCTCAAAACTCCGGTTGATAAACATCAAGAAATATTACAGTTAATATTACTACTACTTCAGAGCGAGCGACTATAAATTTATTAGGTAGCGTAATGATGTCAATCATTAACATCCTCAAAGGTTTATTACTTTCATCGGAAATAAACCAACCCGTTCCACTGGTCAGGCACTCCTCCCTTTAGGCAGACATCTGTAGGTTGAAGACCACGCGCCTGCGGTCTGATGTTTTCCTCCGATAGCGCTGTTTATCGCGACCCTTATCTTAGTAGGTAAGGAAATAAATATGCAGAAAAAGTCAGCACTAACTAAGGCTATAAATCACTTTTATTAGCCAATATTAAATAGGTTTGCAGGTGTTACATTTCCTATTTTTGCTCGAGACCTCGCGTACTATACTCGATTTTGAACAGCAGATGTTTGTTAACTTATTAATAAAACCATCAAAGATGGTTTTCCTTCTTCTGCTGTCTCTTTAAAATATAGTGGGGAGTGTAATATGATGTATTTTTATTTATTATTATTTTTTTTTTGTATTCGCTTCCCATTTTCGTCTTTTGTTTTTATGGCAGCTTAGAAGATTTATTATAGGTTTTCCCTCGAAAGTTTTCAACATTTCATTACAGGCTAATTAATTAAAATTATTCATAATTATCGTTTTTTTGCATACATCCGTTTTCCTCAGTGACTTGAATTTCATGAGTTGAAAGGCCAGCTGCTGAAGACCAGTTGTTCCATTGTTTATACAATCCGATACTTGGTGGAAGCTAATCCAATTAATCGCTATGAAAATTCTCCTAATAAGGAAGTTATTTGTGAATTAAGGTCATCTATTTGTTTATTTATTTTTATCTTTTTTTAAAAATTTGTGATATTCTCATAATAATGACCTTAATAACCGAGAGATGGCAGCACGCTACCTCTCGTTCAATAACTTATTATTAGTATGCAAAAACGCGGATCTAAAAAAAAAAAAAAGAGGAAAAAGAAGAAGAAACGTGAATTATATATCAAAAGGAAATACCTACACTGCTTGACCAAATTAATAGAACACGTAGAAAACGTGGTATAACTTGTGTACCATAGAATGACGATAAGGAGACAGCGAGAAACTTCAGAGAGGGATATTTATAGGGGTTGTATAAGAATTATCAAAAAGGTCACATTACAGAAAGCGATACAAGACACTTGAAAATATGGTCACACGATATCAGTACGACGTATGATCCCTCCAACTGCCAAATAGCCTTGACAGCAGTGAATCATGCTCGATATAAGGGTGTCTATAAGATTCGGTGGCAACAAATTCCATTCCTCCACTAGCGCAGATCGTAGCTCACCAAGTGACAGAAGAGTTGGCTGTCGGCGTCCAATGTGACTCCTAAGGGAGTCCCACATATGCTCGATCGGATTTAAGTCTGAGGATTGTGCTGGCCACGGCAGTCATTGGATGTCTTCAGTTTCAAGATATCCCAAAGATATTCCGCACAATAAATTCCTCCACCACTCCTCTCTGTACAGTGACATTGTCGTGCAAGAAAAGAAAATCTGGGTCAAACAGATCTTTTCTTGCACGACAAGCGAGGGTACATAAGTACACGTGCTTTGAGTTCCCGGGGTTCAAGCCCGTGATTGCTAAATACGGTGCTGTTTCTTGTATTCTTTCGATCGTATGAACTCCTCTGACCGTGTGGTCATCCCGCAGTATAAACAGAAAATTTATTTATTTTATTAAGTCGCATATAGGGTTCGAGGATCTGGTTTCGGTATTTCTGCGCAGTTAAGGTACCCCTATCAAAAACATGAAGAGGAGTGCAGCCCGTTGATCATTATTCCGCCCCACACGAGAACGCCGTCTTCACAGTAAGTGTCCCTTTCTCTGACGTTGGAGGGATTGTACCACATCCCTCGTTGTCTCCAGATGAAATAACGTCTAGAATCTGCTTTTTATTTAAAACGGGACTCATCAGAGAACAGAACTGTTCCCCATTTGTCAGGTCTTTAGGTCACATGTTAGTGGCACTAGTTTCGAAGAGCGTTAATGAGATACAAACCACTGGCTTCCTTGCATAGAGTCCACTTGAGTTGGTCTTCTTAACACAGTCCGGTTGGAAATGTTTTCACCTGTGGATGCAGCAAGCTCAAGAGAAACTTGATGACCGGACATTGTAGGGTTGTGTCTTGCTCTCACAGCCGGATAGCGGTCTCTTCTGGTGGACGTAGCCCTCGGGCAACCTTGGCCAGCTCTTCTTGTAATGATTCCTGTCTCCCGAAACTGCTTCCATAGTGCCGAGTGCCGAGACGACATTGCATGACACATTAAGCCAACGTGTCACCTCTGCCTGCAACTGCTAGCTTCAAGTCGTCCAACGGCCCGCCATCTCAAAGAATCATCTAAAGGACGACGACTTGCCATCCTGAGTACTGGGAGATGTGGCTGTCCCATTGAGCAAGCCAAAAAACGTGACGTGGTCGCAACCAGCGTTTTTCGAGGCATGAATAATTTACATAACGTGCTGCTCTGTAAGGTGGTAGATCGATTTCTATTGGATACTCGGAATTTGCATTCCAGGATGCCTGTTATATCAAATATTCTGCTTCAGCGACACTGTTTTCAAAAAAATATTTATGAAAAACCTTTTGTTCTGTTAATTTGTCAAGCGCTGTATTTCTCACGATAGACTGAATTCAACTGAGGGTTACGTCTATTCAACAATTAAATTTTCCCTTTAAAAGTAGACCAAAAAGTTGTAAAAATAAATATTTGCTGTCATTTGCTACAAAGGTCTTTATGCAAAAGTCTCGGTTCGATTCTCATCGTAAACTGAACTTGAGAAATACTTCCCACCCTGACTGTACATTTCTACTGGCTATTTTTCAGAGTCGAGTCAGTTGGCTTCGAGGAAAGGTGCACTGTGTTTTTGAAAAGAGTCAGCAACGATATCCAAAGGCATGGTGTTCTGTTTAGCGATTACGTTTTTTCTTTATATCCTCACCATCTTAAAATCTCTTTTCTTTGAGAGGAAGAAAGCCCGCTGGTGCAATGCCATTTTTCGTCAGAAATGTCTTTGTCGTGCAACAACAACCAGCGCTGTGTTTTTTTTTCAAAATTGCAGCCTTACCATGAAATTGCGCTTCAGTAGTCTTTAAAAAAGCACCTTTATGTAGAACGTAGAATTAATTCTCTCTCCTTCAGGTCATGTTCCTTGTGAATCACACCCAGTTTGTCGAAAAACACGATCAGCATCTTCTTAATCCTGGATGGGCCTTAATGATGATTTTGAAGTCCATTTCATGCTCTGACGCTTCGTCCCTGGGTTGTACTGAAACACCCAACAGTCATTTCCAGTGACAGTCGAGGAAATTAGGATTGTTTTGAGTAGTCTGGATTTCTCGATGACACTCTTCGTTGCTTCTGTTCATCAATGAAGCAGTGCGACACAAATTTTGCACGGGCCTTCCTTTTGCCTACGTCTTCTTGCAGAATTTGGCGAATTATCTCCTTATTCATATCCAACACATCAGCCATCATTCTGAGGGTCAAACGTCGATTTCTGGCCACACTTTTCCGAAATTTTGCAACTCATTTCATACTCATGAGACTGGTTGTTACTTCGAATGAAGTGTCCATGAGTGCGTCTTTAGTCCGAGCGTACAGCATGTGGCTTCTTACGGAGTACTTTTCATACTGTATATATATATCAATGACTTCCACTGATTGGAAATCCTATTCGCAGTTTGCTGATCATTGTACATTCTGCTTTCCAGTTTGGCAATCCTTTTGTAAATCTGTATTCACAGAACTGCATATTGTACAGGCAGGGGATGCATTGAACGAAAACACAACATTGTGTAAAGTTAAATAACATTTATTTACTTTAGAATACACTCGCCATATGTCTTAAAACAAGATCCATGGCCTTGGTTTAAGACCATAACCATTAATATATTCATCGATGGCGAAACAATCTGAGCAAGAACACATTCCGTAAGTGGAATGCTGGAACAAAACGTCCGAAGTGGACCACTGGTCCTTTTGTTTCAGCACGCTCTCGCAAATATCACAGTGGTTATAATCACCTTCATCCCCACACTGGGTGGAAAAGTTCCAGGCTCGAACCCCATCAATGGCGCGAGGAACTTTATGTGATTTTTTTACTATGGTATTGAGTTAGTTATTCTCAGATGAGGATAGCGAGGTTTTTCTCTTGGTAATTCGGGTTTTAATTCCAGCAAAACAGGCAAACCGACCAGAGAATGTACGTAATTCAAGGGCATTATACACAGGGTGGATGAAATTCTCAGGAGTAGTTGACGAAGGTGTAGGTCCCACAGTTAGAACTTTGAAGGCAAATGATGACATACACGAGTTCATTCTTTTTCATTTTATCAGTTTAATAAGATCCTAGCTCTAGTATGGCAGTTTTGGCCACCCCCCCCCTCCCCCAGTGTTTATAAAGTGGATTATTTAAGAATAAAACAAGAAAGGGGAAATTACATGAGTTGAAGAAATAGAAATAAATGGATAGATGATTGAATCTCCATTGTATCCTGTATCACAGCCACTGATGGAAAATTTATTTATAGACATTAACAGCAGCCACTTGGTTGTTAAATCAACAAGAGGGGTGAATAACTCATACGTAATAAATTTTTAAAAAGTTTCTGTTTGTCTGCTTTCTTGGTACTTCTGTATGAATTTGGGCATGGCGATTTCTAAAATGACCTCAGTTTTTACATAACATTAATTTCATTTGTTACCACAAATGAAAAAAACATGAACATTCAATAATACCCGGATTTTTTAACAATATTTAACCTTCATACAAAGTCGTCCTGGGTAGCAAAGTTGGTAAAATAACCGTGTTCCTAATACAGGGTGGAAAATACTTGAGTTCGAATCCCATCAAAGATGCTGGGCATTTTATGGATCTTTTTCACAACGTGGCTGAGTTAGTCTCAGGCGACGGTAGCATGATTCTTTGTCTCCCACAAACTGGCATTTTTCTTGCAGAAAACAGCAAATCGACCAGAGAAGGCACGCCATTTGCAGACATGTTATACTCGGCGCAATATTGCCTAAGTTGCTGATGTACCTTATACCCAAAAACAACAACTGTACAAAATTGAGTATTAATCTTTTCTACGAGTAAATAACAAGGTAAAAAATTACTACTTAGAAAGGAGAACCCCTGTCCATTAATAAATCCTTAAAGATGTGCATTAGACCTTTTTTGCTTTCTGTGATTTGTATGATCATCCCGAACCAAGAACCAGATACAGTTGCCCATCATAGTCTCATTTCCTTTTCTCTCCTCGCCTCCCGTTCCATGGTATCTCCTACCCATTGGCTGTATGTCCTGGTGAAATCTCTCCCCATGCTCGTCACTAACATCGCCCTGATTTGGCTTCAAAAAATCCAGATAAGAACCCAAATAATGAAGCTTGATTAGCATTCTGCATCCAATTGTTTCGTGATTTTTAATCAACTTTTCAACTCGTTCTTTGTAATTTCAATCTTAATGTTACCAAGAAACCACTCAGTAGAAGACAAAACGACTGCCATGCATTTCTTTCAGTATCAGTCATTGTGTACTCCAGATTGCAACCCAATTCTGGGAGAATGTTCTCTTCTGTGTCTTCAGATTAACTGCCGTGCTGTTCAGAGACAGAAAAAGCAAGGGAAATTAATAAAGCCACCTTGCAAACCCAGAACCTTGACACCCTAGCATTATGACGTATCCATAGACATCCCATTTATACTGGCCATACTTGATCTTGCATAACAGGGATAGACGGGTGCTCATTTTCATTCTGAAGCAACAGGGTTCTAAAGGGTAATCCCAGAAGCGTGTTCAAGTAAACACCAATTGTCTTGGTCACCCTCAGCTATTCCAAAACAGGCTTCCTATGCTTTCCTACGAACGATGCAACACCTGCTTAGGACTTGCATAATATCCATAAAGACAGAACAAGAGTTTGGAGATATGTCATTTGGTTCGGTCTGAATTTTAATACATATCTAGTGCGTTACATGTCAAGCGCATTCGAGTTTTATTTCTTAGATTAAATGATTTTTCTTTTCTCTATTGATTTTTTTATTAATAGAAGCGAAAAGTAGATAACTAATTATCTTGTTAGCAATCAATTATTAATTGATTAACTTATAATATCTAAAAGTAATTGTTTCCAATTCACTGCACATATTTCAAGCTCTGTGATTTAATAAATTAAACATTAAACAATCTTAGTGTACTGTCAACGCTTTCATAATGCAGTTTACTTATTTCTTCCTCGATTTTAACTCCAATTGAAATGTAAAGTGTATTTAACGATTCTGCTGTGATTGATATAATAAGGATATATTAATAATTTAAGATTAATGTATTTAGTAAACTGATAACAAAAAGCGCAACGAATTTTATGCGCATTCGTTATAATGCTCATTTATTGCTCTAATCAGCGCACGAAAAAAAACAAACAAAAAACAATATCCAGTACTTCAGCTACAATGTACAGCATATCGATCATCTATGTGATATGTATGAATAAAAAGAAATAATAATTGCTGTTTTTCTATTGGTCCGATTTTAAGGAAATTTGGAAAGGGTCGAGAAATCATTCTAAAATCGCCAAATATAAAATTTCACAAAAAGCGATCCACTAACAGACGAGTTATTGCAATATATGCTTTATGCATATATTGCACCTAAAATAACGACACCTCACAGACTAAACCTTGGTTGCTTTGAAGCTACTAACCTAATCTTCGCAGACTCAATTGTTTTTATTTCATATTAACACAAAAAAGTGTGCACGTGCATATTCTAAACAATTACGAATTCCATTTTGTCTAAAACCGGCTCAGAACAAATGTAAGTTAACTGCAAGCTAATTAGTTGGATTGCAGTAATTGGAGATGGTTTGGAAGATTCATCTCGTCAAGAGTTTTACCCAACAATTTTGAAGAAATTACTGACTTTTCTTCATTAAATTACAGGAGTCAACTTTGCTGAATTCCAGATTTCGTATCCCCTCAAGGAACTGGATAATAAATCCATAATGGCTTCGGTACGACATTAATGACGAATTCCTGGTTCTTTGGATGAAAAACAAACTTACTTCTTTATCAATCGAAATCCTATTATCTGAAAACGAAGTAGTTTTGATATTTCACGTTGCATTATTCTATTTTCAAAATGCATACTATTAAAAGGAATCATTGGCAGAATGTGTGGACACCAAAGCAAGACAAATCCAGATCAATTTGGATTTTGATTCGATTACAACAAGCTTTCTGGCACTGTTCCAACAATTATCAATAGAATTCAGATCAGGGCTGTTTGCTGACCACAATTTTATACGAAAGGTTGAAACTACGATGACCTGTAACATCGTGGAGTTTTGTAGAACAGTGTGCGAAAACCAAGACCAATATTAAAATTGAAAATTAAACTGTATTTAGCAGACTGTATGTTGGAACAGTCATGAGGATCAGTGCTCATTTATGAAGTACCGATCTCGAATTGTGAGTGGCGCCATCTGGGTTACTTTATCCGTGGACAACTTAAAATCTTAATGAAATATCAATCCATTTTCCTGTAACTTGAATTGACAAAATACGTTTATCGCGAGCAAACTTAGCGCGATTTGTTTCTGGAAAGTCGGTCAGAGAATGCGTTGCCCATCTTCGAGTGTTAACAGTAAATGAATTAGATATCAGCCAAGAACGTATCCGTCGTATCTTGAGACAGTGGCGCTCACCGATTAGAGGCAAGCGAAATCGCAACTTGGCAGGTAACTGGAATCACCGATAGCTGCAGATAGACTGGATCAGTGAGCTACAGAGAAAGAATCTGAGATAAGTGTCAGGTGGGAAGTGATAGGCCTCTATCAGATTGCCAAGAACGTGATGGGCCTTAAGAAATAAGAGTTTCGCGGAAGCAGACAGCTCCCCGGAAGTAGTTGAGGACAGAGATAAAAGTGATCAGTAGGGTGTGTACCTGCCTCGAAAACACATGTAAGGTTCAGATAAACCGGATTACACCTTTAGGATCGTATGTTGGAAAGAAAAGCCGTTTAGTTTCTTCCCTAGCGTGTTTTTTTGTTTTTCCCCCCCATGCTGTCCACCCCTTATCATTGTTTGGTGTTACGTGATTTGGATGCAAAAGCATCCCATCTCTCTTCTCTTTCTTTCACTCAAATAGTAATTTTCTTACACGTGGCTGAATTCCGAAAGGGTTCATTACATATTCGTGGAATGTGCTCGCAATAAAAGCATTGGATAACATCTCATTGAGTACTTTTTGATTTTGTGTGTTTAGGTAGACATAAATTGACGCATAGGTGAAAGAAAGAGAATCTAAATTTGCAAAATAAGTTCGAGACTCGTGTGAGAAAAATATCAGATATTTTTAGATGACTTCGCTCGAATTGACTTTTATTTTATTCTTAAAAGTTTAAAGAAATAATAAATACCCTTCTTTGTTCTCTCATTTCACACAGGGGAAAATTATTATATTTCTCACAATTGGAATTATCGAGATAATAATATCTGTTTAGTTTATGGAACAAACTATGAACAGAAAACCTGGGAGAAATCATATAAAAGTAATATTATCTATTTATACACCACGACAACATAGTGTCAGAAGATCTGGTAAACCCTCTGTGGGTTGTATTGGGGATCTCGGTCAATACATCACTCGTTATCTTTTTAAAGTTGACTGGTTTAGCTAGTCATAAGCGGGCATGTAGAGTTTTTCATCCCGGGATTGCTTCGCAATTTATTTTTCTCCTACAAATAGGTAAACCAGACTCAGAATACAGGGCAGACACAACAAACTGTTGGTTCGTGGTCTGGATTGACTCGTGCTAATTCAACAGGTGATATCTGGTTTAAAAGTTGGGGTTATGGGACAAGATGATCAACCAACTGTTTAAAATATTTATTGGTACCACTTTGGTCATGAAAAGTTGAATTCCTGACGAATTCAATTCCTGAATAGACGAAATAATTTCCAGAAGAAGAAGAAGAAGCAAGTTTTTTATATAATCTTTTATACTCAAATAAACTTTAATGTTATAATTAATCAAGTAAACTTTAATTAATAAAGAAATGTTACACCTAAATGCTACCAAATTAAATTCGAAGAAGTATTAAAAATATTCAGAGAAATTTGCGAATGGCACACTACAAAATGCATCCTTGAAATTATTATACAAGGTATCGTCATAGCGACATTATTCCTGGCTAAACTAGCCATTTTCTGGGGCGAACATAAAGTTTGTCGAGGGAGGAGAAGTTTCCTATGATGAAACGTTGCCTTTGTTCTTTATTGTACTTGCAGTTACAGTACTTGATCTGCAAATAAAAAAATTCCCTGAAAAGCCGAGGTCATCAAGCAAGTGCGTGTGCATGTGTGACTGTATGATATTTTTACGTGACAAATGCAATTCTGCGTTGCGTGATTCCAACCATACATCATCGCTAAGCCTGGCGAGACAGGTACTTCGACCATCTGGTGTGTAGGTGGAGTCTGTAGGTACGACTGTTGCTGCAATCCGATTGGTCTATGCCTCTGGCGCTCCGCCTTGGGCTCCTTGCCTATCTGGGCTTATCATTTCGTACGAATAATAAATTGACTTAATCTCCAGGGAGACTATTCATATATCCGAGATAAGTGATTGATAGGTAATTACACTGCCATGCAAACAGGAAATTCTCCATTATCTTCCAACACAAAGACTGGCAAACAGAATGTACTCTTCCCCTCTCCCCCCTCCCCCGATTTTTTATTTCTGGAGATACTTTCCTGCAACACAAACGCAAAATTTCAGTCGCTAATTACTCGGCCCATATCCATGTTGTTTAAGAAACAGCAAAAACTTTTCAACCTTTGATATTTTGGGTCTTGGCGTGGTTAATGAGCTGTAATCTGAGAGTCCATCCTGCTTCCAAAAAATAATTACATAAAAATAAATAAATAAATACACATTACGGAAGGTTTATTTCTTATATTTGAAGAAAATATCTTTATGTATTTTCTTCATAAATAAGAACATTATTCGTGTTAATAACTGTGATATTTATTGAAGTACAAATTAAGAGTTTCTTAAGTAAACTCAGTTGCTAAAGAAGTTCAGCCTTTGAATATTTCTGACAATCGAAAGATGTAGAATATTTAATGCATAAAGGGTTAGATTCCATCATTTCTACATCTCTGGTACTCCCAATTTGTACGATAACAGCGTTGTCCCTAGTTTCTCTGATAGTTTGACTTTAAAATCAAACTTGATCTGAACTCGTCAAGGATTATCTGTTTAATGTTCCCACTAGACAAGATAGAGAGAATACCAGAAATAGCATTGTATTTAGCAGCCACGGGCTTGAACCCCGGTCACTCAAAGCACGTGTACTAATGTCCCATGCGCTGGCCACTCTGCTATGGTGACCTTTAGAGGTAGCACAGGATTCGGATGCCTGCATTTTGCATACAGCATTCTTAAACATTTCGTTATCTGCGAGGGCTTTATAAGATGGTTTTTAAAAGTAGTTCTCTGAAGTTTAGAGAGTACATCTTGAGGCTGGTCTACCAAAATCTACATCGGTTTGAGAAAATGGATTCCGCTTTTCCTGTGCAATGTATTTGTATAGGAAATTTCAAATTAATTTATGCTTGTGACAAGATTATGAGTACATCTACGATAATGTTTCCCAAATACATTGATTAAATAATTAATTCTCCATAAACAGTATCTCAATGATATGTTTTGAAATTGTTCTTCAAGTGTAATATAATACGAATGACCTAGAAGTAATATTCATAATTAATAGGGTTGGATGTTGTGAAAAGGTTACGTACAATTTTGATGAATCTTATTAACGAAGTGGTGTTATCAACAGTCAGGATTGTAGAAAAGTTTCACTCACAACTATTCACAAGCGGAATATTTCTCGTATTTATCATACATCTTTTCCACACATACACTCAAAGGACGTGATTTTAAAATGTCAATTACAAAACTCATCACCAGTCATGTCCAAAGATACTTATATCCAACTACATTATCTGCTTCGATAATTTCATCCTCGATGCTCAAGGCACCTAGAGCCTATACATCCCAGTACCTCTTCGTTAAGGTTCCACGACACACCTTAACAAAGTTCTCGATCTGGATTGCTGAATACTAAAATGGATAAAGAGGATGGAAGGAAATCAAACGTCATTTCAAGATTAATGCTGTGCATCAACTTGGAAATCACTTCCCTAGCCACAGAACATTATCACCAAAAACTTACTCACCCTTACTGTAATTTTAAATGGGCTCCCAAATGCCCTTTGAGTTGTAAACGCCACCAGGAGAACCTAAAGAAATTAGATAGACGCGTAGTTTCCACAATGAATATATTTGTTCATATCAACAACCTAGCGATGGGATTACCTGTCAGCAGCTGCATAATCTGTGGAAAGGTTTGAGTATGGTGGCTTTAAATTATCATTAAATGTGTTTCTGAAGTACGCGTGTTCTAAGGTTGGTTTGCTTGTTTCGTTGGACGAATTCATTATACGGGAGATGTTGCTATACTTGTTTTACATGCATTAATATATTTTTAGATAACTCATGGAGCCTTGAGGACAACGTGCCTAACCATTCGAAAGGATTTTGCAGTCTTGGAGTTTTACAGAAGCGTATTCAAGTCGATAGAGTACCAAGGAAGAATGTCTGGTTGAATCACGTATAATCCTAAATTTACACCCATAGACGCGTGCAATCTAAAATTAGACAACCGAAATTTAACCATCATTTTTATAAAATTTCTATTTAATTCATTCGAAGTTACAAACTTGAACAGCAGTATATGTTTGAGAGGGATATAAAACGATTGCTTTTTTTTAACTTAGAGGGAATTAAGAGATAAATATATTAAGGATTGCAAAGGTAAAGATATTTATTTCGATAATGTCCTTATTCATTTCAAACGTGAATATTCTACTCGTAAATATGAGTAGCATATGTCCCAGCCAGAGTCGTTTACAAACTGAAAATTAAATTTCCATCAACATTTTTATTCGACAAATAAAAAACAAAACAAAATAGATACGTTTTTTACATAATATTCGTATTTCGCTCCACGACATTTGACACGCTAAGAAAGAGACAGCTTGTGACATAAGTCTTGAAATATATCACAGTCCAAACTTCAATACTGTAAGATCTATAGATGAACTAATCAAACGTTTCAAACAGGTGAGCTTTGATACCCGTTAGAAACAATTCTGTAAATTCTGGATTAGAGAATTCCTTTACTCTTTTAGAAATTTTCTAGATTCTAGATTGGAGAATCTAGAATCTTTCAATTCTACATTGGAGAATTAATTTCTATTAATTCTAGATTGGAGAACCTAGAATCTTTGAATTCTGCATTGGAGAATTAATTTCTGTTAATTCTGGATCGGAGAATCTGGAATCATTAAAATTCTAGTTTGAAGAATTAATTTCTATTAATTCTAGATTGGAGAATTAATATGCCAGAGATCATCTAGAATCTTTAAAATTCTAGATTGGAGAATTAATTTATATTAATTCTAGATTGGAGAATCTAGAATCTTTAAAATTCTAGATTGGAGAATGAATTTCTATCAATTCTAGATTGGAGAATCTAGAATCTTTAAAATTCTAGATTGGAGAATTAATTTCTATCAATTCTAGATTGGAGAATTAATTTCTATCAATTCTAGATTGGAGAATTCGATTGTTTCAGATCCAATAACAGATCCTCTAAAATGCAATTTTACAGGCTGCGCCCTCATCTTCTCTTATCCAATCTACAAACATCAACCAAACGTTTATACGATCATCTATGCCAGAGATCATCTGTACACTCGGACCATTTCATTATACTCTCCTCATACCTGAGTTTATTCTAATTATAAAATGTGGTCCTGTTAAAGTCATGACTTTATCAAATATTTTGAAATTCAAATCCATGACTGATTGTTAGAATATAAAATATTCTGAAGCTTCATATCTGACAGCTAAAACACGATTACGGTGAGGATACAGACATACACGCGTTTGGGTGACTTTGTTAGCTCACGCGTGATTACTAAATACGGCGATGTTCCTGTATTCTCTCTATTTGTGAATTTCTCTAACGCTTATATGGTCAGAACTTAAGCACCGGCTGAAGGTAAAACGGCATCAGGTGTGTGCTTAGCGCCAAAGCAACTAAGGCTATGAGGTGGCAATGTATCGTGTCTTTGTATTCCTCGGTTGGTTTTGGTATTTGCTGAACGAAAAACCAGAGTTTCGTGGAGGGGATCCATGAGGCCAACTAATTCAGCCACGTTGTGCAAAACAGACATTAAAAATTCATCGCGGTTATTGACGGGATTCGAACCCAGGCCTTTTCCATTCGGTGTAGGAGCACAGTGATTATAATCATCGTGATACCAGCGAGGGCCCGGAAGAAATCTATTTTCAGATCCATGTACCTGTTGTCTAGTAGCGCCCTAGACAACAGGGAGCTTGTCAGCTCCCTGTACCCGCTGGTGTAGTCAGAACCGCTATCACTTTACCACTCACTATTAACCCGGCCTAACGTTAGTAGTGAGTATTACAGTGACAGTCAAGTTTCAATCGAGCAATTATTTTCTTAAACATTAGACCTCCATGGAACACTCTTTCTTAAAGACAATTCAATACTGAAATTTAAAATGCTTTCCTATGACCTGAGGTGTAAGCTTCTGAGCCCTTTCGGCGTATAAATAGTACCGAAAACGTAAAAAGTGGACTTTGGAAGACACATACTGTGCTGTGGTATTTTAAAAAAGTAATATGCTGGTATAATTTACCCTCCCTGAGAAATTTACTGCTGCTTTTCTGCCTTCAAATGACATTATTATGACGGAAACTGATTACCAAATAGAATTCATTCTTTAAACCATTTCTACAAACATAAAACACAGAAACCTGTAGATTATGAATGGACTTGTTGTCAGCCATAGAATGCTGCTAAGAAAGTCCAATTGAACTTCTTTGATTGCCTTCGAATTCAATTCATGTCTTCTATTCTAACCTTTTGACCATTCTGTGTTTAAACAGCTGAAAATATTTTACCACATGGATGCACATCAACCTTCTTTCTCCACTCTCTTAATCTCGATTTGGAAAAATGTTTACCATAAAACTGCAACAGAAAGCAATGCTGTTAAAGGTTTTGAAATCACTGGAATGAGACCCTTGAATGGTTATATTGTTCCTGATGAATAGTTTGTTCCATTTGAGGCCGTTGTACCACAAATTGTAAGATCTACAATACTGATGACGTTGGATAAACTTGCAACCATCTGCAATGTACACATAAACTAGTGTATGCGCAGTCATCTAGCTGTGGTAAACGAGTCACAACCAAACATTATACCTAAACAGATCAGATGAAAAATCCATGGTAAGTGGGGGAAATGGTATTCTGGATGTTCTCCCACATCCTTCTCTTATAAAAGAACAAAAAAGTGATAAAAGAAAGCTGCCTCAAGACATTTTATTTGTTGGTGCCTCCTTTTCATCTACAGAACAGACTTCAATTTACAGAAAATATTTTCAAAAACAATTGTGAATTCTGTGGAATTGTTATGAATCTTTACATTCAATGCCAGTTTTGTTTTTCTAACGAAATTTGTGTTGATGCATCAAGAGATCCCCAAAACAATCAAATGTGGAAAATGCGTTAATCATTGGCACTCATTTTTGTTTATTGATTATCCATAAATAATATTGATGATCCATAAATAAAAATGGGTGTAATTTTAATTCAATTTGTGTGATCCAAGTAGGTTTATCGACACTTCATTTTAAGTACCAATGTGATCCAACAATAAGTAATCTACAGACAGTATTAGTAATCTACAGACCAGGTGATTGTGAAGACTATGACAAAAGCCTCTACATGCAAATGGAATGGGCAAGTAAGCGTCAATGCCTTATTATGGGTGATTTCAATTTGCCTCTAATTGATTGGAGTAAATGGGAAGGAAACTCAACATGGGGAACAAAATTTTTAAATCAACTAGATGACTGTTATTTGTATCAACATGTCAGGGAAAGTACGAGAGAAAAGAATATTCTAGACCTCATCATCACACATGAATCAGATGACATAACAGGGCTGACAGTAGAGGAACCAGTAGCAGGAAGTGATCACGGAGTTCTACGGTGGATGATGACGAGAGAGGTAGCAGAAGTAAAAGGCAAAGGAATGGGTTTTAATTTCAGAAAAGGAAATTACGATGCCTTAAGGTACTACATGGCCTCTATTAACTGGGTAGATATCGCGCAGAGAATGAATACAATTGAACTGTGGTACGCTTTTAAAACATTAATCACAGATGCCTTGAATGCGTATATACCATTAAAAAAATACTCCACGAGAAGGGTTCCAAGTTGGATGAATAGTGAAGTTGCCGCATTTCTTGAGCAGAAAAAGGTGGCATGGAAACGTTACAGAGCAATAAAAAGTACTGAAGCCTATAACAGCTACAAGGTGATGTGTAATAGAGCCACAGAAAAGGTTCGACAGGCAAAGGCAGTTTATGAGAAATCACTAGCAACAGAGCAAAGAGGGGGGATAAAGAATTCTTCACATATATAAATGCCAAGAAGAGCAGGACAAACCAGATCGGACCTTTACGTAAGGGAAAGGGGATAGTAATAAATACACCAGCTGCCGTTGCAGATGAACTCAACAGTTATTTTGCATCGATATTTACAAATGAAAAGCCTTTTGTGGCAATGGGAAATTGTGGGAGCGAAGTTAAAAAATATGTAATTAATGATATTGAAATTTCGCAAGATTACTTAATGAAAAAACTTTCAAGCCTACAGACCAGTAAGGCTCCTGGAGTTGATGGAATATACCCTATAATCTTGAGAGAGGCGGCAAGCGAGTGCATTGAACCACTGAGGCTGGTTATGCGAGCATCACTAGACTCTGGGGAGATTCCCTTGGATTGGAAAAGTGCAAATGTATCTCCCATACATAAGGGTGGCTCTAAAAGTGAAGTGGGAAATTATCGACCTGTCAGTCTGACTTCAGTAGTAGGGAAAATCATGGAGGCATTGATCAAGGGTGGAATTCAGGATCATTTGGATCGAATTGAAATTCTCAAGGATACTCAGCATGGTTTTGTAAAGGGAAAATCATGTTTAACAAATCTGGTTCGCTATTTCGAAAGGGTCACTCACGAGCTGGATTTAGGAAATAATTTCGACATTGTTTATTTAGATTTCAGCAAAGCTTTTGACTCAGTCCCACATGAGCGGTTGCTTTATAAGCTGGAACAGGTTGGAATCACTGGGAAAATACTTAGATGGATAGAAGGATGGCTTCAGGGCAGGAGGCAGAGGGTTGTGATAAATGGCTATTCCTCAGATTGGGTTGATGTAAGAAGTGGGGTTCCCCAAGGATCAGTATTAGGACCACTGTTGTTTTTAATTTTCATAAACGACATTGATGAAGGGATAGAGGGCGTGATGTCTAAATTTGCAGATGATGTTAAAATTGGTAGAGTAGTTAATGATCACTGTCAAGCTGAGCTTCTTCAGAGAGACCTAGATAGACTTCAAGAATGGTCAGAAAAATGGCAGCTGTGCTTTAATCCAACAAAGTGTAAGGTATTACACCTGGGAAACAGTAATCCCAAAATAACTTATTCACTTGGTGGAGTTCAACTAAACCCAGTACTGGAGGAAAGGGACTTGGGTGTTACGATACGGTCAGACATGAAATTCTCTGAGCATTGTAAACAGGTTGCAAGGAAGGCCCATGGTGTCCTATCGATTATCTATCGAACTTTTGCAAGTAGAGATAGGGACGTGATAATCCCATTATATAAGGCTTATGTTAGACCACACTTGGAATACTGTGTTCAAGTATGGAGACCGCACCTAGAAAGACATCGAGCTTCTTGAAAGGGTGCAAAGAAGGGTAACTCGCCTGGTGAGATCGGCAAAAGGGCGTCCTTATGAAGAAAGACTTCGAATATGTGGGTTGCAGAGTTTGGAAACTAGACACCTTAGAGGAGATTTGATTGAGGTGTTTAAGGCTCTGAGAGGCATCAGTAAAATGAATGAGGACAAAATTTTCAAGATTATAAATGATGCTAGAACTAGGGGACATAAATTCAAGTTACGGGGGGAAATGTTTAGATTGGACTGCAGGAAGTTTTATTTTAGCCAGCGAGTTATAAATTACTGGAATAAGTTGCCTTCATGGGTGGTGGGGGCCGACAGTTTGGGGAAGTTCAAAGGTCATCTGGATAGTACTTTCGGGTAAGGGAAGCGCATAGGATGATAGGATTAATTTCCTTTTTATTTACTTTTTAATTTCATTTTATTATTTTTATTTATTTATTAATTATTATTATTTATTTATTTAATTTTTGTTTTTATCATTGTTTTGTTCGGATTTTTTTTTTTTTTTTTTTTGGCTGGTGCAGCATAAGCCATAGGCTTTCTTGCACCATGCGGCCGTTACTAATACTAATACTAATACTAACAATTCCAATGATCGATGATTTATTTATTCCTAATTGCAAGATAAACTGATTACCTTACGTTAGTTTAACACCACTATTTGCTGTTAAAATAAATTATAAATTCTCAAGTAAGCGAAAATAATTTCTAAAATGGCTACTTAATCCAAATATCCAGATCTTTCCTTTCTGTACACATCTGGTCTAATACTACAGTTTGTTTATATATCTTTTATCATATTAGCTTTTATGATGGAAGACCTTCTGGTTGTTAACTTAGAAGGTCAACAAATTACAGATTAACTAATATAGGACGCTTCAAAATGGCACTGAAGTAGGACAAGAAATGGAATTCACAACTTCCTCAAAACACTGAGCAGAATGAAACCCACATACGATTGTTTATTATAAACATACCATATCCTTTATGTGGTGTTCTTAGGAACAATCTGATTGGTGCTTATTTTTTACCACAGAGGCTTTCAGGAATGGCATACCTATATTTTCTGTGTAATATTTTGTGGGAGCCCTGGGAAATCGGCAGAGGGTGTAGTTTATGTACAAAGGAGCACCAGCCGGAGTTACCCGTAATTTTTCTGGCATTTTAAATACGGAATACAATGGCAGAACGGCCCTTTACAATGTCTACTACAATCACTGATCCCCTTCCCTTAGATTGCTTTGTGTGGAGTTGTATGAAATCCATGGTTTATTGTACTCGTATTGCCACGCAAGGAAACTGAGAAATCGCTTTCTGAAGATGCTGAAACCATTACGAACAGCATTGAAACGACAGGACATGGCAAGGAATCGTGTATTCTTCTTGCTGAATTGAACAAAATGGAGGTCCCTTGGAACTGCTGCTGTTCCGATAGACATTTTATATATGTTTATCGGAACTTTTTTTTCTCTTATCAGTTGCAGAATATTCTTCTATGTTCAGCGCAATTTTGAAACACCCTTTCTGAATTGATCTGTCAAAAGTTGACGGATCATTTTGCATTTCTGTTTATCAAAAGAAATGGCTGCCAAAATAAACAGATGTCATTACTGCAACCTTCAACGTTATTGATATTAGTTGGGATTTATGACTCTTCTCTCTCTCCACACCCACACTCTGTCCTACTGGTCTAGTCCGTATGCGTTAAATAGACATGGATCTTTTCTTAAACTAAGAATGAAACGTTTCCAAGCTATTACAGAATAACTCAGCTATATTTTCTAGAATTGTTACAATCCCTCTTATTAACTGTCCACCATATGTTACTTTATCACCCAAAGACACTTAAAAGTTTAAAAACTCATTCTTCATTAACTACGATAAAGTTAAAATCGCAAACCTTAATTAACTCTGGTCATACGATATTAATCTTAATTCCTCGGCTACAACAAACTCTACAGAACTCTTAAAAAGGTATGGTAATGGGATTAAAGAATCTTCAAAATTAATTGAAGTTCTCAAGAATGATGATACCAATTTATACATCAATAAACTTAAACTATAATGACATCTTACAGCATCAATGGCATTTGCTGATAATATAAATTTTCCATCATCTTAATAAGGTATCAAAGGGGACAGGACTTATAAAACGTTTCATCTAAACAAAGTGCATGTAAGAAGAGTGTAGTTTAAAGACTCACGTTTATTCCTATGGAAAAGACAATATTCTCATTTTTCACGGTGAACCCAGACCGCAGTATTTCAACTTCTTTCTTGCTGTAATCTCTAGTAGATAGCCCAGATAGTGGGCCTATCCACTCGGGAACTGTTTTAAAGAGCGTGCTTTTAGATATAGCCTCACCCTGTCTCCCGCTTCTCTGCGGTCACCGTGACAGACAAGGCAGGGATAATCGTATCTGCCGTCAGATATTGACTTCTAACGGACGGCCTTAGAGCGTTCCAGCTGTCGTGACTCGTATGGTTAGAGATATCCCCAAGTTGACCCTCAAGGCGAGTTTACTTACCCCTTATATGTCGGGGAACTGCTCACGGGTGTCGGAAGAGAGCTCAGTGCGTAGGTGGACACGTTCGAAGAATATCCGATGGCACAGAGAATTAAGACAATGACTTATATCCATCGAAATAAGTGTGTTTTGTTCGTTGGAGTACCTGTCGATTGAGGTGTAATACTTGGCATTCTTTGGGCAAAAGTTGATAACAAGAAAATACAAAAGTAGGGTCTGTACGTATTGTCGTTGAGCACTAACCCCACAGGTGGCGCATCAAGATAATTTTATATTTCTGGAGTTTGTTCCAGTGAGTTATTAGATGTATGCATCCGAAAATGTGATTTAAATCTTGTTAACTTTCATAGCTGCTAACAGAATTGATCGAAGATTTTACCAGCTGTCCAGGAATAGGCCAACGATTGTGTTTATTTCTGAATATGAAATATCATTTCCAAACATTGAGCTTAAATTGTTGAAAATGTGGAGTTGTATCTGCCATGGGTTAAAATGTAAGTAACCGTCTATTTTTTACTTCCTAGAATCTGCTGTTATTTGAGGTCAATGGTGAATTTTACAATTAGAGTTTTAACATTTGTTTGTGGTATCAATCTTTGCCTATTTAATTTCCTACAAATTATAAACTTCTGTACCGATGATTTCAATTTCACATTTACTTTCCATTCAAAGTGGAAAAAAATCTTTATGAATAAAACAGAAAATCAAATGGTTAAACGTACTTCCATTTGACCAAGAAGATTTAAATTTCTGTAAGTACCTTTCCGATACTTTGAATTTGCAATGCCCATTACAAAGGGCAAGTTCATTCACTAAAATATGCCAGCGTCGCTTTACGTGTACATTGCTTTTCTCATTCTCAGTTTAGCCTGGCATGTACAAGGTTCTGTAACTGAAAAAAATCTGTGGTCTTTCTCCAAATGGCAAAAGCTCATTAACGCGGCCTGAGAAGAAAAATCGCACCTTGAACAAGCACTTAGAAGTGCTTGTTCAAGTGCGATTTTCACGTTGTGAGGACAACAAAGCAATATAACTTTGCAGACCTTTTTTGCTCATACAACATGCAAATAGTAAGATTTCGTTCCATGTAACTCACGAGAAGAAATCCTGCCCCTGCACCTCAGATCAGCTAGCCACGGCTCAAATGAAGAGATCTTGAATTCCTTTAGTTTCTTATGGGATTTTAACCCAGATCTCTCTCTCTCTCTCTCTCTCTCTCTCTCTCTCTCTCTCTCTCTCTCTCTCTCTCTCTCTCTCTCTCTCTCTCTCTCTCTCTCTCCAAACCAGTGGCAAATGGCGAATCCACTAAACTCTCATTGAGAATTACCTACCATAATAACACTTAACGAATCAGAGAGAATTTCTTTAATAAATTGCACTATTACTGTGCATTCTTGAGAAGATGACATCAACACGCTTCGAAGGGTATAGGCCAACGAAAAAAGCAAGCGTATAGTAATAAAGGATAGTTTATATCTTATACAGGCTCACGGATCTCTGAATCTAACCACCACATTGCGCATTAGGAATAGTTTTTAGCTTTGCTCAAAATTTAGAACGCATAGTTAGTAGCTAAAAGAGCACTGTAAGATTGCAAGCTGACTTTCGATTTCTGATTTCAGTCCGTGAAGGTATAATGACTTTGTCACTCGTTTGGATAAATCTTGGTTGAATCTTCTCGTTGATTGAAGGAATTTCTATACGTCTCTTCATCAGAGGTTTAGTCAATCGACTTCAGAGAGAGAGAGAGTAAAATATAGTGTTTATTCTACGATTTTTGGTCCAATGTCCAAATCGGCACGTGAAAAGATATAATACGTGATGAAGAATATATAAACTAGCATTTCATGTGGACTCGGGTGTTGTGGACAAAAGGATTAGACCCATGACTTGTTAAGTCATGGGTCTAATCCTTTTGCTAAAATTTGTTTTCAAAAGAGAGAGCTGAGTTTCTAGTTTTTCCTCCCGGGTTTACATGTTTATAAAAACATCCTGTATTATTATTTAATTACATTCTAATTTAAAAACTAAACATTTAGACTTGTCTCTTGCCTTTTATTGACTTTTACACAACAACATTAGGAAGAATTTAATAATCTAACCAAAATAACTAGAATTTTTGCACGATGTCTTTTTTAAATGTTTTTTGCTATTTGATTCTTCGTTTGTCGAAGATTCTTGAGCCAGAATTCAGTCTCCACTCACTTCTTTGACATTTAGGACACAGGGAGAAAGTGGCGGGTCGAAATATATATCGAACCTTGGAACTTGCAGTATTTTAGAAGTTGGTTATGAAAGGGAATTGGAAATAAATAATTTGGACATCGAAGAAATTGCACTAAGCCTAATTTCGTGTACCCGCCTCTAGTATTTCGAAATTTCGAGACGCGTATAAGAAAGTGATATTGAGAAGGAATCGTAATTATATGATAAAACGTTGACTACCTTAAATAAAGTGAGGATGGAGTCTTGAGAAGCTGAACCGGGTTTTCTCTCTTCCTTAGTCAAATATGGTCATGAAACTTTAATAACTGGAATTAGAGCTCCCTTGTGTATTTGCACAGTCTGTACATTTTGAGGAGAGTTCCATATTTTAAGTGGGTGTTGGGATGGAGTATTATTTGTTTTTCTCACGTTCGGACCTCATATGATTTCTTTACTGATGAAATTTTGTTTTGATATGGACGAAGTTCGTAGTTTTTCATCCTGGTACTAAATGATAATTCTTTTCAGTTTTGGTTGCTTTTTGAACAATTTTATGCACTTTCATTTGGTCATAAAGGGGGTGCGATCGTTGAGAACGTGCAAATAGCTCGGGAATTAGGATATGTCTTGTAAATCAAAATCGCGCTGGATTTTGATTGCATTTACCTTTGTGTGTTACTTAGCGTAATGGCATACATCAGAGCATAATACGGGCGAAACGTACGTGTTTCCAGGAAAGATAATTTGAGGTCTTCTATCCCTAAAAGTGGATCCTAATTTCTTGGCTAAACGAGAAAGGTTACAAGGTCGTATGATTGTGAGAAAACATAAAAAAAGATCTTCGTGGCACTGATTTACGACAGCTTGTCTTCGTTGTGGAAATTATGAGGAAAATTAAGTGTCATTATTGGCACAGGGAATTGGGTTAAATTTATAGACATAATCTGCTTCCTTCACGAAGAAAACAGATTATAAGTTTTCATTTTCATTAGCATCTACTACTTGATAGAGATCACGCAACTTCTGTGATTAAATTCATATCTAGCAAGGTGTACTCAGTGTTTTGGGATTTGGGTTTGTAGTTTCCTAGTGAATGATGATAAAGAAATCCTAATGAAGAAGCATCGACACACGCTAATGAGATTATTCGTTAAGCTCACATCTGAAATCTAACAGTACGATTACTTTTAATTATCAAATAATTTATAAACGCTCTAGTTCAAGCAAACGGGTATTTTTATTAAACAGGAGAAAAATCTGTGCATTCCAGGTTAGACGTTTTCCATAATTACATTCGCTGGTATCATAATGTCATAATTTCTCTTCCAAGGAATTGAATTCAAAGTTTTGTGAGAAAACCTTACAAAATTCCACGAAGATACGTCACAAGATTCATGACTCCTCCTTAACTTCATTGTTTTTCCAACTGTTTCTTTCTTCCATAAAATGGAAACGTCAGTGGGGAAACTTTATTTTTACTGAGCACGTGGAGCATGCTGTTGTGGATTGTTTCCTTAATGAATTCCTGTCACGAGTTCTAAGAAAGATAACGCTTGAGAGTGGAGTCTCACCTTCGGCGTGAGCTTTTAAAGATCCTACATTTTTTCTTCAAGGTTTTATGGCCAATAAAATATCCCTTCCTTTGATACTGCCGTTAGGGGAGGCTAGCCGCATTGTACTTGTTATCTTCGAACACATTTCATTTGATAATAGAATATGTCGATGCGCTGAATCCTCCCTAGTAATGTATCTGTATAAGGCAGCCGCCTTTCTCCCATCTGTATGGGATTTAAACCATCGTGTTTGTGTACAAGAAATAATGGACTTAGTTTTCAAGGGGACGTTGAGAATGTTTTTAATACATGGCCCACTCAGAGTACGATTCACATCTGTGCATTGGAGAACGTTTAAATTATAACGTGGTCATAAGTTAATCACAAAAGTTCAATGTGAAAGAGGAACTTTAAGAATCTACAACGTCATACTGTCACTATGGAAATAAGGACCCTAGATGACGCATTTGGTAAATCGCTATTTTAAGGAGAAGTTTGAATAGCTGTTATGCTCATAGAAACAGAAATTTTAATCTAATTTTAGATGTTAGGTACGTACATTCCAGTTCATAAAGAACAGATTTATTTATATGACTCTAATACATCGATTTTAAGCTTGTATCAAACGAGAATATTTACTCAGTACATCTTAATCTTAGAGCCTACCCTGTGGGTGCACAGCAGTTATTATTGGTGACTCTAATGTCAGGGAGGAGGGGAATATTTAATGCAATAAGGATAGGTAGAAAAGGACCAGGGTACGAATGGCAATATTGTTGAACAATTATAATCTTTTAAGGTCACAAATGGTATTGTACGTTTTGGTAAAAAAGGAATAGAAGGGAACATGTGATGAGGGCCTTATGTGTCAATTCGGTCCTGGAGAGACTCATGGAATACAATTTTTTTCGCAGAATGGCTAGTGCTTGTTAACAAACGGGCTATTTCTATAGGGTTGGGATATGCTTAAATAGGAGAGAAAGGATATTTGCTGATTAATAATTTAATGATGTCAATAAGCAGAGATCTTCATGCAGAGATTCCTAATACATTCGTAGGAAAACTCTTTCCAATGGGGACAGCTTATCTTATAAATATAAATGCCAAATGAAAGGCGTTCAGAGAATAAGTAGAAGCCACTAAACGCTTTTAACAAATTGTTGAAGATTTAGTCTTAAATGGAAGTCAGATGAACTGATGAGCTCAGTGGCAGAGAATTAAAATACATGGGATGATTTCGAATAGTCAGTGAATACAGAGTTCCACAATAAGCATAAACTAGTTCATAGTCAAGTCACTCAGGAGGCTGTCGGTCTCACGCGAAGACAGCATGGTTTTTTCTCCCGGAAACTCGGGTTTTTTGTCCAGCAAACAGAAAAGCGACCTCAGGTCACGCGCAATTCACAGATAGTATACACGGAACAATATGACCTTAGTCGCTGATACGTCTAAAACCTTACTAGTACAACAACTCAGGGGGTTGAACAGGCCAAGGCAGATTATGAGAAGTCATTGGCTGAACTGCGCAAAGAAAAGATCAAGGAAATTTTGCGTATGTTAGCACTATAAGGAAATGGATAAACCACGTTGCTCCACTGGATATGAATAACTACTGATGATCCTGCGCAGATTGCTGAATATTTAATAAATATTTTGCATATAAGTTCACTCTTGAAGAAACTTTCAAAGATTCGGCTAGCAGAAGTCGATCTAATAGTGATTTAGATTTAAGTTATTTTATAATAACAGAAAGTAAGATGGAAGAGAAACTCTTCTACTTGTTTATCTTCGCCTTCTTCCCACGTTCATATGGGGTCGGTGGAAGAGAAACTACTTCAGCTGAAAATGAACAAAGGACCTGGGGCTGAAGGAATCTATCCCATTATTTTAAAAAAAGCTGCAAACCAGTACTAATATGAATACTGCATTAAGAAGCAAAATTCAAAAGTGAATTGTTTGGTAGTTTTAAGAAAAGTTTTAGACACGGAACTTATATCAAGAAACAGAATACAAGCAACGAATACATGGACAATTTGATCTGTTGAAAACATAACATCCTATTCTATAAAATTTCACCAGTATTTCGAGAACGGCATTATCAGGGACCTCACAATATCGCTTCTTTTTTTAATGGTTATTATATCAACCAAAAACTATCATTTCAACACTGTACCACAAAAAGAGTAAGCTGAAACCATCAGACTGATACTATTAAGCCTTTTTATTTTTAAATTTGTTAGCGATTTAGAAGAGTTAGCACCACATCCACCTTCTCTCGTGTGAAAAACGTTTACATATATCACATCCATCGCTCCAAATAAACCTTTCCCATTCCTCCAGAAGCTTCTTCCAGAATTTTTGATAAGTTTTTTTTGGGGAACTTTCGCCGTGATTTTTTTTGGCAACACAAACAACTGTCTGTTCGATGATTCCATGTCATCAAGATACATGGATTCCTTGTTCAATGTTACTCTGACCTGGCAACTACCTTCGTTTGCGGACGATGGTCTAGACCTTGGGAATATCTCAAAGTTAAGAACTCCATCATGCAATAAATCTGCCCTGTAGGTGCTCGACTAATGCACTAGGGCACATTACTATACACATACGAGTGGACTGTGGACAGTCTATGGTTCAAGTCCGAGTGAATACTAAATACAGTGAAGTTTTTGGATTTTCTTTGCTTTGTCTTAAACTCTTCTGGCACTAAATGACCACTCCAGAATATTAGAACCTAATTGTTTAACACGAAAATAGGGATATAGAAAAGAATATTGGCTACTTATCAGTACCTAACGTCGAGGTTATAAACTGCTAAAAGTCAGGCATTAGCAGTAGTTGACATATGAGGTAGTTTTAGCATCCTAAGCAATTGATGTTTGCAAAACGCAAATCATTCATTTTACAAAGACACCATTGGTTTGAAAGTTTCTGAACACCGCTCAATGCTGCCAAAGGATTACCGTAGGGTGAATTATTTCTTTGTCCAATTCGATATTAAGTAGCAGAGAGACGTTAAAAAAATAATATGAATGGTACATATAATAGTCGAGTCAATTACTGGATATTTGCCTGTGTGTTATTAAAACTTTAAAGGACTTTACACGTGCCCACAGTGCTTTACAGTTTTAATATCTAATCCTCTGGAACAGAAAAACTTAATGCCCAGATTAGTACAATATTTAGATAACGCGATAACCATTAGGCATTTCTAAAAGTAGAATGTCAGTAGGTTAATATGTGAGACGTGCAATAATTTAAATAAAATATCACCTTTCTGGAGACTTAGATGCGGTGAGCTTTACAGCGTTAAGTTAGTCGTCATTTAAATAGACGATAAATTATTGATTAGTTTAATGGTTCTGTACAAAGACATTGCAGCAATATTTTACTGAAAAATAGGATGAGTACTTAAGGCGAAAGAATAAACTACTAATTATTACTGAAAGTATTTTCTGTCTTTTAAACGATAACATTTGCTAATCCAACTATTAAGGTAGATGCAGAGATGTCCAACACCAGTTCTGTTGGTTGGCTACGGTCCTGTAGGCCACCTACGTATCAGCAAATTCCTCAATTTAGAACAGTGGCTTAATAAAGTTAACCCTAACCAGCCACAATCTCAAAGTCAGTGTTATTCACAAATATGCAAGTTACCCAATAGTCGCTTACCATCTCAAGAAAGCGCATGGTCTTCTCTCAGTTGGCAATACAGTGAGTGGGCACCCTGGACGCCAGTGAGCTTATTTGGGCTCCAGGGACAAGCGTACAAACCGCTCTACCCGTAACTTGCAATGACCCTCAAAATTCAACGATTTCAAGCAGTTTTTCTCAGAAAATGCTGTCTCTTTGCAATGAGTTTGTACAGTTCAAATTGCGGGGAACTGCTGTCATAAACCGTATTGAGTTCAAATCTTATCAAGCCATTTTCAGTTCTAAACCGACTGGCTGTAACCATACCTTTAAGTACACATTTTGATACAAAACTGTAACATAAAATAGAAGCTCCAATTCATCAAAATTGGAGCTTCGGCAACATATTTCAACAAACAATACACTTACCCTTGATATTTCGAAGTAGAGCTGTCACTGGATGGATACAGAGAGGGAGAAAGAGAGACAAAGGCTGAAACAATAGAACTAATTTTCAGAGCTCGAACGGTTACAATTGATGAATGGACTACAGTAATCACTATCCAGGTGTATTTCGCTAATTTGTTGCAACGGAGAGGGAAGCTGCATGAATGGAGGAGCTTGCAGGTTCCTACAGTTATCTATACTACATGTCTGTCTCTTATCATCCGTGAAGAAGAGGGGAGATAATGTGGATGTCATTAGTCAAAATTTTCTTCTAAATGCAATTCGATGACATCGTTATAGGCCCACAATCTACGAGGATCCATCGTTATTGGATCTGCTATGAAGGCTTTCTTCTCGATTTTCTCAGTAGTAAAATCAGGGTAGACCCAGTTAGAGGTAAGTAGCCCTAGGTGATAAGGATCTTTACAAATTACTGAAAGAAAGACCATCGATCTGCAGGATTTCAAGTGCTCTTTATTCTCATACAACGAAAAAGAAGATTTTCATAAAATTATCGACTGTAAGCCCTCTGGAAGATGTACAAAGAAAAGAGATCAAGTAATAACTGAGACATAAGGAACATACAGTATTTTATTGTACTAACTATCAGTACTATACTGACCGTAAGATCGACGTAGACTTTAAAATAAATAAAATATTTTGAATTCAAATCTTTGTTAGGTTTGATTCATCAATTGATTGATGATGAATTTCCAAAAGTATTCGTTAAATTTTGTGATGTGATTGTGATTATGTTAATCGCCAAAGCAATTAAGGCTGTGAGGGTCAGAATGTTTTGTCTGTATATTGAATTGTTTATTTTTCATAGTCGATTTTCCTGTTTGCTGAGGAAAAGGCCGAGTTTCCGAGAGATAAAACCATGCAACCCTCAACTAAGACCAAATAACTCAGCCACGTTATGAAAGAAGCCCAGAAATTCCTTGCGTCATTGAGAGGATTTAAACAGAAGCAGTTTCCACTTTGTATGAGGAGGACAGTAATTATATCCATTGTAATATCCTCGATGGCTTCAAGAGCCATAGTTTGGCTGTAGTTATATTAGGATTTTTCATTGGAAAATGTTTCTCTTCTGACTGGTTTCCCTATGTCCTGAACTTTATTTCGTGCTCTGCTCAAGTAGCCGCTTTGATTTCTGTAGGTAGGTCCATTAACATCTCCTTCTAGCATTAGAGGGAGAGGGCCCGAGTATTTCAGCTGCGTTGTTACAGCATCTCCAGCCGAATGGAATTTGATTTTCTGTACCAATATTTGTGTCTATCAAATTTGCTTACCACAGTGGTGATGCGCTGTTATGTGCTGAATTTGGCAACTTTTGATTGAAGTCATTTCAATCTGCTGATTTTTCTGGAGGTGTCTCAAGTTCAAACAGAATCTGTTTATTCTGGTTCGTTGAGAAGAAGACTGTGTTTGTCTGAGATATTTGCTGTGAAATGTCTGAGTTTCGAATCCTGTCAGTGACGCGAGAAATTCCTAAGCCTTTTTCCACAAAGTGGTTGAGTTAGTTGGTCTCGGAGGAGGGTTGTATGGGTTTTCTCCAGGAAACTTGGAGTTTTCATCCAGCAAACAGAAAACTGACCGAAGAATACTCACAATTACAGACAAATAATTTGTTAATCTTTCTTCATCATTTTTTACTAGGAAAAGCTAGATCCACTGAAGTATTTGTGGTAAATCGCTTTATCTGATAAGAAATTTCAACCGATACTCTTAAGACAAAACTGATGCACTAGAATATGAACTATACGAGCTAATTGGTGACAGACCAACTTCGGACAGTCCATTTTTTGGGATAATCGAACATCGCTGGTGTTACAATTTTTTTTGAATTATAATTGTTGAGTGGGGTTGACCAACTTGTTGCACAATACTGTAATCATAAAGGTAATATAACATTAATACACAATATACGTATTCTATCAAATGGGTGTCTGGGAACCTTCGAATTCCTAGACAAATGGTCGTAAGGTACCCTGCGTGGGACAGGTGAACGAGACCCACAGTGTTACGACAAATATCAGAGGATAATCTTACCCTACACCCGATAACTCGAATTACGTTTTTTTTCCTTTGCATAAAAACTGCCACTGCAACTGATTCCTGGAATTGTTTTCCTCGTTATGAATAGATAGTTTATAGAACAACGCAATGGACTACTCAAAAACTGCCTGTTGGTTCTTGATTGCCACTCAAACAGGTTCTGTTGTTAGCACCGTATCGGTGTGCTAATAGTAGATGGATGGTCGGCGTAAATAAATTTATAGTCTCGCTAACCCTAACACTGTTAATGGGAGCAGACAATCCCTATCAAATTTACCTGTTCGTGATTAATTACAAGGCTAATGGAGTTTCGAATAGAGAGGTTACACAATGGTCCAATGTGGATGTCGATAATTTTGGGGCACGCCCTGGTGAGATATTTTGGCTTTCTGTCCTGATTACAGGCGCCGGTATTGTTGATAATACTTAATTTGTTTTATAGCTTTAAACACCCATATCAAGTGTTACTATTTAGTTACTCATTATCTGAGTATTAAGGAATGTGTTGTGTTAGCCATAAGAAGTACTAATAATCATCTGATTCGGTGATTACTGTAGTGTAAAGATGGGTAGTTGTAAGTGTACTTCGTTTTTACATAGGCGTTAACACGTAATGGATCCTTTTGAGGATATTTAACGCGCAATGAAGAGAGGTGGGTTATTCTCGTAAAGATAGCAATTGGCAGTAATTCAAATACCGTTATAAACTTTTGGGAAATAGAAGCGAAAGCCTTGTGATGTAGAAAGATAAAGCTGTCCGTTATAACTTCAAAAATGAAAAAAGCTATTTTCTTGGGACCCGATAATTCTCAGGAGATTTCTAAAAACTTTTCCTTGTCCAAACGCAGCTGATATTAAACGTTTCATTTGTGGCAAATTTAGATATCCTTAAATTACTAGTTTGGAGATGACAAGACTGATCTAATTGGGACTGGACTCTCTTCTTTCAGTAATAGAAACTGGTTAGTTTTGACTGGATTAATTCTGCCATTGGGCCAGATATTCCAAAGGACTTAGTGTGATTCCCATCAAGACGATGAATTTCAAAAATGAATTCAGGAACTTGATCAACTTAGTTTTGCTGTTGGATATGTTCAGAGTCAGTAATCTCTAATTTCTTTTCGTAGTATTCCAATAAACAAATTTTCAGGTAGAAAGGCGTCTTTATTTTATGTATTAAAATATTTACCACGTAATAAAGGCTAGTACAGTGCAAAACGTTCGAGTAATAACAAAATATTGTATTTATTCTTTGAGAAAGAATGGCTCATGGTGAAATGACTTTAGGTTAGTAGTTGTTGGGTTTTAGGAACATGGGCAAGTAAGGCCCTATTGCTCCGTGTATATTGTCTGTAAATTGCGTGTGTTCTGAGGTCGATTTTCTGTTTGATTGTTTTATTCTTGTAATGATGGAAGGTTACGTCCATGACGTAGTCAGCACGCGAACCTGAAATTTTAAAGGTCTAAGTTCGAGTCCAGAGCGTACTCAATAATTTTCATTTCTAAAAACAAATACATCGACCTAATAGAACACTTAAGTTTTCAGCTATAACACACAAACGCACATTTTAGGGCTGATCGACCAGCGTATGTGGCTTTAAGTTGATTCTGAAAGAAGAGTTTCTCTATTTAAAATTGCATAAACTGAGAATCATTAAATAAACCTAAATTGTTAAAGAACTCGCTAACATCTTCATGAAAAATGGTGAATCTTAAAGAATAATTTGATCCAGAACAATATGTTTGCTAATCGTTTTTATTCTGAATCTATTTTTAGTTAATTAAATTTTACGTACCAAATACCAATCAGTACAAAGTACGCTTCATTTCCCGCAAGCTGATCTAACTGAAACTGTTTTGGAAATCAGTGACGCGCAACCTACTAGAATAACTTCTTAGCTGGACTGGATGCTATTTATTTAATCTTCTTGAAAATCTGCACGGTGGCACTGTGGTTATAACCGCCATCCTCCCCAAAACCGATTGAAGAATGAATACCTGGGTGCGAATCCCTATTGACACGAGGAACTTTTATGAGCTTTTTTCACTCCGTGGCAGAGTTTGTCGGAATCATGTGTGGATAGCAAGGTTTCCTTCCTCGAAACAGCTACCTTTTTGTTGAAAAAGGCAAATCGAGCAAAGAACACACGAAATTAAGGATATATTACACATGAGTAGGTTAATTAATCTTCGGAGGCCCTAATATGACATTTCTTGGATGGTTCTAATATGATATTCTTTTCATTCTTCTTGAAAAGTTCTTGAGCGGTTCTAATATGAGATTTTTTTTTATTCCTCTTGAAACAGCTGCACTGAAAACTACTCTTATAGTTCTACTACTTTATATATAAAGGTGTTGTTGTAGTAGGATTTTAGGAGCATCAACGAATAAGGCCACATTGCTCCATGTATATTGTCCGTAAGTTGCGTGGGCTCTCTGCTCGATTTTCTGTTTGCTTGACGAAAATCTCGAGTTTCTGTGAGAAAAAACCATGCTGCCCTCACCTGAAACCGGCTAAATCAGCCACGTTGTGAAAAAGGCTTATAAAAGTTCCTCAGGTCGTTGACGGGACTCGAACTCAAGTCTTTCCACCCAGTTTGGCGAGAACGGCGATCCTACCAATTGTGCTACCCACGAGGGTATATATAAAGTAAAGAACTATCTCGTTTGTATATTATTCATTGAGGAAATTTCGTCCTTCTCCATTCCTTGTCAAAGCTGCATCTTGCACACCGATGAGCTAAACAGCGTCAAATAACGAAACTATTTTTCTTCTGCTTGGCTCGAATGTCACTACAAAATAATAGGTCACAGTTTTTTTTCCTTTTTAAAAGGTTATATTTATTCCATAGTTTTATTACTTGTACATCTCAATGACATATATTTTCTGCCTTTAACTATGATAATAGCATCGTCTTCCCACAAGCAGGGCTGCTCTAGCAATCGTAAACACATGGATGTGTATCAGACGTTTTTGAACCCTTGGTGATTATTGAAAACATCCATAATCGACCCCAGAAAGGTACAGAAGCGATACTGTCCTATAAAGCACATTAGGTCGCTTAACCAGGAGGTTAACTTCTGCAGAAGATGGACACTACGATCTGCATTACTGCTCTCAGATCAGAGTCCGTTTTCTCCGGACGTTATCCACGATAGCATCATCCAAAATACTTTCTATTAGGACGGTGTTTATGAATGCTTTCAGTGCTTATGGATGTTTCCAGTCGCCTTCTTTTCACACATCAAAAATGCAATCAGAGTACGTTGCTTCTGAAGTGACCTTCAAGACTACATAAAACTAGTCATCACTGCGTTTATTTGAAACAAACAACCAATGAAAAGCCAACACCCTGGACGCTGTGCTTCAATTACCAGAATGTTTTAGGAAGCGAATTATGAGCCTTTGGCTTTTGAATTAATATATATAGCACCCCATATTCGCGATGGAGGGAACAATATCTCATCTTTGGCAGCGTCCTATGTTGCTTGGAACTTCAGTTATGTTGATCAGCACATAATTGACTACAATCTTAACACTTTTGACTTTTGGTTTTTCTACCTAGCCACGTTATATTTTCATAGAACCATAACTTGACATAATTGTCTCTTAGCAATTCAACGTAATGACATCACATTCATTAAGATCAATCTACTACCTGTATTGTATCGCGACTTCGTTGACCATTAAACACAAAACCACCTTCGATCTTACACAACTGTTCCACATAAAATCGAAGATTAATTTTGTTTTCAATATCTGAAATACATCAACTATAGTTTGCTATTATGGCTCGCAGCTATTGTTAAATTTACTTACACACTACTCCAGCAAGAGTAACTCAACTATTATGTTTTCGAAAAACACAAGTTTTAATGAACATATTAATAAAGGGTAGGTCCACCTTTTGCCCCTTGGCAGCATCAATACCGTGTCGAACTTCCAGCCAGTTCCTTGTGGAGGGCAGCAAGAATTTGTGTCCATTCCTTCTTCAGTATAGTCGCCAGTTTACAAGAGCGACATATTGGCCACACCCTGATTCAGCGTTCCAGTTCTCAAAGGGGCGAAGAATCTGATTTTGGTATTGATCTTATTCGTAATAATAAAAAGAAATGAGACCAAAGATGCGAACTTCTGTCTCTGTGATTATTTTGCCTTGCCCAATAAAATGGAGTTTATGGAAACTTTGTCCATTTCTGTGGTACTATTTTCACGTAATTTTCTTCTTCAAAACGCTTCTGAAGTAGATGATAAAGTAGATGGTTTGCCGTTTCTTAGAACTCTCCAACATGCAAATACAAAATTTCTAAATGTTTCGAAAGAGCCTTTTCGACACTTGCAGATAACGATGGCTTTGGAAGTTCAGCTGCCAGACCCGGATAGCTATTTTGGCAAGGAAATAATATAACAAAAGCCTAAGCAGCGAGACAAGAAAAGAAAGACCTGCAGTGTTCTCGAAGATCCGTTAAGTAGGCCAATTTTTACAAAAGATCCGTGTTTCCTGGGATCGACATGTCACAGTCCAATAAAAGAAATATATGAAGATGATTGCTGGTCAGTCCTTCTATAATAAACAGATATTAGACCTGTCAGGACCACACAGACCCCTCTGATTGTGGTCAAGATAAACGACCAAACAAATTCTAGCCCACACCAACAGACTTTTCCACGGTTTACCCAATGGTGTACCTTTCAATGATACGAAAATATACGTATTGTGTCATTGCTTTTATCTTCGTTTCTGCAGCCGTCTGGTTGATCGGGTACGTGTGTGTGTGATTCTGCGAACGTCAGCAGCGGTAGGTCCGATGGTCCCGCGGGGTGAATGTAACTGCAGTCCAATTGAGACCGTAAAATGCCAATTGTAGCAACTGTTTAATAACTGCAATTACGTATTTCTCTCGATGGGATCCGTCATTAGGAGATAATTGGAAACTGTAACACGGGACAGCGAGAGCCATCTCGGTTCCGTGACGTTACCACGCGCGAGGTTCGCAGAGATTTCAAACGGGAACCGAGAAACTTTTCTTCTTTTTTTTTTTCCGCGTTTCTCTCTATGGCTCAATTTTAAAGAGGTCAGTTCTCCATTATCCTTTGTATAATGAAGATATAAGAGTCTTTGGCGAGGTCAAAGGGCATTGAGGGGAAAGCGAAAGCGATAGGGAAAGAAAGAGAGAGAAGTTTTGGGTCTCACCGAAGTCTTAGATCTCGATTAATGCCTTGGCATCCATCAGATTGGATCGAGCAAACAGTTCAGTTTAGTATCGCTGATAATTTTTCATTACTACTCAACAAAGATTTCACCACGCAAAACAATCATTGCGGATTTTCGTTACTCACCGTGGATTTATTTTGATAAATTCGCAATAGAAACATTAGTCGAAGTAGTAACATTTCCGAAAAGACTTCTTTAGGTTTCTTGCTCATCTGTGTTGTACCACATCGTCTTTTTGTTATGATTATCTAATTCTAATTAATATTTGAAAAATTTCCTTGACTTATAAGACATTTCTGGTTCAGTTTCTTGAAAGGTTGATTTTTTTTTTTTTTTTTTACGTATTGCATTCCATTTTATATTATTTTATTTTATTATTATTTTTGAATAAAATAAAATAAAGCAAATTCGGCCGGTAGCGCCTTCCTTTTCCCTTTTCATGAAAAGACCTTTGAAATACAACTGGACAGCGTATCTAAAAGTGAAACAGCTCATAAAAATTCCACCGGTCATTGAGGGGATTCGAATCCACGTATTTTCCACCCAGTATGGGAGGACGATGATTACAACAAGCGTAGAGTAAGGATCATACCAAGGTCGAGTGGTCAAACAGGAGAGGACAGAAGTATAGGGTTTCGATGAACGTGGTTTGAGCCCACATGAGACTACTAAATATGATGATGTGTTTGCACCCTCTTTATCTTGTTAACTCCTCTGATATTACGTTGTTGGAATATAAACAAATTTTTATTTTATTTATTTATTTATAATTATTTGAGTATATAAAATCTCTCTACCACATTCTGTCAAATTCATCTGTTGCCTCTATCGTTCTATTCAACTCAATTAATCACTTAGAACTCTTTGACATCTTCTCTTTGAAACTTGACTTTCTCCAGTCCAACTTTCCTAATAGTGAGGTAATTTTCCTTGGTGATTTTAATGTTCAAAACCCCAGTTGGCTTCCGTTTTGTAGCCACATGGACCCGACTGATCCAGATGCTGAGGCTTTTGCAATTACTGATGGCCTCGCGCAGATTGTTCATTTAGCTAGCAGAATACCAGACAATTCTAACCACGCAGCCAACACGCTTGATCTTTTTTCTCACAAACAACCATTCTAAGTACATAGTCGAGGTGAGTGGTCCTCTTGATACTTCAGATCACAACTTGGTGATGGTCTCATCTCGGGGCCATTCTCAACCTCGTGCTGTTTGGCGCTACAAGAATGCAAAATTAGATTATCTGCGTGATTTCTTTTCTTCTTTTCCTTGGTCAGACTACTGTTTCAAATCATCTGATGTCAACGTAAAGTCTCATGCTTTATCTAAACCTTGGTTTTCCAATAAATGTTCTAAGGCTGTTCAAGATAGAAATGTTGCATATCACAATTGGCTTGTATCTAGTGCTGTAGTCGTAAAATTAGTAGAAGGTGTACTCTATGAATGTTACGCGCTTGTGGCAGTTCTCGATGTTACTGACTAAGGGGTGGTATGCCAACACACACTTAGCTAGTATGGAGGACGGTAGTTAAAAAGGTGTTTATTTTTGCACCAAACAACTAAGATCATGAGGCATTTGTATGTAATGCCTGTGAACTGCATATATTGTATTGTCTGTTTGCCTTGTTTGCGTCATAAACCCGAGTTACAGGTGGGGAGGGGGAACCAACCACCCACTCGTAAAAACCATGGAGAGTCAATGTCACATGAAAAAGGGGCACTTCTGACACCCATGCCCTTAATCCGAATAACAATTTTCACCTTTTTATTGAATAATTACACTGCCCCATTGGGCGTGCCATTTTTTTGGAATTTCCAAACTTGGAGTTATCCGAGGGGTTCGTCTCCAGTGAGCTCCGGTGGCCCTGACGGTGACTCAAGCAGTTCATTCTGCATTAGTACCATTGTGATTCATACGAAGGGTTTATGTCCTGTATTACACAAATCCGCGTTGCTCAATGGCTATCGCATCGCCCATCCCACTGTGGTATTCACGTTATTGTGTTTTTATCTCTCGATTCGGAATCGGCCGAGTGATAGTCCAATATCTCTCCTTTCAGGTCACGCCCCGTTACAAGGTTAGCGGACACGGTGTGGGTTTTCAAAGAATTCCATTCCTTAGTATAATGTCTTTGTCGTATACTATTGGAAGAGTTAACCTTTTCATTCAATGGGCAGGCTATTGTTGGATTATCAGCTTTTCGGGTGCATCCTGTGAAATATTTGCGTGAATGAAAAAAGGGTACGCAATATTATGACATAATGAAGGTTGGATGTCGCGGTTAGCATGGCAGATATACAATTTCAACACCCAGTTGGAGTATTTTGCTATGCTAATGAGCTACAGGAGAATCCACTTTTAACAATAAACGGTGTCTTTTAATACGTACAATAAACAGAATGAGTCTGTTTTCAGCCATAGATGGGTTCTTTGTCTTTCTTCGTACCCATTTAGTCTTCATGCAGATCATCTGCCATCTTTTTGCACGAATCTAAGCAACAATAATTGAGGCTAAAACTTAATGATTTTTTCTTGAAAAATGCATGAACTTATATCTCGTTAATTATAAAACAGGCTGGATGTATAGGAGAAGTTTTTCTAATGGATTTTGTATGTACAAAAGTACATATCCATTTGTCTTTCGTACGACTTTCATTTATGGACGAGTTCCATAATAAAGGAGGGATTCCGTGTATAAAATCTGTATGTTTTGATAACTTTTTTTTAAGATTATTCGTCCACTCGGTATTCATTTTTCTCTTTGTAAGAATGAAGGCAAGAGAAAGAATGACAAAACTTTTCAGCCGCACGCATGTGTGCGTGTGTTTCTTTGAAGAAACTAAAATCGAATATGTTCAGAAATCAAAATGTGGAAACCCAAATTCACTAAACTGCTCAAGACAGAATGGAACAGAGAAAAGTTTAATTAATTGAGACTACGCTATTATATCATCTGGTTGATTTAAGTAATTTTTTATTGAAATGACACCATTTAAATATCACACACCTCAATGTCAAACAAAAACAATTTTGACTACTTTTTGGGACTTTACTGTATACCGTCTTCAGGCCTGTGGGGTTAGAACATTGGTTTAAGGTACAATTTTTCTAGAAAGTTTTATAAAATCCTGTTAATAATCTAATTATGTTAAATAATTAAAAATTGTTACAATTCTGGCTACGTTCCCAAATCAAGGGATTCGTTAGATACTTATGGGCTAACTCAACCTTTTATTTATTTATGTAGTTAGTTTTAACCCCTGTACAACTTTTGCTCCAGGAGGGTTGTACATCTGTCTGCAGGAAGGCAATGTCATTTCTTAGGTACATGACGTCTGGAGGGCAGAAAGCGTTCATCCTACAAGAAGTTGTGGAACGAGAGTCAACTCCCTGGACTTAAAGTCAGCCATAATTTTCATACTATCTCACATTTACATAGATTTCAGTAGAGGCAAGTTAGAACTCTGGTTAAGGGATGATTGAGTGGTCAAGACACAGAGAATAGTTATTAATTTACCGCTGTTCTTCGATGACAAGCGCTATGACCGGAGTTCCAAAGTTTTGGTTCTTGGCCCTCTTACTATTTCTAATAATCATTAATGATTTCGGTGTTTCAAATTTAATGTCTAAGTATGCCTACAATATAGAGGTGGTCAAGGTGGATAAAAGTGAGTGGTTTTGCATCAGAGATAATCCTAGATTAACTACCTCTTGGATAGCGTCAAACTCAACGTAGTTGATACTTTTTTTTTTTTTTTTTTTTATGTAAACCCCAAACACGAGAGGTATTAGAACCTATAGTACTTAGTACCGTGCTTGGGTTGGAGGTTGAGGAGACGAAAGAAGATAGTTGTTCACATTGGACTTGAACTTCTGTAGACTGTAAAGTTCAGGAAATACGTATGAAGGAAGGTTGTTCCAGAAAACGGCAGTTGAATGAATAAATGAGGAAGATGAAAAGTTGGTTCTGTGAGTTTCAAGTTGGACAGTAAATGGATGTTGGCTGGTAGCGGCACATGTTCGGACTGTTTTGAAAGAGAGAGCGGGAATTATAGAAGCCAATTCAGAAGAACAGTGCCCATGGAAGTATCTGTAGAAGAGGCATGCAGCAGAAACAGTGCGTCTATGAGACAGAGAGTGGAGAAACTCTGTTAGAGATGAATCATTAATTAACCTAATCTGAATGGAATCAAGAAGCCTGAGAGAGGTTTTGGGGGCACCACCCCAGATGTGGGAACAATATTCCATGGCAGGGCGAATTTGCGATTTATACAGAGTGAGCAGCTGTTTGGGAGAAAAGTAACGCCGAGAGCGAAAGAGAAAACCAAGTTTTTTAGTGCAGAGGAAGCAATATTTGTAATGTGCTTGTACCGAAAGAGATTAGAAGTCAGGGTAATCCCCAAAAGAGATATATCATTTTGCCTAGAAATCGGAGTGTCACTAAATATAAGCATAGGAGCAGAAGATTCCTTTTTGCGAGATATAAGACAAGACTGAGTTTAAGAAGGGTTGAAATCAACTAAGTTGTCTTTGCCCCACTGGAGAATTACCTGAAGATCGGCATTTAAGGAATTGGTAGCAGATTTTCGAGAAGTTGAAGCTGATTGAACAAGGCAAGGTTTCTCAAAATGGAAAGTGGAATGCAATGTGCTATCATCGGCAAAACTATGGATAGGATTTCCAGTCAATGGAAGAAGGTCATTAATATACAAGAGGAAAAGAGTGGGGGAAATAAATGAACCTTAGGGGATACCGGCATAAGTGGAGAAGTTAGAAGACAGAGAGCCATCTACCATCACCCTCAGTGAGCGATCAGAGAGAAAACTGGATAACCAGTTACTAAAAACAGTTGGCAAACCATAAGGTGGAAGCTTGTTTAGAAGACCTTTATGCCAAATACGATCAAAAGCTTTTGAGATGTCAAGAGCAACTACTTGTGTTTCACCGAACCTTTCCATTGAATTAAGCCATAAATGGGTAACATAAGCCAGAATATCACCAGTGGATCGACACTGACGGAATCCATACTGGCGATCGTTGATCAGACGGAAGGTTTATAGGTAGTTTAAGAGTTGGCGGTTAATTGATTTCTCGGTTACTTTAGAAAGAGTAGAAGTAATTGCAATGGGACGATAATTGGATGGGAGGGATTTGTCACCCTTTTTAGGAACTGGCTGGATATGAGCAAATTTCCAAGCAGAAGGAAACACACCTTTGGAATAAGAAAGTGAAAAAAGGCTGCAAAGAATAGGAGTAAGTTCAGGAGCACAGGTTTTGAGAACAAATGGAGAAATACCATTGGGACCTGGAGCTTTCTTAGCATCAAGATTCGTCAAAATCCTTCTGACATCCTTTTGACGGAAGACCACAGGAGGCATTGAATGGAGCGTGTTGGGAATGGTGGGAGGTGTTTTACCAAGATTATTAATACATGAGCTGGAAGAAAAATGGGATGCTAGCACGTCAGCTTTATCCTTGGCTGAAGTGACAACAGAACCATCTGGTTTGGACAGAGGTGGGAGCAGAGGTGGGCAAAGGTTGCGGCCAATAGCTTTGGCAAGAGACCAGAATGCTCGGCTACCATTAGGGCAAGAAGCAAGTTTTCTACTCTTAGCCTGTTCAAACTCTAGTTTGGACTGATTAATAACTGCTTTATAATTGTTGCGAGTTTTGGTGTAGGCAGAAATGAAACTGAATAATTAGAAACAAGCCAATTACGATATGCAACATTCTTCTCTTGAACAGCCTTAGCACATTTATTGGAAAACCAAGGTTTAGATAAAGGACGAGATTTTAAAGTGGAGTGTGGGATAAAGGATTCCATTCCTGCAAGAATAATTTCACTGACACGATCTGAGCAAACGTTGACATCAGAAGTTTTGAAACAGTAATCCGACCAAGGAAAAGAAGTCTCGCAGGTCATCCCATTTTGCATTCTTGTAATGCCAAACAACACGAGGTTGGGAATAGGCATGAGATAAAGGCTCCATTGCAGAAGAGACAATCACCAAGTTGTGATCTGAAGTGCCTAAAGGACCTCTCACTTCGACCGTGTACTTAGAAGGGTTGTTTGTGAGAAAAAGATCAAGCGTATTGGCTGTATGATTAGGATTGTCCGGTATTCTTGTAGGTAAATGAAAAAGGAAGCCAGCTGGAGTTGTGAACATTAAAATCATCAAGGAAAATTACATCACTGTTAGGAAAGTTGGACTGGAGAAAGTCAAGTTGTAAAGAGAGGAAGTCAAAGAGCTCCAAGTGATTAGTGGAGTTGGGAGAACGGTAGAGACAACAGATGAATTTGACACAATGAGGTAGAGAGATTTTGAGCCAGAGAAAATCAAAGAGAGGAGATTCCAAATTGCCAAGTCTCTGACAGGGAATATCAGAACAGACATATGCACAAGTACCACCTGTGAGGCGAAAGGAATCATACAGCGAATAATTTGGGCAACTGAGATGAACAGTAGTTGAATCAACCGATAACTGATTTTCTGTCAGAAAATCAGTTATCGGTTTTGAGACCACGTATATTTGTGAAATGAATTAGGAAGTGCTTGGGAGGTTTAGATCTTTTCGCAGATAAGTTTGCTCTATTAGTTTGACAATTCATGGTGTGTTCAATAGTAAGAAAAAGTAGGTGGGACATGCTGTATGAAGTAATGAAATTTTTGGATATGGCGTACACGTGGTAAGAATATACCCAGATCCTTGACATAACGTGGCCTCGACAATGCTCCCCGCATACACACTACTCGGACTCCCTCCAGTCACTATCTGGCAGAGTAGAGGTAGCAAGATTATACACTAGCTGATCCAGAAGCCTCCTAGAGAGTTACCAATAGGTTCGGTCCGGTGTACTAACTAGCGGCCGGCCTGCGAACACCGTTTTAGAGTACCCTCGAAATTTAAGGAATATTGCATCTCGCCACGATGTTCATCATAACCTCAAAAGTCATCAATCACACTGCATGATGGAAGAGATAGGGAAGGGTACTGAAAAGGGGCCAACCCGCACTGGACCAGCGTGGCAGATTATGGTCCAAATCCCTCAGCATGAATTGTTGAGTAGGCTTCCATCCTGCAGTGGGTTGATAATGGCTGCACTTTACTTTTTTTTTTTACTGAAAAGGGATTTGAAATAACTATACAATCGCATATGAAGTTCTCTGAAAAATGTAGTTAAGTTATTATGATAGATTATAGGAATCTATCAAAAGTATAGAGAAACTTTGCCAGTAGAAATAAAGAAGTTATTATTCAGTTATATAAATGAACACTAAGACCACATTTTGTATATTGCATACAGACTGGGAAGCCCCATTTGAAGTAAGATGTGGACTTGTTCGAGCGGATACAGAGAAGAGGGAAGAGATTACGAGCACTAAAGGGATATTCTCATTCAGATAAATTTGATTTCTGAAGTTTGGGAGTTAGCCCTATACGAGTTTATAAACGTATTAATAAACTAAAAATTAAGAGGAATTTGTTCATACTTAGTCACGTGGAATACACGAGGGAGAATAAATTTAAATTGAGAGGGGACAACCGTGGAACAGAATGGCCAAAATTTTCCTGTAGTCATAGAGCGATTCGCTGTTGAAATAAACTCCCATCTACTCTTGTGAAAGGTGGAGATCAAAGCTAAACAGCGAGTGGAAAAATACTTGAAAGAAATGGATAAATGAAATGAGGGGGGCAACGTTGTTGATCTCCTTTTTTTTCCCTCTTTTCTTTGCATTATTTATACTTGTATTTTGCTTGTATAAACATTATAAGGAGGATCAAATGAGAGCAGGGAACAAAAGTCCTTAAATAGTTAAACCTATGGGAACGCCTGTAATATTTATTTATTTATTTATTTGTGGGGATCAGTTAAAGAAAGTGGTGCCAAATGTTATACATCTTGCAGAAATTTAGCAAAGTGGTCGTTGTACTCTCTAGCACAGCAATAAACAGATGAGTTGATCAGCATAAAATGCTGAATGCAAACATTAATCGCATTAATTCAAGTTTTTGATGCACGAGTTGGTTCAAAAAGTTCCTGTATTGACAGTCGAGGAATTAAGATATTGATTATTGTTGTTGTTATTTATTGGGCATTAGCGTACAGTGCAATCTTGCGCTGTGTGTATTATAACCCTATAAGCGTGTTCACAGGTTAACTTCGCATGCTGCGTAGGCTGAAAATCCCGGATTAACTCATCTGGGATCAGTAAACTACTTTAAGAAGATAGTATGGATGCAGAAGAGTTTTGAATATCAAGTGTTCATGGAGTGTTTGGAATTCTCAATTACCAATGGAATTCAGATCATCCATGTGAAATGCAGCATTGGAGTCTATTTCGGTTTTAAAACGCAGACTATAGGGTAACTGTTATGATGTTTCGTGAAGATTTCCTGGAAAAGGAAAGGCTTCTTCTTTTGAAGTGTTCCATATCAGTATGGTACGGAAAAGAAACTTGTATTTTTATGTTTTGAAATATGTGTATAAGATCAGTCAAAAGTATCTTCTCACATTTGATGATTTATAACCTTTTTGCTTAAATATAAATATTTTACTGGGCGAAAATTAATACAAACCCAAAGTTGCAGTGGGATTTTCAGCAGTAATGAGCCACTGTCCCAAAGGTACATCAACTTCTTACCAGACGCTTTCTGCAACATAGCTGTAGTACCTGTTTTGGTCCTTTCCTTCAAGTTGTTCACTTCAGTTGGCAAGGGAGGCTTGGTATGTCCAGTCCTTAACGTAACTCCTCAAAAAGAAGTCCAGTGGCATAAGATCGGGTGAGCGGGTTGGTCACAGAACCGTACCGGTACGGCTTATCGATTGACTTGGGAAGTGGAGATCCAAACAACCTCAAACATCCACTAGCCCGAAAAGTCTTGTGCCAATCCTAGATCGATTGTCTGCTCGGTTGACTTTTACCGAAAATTTTCCGTTTAATTTGCTTCTACCTTAAAAATGTATTACGTTACTTCTGCACGCCATTTATGTTTGTAATATAGAAGCGCCTTTGGTGGCTATTTCAAAAATCGATAACAAATATGCATGAAAAATCCAGTGTTTTCTATTGTCAGCACCTGTTGATCTATTAAACACATTTATCGACTTTTAAGTTTTGAAACTACTTTTGACTTGCAGTGTATAAAAAATGTAGTCAAGATTCTTATCTTAAAAGAGAGGAATCTTGTAATATCTTGTAATATCCTTTATCTTTTTCATATTGTTTAATAATTGTATCTTTTAATTTATATTAATAATGCAATGTAATATCGTTTAATTTACTTTAATTTCAGTTGCTGTGTTTTAGTTTGAAATTCAAATTCAAAAGTAATCACTGACGATTCAAATGTACTTATATCGAAATGAAATTGTGACCTTTCACTGTTAAAGTTTGGATAAGCCATAATAATATTAATCAGCTTTCTGACGTATATATGAATTTATCATTAAATGCGACAGACAAATAGCATTTAGGCCTAAGCATTAAGACGCTGTTAGTCCGAATAATCACCATGACATCACGAGGCTGGAGTTAGCAAGTTGCTGAAGAATTCCACGAGGAATGTTAGACTATCCATATAACAAAACTCTCCCTAATTCCTTGAGTGTATGGACAGAGGACTGTGCTGACGTTTTTTTCCAATTCATTACATAGATGCTCAATGGGAGTGAGTTACGCGCATTCGACTGACCACGACAGATGGTTTAAGTCATCCTGGTATTCATCGTACATCTTAGATCTAATGTAATATTTGATATTCACTTAAGACTCGTAATGTCTGCCCTGGTAGCATAGTGGTATCGTCAGCATCCTTCCCACTTCTGGTGAAAAACGCCACATGAAATCAGTGGACTAAGAATGGTCCACAAAAACATACTCTCTACCATTGCACCTCTTCCAGGAATTTGTACTGTCGGTACACAACACATTCCAGTGCTTCGAGTGGATTCCTCTATATGGGTACCCTTCCATCAGCGCCGAAAAGCGGAAATTGGACTCGTGAGACCACATAACTTGCCTTCAGCCCTCATGCGTTCATCCTTTGCGCTTCTAGCACTAATCGAGTCACACAGTCTTAGAGTACTTTCCTACACATCTTCCACGTGACTTTTTTGATTTGCCAACTTTTCTATAGATTGTTGCATACAGCCCAACCTCCATGGTCCTAATTAAATGATATGGTTCTAATTTGTTGTTTCAGCTTTTTTGACGCAGTTACCCAAATGGCAATGAACAGCGCCTACACGAGATACCACTGCTTCTCTTCGGTTCTTTCAATCTCATGAAACGTGTTGTTGGTTGGGACATTATACATTTAAAATTTCCACTTGAAATAGTCTGTTCTGCGTCCAAAGATTTAGAAACAAACAAGCTTATCGGTAAAATCTGAAGACCCCCTTTTGTCGCTGAGATTCTTTAGGACCATCTTGGCGTAATTGAAAAATCTCATCTTGATATTTTTCGGTTACTATCACAACCCAACTGCACACTATGACGATCTCTGTACTCTTATTTTGTAACTTCCACCATTTCATTTAACAAATGTCTAGTTGTGTTTGTTTAAAAAGAAAAACCATAAAAAACAGCGAAAAAAAATCACAACTGCAAATATCATGTGATTAGAATCTTTATTTCAATTTTTTTTTTCACATTCTCTTTTTCCCAAATCCTTAACCTTATAGACAATGAAAGCGTTGTACATAATGTCTTTAGCCAGTTAATTAACAGTTGCCCTAAATTTAATTTCCAGACAACATGCTATTTATACCAACAGAAACAAAATGAAGCAACGTTTTTATATCCGAAATAATCAGTTAAGTCAAGAATAAACCCCCGGATTATATCATCAGTGCACTCTTTTTCTTTATATTCAACAAACATTGAAATTGAAAGACCAAAATAAATTATACCATAGCTGCACGGATTTTGCTTGTTAATCTTAACTCCCTACTTTATACTTTGCCATAAATCATGGTTAGAAAACACATATGAGGCATAATGGATGTAAAAATAACCATAGTTTTTTCTGGAACTTATTATAAAGGTGGATGATTTCTTGTTAAAAGTCAAATCATCGCTATGATAAACTAGAATACATATCTATTATAACTATTAGATTTGGGTTAATCGAGTCTGCTTCTCCAGAAAGATTTACCAACAATTTTTATCATCTGGAAGGTTAATTAAATGTATTATCTCAATCAGCAGAGAATTCTAAATCTTCCACTTTTGCTTTCCAAAATGAATCCAATGTGAGTCTAATCCAGATGAGGTTCATTTTGGAATGGAAACATCCATACTAAATGAACCCAAGAAAGTTCATATTTATGGTTGTTGCCATTTTGAAATGGACTTGATGATGAATGCACTGTAACCTCCAGCAACATATTTCCTAACTAATATAGTTTAATTTCGGTTTTCTCGATTGTCCTCTGTTGATGTATTTGTTTTATTTTATTGAATTTCTCTAATAATTATACTTATAATTGGTTTGTATTTAATTGGTTTTAAAATTATTAAAAATATTTTGTCCAGCACTGTATTTAACCAATTAAGAACGTACCTTTCTTTTAAAAATAACCACACGACTTTTAAATAATCAAATAGGAATTTTTGACGATTTTGTTTCGATGGTTTTTGAAGTATTATTTCATAAAGTCGTTCAATGTGTGTAGAACATAAAGATGAGAGACTGAAAGGCTTTCAAAGAATCAAATGAGATGAATAAAATATTGCTTTATTTTAGAAGAAAGAGAAATATCTTCAATGATCTTCAATAGCTTTTTTGAGAAATCTTCAATGGTACTATTTTAAATCAAAAGAAAATCACAATCTTGGTATAAATAATATGAAATGGTAGATTTTTTTATTGACAATTTTTCATCTACTGTTTGAAATTACTCAAATACTCTTACATAATCTTGTTTTTAACTTCTTTAATCTATTTAAAGGACTCCATTTTGCACTCGCTAATCAAATCCATTCTGTTTTGACAGGTATTTAGACAGAACTACGTTTTGTCCTGGATGAAAATCCCTAGAGAGTTAAACATCTTCCAGACAATACTTCTACGCACAAATCCTTCATATTCCACATGGTAATATCAAATATTTGATGAATGAACTAATGGAATCAGTGATATTTATTAATGAATCGTTTGAATGTTTAATTAGAACAATTTATTTATTTAATTCTAGCTACAAAAAGCTGAAGAAAATGACAAGACACTTGAATTTTCAGGGCGCTGTACTCTCTGGACTCTTCAATTACCAATGGGATTGGTATTATCCCTTTTTGGTTTAGAATTAAACAATTCTTTTAGCCAATTATTTTTTGCACTCTTTATGTTTAAATGCGACATCTTTGTGAAAAACTCTACCTATATCTAACTTTGTGGACAATATATTAGATAGCTAGAAGTACTACATCATGAAATTGTATAAAATCTATTCGAAATCAAGTCGGAATTTCTATTAGCGTTCTTCTGCGTATTTGCTATCATTTTTATAACTGTTTCTAGCATTTATTTTCATATAAAGTTAAATTATCTAAATATTCACTGAAACTCTTCGGTTTAAAGTTTACCCATTTTGTACCACTTTAAAATTTTTCTATAATATACTGTATATGTACAAGCTAAACTAAAGTTTACATGATTTCTACAAGAACGTACTTCGATATTATTTGCAAGAATAAATTTACATTTTTATAACAGATAACGCTACAAAAAAAGTTACGTATTCCATTGCATTTAATTTTCTTTAGGATACCAGAAAAGACAAATAAAGTTAATATCTACGCTGGTATCATTAATAATACTGTACGATACTATTTCTTGAGTTTATTTAATACAATTTTCCCCCAAAAAAAGAAACAGGGATAGTCCATTCGTTTAAATTTGCATTTGAATAATTTTAGGGTATTTATCAAATGCCATAACGACTTTAATTACATACCGAGGACGGAACGATATATTTATTTTTAGAATTATAGGTATATATGTACATAAAATGACTTACAACAAGAATTAACGAGGAATCTTAAACCAGCTCTTTATAAAATCGCCCTATTCAGTAGCCCATTGCAAAGATTGTTTATAAATGTCAGAATAGTTCTAATTATTGATTGTTAGATCATCCGAAGGGCTTGAAAGGTTGATTTTGTTTTGATTATCATTATAGTTTTGATTTATGAACACCTGAAATCATATACGCTTAATATAGATGTACTAATGACTTAATATTATAAAAAAAAAGCTGTTAGCAATAAATACATACCTTTAATACCTCAAAACAATATTTTGTACTTGGACTAGTGAACGATGAAAATATTCTACTTTGGATGTAATTGCTGGTAAATATTCTTGTCTTTTTTTTGCGTTTAAATACTTTTAATAGAATAATAATAATACGTTTATGGAATGACCTATTTGACAAACAAAACGAAAGGAGTATACAGTCTGATTATTATCACCTACCAACAACAACAAAGACAAAAAAATAAAACAAGCAGTTTATATATATTTATATAACAACAGAGAGCTTAGTGTATATTCATATATACGCGCGTAGACTTATGCAAAAGTATAAGTGCACGCCTATATATGGATATATATTATATGTATAGTTTCTGTACATTGAATTGCTGACATGGATTCACAATAACCCTCAACAGCTCTCCTGTGGTGAACCGTGATCTCAGGGAGACGACTTTATTCCAGCTAGCTGAGCAGAGGTGATGACCCTGGTCGTGCTGTCGATAACCCCTGTGCCGCTGACTACGGACGAGATAACGGAGACGTCGTGTGGGATGCCGCTGGTACCAGTGGAATAAACGGTGGTCATAGCGGTGGGGCTCCCTCCTGGCTGGTCAAGCGGCGCCAGACCTTGCAGTTGACGGGTCAGGGTGACAGATGATGGGGTGAAAGGTGAACTGATGGGTCGACCTCCCGATCCGGGACTTCCTGTTACTATGTCACTGTCACTTAGGCTGGAATTGGGGTCCGAACGACCGCTAATGATACACTGGGGTGTATAGGTGGGGGTTGTCGTTGTTGTGATAGCTGAATGATAAAAGGAGAGAAAGAAAACGGACAATTTTATTAAAATGCAAAAACATCTTAAAATGAAAAAGCAAGTTCAGATTTTTTTAATGTGGCGCCATCTATGAACATTTTGAGGTAATCATAAAAAGTTGAAATTAGGCATTTCATAAACGCTATGGGTATTTTTGTAATTGGTTTCCATGGTGTTGCAGCCTGTTACTCTTTGGAGTTGGATCCTTAGACTTATTTTAATTGGCATCAAGGAGAGATCGCTGGGTATGATCTCTTGTTATCTTTGAAATCAAAAGGTTGTTCAGCCCTCGAAAAGGTCTGTTGGTTACATCAAGCAGATTTCAAAAACTATTTGCCATTTTCTGAGTTTATTTATTAATCTCTAACGAACACCAAAATGCCTAAGAATATCTCTAGCAATGTTAACTGGTAAATTGTTCTTTTTATATGATCCCTTTCTGTTGTTCAACTGAACAAAAATGTGGCCATGAAAACTAAAAGAAAAATAGAAATTAATTACGTGTCAATTGGTCTAATTATTATTAGACCAACTGACACGTTTTTCAAATGAGTCGTAGTTTTGTTCTTATGGCTCTGATTGGTTCAGAAGGAGTCTTACCATCTTCTTACCTTGAAGAAGTTGGTTTTATATTGCACGATGTTTGGCATTGCAACGAATGCAGTTTTTTTGTTAATAATTCAATCTTTTGTTGATAATTTAATCCCCCTTTGGCCGTTGAGATTTTTTCGTTCACTAATATATATCAAATTCGTTTAATTCATTGCCTGAAATGCAGCGTAGTTATAAAGCGCAAAAAATATCTTCAATTAGTGGGACAAGGACAAGAATATTTTAACCTAATTTTTAATGATCACTCGGGCAAACGTTTCAGGTTTCAACTCAAACATTTGGAGGAATGATTGTATTGCCAATTAAGCATTTGTAAGAGTGCCAAACTTTTTCTTCGTGCTTTAAGGGTATGTGTAGAGACTAGCTCGGTCTCAATGAAATATATAAAATAAATAAAGAGAAACTCTTTAAACTTACGACGACCCCACCTCTTCTGATTTTTGTACAAGCGATCACATAATGAACATTACACTTCTCAGCCAAAATATTAGAAACCAAACCTCTATATTCTTTAAGAACTCCACGTACTTCATTAGAAGGTGACTTTTAAGTCACAATCAATATTCTACTGGAGCACGTAGAATGTTGATTGCAATTTTAAAAGAAATAAGTGGTGGTTATGTAACTCGTGAGTGTGTACTGGGATCGGCAAATGGCATTGTAGAGGTTATTGCATTAGTTCCAAATGCAGTTCTCGATATAAAATGGTCCAAATAATTTCATACTATTGTATATTGATTGCTAATTTAAATCATTAATATAGATGCTAAACAACACAGGTCCTAGTGCAGAACATTGAGTTACACTGGTATTTAAACGCAAACATGGAGAAAAGTTCTATTATACTACTCTGTATCGTATGAGAAGATGCAAATTATATGCTTCCTTCCTCACACAGTTAAGTATCCAGTTGACCTTTGAATTGATTCAAACTGTCAGACTCAACTACCTGCGTGGGCAACTTGTTCCAGCAATCAACGACTCACTGGTCATCCTTCTGTAGATCATGCCATTCAACTTGCCCGTCTTTGGACCTTTTCAAGCTCAATGTCTTTTTTCTGATAAGGTCTCCATACTTGAACACAGTGTTCCAAATGTGATCTAACAATTGCCTTATACCGTGGGATTATGACCTCCCTCTCTACAGGATAACGTTTGATAAATCATCGATAGGACACCATGGACTTTCCTCGCTGCCTGCTTACACTCTTCAAAATAACTTCATGTCTGCCCGTATTATAACTCCCAGATCCCTTTTCTCCTCCACTGTTTATATATATATACGAAAGTAAGTCAAATTAAAACGAAAATAACATTAATTTTGAGTTCCAGGAAGGTAAGAGTGCAAGTCTGAGAATTGTCACTATTGATTATAATGAACAGGCAGCGGATTCTCATCATGAGTCCTTACACCATTATTCATGATAGATTCAAGTCCATGAAGATCTGCGTGAAGATCTTTTCTCAACGAAACACGAGTGTCTCAGCAGAAACGTTTTCGAATGGACTACGTTTGCAGCGCCTAGCGAGGAAGGAAATTGCTTCTTAGATGCATAGTAATTTTGAATGAGACAGAGTGCAGTAGCTTGAATCAGAGAGAAAATGAGCAAGCAGTGGAAACATCAGTCATCAGCATAGCGTTTTGCATCATCAGACATTCAAGCGTTTTGGAAACACTGGGTAGGTCACGATCATGCTGTTCTTCGATACACTTCGGCAACTGTCCAGAAACTGCGCTGGGAACTGATTGCACATCCTCCGTGCATTCCAACTTGCGATTTTTAGGGTTTTTGACGTTGATTCCACGATGTAGTAAAGAATGATGTAAAACTCAACAGTGACCAGTTAATTTTTACGAGCGGGGATGAAAAATCTGTTGTAGAGATGGGAGTATCTAAACTGTGGTGGAGCCTGTTCTCAAAAATAAAGCACTAGTTATTGGTAAAAAGAATAATTCTCGTTCTCATTTGACTCACCTTGTAACACTAATTCCCAGGTCAGAATTATGACCATGGAGACTGTGTCAAAAAGAAAACAAATTCGAATTGACCGATCCTTCTTCCCTATAATCGTGCTGCGGAAGCTTTTTAACTTCCTTGTAGTGAGCAAACCTTTCAGAAGATGAACCATTGGGTTCATCTTCTGAACCATAGGGATCATCTTCTGAAAGATGAACCCAATGGTTCAAAAAATGATTTAATAATTATACAATATGGCACTGTCTTAGCCCAATGATCCAACGCGAGGATCAACAGTACACGCGTGTGAGTCGACCGTAGTTCCAGCCCACGCAATTGCTATTTATGGTGATGCATATTTTTCATCATACTGTAAACGCAATTTGTAGTATAATCACTAATTACATTATAAATTGAGTTTATTGTAGTATGAAGCATATTGCAGAGGTACGATTAAAAAGGGAATATAATTTGGAGATTTATTTGGTGTCATTTGCTTGGCGAAAATGCGAAATACTTTGTGGATAACAACCCAAAAGTTATTCAGTTTCTAAGGATCATGATATCAAGTGACATCATGATCCTATATTCTGATATTTCTAAACTGAAGAAGAGAAACACTTAATTACATTTAAGAACTGCAGCATTTCGTACTTTTTGGTAGGTAGGTTACGATTGAGCTTTTCTCCCCATGAGGGCGATATACACTGTTCTTTTGCTGCCACTTTATTAGGTATACCTACCTAGTAGCGTGTTGAACCTTCTTTAGCCTTCAAAACAGCCTGAATTCTTCTAGGCATGGATTGAACAAAATGCTGAAAACGTTGTGCAGGAATGTAGTACCATGCAGACGTGAGTGTGTCACTCGTTCCTTGAGTTTCGACGGAGGTGTAGGCCTGCAGCGAACAGCCCTTTCCAGCTCATCCCAAAGATGTACAATAGGATTCAGAATCGGGGACTGCAGCAAAGAAAAGTCGTTGTCATGTTACTGGAACCATTCCATAGTGATTCAGGTTTTGTATACCGGCGCATTATCCTGCTGGAAGTAACCATCTGACTGAGGATAAACTGTCAACATGAACGGATGCACTTGGTCAGTAACGAGGTTTAGGTACGATGTAGCATTCAGACGTGAATCTATGGGCATCAATGGACCCAATGTGTGCCAAGAAAACATTTCCCACACCATAACACTGCCCTCACCACCTTGCACATTAGTCGTCAGACATGATGGGTCCGTGGATTCATGTTGTTTTCGCCAAATTCTGAGCCTTCCATCAACATGATGCACCAGGAACTTCGACTCGTCAGACCAAGCAACTGTTTTCCAATCCTCGATAGTCCAGTGCTGGTGTTGCTGTGCCCACAGGAGGCGTGCTGTCTTGTTCTTCATTGATAACAAAGGTACGTGGCTACAACAGCCGATGGCCAAATGTGGCCATCGGCTGTTGTCGCCCATTCGCGACAAAGTGCGACTAGTGGTCCGTTACGATATTTTGTTCTGCGCACCAAGGTTGCATTCTGACGTGATGTGCGACATTGTGGCCCGTCTGTTTGCTTGCACAATTCTAGCCATCCTCCTCTGACCCCTCTCATCAACAAGCGATTTTCTTCCACAAGAGTGCCGTTCAGAGGATATTTTCTGTTCGTTGCACCATTCTCGATACACCCTCGAAACTGTGGTGCATGAAAATTCAGGAGAACTGCCGTTTCAGAGATGCTTTGTCCAGCACGTCTTGCACCTACTACCATGCCACGTTCGAAGTTCGTTAGATCACTCCTTTTCATCATTCCTGCTACGGTTTGTACGCTTAACTGATACTGGAAAGGTTGTTCTGCTGCATTTATATTCACAACTGTGGTCATGTGACTTGCAACGTTGTGGGACAAACCATTTTTGTGCACAGCACGGATGTACCTAATAAAGTGGCAGCACAGTGTACATGACTACAACCTTGTTAAATCCAAATAATGAAATCCCTTTTGACGTTAATAGTACAGCACTATACAATATTACAACCCAATAAAAGGAAAATGTTATGAATGTCATAAATATGTGCAAAAATTTAACACGTTACAGGATCATGGTACTTGCAAAGGGAAAAATAATAATGACATTTAGATTGAATAAATAATACACAAATGATCGAATACACTTTCGTTGTTATAGTTATACTATACACAAGAAGAGTCGTATGCTCTCCAGAGAAAAAGAATAGTTTGTTTTGTTTGAATATGTTCACATTAAGGTCTGCCTACCAGATGAAGGATTGTTCGATGAAGATGACGAACTCCTTTTATTCGAGGGTTGACTCGAACCTTTAGGTTTCCTTTTCCGGGTCTGGATGGAGTCCTTTCTCATAGCCAAAGGTCTTGCCACCTAAAGTGCGAAAAGATTAGAGAATGGTCAAGAAACAGGGAGAAATAGCTTTGCAGTTCATACAGATTCAGTTATTCATTGTAAGAATTTTGTCACTACAGGATTGATCAGATTCGCTATCACGATAGAGTTTGGATGGGTTGAAGAACTGTTCAAGTTATCTCGTCAACTTAGGCGGCTGGCGTAGCCGAGTGGTCGAAGCGAGGACGCTCAAGTACATGCGCTTGGGTGGTTCACGTCTGCATGACCATTATATTATTCTTATATCGCTTTGTGAATTCCTCTGACCTTGGTCATCCCGAAACAGAAAATTTATTTAACTTATGAATATGCCTCCGCAGGTCGAGGAGAACAGCAAGGATCGGAGCGAGTATTGTCAGTTGGGGAAGCAGGCTGAAGTAAGGGATGTCATCTTAATGTTTCTGCCAATTCATAACTAATTGGTTTCACGAGGATTCAATTGTTTGCCTACTCGATGAGATGCTATCATGGATGAACATTAACAGCGAGGTGAAGGGAAGCTTTCGAGATGGTAAAGGGTTCAACCTCCTGGAGATTTTAAAACAAGACTGCAGACTAGACGATGTACGTGCAGAGGACGCGGAATACAAGCACTTGATTGAACAAAGAGCAACTAGAGTCGGATTTGTGATCCCCATGAGTTACTGTTCAATGCACCAGAAGGCATATTTAATTTAAACTTTCGTATTTTCAAAGTTCTTGGAGAGCTGATATTGGTTAACCGGGGCTTAATCAATGTTCTTGGATTAAGATTTTTCGTGAACCATATTTGGTCTGATATAGAGTAGAGAAACTTTAGTGTGCTCGTCTTGAAGTGGTTGAAAACCACCAGAGGGTTTGAGACCGTTTTGAAGAAAAATAGAAAGTCGCTGATGTGAATAAAAGTGCTCCAAAGAGATTCGAGCAGAAATCGGTATCAGAGATTGAAAATATTAATATTTTTAATACTACGTTGTAAATATAATAATTTTCGGGGAATATACGGTTAAAATTAGTAATGTATACCCTTTCTTTGTGATATTAATAACACAGATGATGTTCTGAGGGTCATCCATCACTCGCATGTAAATTTAAGACATCGTCACTGCAGAAAAGCTTCATTTAAACAGCTGTTTATAGAGCACATAGTGGAACTGGGAATGGTATTGGAAATATTCAATTTACAGAAGGTACTCCGGGTGAGAAGAACACAGTCCAAATGTTTTACTTCACTTGTAAACTTCTATGATGATCCCCCTCTGCGTGAAAACCATGTGTTAGTGTGTCTACCAGCAGGTAAGAGGCGGCAGTATAAGGAAATACTGAATGATTCAACCACCAGCAAATCAACAAAGAATTGCTGTTAAACGGGGATCGTAATTCGCTCTTTAATGGCCTGGAATGGATGACGTACTCAGCAAGGGTATGCCAAATTAATATATTGAGTATTCTATTTCGTGAAGGGGGAGGGTCTTGGAAATACGAACCACTTTCCGGAAGAGGAAATTGTTTGTTTGTGGTCCATTGTCAACAATGGAGATGTGGCGATATTCTGGAATAGTCGTGGGATGGTTTCCACTAGAGTTGACTAACAATGGACTTTATCAAGAAAGTGAAAGATAAGCAGCTGTATTTACCGTGATAAGAAGGACTCATCTATTGTCAGCCACACAAAGACTGGTTGAGATTTCCTGGTTTGTCGTATTGGCAATGGCTTCGTGTCATACTCGAAACAAACTTAAGTCTGCTGCTAGCTGGCTCATTGCAGGTAAAACAAGAAAAGAAAAAATCACGAAACGTTTTCTAAGGCATAACCAACCACCACTGCTTTTCTGACAAGGTTTTAGTGGTGAAGAGAAATTCACGTTTAGGTTCCCTTATAATGTCCATAACTAGTTAACTGTTCGATATGCGTTCTAATTTAAAGTTTCGATTTTGGATTTCATTCGTTGAATGGGTCAAGATGCCCTTTAAAAGTAGAATACTTTTTATCGGGTTCGTTGTACCCAGAAGCGGCGCTGGCGTTTGTGGCGCCTGAGGCAAAACCTTGTCACGGAGCCTAATTCATATTGTATCTTAACACGCATATATATGCAGTAGTGCATCTAGCAGCGCCCATTTTAGGCAGTGCCTCACTTGCCACAGGCACTGCGTACCTTAGCGCCGTGCCTGGTTGTACCCCCGCATGAACGACCTGTGTACAGGGTGGAAAAACCATGCAATCTCCTCCCGCGACTGAATATTTTGGCTAAGATGCGAAAGAAAAAATAATCCTCCTCCTCCTCCTCCTTCCATCTCGTCTCCAACGTATCTTGTTCTATGTTGGAAACATAGGAAATTAACTTTGATTTTGGTTGGTGTTTGAATTCAAGCCTTTTCATATGGTATGGGAGAGCGGCGCCTGTCAGCACTGGCTAGACTTGGAAGATTCGTAATTTCAGCATAGTACTCATAATAAAAACCAAATGAAACCAATTCATTATTGAATATTTGTGGTTGACGAACAGTGTGTACCAGTATGAATTTAGTACGAGTTCTTGAAAGGATCATTTTCATTTTGACTAAGTTGAAGCATATTTTTATGAGCACTGCGAATTTTATACAACGAATTATAATTTAATAAAGATGAAAATGAAAAGTCCATTATAAATATATATAATAATAGTATAAAATATAGAGTCATATTGTGTTATAATAGATAAATTACAATAAGTAACACTATGTCGTACTCTCAGTTCCACATTAAGTGCGAACAAGACCAAAACTAATATAGTTTTTTTTTTTGCAATCCCTAAAAAATTCTAGCACGTGAATACTCTAGATGCAAAAAAAGTGCGCATATTACGAATATAAATATGACTATATTTAATGTAATTACGTATGAGAATTTTCTAGTAAACATTCTAATTTAATTCAAATGAATATGACAGTAATACAATATATAATAAAATTATTGATATTTTTATTTTATTATTTTATTATATTATTTTTTTCTGTTCATCAGTGGAAAAATTCACTTTCACAACAAATTTCAGAATGCTTTTTTAATATAAAATTCGTTTACAGACTTAAAAAAAAAAGTGTAACGCCCTTTATTAGAAATAGTACTTTTTAAGTACTTCATTTTTCTACCTATCACATTATTAGCCGCATTTTCTTTTTCATTGTTACTCTCTATCGCATTATTAGCCACGTTTTAATTTTTCTTTGTTGCTATCTCATTATTAGCCGCACTTTCATTTTTCATTGTTAAGACCTTTTAGCCGCACTTTCATTTTTCATTGTTAAGACCTTTTAGCCGCATTTTCTTTTTTATCGTTATTACCTATCATGTATTGGCTACATTACTTTTTCATTGATTTACTGACGTATTTTGAAACATTTTGTTAATCAAACTGTTGAAACCATTGGTACTTTATCAGAATGAAGTTTGTAAACAAGATGAGTTTCATTTATTTCGAATGAGTGGTGACAAAGTACCATAATAATTTTCATTTACGATAAACCTAACATTCTTTTCATATTCGTAAGGCTCTGCGTAATATTTTAAAGCAAACAAAGAGTTTGCTTGGATATTCATAAGAATATTTTGAATATTAAAGATATAAATTGAATCTGTAGAAAGATTCCTGCTTTTTAATATGGACGATTACTAATTATTGCTTAATGTGTAAACTATCGATGTATTATTCAAAATTGTACTATATTACTCCAGATGTAGAAATTATATTTAAACATCGATTAGTTCATTGTGATGTAATATTAAAACAATTATTCATAGAGAGAAGTGGTGCTAGGTTCCGCATTTTTTAATTCGCATTGATACGAGTTCCTGAGGTGCATGAAAGAACGGGGAGGGGTGGGGTGAACAGGAAAAAAAACCTAAATTATTCTGTTGCTCAATTTTAGAGATGTTTAAAACCGTAGTTCTTGTGGAACGAAGTATTGTGATTTCTTGTAGTGCGATCACTGGGGCATACCAAAAAACGCATTCTTAGAAAGTTTTCTCAGAGAAAGATTAAAAAACGGTCCATTTTTACTAATGATGTTAGCTTGATCTAACTACTATAGGTAAGCATTTATGCCATCGCGATGAATTACATTCTGATTCGCTGGCTAAAAGAAATCCTACTCCTAAGAGAACCAATAAAAAATCAGAGCTCAACTTACTCCGTGAAGTTTGTAATACAGCCCGCAGGCGTTGCATACTGGCTCCCCTTGATTATTCCTCCTCCAGAGGGTGGTGTCGGTAGTGGAACAGTTCGAGCATGTCATACCAGCACGCCGACTATTATTCTGCAAGAATAAATTAGGAAATGGTGAGATGTCTAAAGGACCTCTTGCGCTATTTTGCCAGGCAGTAAACAAAGCACGACATCACGTGATATTTGGAAGAATGGGATCAAAAGTAAAAATTAAAAAAAAACAAAGCTAAGAAATTACCAGAGCGAGCAAACTCTGGATTAATGTTTCTGACATGATTGTGACGATGGGTGCCCTTCGCTAACAATCATATCGGATGTACCATTGACATTACAATTACATAAAAAAACATTAAATATCTATTATACTCATTCGTCAATCAATAATTGTAACTATTTCTATCTACTAAGCAGGTGGATGTACTGGTAGCTCATATTTGGACAAGATACAAACTAATGAATCTTTGCATTTGTTTAAACTTTGAAGATTGTATTGGATTGTCTAGAAAAGCCCCCCAGGTCCCCCTGACTCATTCAAGATTTCTGTTTCTCAAATTAAAAAGTCCAGGGTCCAATGACTGGACAAATATTATGGGATTTTTCATCGTCGAGTGTAGGGCAAGGGTCTGTAAAGCAAATCAACCTGTAGAACCCGAACCCACAACCTTTAAAAACATGATCCATCATGCTTTTAGCGCCTTTACGCCAAACTAAACGTGCGGAAACAGCAAGCTTTCACGGGAGCCGGAGGGTGTTGGTGGTGGGGGGAATTTATAGTCTGAATGCCAATTCTTCTCGTGTTGCGGCCGTGATCACAAAATATCCAGGAAAGTTGAAAACGTTCCAATTTTTAGATCAAATACTTCCTTCTTCTAAGGGATTTCTATTGAAAAATGATTCCTTGAAGGATAACTAAAAATATTCCTGTATCAGTGGATCCCAAACTTTGTATTCTTAGACTGGTAAAATTCCAACAAAAGTATAATCCATTTTGATAGTTCCCGTGTCCTATGAAAGAACCCCTAGGATATGAGTACCATCAATTGATTACCATGACCTAAACAACTTGAGTAAGAATACCTATTAATTAAATACTAATAATATACGATGTAATTTGTTTCTATCCGCTGTTTCGAAATCTAATGACTAGGACTTTCTTTTTGTGTGACCAAAGAAAATTAAGTTACGAATCTGAAGAATAAAAATTGGTTTTTTTTTTTCCCTTCTTTAGACTAACACTTCATGACAGCTGTCTGGTCATTAAATCTAAGTAACCCGAAGTGGTCAAATCAGTACTGGTGAACAGAAACATCTTGAATAATTAAAACCAAATTCTAATAGCTGAAATGAGGTTAAGATCCTGCCAGAAAAAAGTTGAAATGTCTGCGTAGTGAATTCTGCAGAGTTCTTCTTTTCTGTAGTTGGCTTTTGGCTACGTGTGGTCGCTATGGCGACAGATTTTTATTGAAATAATAATAATCCAGGTACGTATGACAGTGAGAGATGGCTTGGTTCATTCACACACCAAAAGAACGTTATTGATTATCTGATTGAAAACCGGCCCAAAGCAATCCATTAAAAGTATAGGACTGTTCCGCGAAGTGTACCCAACTGAATGGCATGACGTTAATATATAGCTGGAGACTTAAAAACTGCAGATAACAAATGGAAACACAGAAGAAATACTTAACTTAACCTTGGTCAGGATAACTAATTATGAGCGTGGTAGGAATATTATCTTTACACACGCGAACTGCCCATAGTCGTAGTTAGAGTTCGGCTCGCTTCAGTACACATGCGACGATGTGGTGTATTTATACTTCGGTCCCTGTAATGCTAGCTATGAATCACATTCAGATGCAATTTATACTAATGCCACAGCAAAAGAGGAGAGCGAACAGTACTGGAAAGGTAGACCTAATTTTGGAAAATTCATTATTGTGCCAACGGCTTAAAAATGGCTGTTGGTCACACTCGCTGAAGGTTTGCTTCTTCTACATATTACTCCCACTCCTTTAAGATATGCATTGGGGAATCCCTTCCCCCACATCTCTTAAGCAATATTATATATTGCGTACTTTCTTTAAGGTACACGGAGCGCCTCTTGAGAGTTATTCAAATCTGGATTGCAATTTGCAATTCTAGATATAATTGCAAGTTACAATCTTAAAACACGAATTCTACAATTGCATTAAGCGTGGATAAAATTTTACAGATGTAGATTGATGGGCTATGAATATATTACAGAGAAATATATTATGGAAAATTAATATATATTCCTGTATTATTTCGGGAGGATATCTGAACCCTCCAGAAAAAACTCTTAAAATTTTATTTCCATTTTTTTTTTACAAGTGACTACAAAGACCTAAGGCCACTCTAGCCGAGTGGTGAAGCACGAAGGTCCATAAGTACAGGTGCTTTGTGTGTCCTTGGTTCAAGGTCATGTAACTGCTAAATACGTCGATGTTTCTTGTATTTTCTCGATCTCGTAAATTCGTTTGACCGTGTGGTCGTTTTGGAGTATAAACAGAAATTTTATTTTATTTTTTCTATAGAGCTGTATGAGCTGTACAGGATTTTGAAACCGATTGTTTGTTTCTTTGAATCTTTGCTCTCATCTTCAGAATCCTGAACACATTCCATGTTCCTTGTGGAATTCTTTCAACTGTTAATTTAACTATTCGCAGATAACCTGCTGCACTTTAGCATCTGACTAGAACGAGCATCCCTTCAAATGCTTTAAGTGCGATGATATGTAAATAGCAGCGAAGGAGGGAAGGGAACAGACTCTAATTTGGGGGCTATTCCAGCACATCACATTCCGCATAACAATCTTTACTTGGTGTGTTGTATGTGGGCGAGCGTTGCAATGTCACTGCGGTTATTTTGAAAACATATACACTGTCTGTAGTGGCGAATCTTCGCCAGCTGACAATCCCCCCCTGCACCTGTATCCAGTATAACAGCGAACTGTTCTGTCTGAAAAGGAGTGGAATCTTATACGCTATAATTTATGACCTTTCATAGAAGACATGTCGCTAATCATCTGTCAAACACATCACCCAGCTAACTGACACTTTTGTTTATCCTGCTGCAGAATACATGGCGTGGGATGGCGCAATTTTGTCAAACCCGTGCTTCCAGTGGATCGCTATGAAGTCTACTTTATTTTGCCACCAAAGTCAAAATATAAAGTAGATTCAAAATTCCGTGATGGACACATTAAGGTCAGAGGAGTAAACGCTCTGAGATAAACAGAAAATTCAACACGATCTGCTTGACTTGTCTATTAAAGAGACAACTCCTTAAGGCTATTTATAATAGGAGAACAGTCTGAAAGACGAATGATTTGATGTCTCATTGGGGGCATTGATCAAAGGAGTACCTTCCTCTGCTTTTTTTTAAACGTGACAGAATTTTCAAAGGCAGTACAAGTAAGGAGATAAAATTGTTTCAATCATTCCAGGAAAAAAAAATATACGGGCAAATAAGATATCAGAAACCAAATGCAGACTGCAATGTCATCCCAGATGAACTACAGTTAATTAATTTTAATTATTAGGCAAAATATTTTCGTGCTAGTCTTTTTCGGGTAGATGAAATAGCAAAAAAATGAGGTGTTGATATTGAGTTTTGGAGAATGGAAAACGTTGCATTAGAATCCAGGTGAGATCAATTCGGGAATCAATGTTTCAATGCAATTCTAAATTTGATTGGTAAATGGATCTGTCCTAAGGAAAATTTAATTAAGGGCAAAAATGTTTGGAGTTAATTATTTAGACTCCAAAATCCCAACAGGATTTTTAAAAATGAGAAATATATTCCACCAGCATTGATATCTTATTATACCACAAAACAGCTTCGAATCCAGGATGCTTCAGAGCGATATCTATCTCGCAATGGAAATTACGCCAAATTAAGTGAAAGAAAAATAAATAAAAACAAACGAGACATTTCTTTCGTTATCGAAGTGTCTGTAAATAATTAATTATCCGAAGCTCACTGTGTGGTATCCCATTTCGTGTTAATAGTTGCCAGTCCACCCGGGGAGAAACATCACCTTGTTGCAGACCGCAGAACAATGACGGTACTTACCGCCGGCTCCTCCGCCAGGGAAATGCAGAGGTCAAGGGAGTCGTTCTGCCGACACTGCCCACTGATTCATTATTTACATGGCCGCAGTCCATAAATTAGACAGAGGACGTGGCGGCATTGTGTCGGAGGCCCCCGGGGTGTAGATAAGTAACGGATGAAGGAGAGGCGCACAACGGACTGTCACATCTGTCGTGAAAGCAACTGACCTCTCCGCCAGCCTTGGCCCACCTAGCGTGTGTGACAGGCGTGCTAAAGTGGTCCGTTCCAAGGGTGTCCAAGGGTGTAGCGGTGTTCTCCACCTACTGGACACGTCAGTCAGGTAAAAACTGCGAACTTTCCTCCGTCATTTGATAATGGTGACCTTTGCAGTGGAGAGGAAAGTTTCCACTTAATACACTTAGCCACGTGTTCATTACCGCATGCATGGTAATGTCACATTTCAACTGGGAATTGGAATGTTTTAAGGAAGTGTAAAGAATTAGTCCTTCACCAACTGTTACTTTCCCCCTGATCTGTCCCCTCTGTTTTTTCTTCTTCGAGTAGATTTCGTTAAAAGTCACCAATACGACACCTTCCATCTGTGAGTTTGCTAAATGGTACCGATATTAATGTGTTTCACTTTTCTTTCGAACGTTCTTAGAAACATCCGCTTGCTGGAACTCTGATAATGGGACATCGTATCTGTAACTGATTTTTAATTCTCAGGATTTTACACGCTAAGGTCATTTGCGATGTCCTTCTGACCTTTAAACGCATTTTGATTGTTTAAGGACCATAAATTGCGAATGTGAATTAGTGAATGGTGTGGCATGTTTTTGGATGAAAAACCTAAGTATCCGAAAGCGAAAAATTCCTAAATCTCGGCCACAGAATAAAAATACCGTTTCTAAATTTCTCTCGATGGAAACTACTCTACTCTGGTCTGGATATAGCAGTCAGACTAAGGCCTATAATGACCAAAGACCCTTTAAAACATACAAAAGGATCGCAATTTGATTTATATTCAAAACTAGCCAAAATATCCTGGAAGGAAAAAGTATGGGCAAGTATGTTCGTTAATTAGAAATTCGCTACATGCATGTACACTATGCTACCAAGTTAATGGGACGTCCCAAGATTTTGGTAGGTTATTTTACATGTGTACGTAAATTGTTCTTATGTACATTTAATATACATAGATGTGTCCACTGACCAACCACCACACATTAAGCAATAGGTTGTTTTTCAAGGCGAAAGTTTACTATCCTTTAACGGAATAGTTAAGGTCAATCCTTCCCAAGACTGATCTCGAACCACGATGTCTCTTAAGTCTATGGACAAGAAAGCGGTCATGAGCATCCTGTCTGATAACAGGGACGTTTATCTCCCCAGCAAGTCACGAAGTCTGCATCGCTATCTCCTGCTCTTTCATTACGGAGCCCTATCGATGCTGGGGCCTTCTGAGACGGAAACAAGAAGTTTTGTTTCGGTTAGTTTGCTGTGCAGAGGGTTTGGAAAAGGGGAAGGGGGAAGGAGAGCGATTCTTCAGTTAATCTTAAGTGAAACGTCACGGGAATCAAACATCTAGAAGAAAATTGCTGACGCTCGATTAAGAAGTCATTTGTAATGGCAGAGCTTAGATATTTAGATAGACTATCTATTAATACTGACCGTAGTAGCAACAGAGGGCACTGAAGTAAATAAATGGGTTGAACTGAGGTCTGCTAAAAGCGCTTCCATTAATAGAATTGGCGGTCGAGTGATGTTAGAGGAAAAGAAAGTCATCTGGTTTATTTATAAAACAAAGTTTTCGTTGTTGATTCTTCAACGATGAAAAATCGGTTTTGTTTGTCATTCTTAAATCAGTTTTGGTTTTAAAAGGAATTTCATCGTTAACAGACTGTTGTTTCCAATTTTATTTTTTTTTATTGACTGACGAAACAAGCGCACACTCACATGCATACAAGTGCAGGCAGACTCAGCTGTAAACTAACTCAAGAAAACATATCTGAACAAATTATGATGGTAGAAACCGGTGGACAAACACACATGACACAGGAAGCAGTCGTAAAGCAATTGGTGCACGCCCACTCGATGAAAGATAAACGAATGCCATCTCTTTCTTCCTTGGACAATAAGAAAATACGAAGGAGGTAGGAGCAATAAAGCGGGATGAAATTTTCAACGTATAATGAAGTTGTTTCCTTCATTCCACGCCCCGAAAAGATTCACTTTGCGAAGAACTTAATTGTGTAGTCTTCATTAAAGTCCTTTTATAGCTTTGCAATACATCATTATCTCTGTCATTCAATTTCCCCATGATATACGATAGTCGAGAGAGATCAACATTACATTCAAGGTATTCATCATTGGGTCATCTCCACTTATCTAATTTTATCTTTTTCCTCCAGTTATATATATAATGCATTCTTTTCCGGAACATTATCCTCTTGCATGAGTTCGATGCAAGAACGTGCTTGGTACATGCAAACAAATTGACGATTATCGGTTAATTTACTAGTATTTGAAATACAGTCTACGCTAAAGCATTGAGGTCAAGTAATTGTGTTTTTCATCCCACTCATTTATGGATCTAAACATTGTAGACTTGTCCAAATGATAATAATAGAGTGGGCCAACAGTAGCCGGAAGATCAAAAAGACTACAATTTTTCCATAAACACATCAGATAGCAAAAATATATTTTATACATTTTTATTCTCTTTGAATAAAATATTTCAAATGTTCAAGCATTTTTATCGCCCACAAAGAAATCTTCTCTGATTTCCACTGCGCCTATCATTTGATTAACGATAAAATTCGATCCTCAGCCCATCATCAGTTCAAGTACCCTTTTAAGTATCTTCAATTTCCCAAAAATTCTGAAGGTGTCACTTTAGGTTTTCACCAAGGGAAATATTCTGACAACCCCGTTTTGTCTTTTACTCAATATACGACGTCTTATTGTTTTGAAAATAGGTTATAGTTCATTGTGTGTATTGTCCTTCCACTGAATTTTACATCTTTAGCAATATGACCTGGCTACCATCTACTCCAAAGATTTCCAAAAGATTTTTGCGTGCATTCAAACATGTTTATTCCTATCAGTTTATCAAAAACTTTGGAATCCGTTGAGACCAAATATTCCTGAAGTTTTGCTTGTCATAAATGATGGATTGCGCGCTTTCAATACTTATATTCGGTGTATAAACTGCCAGCATAGTAGAACTCTCATACATCTGTTTTCCCACTTTAAAACATTCATTAACTTTTCTTTCTACAACTTTTATTTATTATCCCATAGAGTTAAGAAGTTTTTAACAACAAAATACTATAATTAGTATTACAATTTTATAGGAATCTTTTAAAAACTGTTACATATTTATATATTTTTTTATCTTTATTGAAAAACATTGTGTTGGTTTCATAGAGGACATAGTCTAGCAGATAAGACTTCGATGCCCATGTCATTGTCCCTATCTGAAACCTTATACGTTTAATTTGACCCAAATTTTCTCGTTCCTGTCAATTCATAAATTAGTTTGCCAAAAGGGGAACTGTAGATCTCCTCGTATTGGTTCTGACACCTAATTAATAAGTGGCTTATCCTGGTACCTCGAACTGATGGCTGGAAGGAAAATACAAGCCATGGGGCTTGTATTTTCGTGTATGTTTAGAATATTTAGCCACTCATACATCATTAAAATCACATAGGCACATGTGAAATTTTAATTATTTTGTTAAATGTAATTGGACAAGATCTAGTTTGATTTGTGAAAACCTTTGCTCAAAAATATACGTTCTTAAATACTTTGGAACAAAATCATCAGGTTGAATACAACACCAAAAAATCCAACCTTTAGAGATCGTAAATTAACAAATCCACATGAAAACTCAAGAAATTTCTTTTGAAAATCAGATTGCCTAATTTCATTCTTACAGGCCCAAGTTGGTCTAGCAGACATTACGTTGAATGTGCCAACTTATCTTTTCTATAGCCAGTAATAAAGTTATTTTATCTTGGTAGTATTCTCTGACGAGGGTTTAGGAGTGTGAAACAGCAATGCACAAACACTGCTGCTGCTATTGACAGTTTATGATTCCATGGCCACAAATATCGCTGTAAATGAAGAACGAATCAAGTTAGAGATCACAAAGAAAAAATAATTATATTCCTGAATATTTTAAAGATGTTTTAAATTATTTACCGGTCGTTTTGTCTGCCGTAACATTGGTGCGATAGCTCCATTTGTCTTACACAGGCCACATGCGTTACACAGGTAGGTACCATTTCCATCCCTCCGCCATAAGTTACTGGTTCTGGTTCCGCAGGTAGCGCATTCGTGGACCTCATGGGAGTTGAAGTAGGCAGTATGGTCTGGAAAAGACAGTGAAAGAAAAACACTGAAAGTGTAAAATATTTCATGTCAGCTACATGGTATATTGCGAGTTAAGTAAATTATTCGTGCAGTATGAACTAAAAGTCAGAATCAAATGGTAAGTCAATCAGTCATGGTTATAGTTATGCTGAAAATGTTTATTGACCTCCTATTTCTTTAAATATGAAGGTAAAACCATAGAAACCAATTCATATTTTCAATGATCAAAGATCAATGAGCAAATTCAATGATCAAAGATCAATGATCAAAGATCAATGATCAAAGATCAATGATCAAAGAATCTCATATGATAAAACCTTTTAAACTATATTCAAGAAGTTTTTACCAAAATTGCTTTTCGGTTTGGTTGGCTGCCATGCGTAGTAGCTTTGAGATGGAATTTGTGGAGTGATATTTCTTTAATGGGAGAGGGAAACGGTTAAGAATAAATGGCTAATCTGTCGACATGATATTTGGTACAAAGGTCCAATTCATATTTTCAATGATCAAAGATCAATGAGCAAATTCAATGATCAAAGGATCTCGTAGGATAAAACCTTCTAAAATGTATTGAAGAAGTTTTTACCAAAATTTCTCTTCGTGGTTGCCATGTGTGGTAGCTTTGAATGGAATTTGTGGAGTGATATTTCTTTAATGGGAGACGCAAAGGGTTAAGAAGAAATGGCTAACCTATTGACATGAAACTTGGCACAAAGGTCCAGAGAATATTCTAAATAAGTCCTGCTATTTTTAAAATGGATGTGAACTATCTTTTAAAATTTAAAGCAATGATTTGCTGGTAAAAACTAACGTGGTTATCGAATCAGAATTGGTACTGAAACCTTTCCAGGACTAACAAAACATGTTTAAAATGTTATACTGTAAAAGAAATTCGATAGAATTTCTTTTGCAGTAGAACAAATTTACTTTCGTAAATTTAGGGACTTACGCCACCCTGTCCTAGTTATGTTCCTGTTTAAAAGGGTGCTGCGAATTATAGCGCATTTTAGGGTGCCTTCAGTTGAAAAAGGTTGATAAATACTGGTCTGTATAGATAATATTGGAAATTTTATGAAAAAAGAAAATTGTCGAGTTTCTATTGATCAGAATTTAGTGAAATTTTGGCTCGAAAAATCTTTCTAAAAGACCAAAATGTAAAATTTCATGAAAATCCATCCGCTAAGAGTTGGGTTGTTATATGCAGGCGGACAGATGGACATTATAAAGACAGTCCGGCACCTTACATGTGTGATTGCGGCTAAAACGTAATAGACTCTGAACTGCTTATCATTTTGGCTTCGTATAAAATCTAGAAAACTCTAACAACTAGCAGGTGTTTCCAAAGATCTTTGGTTAATTTTGCAATAAAGTGTATAATTTTGTGACGGGAACATTCTAATCAGCTCTTTATTAACCGACACCAATTGACATATTGACAGTCGTGACGTAAAATTATATAAAAAAAATGAATTCAAGGACTGCCGAAGTGAAACAGATTTTGCATTCTGTAGTAACTCAATACAACTTGCAATTCATTTAATGATAAATGACAGTTTTTCATATCTTCGCTTGTGTCAGTTGTCTATCTCTAACAACTAGTTATTACACAAACATGTTTTTATGCATATGGAAATGTCCCAGTGTAGAAATGGTTCAATAAATGAAGATAACACTTGCTGCATTGCAGAATGCAAATTGTAGGCTTCGTATTTAACTACGGATGTTGTCTGCTTGATGCTGTGCATATGTCATCAAGATTGTCCTCTGTGAAGGACATCTTAGCCGCACACTAGGCCTTAAATACTATAATGCAGGGAATTGAATTAGTACTGTAATTGCTAAATGAAGGGAGGCTGTGGCTATCTGATTTCGTTTTGAACTCGACCACCGTGGCAGGCAATTCCTTCCGGTATTCTTCAACACCCTATCCGAAGGTTAACTTCATAAGATTTAGTCTTCTATTACTCCCCAAAATTGTATATTTCTGACCCATATTTCTTGTTTCTCATACCAGTGAAAATGTACCTTCCTTTTTCATTTTGCTGATTCCTCTCTTCATGTGGAAATCGATTAGCATATTTTACCAATCTGGTTGCGCTTCTCTGAACTCTTCCTAGAAGTTCTGACGTTCTACCCACGGCGATCCTACCAGCACCACCCCCAATGTTGGTAGGATCGCCGTCCTTCTCACACCGGGTGGAAAAGACCTGAGTTCGAATCCCGTCGATGAAGTGAGGAATCTTTATGGAATTTTTTGCCAACGTCGATGAGTTAGTCGGTCTCAAGCGAGGGCAGCATGGTTTTTCTCCAGGAACCTCCGGTTTTTCGTCCAGCAAACAGAAAATCAACCTCAGAACACACTCAATTTACAGACACTATACACGGAGCAATATGGCCTTAATCGCCGATGCTCCTAAAACCCAAACAACCAGTTGGTACCATCGCCGTTTTCCCGACACAGGGTGGAAAAGACCTGAGTTCGAATCCCGTCAATGACGCTAAGAATTTTTAAGGGTATTTTTTACAAGTGGCTGAGTTAGTCGGTCTCAGGAGAGGGTAGCAGGGTTTTTTCACGGAAACCTGGAGGAAAATTAGCAAATAGCAAATCGACTTCAGAATACACGCAATTTACATACATAATAATATATACTGCAAAAAATGGCCTAAGTTTCTGATGCGCCTAACACCCTACAACAACTAACCAGGACATATGTGTCTTTCTAGCGACCTATTTATACTGGTTGACTTTTTACCATTTATCCGTCAACTGCGGACAAAGTGCACGAGATTGTTGAAATATACCTACGTGCTATTTCCTCCAATAAATGGGGAGCAGACCGTTCCACTTTACTCAGTCTCTATTGTGCGCTTGTCCGATCTAAACTAGATGCATTGGCTAGAAACAGCGTACTTAGGTGGCTGGACCCAGTTCACCACCAAGCCATCTGTATTCCTACTGGAGCATTTAGAACATCCCCTGTCCAGAGTTCATATGTTGAAGCAACTGAACCACCACTGTCATTTCGACGAAAGCAATTGTCTTTAAAATATACTTTTAAATTAAAATCCCTGCCAGACAACCCTACGTGGACATCCGTTTTCAAGACACGTTGGGAAAACCTATATAACACTCGTCAGACTGCCAACCGGCCTTTTGGTATCCGTGTCCAAGAGCTGCTCAGAGAGCTCGACATCACGGCAGACAATGTTGCCCAGTCACAAAGGCAACCACTTCCACCCTGGCATGCTCGCTTTCCATCATGCGATTTCCCCATTAAAAGTTGGGGTAAGTCCATAACTTAATCTTCTGTCTACCACCAACTGTACGCTGCCAACCGGGCCGAATATTCCGACTTCTTGCCTGTCTTCACTGATGGGTCGAAGTCGGAGTTGTCTGTTGGATCTGCTGCTATCTTTCCAGGTCGTTCTATATCTGGAAAGATTCCCCAAGAATGCAGCATATATACAGCTGAGTTGTATGCTATAGAGTTAGCCTTGGACCACATTAAAACCCATAGGTATCAAGGATGTATGGTGTACACTGACTCTCTAAGTACACTGCAGGCTTTATCGGGTATGAGGTATAATCCTCATCCATTTCTGACCCGGATTCAGCAGATGCTACCTCTGTCTAAGTGTTCTTTCGACATTCGTTTCTGCTGGATCTCAAGCCACATTGGGATCGTGAGAAATGAACTGGCAGATGCTGCGGCCAGGTCACCAGGACCCCACAACACTTATTGCCTGTTAGTCCCCTATACAGACTACAGGCAGTTAATACACTTTCATTTTTTGACTGAATTGCAACCCTTGTCTTTTTCTTCCTGAACTACTTTTACACCTAGTTAAAACAATAGGAAATCCAGTTGAAAGGAAAGGAGTAGATGACATCTGAAACGATACATAAGCCATGAAGAAAAGCATCAACAAAGACTGAATCGGTAAATTCTGTGACTTTGGATTCTTTTCAGAGTAATCCCCAACAAATATTCATTGATTCACGCGAAACTCTAGTTTGTCCACAGTCTAAGCATCTCTATGATTCTGTAGAACATAAGTTTTCAAACTAGGTTCCATGAGAGCTTGTCGAGGCTCTGTGAGATTTTTAATGTGACAAATTATTTTACGATGTTTGTTATGTTTAGTTTCGTGATTTAATGAAAGACAGGTGGAAAAAGAAGAAAAGAAGTCTGAAATAAAAAAGGGTTCTGAGAAAGAGTTCAAAGGCCAAGAAAAGTTTGAAAACCCCGCTGTGGAACCTGGTCAGAAATCTAAATATTGTACTTTCTCTGTCAGCCAGTTTAACACACAATGAGTGGAAGACACACTAAGGAATCGAACTCATTTTTCCAGTATGATTAACCCATACAGTGAATCGAATATGACCATCTTTCCTGGCGCACTCAAATCAAAAAGTATACTGACTAGATGATAAGCCACCCGATGTGCTTTTTGATTGCCTATAAACGGAAGATTGTGATTAATGGAATGGATGTTTACAAGTATGAAGGATATTTCTATTGGAATATGGAATTTTCCCATATTCTTCTGCGTGAAAAGGAAGCTTAGGAAAAAAAAAGGGGGGTTGATTAATCTCTTTATATTAATTAAATCCAAAGTAAATTATAAAGTCTTTTTGGTATTGTCGAGCTACACCCATGGAACGTGTGTGTGGGTTCAACTGTTTGATATCCGTCGATATTTTCCATTTTCATACAGTTATATACTATCATCCAAAGTGGATCTCTTTCTTTCCCACCATTTTGGCGCAGACCTAAATGTTTCTACGTCCAGTAGCTCAATCAGAGAAATTTGAAGAATTAGCTGGATACACAATGATTAGGAAATCCGCATTTTTTATCATGTCAGAGAGAAATTTAGCACACTGCTTAACACGAATAACTTTTTGAAAGTAATGTGAGAAGACAGGCTCTTTAAACGCATTGTCCTAAATGCTGTTTAAGTGGCTATTGTCTTTGAATTAGATGAGTAGGTGCACATTCTGAGTATTCGCGCTGAAGTTAATCACATGAAATGGGGCAAAATGAATCAACTTATCTAAGATTCTGCACACAGTTTAATAGCTTTGGTATTCGCGCTGAAATTAATCACGTCAACCTCTATGGGATATATATATATATATATAGCCCTTTTTCCTTGGGCAGTCGTCATCATGCATTAACTACATCAAAAATGTCACAATGGATCCAGTGTGGTAGCTGCATACATTGGTTCCTCGAATACTCTGTTGGAGCAAACGGGAAATACTTTAGCACTGGGAGACCTGCAGAAACTAAATGAATGATTTCTTGCTGCTCTTTGGTTTGCTCGACAAGAGATAGTTAGATTTCGAAACATCGAACTAATCACAAACTATTTTTGTGATTAGTTGCATGACACCGGTTTCTCTTTATGTTTGAAAGATTTGGACATGGATTCCACCAACATATTTGGAAACAACAAAACAGATTTGAGTACTGGATATTAAGATGGCTAATTTAAGTAGTTGGAAATCCCTTCGCTACCTCCAAGGCGGCTTTGCTCTCCTCTTGGAAACAGTCCTATTGATGCTTATTAACACCATCCGGAACATTGTCATCCTTGCTAAACTTTTCAGGGGAAAAGTAGATGTGTCTGACAATCACAGACTTATCGCTCTATCTAAGGCGAACAGAAGAATTATTATTAACATCTTTTTATTTCTACATCAATGGGTACCCCGGAACAGTCTGGTTTGGCTGGAAGGGTGTACATTATAAATATTCAAGGCGATTACGTAGATTGAATTAAAAGAAAGGAAAACATATTGTATTTTAAAGTAAGCTCACATAGACACTGAAATTTCAAAACTGTGAAAGTCGTACAGTCAATAGTTCTACTTTATACACTTGTCCTGATGGCCTATCGCCCTGTTTAACCATCTCAGGAACCAATACTCTGTTCCAAGAAATCTTCAGTTGAGTAGAGGAGCCCCATGACCAAAACACAGATGCATACAGCCGGTACGTGGAACAAATTTCTTTGGACGTAATCCAAGAGAAACCCTCGAGGCCTAAGACCGACCAGCTCCTGTAGGATCGCCCAGTGGGCCGCGAGCGTTTTCTGCCTGGCCATATTGAGGTGGTCTTTGAAGATCGGTCTGTCATCCCACTTCAACCTCAAATCGGTGTGAGAGTGAATTTTTCAATGACGGACCCGTCGATTTTGAGTGTTATTTCATTCTATATTTTCCTTTTTGTGAACGTCATCTGAGCTGCTTTCTGAGGATTCAACATTAGCCCGAGACACCGTAGATAATCCTTGAGTTCAATTAGGACGTTCTGTGTTTTGGAGGCGACTGCATCAATCTACTTTTGCTGAATCATCTGATGTGACGAGCATCTTGAGATCATCAGCATATGAGAGGAAGTTTGGGTGCTTCGCAAGGAAGGGCTCTAAAGCTGTGGCAAAGAACTATGAGGAAAGAACTCCCCCTTGTGGGATGCCGACAGAGGTTGTGGTAGTGCTCTTCAATCTATGGTTATATTTGATAAGAATTTGATTTAGAACAAGTAAGTTTCCTTCGATTCTGAAGTAATGTTTCAAAATTTTCACCAGCTCTGTCGTGCAAAGTGTGTAAAAAGCTGCTTGTATCGCTGTCCAGCAAACAGTGTAAATAAGTCCGTCCCTTGATCAACTAGGCTGTTTGGCTATCATGTTCCAACGAAGACAATCAGATTTGTAAATGGCATAGCCATTGATCTTTGCAGGTTATGCGAGTTCAAATCCTTTCAATGACATGAAGAAATTTTACGGGCCTTTTTCACGAGGTGGCTGAGCTATTTGGTCTCAAGCAAATTGACCACAGAGCACTCGCAATTTGCAGACATATTATCTACGGCGCAATATGACGGAATTTGCTGATTTGCTTAAAATCCTACAACAAACAATGGATAAGCTATTCTGTATAGTCCAGTAAGAATTTGTTTCAGCCTTTCTAATTTATGTTTCTTTGTGAATTATCCCATTGATCCACTTCATCCAAGTCAATAAAATACCAGGGAATCGGCTAAATATTCTGACAGAGACCTCAGTTGAAATCCCTTCGATGATATGAAGAGTTTTTCAGCATCTTGACGTATAGATGAAATTCCAAATTGAAAATGTCATAATTGTTTCTCCAGTTTGAAAAAAAAAAAAACGGTTGGTTACAAAAGTGAAATAGGTAATACAGACCTGTGATTTTTGCAGCAAAGAAAATGATGGAATTCATAATTAAGAATGTACTACAATATCATCTGGATAAGAATGCAATTATGCGATAAACACAGCATGGGTTTGTTAAAGGAAAATCGTATCTGACTAATCTGATAAGGTATTATGAGGTTGTCATAAAAGAAGTGGATGCAAAGAATAATTTTTACATAATTTATTTGGAGTATAGCGTGTTTTTATTCACATGAACGATTTTTTTTATAAACTGAAAAAATGCACTATTGGTAGAAAGATAATACGGTGAATAAAAGGGTGGTTTAAGGATATGAGACAAAGAGTTATGTATGCTATTGCTCTGATACTTTTTAATTTGAGTTTATGATATTTTTCCTTAACGAAATTGTAGGAAAAACTAGTCTCATGTCACACTTCGCTGATTTACCACCCTCTCCCCAGTTTACAGGAACTGTGGAGAGGGTAGTAAAGGTATGTTACTTCAACAAGCCTGCATAAATTATTCGGATAAAGTTTGCCTGTTGTTGACACCACAGCATTTGCTGTCAACGATGTTCAGCGGTGGCAATTTCTATACAGGTCAGGAACCCTCCCCCCTATTGGTGGATCCACTGCAAAAGATTCAGGGAGAAACAACAAGGTTAGTTATTGATATAAAGATGCATTCCAACAGTGGAAGAGACTTCAGATTTGTGAGTTGCAAATCCTTGAGGTTAGAGGTTCGCTTAGGGACATGATTGATGTATTTATGACTTGAAGGGGGCTTGAATAAATTAAATAATGAGAATTTTCTTTTCTTTTTTTTGCAGGTGATCCAAACTAGAAAAGATGCATTTAAATAAAGAAAGAACACTATCAGCTATTGGAATAAATTGCCATCTATTCTTGTAGAATTGGATAGCTTGTGTTGGGTGGTTGTTTGTAGGGTTTTAGGAGCATCTGCAGCTTAGGCAATATTGCGCAGTGTATAATATGTCTCTAAATTGCGTGTGTTCTGTTGTCGATTTACAATTTACTGGAAGAAATCACAAGTTTCCTGAGACCGACTAACTTGGCCACGTTGTGAAAAAGACCCATGATTTGAAATCAAGTCTCTTTTTCACTCTTTGTGGGGAGGGCAACGATTCTACCAACTGTGCTACCAGTACAATTATCCAGTACAACCAAATTTTAATTTTGTCGTAAACGACGATTTTTTTCTTCTTTAATTTCATCCAACACATGACCATTTTGTCACTAAAATTCATCATCAAACTTCGCGAAAGTCCATTGCACTGGAGGCACATATTTATATGCGAACAAGCGAATCATAGGTTTTGGTGGAGTTAATATATACTACACGCCATTGCGAGAAACGTGCTTAGAAACTATATAAGGAAAAAAATGTATAAATAAAACTATAAGTGGCTATTGTTAGCCTCGCATACTTACGCACAAGTATTGTACATAATTTCAATTAAGAATTTAATAATAATAAGTGCAGAACTATAAATAACTATAAAAACCACGAATAGCCATAAAAATATTGATCATTATATACAATGAGTAGCCACTTTATTAGGTACACCTATCTAATAACATGTAGGTATCCTTTTAACCCTTTTAAGGATGTTGGACGACGTTCATTTAATTTCGTCCACAGTCATTGCAAACTGGAAGGTTGCATATCTGTATTCTGAAGAGCTTGTTTCACCTCCACTGTCACCACATCTGAATACAATTGAGCACCCGACAGGTGCTCAGTTAGATTCAGATATGGTGATAGTGGAGACCGCAGAATAGGTTGAACTTACTCTCAATTCTCCTTGGAACCAATTCTCTGGTTCGACGGAGATAATCTGCACAACTCTGGCCTTGGTACATGGCACATTATCCTGTTGGAAGAACCCATTAAACAGGTGGATGCACTGCAACCGCGGTGCGATGCGCCTGGTAGGAAACAGTTTCCAGATAATCTGTGGTATCCAAATGATGCTCCACTGATATGAGGGGATCTAATGGGCACTACGAAAGCACTCTGTACACTATTATATGCTCCCGCCAGTTTGGATTGTTGGCACTTGGCAGGATGTGCCCTTGGACTCATGCTGTTTTCGACATATTTTAATCCTGCCATCGGCGTAATATAGCAAGATCTACCAGACCACTCAACGATTTTCTGATCCTTCACTGTCCAAAAACTGTAACTGTACTTTTCTTGTTTTTTGATGAGAGGAGTGGAAACCCATTTGGTTGTCGGTTGCGGTACCCATTCACGACAAGATACGCGTCCTCTTTGGGTACCACTCTTGTACTGGATTGCTATTTACTAACCGTAGTTTTTATGTTAATCTGCACACACCTTATCAGCCTCTATTGGACTCTCTCATCGACGAGCTATTTCTGGTCACGGGATCGCTGTTGGGAGGATCACCGTTGGGAGGATCAGGATCACCTGGTGCGAGGAGGACAGTGATTCTACCAACTGTGTAATCCATGAAGATGATCATTGTTAAATGGAGCTTACTTTGATAATTGGATCATTTTCAACATACCCGAGACATAATCGTATGAAGGCCCCTAAAGGGTTACAGTTCTTATGCAAGCTAAATAAGAATGTAAATTCTGTGAATGGATGTAAATCACAAAAAATCATAATAAAATATGAATAAATTAAATAAATATATCAGATCGATAAATATAAGTAAAAGGTTTATTGATTCGTAAATACTTCTCATTTTGACAAGTCAAAAGAGAAACTATAGAGTAACAATATCCACTATATCAGAAGAAAAATGATAATCAAAGATAAAATGAGGAGATAATAGTAAAGAGAATTTATGAAGTAAAAATGATGCAGAAATCGGCAACCATTTGGCTGTAAGCAAAAGCTAATCCCACCTCGAAAGCAAACAGGTGTGTATGAAAAGCACGCCCGAAGGGACCAAGATAGGATTGGTTTGAAAGACTACCGGATACCATCACGCATTCTGTCATAAATCTCAAGCTCATCTACTAGTTTTATGTACTCCGGATGAGCGTATATTTCAAATATTCTTGTCGTACCTAAACACGCCATCTGTTGGGCACTTACAAAGGAGGGAGTAACAGAGAAGTCAGAAAAGATAATAAAGTCAATGCATCAAATTATGAAGACCAGAGTAAGAACAAGGGCGAAGATAAAAGAGTTCTTTGATATCCAAGTTCGTGTGACCCGGGAGCATGACTTGCTCATTGTTATTCATTGGCACAACTCATGCGCACAGAGAGGTACATAACAAAGGGAGCAGCTGGGAAGCCCTGTTTGTGGATGACCTGGTCATTACAGATGACACAGCACATGGAGTATATTTGAAAAGGGATAGAAGAGCATAGAAAGAGATGGCCAAAATTAATATCGAAAAATACTATAGCAGTGTTCAAAATTCCGTGAACATATTTTTCTTGATGTCTCAGATTTCATGGTTCACTCCATTGCCAAATACCTGAAGTGAAAATTAAGAGAATCCCCTGGAGATATTGCATTTGTCGTGTAGACGCTTTGTGACTGCGCACCTGTTTATAGTCATCAATGAAAAACGGTAAAAGTCTCCTTGCCATGACCTTCGTGGGTGGCACGATGAATAGCATCGTGGCTTAACACATATCGTATACAGAGAAGGCTTGGTTCGATTCCCGTTTCAGCGAGACGAATTCTTATGGACGTTTTTTCATAACATGGCTGAGTTAGTTGGTCTCGAGCAAGGATTGTATAAGTGCTTAACCCATGAAATATAGATTTTTCATTCAGCAGAAACAGACAAACGGCCCATTGAATATACGCAATTTACGGACTAAAAAAAACACTATCATCTGATGGCTTGATGAGCAAATTCTATGGTCAGTTGATTGACTATGACCAGGGTCACTATAACTACAACCTCGAGTAGGTACTCGGAAAGCTGGGTTAAATTTTGGGATCAGCGATTATAGCGGCTGTCGAAAGAGATGTACAGTACTATTTATTTGTAATGTTCATTTGTAATGAACCTTTGCGCTGCTGTTGGTCTCACAAGACAAAACATGATTCAACTGTAGAATTTACCAATCCAAGAAATACATATTCAAAGTTGCAATATTTTTTGGAAAGAAACTCGTGGCTTTTGTATCGAATGAGCTATCGTTCGAATGAACTTTCCCCACAGGCATTGAATATTAAATCTTATCCCTCCAGGGATTATATTTTGACGTTTCTGATTTGATGGTTTATAGACTGAAAGTGTTTCAAATATTTTTTTCAGAATTTATAAACTTGAAAATAAAAATAAAAAGACCTATCGAATAGGAACTAGTAAGAGTGTTCGTGATAAACATAAGTTATGCAATCTAACTTGCGGTTGACTCGCTTAGTCTTAATATTTATGGTGTTTTCGGATCTACACCCTACGGCCTAATTGCCAAAGTTATCTGTCAGTTCCACTCTGCGAGTTCTGGCGGAGAGGCTTATCCCACCCTGTGACGGGATTCCGGTGAGCTTTGCGAACATTCCGTGGTAGTGGCGAACCTGATAGACGAGTGGTTTCTTGTTTTAAGTGATAGTTGAAACAATTTCGAGAACTCCAAATAGACCTGGTTATTTTCATCCCTGCGAATAGATGCCAACACATTCTCGAGCTACTGGTTACCATAGTATGAATTTAAGTGAAAATGAAATGCTATGAAAGATAAAAGTGACTTTAAATTACAAATAAATGCACTTAAATTAAAATATAAATTGAAGTTGTTCAACGAAAGTTGAAGGGTTAACTATTTGAATACAAAAGCAAAATTCGTACCCGCCAAATACTTTCTCCTCTGAGGAGGTTGAATGCCAAGGATCTTACTTTTCTCTCTTATCTCTTTTCAAGTTTATTATGCTTGGGGCAGTCTATTCCGCCACATTCTACATTTGTGATATTGTCCAGGGGAAGTCCTCTCTTCTCTTTTCTTCCTTTATTTAGGCTATTTTCCACTCCTTTAACACGTTCATCATTTGCAGAACCTTTTCGTTTCCGTAATTTTCTATTCCGTAATATTTTCAACATTCTTCGATATACCTGGATTTGAAGAGTATGTACGTACTTTTGTCTTTTTACTTATTGTCTAAGTTTGACTTTCTTATGATAGAACGAGCGAAACAAAACATTTATTGATTCGTCCAAGTCTAATTTGTATATATAGATCTTGTTTAGTCATAGCAATTTTTCTTTTTATTTTCTTTCCATTGCTTCCATCACTGGTTATTGCATTTCCAAGATAAATCGATATTCATTTACCTTCTTGCTTTACTCTTTCTCTTTAAAGCATTTACATTTAATTTTCGGCTAATAAAGTAGTGGCATCAGCAAACTCTAGATTATCTACATTCGTTCTGCCTATGACCCTTTGATTTCTTCCGTCTCTCTAAATATCATTTCTGTATAAAGATCGGAAACGCATGGTGATAGGTCCAACCCCTTCCACGATCTCAATTCCTTCAACGTCACTGTCCATTTGTATATCTTCAAGCTTTATTGGATTTGCACGGATGGTCTCTCCAAAACATTTTCATTGCCCACGAAGATACCAGGACATCTTTTCTCATTTCAACTTAAAATACGTACAGAAAGTCTTCGTTGTCATAATTATGCCTCACCCAGAAAGGTATGCCCGAGACCAGAGAAAAACATACAAATTCTAAAAATGTAGATAACTTTTAGCCCTATTAAAAAATGAATTTTAGAATGCTTTGCTCTGTTGTTATAATTTAAAATACTCTACAGAAGAAGGGCATAAGTTTTAAGTCAGGTTAAGATCTTGGGTAAATCAATACGATAAAACATTCCTGCTTCCAGATCCAAGTGATAATTCTTTCCTCCAAATGGCAATTCTCCCCGAGGTCAAAGGGAAGTTTAAATTAGGTTGGGCAACTGTTTCTTAGCTGGAGGCCACGCTAGATGGTGAATACTTCTAATGGCAGTTCAACTGACTAGGTCAATAAAGAATTTTTGCTCGCTGTATTTTATTATTTTTTCCCTTCTGTTTAGTTCTAGTATGATTTTTTATAATTAAGAAAAAGACCAAAACAGCAGCTATAGAATAATAGTAAGAGTATTTGAGGTAGCCTCAGCACTTCCTTTAAATAGATATTCAGTGATATTAGCAGCAAGATAATTTTATTTCTAGGAATATGGATCTTCAAGAGTTTACCTATGCACGCTATAACTCGCAGATATTTTTCATATAGACTGGACTCTGGGTTCAAGCTTCCACGACTGTTATCTGCTTATAAACAAAAAAAGGAAATGTTTAATTAAGGCTAGCAGGCACATCGTTATTTATGAAACAAAGTATATAAAAGGCAATTTTCATCGGATGGTGTGTTAGTGCAATCTCGTCACGGTTCACTATTGTTTTGTTCTTCGAAGATTTATTGTCTTCCTGTAGACATCTGCATAATCAAAGGAAACAACAAAGTCCTTGTTAAAGCAGAAATACTTTGGGTTATCACGCTATAAATTATTCATTCATTGCGATTTTTATAATAATTTCTTAACAGCCAAAGGTTAATAAATCTACAGAAATTTTAATATTGTTTATGAGAGAATAATGATAAAAATAAGATTTGAGTGACAGATTTCAATTTCTGTTGGTTAAAATTTTCGCGATGTACGTACACTTTTTTTGTTTGTCACATTAAGTCAGAGCAACTCGGGGACCAACTCATCTGCCCATATGTAACGTATTATAAATTGCGTGTGTTCTCTGGTCGATCTTCCTGTTTTACTGGACGAAAAACCCAGGTTCCGGGTGGGAAAACCTTTCTATCAACCCTTGAGACCAACTAATCATCCATGCATTGAAAAAAAAAGCCCATAAAAGTTACTCGCACCATTGAACACGATTCGAACCGGAGCTTTTTTTACTGGGTGTGAGGAGGATTGATTAATAACCACTGTGCTACCGCGCAGACGCAATGGGGACAGAAATAGAACAGATGAAGTAGACCTGGGCTGAGGTCTACTTCATCTCTTCTATTTCTGTCCTCTTTTGATTTTTAGGATGAGTTACGAGGCAGCCAAGTTTGCGAGACGTAATTTTATCGTATCTGTAAATTGCATGTATTCTCTTTTCGTTTTTCTTGTTTGCCCGATAAAAAACCCAAATTACCTGGAGGAAAAGCCATCCGATCCTCTACCAATACCAGAAAATGTACCAAAAACTGAATTTTCTATAATAGCGATGAAAGAATAAGCATTGATTAGTTGAATTTCTCCTTTGTGGAGTCGAGGTGTTTTATAGAAGTTTTCTGGAACCGCTTCTCTAGGTGGAGGTACAATATTCCATGGCAGGGAGGTTTGGGATTTGTAGAGTACGCTACGAGATAAACAAGGCGATTCATTTATTATTATTATTTTTTAATTTTCTACAAGATTGGATTTTACAGTTATCACATTAATATAGTAAATTGGGCTGTTCACCACCCATGGAGGATAATCTCCAGCTCAGCGTATAAGATTTTGGTGGAAGATAATGTTTTCTGTTTGAGTAGAACAAGATTGCATTATCCCGAAACAGTGGTTAAGATTTACAGTCGAATTAAAAATTAACTAAACCTGAAAAAAGTGAATTATAATTAATTACAAAATTTGGAAACAGCCTGAAGTATCGGATGATCAACGCGAAAGTACGGCAATGCAGGTATTTAGCAGTCCACATGACTGTTAAATATGCTAATATTCTTAAAAATTCCTTTTATCTTATATGGCCGTCCCAACATATTAACAGAAAATTTATTTACGTGCTTATTTCTAAATCAATCTTCAACGAGTTATTAAATCTAATAACTCATTCAAGTCTTGAGCGAGTTATTTGTTTCTAAACCATGCTTAAATGAGTTATTTAACAATATCCATTGATAAACAACTGATTATGTCAACACTGAAATTCGAAATTATCTGGTTAAATTTTTATCATGATAAATCTAAGTGTTCAGAAGATATCACTGTTTATAAATCTCTTTACAGATAGGATATTCTTGCAAGGTCCAATTTACATATCTTCAAGAGCTGTATAAAAGGACAAAGGAGAAAGCCCAGAATATTGTGGTACTCCAGCATTTGCAAAGATACAAAGATACACCCATCACCATGCGCAGCAAACAAGCAGAGAAGATACAAGCCACCATAAAAGTGGAAGATTATAATAAATCTTTCCTGCTATATTAATATCTTGGAGATCAACACTGTAGTCCAGCAGCCATATACTCCTCTTACCCTATGTGGCTTTCTCAGAGTATTAACATCTTACTCGCCAACTAACTTTGAAGACTGCTGAAGTGTTTTCATCATTGACTGGTAGCCAGCTCTGCTTTGCACGTTTTGGACTGCTAAAAACTCAAAGGTTCCGAGTATACAGTTGATCAAATAAAATAGATTCACCATCGTGAAGATATACTCAGAGGTACTGCTACAGACCACTCCAACTTTGCTGACATTCTGCATATAAAGTTTAAACTGACTGGTATGAAGTGAATATCAACTCTGCTTTGGATTTCGAGTCATAACATAGATTGACACCTCTAGGTACTTATGTACTCCTCCCCCCCCTCTCACCTCTGAATCCTCTTGAGGGAAATCCACTACTTATTAGTGATCGGATTGTGAACTTTCAACCACGAATATTTTCATCCGATTATCTTATTTCATTTTAATAAGAAGCACGAATTTAATTTGGTAATGAATCTAAAAGACAAAACAATGGCATAAAATCAAATCACCGTTTTAGAATTTTTATCAAAAATTAGAGCATAATAAAAACTCACCGCGAAAATTCTTTCGGGCTTATGTCTAACCAAATTCAATACAGAGCCCCTGAGATCTCGATAATGCACAATTTATATCGCTGCATAGTCCCTGTGCAACTGTTTTGATTTAACTGATTTTTATGAAGGAATTGGTATTAGTCACATTCCAGAAGAATAACGTGTTTTAGACAGTTCAAGTAAACATTTGAAAGCTGTGTTGCTTCATGAGAAGAATATACACCCATTGAGTCCTCTTGCATGCTCTGTTCATATTAAGGAAGACTGCGGAAATCGAGTTCAGAAAGAAGCCTGTATGACCAAAATTAATGGGATGTCTGTGGGGATTTCAAAGAGCTAGGGTACATTCTGGTTTGCGAGGTTTCACTAAGATCTCTCGCTTTCTTGCTTCTGAGGGGTAGATCAGTACTACAGGGTAACAGAATGATCTGCCAAAACTGAATTTAAGCCTGGCGCACACAATGTAGCAAACAATCCCTCGATTTCAAGACATATTGTCTTGCTTCAAAGCCAATATTCATCAAGATGGGACTGGCCAAACAATTTGTTAAAGCATTTGATTCTCGGGGTTACATCTTCATGCATATAGAGTCTATATTTTCAAAACTGTCTGATGAAAGTGAAAGATGGCATATTTGTTTGGTCCACAAGTTTATGTGGACATGTATATATGTATAGGGCGGCACCTAGAACGTCTGTCAACTCCGCCTCGTGTCTCTGTGAAAAACAGTATCACTACAAATGGGCCAGATATGTGTGTGACGTAGGTTTGTGTGTATTCTGTTGTTCTGTCTGGCTGCTTGGCTACCGAGAAGCATCAGTCACCTGGACAGATGATTCTGGGTACTCGTCCACACCACGGGAAGGTGGGCCAGTTCCAGTAGAGCACGTAATGTCTCAAAAGAGACTCTGGCCCACCTAGTGATGCCAAAAGGTAAGCCAGGATCCTCTGGGGGCCCATTTCACAAATCTTGGGTCCATAAGTTTAGCAAATGTTGGCTTCACAAGAAATGGAAGACAAAATGACTGATGGCGAAATGTCTGGCAGTTGTTTCGCTCTATAGGCTAGTTAACAAGTTCATTGAGAATTAAGGGAAAATAAGACCCGTAGCCGAGTGGGCAGGAGCGGGAGTGCAGTAGCACACGATCTTTGAGTAGATCGGGGTTCAAACCCCTGACTGCTGAATACGGTCGATCTGCCAACCCGCACTGGACCAGCGTGGCAGATTATGGTCCATTTCCCTCAGCATGAATTGTTGAGGAGGCTTCCATCCTGCAGTGGGTTGATAATGGCTGCACTTTACTTTTTAAGACACAGTATCTCAGTCGAGCTCCATGCCAGCGAAACAACATGGGGGGGGGGGATTCTACTAGGATATACGGCCATTGGAAAAGAGGCACCAAGGAAGATGCTTTATCTGGATGACGGGCAACTATATCTGGTTCTTGGTTCGGGATGATCACCTGACCACAAAAATAAAGACTGTCACATGCACATTTTTAAGAATTATTTTTCATTAACACAAGGAGGTCTCTACTTTTTTATTTGTGATTTCTGGTACTCTATTCCATAAAGAATTTAAACATTTTTAATAAATTTAATATTGTGGTCTTGAATGTTTATTTTCTTTCATTCTTGAGCAAACCATTGGAGCTATATTCAAAAACTAAAGCTATGTTCGGAATCCGCTTACTTAAATTCATGAAGAAATACGAGAACTGCAGATAAATAAAACCTTTTCTGAAGAAAATTTGTTAAGGCACTAACTGTTAAGGCCTTTGAATAACCGATATACAAAAATCTAAGCAAAAATAACTTGTCTATCGAAGTTAATAAATACCAAGTTACGAACGAAGTATTTATAAAATGAGCAGTCACAATACAGAATAAATGGACACCAGTAATCCAATTATTTCCTGGACAAGAGAGTGTGGTTTCTGCTGATATCCATGTCTTATTTCAAGCGCGCCTGTAATTCACCAAATGTCTGATGTGAGTCATGTGGCTTATGACTCACGCGAGTTAAAATTTACTCGCATGAGTCCGATATATACACATTTCTGATTGAAGATTAGTGATTGAAGAATTCTTATGGATTCATTCCAATTTCATCAGTCAAATGGCATTAAATTGAATGATTTATCTCAGCAGATGTTTTCCAATTGGAATTCACTAAAGCATAACGGATTTAAATGCATAAAATTCTAATAGGGATGTTTGGAAATTTCCAATCTTTGGGGGCTGTAGGTCCTTTAGTTTTATAAGTTACTGAAACAAAGCGATCCAGGCTAAGTCCAGTTTATGTTTACAGGCTAGACGTAGCCTGGATCCATAATGAGTGTTATAAATATTCATATATAAATAAATAATATTTATTTGTTCCTTAATTCGTTCTTAGCATACAATTTAACACCTTGAATTATAACCAGGACTTCTAATTAGAATTAGAATCATAATTACACTAATGAGCAGCTGAATGGATTATATAGACCATACATTGCACAGTTTTTTCAAGAAAGACCCTTCCGGGGATTCATAATGAAATAAAATTCTTGGATATGACCCGAATCGGATAAAAATTAAATAACAAATACGGGTCTTTCTTTCGTTGAACAGTATCCAAGCATTTTATTTCATCTGTAGTTGTCTGATGATGACGGATTAATTATTCTTCATCTTTATGGTTTCATGGTAATTGGATGTCGGATGGTTTGATATCTATTTTAATCTATAGAAATGTTAATTGAAGTTACAGATTATCTACAGTTACTCACCTGGGCTCTGCCGACGTCCTATGGTCTCTAGATAAGAGCTATGCTGTACTGTTGGAGACCTATCGTACGCATTCCAGTTCAGGTCCTGCACATACGGTGACGTTCCCGTTCCGTGGAAGAACGTATTTGTACGGATAAAGTCATTAGGATCAACAGACGCCGATCCGTTTGGATTTACCGTAATGGTCGAAGGTAAGCCGTAAGACGTTGGAGACGCTTGATGATCTAACGTTTGAGTTGATGCCCACAAAGACTGTCCATGCTGGCCTGCAGTCATAGTGGGCTGACTGGACAATGAGGAGTACTGGGGTGACACAACCTGCAGGACTCCGGGAGGGGAATACAGAGTGGATGATGGAGTTTGGGAGTGCATGATTCCCGCTTGAGTTTCGGCATGGTAACCAGTCATGGTGCTAAAGCTTGAACTCTGACTGGGTGTGTAGCCGTAGAGATGTTTAGCGATCGGCAGGCTGGAGTACGAAGAAGAGCCGTAAGTCGGGCTTGTAGCGACATTGTAGGCCACAGGGGCCATACCGTAAGTACTGACCATCACGGATGGGACGCCACTGTTTGCACTTCCTAGCGACTGATAGACAGGTTCACGGTCCTCCCCGCTAGGGAGCGTGTCCACCGGGTTGAGAGTTTTAAGATCCCGGATGTCGGGTACGGAGTCTCTGCGAGTTAGCGAATCGTGCAGCGGACTGTCTGTTGAGTAGGCGGCGACAGCTACCGGGGCGGGACCCAGAGGACCTGTTGGGCTATCCGGATCAGCCGACGCTGACAGCTGAGCCGTCGGGGAGGAGCCATGATGACGGATTACGACTAGCGGCTGTGGCGGGGTGGCTGCCGGGGAGTGATCATTAGATCTGGAAATGTCTCTTTCTCCGGCTGTAAGAGGGGGCGCTGTGAGTTGATTATTCTCGGACCAGGTGGCACTGGAGGTTTCCATTGCAGTAAGTAGCTCAAGTATCTAAAATAAGTGGAAAAAAACAAAACAAAACATGCTCGTTAGGAAATCTAAGAATTCATTTTAATTTAGAAATGTTCCTAATACTAAGAAGTCAGCTTTAGAGAGAGAGAGAGAGAAAGAACCACAGAGATTCTTTGAAAGTGATTAATGAATTAATTCCTTTCAAAATAAAATTTGAAATTGAATTATGATCATACTTGTTCCGTCAAAAATACATTTTGGAGAACCACCAAAATATATATAAATCATGTAATACAGAATAGAGCAGAATGAGTATTACTCATAATTATTAACATTCTGCGCCTCCACTAATGTAGGTCGGTGGCTGTTTTTTTTGCAGGTATTTTCTAGAGAAGATGACCTGATATCATGAAAGAATACAAATTTGTTTTGTCAATGTGAACATTTATCGTATGCGTGCAGAGAAAATTGGGAGAAGAATTTAAAATTTGCTAACTGAATGATGCCTAATAAGTCCATAAAGCATCTCTATCATCATTATCACTGTTCTGATTGCTTGCATTTTTGTCTTCTTTATATAGGTTTGTGAGGATCGGAAATACTCTTTAAATAAATATTAAAATTATAAATTACCAACTAGGGACCACCTGCTATCTGGTTAGGGATTTGTTATTCCTGAAACAGGCTATCATTGCAATATCTCAGCTTGTAAATAAATATTTTATTTAAAAGTAATGAAATATTAAGACAACTCGTTGTAAGGACTAGTTCGTTCTATTGTAAATTAAACTCATGGTGTTTACAAGCCGGTTTCGATGCTGCAGAAATCCAATAGGAGACAACAAAGTTCCCCTGCGTTTCATAATTATAAATGAACAAGAATTTAACATAAATGTCTTTCAGTTAGCTTTTGAAACAGTTTAGATTTTTATCCTTAAAGTTTGTAATATATATCCTTGAAGTTTGTGATATATATCCTTGAAGTTTGTAATATATATGTAGTTTAAATGCATAATACCCCTTTCCCGTTGATCTCAGTGACATTTTAAAATGAGTCATTTTAAAATGTCACTGAGAATGTCATTTTAAAATGAGTCATTTTAAAATGTGGCAGAACACATGAAGACCCTTCCATTCAAAGTGTGCTAATTCAGATTAACTGCGGATTAACCAGTGATTCATGCTTTTCTGTTTCTAGATGAGTCACCATAAACACGTCGCAAACAGGTGTCATCTGTACAGTGCCCTAATTTAAGATACAAGGCAGTCCCCGAAAGTTCGAACACACCTTCGTATTACACTCTTTGATTGTATTACCCTCTTCTGATGTGAAAACAAATGTCAGAATAAGTTAGGCTTATCTTTAATGGCTTTGCATCCAGATGATTCTACTTCGAAAACCACCCATCTTATCCTCTCTCGGTCTGAAAAATTTCCATGTACATTGGTTCTTTGGACAATTTCAAGATGATACCAGATTATCACGAGTAAGACATTGAAACCGCAGGTCTAAAGTGACAAACTGGTATGCCACAGCGGGTGTTAAATAAAATTCCAACCACGAATTAAATTTAAAAAAAAACAAACTTTTGTACCTCATGTAAACAAACAGATAACAGTTGGCGGTTTTGTAAATATCAATGTTGAAATTTAGGCGATACCCGGGGTTAGTGGAATTTCTTGACATCATGCTGTTTAACTTTCCCCAACAATTAATCTGTGTCATGGCCGCTCCACCAGGACAACTCATAAATACTGTTTGACATATTTTCATTTTAATATCTATGGCATTCCGAATTTGTCACTATATTATGGGTTTTTGAGATTGACGCATTGAAACAATCCTGATCCCGTTCTATAAAATTAATTAAATCGATTTTATGTTTATTTTCCGGTACTCCATATAGCATTAGAGGAGTTATTTTTACTAAAACGATATTCCTTTTCTTGAATTCGCTACAATTGGCAAATTTACACTTACAGTATGTCATTGTAAATAGCGCCATCTACAATATATAACTGTATTGTGAAATTCGTTATTTAAGTACAAGATGCTCTGCATTTAGTTAACTGAAAAATCAAGGATGAATTAATATAAGACCCGTTTAAACAGGTGTCGATTAAGGTAGGGGAGAAAGAGGGGATTTTTTTAAGTGATTATTTAAAGCTCATGAGGAGCGAGCAGCGTATTAGTCCCTCACTTTAGTTTTCTTACGTTTGTAACTCAGTTTAGGCTTGATATGTTTCTGGACCTTACTATTTTATTTAGTGCATTTAAGTACATTTTAAAATATTTTAATGTTGTTTCTTCATTAAAATAAGACAGAATGTAAATTTTTATATTATTTATTTGCCTGTACATATTGATAATGGAGCACTTTTGTTCCATTTTGGATGATATTAATCATATTTAGGACAAAGTGCGTCATTTGTTGACTTTGTAAATTAGTGTTTATTTTTTATCCTACTAATAGATGGCGCTCAGTAATAAGTTTTGAAACTGCTTTATAACTTCTTTATATTAGGATGAAAAAAAAATCATTAAATAATGATAGAAGGTACAAATTGAATTTTCAAAGATAGAAATAATATCAACTTTATTCATAATTTATAATATTTATTCAAGGATTGTTACTGAATAGTTAGTTTACTTAAGGAGGAAGAAGTATATACACCTTTCTATTTCGTACTTCCTTTGTTTTTCTTCAGTAGCAAAAATCCTATTTGAAAATAAGAATTCTGCTGCATATATCAGTAACTTCTGCTCTGTTTTGATACAGTTATTTCGCTCTTAGCTTTTAATTGTTTTAAATAAAGATTGGATTGAGTTTTTAACCAGCGGGTCTCAGCTTTTTTCCAGTGGCGAGCAATTCAGTGGCTATGGATCATTGATTTCCAATCTCTAAATGGAGATGAACTTTGCATAGTAGGCAATGGCCTCGAGAGCACCATTTCAATACTCGCGAATGCTGCATTCCACCGCATCCCACAAATCGAGAGTTAGTGTCAGAAAACGTTAACTACAAAATCATTTTGTAGTAAACGTTTTTGTAATTAACCAAGAAAAAGTCATTTGACATTTTCTTGATTTACCGGAAATGTACTTATAGCCCAAGCTAACTTGTAAACTGCTAGAGAAATACAGTTCCATGACATGAAATGCATTGTTATTTGTATAAAGTTAAACTAAAGTTGTCTCAAAACAAAAATACAATTTTGTACACTGGTGTGCAAAACTTAAGGATTAGCACTATTTCTAAAGGTTACAACCACAAAATCTTTAATTAAGGTACTCTTTACTGATGAGAGTAGATTCAGTCTCAGCAGCGATTCTGCATTCTGCACTCCTATATAAAACGAGAGGTTGGCATACGGTATCACCCCGCAAACATCACTGAAAGGAACGATATGGCAGTTGAGGTGTTCTCGTCTGGGGGAGGCGTTATCTTGGATAGACGTGCACAACTCCAGATACTGGAAGGCGGTACTGTAACCGGTGCACGCTACTGTACTGAGGTAATCCTGTCCCATGTCCGAGGTGACATTGGCCCGGAGTTCGTGTTTATGGATGATAACGCCACACCCCATCGCACTGCAGCTGTTGATATGCTTTTGGAAAGTGAGGACATTTTACGTACGGATAGGCCTGCCCGTTCCATCGATCTAAATTCCATCGAACACATATGGGACGCTCTGAGGAGACGCCTAGCGGCACGTCCACACCCACCAGAAAATGTTCACCAGCTGACAGAGGAATGGACGATGTTACCGCAACAACTTATCAACAACATTATTCTCAGTGTGGACAGGCGGTGCAAAGTCTGCATCGACATCAGGAGTGGCCATATCTCCTACTGAGGACCACCTCTTCCCTTTGTTCCATCTTTGGCAGTGATGCATCTGTATCATGGCAGCCAGTGCTATATTGCCATTTTTGAATAAAGTCCCTCTGTACCGTTTTGTTTCCTTCATCATTTCTGTACTTCACGAAGTTCCTTTGGTATGCTTTTCCCATAACCAGGCCACTTCTATGAGAAACTACAGGCGTAGTTAACGTTGTTTGACACTAAGCTCTCGAAATGTTCGATGGGATTGATGTCGGCAGAATTTGACTGCCAAGTCGAAACCCTAAATGCTTGGACACGATCCTCGAACTGTTCCTGCATAATGTAGACGTTGTGACAGGAGACATTGTCTTGTTGAAAGCGTACACTGCCATGTGGACACATGATCACTGTACAGAGTAAAACTAGGATCTGGCTGTGAGGGTGTGTTCAATGGAACTGAGGAGAACCCATTGATGTCCATGTGGTAGGAATAGTTCGTGAGGGCTACTCCCCACGAACTATTCCTACCACATAAGGTTCTTCTTCCATACTATATAAAAATAAGCTTTATGGACTTTTTATCCCCACACTCTGTGACCAAATAAGTCGGTATTGCATATATAGATACTTCTCCCGGAGATTCGGATTTTTAAAGAAACAAAATAGATAATCCGAACAGTGTGACCTGACATTAAATCAGCCTACTTCGAATTGCACAAAAATTGCTATTTATTTGTTTGCTGTGTTAGTTGATATAGAAATACGGGTTCAGTTCGTCTCATTTGGACCGTATTTTTAAAATTAAAATAAATACCTTGTAAAGGTATTCAGAAACTATTCAAAGCAGATTTATTTTTTATCATCTCCTTCTGCAATGACAGACACCGTTATCTTCGATAATGGTCAGTAGCATTTCTGATATCTATTCGATACAGATTTTAAAATCTCAAACTAATGATTGTGTACTTTCAACCTCCTGCCAATAATAAACTTCTATAAAACAGCTTCGTAGAGTGACTTTTCTAAATTGGAAGGCTTTTGTCCAGTTTAAGAAGAAAGAACGTTCAGTTATGGAAATTTCCATAGTTTATCTATGGCTGACGTCATGAATGTGGCACCTGTCTTTCAAACTCATCAGTGTATCCCAAAGCAACTTGGGAACGAATTCACTTAGAAACCAATCCAGTGCCAAATGTCACCCAAGGATAAATAATGAGAAAACGTTCTTAGAAATGTTTTTTTTTTTTTTTTTTTTCTATCAACACCTTTATTCTATCTCAGATAAAGATGTTTGCGTGGCCAAGTTTATTTGCATCGCTGTGGGAACGCAACAGGATCTGGTTATAAAAAAGAAATGGCCAAAGAAATACGAAAATCCCATAACACATGTTACCGTTCTGATAAGCACATCATTTCAGCAACTCTTTGCAGTCCTTTACCCAAATGATTCATAACTTGGAGTGTACGCCAGTTGAGATTATTTTGCTGGCTTATCAAATGGGAGCTTTATTTGCTGAAGCTGGCCTAGCCTATTGTTCATATCAACCCAGCTGATAAGTTTTGTTGGAATAAGTAGAGAAAACAGTTGCCTTTTAACCCCTCTAGTTTGTAGTCCTTTTGTATAATGCCCTTCATTTATTATTTATTTACACATCTTAGTTGGTGCTTTTTTTAATGTCCTCTCCTCTCTATCACACGCACACACAAGCATAAGTGCTTATCCATGAGAATCCATTCTTATCGATTTGTAAAAGCTACCAATCTGCATAATTTGAAAATGGACAGCATTTCAAACCAGAAATGTAAAACACTTCAGAAAATGTCATTATTGTTGATAACCTATCACTGCTTTTCAGGTTGCCCAAAGTATTTCAGTCCCTCAATCCTCTTCGGGCATTCTAAAACTCGGTCCGGGTTACCGAGAGTTTTTCAGACTTCTAAAATTAAAAGCAGATCATGAAATGCATCTCTTACTGCGAACAGGGAAGCATTAATTTAATTGCGAAGGCCACCTGGATAATGACTGTGGACATTAGAACTTCATTGGCTCTATTCCATCGGATAGTTGACCTCATTGAAATCCTTCATTATGGAATACGATAGCGTACACAAAGAAAGGTGTGGACAGCTGAAGGTAATCTTCACGGAAGCGAGTAAAAAGGTGAATATTACATTCTACAAGCAGTAATAAATATTTGTGTATGGACACAAGTAGCGGAAGATAAGATGTTGAATCATAGCAAAGATAATACAAGGATAATAGATAAGTATAGCAATTCATTCCACGGGACATATGTCTGTCTCATCCATGGACTGGCACTATAAAGGGGAACAGAGGACTATCTTTGTACATGACCTAGAGGTCACTTGCTGGTTCTGTCGGATTATCCGCTTCAGATAGCAAAGGGACCAATGGTCGAAACCCCTTTGGTACTTGCACCTCACCCAGACAGATGCGGCTATATATAACAGCTCTCTTTATCTGAGAATGTTTGTCTGTCATCTGTTATCTGGACCGAGAGATGTTGTCGCTATCATTCTGTCTGTCTATCTACGAAATGTTAGAAGTAACGACCGCTGTTAGCTTAAATCATGTCTTAGTTACTGACAAGTCGCCTCATTTATTATACATTTTCTTATTACTCTTTGAATTTCCAATATATGATTGGTTTTCGCCTTTTCTTTGTTGAGAAATTGTATCATTTTTGGTTGCAAACAACGGAGGCCGCTTAGCATGGCCTCTATTTTATCCTTGATAATTAATTGAGCAAAAGAAATGATCACTGTGCTTATATCAACGTAAACCTATTAAGTAAACATATCGTTTAACAATTCAAGAAAACAGGTCAGTGCAAAAAGACTTATTTCAACACTTGCATTCAAGGACAAAGTTTCTGAAACAAGCTCAGTCAGAAACTTACGCTTTACAAATGTTATGGATCTTTAAATAACTGTTGGAGCAGCATGATTCACACTAGCGAGACTAATGTCAAGGTTTTCCACATTTTCAAGCGGCAATACAGCCTAATAGCTGTCTTTTTAATCTAATTAAAATATAGATAGGTTCTTGGAGAGCATACATTTCATTGGAGTAACGCGAGAGAAGCTACTTAAGCCCCGAAAAGCCACGCAGATGTTTTAATGTAGGCCTGTGTATTAAAAACATTTATTATTAGTTAAAATTTCAGAAAACTGTACAACTGTCTTCTGTAATAAGTTACATCACCTTTAGAAACCAACTGCTATATCTCTTTGGCCAGATTACCAAAGAAGCAATTAACCCTGCCCATCACAATCAGCTGCGCAGTGGAAAAATAATCGATAAGGTCATTCAGCTATTCCACATCTTCGCTAACGTGTCGAGATTTGTTTTCAACATCCATAAATCTCCTTGACCCGACAGTAAGTAATTCAGAATGTAATCAGAAACAGAGCTCAACTTTACATCATATCCTTAGATGTACAGGTAGCACATGGTAGCCTGAAAATCCCAACAGACATCTTTATATCAACTAAATGACCATGCACGCAAGACATACAATATGCACAGGAGTTTCACAGGGAGGAGAGTTCATTCGGCAGCCCCTTTCGTGGTTGCTATAGAATCATTCCTTGCGTCACCTAAGGAGTTCAGTTAATGCGCGATGATTTGAAATATTTCAGAATTTCAAAAGGACCTGATCAACTTCCAAACAGACAACAGAAAGGGAATCGATAGATGCAACAGCTTGAGAGGTTACTACATTCAGTAGGCTTGGAGTTCAGCCAACGAAATCAAATATAAAGAATGGGAAAAGCTTAAAAGTCTCATCTCGCTTGGACTTGAGTCTAACTTGAGACGAGGGCGTGTCATTTAAATAATACTTTGCCCACACAAATACTAAAACGTATGGCGCTATTTGGTCCATCAAGCAGGAGTAAATGGGGGTATGAAAACCACCAAAATCATAATTCATTATATCAAAAAGTGTCTCATGACCATCTTACTTTACGTTTATCATATACGATCCTCAGCACCATTCATACAATTGTGGGTTACCGTTTTGGGCTCTATGAGTTAGGATATTGGATATCCGAAGATGGACAAAGTGGACCTGTTATTGACGGGATTTGAATTCGCTACCCATGAGGGCTTTAAATATATAATTTTCTTTCTGATCATATACACACACTGTACGTAATTTAGTCATTAAAACCTATTAGCAAACTGCTGTATAAGGACAAATCTTTATGAACACAGATAGCTTATTAAGTAGATGCTCCATCCAGCTGGAACCAAAGCAGTTGTTTAGTGCAAAAGTAATGGTCAACTTCCTCAGAAGGACAAAATGTTTATCCCAGAATGTACTGACATATTTCCATTTTTTTTTTTTTTTTCAATCGTAGCTGCTTAAAGCAAAGTACCCACTTAGCAACAGAATATTTTCTAGAGCATTGCATCACAGGTCCAAAAAAATATAAAAAATATGCCGGTTAAAGCGGTGTTGTTATCAGACAAATGCATTGTTCGCTATGCATAGGTAGGTGGCGTTTGTTATCTCTGAGTCACCTGAATGTACTCCAAAAGTGTATTGTGTTGAAAGAGGTGCTTTCGTTTTCTGGGAATATTTTTCGTGTTTTTTTATTTTTTATTTTTAACGTGTGTGTGTGCGTGTGTTCGAATAGCAAAGTTCACAGTACGAATTTCATAAATGTAGGGCAGATGGAAAACGTTTCAATTCGTCATTTGTAAAGTTAAGAATTGTTAAATAAAAGCTGCATCAATAAAGTTGCTTATTGTAAAGTAAATATGCATATTCGAATGTAAATGTAAATAACGAGATTTATAAACATGGATAACTCCCCCTAATACTTAGTTTTATCAAAATGAAATTATAATCGATAATGCATTCTTTGATTACGCCACATTCTAGTTTATTTGGTTAAATCGTATTCAGAAAATTAAAGACTGGATACACTTATATACGTTATATAAGAATAGTACAGATTAAACGATATAGTTTCATTGTTTTTTAAATAAATAAAAACAGAATCAGAATATTTATTTATCCTAATAAAAAAGAATTTCATACAATCAAGCATACAACTGATAATGGCAGATAACATTAAATTTTTTCCTGTTGATAAAACCAAATGCTACTACAGTTATCGGTCTTTATAAATATCATCTACAATGAAAGAACTTTGAGTGCTCATTTTATTCTGCTGAGGCAGTATATGTGATTCATTTAATGCATTGGTTCATTCTGCATAATGGACACTGGCAAATATAAGATAAATTAGAAGGAATAATTTTCATCTAGTTTAACTTATATTCTTCGAAAATTAGAAGAAATAATTTCCAGTTCTTCAAAATAATTCACATGTCAATCCTCACAGTGACTAAGGGTTCATATTCTTTGGTGTCAAGGGGTCTTCTCCAGCTATATTCTAGAGTTCAGAGTATTACTGTTGAGAGTCGACCTTTGACAAGATAAATATTTGTTCGCCTTGGTACTTAGAGCAGGTACGTAGTTGCTAAGCCTTCCAGAACGCTTTCCAGTAATATTGAACTGGATAATGTTGGTTAAAGTGATGGAAACATGTTAAAATAAGCACGCTTGTGCGTCCGATAAATCTTTGAAAAGTTTTATATTTCAAAAAGGAGGAATATAAAGAGCTTATAAAGATGTTATAGAAAATATATGGAAAGAAAGAGAGAAATGAGAATGGGTCAGACTGAAATTAATATGAAGAATCCAAATTTATTAAAATTAATTAATAAAAATTAATTAAAATTTATGAATTATATAAAGGAATAAATGACAAGGATTTTCCTTAAATATAACGAAGCATACATTATTTTTGTTTGTTTTTTTAACAAAACAAACATGTCAAAATTTTAGAGAATATAAGTGTAATTAATACAAGAATATAAGTTTAAAAATTATAGTTAATATAACATTTTAAATTATGTAGTAATGATAATGGATAAATTTAGAAGAAAATAAAAATAACATAAAATACTATAGTAATACTAGAATCTTGCGAGTACTGATAGAATACTATATATCGATAACGTGACAGATTACATCACATCGCATCTTCTAAATGTGGCTAAAGACACAATACCACAATCAAATCCGCCGGGCCGAAAGCATTATAATTACTGGTGGAATGAGAAATGCACCAAAGCAAAGAGAGCAAAAAATAAAGCCTGGAATTTGTTTCGGCAATGTCCGAGCACAGACAATCTCATTAAGTATAAGAAATTAAGGGCAAAAACACGCTTCATACAAAAGCAAGCTAAGAAAGAATCCTGGACCCGTTTTGCATCCATTTTTCACAGAAACATGGATCCCAAAATAATATGGAAAAAAATTAGAGACAGCTGTCTGGTAAGGTTTCCTACCATACCTTCTCCAATCCTCTCCTGGAATGGGCAAGATCTATCTAATCCAGTAGATATAGCTAATGCTTTGGGCAATACTTTTGCAGAAATCTCCGCAACATCAGCCTACACTACCTCATTCCAACTAAATAAAAATATTAAAGAAAAGCATGCTATTAAGTTTCAAACTGCCCGCCTTCTCCCAGACAACAAAGCTCTGCAATATTCTGAACTGTTACATGTCATTAAAACAGCCCGCAATGGTGCTGCCGGGCTAGATGGGATTTATTATGTCATGCTACAACATCTTAATGACAAAGCCTTGCGCCTTCTCCTGGTCTTTTACAATCTTTTTGTAAAAGACCAGGAGGAGTATATTTTTAGAAAATGTTTTTCCAGCTTCTTGGCATCACTCTACAGTTTTGGCATTCCTGAAGCCTGGAAAAGATCCGTCCAACCCCTATAGCTATAGACCCATATCTCTCTCAAGCTGCCTCAGCAAAATCCTTGAGAAAATTATCCACAGAAGACTCATCTGGATAATTGAGTCGGGACAGCTAATGAGCCATAGTCAATATGGCTTGGGTCAAGATAGATCACGCTTGGATCTTACGGTCAAGGCTAAATTTGCAATTAATAATGCTTTTGTCAAACATGAACATCTAGTAATGGTTTCAATAGATACAGAGAAGGCTTTTGATATCACCTGGCGGTATGGTATACTTAGTGATCTTTACGTTCTCGGACTACGAGGTAACCTTCCTATATTTGTTTAGAACTTTCTACCTACTAGATCATTTCATGTTCGATACCAACATGCCCTTTCCGAAACTTTCATCTAGGAAGAAGGTGTTCCACAGGGATCAGTACTGAGTGCCACTCTTTTCGCTCTTAGAATAGATTCTATCACTAAACAACTTCCAAATACAGTTGAGACTTACCTTTATGCAGATGACCTTTCCATCTCCTGCCATTCCCACAATATGACATCTATTGAAAGACAGCTTCAGGCATTACTTAATAAAATGCAACAATGGGCAAGCCTCAATGGCTATCGACTCTCGCAGCAGAAAAAAGTTGCCATCCATTTTTGTAGACAACGCAAACTTCATCCAGATCCTGAACTTTAGATTTATAACGTCTCCGTCCAAGTAATATCTGATTTCTGGGATTAACCCTTGACAAATAAGTTAAATTTCCTAGATCATATTAAAAATGTAAAAATCATATTAAAAATCCTGTCTAAAAAAGTTAAGCATACTCAGAGCATTATTCACCCAAACGTGGGGTGCAGATCGTACCTCCCTGCTTCGTTTATACAGGGCATTAATGAGATCCCGTCTCGATTATGGTGCCCCATCTATGATTCTGCTAGAAACAGTGCATTACGCTGGCTTGATTCCATTCAACACAGTGCTTTGAGAATTGCAATTGGTGCATTCAGAATGTCGCCAGCACATAGTCTGTGCATTGATGCTCACGAGCCCCCACTAACTTTACGCAGGAAAACACTGTTACTGAAATATTCTGTCAAGATACAAAGTTGTGCCTCTCATCCCATTCAGTCATACCTTTTCAATCCACCGTTAGAAATCCTCTACAGAAATAAACCTAGCATAGTAAAACCAGCTGGTCTGCGACTTCTTGAACTGCAGCAGGTTTGGAATGTTTCCATCCATTCTCGGCCACCATGGGTTCCACCTCCTATACCGACCTGCGACACTTACCTCTGTCAAAGGGGAAAGAATATGTTACAAGCTTCAAACGTCAGACAACGTCATGCTGTTCACAATCAAAGATATATTGATTTTTCTCCAATATACACAGATGGCTCTAAATCTAACTCAAATGTTGGAGCAGCCGCAGTGTTTCAGAATACCAAAATTTCAGCATCGCTTCCATCTGAATTCAGTATCTTCTCAGCCGAACCATATTCAATTAAATTAGCTTTAGAAAATCTTTGCTCTGACCGTTCTTTAAAAGCTGTTATTTACACTGATTTCCTAAGCTCAATCTTAGCGTTATGTAATTCTTCAGATAAAGTTCACCCTGTTCTAGATGAAATTATAAACTTGTTATTACAGATTGAAAAACGGCACCTATTAGTCACCTTCTGTTAGATTCCAGCACATTCTGGTATTTTAGGCAATGAACTTGCCGACAAAGCTGCAAAAAATCCAACCACCTTAGATTTAACGAATATCCCTGTTCCAGCAACAGACTATTCACTAATGATGCAGGCTGCATGCCTATCAGAATGGATAACAATCTAGCACTCTGAAACTAATAATAAACTCTTTCCATTTAAACATGATCCAAAAATCAGTCACAACTGGGATTCCCATTATTCAATATTATCAGTGAGACCCGCATAATCATCATTCCCAGAAAAGATTCCAAAGAAGCATTTCACCAACAGAAATATTCATTTGTGAATCAAAGAAAGCTGATCCTATAGGGCATAGAAATTAAGTCGTCCGAGTTCAGGTTATCCAATAATCGCAACACAAGAGAATTCTCACTTGTTTATACCAAACCGATCAAATCACAACACCATAAATAAACTTATAACATATAATATTTTAAGATGAGACCAGTTTCTCTAAATATTTTAGATTTAAAATCTAAACGCTGACATGCCTTGACTGATAATAAATAAAAAGAGTTTTTAGCTGATAAAGGACACAAAATGAGAAACAAGAAATCATCATCATATAACAAAAATCTGAAGATCATGAAACAACTGCTGAGAGCCAAATGGCTGATTAGACAGGAAACAATCACTATACGCAAAAGGCCAACCATTATAAAACATGTACAGAGATGCATCAACCCAATCCTCATACAAGGATCACAAATTTGATCAGAAGCTACAAAACTCCATGTAAGAAATTCCTTTCTCTTGAGTACTGGATCCTCATTTGTCAAACTCAGAACAGATGGACCCCGGACTTCTGTCCATATGCCATTTGATACTTGTGTCTATCTGTTAACATTTAAATGGTTAATTTTCACAACAATCTGTCTAGTTTTACAAGAATAATTAATCATTTATTTATCTCTTTGATTTTTAGGACAGCTACAGAAAATACTTATTTTATAAATGTTCTTTGAGAAATATAATAATACATATACTACATACACATCACGAAGGGAAATACTTCTAAATTAATTTGGGTAGTAATAAAAGATATCGTAGAGTCCGTGACGGTTACAGGACCGGATAATCGTCCAATAAACTGGACCTAACTACTCAATGTTTTATGCTATTAATTTGTAGTATGGTAACTGTTCATGTTGTGTGTATACCACAACCCTTGCCGATGGCACAGAGGTTATACTCACCGTCTTAATACACCAGGTGGGGAAAGACTCAGTTCAAATTCCATCAATGAGGTGAGGGCAGGGAAGGGAAGATCTTTATTTTTCTTCCAGGACCTTGGGTTTTTTTGGTCCGACAAAACGGGGGAACCGACCAACACGCAAATTACAGATGTAATCGTGGGTAGCACAGCTGATAGAATCGCCGTTCTCCATTAGAAGAAAAAAACCATCATGAGTCTCCCTTACATACACCTTATTGTCCCATTTAATACGAACACTATCGATGAATGACAGATGTCTGGATTGCAACTGTACTCAGGCCGTATTAAGCACACAAGCACATCACATCCTCTAACTATAATTATTTGTTTAAAGAGCCAAATACCGAATAGGGGTAAAGCAATGCGCAACATTACTTACTCTTTACTCACCTCGTGCAGCAGTTCTCCCGCCTATTGACGTGATCTTTGCTAACGCTTACATGGAGAAAAGACGCCATTTTGAAACTCAACCAAATTCTGAAGCAGTAGGATTCGTACGGGCCATGTGCACTGTTTGTTTGTGTGAACAACATTTATGGACCAATAATCATTAGATAAATGGAGTCAAAGGATCCTTCGCTGCTGACATCCGGTCATCTGGTAAGCTAGCGAATTTTGGGAAGAACGGAAAGAGGAAAAAGGATGCTAAGGAATTCCTTAGAATGCCACGTTTTGGTGTCTTGGCAGTTTTAACTAGATCACACAATTAAATCAGTTTCTCTAGGAACAAGATATATAACGTTATAGTACTGCCATGGATAGACTTGTAAATATTAGAGCGGAGATAAGATGAAGTGGGCTATCCGATATCAGTAGCTGATTAAAATTTCGAAACCTAGCTTAACAGCTAAGCCTTTTAAGGTAGATTAGACCATTTGCGGCAGCGGCCATTATTACTAGGCTCTAATCTTTAAGCTGATTAAGCGTATCAGTTCTCTTACCTGTAGGGTAGGTAAGTTTTGGTCCTTGGTCAGAGCAGTGGCAGCCGTCGGCCCTTACGGTATGGGTGCCCAGGTCTCAAATGGAGAAGGAACCGTCCAGTCTTGAAAGTCCTTTTCAAAATGGCTTCGAATTAACAATGGCGACCTACCGTTACTTTTTTCCCCAACTAAGGAACTTCCTCCGTATGGTCTAGTGATGTCATTCTCTTTAGCTTTCATTGGTTCTGTCCTCTTTTTGAACAAGCAGATCACCCTATCTGACTTGGACTGAACTCTGAACTGTGTTCGCTACAACCTGTGCGGTATCGCCATGGTGATAGGAGATAAGACTCGGAGGTGTTCTGAAGTCTAACGCCTTCACGGCCATCCAGGAACAACAAACAGGTAAATGTAGTTTAGTTTTCAACATTCTGTAATAAGTCACAGGAATATTTGGAAAATAATGACGGTTAAACTGTACTTTGGGCATTGGACAGATCCATCCATGATGGCATTTGAAGTTTCTTAATTACATCGAATCTAAAGTGGAACCTCAGTGAAAAAATATATTGAATACCCATTGACAGCTTCTAATTTCCATTTCTATATTACTGAACTCACTAATAACATATTCTAATTTACCATTCAGATTACAGCTGCGATTAGTGTCACATAAATGATTTATTTGGCAATATACTTCATTTCTAAGGATTCATCCATTTTTATTTTACTTTTATCTTCAGTATTCTGTGGTTCGTTTCTATGTCTATGGATCGATTAAAATACGTGTATTTGAATATTTTAAAGTTCATCACTCAGGCTTTTGTCATGCGGCTCCATCTGCTTATCTCTTTAAGGGTATACATGAGTATAATCTCTATGTAAAGTCTGCGCATTACGTGTCTACCAGAAAGATACAGAAAATAAGTTTATTTTCTTTGGTTTCACCAGTGTTACTAGACCTGGATGGTACCTTAAAAGATACAAAACTACATAATGAGTTGGGTTAAACTGGCCCAGAAGTCTAGGTTGTCCTGTTCCGAATTTCGAACCATTTATCAGAAGGAAGATAGAGACAACCAGGCAGTAGCACCCGCCACAAACGACAAATTATTCTTTATGGTCCAAATTGTAAATTAGACAGACTGTACAAAATTTCAACATATAATCTGGAATTGAAGGGCTTTGACACCGCGATTAATGTTCCCACTTCGACCCATGAGAGGAATCCACGCATCATGACCCTTCTTGCTCCGAAAATGATTATTGGGACAATGGACTATGATAAGTGGAATTCTCAGTGCATTCTACCAACGTAAATTACATCATGACATCTGGATATTGTGCGAAGTGGCTTTTCTCTCCATAGCATTTCCTTTCATTGCTCCAGAGTACGTAAAAGATAATCAATGTATCATTCCTAATAACGTTTGACGATTGTTGGTGTTATATGGGACTTGTGCTGCTTCCTTCCATGGAAAATCAGCCAGCTCAACTACTCTTACAAAAAGTGCCTGCACTTTTTGTAAGCTTTCTTGTTTTCAGTTTTCTTGGCATCCCATTTTAATTTCTGCTGGGTCGTCTTCAAAAATAATGTAATCGCCGCTATCGGTCAGTTTCATTAGCCAACCGAACCATGGTTGACTAATGAAACCCTAGGTCTTGTGTCTTTTCACGCTCTCACTCGTTGTCTACTTTACAAGTTTCAAACATTCTGCTGTAGCACACGTATCGAGAAATGCTGACATGCAACCGATAATTATACCTCTTTGCAATTACATAAACATCTTTGCCACGACTCGTACCGGCTGTTACTAATACCTCCTATACGAGGAAATTTAATCGCTCCAAGATTGAACCAAAAGATCCAGAAAGTTCTTTAACATTCCGAACAACATTTGGACCTCCACGATTTTTGTGACCTACAACAATATCTAAATCCTGACATGTGGCCAAATGGTCTACTCGTCATGCCATTTTATGGAGCTATTGGAGGATCGGTCAACAAGGCTAGTGAAAAGTTACCAACTAATTCTCAATCTGCTGAACTCTCTGCATAGCTAGAGAATGATATTCTTGATTCTCATCCTAATCCATCATTTAACTTGCCACCTAATCCATCTGTTTGCAAACATCCTTCCAACACATATGTTCATCTCAGCATTTTTCTTCAAAATGTAAGAAGCATAAAAAATAAACACTCTACGCTTATTTCATTTATGGTTGAAGAATCGCATGACATCATATGCTTAGTTGGATGCAGGAATCTTTACAAGATGTTTTCCTACTGCCGAAGAATCTCAGCTACACGCCATTCATGACATCAAGAATTAATCGTAGAGGTGGTGGGACAGCAATAATTTTAAAATCCATTATTAAAGTTTTTAACACATACAACTCTAATACCTTCAACTTTGAGGGAATTTCACTATTAATCCACGTTAAGGATTCTCTGCTTCAAATTTATAATATTTATGTTCCACCTGGACGTACTGATGACATCATTAATGAAGTAATAACCTGGATCACTACTGTTCTTAAGTCTCAAACTAACATCATTATAATGGGCGACTTTAACCTTCCCCTGCCCAAATATAATTTACAAATGAAGCTGCTGTCCAACTCATTTTTCGTCCTAGGAGCTAAAAAAATTATTGAAAAAATCATGCTCCCACATCATCAACATGCAATGTTCGCTAATGCACCTGTCAATATGCATTTTGGTCCTGGAGGGCGCTCCATAACAACAAGCCTAGCTGACACCATTGTACGCATCCAAACTGCGTTTCAAGATAAGGCACAATGCGATGTATTTTATTTTGACATCAAAGGTGCTTTCGACAATATAGATCTCAAAAAAGCTTTTCAAATACTAAAAAGTCATTTTCTCGGTGACACAATGATTATTTCCTATCTTCAATACAGCCTAAATCGCAGACTTCTCCTCTTCCCCACTAGTACTGACAATATTCTCGTCACAACCTCAACAGGCATTCCCCAAGGAACCGTTCTCTCCAGTACTATATTTTCAGCATCTCTTCAACCACTTCTACAAGAAAATCCAAATCTACTGGCATATGCCGATGATCTAAAGTTATTTATAATCTCCAAACCCAGTGATGATATTCGCAAAGTTATCAATGATGCGAGTTCACAGATTTGTGAAATCACCGAGTACCTGAAAGATCTCAATCTGAATATAAATGCAAGCAAATCTGCTCAAATTACTTATTCCTTTCAGAAACAACTCAACCACATAGAAATAAAAATTGCAGATGTTCCAATCCCAAAAGTCTACGCTCACAAAGACCTTGGAGTTGTTTTTGATAAAAATCTCTCCTTTAATGCCCACTATTTATATGTTGCTCAAAAAATTCAAAAAGCAAAATGGTTAATCAAACAAGAAACAGCAGCGATTCAAGACAGAAAAACAGTCATTAAGCATGTTCAAAGATGCATCTTTCCCATTCTGTCCTATGCTTCCGAAATCTGGTCTGGTGCTCCTCAAGTAACCGTCAAGAAATTCCTTGCCCTAGAATATTGGGTTCTTAGATGGCTCAATAGTAAGCTTCGTTTTCCACATACAATATCCAGGCAACAGCTTTATAAAAACCTAAAAACAAAGCCTCTGCAACAGATGATCAACGAGTTTGGAGTCATGCTTCTTGCAAAGTTAATCACCTCTGCATGCGAATCACCAAACTTAGCCAATATAATAGCTGTCCCCAACAGGGAAAATTCAAGAAACCAGCAATTCAAATCCAACCTCTCCAGGCTCAAACAAATGGACAGAATGTTCCCCAATGCATCCCTTCACCTCATAAATCATCACAACATTGATTGCAACAGGTTAATGGACTCTGAAGCCTACAGGAGCCAGATCTCCGATAAAATGAAGAAAAATAATCCAACCCAGTAATTGCAACTGAAAGCCAAATGTCCTGTTCTGCATTTTTTTAAAATTCATAACTGTTCTGCAATTTTTAAATTCATAACTAAAATTCCTAGCCATTGTTAATATCTATATGAAATCTGCTATGTACATATACTCGATTATTTTATGTCATTCCCTTTGTATTTTTACCTGCCCCTAGCCATGTGCTGTGATGGGCTTGCTGTATTTGCAATAAATGAATATTTATTTATTTAAATGATGTAAGATTTAGGGGTAATGCATAACAAAAATGTAATTAAGCGCATTTTTGAAGTAATATGTAGACTAAATTTGTTATTTTTACATTTATTCCGATCTTTGTGTTGCATTTATTTTAATGTAATTTGACCACAATAATTGAGTAGCACAAATCTATAAAGTTAGATTGAGAATATTACAGGGTAAGCTAAAATTAACTTGTAATTTTCATGTACTTCGTATTTTGATGAACCACCATGCAACAAGGATCGTTTTTGAACAGGATGAGGCGCTTCTTCCCTTTCTAATGTGTGAGAATACAGTATATGGATATGCTGACCAATTCTGGGATAAACCATGTAGGTGTAATTTCCGGTCACCAAGGTACCTTGATTTAACCTCAACGGAATTCTCCTTTTGGAGTCATAACTGACCAGAAAAATGCTGGGCCCCTGTGAGATGAGCATCTCTATCAGTAGAATGTATCAGGTCACTAAGGAGCGAAAGTTTGAATACCTGTAATCATCCTGAATGTGGAATAAAACTTGAGGTTGTCTACCCTACTCTTTTTTGCTTTTATTTCACTAACGCAGCTACTTCATTCTAGATGTTATAATTTTTTTTAATCATTTCTTGTAGTTTTCTAATATGCTTATGATGTTTGTTTTCATGTTTCCTTCAAATCTTCTTTAGCCGATGTTAATTTTATTTATATTCAATAAAACATTCTTCTTTAAGACTTTTAAATTATATCCCCTTATTTTTTCAGTTTACTGGTTAATCCTCAACAAAATTAAATATTGTTCGGGTCATTCTTCTACACTAAATCTCTAGTTGAATGGGGTTCAGCTCTTTCCTGTTTATTCTGTCAAGTTTCTTTGGGTTATTTATGATTCCAAACTAACTTGTGAACGAGTTAGGTTTTCACTGTTAAAAGCATTCTGACTATTTAAAATTGATACATTGATTTTATTTTGAGTACAAATAGATAAGCTATTTTGAAATACTTTTTCTCGTAATTAGAATTTTTTTCGTTTTTTTTCCCAAATATTTCTTTGTTCTGAAAGATGCTGTACTATCTGACTTCCTCTTCGCGGCCCTCAGTTTCACCACTAATTAAACCCATAACAAAGTACAGTGCTTCGTTGTTGTTGCAGACCAATATCCACCAAGTAGAAATTCGGCTAGTGCATCAATCCAAAGAAATCAGAAACCACGATCTCACTAAAACAGCATTCAAGACTCATCCAGCCTATCCTGGAAGGAGTTTCCATCCTATATATTCAAAACCACACCGACCTAGGGATCAGTGTGGCAATGTTATGTATTATAATGCATAAGCATAACATTGTACAGTTTGAATTTTGTAGACTTCCTTCTTCTAAAAACTGTCTACGAATTTACAAAATGCCACGAACCACTTTATACAGAATCAATTTATTAACGTTATTGCATTATAGCCATAGCAGCTTATGCGCCATTAAACCACCACAACAACTAACATTATCTTCTGTAAATACCCTCGACCATCATATTCAATTTAAAACTCAGATCACAATGATTCGGGCATTCAAATGTAACATGTAAACTATACACAACGGCATAAGCCACTTTCCATCAAATTAAAGTATTTCCTTGAGTTCATGACCAGTCATTAAATCACCACACTGGCCTCCGGTACACACCACGGCCTCCCCTTAAAATCAACACTATCCACCTTAGAGACAAATCTGTAAGTGTCTCTTCCCTGATCTGCTTTATCCTAGGGATCCTGCCATAGTCTAAAGACACTTTGTGATATTTTATTTTCTAGCTATGCTGATGGATAGGGTATGCTCCAACTTCCCCAGCTCTATTCTCATTAGCTTTCTTGTGATTTGTTTCTTTACAGTATATCCAAGATTTTTATCAGCTAACAAATCTGCTGGAATCTTTCCGGATAAAGCATGCAGAGAATCATTCAATAGGCCTGGTCTCTGTGCCACTAACAACTATCCTCTGGTTGAGACTTTATCAACTCTGTGTTATGGGCATCGGCAGCCCTCGCCATCATCAAACTGATGTTCGCATCTTAGCGTTGGCTCAGCTTCTCGCTCCAGCCTCGGACCACATCCATGGCGCACACTATCAACACTCCAATGCTCGATGGATTATTGAAGAGGGAGACAACTCCTCGTACCGTTTAACCTTCTGGCTGGGATGGTCTCATTTCCGCTCCTTCCTTCTGGAATTGCTGTGCCTGGAGGATCTCAATGTCTCATCTTCGGTCAACTCGGCAGCTGTTTCCTCTTCAAATACTCTTTTTTGCTATCCAACCGATTTATTCCACAGCAGATGCTTTCATGCATCCAGAATCCGTATGTGGGCCTAAATAAGTTTGGTAGGGATCGCGTATATACAGGTGAAGAATACTCCGTAACCGTTGGTCAAGAGTACCACAATCATCTCCCGTAGTCTAATGATTTATATCCCTACCTGAAAACTTAGGCAAGCCCATATACTAACCGTTTCGTCAAAGAACCAGCATAATACTGGTTCTCGGATCCGTGGTTGATTAGACAGTTTCTCTAAGGCCTCCATAGCAGAGTGGTTATGGTAAAGAATTTACCCTAATTGTAGTGTGTACTCGTCTCATGGTAAGAGTGTTTCTTTTTATAGTTTTGCAGACAACCCTTTTGTCTACTTGCAATAAATATTATTCTTTTTATTAAAATGGAATTTAAGCTCGAAAAACCAAAAAAAAAAAACTTAATTTGTATAATTAAATGGGATAATTTTATCAAATATTCACATACGTTAATAATAAATCACACGTGCTTGTTAAATTATAAAAATAAGCTTTGTTATTTGAAAAAGAAATTTCTAAAACAATTTAAAATTCTAATTAAAAACACATACGGGTATTATTATGACACCGGAATGATTGTAATCATATAAATTAACCAAGCAAACCAGCCTTTAAACATTTTATTTCTTCAACTTCAAAATACATCATGTGCGTTATTTTTTATTATTTTTTATTTTAATAAAAGACTACCATTCTTTGAATTATTAAAACTTTGACAGTTGAGTATGCTCTTCATTGAATTGGAGGTTCGCCATTAAAATGATAATTAAAAACCGGATATTACGTCAGACAATGCAACACGGAAATTAGAAGCTGTGTTCAGTTCATTGAAAGATATTCTTTTCCATTGTTATCACTGAAAAGTTTCAAACCATACCAATTATTGCTCGGTTTAATTTCAGATTCCTAATTTGTAACAAATATTAGAGTAGTACAGGGTACAATAACCGCTATTTAAGAATAAACTTCTCAAATTGCAACTGTTATTTCATTATTAACCACTCCAGTTACACGAGTGAGCCAATTAAAACAGAAATCACTTTGAGCAGCATAGCTTGGATTGGAGATTCATTGAGCTGATATCTTATTTATTGTCTCAGATCGCGAGGGATTTGTACTAAGAATAATCGGCACTCTGGCAACAGAAAAACATTGCCCGTTAGACTCAGAATTCTAGAATATATCTACAGAAGTATAGCGAACAAGCGTAGTGACAAGATGTTTACAAAAGTGTCTGCGAAGCTGTTAGCAAGAGTTGAAGCAAATATTTGAGGTTGTTGACCTATCAATCAGCGAATTTATGCCTGCCATATAATAATCGCCTCCTCTTGCGTCATAACTCACGTGCGTACTGGAAGAATTTTAATTCGAGTTGATCAGCAGTTGTAGCTAATTTATTGAGATGAATAAAATTCGCAGTATAAATATTTTCAACAATTTTTATAAATATAACAGTTAGATAAAATTTCCTCTACGTTTTATTAAATTATCTAAAAAGTTACGTTACAGCTCAAAAGGAGGCGCCACCATCAAACCGATGTCGATGTATAATTTAAAAAGTATTTAATATCACCGGTGGATTTTTTTCCCCCTGATTACATGATACCTCATTTAAATCCATCGAATTTTTCACTTAATGGGTGTACTGTAGAGTAAATCTTTTTAGTAAGAGAATTACTAATATTGAATAACTTGTAGCATGGCAAACTTCCGACTAAAATCAATTAACAGTTTTATCATGATATTTGATGAAAAATAAATTCTTATGATTATCTCTTCTAGCCTTCAAGTTAAGAAGAAGGGGACACTTCATCCAGAGAATGCGAATGGGGCCTTCCAGTAGGGTCCTCAACTGGTTCCAGAACAGATGTCTGATGGGATTCAAGAGGTGATTCATAGCTGGAAGAAGGCGTCGAAGAGATCTTATTGGAGGAATAGTGACTAGTAGAATTCACATGCAAAGATTGAGCAGAAGCAGCAGACAACGCCACATCTTGGCCAACTATAGTTACTGGTTTCAGAGTAGCGCGACCAGTGGGAAGTATTGCAAACTGTGTTTGGTTACTTCCCGACTGTATGGTTTGAGATGTTCTCGGAAGACTTGTGTAGGTGGTGTAGCCTGGGAATTCTTGCTTTACTGAAGCATAACTAGGAGCAGGTAAAACTACAGTTTGTGGCGTCCTCTGGATACTGGATACGGTGTAGGAAGAAACATCCGATAGTTTGGGAGGAACGTAAGAAGCTGATGAAGTAATCCCTGGGGGAGACTGTCGATGGATGGTGCCAGAGGTAGATGCAGTCACCGGGGTGTACATGTAGAACGTGGATTGAGATGGAAGGAGCTGTGTTGCAGAAGACTGACTCTTCACGTAGGTTTCACTTGGTGAGGGCAGCTCTCCTAAAAATGTACAAAATTCAATAATTACTTAGCAAAGAGAGAGAGAGAGAGAGAGAGAGAGAGAGAGAGAGAGAGAGGATCCATAAAGTCTATTTCTGAAATTACGATAATTAATTAAGTTTAGAGTAACAGGTGACGGATACGTCACCTGTTTCTGGTGAAAGTTTATTTGCAGCAATAAATGTTCTATGGCTTGTTTGTTTGTTAATAATAATGCATGCAATTACAGTGATAAACACTAGTTCGTCTCTACAAAGAAATACAAAATAAGAATTAACATGAGATGCAACTATTTACAGCTTTCAAGAACATGTAATCACAGGCTCGAAAGATATTTCTGGGATGGGACGGAGACCAAATAATAACGCAACAGTCAACAGGGAAAATTAGTTGCCTGAAAAGGATCCCTATAGCACCTTGAGTACGGAAAGTCGAGGGAGCGTCTATTAACACCACAAAGCCGAAAATCTTTGGGAAAAAAAGTAATTTTTATGAACCAATGGATGAAGATCATGACGTACGATAGCACGAAGATCTGTAAAGAACTCTGACCTCTTCCTGATTGACATGATAATTCAATAGCATTAAAGGTTTAAGTCGAAGTCCCAGTATATTGTAGCTGAAGCACGTATTTCCATACGCCCCACTTCCCGTTCCAAAACATCCCACAGGTGTTCAATTGGATATGTGATCACCTGTGAGATCTTGCGGCAGCTTTTAGGAGATCGTGCAACATGGCAACGTGCATGATCTCCTAACAGTTGCCGATTGACCTGACACAAACTTACACTGATCACATATCTGGCCCATTTAGAGTGGTTCTGTTCTTTACAGAGACACGAGATGGATTTGAACTGACGTTCTAGGAACCACCCTTTACAAAAACACTTGTCCACAGATCTCACCAGCAAAACGTTGGTCCATGCGCACCAGGGGTCGTAGTTCTTGCCAGCAGAACATGTCCTATATTAAGCAACCACCTTTACCTGCCTGGATAGTGGGCAATATGCACGATGGGTCCATGCATTCGTGTTGCTTGCGCCACATAAGGAGGCGTCCATCGACTGTTGCACCAGGTATTTGGACTCCTCCAACAAGCACACTCGTTTTCAGTCCTCCAGGTTCGACCAGCTTGTTTTTGATACCAGAGCATTCGCTGTCGACGACGATCAGCGGGGAGGAGAAGACGCCCCTTGAGTCGTCTGCTGTGGAACTCCATACATCTGAGTGTGTGACGCATCATCATTTGGGATATTGTTCTTACATTCCCCATATTGTATTGCGATATCAACTGTCGCACAATGACCTACCGTTGATCTCATACAACACACTTCACCCTTCGTGTAATCCTTTACAGTCTGTCGGCGAAGGTGGTTTAACCCGTTCGACACCATTCTTTGTACACCTTAACCACAGTGACCGTGAGCAACCGTCGAGGTGTGCCGTTTCCGATATGGAAGCACCTGACGCACGAGTTCTCACAATCATGCCCTCTTGAAGCTCCATGAAATCTTTACTGCGTTCTTTAACTGCTACTCTATCACTTTGGACTGCACGACCAGATGCAAATTACCACTGCTCTAGCGTAGAAAGCTGTTTGGTTTTTTATACTGTGAGCTATGCGGCATAGTCCATTAAGGATGGAATAGTCATAATTCAAAGATCACTGAGTATATAAACTAGAGCAGATTGGAATTATTGGTAAAATCCATCGTCCAATGAAGAGCTGACTAAAAGATAGGAGGCAGGGAGTAGTCATTTAATGCTTCTAAATGTAAGGTTTTGCACATACAGAACACAAATACAGGAGTTGCTTATAAGGGGAAGAAAGTGAAGTTAAGAGTAGTCCAGGATGAAAAAGATTTAAGGGTTATAATTCAGTGAGACCTGATATTTTCAATGCAGCGTAAACAGGTGGATATAAAGGAACATAGTATTCTGTCTATAATACGAGGGGTGGTCAAAAGGTTCTGAGAACAGGATATATAAATGCATTAACAAATAATACAATAAGTTATTTTGATAGCTTAATGTGTTATAAAATATGAAATAAAATATGTCAATGTCTTACGCAATTTCTAATATTAATTTTTTTTTATATTGGTAGGTGGAAGAAGGATGATTATCCAGAAAATCGAGCATTGTTCAGTAATCAAATTTTAGACCAAAGAGGAGAGAAATGTTAAATAAATCCATGAAAAAATGACTGGAGTGTTTGAGAAGTATAATCCAGTTATGCTACTGATACAAGATAGTTGTCAGAGTTCAAATAAGGACGGCAATCAGTCGACGATAACCCAAGGTCTGGTTGGCCATCTGAGGCAATCCGTTCCGAAATAATTGCAATCTTTGAAAAATAAAATTTAGAAAGCAGAAGAATTAAAGTGTCTGAAGTTGAAGCATTAGCAATAATACATGAACATTTGGGAGTGTCTAAAGTTTGTTCAAGATATGTTCCCCGGAACTTTTCAATGAAAAACATCAGAGGATGGAGTCATCAAAAGAGAATTTAAAATTAATTCTTCCTAAATCAGATAGATTTTTATCCCGTTTGGTGACGACACCTCTCTACATCTTTAGGACCCTGAATCCAAATTAGAAAGTTGCGGTAGAAGAGAAAGACATCTCCAACTCCAAAAATTTCGAACTCACCCATCAATTAGAAAAGTGTTGGCCTCAAATTTTTTGGGCAAAAAAAAGAAAGGGTTGTTAAGTGATTACTTTGCACCTAAAACCACAGTAACAGAAGAGAGTATTATGCCAATACGAGGAAAGTTGGTTCATCTGGTTTTGCTTCTCCAATGACAATGCACCCTTGCACAAAGACCGCGTTCAACACGCTAAAATTTATGAATGTGGATTTGAGCAAATTACCTCGTGAAGGTCAGATCTGCACTCCAGATGACTATTATTGCTAAAACCTCAAGTCTCACCTTCGTGGAACTTAAAGATGAAGAGCTAAAGCAGTTGTGGAAACCTGGTTTGATGCCAAACCTGGAGAATTTTCTTTCAACGATTATACTCTACAGATTACATAGAATAAGTATTGAACTTCGGGGTGAATATATTGAGGAAAAAATAATAAAAGAACAGAATTTTTTACCTATGTCTTTCACTCCTTTCTTAGCACTTTTTTTTGACCACCCTTCGTATATTGGTCCTCTGTATCAGACGATGGTGGGACCATACTTAGAATACTGAAATAAGACAAAATTTAAAGGTCCAAAGAAGGGCTATAACATTGGTGAGGGGTACTGATTGTTGTCCATACGAAGAACGACCTAGAAGGCGCGTACGGACTGCTAAGCACCATCTAGAGTCACATAAGGCTCACAAGGAAATCAGTAAAACGAACAAGGGAGGTATATTTTCCCTTGCAGAGGAGAGTAGAACCAGAGAAAACAAACTTTTGGAGAGTAAGAGAGGGCTGGATCTCACGAAGTTTACCTTTGAGTAGCATGTTGTTGACTACTGGAATGAATCGTCTTCTACAGTTTTAGAGGGAAAGAGTTTGGTAAACTACAAAGCGGAATTGGACAGTAGCTTTTTGGTGACGGGGAAGTTTTAAGTGATCAAGAATTTTCTCCTCTTTAGCAATTTAGCCATTATATTTCTAAAGTTAATTCTGTTACTGTAAGAGAAATTATTACAACTTAAAACTACAGTGTGCCAAAACTACATCTTCTGAGATCAGATGCAACGTTTCGTGTGGTATCAAAAGTGGCATTTTCTAATAATCCGGCGTTACAGCTTGTTCATAAAATGTACTTAAAATTCAAGTTTTACACGTGATATACATGCGATTTACTGAAAATTTCAAGCCAGCAGTTCTCTGAGCTGAAGGCCAATAAAAGTGATGGAAAAAGGCTAGATGAAAGTACAGGTGGCAGTACAAGTGTTGACCAGTAACTACGTTATTGAAACAATTCCAGGAAATAGAATACGAGGTGCGATCAAAAAGTTCGAACAAATATATTTGGGAAATGAAGATATGAAGAAGAGCGAATATTTGGGAAATGAAGCTTCTGGCAAACCAGATGGATCTTTTTCGAAGAAGTCTCATTGGCACTGTGTACACCGATTCCAAAGCTTCTGGACGCATTCCTGAGCGCCTTCATTTGGAATTTCTAACAGTTCCTATCTCAGTTCTGAATAATTTCCTCAGTCGTTGCAAATCTATGACTTTTAAGGAAGTGTAGGACGGCACCTGAACGTCAGTTCAACTCTGCAAAACGCCGAGTGTGGCTGGGGCAATGTCACGATGTAAGCGCCAATGCCCCGAGACCCACTCTTCTGGACGTTTCCCTCAAACAGCATTATACGATCGCCATAGAACTGTTTTGCAGTATTATTCTTTCTCTGATTGACCATGCGGGACAAATTCATAATGAACAACGTTCTGCGAGTCAAAAGATTCGATAAGCATGATCTTCCACTTGATACTGTACTACTTTTTTTGGTTCTTGGAGAAGATGTAATCTTCTATTGAGAGGACTAGGCCTTTGTTTCTAGGTCATTATGATCACACCTGATCAGAACATCAAAATAAGCTATAGAATCATTATTTTTTTTTAATTCCGAGGGCGGCCATTATCTGTGCGAACAGTAGCAACAACAACAGAAGATGTGATTCTTGAACAATTCTTTTTTTGATTTGCGCACAAATTCTGCTTACCAGATGGTTCCGATTTCACGATTGTCGATCCGCTCCAGGTCTGACGTGAAGCAAGGGAGGTATCCTCATTTTTTCCATCCGATTTTGGTTTTCTTTTGCGTCTTTGGATGTTTTCCTTTTTCATGGCGAGTGGACGGTTGACCTGTTGGCAGAAAGAGAAAGAAGACGATTAGAACTCTCGCAGGATATGACATCTAGTAGGATAATAAAGTAATTTTGATATTTCTATACTAATACTAATTCTCTTATTGTAGATAAACTAATGGAGATCTGCATCCAGGTACTGTACTATCTGTAGCATACTGGTGGGGGATGAAGTAGTCAGCTAGGTGGAGCCTGTTGCAGTTATTACAGAGTCGGGGAAGGACTCTGAACGTTTAATGTGGAATTCACCAGTGAAAAATATTCTAGAAATAAGGCGGGGACCCGTAACCTTCTCTCAAGCATTTGGCTCTATTCAAAAGAGAGAAGGAAGTCTAGTTAATTAATGACCCATCTCTGATGAAGCCTCTCCACTATCTATCTCATAAAAGTTCTGTTTCTGCTCCATGCTTTTTCTATAGATACTTACATGAGCATGTTCTTCTAAACTAGCACCTGTAATTCCCTCGACTCTCTTCCAAACTAGTCTGAACACTTGAACAAAAACAGTCAGAATCCATTCATTGACCACATCGAAATTCACAGACTTAACTTTTCTGTTCCTCATTTATGTCTTCTGCTTTTGTTCTCTAGAATAACCATCCTTCACACGTATTTCTTAAAAATTACAATCTACAAAAAATCAATTCTTTTTCTTCTTATTGTTATAAATCCGCTTTTTGTCAACGAGTATCTGCCTTATCAATCTTTAAATCAAACTATACATTGGATTGAGTACTGTAGGTGCCAATACATTATGTATTTGGGATTCATAAAAAAGAAATCCTATATTGAGGTTGGCTATCTTGGGGTTGTTTGGTGCAAACATTTAGAGAATATGATGCAAACATTTAGAGAATAGAACGTACGTTTATTTTTGATGATGCTACAGACATTCAATGCGATTGAGATCAGAGGATTGCGTTAGCTACACGCTTGAAGTCTTCTTCGTGTTCCTCTACTTTTTTCATCTTGAAAGTAACTCAATCCATGGGGGAAAGCATGCACCATTGCTGGCTATTCTGATCCTAGAATGTTTAGATATGTTCTGGCATTTACGGTGCTCTCCAGTAGCGTCAGAGAAATATGGAGGAAACCACACGGAACAGAAAGGTAACATGGATTGCTTCCAGCCCTTCTAAGTCCATCCTTTGCGCTCTTGGCACCAAACTAGCCGCATTTCCCGCTTGGTGTCCGAGATCATTGAGAGTATGTTTCTCCTGTAGTGAATTGCTCTTCGCATGGTGCAGCTGATTCCTTGTGATCCTCCGGAATTAAACGCAGAGGTTAATTTTTTGGTCGATTAACGACGATTAAACTTGATAATCCACTCCAAAAGTCGAAAATTCCTCCACCACCTAACATATTTGGCTAGAGTTGCATCAGTTCATGGACCTTCTGTTAAAGACTCAAATGACATATTATGCGATCTTTTCTGTTTACATACTTTTGTACTTTTGTCACTGCAAACGAATACGTTTCCTTCGCTCAAACACGAAAGGGTTAAGTAAAAAACTAAAAACTCAAGTTTTGAGTCTTGGTTCGTCCGTAAGCCTTTTTGTGATTACAGTTGCATATAAGCATGATCATTATCCATATTTGATTAATACACATCTTAAGTAATCTATATTCTTAAGGTTCTTACCCCATGTAGCTTGAAGTATAAACCACATGCGTTGCAAACTGGTTCTCCAACGTTATTCCGTCTCCAAAGCGATGTGTTGGTTGTTTGACAGTTTGAACAGAAGAGACCCACTCGTCTGGAGGCAGACTGTAAGCCAATAAACTGAATTAAAAATTCCAACATCTATAAGCAGCAATAAAATACTTACACAATAAATTATAACAACAAAACAAGCCAATTCTAGCAATAATGAGTGGGAGTTAGTCATCGATAATGCAAGCTAAATTTCTTCACAACATTAACAAGAGCTCAAGATTAAGTTTACCAACATATCGTTAATACTGTTGTCACTACCACCAAAGAAATGCTTGTGCTACGTGCCATGGATGGGTTGATCAGTCCCGGACGACCTTACATGGTTTGTTACTACTGGAAACTTCAGATTTTTATTCCAGGAAAGAAAGCAAAGTTTACATACACGATAAACTGGCGTTATTGCCTTGTTATGAATTCTAAAAAAAAAGTCCAATTCAAAAGAAGCACGTGTTGTTTTGTATTTATCTGTTTATGTTACGTTTATTTTGGATTCTCTGATATACAGTAAGTGAATCTGTACCTCCCTTCATCTGAAGGACACATCTTTCTGACCCTGTCTCACTTTGTAATTAGTCAAAAAGCAGACTGATCTAGAATGAACGATAACCAAAGAGAATCTTCTCACATTAAAACAACCACCATCTTTCTCCCATCAAAAAAAGGGAGGAGGACAGTTTCCAAAATTAAGGAAGACTCAATAAGTGAGTTATAAGTCCACTTAAGCGTAAAAATAACTGCACTCGATCGAATCATATTTATATTCAAAAGATTCTTGGAAACTGTATTTATTCTCTCTGTCTCTATGTCCCTCTTTCATAGTCTGTCTCTCTCGCATGCATAGGCATATACAAACAAGAAATTTGTACACACGTCGTGTCTTGTGGTTCAAAGTTGAATAGGTTGTTGAACTTCGCTCTCGAAAGAAACATTATTATTCTTTGCCTCATCACGTGACCTTCTGGCGAAGAAGCTCGAGGGTGTCATAAGTATGCTTTCTTGTACTAGTTTAATTTACACACTCACACTACCCGAATACTGGCATTTCCTTTGCGCTCTCGCCAAACATCCGCCCCCATTGATAAACCACAATCGTGCGACTGTTTCTGCGGGTTTAAAATTAAATACACTGTAGAAACTAAGCTGTTAATTCTGAAAACAGGAAGTATAAAGCTAATCCTAATAAACGTAAGGTCGAATTGGTAAGATGTTTTGAATAAACATAAAAGTAGTAAAGCGTTGTGTCTGGAAGGTCTTTGAAAATCCAAATTCACGCAAACAGGTGTGTGAGAAGTTGAACAATATATGTTACAAATGCTGGGATAAATGTGTAAGCCCGAATGCAACTGATCAAAACAAGAGTAAAAGAAAAGTTTTAGGCAAAGTCCTAAACCAAAACTGATTTCTCCTTTCAGTGCATATGAAACACTTTAAAGTAGATCTTTCTTATTAGGTGAATTCTCAACAAGCAGTGGTATAAGAAGTTAAAAATGAGATGAAGAATTTTCGGATCTGTTCAGATGAAAACAAAACTAATGATTGGGGTTAAAAAAAAGACTAAGAAGAGAATTTCCAGGGTTGGTTTTTCAAAGAAGAATGATTAGATTTGTAAAATGCACTAATCATTGTTCTTAGGAGAACAAGTTCAGAAGGTGCGGACTGCAAAGCTAGATAGCTTTGTGAGGATTGAGTAATTGGGTTATTGAGCAATATCCTTACTCAGATCTATAATGTCCCGAAGGGATTCAGTAAAATGAGCGAAGGAGGTATACTTTCATTGGTAGAAGAACTGAGGGCACAAATGTAAAATCTTAGTGTGTTGTAGATCACTGGAAGACGTTACCCTCACCAAAGTAGAGAGGCGGAAAGTTTGCTACAGTTCAAGATGAATTGGACAGTCATTTATTGAGGATTTATTTTTAATTTTTGGGAGACACAGAAAAAAAAGTCTGTTTCTTCCATCATTTGGCCATTTGAATACATACACTCCGCCCTCGGTATTCTCGAAGGACACGAGATTCCATTGCTATTTGTGAGCAAGATTACCGATTGATTGATACATGGGCTATAGAAAATTTGAATTTCTTGGTCTCCTGGTTTTACAGCGTTACGTTGAAATCAAGACACTTCCTGAATACCAAACAATTTTATCGATTCACAATAGACTTCAGTGTTTGATAAGATTAATGCACCTTCACCCAAGTTTTTGGGAGTATCGTCTTGTCCTTTCATGTGTTTTTTGCGACCAGTAGGATTTAAATCGTCTACTTAATTCAATGGTATTATCACAAGTACAGGACCAAATTTGCTTACAAAACAAATTGCCTTAGTAGTATATTACTTTCAAACGACATCATCAAAAGGTTAATCCACATTCATTTCAAAGAGGCCACCTAATATCTGATGACGGGCAAATAATTACTCAAAAAACTGTTATAATCGTGCCTCATGTTTGTAATTAAACGCAGATTAATTTTAGTGATGCCGTTTGTTTGAAAATAGTGCAATATCAGGGCAACTTGTCAAACGAAAATTGTTCTTTTGTGAGCCATAACACTACCATTGTAGTTAATGGTTTGAACTGGATTTAAACTGTTTAGTGGCTGTTTAAGATCACTGGATTAACTGGGCAGTTTAAACCTTACTAGCCATAAAAACACGTAAAAGGACAACGCAGTTATTTTAATTTCCATAACCCAAATAACATTAGTATTTTATAATGTTGAAGTTTTAAATGCATTCTGGTAAAGTAACCAATAAAATTTATACTTTGTGAGATGATGACATTCGATTAATGAGTCGTTTGCGAAGGTAAAGTAGCGCGAAATAGTTAAGCTCAAAGCATAAGACACAGAAGATGAATTCCAGTATCGAAGAGACCACTCTCTTAAACCGTTGAAAGAATATCTAGATTATGAAGAGTGGGGTGTACTGTTGTACACTGCTTGGCACAATTAACAGAACACGTAGAAAAGGTGGTGTAACTCGTGTAGCTTGCGATGAAGCTGGACAAAATTTGGTATGATGGTGAACTATAGAATAACGATGAAATGGGATAACAGCAAGAAACTTCGGAGAGGTATAAGGGACAAATATAAGGGTTGTTTAAAGAATTACCAAAAAGGACACATTGCAGAAGTCGACATAAGATGATCGCAAATATGATCACATGATATCAGTACGGTATATGATCCCCCTCCAACGGCTAAACAGGCCTGACAGCGGTGAACCATGCTTGATATAAGGGTGTCTATAAGATTTTATGGCAACAAATCCCATTAATCCCCTTTGTTACCAGACCTTTGTAGATTTCCAAGATTTTGGTTTTTTTGATGACCCATATTACCTCGTTAGGATATATGCGTAATGCTCGTATTGTCTTCACCATGTCCGTCCGTCTGCCCGCATGTAATAACTGGACTTTCGATAGAACATAGTGTTTTATCAATGACGTACACGAATTATTGCCCATTAGGGACAAAGGCATAATTATACCATTGTATAAAGCCATGGTTAGGCCCCACATCTCGAGTATTGCATGCACGCCTCGAAGTCCCACTCCATGTAGATCTGCTGGAAAATTTGCAATGAACAAGGTTAATTAATTTTAATATCAAATTGAATAATTTTTTCGAAAATTTTACATTCACATACGATTTTGAAATCAATAACACGTTCAGACTAGGAATATGTCAGGGTGACTTCGTCACGGACAAGCTGGTATGGAGGAGTTTGTGAGGTGTAACGTTCTATATACTGTCTTTCATGTGGAGATATGTAGTGTTGCCACTGACGTGCTTTCGTAAGAATTGCTTATGGTTAGCAAAATGAGCTTTTTCATTTTGGGTTGTTGCGCGAGCTTTGAATCACCCTGTGTTATAACCTTGAACTATGTATGGAAGCTTACATAATTTTTAACGCTGTTGGAGCATCCGGTTGGAAATCGGAATGGGCAGATACCATTTTTATTGCACAATAGGTCAATTAATCTCGTTGTCCATCCATTGCATACATCTTATAGACCAAAGATTAATAATCAATAAAGGTGCGCAGAAATGGAAGATAGGGGACAGAGGAGCACCCCTGCTCCTTTCGTTTGATAAAACAGAAAAAGATTCTTTATCTTTTTCCAGTATCTTTTCCTTTAAATTTGATACGGTGAGATGCAAATTGTTGAGTTTTTTTTGTACAATTAACCAAAAATCTTATAAAACCTAATTATAGCTAGCTTACCAATCTTTTCGTATTTTTGACAACTGGTCGATTCATTCCGTTCATCCTGTGATACAACCCACACGCATTGCACAAATAGTGTCCTGTCCCATCTCGCCGCCAGAGGGGGGTAGATATGGCACCACAGTTCACACATTCTCGACTTTCTCCAGAAGTAAAGAACTCTCCCTCTCCTACAAATGAAAACAAACCAGTGCAACAACTCTAATTACTCAGAGGAAGTCTCTTGTCTGTCTCAAAACACTTTATTTATGAAAACAATGATTTTATGTAACAGAGTTCATAACTACTAAAGGCAACCTTATCTAATGAAAGACTATTTAACAACTATTATGTAATTATTTGATTGGTGTACTTGGATTTTGTCTGGTAAATATTATAATTCCTAAAATTTGTTTAATTAATTATAGAATCTGATATTATATATGAGATTACTAATTTAGTTCTAGATAATAATTGAATAAATGAAATGCCGCTCAATAACATCCAAATTACATCGTTCGTATTTTATAGCATTACATCGTGTTAAGCGTAAAAGAAAGATGGCTGAGAAAATACTTCACGTTCTTCTCTCCCTCCCATATCTCCTCCCCCCCCCCTGTGTCATGAGGGGTTGTAATAACAGACACCGATCTGTGCATAGGTTAAACCGGTTACTACAGTATAGAAACTGGGAAAGAAAATATTGCGTCACTTAGAGATAGATAAAATCTAGAGATGTCACAAAAATACGGTGTTCATCCAATCACCAAAGAGGCTTTTCAAGTACTTGAAACGCATTCATAGCAGTTTATAGACGTCACTCAATAGCTTCACTAGTAAAACCTTGATTTATGACCGTATAAAAATCTATATGTTTTCACTGTCGAGAGCAATGGTAGGGGTCGCTAGTATCGGTAACCGGGTTACATCGCATAGCGTTAATTATATCAAGCTTTCCATCTTTGAAACCCAGCCTTCTTGTTTGAAATTCGATGATATATTTACGGGGTATTTCTGCAATTTTGAAACACGCAAAAGCAAGTTCCCAGGCTTTATTGCCTTTAGCACTCTGCGCTAGTTTTTAATACTTATTATATATATTATGACTAACGAAATGGCCATTCAATTGATATTAATTCCTTAACCACTATCTATTTAATAATAATTTGCATATAATTAATCAGACCAGAATTTTACCTAATCTTTGTCCCAGTATTCTATGAAGAATAAATATTTTGTGCTGTTAAAAAATCTGATTAAATGATACTGAAATCGTGATTTTGTCGAACTATCAAGTCCAGTCGTTTTTAATTATCATATTAATTGCGAATAAACAATTATAAAATCATATGAGACTAAAAACTGGAGCCAATATTTAACTCAAGAAAAATTCCGTGTATGCGCATGCGTGGATTATTTGTTTTGGAGTCAGTTAGTGGTTGCTCTTTTTGAAATACAAATTGTAACGGTTTTTAACTTAATTGTAAATAACTTTGTTGTATAAAAAGAGGAAGTTAAAAAAAAAACATTAATTCAACTGCAAAGTATTCATTACCATTCGTTTTTAATTTTCCATAATTCAAGAAATCACTTTCAAGAATTTAAAAGTCCCAAGAATCCTTTATCGGTATACATATTTATCATAAACTATTTAATTTAAACTGTTGTCAGGTTGATAGATTAATTAAAATAACTTTATTTTTATATTTTAAAATGTTATTACATAAAATGTTTAAAGCGCTATTTTAAAAACCTTCTAAGACACTTAACTAATGACCACTGAGGCAGAAATACTAGCGATATACTGATGTACTAACAAAAATATACTGATATTCAATATTATAACATAACCTAGCCCTTTTAAATTTCTGGTAGGTTCTCAAACAATCTGTACCGAACATTTATTTGAATCTCTGTGGTCAACCAGTTATGAGTATTAACTGTATTGGAAATATGAAGAATCTTCTATAATTAAAAATACTATAAAACAGCGTTGCCCAACCTTAGCACACTTAACTTCCAAAATAATGAAGCAGTTGTTTCGTGACAGACAAGTTATATCTATTAGAAAATAAATTAACCCATAAAAAGTTTCATTTAATTACCATCTTAATAAAGTAGTGGTGGTGTTCTGTAATTATCGAAGTAATGAGAAAAAATTATAGTGATATAAATAAATATTATTTTGATTATTTCATTTACTATCAGTTTATATTCATAAATTTTATTAAAAAAATATTAATTACTTTTGAGCAAGGTATTAAAAGTATCTAACGTGGCGATAGGTGGCGCTAAAATATATGGAATACTTTTATTATCAAGTACAGTATTCTAAAAGTCGATACGATATTATTATACAATTACTGTATATTTATTAGTAAATAAGCATTCTCATTTCTTCCTTTGAAAGAAAAAAAAAATATTTTGCATTAAAATAAATAACACATTTGATATAAAAATTATGACAGCGATCGAAAGCAGCTTTTTATTATTATTATTCTTTCGAGCGTTACGTTTATCAAGGTGGATAGTCTTTAATTATTAAATATCTGTTTAAAAAACTAACTATCTCTCTTGTCTGTATAGACCATCTCAGTACTCGAAGATTAGCCTAAGTTAAATACAAGAAAACAGAGAGTAATAGAGGACTTCTATCTATGTATACGAAGATATGAAGCAAGACAACATAAAAACTATGAGATGGGGGAAGGAAACATAATGTTGGTTTTATCATTTCTGTCGCCTCGTATTCCATAGTTATCGAATCTTATCTGTCGATGCTGACAACAGGGTAAGCTACGCCACTTACTAATACCTCTTAAGCAACTGTTGGGGCTTCTGAACCGACAACGTGCAGCGAGAAACACCCAGGAAAACAAATGTTAATTGATTGCTGAAATTTCCGCTAACTAGTCATGCGACTAATTTTGCTGAAAAAATTGTTTGAGGTGACATTGGAATGAAGTGAAAACAATCTATAGGAAAGGAGTGATCGTAATCAGTTGTTTTAGAATCTGAGGTGACATTGAACGATTAATTGTTTTAGAAGAAACTGGACATTAACACTGTATCTGTAAATTACACGTATTGAATGGTCAGTTTGCCTGTTTTACGAAATGGAAAACCAACTCATTCCTGAAACAAATTAAGTCGACGACCGGGACTTTAATCTGCGAAAGGCAGACGAGAAGTATTCCTCAACTTCAGCCACCAATGGGCATTAAGTACACGTTTTTTTCCAAAATGTATTAAAGAGTAGACGCTATCCACTTCGCTACCTCCGAGGGCGAAATGAAACTTAAAAATCTATTGCATATATGGTTCGTTTCTTTTCTTCTTGTAGGCTACAAATCCGTTATGTATGCAGGATATGCACGAACACTTGGCAGTGTTGATCATATCTTATACAAGATTTGTCTCATGAAAGAAAAGTTTGTTTCTAAAACGAATATAAATCAGAGATCGTATAATCCAAATAATGCATTTTCAACAGATAAAGAATATATAATTGTCATGTTAACTCTTTCAGTTTATGGAAAATATATTGACCTAGTGAAAATTCTGTTTAAACACAATTATAATTAAATGCTACAGAAAACACCACGATAAACATTTTATATTAGTATTAATTAAATATCAATACTCGATGTCAACGGTTAAGTAATATATCTGTGGACATTGTTGGAGATGCTATTGCATTCGAAATGATGTTCTTAGAAATAACGAACTGCATAGCAATGATGTTAACTCACCAAGACGAAGTAAGTTGTCGATACAGGTGATTGGTCAATTTACTAATCAGAAAAACCACCACCTTTTACTGCTTATAAGAATTTATCCCTTCTTCTCCCACTTCGCCATCACAAGTCTCAGTCGATGGAGTAAATACCATCGAACTTTTGCTAGACATCACTCTTAAAAAAAATAAATACACAAAACATTTCTATTTGTGAATCGGTATTCGGCTGTTGAACAGAAATAGCATCTATAAAAGATGCTTTTTATTTTATTACCTTACTTGCTCAATATTTTTACTTGGTCTCGTTTATTTATAAATAAAAATCAGTGATGACTATGTAAGTTACTCATAAGACTTTTTTACTACTTAGAGTAAGAAGTGCTTTTCAAAGTTTTATTCAAAAATAAATATAAAATAAAAATAGCTGAGACTGAATTTTCCATTCAGTTCTTGTTGCAAGTAAGGATTAAAGTAGTGCGGTCAGCGAAAACTATGATTGCTTTGCTTACTGTTGGAAAGTGATGAGTCTGGCAACGCTTTAAATTCCATTGAAAGAAGAGTTAATTGACATAATTTTCTCTGTCATTGATGGGAACGGTTTGGTTGAATAACTATGTTCCTCTTCTTCAGGACAGTGGAGAATGAATAAAGGAATATAAATAACTCATCTTTCGGGTTATTTAATCTTTTATGGGCCTGCGTGTGTCCTTTGAAGTGAATGAAAACCAGGTATCCTAACCACTAGACCATAATGTCTAGTGATTAGAATACCTGGTTTTAATTCATTTCTAAAGTTCATTACAGCTTCCTTCACCAATTGTAAACAGAATTTACCTATTTGACTCATATGAAGACGTTTGCGCTCCAGTTCTTTTCCAAATAAGGCACATGCAAACATATATAGGTTGTTTCAATTAAAAGGCCTTCCGTTTAGTCTTAAAACATTATTGGTTTACTTCCGAAACGACTGTAAACCTATTTTTTACGGTATGTATCGGAGAGAATAATATCGGAACATTTCAGTGACCAGTACAGAGGATCGATCTCAACCCAAATGAACATCTTTGGAATGAAATGCAACGCCGTATTAGAGCAAGTTCTCTTCGTTAGTTAAAACAGAAATGGAGCAAATACCATCAGCTTCCTACAAGAAATATCCTTCACAACGTGTTGAAGGAGCTAATAAGGCCAAGGTTGGACCAATACGCTATTACTTTTATTTTGAATAAAAACATATCTTGTTCACAAGTGTACTATAACTTTGGTAGGATACTGTATATTGAACAAACTGTTCACTTATTTGTTTATGCCTTGTAGACAATTAGAGCATGCATGTCCGAAATGCTATGCTATAAATTCTATTTTATAATTTAGCAGATACGGTCCTAGAAGATGTCAAGAAAAATCTCGGTTTGGAATTTGTTGAAAATTAATATATTATTATAATTTTCTCTTTTACTGCTGTTCTTCGGGATTTAATGCAGCTTTAAGTACTTTGGATATTGGACCCTGAACTTCTATTATTAGCGTTATCATACAAGTATCAATTGTTCTTCTAAAGGGGCTGCTACCGTAACGTGTACTGCGGGAGGGGTCGTTGTTTGTAATATTATCGTGGAGTCTAAACTACTACAGGATATACCTGATGGAAACACTCAATTTAGACAAATTACAGAAGAAAAAAAGAGGGCCTGCTTCCTATAATGTGGAACCGTGCATGCTTATATAGCTGATAGATGTAAATATTCTTAATTAAGAAATAATTCTTTATATAGAGAGAGAGTTTCTTTAACCCTACATAAAGTCCCTTCGTTCTTTCTTTTAATTCACATTGTCTTTGCTTATATCTGATTGGTTGAATCGTATTTCTGATCAACGAACTTTTCACTCAGAACATCCCCATTTTTTAATATTCTATAAGTTGAATAGGCCTTTCCGTTTATTAATACTATTTCTCGTGAATTTTTCCACGAGTATGGTAAATTCTGTTTTTTAATTCGCTTTTATTCTCCTTTAAGAATGTTTAATCACTAATCAAAGGCCCCACAGAAGACAATACTATTCCTCTGACTAATATTATCATTGTAATTATTGCGTTACCATAAATGTTCTATCTTATTCTAAATAATTAAGTATCATTTTAAGTTTGTCAGTGAATCTTTGGTGACATGCGTGCTCTAAAAATATCAAAGTTAACGTCAAGGTGTAAACAATTTCTAAGTTCACATAATCTGTCAATGAAATTTATTAATTGTAAATGTATTTTTTTTAAGATAAAATGGAGTGACTACGTACCTATTGCACCAGGAGTAAGTGCTGAAGAACCGTCTTCCATGTATTGCAAAGTAACATTGGGAATGGATCCATCGTAACTAGTCCAGGAAGATGTCAAGTCAGTGTTGATGTACGTGGGAAAATGGCCGACACCATTGCTGCGAGACAGTGGCGTACTGGACGTGTTTAAAGTCCCTTGTGAGATGGTTCCTGAGGTTAACTTTTGGGTCAGATGAGTCAAGTTCTTAGATCCATAATCCTCCAGTGTTTGATTCCAGAGAGCCGAAGAGGTCGAAGTCTGAGGATGAGGAATTGGAGAAAGTTCTTGAACTGGTCGACCCATGTATGGCACAGAGACTAGTTTGGTTGTAGCAGACGGCATGAGGATAGATCCACTAGGAAGACCCAGCGGAGACTCAGAACCAACAGGAAGGTGATGGTAGGTTACTGAGGGGCTGCTCACTGCCAGAGATGGAGAATGCAAATGTCCCGTATCCAAGTGAATGTCTCTAATACCAGAGCTGGCACTGTTTGAAAAATACGTAATCCCCGATATCAATTGGCTTCTCACCGGAGAGGAATGGTGTGCTGTAGGGGACGGAGTGCTTGTGAGGGACCTGTAATCCGACACAGAGTAATTGGACGCACGTTCAGGCGTGAAATCTCTTAGTGGAGGACTTCTGATGTGTGGATACGCGTGGTGGGTGTTTGTCACCTCTGAACTCGTAGCGCGAACTGTTGCGTCGCTCGGGTAATCGGAATGCAGCTGAGGCTCATGCACGTGGTGTGACAAATGAATACGACTGCTTTCTTCGCTAACATCTTCCTTAGGGGTTGCATGATGGTAATAGGCGTGTTCCGAGAGATCCTTCGTAACGTGAGACAAATGTTCTTCTTTCCACTCCTCTTCATGACCTTCAGCCATTAGGGATTACACACAGGACTATCAACAAGCATTCTTTGCAGCGAAATTCGTACGAGAGTTAGCGAGAATGAAGCAAATTCTACTCCTGGCGTTCATATTTTGACGTAGTTTACTCGGAGAAGACACGGACACAACAGGTGGGTGGTAACCTGTGAAAGCCGAGCGCCCTCTACCTTGGAAGAAACCTGCAAGAAAAAATGGCAATTATCAACAGCCACATACTCAAAGGAGGACGTAGGTATTTCCACTATATTAGTTTCCTTGTCTTAGAGGAGTCCACCGTCCTCTGACAGAGATAGGTTATCGTGTAGTACGCTCCGATACGTCAGATAATGAGAGGGTCAAAGATAAGCTCCACTTTAGATCACAAACATTCTATTTGTACGTTTGTGTTGGCTTCACTTGTGAACTTTACGAATAAAATATATTTCAGTAAAGTGAAACATTAAGACGCAACCTGTGTTTATTTCCATCATCGTCATGAACAAAGAGTGAGAAAAAAAGCAGGATTATGTTTGATCCCACGAGGCACAATTAAAACCAATGGAATCTCGTATTAGATTTCCCGATTTCTTACAGCTCTTTTCTGCAAATGCAGTCAATATTCAATCACTCACCTTAAACCTCCACTTCCTGCCATTTATAATGAACTCATTTAATCTCCAGTCGGATAGGAATTAAGATCGCAAGGGTTTATATGATAGCCTGCAAAGGGAGCTTCCAAATTACGTGCATTTTACAATAATAGGCAATTGAATATAATTTCAGGAATTTTGCAATGCTATTAACAATAGGAAGCGATTACAAATAGCAGCATAAACTATTTTTTTCTCTAAGTTAGCGATTTGGAATGTTATTCCAATGAACGAAATTAACTGTAGAAGTTGTAGTGGCTGAATGGAAATGATTTACATACTTGCCAAGCCAAACTGTTTTATAAAAACTATTAGTTTTTGAATATTTTTTTCAAATTCAAGGTACTTTTCGCTTTTAAAGAGTTTAATACGAAATTTTTCATTCAAATACACGAAATGCCTGAGTGGCCACTTTATTAGGTAGGCATACTTACCTGATAGCGAATAAATCCCATTTTAGCCCTCAGAACACACAGCCTAAATTAATTTGGCATGGACTCAACTAGATCCCTGCCATAGGAATGTTGGTCCACGTGGACTCACTCAATTGCTTCCCATAGTTGTTGCAAATTGATGGCTGCGGAACTCTGTTCTGAAGAGCTCGTTTCACGATGTCCCACAGGTGCTCAAATACGTTGAAATAGGGTGGGATGTCATCGTAATTCACTTTCACATTTCTGACATCTTGTAACATGGTGCATTATCCTCTTGGAAGAACCAAAAGGGTTTTGCAGATGGAGAAACTGAAGACATGGTGGGATGCGACTGGTCGGAAACAATTTCCAGATATCCTGTGGCATACAAATGTTTTCTACTGGATCAAGGAGCTCAAAGTGCAACACGAAAAACACTCCCAACACCATTACACTGCCACCACCAACCTGCATTGTTCACACTTGGTACGATGAGTCCATGGACTCACATTCAAATACACTGAAATCTTTCACATTACTCCCATAATGAAAATCGTATGAAGCCACGCGATACTGAAAATAAGAGAGCGCTACATTTCCTGAAAAGGATGGGTGTAAATTGCCACTCAGTTTAGTCGCAAAAACACCATTAGGTGTGCTTAAAAATTTATTTTTAATTTTATATAATTTAAAATAAAAATTATAAACAATTCTCAAGTTTTATTTAGCATTTGGAATAGTTTATAATGAATTCGTTTTAATGTTAATCCTAAAAATGAAAAGATTGAAACTGGGAGAATGAAGATTAAAAAGGGAGAGTCAGATATTTAAAGAAAGTGCATCACCTAGGAGTTTCACATTTCTAACCCTTTTCTGCAGTGGGATGTTACATTAATTACTAGCATCACAAATAGAAATATAAACAAAAGACATTTATTAATAGTTAAGGCAAAGCTAAGTAATATTTTACAGGGGCTCTCAAATATTCCAAAATGAGCTTTTATACAACAGTTTTGCTAAACACGACAATTATGGCTGAAATGTTATTAGAAGCCCTCAATTTGCTTCAGTTTATCAATTTAAATGGAAAACAAAATGAAAGGTTTACCAGGTGCAAACTAATATTTAGTTGAACCGCCTCTGGCTCTGATTACAGCAGCACACCATCGAGGCATTGACAAGATCAATTTCTGAAGATAATCAACTGATAGTTCATAGTCCCAAACACAAATTATGGCTTCCTGAGGTTCACGAAGGGTCTTTGGTTTCTTTCTGGTAACTGCAGATTCCACACAATGCATTCCAACAGTTATCTATAGGATTCAGGTCCAGCCGGGCTGTTCCCCGGCCAGCCAGCAGTTGTAATGGACCGTTCTTCTAACCATTCTTTCACCTGTAACAAATGAAAACACATTACTGTCGAACCTCTAATGCCGAAATGAAGCTAAAGTATGTGGTATGCAACCCCACATACCATTTTGCTGGTAGGGAATTTCACTGTAGACACCATACAGTCTGGATGGTATTCTTGACCACGTATATGGCGAATCCTTTGTCTCCCATCAGAGCCATGCAGGTTGAATTTCTTCTCATCCGAGAAAATAGCTGACTTCCACTGCCCGGTGGTCCATTTGAAATGCTCCTTACACCATATTAATCGGGCTTTTTTCATTTGTGTGAGGAGGGGCTTCTTAGGATGACGGACTACAAGTCCATTTTTGAAGAGGCATCTTCTGACTGTTACTGCACTTGCTATCACTCCTGTATGTTCTTCCCATTCTCTTTTCAGCTCAGACAAAGAAGCTTTACGGTTTTTAAGGCATAATTGCTTCAAAATACGGCCCTGTTTTGGCGTAGAGGCTCGTTTGCATCCGGTTCCTTTTTTTTCCTATCAGCAGAACTAGTATTGTTGAATTTGGAAAGAAATCTATTCATTGTCGACTGATTACAAGACGCTCTATAAGCAATATAACGGGAAGAATATCCTTCCTCACGTAAAGCAACAAGAGCACTCTTTCTTCGTGGCGTCAACTACACGTAACTTGCCATCCTGACACTAGCAAGGAATGACTGCAACTCTTGCAGAGCGTGCTTATATAGCTGAAAGTAACAGCTGATGCAATATTACATCATCACATACGCGTATCAATCTTATCTGATGCAATCTGTAAGAAATATTGCCATATACTTACGTTATTCGGACGATGATTACATTTTCAAGCGGTGATGCACTCTCTTTGAACACCAGTGTAGATGGCTACTAAGCGTTCACAATACATATTAGTATTTGCTAGAGCAATAAGACAGAAACCCTACGATTTATTGAAATCAATAGGATGGACTGTTGTCAAATCACAGTATTTCTGCGCTGCTCATGTATAGAAATACATTTTAGATAATAAAAAGGTTTTTTTATTAATTTAAATTTTTATCAAAAATCTTAAGAAAATTTAAATTATTTTTAAAAGTAACAAATTAAATTTAATAATACAGTTTGCTTTTATAAATATTTATTTACTATAATGAAAATTACATCTCTTATTTACTTAAGACAGAACATTCTCCTCTGTCTTAAAATGTGCCCTTATTTCTTTTTGTGATTCATGAGTTTCATAATAGGAGTGCAGTATATTTAAGCATTTTTGATTTAATCAACAGTTCTTACCTCAAGAATAGATATTTTAATACAGGAAAGCGTTTACCAAATTCTTGTTTTAAGTATTTAAACGTATATTTCTTTATTCTTAACTTATATTTGCATGCATCACTAATACACTAATAGTGATAATTAATACTAAATATTTAATTATTTCTTATTTTTAAATTGATAATTTTTTTTTCCAATAATTTTTTAAATAATAAATCATCACACATATTGTTAAGTGACAACCATTATGAGTAGTCATTTATTTTTGAAAGTTATGCGTAGTAATGTGAAAAAAGAATTAAATGAGAATTTCCAAAATACAAATTTTACAATAAAACTAACTTACTGATACAGAGAATGGGCAAACATTTATTTTTTTAAGTTATACATAGAAATGTCTAAGCAGCATTATATGAAAATTATTGCAAAATATTGCAACTAAATTTAATAAATACTTAGAATTAATTACTGATTTTTTATTATTAAGAAAATAGCTTCTCAAAAGCATAGTATATTAAAACTGCCATCGTCTAACCTCGATCTAATTTTAGTGCAAATATTACCTGCATTGGAAAATGCTCGTTCTGATCCAATGCTAGCTGGACGAATTGTCATTAATGCATCGAAAACTTTTTTCAGAAATTTTCCTTTCAGTTTTTGCTCTGTGAAGTAATTTATTTCCTTTTTCACTACGTCTTTTCTACTTATCATTTTCTATACGTTACTGTGATCAACATCTAAACTGGTTTTATGTTTAATGAATAAATTCAATTTCTCTTTCATCGTTAAAAGTGCATTTGTAGGGTCTGTGGCTGAATCAGTTACTGTGGATGAATTGGAAGTTGATGGTGTTGTTCTGAGCGAGTGCCTAACAACGTGATCTTCCCTTAATTCTTTATCATTGTCAGATATGTGCTTGAGTAGTTCTACAATTTCATTCAACAGTATGCTTTTACTTAGAGTATTGAAAATTCCATACTTATCCCCCCGGTTTAATATTTCTGGGTTATTTAAAAAGCGTAAATTATTAGAGTGAATGGTAAGTCTTTCTTTCGCGCTTGCGCCATTGTCACTTCCGGGAAAAACTTTGATAAGCTTATTGTTACTTGTGTTGTGTAGTACGCAATCTAGTCCCTCAGAAATAAAAGTCTTTCGATTACTCATTTGGATGTAATGCTGAAAATTTTGTACCGAAATACCGGTAATTTTATAGAGGCGTGTTTTCCACCATTTACCGGTTCTCTGGTAATGCAATCCCTAACTGTAACTATCGCTAATTATGCCAATGAGAGGTGTGGGAATGTGCAATGAAACTGTTCTTTAGTGTTTAAAACCAGTAGGAAAACTTTTGTGTTTCATAACCTCAACAACAAAAGATAAAGTGTCCAGGTTATCGGGAAAATTTACGCAGAACTTTATCTAGTATTTTTCCACGTTCATGTGACAAAATGAGAAGTATTTAGACGGACGACAGAGCTGAATGGCTTAATAACAGATTTTACATTAATCAAAAATATTAAGACATCACAGGATATTCACATTATACGTAAAATATCAGCTATGATAACGATGTAGAGGCCTTATAGTAGCACTAAAGTATAAACTGAACTTTGTTGTTGTAGGGTTTTAGAAGCATCCGTGACTAAGGGCATATTGCTCTGTGTATACTGTCTGTAAATCGCGCGTGTTCTGTGGCCGATTTTCTGTTTACTGGACAAAAAACTGGAGTTTCCGAGAGGGAAAAACCAATCCACCTTCGTCTGAGACCGACTAACTCAGCGACGTTGAGAAAAAGTCCCATAAAAACGCCTCATGTCATGGACTGGACTGGACTCAACCTCAGGTATTTTCCACCCAATGTGGGGAGGACGACGATTCTACCAACTGTGCTACCCACGAGTACTTAAACGGAACTGCAGAGTATAGTTTTGGTTCAGTTTAAAACGAAATTCTACGTGGTGTGAATCTGAACGAATCTGAATGCTCAACTTGGGAATTTACTGTCAATTAAATAATGGATGTTCTGAAATTCGATCTGTGGAGAACCGTCATACGTGAGCGGAAGACAAAAGGAAGGTGTAAGGTGTATTTAGTGTCAGACGGCATCAGGGGTTTCCCCCATCTCCATGTTGCTTTCATTGTGGGTTGTACCAGTTTGCTGGAAATGCCAGAGGTTTAAAAGTGTATGGATATCGTATATGTGTAGTGTCATGTAGCGTTGTTCATCTGGTCGTTCAGCCACTGGACCCCTGATGAGGCCCAACGTTGCCCCACATTCGCCCCGTGGAGGCAGACCAGGAACCCAGTAGTTTTAGTTTCACTCTGGCAGGTCCTGCCACCTAATTTCCTGAGATTTCAGAGGCTAGGACCTTAAAAAAAAAAAAAAAAAAAAAAACGCGCGCGCTCTTTTATATGCACGTACGTACAGACAGATACATATATATGCGATATATATATCCATCACCGTCGGTTTGATGATCGTTAGGTGAGGGGAATAATGCTTGCATAATAAAGGCCGAAAGAATGGGCGAACGGCAATTTTGACATAAGAGGCAGGCCCATGCCTCACCAGGAGAAAGTAGGGGGCGCCCGGGGGACCGTCCCACCACCGGCGCAGGGGGAGGGAGTGGAAAGGCACCAGGCAAGGGAGCCCGGTGCGATCGCCAACAAGCGTCTGCAGGAAAACTATACAATGACCCTGTTGGTGGTGTCCAATCTGGTGTCATGTCCGAGTTGTCATCCTTGGGACCTGGGTCCCGTCCATGTTAGTCCTTTACCTTAGTGTGGTTTATTTCCTAAGCCTTCCAGTTCTCAGGCGTGCGTCTTGTTCACATAGACCCAGCTGGTGGGGTGTCTAAGTTTGGTAGTCATCTCCATTTGTCTTTCATGGGGCATGGGTCCCGTCCATGTTAGTCTATTTTGGTATAGTTTGTTTCCTGAGTTTTCTAATTCTTGGGGGTGGGTCATTTCTGGTGTCCCAGTTCTAGCGAGCTGAAGAACAGATGTTCTTTGGTTATAATGGTAGTGGGTTGTGGGTTTTGACCATTTGGTTTCTCCTCCTCCTCCTCCTCGCGAACAGTGCCTGTGCATAACCCGAGAAGGCTTGATACTCCTCCTTCGTGTCTAGGAGGTGACGTTCTGGTCCCTGTGGTAAGTAGTGGATTCTGGTGAGTAAAACACCACGTAGGTCTTCATAGAGCCTGCAGTCATACATGAGGTGCTGCCAGCTCTCCAGCACCCCGCAAGTGCAAGTTGGTTCAACCTGGATCCCAAGTAGAGACAGTTTGGCATTAATCGCTCCGTGTCCAGTTAAGAGGTACGTTGCTTGTAGACCTGGGGAGAACTAGTTGGGTGAGGTTGGGTAGTTTTGTTCAATATTGGGTAGAAATTTCTTTGTGATCTCTCCCTTTTGAGAGTTGCTCCACCTTACCTGCCATGTCTGCTGCAGGTGAGTTTGTATCCTCTTCTTTTCCACATTTCTGTTGCTGGTTAGGTCAATAGTGAACCCCAGAAAAGTCTGTGGGGTACCTTTGTCTAGGTAGTACAGAGTGCGTTTAGTGTCAAACGGCACCAGGGGTTTCCCCCATCTCCGCGTGCTATACATTGTGGGTGTGAAACAGAACACTGTCAATGCCAGAGGTTTAAAAGTATATGGATTTTGTATTTGTGTAGTGTCGTGTACCGTTGTTCATCTGGTCATTTAGCCGCTGGGCCCCTAATGGGACCCAACGTTGCCCCACTCCGCCCCGTGGAGGCAGACCAGGTACACTACTTAGTTATTTACTCTGGCAGGTCCTGCCACCTAATTTCCTGAGATTTCAGTGGCAAGGACCTTAAAAAAAAAAAAAAAAAAACACGCTATAGATAGGGGTCAGCCAAAACAAAGGGAGTACTAGTTGGGCGATTTGATGTTGTTAAGTTTTTGGATGTAGGGCTCAAACAATTTGGAGTTGATTCCGACACTAGTTGTAAGTTAGAGAAGGGGAGGGAGACTGAAGACTGGGGGGAAGAGACAGAGATACGGGGTCCATAGGGAAGATGACCCCAAGTCAGTGGAGCAGGCCCATGCCCCACCAGAGTGAAAAAGAAGGGTGGCGAGGGGGGAGGACACCAGGGATGAACTCCCCTTCCCGCCAGGGATTGGAGGCAAAGGACCACGCAAGGGAGCGTGGCTAGGGAGGCCTAAAGGCAGCAGCTGAGCTGTGCTGGTGTAGGTTCTGTCACTCCTGGGACGAAGGAAGAAAGGAGTGTTTTTTTTTTTTTTTTTTCCTTCTCCTGAGAGGACTATCATATCCAGGAAGTTTCTTACTTTGATCTTCAATGGGTGGTGTTTGGGTGCCTAACCCGTCTAGCAGTGAAGACAGAATGCGCAAACTCTGTAAAGGCGGCATAGCGCTGCTCGTCCATTATAATCAGGTGCTCACAATTCCGGGGATTTTCTTGCATTTTAGTGGCAAACCTTAGCCGGAACTCGTCATATTCATGGCAATCATACATCACGTGATTCCACGTTTCTTCATCCCCGCAGTGACACAGCGGATCTTCTTCTATGCCTAGGGATGTTAGCTTCGCTTTAAAGGGTCCGTGGCCTGTAAATAGAAATGTAGTATGGAGGCCTGGTGAGTACCAGGGAGGAGGCTTTGGACTGATGAGGTTCACAGAGGGAATGAACTTTTTGGTTATCAATCCTTTGTTGGTGGTGTCCCATGTCTCTTGCCAGGTCCTGTACATAATTTCAGAGATTCTCTTCCTTTCCTGTTTGGGGTTGTTATCAAGGTTAAGAGTGATGCCTGCTGTTTCGGTGGGAATACTCTTCTTCAATCGTTGATATAATCCTCTTCTTATTACCTCTAGGTGTAGGGGTATACATCCAGCTAGCACCTGCAGAGCTGGGGTGCTTACTGTACGGCACGCCCTTGTTACGGCAAGGAGCATAGAACGCTGTATGGAGTCTAGTTTACGGCGATTTCGGTCGAGGGAGGCCCTAGTACACCATACTGAGGCTCCATAACAAGCTATTGGCACAAATATGGCATTATAGATGAGGGCCAGAGCCCGGCGCTTAAGGCCCCAGTCTGCACGGCTTATACGGATGATCATGGCCGAGTATTTTTTTATTTTCTGTAACATATATTTCAAGTGAGGATGGAAATTTAGCTTCATATCTAAGACGATTCCTAAATACTTGATTTCTGGGTATAATTTTATGGAGGTGTTGTCAATTTTGATAACCGGTGGTCTTCGTAGTTGGAGCGTTCCCTTGAGCAATATAGATTTGGTTTTCTCTCCCGAGATCTTTAGTCAGTGAATGGCTGTCCAATCCTGGAGCTTTGTTAGTGCACAATTTGCTCTCTCCTCTAAATCAGCTCTTGTGTCACCATGCACCACCAAAACCAAATCGTCAGCAAACGCAAGGGGTTGAGTCATCCCCAAGTCCATCCCAAGGAACTCGTCCAGGACGATGGACCAAAAGAAAGGCCCCAGGACCGAGCCCTGGGGACAGCCTCGGGAGACCTGGCTAGTGACAGACTTGTACCTGGTACTAACATGGACAGTGCGGTGTCTCAGGTACTCCTTGACACAGCTATAAAGGTTGAGTGGTGCTTTGGCTTGTCGGAGTCTTCTGAGAATACTTGGCCACCACAGCCGATCAAACGCTCCAGCAAAGTCAACTGTGATGGCTAGTACATACTTGCCTTGAGTGCTTGAAACAGTAGATATTAATTTAAGAAGAGCATCTTCAGTGCTGCAACCAGCTTTGAAACCGTACTGAAGTGGAGAAATGAGGTTTTCTTTAGAGTAGCATTTTGACAACCTGCTGAGGAGAAGCCTTTCCAGAAGTTTGCCTAGGACTGGCAAGAGAGCAATTGGCCTGTAAGATTTTGGCTCTTCAGGTGGTTTGTCTGGGTTCTTCAAGATGAGTTTAAGGCATGCCTCCTTCCAGATAGCAGGAAAGTGTCCTTCCATTAGGCATCTGTTGAAAGTGGCGAGCATGGTGTTAGGGAAGTAGGTTGCAAATTTCTTGATAACATCCACCTCCAGGAGGTCATTGCCAGGAGTTTTATTTTCTTTAGTTTTGTCCAGTGCAGCTTTTAGATCGTCATTTGTAAATGGTTCTTCAGTATTTTCTGTTGTATAAGAATCGTTAGCGGTAACAATCTGTAGTTGCTCTTCAGTTAGCTGTGCATCATCTGTTGGAAAGAGGGCATTTAGCATGTTATGGACAGAGTCCTCCCACGTGAAGGTGGAAGAACCATCAGGCTTTACAGTTGTACTGAGGACTTCACCTCTAGGAAGTTTGTTCACAACGATACGATAGACAACTCCCCAGGGGTTATCATTTCCTGTGATCGAGACCAGATTCTGCCATGAGGCTTTTTTGCAGCGTCTAATCATGGTAGTGTAACTGTTCCTTAAGAATCGGTAACTGTCTTTTGCGGCTTCGACCTCCAAGGGTGGGAGGTGAGCACGGGCTCTCTGAAAAGTTTTACGAGCTTGGTGGACTCTCTTCCTCATATCTTGTAGTTCAGCATTCCACCAAGGGACTGCGTTTTTGAAGGGCCTTCTCTTGGGGATTGCCATAGCACAGGCCTCTTTGATGGTCTTGGAGAGGGAAACTGCACAGTCCTCAGAGGTGATGTGATTCAGTTGTGAAGAATCTTCATGAAGTCTTCTTACAAGTTCGGCTTGAAAGCGTGGCCAGTCAGCTTTCTTTGTGCAGAATCGCACTACATCCCTTGGTATTGGGGGAATACGATCCACGGAGCGGCCAAGAGAATAGGTGATTGCTCTGTGATCAGAAGTGGTCCATGCTTCATTAACCTTCCACTTGCTGAACTTTCCAGAAATAGTCGGCGTGGTCAGGGTGATGTCGATGGTACTTTCCCAGAGGGTGCTACTGTATGTGGGGAGATTTCCAGGCTGGTTGAGTACTTGTAGTCTGGAGGCAAGGATGAAGTTTTCAAGTTCCTCCCCATTTCGAGTGACCGTACGATCAGGTTTTTGACTATGCCACAGGGGGGAGCGACAATTCGCGTCCATGGCTATGAGTAGCTTACCCCCTGGGAGAAGGTCAATGCTGTTTGTATAATGGCGATCACAATTGAGATGTCTTCACCAGGTCTGCTATAGAGTGAGAGCAGATGTAAGGATCCCATGGCAGTAAGAACTTGAGCACAGGCACTAAAGGATGTACAAAGTGGAGCTACTTTAGTTACAGAGATTTCAGTGTTACTGAAGGATTGCGGCCCGTGGTGCATCTGTAGTACCTTGAATGATTTTGTATGAAGCTGGATAACCTGTGACCTTACCCTTGTAGGCATAAGGCTCCTGGAGCATAATTATGTTAATATTTTCTTCCTCTGTTTTTAATTTAATTTGTTCAACCACTGCTCTGGCATGCTGTGCATTAATCTGCAAGAAATTCAGCTTCTTCTGTGTTGGTGGTTGGGTGGACCGTCTATCCATAATTGGTTCTGTCTTGGTATATTCCCTTAAATTTTATATATACAGGGCAGTTTGCATCCCTGACGGAGTGCAGGTGGGGTATTTTAGACCGTTTGCAGTTTGCACAAGCTGCTGGTTCCTCCCTTTTAGGGCAGTCTTTGAACTCATGTCCCTGCTGGGTACAGTGACCACACGTTGGGACCCGTTGGTTGCAGGTGTGCGATGTGTGCCCAAATTGCAGACACCTGAAACATTTGGGAACTGGAACGTACTCCTTGAATCGGTGGCTTCCCCATCCGATGTAGATTCTCTCATGTTGGCTAATAACCTTCCACGCTCTGGGGGAAAGTTCGACTACCCAGTTTACTGTAGCAGCTGACTTAGACTTCGTGATATGTTTTGGTATAATGTCAGCATCAACGTCGTCCTCTGCTGTATGCGCGCTAAGGTTTTTGTAGTATATTTCCTCCTTTAGCTCTTGAGGAGTAGTACTCTTGTCCAGACCGAAGAGGATAATGGAAGGTCCTTTTCGTTTTGGCGTTTCCGCCTTCAATCCTATGTTGGAGATTTCTGAACTCTTTAGTATAGTTAGTGCCTCCTCCCTAGTATCCGTTTCAATGATAACACCAGGCATCCTGGTTTTTCTTATGCTTTTGATCTTTAGGGTTTTCATGTGCTCCTTGAGGTTGCTAGTTAAGACATCCTTAACTGCGTCGCTAGTTGTTAGTTGCGTATCCTCTCTAGGTAGTACAGTAGGCCGCGTTGTATGATTTCTAAGTCCAGCGGGAGGGTGCCGGCGAGCACTTGCAGGGCATGGGCGCTCACCGTGCGGCAAGCGCGAGTGATGGTTAGGAGGATGGATCTGTGAATTTGGTCTGTGATACATCTGTTTACTGCTGTTGTAGTTTTTTGAAACCATGCGCCGGATGCGTAGGCGACGATCGGAGTGAAGATAGTTTTGTAGAACAGTTTGAGGACTCGCTTTTTCAAGCCCCATTCTTTACGCATAACCCTGGCAACCATGGCTGCGTAGCGTCTTATTTTTTTACGGGGATATTTCAGATGGTCCTGAAATGACAGGTTTTGGTCCAATATCACGCCTAGGTATTTCAGTTGGTTGGAGAATTTGATTGTTTCCTGCCCAATTTTTATTTGCGGAGGCCGCCTAAGATCAAGGGGTCCCTTTAGTAGGATGGAGTTTGTTTTTGTGGGGGATATTTTGAGTTGATTTCGGTTTTCCCATTCTTGGAGAGTGGTCAGGGCCCGATTTGCGAGGACCTCTAACACGGCTCTTGAGTTTGCCTGTATCGTCAGAATGAGATCGTCCGCAAATGCCTGAGATTGTACTTCATGGAGATCGATGCTAAGAAAGGTGTCCAAGACAATATTCCACAGTAGTGGACCAAGGACCGAACCTTGAGGGCAGCCCCGATGGACATGCCTGGAGAGTGTGCCATAGGGGGCGGTGACTTTGATGGTTCTGTTGCTTAGGTAACTTTTGATAGTGTTATAGAGGTTTTCCGGCATGTTGGCTTCGCGCAGCCTCGCCAGGACTCTCAGCCACCAAAGTGAATCGAACGCCCCAGCGAAGTCCACGGCTATCACTAGGAAGTACTTTGTATTACATCTGTTTACCTTGGTCAGGAGGTGAGTTAAGGCGTCCACGGCGGAGGTTCCCCGTCCGAAGCCGAATTGGTTTGCTGACAAAAGGAAATGTGAAAGTTGAATCTCAAAATGGCTGACCGCGTATATTTAGAGAGAACTTTCAGAAATATCAAACGTGTTGTCACAGAAACTCGCCATTAAGGTTTCAGCAAAACCAGTAGGAGCAAGAGAGATGGCAGCGTGATTACCATAAGCAGGATATGATATACTGTGTATATAGTTTTCAAGGCCAAGATTTAGCTCATAGCAAGATGTTTCAAGGCCAAGATGTAGATGTAATGTCAATGCATAGCGATAGTGCCAAGCTTGAAGAAATTGACAGTAGAGAAGTGGTATTGCGTTTTCTGGAGTAATATATGCGTCAATCTCAAGGCAGGATCTATATCTAGTGACGACTAGAACACTTTCATGAGGACCGCATCGTCCCAGCTGTGGAGTATTGTGGTGTGGCGCTGCGTTGAACGACTGATTTATGGACAGCATTGATGTGTAGACGTGTTGTGTTTTACATGGTGTGGACCCTAATCGTTAGTTCAACTCCTTGTTTCACTGTGACGATAAACAGAATTCTGTTAAATGGCCAGAAATGATTGGATTGATATATGCTTTTGCATTGTGTTCTTTAGTATCCTACGCCCACAGGCAGTACTACAAGTCCCTTGGGTGTCAGCATTCCTGTACCATTGAGGCCCCGTCAATGGTAATAGCAAAAGATTCCGCCTCTGCATAAGAGTGAAAAGGCGAAATTAAAAAAAAAAAAAAAAAACAAAGAAAAAAATTTTAAAAAGCGAGAGTAATAAAATAAATAAATAAATGCATTTAAAATTATAAGTAAAATAAAATATATTAAAATACGAACAGAATAGAAAATAAATAAATAAATAAATTAGTAAAATGAATAGAGTACGATAAAAGTAAGAAATTAAATAAACATTAGAAATTAGATAAAAATAGAAATTGGAGAAAACAGTGGGTGCCTGCAGTATCATATTACAGGAGACCCAAATTCTGGGCACCAGCAAAAAAGTTCCGCCTCTTGAAAATAGAAGAGGACACAATTTCTGTCACTAGGAGCTGGGGAGTAACAGAAAATAAAATTCTCCGGTCCATGAAAGGAGAGCCAAGTCCAAATCATCAGGTGAGTTCAAGCTTGTAAATGAAAGGTAAGTCCAGCCAGGGTTTGTCCTATCATAAATCAGTCCAGGTGAAGGAGATACTCTCAGAATATTAGTAACTGCCGAAGAAAGAAAATCAGAAAAGACCATGTTGACACAGGACTCGAGGTCCAAGTGAGATTTTCCTGCAAAGATGAGAGTCAAATCATCAGCAAATGCGATTGCATCTGTTTTATCAAAACTGCGAAGTAACCAGCTGTCTAGGACTATATCCCAAATGAGGATTCCCAAAACAAAACGTTGGGAACGCCCTCAGGAAATCTTTCTGGTTAGAGACTGCTATTTATTTTGAGATGATTTTAACGCATGTCTTGAAGTAGCTTATAATTACGTGAAGCAAGCTTCGAGGTCAGTTGGCATTGAGGAGTCTATTGAGGAAACCTTCCCACCAAAGGGAGTCAAAAGCGCAGTCGAAGTTAATAAAAATGGCTAATTGATATTTAGCCTGAGAGTTCTTAATGTGATAAACGATGAGATCCACAAGGGGCATCTTTGCAAGATTTTCCTTTCTTAAATCCGAACTGCCAAGGAAATTAGCTTACTGTTTATTACTTCAAAAAATTTAATTATGAATACGTTTTCAGCTAAATCGAGGCTCGGAAATTTAATGGTTTTGATGTTGGAAAACGGCTGATTTCAGTGCACGCATGGTAAAGGATTCGATGTCTTCAAGGGTTTGGTATGAACAGTTGTTTCTGAAGGAACAATGCTCAGGAGAATCAGTGGACGAGTCACCATGTGGAAGAAGCCTCTCCAGTATAAAATTGATTTGACAAATTAGAGTTTCTATATTGTTGCCAACGGTGGTGTTGTAAAACTATGGGGAATGGATTTTAGTTTTTTCTGAATTTCTGTAATAAGCTCCATGTGTCAGAAATTCCTTCCTGATTGTATCCTCCCAACAATGAAGTTTTGTGGAGGCAGTGTCATGGTATGGGGCTCCTTTCATGATTTGCCTTGGGCCCATTAGTTGTTATCGACAAAACCATGGATGATGTGCAATACCAGGACATTTTGGACAATTATGCACTTCCAACATTATTCTTGTTGTTGATATGGAGGTTTGATGGCTCATAAGCTACTTTGGCTATAATGCGCCTGCCAACATTATGGCAATACTTCGGGGAAGTCCCATACCTGTATCAGCAAGACAACACGCCATGCCATACTGCTCGGGTCAAAATTCGTTTGAGGACATGGGTGTGGAAAAGTTGGATTGGCCAGCCAAGAGTGCAGATCTGAACCATATGTCGAGATCGCCCAAAGAACAAGGCCGAACTGGTGGCTGTGTTAAAGGCCTAGTGGAGGAACGTATCACCTGACATTTATAAAAAGCTAGTTGAGAGTTTGATTTATAAAAAGACCTGAGTTCGAATCCTTAATGAAGCGAAGATTTTTTTTTATTGCTCTTTTTAATAACGTGGCTGAGTAGCCAGATTCAGGCGAGGCTATCATGCTTTTTCTCTCGGAATATCTGTTTTTTCCCCTGCAAACAGCAAACTGACCACAGAAAACAAGCAATTTACAGATATATTAATAAGGCGCAATACGGCCTAGGTTGCAGATGCACCTAAACTCTACAACGACAACATCAAAAGAAATTTGAAGAGAAATCATGGCGAATAGATGAGGAGAAACTACTTCATGCTTTTGATTGAGTACCTGATTATATTTAAGTCTGTTAAAGATCCAACAGAGATATTAAAGGTAGGATATCTAGAGCTTAGAATATCACTACAAGACAATCCTTAATGAACGGATTGAGTTGTCGTGAAATGGAATTTTACAGTGATGAGTAATACGCGTTTCAGCAGAAAAATACTCCTTGACATATCATAATGAATTGGTTTGAAGAGAACAACTGCTACCACAGGAATGGTTATCTTAATCCTGCTGAGCAGCTTTAGGATGAATTCCGGACGACCACTAAGTCCTCTGACTAAGTAGTCGTCCGGGAGTATAAACAAGAAAATTGTTTCGGTTGAAACTTTCCAAAAATTAGCAACAATTTTGCTCATGTTTGCTTGTGATTTTAGTCATTTATATAAATGTCTCTTGGTGGTGTTCAAATACTTTTGATAGTATAGGTCTGTCCAAGTTTTTTAAGGTCTCGAACTACTTGCTGACATTTATAATAGCGGGAAACTCGTTTTTATGTCTGCAATTCAGTATTTACTTGTTTATATTTATATATATTTTTTGCTTGTCTTTTTTCTTGATCAATTTTCAAATTTTAGCCTACCTCGTTCCGAAAATTTCTTCTGTTCATACCTAATACAGTAGTAGGCAGAAAGTCTGAAAAAGTTTTCCGAAAAGTAAACCGTAGTTTTTCCTTTTTCTCTATTGATCATGGCACCATCTTGCAACGAAGTAGACAAACGGATAATGCTCTTTACTGTAGGAGATTGTGTTCTCTTTCTGAAGCTATATTTATTTTGGAAAAACTTTGTATGGCCTTAAAAATACAGGGATGGGATACACTTAAATAGAAAAAGTGCAAGAATATTTGCTGATGCTATCGAGGCAATATTAGGTGGGTCGGTAAACTGCTATCTTGGGGGATTCACGGAATAATAGATTAACAGTAAGCAGATGTCGAATTGATTCTTTCACTGCTTCTGTTGGAATGAGCAGAAACCCAGAAAGCAAGTTGCTGGGGATTTCAACAGCTGCTGGGAGTCATCATGGAACGTAATGGGAGATTTTAACTTCCCAGATACTGACTGGAATTTGTGGTTGGTCACTAGCACACTACCAAGGCTTTTATGGATTTATTGGTGAATGTTTTCGACATAAAACAATCATTTAGATGATTGTTTTCTAGAGAGGCAACAAGAGGGAGTAATACTCTTGATTTGATTTTCAGCAGTGATTATTTATGCATTAAGAATTTGCAGTAAAGGAACCACTAGGTGGCAGTGATCACAGTGTACTGATGTGGGATTTACTTAAATATGTAACTATCATCAGGGGTAAAGGGAAGGGCTTTTTTTCGAAAAGGTGACTACAGTGGGCTCAGATTTTTTAAGTTCTATACAGTGGGACCAACTGCTGATGTTAACGATAGAAAATTCTAAATGGGAAGCATTCAAGGAAGTAATAATGGAAGCTACTAGGCTTTTTGTTCCACTAAGAAATACTGTTCTAGGTTCAGGCCCAAATGGATGTCAGATGAACTAATGAGACTCGTGGCAGAGAAGAAAAATGCATGGGATACATATAAATTGTCAGGCGACACAGAAGCTTATGGCAGATATAAGCTAGTCTGTAACCAAGTCACAAAGGAGGTTTTTAAAATCAGTTTATTTCCCAAGAAACCTTGGGTCACCCCGGGACGGCTCTGTGCCAGAAGGGTGTGAATATTTACAGACTAAGGTGCGAGGAACACAATGTACAATAAACAAGACTACATGCATGCTCGACCCGCGACTTTTACAGGATTAAATATACAGTAATGTACAAAATATATGATTGCATGAAGACAAAAAGTCTTTGTCATATACAAATAGGCAAGTTAAAAAAAAAACAGTCTGTCCAGGAGCAGGTGAGTATTATAAGCTCATAATCTGGTAGCAGTTCTTGAGGATTTCCTTCCTGTAGGGCTTGTCTTCACAGAACCTATCAGGGTGGATCCTAAATTTATTGAAGATCTGAAGACAATTGACTGGAAACATGTTCCTCAGGGAAATCAATGCTTGACAGCGTAAGACGTAGAGGGAGACAGGAGTCGGGGTGCTCCCCTCTTTCTCTCCTCGGGGCAGAGATTAATGTGGATACCGATGGAGCATCAATTCGCCTCGTTATAAGCCGTGCAAGCGTGAGGACATTTTTTGTCATGATGATATGTCTCCAGGGAGTGGTGCCTAGATTTGCTTGTAGGATAGATCTGGAGATAGTTAGGGGGTGGCCTACCACCTTGTTCATTCATCTAAGCAACCAGTACTCTAAACTGAGATACTTCTGAAGGTATGAGGCAGGGGCAGATGACCAAATTTCTGAAGCATAGAGAGGAATCGGCGAAATACACCTCAGGATGTGCCGAACAAGCAGCGCTGGCTGATGCACACCAACGAGCTCTTGACGCACTGCCCAAAGAGCAGCGTACGTCTTCTGCCTCATCCTGGCAAAGTGAGGCCAAGATCAGTATGAGAGGTCACCTTTTGCACCGGTTCCCCACTAACAAAGATTTGGATATCATTTTTGACTTTCTTCTTGGTTATCGTCAGTTGTGCTGATTTGGAAGGGCTCAGATGCAGCCCAATTGTGGCAAGATAACTTTCCAAGCTCAATATCTGCCTAGAAGCTTGTTGGTTGATATCATGAATCTGATGATTATGATCTGAGCTCACGTAGAACTTCATTTCGTCGGCATAAGAGACAAAGTTCGGATTCTGAGTAAGGAAAGGCTCCAAAACTGCTGCAAACAGGACAGCTGACAGTACACTTCCTTGTGGAATGCCTCTTGAGACGTCAATAGTTACTTGAAAGTCATTGTGGGTCACAGACAGATGTCTAGGGAGTAAAATAGACTTCAAAATTTGAAGTAAGGTATCCGACAGGCCGAAGTAGTGTTTCAGAATGGTAAAAAGAGCTGGGAGGTGTATTCTGTCATAAGCCGATTTTATGTCGAGAAATATAATATCAATCTGTGATTTGTTGTTAAGGGTGCGCTGAATTCTGAAGAGGGTATCAAGAAGATTGGTAGTTGTAGATCTCCTTTGTAGAACTGTATGCAAGTACTCGGGCCTGTGGGCAAAGCAATGCTGGGCAATTGTTGGCTGAATTACTTTTTCGAAAATTTTGAGTAAAGAACAACTGATGGATATTGGTCGCAGGTCTTTAGGCGATTTGGGTTTCTTGATTCTAGGTTTTCCAAATTGAAGGAACTATTCCAGATTGCAGGATTTGTCTAAAAAGGTGAAGGAGAAGGTCGACTATATATGGGCTGCAAATTTTGATAATAAAGAGTGGGAAACCATCCGGACCTACAGTGGCTTTGTTGGGTAGTTTATTGATGACATCAATTAGGGTCTCTCTAGTTATTTCTATTTCAGACAAGTGTGCCCTAGGTAACCAGTCCTCCTGCGAGAGAAAGGAATCAGAGTCAGGAAAATCTGCCTGCTGTAAGCTGAACTCTGCCCATTCCTGGACAAGCTTTTTGTCAATGGCTAGATGATGATGATGATGCGAAAGGATCCTTCTACCACTCTTCAACCTATTGTGAACAGCTTGGTTAAGGACCAGCCTTTTTTTTTTTTTTCAAGAAGCAAGCTCTTTCTTTCTTAAAGATGGAATGGTCTGAGGGAAGTTGAGTTTTCTGCCATTTCCGGTAGGCCTTCTGCTTCTTGATGAAAGCCATCTTAGTTTCCTTATTGAAACCCCGGTTCGACCTATTACCAATCCTGGTGATTCTGGCTGCACCATGTAGTGCAATTAACTTCAGTTGTTCGGACAAGAGCATAACGGCATCCTCCAACGGCTCAGAATAGAGACGCCCCCAGTCAAACCCAATCAAGCATTGGAGAATGATCTCTGGCTTCAGATATTTGGTAGAGAAGGCTATCCTAGGCAATTCAGCAGAGTACTCGTCAGGTTAGGCAAGCGAAAGCAGATTACGAGAAATCTTTTTGGCAAAGGACTCAAAGAAAAACAGCAAGGATTTATTTACTAATATAAACTGTAGAAGGAAGGGGATGAATCTGATTGGTCCATTTGATATCGATGGTTCGACTGTTGATGATCATTCTCAGATAGCTGCCAAACTAAATGGGTATTTTGCATCTACGTTCACACATGAGGAGTTACTCAATGAGGGGAGTGCCAGAACGTTATCAAACTCTAATAGGGAGCTAAGTGATTTTGTAATAACTGAGAGCAAAGTGGAGGAAAATTGTTGAAGTTAAACATAAGAAAGGCACCTGGGGTGGATGGGATCTATCCAGTTATATTAAAGGAGGCGAAAAAGCAACTAAGCAAACCCTTAGCCATAATTATGAGAGCATCCTTGGACTCAAGGGAGGTCCCCACGAACTGGAGATGTGCAAATGTATCCCCAATTCACAAAGGGAGATCTAAGGGTGACACGAGTAATTACAGATCTGTTAGTCTGACTTCTGTTGCGGGTAAAATTATAGAGTCACTGGTTAAAGAGGTGATACAGGATCATCTAGACAAGACAGCAGTAATAATTCAGACATAGCATAGATTTGTTAAGGGGAAGTCTTGTCTGACTCTGACCAATTTGATTGGATACTATGACGTGGTCACAAAGGATGAAAAAATTAATTTTTATATCATATACTTGGATTTCAGGAAAGCTTTTGATATTGTTGCACTTGGCAGACGAATTGGAACAGCATAGCATTAAGGGCAAGTTGCTGCAATGGATAAAAGGATTGTTGAGTGGGAGAAGACAGAGTGGTAATCAGCGGAAATTGCTCTTCGTGGACTAATGTTAGTAGTGGAGTCCCCCAGGGTTCGGTGTTGGGCCCACTATTGTTTTGTGTATTTATGAATGATATTGATGAAGGTATATCAGGCTTAATGTCGAAGTTTGCAGATGATACAAAACTTCATTAACAGTAATAACAGTAATTAATAATAGTAATGACAGTATGCTGCTGCAATACGATCTGGAGAAGTTGGGTAGATGAGCTGAGAAGTGGCAACTCAAGTTTAACATTAACAAATGCAAAGTACTGCATATGGGTAGCAGTAACCCCAGAGAAACGTACCAATTGAGTGGTATTACACTGAGTAGTGGAGAATGAAAGAGACCTGGGGTAATTGTGCAGTTGGATATGAAGTTCTCTGAGCAGTGCAGACGCGCTGCCAGAGCAGGTTATGGAGTTTTGTCAATGATATACAGGAATTTTGCTAGCAGGGATAAGGAGGTGGTTATACCTTTGTATAAGGCAATGGTCAGGCCACATCTAGAGTACTGTATACAGGTATGGAGGCCTCATTTTAGGAAGGATGTAGAGTTCCTAGAACTAGTACAGAGAACGGCAACAAGATTGGTGAGGGGTGCTCTTATGAAGAAAGGCTTAAGTTTTGCAAATTGCAGCGTCTGCAGACTAGGTACCTGCGAGGTGATCTGATTGAGGTGTATAAAGCCTTGAATAGATTGAGCATGCTCAATGCTGATGGGACTCTTCCTCTTGCTCGGATCACAAACCCGAGAGGACATAAATTCAAACTGAGGAAAGACAGTTGTAGAATAAATGTGCGGAAATTTGCCTTTAGCCAGCGGGTAGTTGTAGAAGTTGACACCTTAAATAAATTCAAGGCAGAATTAGGCAAAGATTTGGAACGAATGGATGGGTGAAATGGAAAGTTTTTTTTTTTTGGCCGATGCTGTATAAGCTTGCTTTCTTGCATCATGTGCTTCTGCTAATGCTTGATTACATTTAGCGTTTTTGTTGAACCGGTGACAAGAAAATACATGTTTTAAATTAAAAAAACCTGTTTTATACACTTTATATAAATAAGAGTGATTAATGGCTGTAAATAAAAATGAATATTTAAAAAAAAAATTAACTTTTATATTAAGGAAGGGGGATCGCATTCTCGCAGGGCAAGGTCACGAGGCAAAAATCCACCGCTCTCTTGTTTTGTAACTTCTATTGTTAAAATCCGAAGGCAAACAAAAAACTTTAAACGTAACAAAAGATGATAGCGTCAAGAGAATTATAACAGATAAGATAGTCGACAGAAAAGAAGGGCCAACCATCCCAGATAACGTAAGTATAAAATGACCCTGAAACTTTGCAATGATGCTTTTAAGCATGAAATAAGGCCATTTATGGTTTTTCAGTAATGTTTTCGCGTATGCCAAACCTGTAACCTTTAAGTCTAAAAAGTCTTTTACTAAAAGGTTCTATGGAAATATGGAAATACAAATTGCTTGAGTAATTTTAAGCCTTCTGCGCAATTTCTCGCCCTACGTTCAATATATTTCGTGCAACTGAATGCCAGTTGCCTCTCTGATAGCCATTCTACCTTGCGGAGGGGGGGGGATGTCTGGATTCAATTCGAATTCTCATGCAGACAGAATGAACCTTTATGTGAACTTGTAAAGCCAAACTAGATTTGGAAAAGTCCAAGAAAATAAAAATTTCTTTGTTGTCCAATGGGCACTAATGGTTTTTCCACTTTGTCACTCTTCTGGAGGAATCGCTTGAGAGACTGGTGGAGTTTCTAAAGGACTCTTCAATCGGGGCTGAGGTTAGCTGATTTTAGCAGGAGGAGGTTAGGTTCCCCCCCATAACATGCAGATCGGCCCTAAAACATACTTATATAGACATAATGCATCGATGGTTAATTCGCGATGCCATTTCAGCAGTGCAATAACTGGGCAACTCGTTGTGAAGGCAACGTGTCTTCTGCTGTGAACTATGCATTAACTAGGCGGTTTTAATCCTGCTAGCACAGCGAAAATAGATTATGCATATAGGAGACGGTAAACAAAACAACGATGTGTCTCTTTTCACAATTTTCTCAGTGATTTCACAGTTTTTTTTTTGATATGCGAAAAACTGCGGTTGGAAGCAAAGTCATTTTCCATAATTAGTAGAAGTTGGTGTCCATGTTTTCCAACCTCAATGTATGAGAAGTGTTTTAGCTTCGAATCCTTCTGTAAACACAAAGATGGTGTTTTTAAGAGATATTTCAAGATTATTCAGTGATCAAAGATTTTATTCTCGGTACTCCTTTTTATCTTCAGAAAGAGACACACGACTACAGAAGGTGCAGACAACTTGATAGACTAAACATATCGTTTTACAGAAATGTATACAGATAGGTTATTTATCATAGTGTCTTTGAGAATCGGAACGGATATCTTCTTTTCCGATTATCCTGCTAAGGTGAACAGTTATATCGTGGGATAAAAAATAATAATAAAGAAGGAAAAAAGAAACCTCTATCGGACAAATGAACTGTCATATGCTGGAATCACACAATTAGCCATCTTTAAGTATTTTTTCCTTAAACACCTGATAACTAAATTTTCATTATCTGCGCACTTGAAGGAACCCACCCAGTCCATATCAGAATTGTATGATAACACCACTGATAGTAAAGAGATAGGCAAACTGAAGCTCTCTTCCAAGCATCAGGCAGTAGACATTTGTGCTCCCACATTCAGACGTGCTGCTAGGGAGAATTTTGTACTTTTTTAAAATTTTTTTCAGAGGTGTTGCAATAAAGCAAGAATTATTATTCTCCTCCAAAATTTTAAATTCTATAAAGTAGGACCAACTGATGATGCCACCAACAGAAAATTCTAAATAGGAAGCATTTAGGAAAGTAAACGCAGAAGCAACTAGGCTTTTGAACCAACTAAGAAATACTGCTCAAGTTTGTACAGGACTACTGTACAAACTGAACAAACGTGGCTGTTGTTGTTGTAGTAGAAGCATCAGTGACTAAGACCATATTGCTCTTCTTAAATTGTCTGCAAATTGCATGAATTCTGAGGTCGATTTTCTGTTCATTGGATGAAAAACCCGAGTTCCTGGGAGAAAGAAACCATACTGTCCTCGCCTGAGACCGACTAACTCAGCCACGTTGGGAAAAAGGTCCATAAAATTTCCACACGTTATCGACGGGACTCGAACTCACGTCTTTTCCACTTGGCGTGGGGGAGGACAGCGATCCTACCAGCTGTGCTACCCATGAAGGTAGCAATGTGGCATTTAAGGCAAGTTGCTGCTATGAATAAAGGAATGGCTGAGTGGGAGAAGACAGAGTGGTTATTAATGGACACTGCTCTTCGTGGAGTAATGTTATTAGTGGAGTTCCCCAGGGTTCAGTGTTGGTCCCATTGTTGTTTTCTTTATTTATTAATGATATTGATGAATGTATATCGGGCTTAATATTTAAGTTTTCAAATGATACTATGGTTGGAAAGGTGGTTTGTTGGTTTGGATTTTATTGGCGCATTAGCAACTAAGGCTATAATGCGCCAAGACCACTTTTGGAATGACAGTAATCAAGGTAGGCAACTGCAACAAGATCTAGAGAAAAATAGACGGTTGGGCTGAATAAAATGGCAGTTGAACATTAACAGTGACAAATGCAAAGTACTGTATATGGGTAGCAATAATCCCAGATTAAGGTACCAACTGTTTGGTACTACACTCAGGGTAGTGTAAGATGAAAACGACATGAGGATGATTGTGCAGTCAGATATGAAGTTCTCTGAGCAGTGCTAGCAGAGATAAGGAGGCAATTATCCTATTGTACAAGGTACTGGTCAGGCCGCATTTTGAGTACTGCATACTGGTCTAGAGACCTCATTTTAAGGAGGATGTAGATTTGCTGGAACGAGTGCAGAGAATGGCAACAAGATTAATCAAATGAACAAAAAGGTGGTCTTACCAAGAAAGGCTGCAGTTTAGCAAATTGCTGCTTCTAGGTATTAGGCACCTGCGAGGTGATCTGATTGAGGTGTAAGACCTTGAATGGATTGAGCAAGCACAGCGCTGATGGCATTCTTCCTCTTGCTCAGATTAATCACATTAGGGCGCATAAATTCAAATTGAAGAAGATGGTTGCAGGATAGATGTCTGGAAGTTTCCTTCAATCAGCGGATTATTGATTATTGGAACAAACTCTCATTTGGTTTTGTAGAGGTAGGAGTTTGAATAAATTCAAGGATAAACTAAACATATTATTTGGAGGGATTAGACAGGTGATGTGGGAATATTTTTTTGGATGCTTCTTTATAAGCTTTCTTTCTTGCATCATTTGCCAATACTAATGCTAATTACACTACTCGATAAAATTAACAGAACACGTAGAAAACGTGGTGTAATTCGAGAAGATTGCGATGAAACGGGACAAAATTTGGTAGGGTGGTGTAACACAGAATAACAACGAAATGAGGAGACAGCGAGATACTTCGGACAGGTATAAGGGATATTTATAGGGGCGGTAGAATTACCAAAAAGGTCACATTACAGAAGTCGATATAAGATGCCCGAAAATATGGTCACATGACATCACTACTGCGGTGAAATATGCTGGATGATGTGAGAATGTCTATAAAATTCTGTTATATAATATCGGTGTAAATACACCATAGTTAACCCATATATTTGAGCTACGATTGTAGCGTAGGAGGCATCGTTTTAAATGTATCTCATAATGTGGTTGCCTTCACAACAAGATAGCTACTATTGAATTACTTCAAATAAATAACGCTTCTCTAGTAGAGAAGACTACTGTTATTTATTTTCAGCGTACCACCACCCAGCCAAAAAGCTTCGAAACGATCGTCTGGGTGGTGGTACGCTGAAAATAAATAACAGTAGTCTTCTCTACTAGAGAAGCGTTATTTATTTGAAGTAATTCAATAGTAGCTATCTTGTTGTGAAGGCAACCACATTATGAGATACATTTAAAACGATGCCTCCTACGCTACAATCGTAGCTCAAATATATGGGTTAACTATGGTGTATTTACACCGATATTATATAGTTAATTATCAAAACCCATAAGGATTATGCCTAGTGCATTTAATTTTCCAAATAAAATTCTGTGTGGACAAATCTCACTCATTCACCAGCGCAGACCGTTTCTTTCCAAGTGACCGAGGAGGAGTTGGTTGTTGGCATGAAATGTGGATTTAAGTATAGTGATCGTGCCGACCAAGGCTGTAGGATATCTTCACTTTTAAGATATTCCTTGAGCTCAAATGTAGATTGGTGTTGTCTCGTACGAAAAGAAATCTGAGCCAGCCCACTCCCTAAAATATCGCACGTAGAAATCGACGATTTGTGCTTGTGTACATTTCTCTAATTGTGGAGGGATGGTACCACATTCTTCGTTGTCTCCAGATGAAATAACGTCTAGATCTGTCTGTAGGCTAAAACGGGACTCATCAAAGAACAGAACTGTAACCCATTTCCTCAGGGTTCCAAGTCACATGTTCATGGCACCAGTTTCGACGAACTCTGCGGTGGTTTGGGGATAATGGGATATAAACCACTGGCTTCCTGGCATAGAGTCTACTTTAACTGAGCTTTCTTAACAGTGCCGTTGGAAATATTTTCACCTGTGGCCGCAGCAACCTCTAGAGACAGTTGATGACAGACCTTTTGCCTACCAGTAATAAATTCTACCTTTTGCTGCCAGTAATAAATAAATACTTGTTTCATTCCTTACGCAGTTACTGATCTCTGAATTTTATTATTATTATTTATTTTTATTTATTTATTTTTTTGTCGTAAGGTTACTGTGACGTGGATTTTTCTAAAGCCATTGTTGCATTTTGGAACTCGACACTGTTTGTGTAGTACCGTATGAATTTCTGTCCGGTTATTTCTGAAAGTATATTACCTGGTTTCAGTACGTGTCTGAGATTTTCGATGAGACATGGCGGATGTATTTCTGTTGTTGAGTCGACCTTTTTGCCTGCTTTGTTAGAAATAAATTAGTCATAATTTGGTTCTCCCCCCCCCCCGTATTGAAATAAGAACAGAAGGTCTTCGCCGTTTATGTCATTGTGGGTATTCGCCATCTTGTAACTGTTTCAGACTTAAATTGTGATCTGTTTAAAGAATATTGTATTACGTGTCTCCATGTTATGGGTCGATGCATTTCATTTTGAGGGATGTTTGAAACAGTTGGAGTGTCGTATTTTATTTTGTTTTGAAGTCAATTCAGTAAGATTACTTTGTTATGTGTGGTTGCCTGTTAGTTGTCTTGGAATGTTGTTCTTCTGAAACAACTTACGTACTGGATTCAGGTGGTCTCTGTATTCAATGCTTACGTTTATTTGGATTTAGAAGCGTTTGTTTTTGGTAATTTATGAACGACCTAACGAAGATTTCTTTGACATAAATGGACCTCTGCAATCCGTCCATATTTTTAAGTGCTGGAATTTTGTTTTCTCTATTGTGCAATTGTGCTCTACTTCCTGCTGAAATGTGCCCATCTTGAACTGTACTTTCCAGTGAAAAGACTCGTATGAAGGACCTGTGGGTCCGTGCTGTGGAAATTTTCAAGCGTTTTGAAGAAAAGTCTTCTCTTCTGTGGTACGAGGGACAGTTTGGAATGTCAAGTAAGATTAATTAAGATTGGAAATTTAATCCGTGAATATTTATTTATGCTGTGGGAATTGTGCGATTTTGAAATTTAAAGAATAGTTGTGAAGACACGCTTAAAGTAATTGGCTGCCTAGTTCTTTTCAGAAATAATTTATAACTTAAATGCATTTAGGAATGTTGAACTCCTGAATCTAACTCATATTTTAATAGGGAAAATAGATACATTCCGATTGCATTTATTACTGGTGGGGGGAGGGGAGAGGTACTTCTCTTCCTCATCTAATATAATTGGTCTTCTGTTCAACTGGATCATTTCTCAAAAGATAATTATTCGCCGAGTTTGTTTTGACTATGTGACGAATCTGTTCTAAAACTTCCTCTCCAATTCGGGTTTTATCTTCTGAGGATAACTAACCCTTTTAATTATGTAAACTTGTATAATGTTAATTTGGTATTATTTAATGTAGTCATCTCATTTTATACACTACAATCAAAAGTATTGGGCACCAAGAGGAATTAAAATTTTTTCAGTTATTTAAAAAGCCCACTTTCAATGCAGCAGATTTTAAAACTAACTTAATTTAAAACGTCCCATTTTTGACAAGTTTTAATGAAAATATTTCATGTCTGGTGCATAAATATTTCACTAGCTTGTGAAGTTATACTAAATGGTAGACCTCGTACATGCCTCTAATAGATCTCAATGGGACAAGATGATTCTGTCCACAAAATAGTTTGTTTGTTGGGGTTTTTCATGGGCGATCTTAGTGACTAGTATCTAAAACTCAATACCATGTATCCAAAATTACTGAGACATGTGGCTGAAATAGACGTGGGTCAGGAGTTTTTGTCTTTGTTCTGACTCTAATCCCTATAGTACTTGCTAAGAGTAGTTTGATACTATCAGCTCGTAGAGAAGGACCAATTTGTGATAAATATTCTTTGGTCTTTAATAAGAAAAATATCCTTCTCTTTCCTCTTGTGTTCCTTCTTCTGGACAGTGCTCTGGGTCACAATAAGGATGCCATATGGAGATTGCTTGTTCACCGTTATTTTGTCAAGTATATTATTTCTGCATAATTATTTCTGGCGCTTAAAGTTTAAATGACTATCTTGTTCTATATCTGAGTATGGAGAAAACGCAGTCCAACGGGACCTAGAGTTTCAGGAATGAAGTCTCTTATTTGGATGTTAGGGTTCAGAAGGATATCCCCCGTTTCTAGAACTGGTAGGTGAAGCCCTCTTCTACTGGAGGGCAAAATACAATTTCAAAGTCTGGACCATCAATCAATTCAATTGACTTTGTAAGGAGGGGAGAAGTGGAATAGTAGTTCCACGAAGATTTCCTGAGGAAATACTCGAATTCAGCTAGTTGGGCATTCACCTTTTTCAAGCTCTGAATAACTGTATTTTGATATCGTAGATAATCAGAGAATTTGTCACTTTAAATTTCAGTTAAACCCATAAGCTATTCTGTTCAAAAAATATTTGAAGTATTTTGTGAAAAATATATAATGGAGTTAGGCAAATTAAAAAAAAAAATTCTCCAAGTTGTTGGCTTCAACTGCCTGTGGAGGCAACTTATTACAATAATTAACAGCCTCCAGATTAAATGACAACTTCCTCAATCAAGAGTTTCTTCTCTCTTAATTTCAATTTGTTCCCTAGTTCTAGCATCCATTGTAAACCATGAAACTGCCCTCATTCAATTTACTCTCGATTCAGTTCTACTTTTTCCTTAATATTCTTTAACTAAATTAAACTTGGAAATAACTTGGTCCGGCCACGTGCCATTTGGGTGGAACATCTCAATTTGAACAAGAACTCCTTGAAACCGTAAGGTGTTTCTTGATAGCGATGCTCTGGAAAAGTCCTAAAGTTCCATAGCGTTCTCATATATTTTAAAAGAAGTCCTCATGTTAGAATCAAAAATACAAACCACTAATGTTTATGTAGGTGGATGAAACCCTGTGCAAATGATGTTCGAATATCAGTTGAGTAATATAACTTGATTATTTTGTTATAATTTCATTATACATTCTGAATAATTTGCATTTAATAATGCATAAATCCAAAATATTTTAAGAATAAATTAAGAATTAATTTTTTAAACATGTTTATAGATATTACTTATATAGAAATCTAATAATAATAGAACAGAATTTAATATTAATAGTATAATATAATGCAATTTAATAACTATTAGTCTCTTTTTTTACTTAACTGTCTTAGTATATTATTTATAGGAGGGGGTGATTTTACAGCAATCTATTCTATTTTTTTACTTAAATATAGAGCAAATTTTTTAAGTCTCTAAATGTAAAATTAAAGATTAAATGAAATACTTAAGTTGAAAACTGGTGTTTAAGTTATAACTTTAATTACATGCATCTCCATCTCGACTAGCAATATTTTTTTTATATAAAGTACAATAATATTACCGTGTGCAGTGTTTTCGTGTCTTTGAACGTATTGTCTTATTTAAAAAAATTTTTTTTTGATTGATTGCTGGTCTACGTTAGCTGAACTTTAAACCCAGAGTCTTAACACGTAAACAAATTTATTTAAAAAATGCATAACTCCTGCCTGAAAAATTTCCCAACTTAAGCAAACAGAGGTTATTTGAATGTTATGAAATAGCTGTGATTTAAACTATGAAAAAAGTCTGATTCATCAGAATTTTCTAACTTAAGAAAAATATTCATTTTATGAATTCAGAAGTGATGGAAAGTAGCAGTGTAAAGGCGACAGAGAAAGTTCAATGCAGTATATTTTTCTGGGGGCTAAAAGAGTAAATTTCGGGTCTATAATTTATTGAAAAATAATCATACGTGAGCTTGAAAAAGAACTAGAAGAGGCGAACTTAGTTGCAAAAAACCGAAAACATAAACTGTTGGAGTGTTCGAGGAATATCAAAGAAGAAATAAATAAGTGAGCTTAATATAATTGCTGAATAAGAGAACTGATACATTATTAGTGGCTTTAGAAAAGATGTACAATAATAGCGAGATGTGAAGGCATATTTTAAATGGAGGTTTAACAGAAGAACGACTGTAAGTGCTTTAGTTAGTTTTTATCTTTATGAAATCATTAATAGGAAGATAAAAATTGCATTTCCGACTCCTTGATTATTATTTCTTGATTTTAAAAGCATGACATTTATAGTAATTCGAAACTTCCTGTTAGCGCATAAAATATTTAATACTTTGGGTGAAAGATTAATACGTTTTCATTAAGTGTTTCCGGTTATCTTTTCAAGATACACGATCTTAATTGCATGACTGATTAACAAAATCACTCAATAAAGATCAATTTTTTTTTTTTTTAATAAGTCAAGAAGGAAAATATCTTAGAAAAGGTCTCTTAAGATTAAGTTAAACTTTACGTACGTGTGACTATGATGGGCAAATTCAAATGACTTTAAGCAAAATGCTGATTTTGTGTTTGTAATCTCTAATTAAAAAAAAAAAAAAGTGCGTGTTAAACAACAAAGCATCCAAGGCTTTGAGGCACAGTATATTGTCTATAAATTGGTATTCTGTGGTCTGTTCGCTGGACGAAAAACATGCAACAGTCGCCTGAGACCGACTAATTCAAACTACGCTGTGTAAAAAGCCCACGAAAATTCTTCACGTCATTGACAAGATTCTAACTCAGACCTTTTCAACTCAATGTGGAGAGGACCGTGATTATATCCATTCTTATTACTCACGAGGATACATTTCCTGCAAGGAAGCTCTACAGCTGTTCAGGGGCGCAATTTGCAGCTTGAAATGCTCACGCGAGTAGCACAATTGATATAATTGCCATCCCCCCCCACACACCGGGTGTAAAAGACCTGGATTCTAATCCCATCAATGACGCGAGGAATTTTTATGGGGTTTTTACAAAACGCAGCTAAGTTACTCGCTCTCAGACGAATGCTGCATGTTTTTTTTCTCTCTCGAAAATCGGATTTTTCGTCCAGCAAACAAGCCAATGGACCACAAAATACATGCAATTTACATACAAAGTACTGTATAGTGACCCCAATAGTCTTAGTTGCTTTGGCGCCTAACACACGTTACATTACTGAAGACTGAAATGGAAAAATAAATAATTAAATAAAATATTATTAAACACTAATAAAAAGGCGGCGTATAATAAATACTTTGTTTACACTTTACCCTTTTTTATGCATTTAAATGTAATTTTCGTAACTTTTTGGCTTGATCAATATCTCAGGGTTTATCTGTGTGATTCAGAACTATATCACACACCTAATATAAAATTATTACTATCAACTAAAAACAATTATTATTACAATTCGTGAATCAGGTGTTTTTGATAGTTTTAAACAAACCGAAGCCCAGCAGTGCTGTGCATTGGCATACACCACTTTTCTATACAGTTATGATTATTATATTATATGCGCTTTTCAGGTTAACTTCAAAAGATGGCTTCTCGTTTTTTTTTTTTTTTTCAGTTGTAAATATAGGCGTTGCATTAGTAGCTACCAAACCTTTTCTCGCAAATAAATAGGATTTTTTTTTTTTTTTTTGTTTGTTTCAGTAATAAATGACACTCCCATTCCACACCACAAACAAAAAAAATATGGAGTAGATATTTTCCTTAGTTCGGTGTTTACAGTTGCAATTTTAAATAACACATGCGCAGAATAGTAAAGACTTTGGCACACACATTTTCCACACGTGTTACTATTGCTCTATCAAATAGCTTTTTTTTTTTTTTTTTGGAAGCAGGATTAAAAACACAAAATGGTGTTTACTCAAGATTAAAGTGGCCAGATCCTTAGTATTCCATCGATTATACATTTTTTTCACATATTTGTTTTATTTCGCCGAAATACCTATACTATATAGGTATTTCTGTGAAGTAATCATCGTAATAAAAATATGTTTTTAACAATAAAAACAACAGAAATTAAATATTTTTTTTTGCGGGATGAAATTATCTTAATAATTCAAACACTGGGACATAGGATCACTTTACCCAAGATACCTATGACTGTAATAGACAATTGTAAATAATCTTACTAATAATTTAGTAAAACTATTAATATAAAACGCTAATAATAAAAATCATAACATAAAATGGCAGTGAAAGAGTTCTCCCATAACACTGTGGCAATAGTAACTATAATGTCTTGACACACCACCAGAGGACCTCATACAGCTATACACGTCACCACGGCACAGTTTTTTTGCCTTGGTAAGCGTGGCATGGTTCTGATAACGAACATTTTTTTATGACTTAACAGATTTGGACTATATTTCCCGTTTTTTTACGCAGCCATTATCATCGTGTAGTCTTGAACCCAGACCGCAGTCAGATATCCTAAAGATTGTTGATAGTACGAAGGAAATATTGACAACTCGAGTAACGTTGTCGGCAGAAAATTTAATAGAGATAATGATGTCACTTACCAAACAGCAATAAATCCGTTTGTTATAAGAGTGAGTGAGGAAGATGAAATATTGGAAACTTGGAGTTGCCCCGCGATAGGTTAAGTCATTTGCTCCGATTCATTAACTCGTACAACTAACCACATAATTTACATGAACAACGTCTCAGTTCCGCCTTAGACACCGGCCACGTGACTTAATGGATGATCGAAGAAGAAGAAAAAAAAAAGAACTGCTGACGTCATCAGTCCACTTGGTATTTCATCGGAGATTTCTTTTCGCCTCCTGAGAGTTGGTTCACTGAGACCTAAACGTTAAGGTCAAGGATAAAGTCGGCCTGGTAGCAATCCCCTTTAGTCGAACGGCAAGAATACTTTCTCATGTTGGAAGAAACGAAAGAGACAACGCTCAGTAGAAGGGATTTCTATCATCGAACACATTGTTCAGAAGGGTGCAGGTCGATGTATTTGGGCGGTGTATCCACTTTCCACGCTGTTATTACATGACAGCCTTCAGACTTAATTTGTCCTAACAAACAAGGCCAGGTCATGAAGGGCTCCTAGCAGCCACGACGGACCTGTCGTCACAAGGTCTGGACTTTGGTTCCGGCTACTAGACTCTTCGTTATTAGTATTACGTGGCTAGCAGTCAATGTTAGTCACATTTAAGTGTGTATGCTCTCTCTCTCTCTCTCTCTCTCTCGTGTTTCTGTGCGCTGCATGAAAATACATATATTGGGACACGTAAATGTGTTTTTAGCAGTCTGCTTAAAGCATCTAATTTCTCAATTCCTTTTGATTTCACTTTATTCTTTCCCAGAGGGCTTGTCACGTCATTTTTAAGTGCGCAGGATTTAAAAATCTAAGGTATAGGGTGCAGTTGGTTCCCCTGAAATTTTCCCAAGATTTTTGTTCCTGAAAACAGCCATATCGGCCTTAGAACACATCCAACTTGAAGACATGGTACGCTGACACCTCATGGTCCACATCGCCTTGGCTTTAAGCAAAGGCTTCACATTAGAGGATTAGTATCTTTGCCCCTTGAATCCGATTTACTTCTTTTTTTTTTTTTTTTTTTCAATGGAGAATCCAGGTACTGATAAGTTGAGAAATACCCAGGAATGGGTTGTATTAGTTGTTGATGGTCTTGGCAACCTCTTATTAATATATACAGGCGTGTAAATAGAACATTTTGTAATATCTACAGAGATTGAAAAATCGATACTTTTTTTAAAAGTTGCTTAAACCGCAAAATCATATAAAATATTTATTCAATTGTAGGCAAGTGATAGTAGGTTGGAAGAATAAATGCTGTTGAAAGAGGAAAGGGACAGTTACTCCTCACACTCGCTCACTGAACTAAATCACTCATAAATCCCCCGAATAGGCAATGCTTCCCCAATAGGGAAGATTGTCGTTACCTATTCGCGGTAAGAACCCCCAACAGACAGCACCGTTTCGAAACTTGTTGGCTTCTCGTCGGTGGGTGGGCAGGTACCCTGGTGTTGCAATAGTGAAAACCCAGTTATGAAGTATAATTGGACAATATGAGAGATGCCTGATACTGTGCGTGGTTTAATTAAAATGATTAAACTTATGCATAAGTTAACTCCTTCATACTCTTTAGGCCTTTAGCCAAAAAATATCTTTTAGCGCAGATATAGTTTGAGCGTGCCTACGGTAAGCTCGTACGGAATTTCATCACGTGAAGAGAAGTGAAATTTGAGAGATGAAATGAAAAAAGAAGGATGCAGTGTTAAGGTGTACTTATTCTATTTCGGCTGAGCTTGACGTAACGTTGTTGGTAAAAGAAATGGTTAACATTGAGTAACTGCTGAACAGTAAATTCACTTTAATGTGGTGCAGTGAAAAAGATTGGAAAATGCATCTGACGCGGCCCCGGGTGCCAAGCGATTGTGACTGAGCGATTTCTCTGTGCTTTCACTGCGATTCTCAAAAGGTGAATTCTAGTTCTATTTTACGTTCTTCTCCTTAATAAATCCTTTTAGTTAATAGCAGCTCTTTTTTTCAAAAGTACTGGTAGAGAGCAAGAAAGGAAATTAACCTTTCTTTTTTTCATATTTAATAGACTAACTCCTACTAACTTCGCTTGGTCACACCAGGCACTGCTCCTGCCTCCCCGTGGCGGGGCCGGTAACCTTGGCAGAAAAGTCCATCTGCCAGGGGCTAAGAGGAGCCAACATGGAAAAAAATGTTTCCATCCATAGAGTCGACAAGCTGTCGGCCAGATACCGGACATGAACATGATTCATCACAAGCAAAGAGGTTGAAAATCAATCCCTCGGTGGCAGACTTACCAGCATTTTTAATAATGCACTCACTATCAGAACAGCCTCTCAGTAAGCTATCCCCTTTTCTAATCCAAAAACATCAGGAAAGTATTGCAGGGTCTCCCAAGACGGTTAAGAGACTGCAATCAGGGGACTTACTTTTTGAAACTATAAACCACAGGCATTCTGAAAAACTACTAAAAATGACAAATTTTGCTGGTATTCCAGTTAATGTAACTCCACATGCAACCCTAAATACATCAAAGGGTGTAATATCTAGTTGGGACCTGATGAATGTGACGGAGGAAGAAATTAAAGAAGAACTTAAGGAACAAAATGTCATCGCTGTAAAAAGAATTATGGTCAAAAGAGACAATATACTGATACCTACCAGAAATATAATTCTCACCTTTAACAGTCCAAATCTGCCCTCATCAGTAAAAGCAGGGTATCTTCTTTGCCGCACTCGTCCTTTCATACCCAATCCGTTGAGATGTTATAAATGCCAGAAGTATGGCCACTCTCAAACGACATGCAGAAGCAACCCAGTTTGTCCCAACTGTGGATCCTCTGATCACATTCAAAGTGATTGTTCAGTGAAAGAAATGTCTGTCCCAACTGCAAAGGCAACCATCCGGCCTACTCTAAGACATGTGAGAGATGGAAAACAGAGAAAAAAATTGTACAATATAAAGTTGAAAATAAAGTTAGTTATCAGGAAGCAAGAAAATTAGTTGCACCCAGTATACATAACCGTACCTATGCCAGTGTCGCAAAAAATATCAGACAATAGCCACGCAAACTGATGTTACCATTCCACATAACATATCAATCTCCGACTGGGCTCGAGCTGTCCTCTCTCAGCAAGAGTCCAATACCCTGAAGCATTCAGACCAAGCCAGTAATACGCCTCTTAAGATTCCAGCAAAATCTCCTCCTCCACCAGTGATTGCTACTACTTCAAATAATCCTATTTCATCTACAAAAAAGATTATTCAGGACACATCGATGCATTCAGAGTATTCTCCCAAACAGGAAGATCCGGTTCTGGAAATATTTGTAGAAGAAGAAGATATGGACACAGGTCGCCCTACATTTCCAAAAAGAGACAAACCAAAGCCAGAACGCCATAAGACAGCCACGTCAGGTACAGCTTCTTCTTCTAAATTCAAGTAATGCCTAACATGTTGCAATGGAATTGCAGAGGCTTTCGTGGCAACATTGACGACATTCATTACTTAATTAACCGCTACTCTCCAGTTGGTTTCTGCCTGCAAGAAACCTATTTAACTCCTCAAATTTCCATTTCCATAAAAAACTACTCGGTCTGTCGACTAGATCGGAACACATCCAATTCTGCTCGTGGTGGTGTAGCTATCTTAATTAACACAAGGATTTCAACTAGGCAAATCACTCTCCAAACCCAAATTGAAGCTGTCGCTGTGCGTCTGATTACTCAGACTGCTTTAATTCTAGTCTCTGTTTATCTCCCACCAAATCATACTTACTCTTATAATGATCTTAAAGAACTTTTATTACAGCTACCCTCCCCTATCTGCCTGCTAGGGGATTTAAATGGCCACCACCCTTTATGGGGTTCATCTAAATTAGACAGACACGGCCGACTGATTGAAACTTTAATGGAAAAAGAAAACCTCACTCTTCTGAACAGTGGCTCGCACACCCATATACAGATACCCAATGGACAGACTTCTGCCATTGACCTATCAATTTGCTCCCCAATACTGTTTTCAGCTATGCAATGGTCCACTCTGGATGATCCCATGGGCAGTGATCATTTTCCAATTGTTTGCAATCTGTTAACTACACAACCACAATTACAACAACCCTGCAGGAAATGGAAATTCTCGAAAGCCAATTGGGCCAAATTTCAGTCAGCAGTCACTCTTGACCAAAAAACTATTCAACTACAGCCCATAGATGAAGTTACTGACTATATTACATCCCGCCTTTTAGTTGCAACTAAGTACTCAACTCCATTATCAAATCCCCCGTCCCGACGGCATTCCAACTACTGGTGGAACGAAGAGTGCACAAAAGCAAAGAAAGAAAAAAATAAAGCATTTAATTTATTCCGTCGATCTCCAACCACAGCTAATCTAATTAACTACAAGAAACTAAGGGCAAAGGCGCGTTACATCCAAAAGCAGGCCAAGAAAGATTCTTGGACTAGGTTCGCATCAACAATCAATAGAAACACTGACCCCAGACTAATATGGAAAAAAATTAGGCAGCTTTCTGGGAAGTTTCCAACTGTTCCTTCCCCAATTCTCTCCTGCAATGGGCAAGAACTCTCTACTCCTCTAGATATAACCAATGCCTTGGGCAAAACCTTTGCTCAAATATCGGCTGTATCAAACTACACTCCAAAATTCCAGAATATTAAGACCGCCACCGAACAGAGACCTATCAACTTTCGAACCTCACTATCACTTCCATATAATCAGCCTCTGCAATATTGTGAACTTTTACAGGCCATCAGAACAACACGAAACAGTGCCTCTGGGCCAGATGGCATATATTATGTCATGCTGCAGCATCTCGATGACAAAAACTTACAACTGCTTCTAATATTTTTTAATCGTATCTTCCTGGAAAACATTTATCCAACCTCTTGGCACCATGCTACAGTTTTGGCGTTTTTGAAACCTGGAAAAGATCCCTCCAGTCCTAATAGTTACAGACCAATATCTCTGTCAAGTTGCCTTGGTAAAATTCTTGAAAAAATGATCCATAGTCGACTCACTTGGATCATTGAAAATGAACATCTACTGAGTAATTGTCAACATGGCTTTCGCAAAAACCGGTCATCCCTAGATCTGATGATCAAGGCGGAATCTGAAATTCGCAATGCCTTTGTGAAAAACGAACACCTTGTCATGGTCTCCATTGATATAGAGAAGGCATTTGATACTACCTGGCGGTATGGCATTCTCAGCGACCTATATAATCTTGGTCTTCGAGGTAATCTACCCATATTTATTAGGAACTTCCTCAAGAGCCGATCTTTCCAGGTGAGATATCAAAATTCCCTTTCTGCTACATTCTCGCAGGAAGAAGGAGTACCGCAAGGATCAGTTTTGAGTGCAACCTTGTTTGCGCTTAGAATTGATTGCATTACAAAAGTACTCCCAAATACTGTAGAGGCTTACCTTTACGCTGACGATCTCGCTATTTCTTGCCATTCTCAGAACATGAGATCTATCGAAAGGCAATTGCAGATGTCTCTCAATAAAGTTCAAAAATGGGCTGAGATCAATGGATATCGTCTTTCCCAACAGAAAACAGTTGCGATACACTTTTTCTGTCAACGCAAATTGCATGCAGATCCTGAACTTCGGATTTCAAATTCCATCATTCCGATTGCCAGCAATATGAAATTCTTGGGACTAATCCTGGACAGTAAGCTCAACTTCTTTGAGCATGTTAAATTAATACGTACTGCCTGTCTTAAAAAGATCAACATGCTAAGAGCTTTATCTGCCCTCTCTTGGGGAGCAGATCGTACAACTTTGCTGCTCTTATATAAAGCACTGATTAGATCCCGTTTAGATTATGGTGCTCCAGTTTATGATTCTGCCCGAAGGAATGTGCTACGCTGCTGGATCCTATTCAACATAATGCACTACGAATTGCAATTGGTGCATATAGGACATCTCCAACTCAGAGTCTTTACATTGAAGCTCATGAGCCCCCTTTGCATCTTCGTAGAAAAATGTTATTACTTAAATATGCAGCCAAAATACAGACTTGCTATTCGCATCCTATTCAGCCATACCTTTTTAATCAACCACTAGTTAATCTCTATAGAAATAAACCAAGTAAAATCCAACCAGCTGGCCTACGGCTCCTTGAAATATCACAGAACTGGAATGTTCCTCTCCACAATAGGCAACAGATAAAGAATTACTCTCATCCACCATGGACCACCTTTCCTCAACTGACCTCTGATACCTATTTTCTTCAATGGGGAAAGAATTGCCTGCCGGCAGTGACTGTGCAACAACTCCATGCTAGCCATATTCAAACCTGTGCTGGCTTCTTGCCGATATATACGGATGGTTCCAAATCTCTGTCAACTGTTGGAGCAGCAGCAGTGTTTCCCTCTGCTATCATATCAGCTTCTCTTCCACCTGAGTATAGCAACTTTTCAGCAGAACTGTATGCAATACAGTTAGCTCTTGAAAATTTGACTCTCCATCCATCTGCAAAATATATAGTTTATACTGACTCTCTCAGCTCAATTAAAGCAATGCAGAATACATCTCAAAAGAATCACCATATTGTAATGAAAATCAGGAGTTTGTTATTGCAGATTTATCATCGTCAACAACTAGTGAAGTTTTGCTGGATTCCAGCACATTCAGGCATAAAAGGGAATGAAGTGGCTGATATATCTGCCAAAAGTCCAGATTCAGATCTAACTTCTATCCCTATTCCAGCGCCCGATTATAATATCTTAATTCAAGCAGCATGCCTTGCAGAGTGGACAGAATTATGGCATAACCAAACGAATAACAAACTTTTCCAACTGAAACAATACCCAAAGTTCTGGCACTCCAGCAATCAGACAGTGCGGCGGGAAGAAGTGGTACTCACACGAATGAGAATAGGACACACCCATCTGACTCACCTCCATCTACTAATGGGCGATGATCCTCCTCAGTGTCCACACTGCTTAGAATATCTAACAGTCAAACGCATTCTGATTGACTGTCCACTTTATCAACAACATCGAGCTGCAATACTTCAAAATCTGTCTAATTGTCCAGAACCATTGACATTACATCATATCATTGGAGAGGACGCAAATATTAACAAACATTTCTGCTTTTTAAAACAAATTGGAGTGTATCATCTTTTATAAATAGGCTTCAGAACTGAAACTAATTTAAACTGTATTATTTTTTAATATTCCTAAGAATAGGCGCACTATAGCCATAGCAGCTAATGCGCCAATAAACAACCATACCACACACACACGCATCTGACGCAAAATAAAAAGGAAAGAGGCAATTGACAGCTGGAATCAAGTGTAGCATTCCATTGACAGATTAACTAAGCTTCGTGCAAAAGCCCAAAGATATTTAAATGAGGTAGTTGGAAGCCCATTCCCAGAGGGGAGGGAGTAGGCGTCTGCCCCTTAAGAAGATAGCCGGCTATAGGGTATATCTGTACTGTGAAATGCCTGGTTGAGTTCGTGTGTCCACTGTGTTAGCTAGAAGACTTGGAGACGTGAGAGTATAATCCTGTGAGGAGAGAATGAAGTATTTTTACTCTAGGAGTATCGTCCGGACGATGCAGATAGAAGATCATGTGAAGAAAATGTCAGTTGTCCAGTAGAATTGTCGATAGACATTAATAGTTGTGTTAATAGTGTCTACATGGACCAACTGTCATCATGAAGACACTTGTCAGAAAAGCAGGCATTCCAATTGAGCCGTTGATTAACAGTGATCAGAGGACGGAGGTATGGCACAAAAAGTCTCCAACTGAAAACACCATCTCCAGCCTGCCAAACACCAAAGGAGTATCCAGGTGCCATAGCCTCATGTTGCTTTCCCCAAATGCAGATGCGCCTATCAGCATGGTTGAGTTGGAAACGGAATTCATCAGACCTTTTTTTTTTTTTTTTTTTTTTTTTTACCATTGAATGCATCATGAAAGTCAAACTAATAGAACAAACTTACCTGCGATATGACCTATGTCCCCAAAAAACATCTTGTTCATTTCTCAGATATACATGGTCTCAGTTCCAATCTCAATGATGTCCATCCCCACTTACACTCTGCCAAGTACCATTTAGTTTTATGTGAATGAATACCAATTATCGATTGTTACAACCACTGCTCATTTCAGTTGCCCTACTTGTGCGTATGTCCAATCTGATATTCCCTGTCAGAGACTTAGTAATTTGGAATCTCCTCTTTTCGATCTTCTATGGCTTAAAATCTATCTACTCCATTCTGTCAAATTCTGTTGTCTCTATCGTTCTCCCAACTCCACTAATCACTTGGAACTCTTTGACTTCCTTTCTTTGAAACTTTCTCCAGTCCAACTTTGCTAATAGTGAGGTAATTTTACTTGGTGATTTTAATGTTCACAACTCCAGCTGGCTTCCGTTTTCTAGTCACACGGACCCAACTGGTCGAGATGAGGCTTTTGCAATTATTTAATTTATGACCTCGCACAAATTGTTCATTTACTTACCAGAATACCAGGTAATCCTAACTGCACAGTCAACACTCTTGATATTTTTCTCACAAACAACCCTTCCAAGTATGCGGCCGAGGTGAGTGGTCCTCTAAGCGCCTCAGCTCATCACTTGGTGATGGTCTCTTCTCGAATGGAGCCTTTCTCTCGTGGTCATTCTCAACCTCGTGTTGTTTAACATTGCAAAATGGGATAATCTTCCAGATTTCTATGCTTCTTTTCCTAGGTTAGATTACTGTTTTAAATCTTCTGTGTCAGTGAAATTATTCTTGTAGGAATGAAATCCTTTATTTCACACTGGACCTTAAAATCTTGACAATTACCTAAACCTTGGTTTTCCAATAAATGCGCTAAGGCTGTTCAAGTTAAGAACGTTGCATATCGCAATTGGCTTGCATCCAAATCTCCAGGTTCATTTTCTGCTTACACCAAGGATCACAATTGCAAAACAGTTATCAATCCGTCCAAACCAGATTTTGAACAGACCGAGAATACAAACTTGCTCCTTGTCCAAATGGTAGTCGAGCATTCTGGTCTTTTGTCAAAGCTATTGGTCGCAACGTTTGCCCTCTATACTCCCACTTCTGCTAAACCTCGATGGTTCTATTGGTATCTCAGCTAAAGATAAACGCGGCATGCTAGAATTCTACTTTTCTTGTATCGATGATCTTGATAAATCACCTCCTACCATTCCCAGTACACTCCATTCAATGCCTCCTGTGGTCTTCCGTCCAAAGGCTGTCAGAAAAATTTTGAACAGTCTCGATGGCAAGAAAGAGCCATGTCCCTGATGCATTCAAAGAATTAATCGTGGATGCTACTAAAAGTTTCATACCTATTAAGAAATATTGTTCAAGGTTTAGACCTAAATGGTTATCTAATGAGACTCGTGACAGAGAAGAAAAATGCATGGGATGCATATAAATTATCAATCGACTCAGAAGCCTATGGCAGATATAAGCTAGTCTGTAATCAGGTCACAAAGGAGGTTAGGCAGGCGAAGGCAGATTACGAGAAATCCTTGGCAAAAGATGCTAAGAAAAACAGCAAGGATTTCTTTACTTATATAAACTCTAAAAGGAAGGGGATGAATCTGATTGGTCTACTTGACATCGATGGTTCGACTGTTGATGATCCTGCTCAGATAGCAAACAAACTGAATGAGTACTTTGCATCTATGAGGACTGACACATGAGGAATTATTAATGTTTGAAAATGGCAGAAGGTTATCAAATTGTAGCAGGGTGCTTAATGATTTTGTAATAACTGAAAGCAAAGTGGAGGAGAAATTGTTGAAATTAAACATAAGAAAAGCACCTGGGGTGGATGGGATCTATCCAGTTATATTAAAGGAGGCGGCAAAGCAACTAAGCAAACCCTTAGCCATAATTATGAGAGCATCCTTGGACTCAGGGGAGGTCCCCACGGACTGGAGATGTGCAAATGTATCCCCAATTCACAAAGGGGGATCGAAGGGTGACACGAGTAATTACAGACCAGTTTAACTTCTGTTCCGGGTAAAATAATGGAGTCGCTGGCTAAAGATGCATTTCAGGATCATCTAGACAAGACTGCAGCAATAATTCAGACACAGCATGGGTTTGTTAAGGGAAAGTCTTGTCTGACAAATTTGATAGGATATTATGATGTGGTTACAAAGGAACTGGATGCGAAAAATAATTTTGATATCATATATTTGGATTTCAGGAAAGCTTTTGACACTGTTGCGCATGGAAGACTATTGTACAAATTGGAGCAGAATGGTATTAAGGGTAAGTTGCTACAATGGATTAAAGGATGGGTGAGTGGGAGAAGACAGAGTTGTAATCAATGGTGCTGCTCTTCGTGGACTAATGTTATTAGTGGAGTCCCACAGGGTTCGGTGTTGGGTCCACTGTTGTTTTGTGTATTTATCAATGATATTGATGAAGGTATATCAGGCTTAATGTCGAAGTTTGCAGATGACACAAAGGTTGGCAGGGTTGTTAATGACAGTAATGGCAGTGTGCTACTGCAACAGGATCTAGATAATTTGGGCAGATGGGCTAAGAAGTGGCAACTGAAGTTTAACCTTGACAAATGCAAAGTACAGCATATGGGTAGAAGTAACCCCAGAGAAACGTACCAACTGTGTGGTACTACACTTAAGGTGGTAGAAAATGAAAAAGACCTGGGAGTAATTGTGCAGGCAGATATGAAGTTTTCTGAGCAATGCAGACAGGCTGCCAGGGCAGGTCATGGGGTTTTGTCAATGATATATAGGAATTTTGCTAGCAGGGAAAAGGAGGTGATTGTCCCTCTGTATAAGGCAATGGTTGGGCCACGCCTTGAGTACTGTGTACAAGTCTGGAGGCCTCATTTTAGGAAGGATGTAAATTTGCTTGAGCGTGTACAGAGAAGGGCAACAAGATTGGTGGACTAGAACGAAGGGGTCCTCTTACCAAGAGAGGCTTAAGTTCTGCAAATTGCAGTGGCTAGAGACTAGGCACTTGCGCGGTGATCTGATTGAAGTGTATAAGGCCTTGAATGGGTTGAGCACGCTGAATTCTGATGGGATCCTTCCACTTGTTCAGATTACGAATCTAAGGGGGCATAAATTCAAATTAAGAAAAGACAGATGTAGAATAGATGTGCGGAAATTTGCCTTTAGCCAGCGGGTGGTTAATTGCTGGAACAAACTTCCATCTGTCGTTGTGGAAGTTGATAGGTTGAATAAATTTGAGGAACTGGACAAGCATTTGGAGGGAATGGTGTGATTTTTTTTTTTTTTTGCCTGATTCTGCATCAGCTCATACACTTGCTTTCTTGCATCACATGTCACTACTACTATTTCTCCACTTGTTCTCGAAATCTGTGCTGCTGTTCTGTGTTGCCTTTTGCACTTTCGTATTCCACTGATGTTTTTTCCTTCTGCTTGAAAATTTGCTCATTTCCAGCCAGTTCCTAAAAAGGGTGATAAATCCCTCCGATCTAATTATCGTCCCTTTGTACTTACTTTTACTCTTTCTCAAGTAACGAAGAAATACATTAACCGCGAACTCCTAAACTATCTAGAAATTTTCCATATGATCAATGATTGTCAGTATGGATTTCGCTAATGTCGATCCACTGGCTATATACTGGCTTCTGTTACCAATCTATGGACAAATTCAATCGAAAAGTTTGAAACTGAAGCAGTTTCTCTTGTCATTTCAAAGACTTTTGATCGTATTTTGCCTAAGGGTATTCGAAATAAGCTTCCATAAAGGTTAAACTGCAGCCATTATCAACCCACTGCAGGATGGAAGCCTCCTCAACGATAAACTGACTGAAGTTAATTGCACTACATGGTGCAGCCAGAATCACCAGGAGTGGTAACAGGTCGAATCGGGGTTTCAATAAGGAAACTAAGATGGCTTTCATCAAGAAGCAGAAGGCCTACCGGAAATGGCAGAAAACTCAACTTCCCTCAGACCATTCCATCTTTAAGAAAGAAAGAGCTTGCTTCTTGAAAAAAAAAAAAAGGCTGGTCCTTAACCAAGCTGTTCTCAATAGGTTGAAGAGTGGTAGAAGGATCCTTTCGAATCATCATCATCACCTAGCCATTGACAAAAAGCTTGTCCAGGAATGGGCACAGTTCAGCTTACAGCAGGCAGGTTTTCCTGACTCTGATTCCTTTCTCTCGCAGGAGAACTGGTTACCTAGGGCACACTTGTCTGAAATAGAAATAACTAGAGAGACCCTAATTGATGTCATCAATAAACTACCCAACAAAGCCACTGTAGGTCCGGATGGTTTCCCACTCTTTATTATCAAAATTTGCAGCCCATATATAGTCTACCTTCTCCTTCACCTTTTCAGACAAATCCTGCAATCTGGAATAGTTCCTTCAATTTGGAAAACTTACCATGTTAAGCCCATTCCAAAGATCAAGAAACCCAAATCTCCTAAAGACCTGAGACCAATATCCATCAGCTGTTCTTTACTCAAAATTTTCGAAAAAGTAATTCAGCCAACAATTGCCCAGCATTGCTTTGCACACAGGCCCGAGTACCTCCATACCGTTCTACAAAGGAGATCGACAACTACCAATCTTCTTGATACCCTCTTCAGAATTCAGCACACCCTTAACAACAAATCACAGATTGATATCATATTCCTCGACATAAAATCGGCTTATGTCAGAATACACCTCCCAGCTTTTTTTACCATTCTGAAACACTACTTCGGCCTGGCGGAAACCTTACTTCAAATTTTGAAGTCTATTTTACTTCCTAGACATCTGTCTGTGACCCACAATGACTTTCAAGAAACTATTGACGTCTCAAGAGGCATCCCACAAGGAAGTGTACTGTCAGCTATCCTGTTTGCAGCAGTTTTGGAGCCTTTCCTTGCTCAGAATCCGAACTTTGTTTCCTATGCCGACGATCTGAAGTTCTACGTGAGCTCAGATCATAATCATCAGATTCATGGTATCAACCAACAAGCTTCTAGGCAGATATTGAGCTTGGAAAGTTATCTTGCCACAATAGGGCTGCATCTGAGCCCTTCCAAATCAGCACAACTGACAATAACCAAGAAGAGAGCCAAAAATGATATCCAAATCTTTGTGAGTGGGGAACCGGTGCAAAAGGTGACCTCTCATACTGATCTTGGCCTCACCTGGGACGTTGGGCTCACATTTCAGCCTCACTTTGCCAGGATGAGGGAGAAGACGTACGCTGTTCTTTGGGCAGTGCGTCAAGAGCTCGTTGGTGCGCATCAGCCAGCGCTGCTTGTTCGGCACATCCTGAGGTGTATTACGCCGATTCCTCTCTATGTTTCGGAAATTTGGTCATCTGCCCCTGCCTCATACCTTCAGAAGTATCTTAGTTTAGAGTACTGGTTGCTTAGATGGATGAACAGGGTGGTAGGCCACCCCCTAACTATCTCCAGATCTGTCCTACAAGCAAATCTAGGCACCACTCCTTGGAGACATATCATCATGACAAAAAATGTTCTCACGCTTGCACGGCTTATAACGAGGCGAATTGATGCTCCATCGGTGTCCACATCAATCTCTGGCCCGAGGAGGGCAAGAGGGAAGCACCCCGACTCCTGTCTCCCTCTACGTCTTACTCTGTCAAACATTGATTCCCTGAGGAACATGTTTCCAGCCAATTGTCTTCGGATCTTCAATAAATTTAGGATCCACCCTGATAGGTTCTGTGAAGACAAGCCCTACAGGAAGGAAATCCTCAAGAACTGTTACTAGATTATGAACCTATAATACTCCCCTGCTCCTGGACAGACTTTTTTTTTTTTTTTTTAAATTGCCTATTTGTATATGGCAAAGACTTTCTGTTTTCATGTAATCATGTACAGTATATTACTGTATATTTTGTACATTAGTGTTTATTTAACCCTGTAAAAGTCTCGGGTCGAGCACGAATGTACCCTTGTTTATTGTACATTGTGTTGCTCGCACCTTAGTCTGTATTCACACCCTTCTGGCACAGAGCCGTCCCGGGGTGACCCAAGGTTTCTTGGGAAATAAACTGATTTTAATAATAATAATAAAAAACTAAATTTTCTTCATTCTCATTTGTTTCTTAACCTCATTTTTCTGGAATAACCTCCCTTTACACGTATTTCCTGAAAATTAGTCTACAGAAATTCAAGCCTAACAATTATCTTTCAATGAGTGTCAAAAAGTATCTTCTTTTATCTTCTCAACCTTCAACTCACGCACTGAGTACTGTAGTTTCCGATACCTATCGTGATTGGGGGTTTCATAAAATAAATAAATAAATGAACTGGCACTTCGAAATTACGGAAATTTATTCTGGCAAAAGCTTAGAGTTACTGTTTCGTGCCCCTACTGCTTCTAATAATGAAAGTTTCCGCGATAATTCTCCATGTATCTGTTATATTGATTACATTTGGATTTTATTTTATCATTTATATATTTTTAAATTAACTTCTGCTTTTAACTATGTGTGATGATATTCATAATTTCCATTGCTATTGCTAGATGGAGCCACTTGCCACACCACTCATTAAGTCTTACTTTTTAAAGAATACGACTTCTTTTATTATTGTTAACATTTCATTTATCTATAACTGTAAAGCATAACTTATTTAGTTATTCTTTACTTTAACTTAAATAAGAGACATTAAGAGAAAGAATTAAATAAAAATAAATGATAAATCAGCACTAAATCTAAGAATGCATCAATATTCTTGAACTAGCATGCAGATAACTCCAGTTTAAAACAACAACAAAAAAAGCTGGATTTAGGAGAGAGAAAGATGGGACGGTTGAAAGATGCAAAATGTAACTGATCTGCAAAAGAAATGCTGATTATGCAATTTTTTGAGAAATGGATATTCACAATCAAATCCAGAATCAATACAATGAATAATATGTTCAGTCAGTCCAAGTGAGTACGTCGAAAGAAAGTAATGTAAAATCAGTGGAAATTTTAAACAGATACACTCAGAGTAAGAAGCAATTAGTTAATTTGTCTCTCAGGGGCTTGCTGACGAAAATCAAAGGGTCTCTATATTGAATCGGATTATTCACTTATCCTTTATTTACCTTCCTTCCGACGCATTATTTACGTATCTATGACGACTGTTTGTGCACATCAGATCTCATTTAAAACAATTTGTTCAATTGGCATCAAGTATGGCATTAATATCTATGTACCTGAACACACGACACGATGTAGCCTAAGGCTTCCATTACCAGAGGCATCCATTACTGGGTAAACAATGAATTTGATAGATTCGATGTTCCACAGAAAATCAGACAGTTTTCATCATTCAGAACTTCATTTGATTGCTAAGTTTATCTTTACTTGCATTAAAAGTTAGAAACACTAATTTTTCAGAGATCGTAAATGGGTGGGGAGGATTAAAATAAAAGAGGATACATTTCTAAGAGGAATCTTAGAAATTAAAGTTGAATTCCGAAACCAATATATATATATATATATATATATATATATATATATATATATATATATATTGGTTTCCCACTTAAATATATATATATATATATATATATATATATATTTAATTGGGCTGAAAAAAGTGAAAAAAAAAAAAAAAAAACATCATAATGACACGATAGTGTCTCAGCAAGTGCCCTTTTTTATTAATAGCTAAAAAAGTCTTAAAAAAACTTTATAAAGTTCTACTACTGCTTAATTTTTATGTTTATGAGTGTTATATTCATTTTATCACTTTATAAAATTATTTATTGCAATATTTATATTTTTCGTTCACTGTAAAGAGAAATCTGATATTAAAATCATTTTCGTTTTGTATATTTTTAAAGGTACTTCAGTTGTTATGAAGGTTAAAACTACGCTTTTGTTAAATTGTGAAATTCTAAATAGATTGCACGTGCTATGATAAGCTAGGGTATTTCCCTCGACAATTGTAGCAAGAGAAAAAAAAAAAGTGTCCCATCAAGATATCTACTTTCAAAGACGTCATAACTGATATCAGTAAATTAATAATTTTAGAATTATATACAGTACGTTATTGGGCTTTTATATTTAAAAAGATATTTATTGATTACAGAAAATACCGTAAATAAATGTACATTGTACGATGCATTTAAATCATTAATATCGTGTCTAAGAATATTTGTGTGATACTAAAATGGGAGATTGGATGTAAAATTTTCATTTTGAATATTTATCAGCATCTTCAGGTGAATCTAGCAAATGCTGATAATGCTAATCCAAATGAATTGCGCCTTCAAGAAATTTATCAGTCGTAGTTGATGCAGCTGCTCATAGATGGCAGCATCAAGTTTTAACATTTCAGCTTAGGTTCCCTTTAATCTCTTTAATAATTCTTAATTTAGTCTCGACACGTGATGTTTTGGTATAAAATTTTTCCTCCCTAATTTAATTTTATAAAGCGAATAATCTTTCGAGGGATAATTGATTATTTTTATAAAGCAGACTTTATATAATTCGTTGCACAGTACAGAAATTTCTAGATAGAGACCAATTCTATTGAAATAATTATGCTGGATAACAACGTCATACTTTAACTTCGTATTAATTTAATTATTTAGATTAATAAAAATTTAAGTTAATTATTATAATTAATAATTACAATTTACATTAGTTAACATTTAATGTTATGACATAAAGGCTGTTTCTGGTGCTACCCTAATTAGTAAGCGGTGAACAGAATTCACATATCAAATCTGCACGTTAGAAAAACAGTTTCTTTATCTCCCTGGAATTTCTCCTCTGTAGTTAATTTTTTTTCATTACTATTCTCATTAAGGAATAACATTTTCATTTTTTCTTAATGAGAAAATCTGAACTCCATATTACTCAGAAATGGGGGTTTATTTTCATTAATCGTAAATTAGTGTTTTAAGTTTTGAACAGAATGGTATAATATTCTATAAATTAAATAGATAAACATTTATCTGTAGTGATATTTTAACACAATTAATGAAATCTTATAAAATGTATTACATTTTTTATCTACCACCAAATTGTTCCAAGAAAGGATTGTGATCGCATGACAATTGCTGTAATGTGTTAATAAGGGGTGGAATTGTTAAGGTGATGAAACGATGGGATGGAAGTACACAGGGAGACCACATGGGTTCTTAAACAGTTTTCAAATAAAGGGGCGAAGCTGATTACCTCATTTGGAATAATGCTTGTCCTTTCAGGGCAAAAATAAAAAAACGCAATACTAATGCTGCTCTGGTCCCCTCCTTTCCGTGATCATATTATACTGGAATTGACTGTATTCAGTAGTAGCATAGAATAGCATCTTTGTTATATTACATTTATCAGCACTATTGTTACATGAAATTAATTTTTTTGTTGTTTTATACTGCGAGACATTTATGATGATTCATACATAGCATTTATACGTAATTACATTAAACAGAATTATATTGAATTTTATGCCGACTGTACAGGATCAAGTTATCATAATGCAAAAATGTAATGGCCCCTAAATATCTTTTAAAATCTGTCATCATTAAAAATATAATAATAAATAAAAAAGGAAACACTATGTTATAGTGAGAGGCCATTTATCCGAATTTCGATCATCCGGAACGTCGGTTATCAGAACCAATCAAGTTAATAGCGCCATCTATACACACTGGCACACAACTTTTTTTTTTTTTTTTTTTTTACCCAAGTTTAAACATTGTACTAAGCATGCCAAGCTTTCGTCGTATCTTGGGCTTAGAATCTTCTGTAGGTTAGCTTCCTTCTATTAATTCATCGCTCTTTATAGGAGGTAAAATTTCCAATAGCCCTTGTCTGCATCATTTAGAGTCGATGGAGATAGATACTAATGGTTTCTTGGAATATAATTTTTAGAACTGTCACTGTTTTGCATATCATTGTTGATTGTTTCTTACAAGAACAGTAACAAACATTTCACTTGATCTTTTCAGTATCTGAAGCTTCAGCGAGTTGTAAACTTTTTCTCGTATTCAACATCGTTTTTGAACATGTTTTTACTGGACAGATTCTACTTTTTTATATCACTCAGATAATAGATTAGTATACTAAAGCGTTATCTGAAAACATTAGAAAAATGTTCTTATTGAACATTTTCCTGTGTTTCCTTGATTTTTATTTTATTTAATCGGGGAAAAAAATCAAGGAAACATAGAAAATGGGGAAAAAATGCATTAGGTATGCGAAAGAGGCAATGGATTTTCTCATTCGACTGAAGAAAAACACAATAGCCTAAAAATAGGAGCATTAGATATACTGATCCATGCTGATCGTGTGAGACAAGATTGCGTTCTGTGTTCAAGACACGGTGTTTATCGATTGACTTTTAGCACAGAGGTATGCTGTACACATAGCTAAGTCTCGGTCCGTTATTGCTTTCAAGGTGTTCTGGATTCCTTCTCGAAAGAAGCAAGCATTTCTGACTGTTCTCGTGGCGCCAAAGTCCATCCAGTTCATTCATCACTTACAAACACCACGCAAACAACGAAAAAAGAAGAAAATGGTACAAATAACGAATTCATCATTAAAATAATTTTTAACAAAAATCCTATCTATCTCTGAAGTTGAACTTTACAAGGACAATCTTATAAAGAAAAGGTGTGTGAACAAATATTTATTTATTAACTAATATTTATAAAAAAAAATAATTATTATTCCTAATTTTTAATTAACTTAAATAATACAAATTTATTTTATAATGAAATAAGTTTATTCTTTTAATTTATTCTAAATAATCTAAATGTTATTTTATTTGTATATAAAAATAACATTAGCATGTGCAATATAATTTTAAAGTATTCAATTAACTATTTAAATACACGAAATATTTTTAAATAAAACAGCTAATTTAATTATTTTTAGATATTAATTTATATCTAATATTTCTTAAATATAATTTTATTCGTTCTTCAATAGCAAAAAAGAAAATTGAAATCATTGTAGCATATAAATCAAACACACCATTAATTGTTAAGAATATTCTCCCTCCTTGAGAATTTTCATTGTTATTTTGTTGTGTTTATTGAATCCGCAATCAATAAATTCTCTCTAGAAAAGAATTTTCTAGAGAGAATTTATAGTCATGCTATAGTCATGGTTACTGATGTTCATGGTTCATGTTATAGATAAAATGGAATATGATAATCGTTTTGTAGAGTTTCTCATATATTTTTCCATACATATATAGTCATGGTTATTTATGTTATAGTCATGTTTTGCCTATAAAATGGAATATGATAATCGTTTTGCAGAAATAGTATAAGAGGAAAGCGTTGGACGAAGAAACAAATTCGGTAAGAAATTATTTAAGGACCAGCGGCTCCGTTGTAAGCACCCCGTGTTCTGTGTAAACGGTGACACAACGGAGAACAAATCGTCACTTGTAGTCGAAGAACAAACAGCGGCGGGCGTTGAGAGAAGGAACAGTTACATCACCGCACATTGATCGGAAACTGGTGTGGTCGTTTGGGGCAAATATTGGGTAACGTGTAAGACGCGCACATTCAAATCGTGTGTGCGTTTGTTGTCGGCAGCTTTGTACGCCGCATACCGATTGATCTATAAAATGATCGCCGGCATGCGCTTCGTGTACGGACGACGTGTTGCTCGGGCTTCCATTTCAATTTCGTCATTGTTTTCATGAATTGGTTTAGCGCGGTAATTCTCAAGCAGCGATTGCTGAAAGGGAGGATCTGACTAGCGTTTTGTGATGGATGGTTTGGCCGATAGTTGCATCCATTAGGGTGTTGTAAGATCGCCACGCTACGTTTGGTCTAAAAGGACGACACCGATATGCGTTACAGTAAACTTATGCTGGCCAATACGTTTCGGTTATTTTGTCTCCATTTAACAGGGCCACAATTACAGTTGAATGGATCCATTGTTGGTATATTTTCTGTTTCCCATGATAACTCTTCTTCTGAAGAGTTTGGTAAGCAGTGTTGTAATTAATTTAGGTTCGCCAATTCTGCTGAAGGGCTGCAATGCGTAATGTACGTATGTTGTATAGTAGTCTTAACTGAAAGAAGTCTTTCCGAAGATAAGGGAAAAATAGGTTAATGAGATGAATGGGCCGCATTTAAAAGATCCTTTCTAATAAAAATTGCTCTTAAAATGACTTTTAAATCTTTTTTTTTCATAGGAATTATCTGACGAAGTTTTCTTCTTACAAAAGGCATATTGCCCTATTTACTTCTTTTTATGTTTCCTTTTTATTCTTTTTTTTTATATCATTATTCCTCGTGCCTGTTGTAATCTCATTATTTGCTTATCTTTCCGTGTATTCCAATTGTGCTCTGACATTGGAGTTATCTCGATTTAGGAGCATCATGCACGTTTTAGAACTAATTGCTACTGAAGGCTGATGCGATCGTCATTCTCTGATATGGAAGCGTTCGAGTATGAACACCTCACCGTAGGCAATTCAAAATGATGAACGCAAATCGCTTCTTGCCAATACCCGTTCGTATCGTCCTCATGCGATGTCCTCTCACTAAGAATCCACTTCACAGAACAGGCCATTCCACTTAGTGTTACTTCATTGTCGTTGAGATAATCCGGTATTATTAGCGCTGATTGGTTTGTGACTTGCCACAGGATTCTGTTTGGTTTATGCGTCGGTATGGCGTCTGTTTTGCGGAGTGTCTTCCCTAGAATTCTTCTATGCTGAATGTTGTGACCTCGTCTCTGACTTGTACTGAATTGTACTTCTTGTATTTGCTGTTCCTCCTCTAGTTCTGGTTCGGTTGCGTCCACATTCCTTGTTCTTTGTACTTTGGTCGCTTGCAAAAAATCTTGCTTGATTGTTTTCCAAAAAAAAAAAAAAAATCGGGTTCTTCATGACGATGCTTGACCTCTGCTATTCGCTGTTCCGTGACCTGAACTGTTCCAACTACTCGGTGTTTAATTTCCTCCCGTACATTGTCATATTGGTTCCTGTCTTGGTTACTTTAAAGTATGCTCGCGTGATGAATGTATTATTTTCGTATTCCAATTTATGCGTTGGCTCTTTCTTCTTTCCTGGGTGGTCACTAGCGCAGTTGAGCAGGAAGTACTTCGTTGGTTTCACTGAGTGGCGTTGCCCTTAAATTGTAGAGGCCATACATGTGGATAGCGCCACATGCTCCGCTGTCGTCCTTGGGAGACTGTCTCTGAATTTTCGAACTGACCCCTCTGCCTAAGGCCTGAATGTGAATGACTTCATGCTGTGCCACATTCGATGCAGTATGTTCAATATTACTACTTCTCATTTCATCCAATTATAGAGGTTTGGGTTTCGATTTTTGAGGCTAGTGGTGAGTAGTAGTTATTAGGAGCGACACCAGACAGTCCCACTATCGGTCTCGGCCATCGCTTCGACCTTGGGGTAGGTAGGTCAGATGAAGCGACTTTCGTGATTTTTCCTCCCACTCGTTCTTTTTTTCCCCTGCGCCAGGATTTGAACTCTGCTCCATTTGGTGTTCCAGCACTGTAATTACAAGGGCTAATCGCGCACTTTATTATTATTATCTAATGTATTCCTCTTATTCTGAACTGTTTTTTTGCATTGGCCTCTGATATTAAGGTTCTCCTTACAACCATTTCTAAATACTCCGCCGTAGGTCTTTGCAAATAGAATTGACTTGGACGCCATGTGTCGTTCTTTGCGATTTTGGAAGACTTCTCAGCATGGCACTCCAATTAGCTGCATTCAGATGAAGAAAATGGAGATCTTTCCAACATCTGGCATGCGCAGTTCAGGATACTTTTTACATAGTGAAAAACGTGTTTTCGTGAAGTCCGTACTAACTTCAGAATGCACATACTTAATCCGATTTATCTTAAGAAGAAAAACCTTGATTATCAACGAATCCCTTACAAAATGTGTTTTGTTCGTGAAAGCCTACAAAAAAAAAAAATGTTTTTAAGATCCAAGCTTTTATCTCCTAGCTATTTATTTAGCATAATTAATACCAATTTTTCAGAAAACATTTTTCCTCAAGATGAACATATTGTTAAAATACTTTTTTCTTTGGAATATTGTTGCGTCAGTCCATTGTTAAAGAAATAAGTGCTCTTTTTTTTTTTTTTTTTTTTTTTTTTTTTTTTGTTTCCCAGAGAGCTTCTAGAAAAGGGGAAAAAAAAAATTCTTTACCTTTGATGTATCAGGCAGTGTCATATGCTTTCTGTGAACCATCTGGTCTGTCCTTCCGATTAACACATCCACTTAATGTTGCGAAATATGTTTGGAAGCGTAAGTAAAGTTTCGAGGCAGCGCTACTTCGCGTGGCCCCAGTTAAAGGCATCGCGTTATTTTTCTAGTTAGCGAATCTATTCACCTCTTTGTGCCCTCGTTCGGCGAATTCCGGGAAGCAGTGAATTAACTTGCCGACCAGTGAATGTATGAATACGTAAAAAGGCTGTTTAATAAACCGGCTGCAGTTTCATTAAAGTAGAGACGCGAACGGGAAAGAGACACAGAGAGAGAGAGAGAGAGAGAGAGAGAGAGAGAGAGAGAGAGAGAGAGAGAGAGAGATCAGAGGTAGTAGTGTTGAACAGACGGATCCGTGTGTTCTTGAGTTACGCTGCAGTATTTGGAGAAGAAATCCAATAATGTCACAGTACCGTTTAAATATAAGAACAATTTAAATAAGAAAAACACGCTGAAATCTGTGCCCGAGCATGTATCACCGTGCTCTCAGACTACTGATATTCGATTCCACTTTAAACTTTCATTATAAAAGCAATTCAAGTGAACGAGAACTTTATTTGATTTTTCGCGAATCTATTCTCAACTGACTACTCGTACTTGATGCACACATTTCCAATTGCAATTTCTTCCATTTTAATTGATTTTTGCTTTGTGGTAGAAATTATCAATCAACCGGAAATGATTATAGTGTTGTGATAATTCACAACACTATAATCATTATAAAATTATAATGCTATAAACATTATAATCATCTTGCGTCATTTCCGGTGGTTATTTATTAAAATGAGTCATCTGATAAAAGAAATAGTGTATAAATAAAATTCATTTATTAGAGAACTGTATAAAAAAGTAATTTTATTAAATTTTATTAAAATATAATTTAAATATTTAAAGTATTTTATATATATTTAATGAAATAAATACAAATTATCACAATAATTCGATTCTTATTTTACCGACCGCTTTTAATTTGAAACGATTTCATCACTTACCCACTATACACCGCGCACATAGGGACAATTAACTTTTAGAGTTACAGGGGAAATTATGAATTTTGTTACCCACTAGTAACGTGGTTTTCGACCCTTTTTTTTTTAATAACGGTACCCTTAAGTAATTTATTTTATTTGTGGCACCCCTACTCAATTTTCTGCCTGTTAGATCCTGTTCTCTCTCTGTATATATATATTATATTATGATAATGTAACTATAAGAAAAATTACAATACAAATTATACACACATATAATTTTATTCTTTATATAGAGCTACTAAATAAACATCAATTAGATCATCGCAAAATTAAAAAGATACCGTACACCTTTTTATAATGAAATAGATACTTAATTTAAAAAAAAATAAATAATAATAATTTATTTTATTTCCATGCAAATAACGTTCTTTCACATTTTGAAATGAATATTGCACTTCGTGTTAACCTAAAATAAATTCAATTCACCGGAAATACATATGTATTTCCGGTAAAGAGTCATCTGATAATAAATATGGTGTATAAAAAAAATTCATTTATTAGAGAAGAATATGAATAAAACAATTTTATTCAATCTATTCTAAAGTAATTTAAATAATTTTATATGTTTTTAATGTAATAAATATCAAACTTTTACAGTAATAATTTATTCTTATTTTACCGTCCGTTCTTTATTATACTTAAAATATTCCTCAACTTTTAGTTACAGGGGAAATTTTGTATTTCATCTACCGGAAATGCATATACTTTACTTCCAATATTTTCAATCTTGTTTCCCAAAATGAGAAAAGCATTCCTATATAGAGAAGAAATAGTGTTTTTCTTTGAATCAACCTTCGATGTCAAAGGTAATTAATTTTAAACGTATTCCACATTTTGCGCAGCTAAATTTTAATTTTAAACCTTCTTCGAAGTAAAAATATAACCGATTTTGCGTTGATGAACCTTGACATGTGCACTCTGCTTAACTGCCCTTTAAAAGATTCGTATTGGATGGTGATAAGGGGGTATGTCAAAAAGGAGTGAGAAACAGAGTGGGCTGTTTGGAAAGTTATTCATTAGTTCTCCTATACTTGCGGGTCTCTTTCTGTCTTCAGAGCTTATGTATGTGCGCTCGCCTCTCCTTCAATCCAATTAACCAAACGCACGCAAAAAAATGCCATTTTGTTTGTGGAATGCAAATTCTGTTTATAATTAAAATAATTAATTTCGTATTTAAATACAAAATTTCTGTTTCTTTAAATTGAGTAATTTTTCTCGGTCTTCATCACACCTCTGTCTACATTCCATATTTAACATATCAATGCGTTTTACACTGTTTGCTCAGAATGAACCTTACACGTTGAGTTCTTAATTTCCATGCAAATAACGTTCTTTCTCATTTTGAAATGAATAGTTCACTTCGTGTTAACCTAAAATAAATTCATCACGTACTCGTGCACTTATTACTGAGTTTTTTGTAACGCGTATTACAGATATTTTTATTTACATTCCTGTGCTTGTAAGGAAAATGAAATATTACTGAACTGGAGAGAAATAAAAGGAAGGGTCGATAATCGCTGACATTATACTGAGCGAGGAATTCTTAATTTTCCCGGATTATTTTCGCTTTTCTAGCAGAGAATTAATTTGTGTTTGGATGCGTTTTCTATTAAGATCCCTTCGCTAGTCAATCTCAAGCAGAGTTAGCTGAATTTCTATAAATTCCTGCTTTTCTCTCCACAGAACAAAAACCACCCTTCAAGACACCACAGACAATTTACAGATAATGTATATTTAACTCTTCACATCGGTTTATCTTGTGCAGATTCAAACTAAGCCATCCAAGGTAATCTGCTCACGAAGACTTTCTTATCTATTCTGCGCTACTGTTAACTACTTGATAAGAACTCACAATGGGCAAGACACGATTCGATTTGGCCCAGACTATAGGTTTTGATATTGGGTTTTTCAGAACCCTAGGAGTCCATCAGAGTTTGACTCAATGAGACACAGATGATTTTTAGAATGTTTGTTGTTTTTTAAAGCAAGAGATTTGCGATGAGAGCTTTTGAGATGTTGACAATAAAGTAATTGATTACTCCTAACAGTGAGGGTTGGACCCAGTTGGAGGAAGAGATCAGGAAGATTCCCCATCCAGTAAATTTGAATAATACAGATTGTTCAATGATATTAATTCAATTCATTATTATTATATTGCTCGTCTTACCTAAAACGCATATTCGACGCTGCCCCTGACCCTCAGACCTTTTTTTTTTTTTTTTTTTAAATCTGAGTCATTTCATTATGCATAAGGAAGGTGTGATTGATCATAACTTAATGGACTTAAATGTAATTCAAAAATTCTCAAACCAACTCAAAAATTAAATGGACATATTAAAACAGTTATTTTTATTTATTTATTATTATTTTTTTTAACTTTATTTCCTGATTCACTCATTCAATGTCCGTAGCGTGCAGATGGCGAAGACATTTTAGCCAACGTACCAATCAGACCGGGCAATGTCAGAGTCTCATTAATCAGCTTATCTGAGTGTAAGGATTGAATTTAGTGAAAAGAAATTCTCACACACTGGGGCTGACAACAATCTATTTTTTTTTCTGTCCCCGGTCCGTTCATTATTCTCCTGATTCTCTTTTTTGTTTAGCTGTTGTGTCTTTAGTTCCGCCTTTCCCAGTCTTCTGTTGATTGTTTAATTTTTTTTGCCTATTACTTTCAGGGTTTTTCTACTGACTTTTTTTTGTTTTTTCTTTTTTTAAATCCCAGTCTTTGATTTGTTTCCCGAACTATTTATCACTCCAGATTTTTTCCCTTTTATCTTTTGTGTTTAAGTCGATTAAAATTCGGAAGTTTCTGGCCATTCTTCTTTATTTGATTCTTATTTTTTGCACGCTTAATATCAGATTAAAAGTGAGTCTGTTAACTCCTCTGATGTTATTCGGAAATTTCTTATTATGTAGCGAAGTCCGTTATCTTAGCTACTCCTTGAACGCATTCTGATGTTCATCCCTGTAAGAGAGAGAGACCTTTTGTTGCGTGAGTGGTATTAAGCCTGTATTTCCTTTAATATATTGCATCTATCTCTTGTAAAGCATAGGTCTTAGGGTGCAATTCGTCACTAAGGACATGCCGATTTCATCATGGCAGGAAATACAACCTTTATGTGCGGAGAAGCTGAGGAAATGAAAGGAGTCAATCTTACAACAATCTTGGCATTATATCGAACGAATCTGTGTTATTACCTTCGTCTCTCTCTCTCTCTCTCCCTCCCCAGCAATCCACTGTCATTACCGTTAAGATAGCTGTATCAGTCACTTCATTCTTTCATTAATCATACGTGGAATGGTATCTAAGCTTCAATCTCAGTTGCCCATGTGTGAAAGGCAATTACTTGTTTACAATTAAATTCATAACACCGAATGCAGGCAGAATTATCTGGTGCAGTTAGCAGTGAATTAGTATCGCATGAACTATTAGAGGATGTTAGCACAAGACCAACATTGTTAGTAGATGCGTATTTAATTGAACGATTCACTAATATATTGACCAAATCGCTTTTCAATAAAACAAACGCCTACACTTCTACGTTTAACTACTCAAGCCATGTAATCTATCCAAACAAAATAATTTAATTCGCATTTCCAAATGGAAAACTGTTAGTTTATGCAATAAACTGAACTGTATATAATGGTATCTTGTAAGACTGTCTGTGGTTAAAAAAACATAAGCATTAATAGTCTTACCAGAGATGTTTTTAAAAGATTAATTTCTGTTTTCGTTAGTAGTGCAATACTAGTAAAACTCGTTGTGGAGGCAAAGTTTGTACTATAAGAATATACTGTCTATAGAAAAGAACTGTCCCAGGTGTTCTATAGACAATCTTACGAGATGTTTTGAACAATTCCTTTTTTTTTTTTTTTTTTTCATTATTATTTTGAATAATAATGAAGAATTATTTTATAATAATAATAAATACGAAAATACAAGGCGATATTGACTCGGGATGGAAGTTTACAAAATTCAAGTTTCGTATGATTACAATGTGTCAAATTTAAAGTAAAATTTTAAAATATTGAAAATTGAATTTAAATAATACTTGATAAAATGTTATATAGTTTTAATGTTTTTAAAGCTATTTTTCGAATTTTAAAAAAAATATTATTACAGTTTATTTTACAAATAACCAGAAATGTCTACGCATGTGCGTAAACATTTGATGTTTTTGATTTTGATTTAATTTTCAGCAGAATATATATATTTTTTTGAAAATGTTTTAAGCTACATTTTTTAATATTAAATCTTTTTATTAAAAAAAAAACAGAGCGAGATATTCATACTTTTTTTGAAAAGACCAAAATAGCATTACCTAATTTATAATTTAAAAAAAAATCTTTTTTCATTATACACTGTTCGCTTAATCGTAAAGAGGAATAGAAGAGTTTCAATCACCAAATATTAAGAATAGGCGTACAAATAAAACATAAAAAATATATTATTATGTAATTGAACAGGTAATTCAGCTATAACTATAAAGTAATTAATATAACCCAAAAGAAAAAAAATAGACATTACAGAAGACTGCGAGATAATTTTATCAGGTAAGGTTCAAATCATGAACATTTCCCCCTTTTTTTTTTTTCAATTGAGAGATATAGAACTGGAATTTCTATGAATAAATCTTTATGCAAAGTAAAGGAAAGCTGCATTTTCCAGTAGTTTGACTACAGTTATGTTAAAGTTGTTTTGAAACGGATATTATGGATTCAAATTGTCGCTACTACCTTGCCTTTCTTACATGACGTTACCTTTTGGCTAGTGAGTTTTGCAATCCATCTGACAAATAGCACTTGTTCTGGCCGCACTTTTTATGCTTCATTTATAAAATTCATTTCTCAGTAAGCGTGTGTTTTCTATGCGTAGCTTTTTGCCCATCTGATTTTTGAATTGCATGGAATTTCATTCACGCGTTTTGTTCACTACTGGAAACTATTTCGGGGATGACTTCAAAGAGTCAGTCGAACCCTGAATAAATAAAAAAAAAATAAATAAATAAAAACCAACGCCAAAAAAGCGGTGCTTCTTTACATACTGCCATTAGCATTAGTCCAATAAAAGAATTTTTACCGACGCTTAAAAATTAAGTAACTTTAGCATTGAAATTCATGGATATACGGGTTGTCTGGCCTTAATTCAATATTAGCCTATTTGGATATCGGCTAAATAGATGCTGAAGAATGGACCTATCTCAGAGTGACAGGCAACGTCCCTCAGGGATCAGTGCTGGGGCCTCTACCGTCTCTTATTTGCCTTAATGAAATTGACGAAGGAGTACGGGGGAAGTTGTTAAAGTTTGCTGATAACTTAAAGATGGGAAGGGTGGTTTACGACCAGAACCAGACCATTTTGCTTAAAATAACTTAGATGGTTGCACAAATGAAAAATGGCAAATGAAGTTTAATGTGTTTTTCACCTAGGTAACAGGAATTAAGCCAGAGGAGCGGAGTTAAAAGTGATTTCGGATGAAAAAGACTTCAGGGTTAAGATTCAGTCACAAATTTTCACGAAATGTAAATAGAAGACTAGGAAGGCACACGGTGTCTTGTCTATGATGTACGAGATCTTCACAAATAGGGAAAAATATGCCACTGTATCTTTGTCCTATGACAATAGTGAGATCGTGTTTAGAATATTGTGTTCAGATCTGGAGGCCACCCTTAAGACAAAACTTCTAGTAGAGTTCAGAGAAGGGCAATCAGACTGGTGAGAGGTGCTGATCGATGTCTCTAAGGCTTAGAAAATGAGAAGTGCAAAGCTTGGCAACCAGACACCTTAGGGGAGAACCTATTGGAGTTGTATAAGGCCCTAACGTAATCAGTAAAATGAAGAGGTATATTTTCATTGGCAAAATAGTAAAGGACCAGGGCACAGAATACGAAATTTTGGGGAGCACAGAAGGCTATATTACATAGTTTATCTTCAAGCAGCGAGTCCCAGATAATCGGAATGAATTTCCTTCTACAGGGGTAGAAGTGAAGTCTGGTAAAGTTCAAAGCGGAATTGGATAGTGACTTTTTGACAACGGTAGTAATTGAATTGCATTTTCTGATGCGTGTTTAAGTAAAGCTGTAGTTTACCGGGTGATGAAGCGTTTTCGAAATGGCCGAGAATCTGTCGATGACCAAAGTTAAGGTGGACCTTCAACTTCAAGCAATGATGAAATGGTTGTCCAAATACGTGAATAAAATTCCTTCTGAATTGGCAATCAACCATCCTCGAAATCGTTGATGTTCGAACTTGGGAATCTCCTGTGGATCCATGCTAGGCGAGTTTGACTGAAAACCTTGGCCTGCGACGAGTGTGAACAGTTTTCCCTGAGGTCGTTGAGCGATGATTGCAAAGTTCGCAGTCGAGAACTGTGCGAAGAACTAAAAAGAGTAAAATACGTAGTTCAAATTTATGGGTTAACTATGGTGTATTTACACCGATATTATATAGTTAATTACCAAAACCCGTAAGGATTACGCTTTGTGTGTTTCGTTTTCAAAAAGCAATAACAACGAAAAAAATTGTAGTCATCCCATTTCTTGGTTCGGAATGTGTAAACGACGTTCATTATAAATTGTTCAGAATGGTCGGAGGGTAAACTAGGTTTATTATAAAGAGGTTATCATACGGCTGAAAGGAGAAAAAAAAGTGCTAGATGTGTTCTCCGTTGTTACCATACATAAATCCATTCTTATGATCATGTTGCGAGAGACGCGAAGGAGTGTTTGTGTCGCTGTACCTCCCTACTGTATTTTCAATGCCCGCTTTGAGCTGCTGAATGCTTCGCGGATTTCTCTAGTAAGCTTCCTACTTTAACAACCTAAAACTGTCTTAGGTGTTTTCTTACAGCGAAATAAGCTGAACCAAGTGGTTTCCACTTTGGAGTGTGCTGAGATTCCGTAGAAATTTGTTCCGAGATTGTAAAACTGTTTGTCTGATATCATCTGTAGTGTCATGTGCAAGAACGATCCTTCGTCTTTCATATTCCTTATTTCCAACTGATTCACACTCACCAAACTTCATTATTACCTTAAACTGCAGCTTTGCATGGACGGTTAGAGAATAGTTCTTCGTTGTTGTTTTTTTACATTCATTTTAAGACATCGTTTCCATGGCATGGCGTTTATTCACCATTAATGACTCGTGCGACTTAAAACACAGATTTTGAAAAAAAGTAAACGATTGAAATGAATTGAAAAGGTTCCAAAGCTGCTGCGAATAGGATAGTTGAAAGCACTCTCCCCTTCGGGATGCATCTTGTGACGTCGAAAGTTACCTGGAAGTCATTGCCGGTAACAGACAGATGTCTGGGAAGTAGGATGGACTTCAAGCTTTGTAGCAAGGTATCTGCCAGACCGAAGTAGTGCTTCAGAATAGTAAAGAGCAACTGATGGACATTGGTCGCAGATCTTTCGGAGATTTTAGATTTCCTAATCTTTGGAACAGGCTTAATATAATAAGATCTCCAAATTGATGGAACGGTTCCAGATTGTAGGATTCGTCTGAAAATGTGAAGTAGAAAGTAGTCAATGTATATGCTGCATATTTTTACAATGACTAATGGGAAACCGCCTGGTCCTACAGTAGCTTTGTTCGGTAATTTGTTTGACATCACTCAGGGGTCTCTAGATATTTCTATGTCATTCATCCGTGCCTTAGGTAAGTAGTCCTTTTATGAGGGAGAGGAATCTGGGTCAGCAAAATCTGCCTGCAGGAAGCTGCACTGTACCCATTCCTGGAGAAGCTTTTGTTCGATGATTTGTGTAATGCGAAAGAATCCGTCTACCTCTCTTCAACCGATAGAGAACAGCTTGGTTTAGGACTTGCCTTTTCTTTTTCAGGAAGTAAGCTCTTTCTTTCTTAAAGATAGTAAGACTTGAGGAGGGTTGATCTCTGCAATTTCCGGTAGGCCTTCTTCCCGATGAAGGCCAACTTGGTTTCCTTATTGAAACACTGATTCAACCTGCTAAAAATCCTAACTTTCTTGGCTGCACCACGGAGCTCAGTTAACTTCAATTGTTCGGACAAGACCATAATGGCATCCTCTAACGACTCAGAATAGAGGTTTCCCCAGTCAAATCTGTTCAAGCACTGTCGATATCCAGCTTCAGATATTTAGTAGAGAAGGCAATTCAGCGGCACACACATCAAGTAACTCAGGGGAATTTCCATGCATGGATAATTGGCAGGTAATCCGATTGAAATTGGAAACTGTTGGGCAGAAGCTTGATATCCGGTAGGTTATGGAATATTAGGTCAAGCGCTAGACCATCTAGTTGCCGGCGCTAAAAACCGTGTAAGGTCAAACATCCGAAGAGTGACCTCACGATCCACAAGAGCATCCTCAAGCTTAGGAATCATCCGCAACTACAGTTGGAGTTCTAGGCATTAAATTTGTTGCCAATCAGGTGAGCAGCTGAAATCTAGTCTTCGTCGTGATCTGGAGGGGGGATGTAAACCAGGCAGCATTGAATTTGAATAATGGAACTCCTCAGCGTTGTACAGATTGCATCCAAGCTGTTCGACTGGATTACTCTTGTCCTTATTGGCTGAAAACGACCGTATCTGTATATTGATACCAACGATGGCGAACACTTTCAGCATCCCTTATGAGTTTGTCGATTTCACGTAGTTTGAGGGCCCATTTTACATGTAAACAAATCGAAATGTATATCTTCAAGCATTTGTTGAGGAATATATCTTTTTGTACTAGTATATATCCTGAGCTTAGAGGTTCTATTACTGATTAATTACTATCTTTCCATGTTTTCGTTCTACAAATGGCTTAAATGGCGTCTACGTTCCTGATCTTTAAGCATATTCTTTAAGTGTTCTAACTATATGCAGTTTTTGAGGGTCCACATTGGTGTTTAAGCTGATTTACGAAAGTTTTATTCTTACAATTTAGTATTTTCGTTCACTACAGCAAAGCTGATTGAATTTTCAACATATCTTCACAAAATGGGCGAAACTTACTTCAGCCTAATGTCAATTTTGATGGTTGTTGATGGAGATATAAAGTTCCCTCCAAGAAGCTGTTTTTAATTCCTCAACCGATCAAGAACTGATACATAATACTGGTATTTAATTATACCCAGAGTTGACTCTACAGTAATCCAAAGAATCTTTCATGAGCATGTTTTTCCGTGGCTGGGTGGATAAAATATAGGCCAAGCTCTTCTGAAATTAATACAGCACCTAACTACTTATAAGCGTGTTATCATCATGATAACCTTCGGTTATAGCGATAAGGCCGCAAAATATATCAAAGTGCGTTGTCTCAACTCCTTCGGGTGAGGCCAACAGGTCTTAGATTCAATGACGTTTTGCTGCTTATTTCGAGGGGATGATTTAGGAGGATCTTCCTGTTGAATTTTTTAACTTTTTCTTTTTATAGTATAACGTTCTTTCTTACTCAAGTTACGTTTCTCGATTTACTGCAGTTATCGCAACAAAATCAGCAGATTTATTAAAGTTTTATCTTAACCACAGTTGAAACACATAAGTAATAACATAATTAATAAAAGGGGACCATTTCAAACGCATTATTGCAATAAAAATAAATCGCTTCTCAGGAGGTGATGCTGTGTGATGTTTAGTCCAGGAAACATTTCCCCCTTTTATTTTGTAAACCAGCTTTAAAACACAGAATTCTCAGAATTCCCAATCTCTATTTTCCGTTAGCTTTCAAGATGCAAATGATAACAATCACTTATGGCAGAAAACAACCTTCGTTTTCATAGATCCAACAAAAACGAAGAGTTTTTTGGGGTTTTTTTTTTTAGCGATTTTTAATAAATATTTTATATAATTTAATTTTATCATTATACACCGATGAGCCATAACATTATGACCACCTACCTTAAATGATGTTGTTCTCAACATGCAGCCAAAACAGCTCGTACCCGGCGAGGCATGGACCCTACAAGATTTCTAAATGTCTTGTGGCATTTGGTACCAGCAGATCCTTTAACTCCTGTAAGGTCCGTGGTTGAGACGCTGCAGATCGGAGTTGCTGTTCCAACACCAACCACAGATGCTCTATGGGATTGATGTCTGAGGAATTTAGAGGCCAGGGAAATGCCTGCAAGTCTTCCTCATGTTCCACGAACAGTTTAGAAAAATCTGGGCGGTGTGGCATGGCGCATTATTCTGCTGAAAGACGGCACCGCCAGAGGGGAAGACCGTTGCCATGAAAGGGTGTACCTGGTCAGCAGTGATGTTTAGGTGTGTATAGTGTGTTCGTGTCTAACGGCATCAGGGGTTTTCCCCATCGAAAGGCCGAAACTATTAGCAAACAGTAATTTGGACATGATTAAATTTGTACTTAGGGCACTCGCTTGTATACAAATAGAGTAGGGGAGGAGGACTAAAGACTGGGGGGGGGAGAGACAGAAATATGGAGTCAATAGGGAAGGCGACCCGAATAGGTGTCAGTGGGGCATGCCCATGCCCCACCAGAAGGAAAAATGGGGGTGGAGAGGAGGAGACAAGAGGACAGTCACCTTCCTCCTGGCAGTGCAGTGGAAAGAAAGCCAGGAAAGAGTGCCCAGCTCGGTTGCCAATTGGTGCACTGGCAGCAAATCTGCTGTTCAAGGTGGAGAAAAGATATGGGTCCAACGATTTCAGAGACTGCTGGGAGTCATTGCGGTACAAGTAAACACATGGGTTGTGTTAGGGTAACTAAGAATAGAAACAGGTGCAGGTATACTTGCGTGTACACCAATGCTAGGAGTTTAGTAAATAAATTTGATGAATTTGAGGTATTGCTCAAAACATCAAAGGCGGATATTGTTGTGATATCAGAGACATGGTGTGACACAGATATAAGGGATGCAGAACTAGAATTTGGGGAGTACGTCTACAGAAAAAAATAATAAAATACTATATTAGGGTTACCCGTAAATGATTACATTAACCCGTATTCGTGTCTGTAAATTGCGTGTGTTCTCTGGTCGATTTGCCTGTTTTGCTGGACGAAAAAAACCCAGTTTCTGAGGGAAAAAACCTTGCTATCTACGCCTGAGACCGGCTAATTCAGCCACGGAGTGAAAAAAGCCCACTAAAGTTCCTCGCGTCATCGACGGGATTCGAACCCGGGCCTCTTCCACCCGGTGTGGGGAGGACGGTGACGATACCACTGTGCTACCCACGCAGATAACGTCTACAGAAAAGATAGACAGAATAGGAAGGGAGCAGGGGTTATGCTATTAGTTAAGAAACACATAAAATCCAAGGAAGAGAAGCCAGTCGACATCGCTGGACAGTGCAGTGTCGAGTCAGTTTGGTGTGACATAAGCATTGGGAGATCAAAATTGAGAGTAGGAGTGTGCTATAGGCCTAATGACTCTGATGGGTATAATAAGAAACTGTACAGAGAAATAGAGTGGGCCAGTAAATCAGAGAGTCTTATAATGGGGGATTTTAATTTCCCAGATATTGACTGGAATTTGTGGTTGGTCACTCGCACACTAGCAGGGCTTTTGTGAATTTATTGGATGATTGTTTTCTGCAGCAGCATGTTCGAGAGGCAACCAGAGAAAGTAATACTCTTGATCTGGTTATCAGCAGTGCTTCTTCATGCATTAAGAATCTGCAGATAAATGAACCACTAGGTGGCAGTGATCACAGTGTGCTGAAGTGGGATTTACTGAAAGAGGTAACTACCATTAGGGGTAAAGGGAAGGGTTATTGCTTTCGTAAAGGCGAGTACGATGGACTGAGACAGTATTTAAATTCTATACAGTGGGACCAACTGATGATGTTACCAACAGCAAATTCAAAATGGGAAGCATTCAAAGAACTTATCTTGGAAGCTACTAGGCTTTACATACCAACTAAGAAATATTGTTCAAGGTTTAGGCCAAAATGGATGTCAGATGGACTAATGAGGCATATGGCAGAGAAGAAAAATGCATGGGATATATATAAATTAACACGTGACATAGAAGCCTATGATAGATACAAGTTGATCTGTAACCAAGTCACAAAGGAGATTAGGCAAGCGAAGGCAGATTACGAGAAATCCTTGGCAAAGGATGCAAATAAAAACAGAAAAGAGTTCTTTACCTATGTAAACTCTAGAAGGAAAGGGATGAATCAGATTGGTCCACTGGATATCGATGGTTCAACTGTTGATGATCCTGCTCAGGTGGCTAAAAACGAGTATTTTGCATCTACATTCACACATGAGGAGTTATTCAGGAAGGGGAAAGCCAGAGGTGAAGTAAACTCTGGCAGTGAGCTAGATGATTTAGCAATAACTGAGAGGAAAGTGGAGGAGAAATTGTTGAGGATAAACATAAAAAAGACACCTGGGTGGATGGGATCTATCCAGTTATATTAAAGGAGGCAGCAAAGAAAGTAAGCAAACCCTTAGCCATAATTATGAGAGCTTCTTTTGACTCATGGGAGGTACCCACAGACTGGAGATGTGTAAATGTGACCCAAATTCACAAAGGAGGATCAAAGAGGGACACAAGTAATTAAAGACCTGTTAGTTTAACTTCTGTTCCTGGAAAATTAATGGAGGCACTGGTTAAAGAAGCACTGCAGGATCATCTAGACAAGACTTCAGTTATAGCTCGGACACAGCATGGGTTTGTTAAAGGGAAGTCTTGCCTGACCAATTTGATTGGATACTATGATGCAGTCACAAAAGAACTGGATGCAGGGAATAGCTTTGATATTATATACTTGGATCTTAGAAAGGCTTTTGATACTGTTGCACATGGAAGACTGCTACACAAATTGGAGCAGTGTGACATTGGAGGCAAACTGCTGCTATGGATAAAGGGGTGGTTGAGGGGGAGAAGACAGAGAGTGGTAATCAATGGACACAGCTCATCGTGGACTAATGTTATTAGTGGAGTCCCTCAGAGTTCAGTATTGGGTCCTTTATTGTTTTCTGTATTTATAAATGATATTGATGATGGTATATCAAGCTTAATGTCCAAGTTTGCAGACGATACGAAGGTTGGCAGGGTTGTTAAGGACACTACTGACGCTATGCTGCTGCAACAGGATCTGGAAAGGTGAGCAGATGGGCTGAGAGGTGGCAAATGAAATCTAACATTGACAAATGTAAAGTACTACATATGGGAAACAGTAACCCCAGAGCAACGTATCAACTCTGTGGTACTACACTGACAGTGGTAGAGAATGAAAGGGACCTGGGGGTAATTGTGCAGGTAGATATGAAGTTCTCTGAGCAGTGCAGACGGGCTGCAAGAGTAGCTCATGGTGTCTTGCCAATGATATACAGGAATTTTTCTAGCAGGGATAAGGAGGTGATTATTCCCTTGTATAAGACAATGGTCAGGCCGCACCTTGAGTACTGTATAGAGGTCTGGAGGCCTCATTTCAAGAAGGATGTAGAGCTGCTGGAACGAGTACACAGAAGGGCAACAAGATTAGTGAATGGAACAAAGGGTTGCTCTTACGAAGAAAGGCTTAAGTTTTGCAAATTACAGTGTCTGAAGACTAGGCACCGGCGAGGTGATCTGATAGAGGTGTACAAAGCCTTGAATGGGTTGAGCATGCTCAATGTTGATGGGATACTGCTTCTTGTTCAGAATAATCACCTGAGAGGGCATAAATTCAAATTGAGGAAAGACAGATGTAGGATAGATGTGCGGAAATTTGCCTTTAGCCAGCGGGTGGTTGGTTGGTGGAACAGACTTCCATCCCTTGTTGTGGAACTTGATATCCTAAATAAATTTAAGGCTCAGCTGGACAGGTATTTCGAACGAATGGAGGGGTGAAATGGGAGTGTTTTTTTTTGGCTGATGCTGCATAAGCTTGCTTTCTTGCATCATATGCCTTTACTAATGCTAATAAGTAGGTGGAACCTACTTATTAGCATTAGTAGAGGCGTATGATGGGCATGGGTGGAACCATACAGGTAGTTTCGGGGAAACCCTGCCTACATCAGGTAGAGTAAGGGAGGTAGGGAGGGAAAGATCAGATAGAGTAGGGGAGGGAGACTAAAGACTGCGGGGAGGACAGAAATATGGAGTCAAAAGGGAAGGTGACCCGAATAGATGTCAGTGGGGCATGCCCATGCCCCACTCCGTCATGTTTAGTATGAGCTATGAGGTATATTGAGGGTCTAGCGGCTCCTGGGATTTCTCCCATCTCCGCGAATGTTCTATGTATCGGTGACAGTACCCTGTCAAAGCCAGAGATTTAGAAGTGTGTGGGTCATGAGTAGTGTTTTATATTGTGCCCATTGTTTATCCGACTTATTGGCCGCCAGGCCCCTAATGGGACCCGACGTTGCCCATACCTCGCCACGTGGAGGCTAGCCGGGTGTTACCATTGCGTCAATTGTACTCTGGCAGGTCATGCCACTTACTTTCCTGGGATTTTAGTGGCTAGGACCTAAAATAAAATTGGAACGACCGCGGTTGATTTTAATTCACCTACATTAAAGCGCTAATATGGGGTTTGACGCTGAAGTCCTGTTTCTGAAGTGCCTAAAAGGTTGGGCGAAATTTTTTTGGTGTATTTTAAATTTGGACGTGTAGGGCTATACACTGTGCAAGAGAAAGTGCTGGGAGGGGAGAGTGAAGGCTGGGGGGGGGTGAAATATGAAGAAGAGGGTCGATAGGGTAGGTGACCCCCAATTATTCAGTGAGGCATGCCCATGCCCCACCAGAGGGAAGGAATGGTGTGGCGTCATGTTTAGTAGGTGGTAGACATTAGAGTGCTCGGCACATGGATGATTGGATCCAAGGTATCCCAGCAGAACATCGCCCAAATCATGACACCGCCGCCACCGGCTTGTTTTCGTCCCACTGTGCATCTAGGCGCCATCACTTCTCCAGGTAAACGACGTACACGTACTACCGGCAGTCCACATGGTGCAGCAGGTTCTGATATGCTCTGACCCAGTCGTCTGGCCATTGCAATTTGGCCTTTGTCAAACTCGCTTAAGTCCGCTGCCTTTCCCATCATGAATTGAAGAATAAGAGTAACACTGATTAACGGACGGAGCTCAGTATCACGTGTTTTTGGACCGTATTCCGACCCTCGCATGCGCCGTAGTTCATTTGCATAATGACTCGCTTGTCATAATATTTTATATAATAATATTTTCGGTGTATATAATTTATGTAATTTATAATAGTTGAACTTTATTGTTATTTTTTTATTAAAATAACAACAACAGTGCGTGCAACTATACATAATTTTTTATTAGTATGCAAATTTATTTATTAGGCAAAAAGTCATATGTGATCACCAAGTGATGCCAGTTATACAACGGTGTTGAATCTATTATTATTAGTTGTAGGAGTAGAAGAAGAAATCTTTATTGTACAGTAAAGATACAGTAATGCGCCTACCACAGCCAGGAGGCCAGGGGCTTCACAAGGTTATGGGTAATATAAAAACATGTACAGTATTATAAATATAAAACATGACATGAAATTAAATTTAAAAAGTGGCATTAAACCATGCTATAGATATATAGATATGAGTATATACATAGTTTTGAGGCAGACAGTACACCAAGATATATACACGTTCATATATGTATATACACAAAGCGCATATATGCTTATAAAAAGTGAGAATATTTCGTAGGCGTGCATTAAGTTGTTCGGTATACGGTTTTGCATTTTTTTGCGAAAAAGTTAGTCGGTGTACCTGCGACGTGCCATTCTGCGCCTCATCATCCAAAACGATTTTCTGGAGGTCTACTTCGATCGTTAGCAGGGCTTGTATTGCAGGAAGTACTTGGCCTGGTAGGAATCTGTCACTGATCTTCAGCCTATTCCACTGTAGCTGAAGAAGAGGGTTGGCTCTTAGGGAATGAAGTGGAACATGCCACTGACATATATCCCAGAAGTCAGGAGAGTTGATCGTGCCAGCCAGCATTTTGATAGTGGTCACAGTTCTGCTCATGCGGATTTGAGGCAGCCGTGGGATTTGAAGTTGGTCAACCATACTGGTGATCCTCTGTTGGTGGGGAAGGCGATGTTTGTGGGTTGCCCACTTCAGTATCCAGTATTCGCTGGCGAGGATGGGGTTCATGAGAGAAGGTATCGCGGAGGCCCATATTTCAGAGGATACAGAAAAGTAGGATAAACAACGGTTTGAGTGAGGACAAATGATGCAAAGAAGCAAGTTTACACAGCATCAGATAGAAAAAAAAACAACAAAAAAAAAAAAACAATAACCACCTTATTTGTCCATCTCCTATAATAATGTCTCTAATTCTTCCTTAAATTTATTGAAACTACCCACTGGATGTGATAGTCCATCAAACACGAGATGGTAGTTTGTTCCAACAGTCAGTTACTCTTTGGCTGAAAGCATTTTCGCACATCTATCCTACAGCTATCCATTTAAGTTTGACTGCGTGTATGTTTGTGTTGTTCAAGAAAGGATACGGATGCTATCAGCATTAAGCTTAATACAATGCATATATTAATACATGAAAAGGTAGGTAGTGAGAGAAGTATCATATAAAAGTTCTACATTAATAATTTATTCATTTTAATAAAATCATTTTAAATTCGGCCTTCGTCTCGATTTAGTAAGAACCACATTGGTTAACGCCTTTTACCAGTTTTAGTATTTTAATTAAAAATGTTAAAACAATTAAATCTATTAGTTTAATTAAGTTAATATATTAGGTTAATAGATTTTAATTTATAAATCCATATATCACTTTAACAAAGAATAATGGTAAGAAATCTTCGGACTTCGTCGGTAACGAAGCTCATGAAACTTAGCGTTTTATTCCGTCACCGGTCAAAGTTGAAAAATATTTTCCATGGCCAAAGGAACATTTATGGGCGTTTACGCGCCCTGATGAGTTAGTCAATGTCCAGCAGTTTTTCATTCCGAGGAAAAAGCAAACTCACCACGGAATACACGCAATTTCAAGACATAGAATAGCGATACTTCATGGTTTCGGGTATCTTTATACCGGCCCTGGAAGGAATGCATGATAAGAAAAGTCATTTGAGTTTGAACTTGGATCCTAAATGGATGAAAGCCTCACGTGTTCTAAAAAATACAACAATTTATAAGAGATGGGTGGAATTTCAGATGCCAATTTAGAAGAATGATGCCAGCAATTAAATATACGTTGTACAAAATCATCAAGAAAAGTCGCAACAGTTTTGAATGTCTATATTTGTGTTGTACTGCTTTGGCGTTAGTAAGTTTGGTAGCATGTTAGATGTAACATTTCATTATTCAAGCAAGAATATATCCAATGCGAGAAACCTGTGCATCCAAAGCTATTCATAGAAGTCCATTGATGTTTATCATAGATTAAGCTAGTGCTTCTTCAGCGATGCCCTCAACAGGAACTGTAATTTCACATTTCGTTTCTTCAGTGGTATGTGGGTTATTACTGTATTCCTGAAGGATAACTCCTTCAGGGATTAAAAGTCGGAGTAATTCCCGATAGAGATATGATTTTGCCTAGAAATCGGAGTGTCATCGAAGATAAGGATAGGAGCAAAAGAATCCTTTCGCGTGTATAAGACAGGACTGAGTTTTAGATGAATCGAAATCAACTAAGTTATCTTTGCCCCACTGGAAAATTACCTGGAGATCGGCATTTAAGGAATTGGTAGTGGAAATACGAGAAGTTGAAGATATTTGTGCAGGGCAAAATTTGTCAAACTAGGTGGTGGAATGCAATGTGCTATCACCAGCAAAACTATGGATAGGATTTCCGGTCAATGGAAGAAGTTCGTTAATATACAAGAGGAAAAGAGTGGGAGAAAGAACTGAACCTTGTGGAACACCAGCACTAGTGAAGTTAGAATACAGAGAGCCATCTACCATCACCCGCAGTGAGCGGTCAGAGAGAAAACTGGATACCCAATTACAAAGAAACAGTTGGTAAGCCAGAAGAGGGAAGCTTATTTGGAAGACCTTAATGCCAAACACAATCAAAAGCCTTTGAAATGCCCAGGGCATCTTTCTTGAGTTTCACCAAATTTTGCTGTTGAATTTGTCTATACATGGGTAACATAAGCCAGAATGTCGCAGATGAATCGATACAGAAGGAATCCATACTGGCGATCGTTGATCAGATAGGTTTCAAGATAATTTAAGATTTGCGGGTTTAGGCATTTCTTCATTCTTTTAGAAAGAGTAGAAGTAATTGCAGTGGAACGATAATTGGATGGAAGGGATTTATCCTCCTTTTTAGGAACTGGCTGGATATGAACAAATTTTCAACCAGAAGGAAAATCTATAATAACATTAATAATTGTTATTTATAATAACATTACGTGCCTAATAGGTATAATAATTATATCAGATAAAGCTCAGATTGCTAATTTTTTTAGAAATATGAGCTAATAAAATAGAGATAATGAATCGTCCTTGGTGTGATGGGATTTGAACCGACTTCTCCTGCCTGATGTAGAAGGACAGCCAGGAGTCTGGGGTGTATGATTTGTTTCAGTAAGTCTTATTCATGAATACATCCCGCAGATAAAAAAAATCAGAAGGTAGTAAATAAACGTGTTCTTTTCTGGAAAATCCCATTTAAGTACCGCACTAATAAGCACTATTTTTTAGCTGTAATACCGTAGTAGTCAACTATTACTGCTATCACAATGAAACTACCTTCTACCACAAATGGGAATGCCACCACTGCAGATAATGGAGCCAACAGTAGCGAAATTATACAGCAAAAATTCCAGAAACAAGTGGACATTTTGAGTTAGGAGAAGAAAAGAGAATTTTTATCTATTCGAAATATATAAATATATGGAGTCATGCTTAAACTTCTTTAAATAAATTCCGCGTATTATATCATCAATTCGTGACTTCAGTAAAGTCTTTCTATTATCTACACTGGCTTCCTTTAAAATTATACACGAAAAATTTATTGATATACGCTCAGATCCCATTAAATTCGCTGCCAAATTTCTAAAGATGCCATAAAACAGTTGCTTTTTCGTTTTGCTGCCGATATACAGAATCATTCTCCAATAAAAATGCTGCCGCCAACTTAATATCCCAACTTCAAAGACGCCACCACCATTTAAACGGAAGCCATTGTTAAAAATCGCGAAGTTAAAAGCAAACGTATAAATATGAAAAGGTGGAGCGCCACCTATGGGTAATTAAGTGAATAATGGAAATAAATAATAAAAATAAACTAAACGGGCGTTGCTGCGTGCTGGTGTTGCGTAAGATTTTCATCCGTAATGACAGAGCGTAGAAGAGTTTTGGTATTTTTGCGTACTTCAATTTTTAATCGCTTATTTAATGCAATTCGTTATCATTACGAGTGTTGCCGTGTTTATTAATGCAGCCGCGATGGTTCGCCGACTATTGATCTTTGTTCCGCGTACACATGTAAGAGGGTGTGGTCAGCACATCTCAGTTTCGTTACGTGCTCGTATATAATTTATTCGTTTCACTGTCGTCCCTGTGTAATTAATACTCTTCGCCGTATAATTAATACCAGTTGGCTGTTAATAATTTATTACAGATGGTTTCTACATTAACTTATCTAATTACTATCCGTTGAAGTTTCTGACTTCGAAAAATTAGCTTATTTTCTCGCTGCACTGAGCTTCTATAACCTGAAATTAACTGGTGGGCTTCGAATAAGTTCGGATGCACGTTAAGTGTGCTCGGAGTTTGCCAAATGCGAAAGTTTACTTCTAGGTTTGGTGGGATCGCTAATGGATAGGAGTGATCCGTCGATGAAGTTGAAATATTACGTGTAATTAGACAGATTACTGGTCGCATTTTATTTCGCGCTTTGAGTCGAACAGGATTTCACACCCGTTGTATAACAAAACTTGTTAATATCCTTGGCTATCGGTGCTTCTCACAATTAACTGTACATTTAATAAATGACGTACTAAATTTTATTATTAAAAATTTTCAACAGTGGCTTGAATGTGAAATAGACGAAGAGAGAAAGAAGGCTCGAATACATAAATTTGAATTGAGTCCTCTGCAGTAGAGGATCACTAATCTTCCCTGTAAGGTACACCTTAAGGAAAAGATTAAAGTTAATGGAGTAAACACAATATGCAAATGAAACGCACTTCTTCCTGTTGGAAGAAAGGTGCTAGAGGTGGAAATTTCCTCTCCTCTAGCGAACTGTACGAGGGATATTGAGATGCAAGTAACATCAATCACCTTCCTGAAAACCCTCAGAGTAGAACTACTATGTCTGAATTGGTTTCGATTTGCTTAAAAGGCATCAATACCTCCCAAAACTCCGATATTGCCAATACAATTAGCACCACCAAAGAACGTGATATAGCTCTTGTGCCCTAAAGTGCGAGAACTGGGATCGAAGACTCTACAACAATGATTATGGTATCTCCTGTTTTTCAAATGGTGAAGAGAATTATCCGGTAGTGACGTCTGAGGATACCCTTGGTAACATCGCACTGCAGCGCAGAGCCGTCCAGAACCTCTTAAGCCAAGATAGTTACTTATCCTCCATTTGTCAAGGGTAATGCTGTGACGGGGAACAAAAATTTACCACGCAACCTGACACGCTACTTGGAGGTGGGAATGTTTCGGGACACAACACAGTTGGAATTTTGGGGAAACTCAATGAATCCACACTGTGGCAAAGAGCAGCACTCCATAGTAAACACTAGCAGGATGCAGGCTTTAGATATTCGCACTAAGTTTGCTGATGTTTATAAGATCACTTTAATTGCCACCAGGGAGCAGATTTTAGTGCCCATACTGGGTCCCGCTAACGTAAAATCCATGTGTGAAAGCGAGCGCGACATGACTGTTGAGATCAAACAAATTAAAATGAGTGCCAGTCTTGCCGCTTTCTCTCATCATTTCTTGTCCACCACGACGTAGTTCCTGTGGTCAAAAATTTGAGGACTAAGAACCGTCTATTTCGCAAGCAATAGCTATTAAGGCAGACAGCCGCTGATGAAATAAAGCAACTATAACTTGCTTCATGCAAAATGTGAGGATTGCGGCAAACAAACTACATACCCTATAATACATTATGATGCAAAGTGATCTAGACTTCATTCGCTTGGTTAAAAGTTGCATAATTTGCCTAGTGTTCTATTACGCGATAATAGAACACTAGGCAAATTAGCTAATGCCTCTAACTACAAGTGATCAAGTGATATTTAGGCAGGGGAAGAGCAGATAGAAAAGGTGAAGCGACAGCTAACTGCCACAAAAAAGATACCAATCCACAATAGAGAAGACATCCAGCTGAGAAAACTTTAAAGTGGTCTGTGCGGCTTTCACAAAGCAACCAAGAAAAATACAAGTATGTATAGTTTATCTCCTTCCAGATCACACAAAAGAATCCCGAGGCCAAGTTTTTAGTTGACTGACTGCGAATTTAAATCCATATGCGGACACAAGTGCTGGAGATCTTAATATGCCACTGTAAAAGCACAGAGAAGCTAAGTAAGAACTTGACGCAGTGCTCGGAGCTATTAACGTAAAGCAACTTAATACCCCAGCTACAAGGGTGACCCGGGATTTGGGTCTCCTTTATTATAATGCCTTGGCGTTCAGTTGGTTGGCAACCACAAAAAAGTTCAATTCTGACTACAGCCCTTTAACTATTATGGTATCTTTAAATGGAAAAGTATATCCAGGAAGATGACCCAAAAACAGAACTACGCAGAAGGTCTTCTCCGTGAAATACAGTATATATATATATATATATATATATATATATATATATATATATATATATATTTATTTATAATAAGAAATTCTCAAAAGTAAATTACTTCCACGAGCATGGATCAAACATTTTGTACAACCAGTCCCTCAAGTTAAGAACTCTAAAGAAATCAAAGACTACAGACCAAATGCAATTAGTCGTACCTTTCAAACTTTTCGAAAAAACTATTCCCTCAACCCTGAATCACCTGTTCCCGCGCAGATCTGTACATCTACTTCAGTTTTAAGAAACAAATCAACAACAACCAACCTTCTGGGTACACTGCAATACAGCTCGACATCGTCTTTCTTCACACCTCTGCTGCATGTGATAATATCTCTATACTAGCGCTCATAATCTTGGAGAACTCTTTTAATATTGGAGGATACTACAAATCTTTTGCCGCATGATGAAAGAGAGAAAAAGTACCACTAGACATAAGGACTTTCAAGTATTTTTCACAATCTCAAAGGGTTACCCGCAAGGTGGCGTGCTCTTGACCTACCCTCATCGCTACTGCCCTGGAAACTTACTTAGCTAATAACAACAATTTTACAACATATGCAGTCGACTTAATATTTTATCAATTCCAGCTGACATCTGACAGAAAAAATTCAAATTAACATTTTCGTTACAGTTGAGGGTATTTCAGTTTCGAAGATGAACCCTCATTTGGATCTAGGGGTAACGTAAGATATGGGTATAACTTTTATACCCCATTTCACCCAGATGAAAGCCGAAATTTTTTATCGGCTCTGTGGGCCACCAGGCAGGATCTAGGTTGGAATCCGAAACCCGGCGCTCGCATTTTAATTACATCACGAAATATTTCTTCCCCGTACTCTTTACACTTCTCATAACTGTCAGGAATATTCATGTGTTGTTGTGGAGGACCCCAGGGTTCCCCCATAAGCCGCTATTGTACTTCTTGTGTTGAAGCTTACGCCAAAACCGGCCATTTGTATGTAATGTGTTGGGCGTGTAAGCGTTATGATGTGTTCTGTATGTTTTCGGCCGGTGCCTGGCTCTTAGCAGGTGAGAAGCAGTAATACCTGGTCACTACTTCCCATCCCCGCCAAGTGGAGGCGGCCAGGATCTACTATCTTCTATTAGGCAAGCCAAGGACATAAGACCTGAGAGAGCCCGAAAAAGAATGAAGTGGAAAAGGAGAAATACAGAGGGAGAAGTTTGGGAGCTGGGGAGGTAAATGGATAGAACAGAGAATAATCAACAGAGGGACTCTCCAATAATTAGAAGTGAGAAGAAGTAAAGCAAGAATAAAGTAGGAAGAAGTGGACTAACTTCTCTAACCATGGGAACCTATCCCATGGAAAATTCCATCCTGCGAACTAGGATCAGCAAAACTTCTTAATTTACAGTTTGCTTAACCCCTTTTAGGCAGAACTTCTTCATTTGTTGAAGAAATAATCGATCTTCTGACAAAAAACACAGTGAAAGCAAATTCCACGAATTCTGAAAAGCTCCACAGAAAGACACTATGTGCAATATGTACAATATCCTCTTCAGGAACACAGCAGAATATACACCAATGTACAGATTGGTCCAATGTAATGCCAAGGTAATGCCGTAACCTGGCCCAATAAATAAAAGGTTTCGTGGTTAACGCAAAAGTAATATACATGTCCAAATAATAGATGACACCACATTAGGCAGGGTTCTAAATTATGATGTTTTAAAAAGTTCTTGCCTAAATACGAGTTCTAAGAGCCCAAAAAGTGTAAGATTATCATCCAAGCCAGTTAATAATAGAGTTACTAGGAAATGGTGATATTCACTCACAAAGAAAAATTAATTCCAAAAACGCTAAAGGTCAAATAGTTATCTCGATGAGTAGAACAAAATTCCTTATGCAGTAAATACCTATTCTGCTGAAAACAATTCCACATCAAGTACAATCTATTATGAAATGCAGGGAAGTGTAGCGCTTCATGATACTAATCAGTTGCAACTATAGAATCCAATCAAAGATGAGAGATATTTCTTTCCTAATCCAATAAAGGATCCCAGAAATCACAGGCACAGCAAAACTAGGACCTAATTTCGTTTCTTTTAAATGCACGAGAAGCAAACATCTTCAAAGCATTAAAAGCTATCTGAGATTCAACCAGAATTTTATTGTTACTGGAGTCTAAGTTAGGAACTACATTAAGTAGGTCACGTCGAAGATCGTTATAATAATGACATTGATGAAGAATATGGTTAAGTTTCTTCCTGGCCACAAAAACAAGATGTTGTTGGTGAAAGTCCCAGTTTGTGAAGTTTAGTATTTATACTTCCATGTCCAGTTAATAGAAACATACCATATAAGTCCGGCGTAAACCACATTAACTCCTCCTTTTTAATTTCCCTTGCTACAGGCAGAAAGTCCCTTGTGACTGCACCAATATCAGATGAAGACCACTCCTGCTGCCATTTTGCAACAAAAATTTGCCTTAATCTTGTCTTCTTAGTCTTAATGGGAGCACTTAGATCTAATTGGATGTCATCATAGGTTAATGGTATTTTCTTCATTCCTAAGTACCGCTACCTTAATACTTAAGGTAGCGGTACTGAACTCCAAAATGAACAGGTAATTTCCCAAGCAAAACCTGAAGAGCCATGGTTGGAGGTAATTTGACAAGCTCTTGACATGGTCAGGAGGGCAGCCCTCTGCGCTTGTCACAGTTGTTTTACTACAGCAACTTTATTGGCTCTAAAGTCCCATGCACCAGCTCCATAAGAAATTATCGACAAAAACACACAATTATAGTGAAGTCTTAATGTCTGACTTCTAAGACCCCAATCTTGTCTTGTTATCTGTTTAATCGGTTCCTTTGCTCCTAATTGTCATTTGGATTTGTTCCTTTGCTCCTAATTGTCATTTGTATTTGGTCCTTTGCTCCTAATTGTCATCTTAAAGTCGTTTTCGGGCTTGAGTATTAGTTTCTCAGTTGGATCAATAGTTGCTGAGAATCCCTTCACCATTTACGAGCCATTACTCGAACTTCAACATCAAACCTTGGAGGCTGCGGGTCATCACAAGGAATTTGCCGACATTTGCTGAACTCGTCATTGGGAAGCTAAATTCAACGGTGAGGAGATCGACAACATAATTTCATACCCACGGCCTAATGCAAGGCTCCCTTCTAGCCAAAACTTGCCTCGCTGCTCCACACTCAACGTGCTTGAAAGATATCGGCGATGCTTCCCAGCAAACACATCAAGTCCGTAGCTGAGTGGTCAGCAGCGGGAGTGCAATAGCACACGCTCTTTGAGTATACCGGGGTTCAAGCCCCTGACTAGTCAATACGGTCGATCTGCTAACCTACACTGGACTTGCGTGCTAAATTATGGTCCATTCCCCTCAACATGACTTGTTGAAGAGGCCTCCATCCTGTAGTGGATTGCCAATGGCTGCAGATTTATTTTATTTAATACATTAAAGATTGACGCCATAATGCTTTGCGAAGATACCGCATACCAAAATACGTTTTTGGGAATTTTTTCTCCTTACTCAATTGAGAAGAATACCTCCGAATTTATGGTCACTCTTCACTGTATCTATGCGTGCAAGTACAAGAGGCTTTGTGCCTGCAGGATACTTAGAGATATTCCCAAGGTTAAACTCTGGGAATAACAGAGAGCAGATCTCCCTCAAGTCTAACGGTGTTCATATCGACAAAGACTGTTGAATAAATGTTGACTGTCTTGTACCTAAGTCATCAGGTTGATTCTGTTATCACTCAGCCCAAGGCCTGTTTTCATTTAAATCAAATGCCTCTCATTACCAAATTTAAGAGCAAATTTAAGACTCGTGTAAATTTAAACAGGTGGTGCTCACATATAGAGGGGTACGAGGGCCCAGTGGTTACGACATTGGACTACCAGCCTGATGGACCCCGTGTTCGCTTCCATCAAAGTTCCACTTTAAAGGAAGCCAACGTGTCTCTATCAGAATGGAAAACCGATATAATAATAGTAATAAAATTAAAATAAATAAATAAACAAAAAAAAAAAAACATCACGAAAGTCACTTCAGAAGGTCTGGCAGATAGTGACGCTGTCTGGTGCCACTCACGAGAGCTACCACTGGGCGTAAGCCAAAGCTAAACAGCTACACCTCCATAGATGGATGATGTCGAATAGAAATAATAATCATACTACATCTAGTGTGACGCAGGATAGTCACTCGCGTTCAGGCAGAGGGGTCGGTTCGAAAAGTCGGAGACTGTCTCGCGATGGTTACTGACAGCGGAGGCAAGTGGTGCTGTCCTCCGTATGGCTACTACAAGAGAAGGGCAAGACCAACCATCCCCACCAACTGGAAGTGCTAACTGCACTAGTGACCACCCAGGATGGAAGAAAATGCCAACACATGAAGTGGAGCATCGAAATGAATACATGAGTCATGCGGGTATACTACCAAATAACCAGGCTTGAGACCGATATGACAATAGGTCTCCCAGAGAACACATACAAGGAACTGCAGAAAGTCGCAATCCTGAATACTTGTAGGATAGTGTGTTTCTCGAACAACAGTAACTTGAGACAGCAACCACTTGTGTATTTGGTAACAGTACCCATCACAGAAGTTGAGAGATATCGTTGATTTTATATATATATACACACACACACCGATGAGCAAAACTTTAACCACCTGCCTAATATGGTGTTGGTCCTCCACGTGCAACCAAAACAGCTCGTACCCGGTGAGGCATGGACGCTACAAGATTTCTAAATGTGTCTTGTGGTATCTTGTACCAACACGTAACCAGAAGATCCTTTAACTGCTGTAAGGTCCGTGGTTGAGACGCCGCAAATCGGAGATGCTGTTCCAACACAAACCACAGATGCTCGATGAGATTGATGTCTGGGTAATTTGGAATAAAGAGCAATACCTGGAAGTCTTCCTCATGTTCCGCGAACAATTCGAAGTGTCGAACAATCCGGGTGGTGTGGCATGGCGCATTATCCTGCTGAATGACGGCACCGACAGAAGGGAAGACCGTCGACATGAAAGGGTGTATCTGGTCAATTATATTTAGGCCACCCGAATAATGAAATTCATCTGCCGTGCTGGCTCTTATGTCTGTTAATTGCGTGTGTTCTATGGTCGATTTGTCAGTTTTGCTAGACGAAAAACCTGTTTCTGGGGAAAAACCTTGCTAACTACGCCTGAGACCGACTAACTCAGCCACGGGTGAAAAAAGCCCATTAAAGTTCCTCGCGTCATCGACGGGATTCGAACCCGGGCCTTTTCCACCTGGTGTGGGGGAGGACGGTGACGTTACCACTGTGCTACTCGTGCAGACGATGTACCTGATCAGCAATTATGTTTAGGTAGGTGGTTGACAGAGTGCTTGGCACATGGATCACTGGGCCCATGGTATCCCAGCAGAACATCGCTGGCACAGACTTGATTTCGTCTCATGGTGCATCCAGGCGCCATCACTTCCCCAGCTAAACGACGCGCACGTACCCGGTCGTCCACATGGTGCAACAAGAAGTGTGATTCATTGGGCCAGACGACCTTCTTCCAATCACTAAAGGTCCAGTTTCGATGCTCATCTGCCCATTGTAGGTGCTGTCACCGGTGAACTGTGGTTAGCATGGGCAGTCGGAGCGGCCATTTTCAGCTAGGTTCGATGTACTGTGTGTTGTGACCCATTACTCCCGTCACCAGCATTCCAATTACCGGCGAGTTGTGCCACAGTCTCCTCTCTGTTGCCACATACCATCCGGGAGAGCCTTCGCTCACCTCGAGCATCGATGAGCCGCGGTCGTCCAACACCTCGCCGGCGGTTCGTGGGTTTCCCCTCCTCGGACCCCTTTCGTAGGTACTAACCACGGCTGACCGTGAGCATCCCACCAGCCGTGCCGTTTCGGATATGCTATGATCCAGTCGTCTGGCCATTACAATTTGGCCTTTGTCAAACTCGCTTAAGTCTGCTGCCTTTCCCATCTGAAGAACAAGAGTTACACTGATTAACGGAGCTCGTATCAGGTGTTTTTTATATCGTGTCCCAACCTGCCCACGCGCCGTAGTTCACCTGCAGTTGCTTCGATTTGCATAACGACTCTCTGGTCATAATGTTTTGGCTCATACGGCGTGCATATATATATATGTATATAGTCATATAAATTAGAATAAGGTTTAAAATAATAAAATAATGCCAGCAGTACGGCAAGACAAGCGCGAAAAAACAAAATTAAACCTAGATTCAAATCTAACAGGGAGGGAAGAGAAAGGTAACAAGAATAAAAATATATTGCAACGGAAACTCTAAATTAATTTAGAAAATCTAATTATACGAATAATAATTCATTGAAATTTAAAGCCAATTAAATAGAAATTTAGCGGTGCCCCCTCTGATGGGCACCAGGTCCAAATTTATGTAAAATATCACCAAACAGAGATTTAAACCATTCACAATAAAACAAAACAAAAATAAAAAATAGACTGACCATTATGCCCCATCACAACAGAGGACCACAAGGCCAATAATGGTCAGGGAATCGCTGCATTTCGAACGCTAAACAAATCGCCGCAAAGGCGAAACGATCGAAAGATCAGTCCGCCACACCGATCCCCAGATCGAAACGCCAATGCAGGGAATTGAACAGCGGTGATCCTGATGCAGCGAAAATCAAAAATAGAACAGACAAGAGCACTCTAGTGCCAAGCCACACTACTGACAAAAGTAAACTTAACCCTTTTATATAAACGAATAATAAACTATAGATGGCAGTACAGGCGCAGCGTTAGCAATTCGCCCAATACTATCATGTAACATAATTATATTTAAATAATGTTGGAAAAGAAGTATTACTTAATAAAAATAAAAAAGGAGGGTACAACAACAATAAAAAGGAGGGTGCCATCTATAGTTTATTATTCGTTTATATAAACGGGTTAAGTTTACTTTTCACATTAATTTGGACCTGGTGCCCATCAGAGGGGGCACCGCTAAATTTCTATTTAATTGGCTTTAAATTTCAATGAATTATTATTCGTATAATTAGATTTTATAAATTAATTTAGAGTTTCCGTTGCAATATATTTTTATTCTTGTTACCTTTCTCTTCCCTCCCTGTTAGATTTGAATTTAGGTTTTTTCGCGCTTGTCTTGCCGTACTGCTGGCATTATTTTATTATTTTAAACCTTATTCTAATTTATATGACTCTATTTCAAGCATCATGTAGAGGAATATGCTTTTTGCTGCCCCTGATGTATGCTGTACCCTCCTTTTTATTTTTATTATGAAATATTCCGTTTTCCAACTATTTCAACATTATTTAAATATATGTATAACTATATATATATATATATATATATATATATATATATATATATATGTATATATATATATTAGAAGATTCAGGATATATAATGTTGATTTTGATTAATAAATGGAAAGTTCTTAGAACACCATTTTACTTTTTAATAGTGACTACTACAACTAATTGCTTAAAAAAATTGTTGCCGTGATATTTTTGTGTAGTACAAAGATCAATGAAACTAACGGGTAACAACAGTCTTGTTACCTAGTGATACTAGCCTTGTCGGGGGAAGCATTGCCTATTCGAGGAATATATGATTTTTGAGGTGAGTTGAAGGAGCAACTGTCCCTTTCTTCCTTCTACGACATTTCCTTCCTACATCTTTATCTCTTTTCTGTCTAATAGGGATAGTATGAGGATAACTGAGAACTTTATTCCATACAATATTTCAAAACGGGATGCTTAATTGACTTACCTTTCCATTTCCCATCGTGTGTAGCACGGTAGAATTGCTGTCCTACCATCATCAGGTGTGAAGAGACCTCAGTTCGAAACCTTCAATGACGCGAGGAGCTTGTGTGTGCTTTCTCACAACGTGGATGAGTTAGTTGGTCTCAGGCGAGAGTAGCATTGCTTTTATCATCCGGACAGAGTATTTTTGGGTCTAACGGCACCAGGCATTTACCCCATCTCCGCTTATGTTCTTTGTATCGAGGACAGTACGCTGTCAAGGCCAGAGGTTTAAAAGTGTGTGGATCATGTATTGTGTAATATGTTGTGCCCCTTGTTCCTCTGGCTTGTTAGCCGCCAGGCCACCGATGGGACCTGTCGTTTACGTACTCCGCCACGTGGACGCTGGCCAGGTGTTCCCTTAAAGTTTGCTCTGGTAGGTCCTACCACCTATTTTCCTGAGATTTCAGTGGCTAGGACCTTAAATAAAAAAAATAATTAAAAAAAAATAAAATCTTCTTTTCTTTTGGGTACATTATACGCTGCTTAGAGGGGCTATAAGGGATAAGTGCTGAAGGTGATAAGATTTCCTAATAGGTCGGGCATGAATTTTGATGTTTTAAATTTGTACGTGTGGGGAAGGCGCTGTTGTAAGGAGAAAGAGTTGGGAGGGGAGGTGGAAGACTCGGGGGTTGTAAATTGGAAGTAAGGAGTCTATAGGGAAGATAACCTTGTTGAAATAGTAGGGCATGCCCATGCCCCACCAGAGGAGAAAGAGGGGTGGCAGACGACAGCAGTCCGTCCCCTTCTCCCCTGCTAGGGAAAGAGGAGTAAAAAGCAGGCCTCGACAGAGCCGGAGCGCTATATGGCTGTATGGCATCATAAGATGTAATCGTCGAGGTCCGAGTCCAAGTTGCAATCTTCGTCTTTGCATTGGTCCAGTGGATGTCCAAGTCCAGAAGTCAGATCCACTTTGTTACGTTCATGTGTTGTATCTGCTTCAGGTGGTCACTAGTCCAGAGTTTCGCAGTCATCTCAGGTAGTTACATCTGTGTTTTCATAGGTTAGTGATGATGTGGCAGGGATCTTTGTCTTTCAAAGAGTTCGCGGGCAAAGACGTTGAAAGCCCGGTAATTATCTTCTTCTTGCAATATTATTTCTTCTCGGTTTCTTAGCAAGGAGTTGATGCGTGTATATAGCTGACATCTGAGGTCCTCATAGTTGTCACAGTCATGGATAAGATGTTCCCAGGTTTCCTCCTGACCGCAGTTACAGCTCGGGTTGTCGGAGATTCCCAGCTCGTGGAGTTTCCCTCTGAAGGAGCCGTGTCCCGTAAGAAGGAAGGTGGTGTGCAAGCCAGGGGGAAATAGGATATACCCTACTGACATCGGGTATTAATTTTTTGGTGACTTTCCCTTTTGTGGTAAGATTCTATTTTGCCAGATAGATTGCAGGTGTTCCGTTAACCTCTTATTTTCTGAGGATTTCTTTACTGTGGATCTGTTGTGTAGCCTAGATAAGTTGTGGTTCTTCCTTTCGAATGTTGGTGTAGCAGCCCACCGGATAAAGTAAAGTGTATTTAGGGTCATACGGCACCAGGGGTTTCCCCCATCTCCGCGTTGTTTACATTGTGATGGGTGTGCCAGTTTGCTGGAAATGCCAGAGATTTAAAAGTGTATGGATATTGTACATGTGTAGTGTCGTGTACCGTTATTCATCTGGTCATTTAGCCGCTGGACCTCAACTGAGGCCCAACGTTGCCCCACTTTTGCCCCGTGGAGGCAGACCAAGTACACCAGTATAATAAATATTTACTATGGCAGGTCCTGCCACTTAATTTCCTTAGATTTCAGTGGCTAGGACCTATTAAAAAAAAAGTGCACATATACATACACATCAATTGGTATAGGTCAGTTCGCGTGGTGAAGGCGCTAGAATGAGAGGCCGAGAGTTTTGGATGAAATTTATCTTGATGGTTAAATTTGGATTGTGTGGGACTTTCGCTTGCGTATAGTTAGTGGGGGGAGAGAGACTGAAGATTGGTGTGGATATAGTCAGAAAAAAGGAGCCGATAGGGAAGGTAGCTCCAGCTTGCAGTGGGGCATGCCCATGCCCACCAGAAAGAAGAGAAGGGTGGGGTGGGGGTTGCAGGAGATGGCAAGCCGTCTCCCTCCCCCACCGGGGAAGGGGAGTAATAGTGGGCCAGACAAGGCAGCTGACCCAGAACGCCAATAGGGCGTGAACGCTTGTGGCTGCGATGTGGTCTTCTTCATCAGTGGCCTACCATGCAGGGCTAATGGAATTCGTTCAGGCTTTCTTGTCAGGTCCCTACAATGACTGTGCAGGTTCTTCATCTTTTGGTGAGAGTCGCTCATGGAACTGAGTCACGTCCGTGTGTCAGTTGGGAAGGATTTTTATCAGGGTTGAAGGTCCAATCATGTCCATTTGGTGTCTGTGCAGCGCGACAGCTGCTTGGTCGTTAGCCTTTATAGATTGGGCAACGCCCCAGCTGTGGGTTAAAAGAATCAGATCTTTACGATCATTGTTTGTGGGATCTGTTCTCGTCATAGTGGCAGTCTTTACATGTTCATTTCTGTTCTTTGGTCCCAACCTGGGTATGTACAGTCATTTTCACGCTATAGGTTGGACTTGTCTTTGGTAGTCGTGGTTTCTCCATGGGCCCTATGGCCTGTCCGGGAGTGAAAGACGGGATGTTTCGATTCAGTCACTTGGGGAAATAGGGATTCGAGGCTCCTGTTTTTGTTGTGCTGGTTATTCTGCAGGTCAGTGCGGCTTCGTGTGGTCGTACAAGCGGTGAGCTATGTTGGTTCTGGTTGCTCAGGGTTTGCTGGCGGCGGGAGGGTTTGCCGTCTGTCGTAGAGGCTCTGGGCAAATTTAGGGAATTGCTTGTAATTTGCTTTATTCTCCGTTAGATAATGCTACTGGTTTTTGGGGTTGAATTGTATCTGTGTGATCAGGTGTCCACGTAGATCTTCATAGTGCTCACATTCATGCATTACGTGGTCCCATGTCTCCAGGGAGCCACACGCGCACATGGGATTATCTGTAATGCCAAGGAGGTTCAGTTTGTTGCGAATCGCTCCGTGTCCTGTGAGGAGATAAGTAGTGTAGAGTCTGGGGTTGAACCATTGCGGATATTGTGGGTAGACCTGTTGGAGATTAGGTAGAAACTTTCGAGTTATTTCACCTTTGGTTGAGTCAGTCCAACGTTGCTGCCAGATTGTTTGTAGGTATGTTTCCAATCTTTTCTTCTCTGCCTGTCTGTTATTTATCGGATCTGTGGTAAGGTCTAGATACGTTGTGGCTTTTCCACGCCTGAGTTGCTGCTGAATTCCTGTGCGGATTACTTCCAAGTCGAGAGGCAAGGTTCCCGTGATAACTTGCAGTGCATGTGTCGATACTGTATTGCATGCTCGGGTGATGGTTAGGAGGATCGGTCTGTGTATTATTTCCAATCGTCGGCGATTCACCACTGTTGAGGCCTTTTGATACCAGGCGCCGGAGGCATATGTAATTGTTGGGATGATGGCTGCCTTGTAGAGGAGCGCAAGGGTGCGCCTCTTCAGTCCCCAGTCTCGGCGGTGACCCTGGCAAGCATGGCTACGTAATTTTTGATCTTTGTCTGTATATAGTTGAGGTGGGGGGTAAACGTTCTGTTTTTCTCTAGTATAATTCCGAGGTATTTAAGTTCAGTGACAAGCTTAACGGTTCTATCATTGATTCTAAGCCCACCGGATAGTGAAAGTGAAAGTGTGTTTAGGGTCCAACGGCACCAGGGATTTCCCCCATCTCCGCGTAGTTTCCATTGTGGGTGAACCAGTTGACTGGAAAAGCCAGAGAAATATATCTATATATATATATATCTATATTATTATTCTTTTGTCTTATCTTTGTGGTTTGTTATTCTTTTGTATTAATTTTGTTAATTACAGGTGTTTTTTACACATAGGTATTTTAGTAAATACATAACTGTTCTTTACGATAGCCTAATCTCGGTTATCTTAATTTACCATGGCCTATACATTTCCTAAATGTATACATTTAGGAAATGTATAGGCCATGGTAAATTAAGATAACCGAGATTAGGCTATCGTAAAGAACAGTTATGTATTTACTAAAATACCTATGTGTAAAAAACACCTGTAATTAACAAAATTAATACAAAAGAATAACAAACCACAAAGATAAGACAAAAGAATAATAATATGTACTCTGTTTGTACCCATGCATTGCTAAAACAGCTACTGGGACAACAGAAAAAGCTAGTAAGAAATTAAATTAAATAAAACTACTATAATTATAAATAAAATACGGCATGAACTATCATATTACAAAAGAATAATATATATATCTATATATATATACATGCAGTTGTAATTTCTTTTTGAATGTTTGCATGCGGCACATAGCGTTCATGCATTCAAACGACAGGAGCAGGGCAATGCATATGATAGACCGAGACTGGGCGAAAATTATTTTGGATTTGATTAATTTAGGATGTAGGGCGTTTGCGTCGTGTATAGGTAGAGTGGGGGAGGAGAGGCAGAAGGCTGGGGGGTTAAGGTAGAAGTATGGGGGCGACAGAGTAGATGTCCCCAGGTGGTCAGTGAGGCATGTCCATGCCTCACCAGAAGGAAAAGGAGGGTCGGCGGAGAGAGGGGGGGACAGGTGTCTCCCCTCTTCCAGCCTGGGTTTGGGTTTAAAGTAATCGAGTCAGGTGCTCGATTTTGTTCGCCAATATGGCTTGGTGGCAGCGAACTGCACGGTCCAGGTCGGTGTGTTCCTTTGACAGGGTTGAGGTCATTCTAATGGTTGTAAGCCGTGCCCTTTATTCTTAGTAGAATCGGTTTCCTTGTAGGGTCCACGATGCGGCAGTCATGACACCTAGTCGTTATCAGTTCTCAGCTTGAATTAGGTTTATTGCTGTTGGTCACGGTTTGGTTGTTGTACGATGAGGGTACGTCTCCTCTTGTAGAGGTCTTCTGCGAATTTGGAGAATGCAATGTATTGCTCTTTACTGTCGAGTAGGTGCTTTTCGCTGTCTCTGGGCAAGAAGGTGATCCTGGAGATGAGCTGGCAGCGAAGGTCATCGTAGAGCCGGCAATCGTACATGAGATGCTGCCAGCTCTCAGACTCTCCACAGCAGCAGGCAGGGTCCTCTGTGATGCCCAGGGCTGTGAGTTTTGCCTTGAATGCTCCGTGTCCGGTAAGTAGAAAGGTTGTATAGAGGCCCGGTGAGAACCACAGCGGGGCCTTCGGATGTAATTTCTCCACGTTGGAGAGAAATTTCCTAGTGATCTCTCCCTTGGAAGAGTTGTCCCATCTAGATTGCCATATTTGCGTGAGGTGGGCAGTGAGTCTTTTCTTTTCGGTCGCTCGGTTAGCAGTTAGATCTGCATTGAAGCCCATGAAGGTGCAGGCGTTCCCCTTAGAAAGTTCATAGAGGATTCCGATTCTGGCCACTTCTGGTAGAGTGGAAGGGTTCCATCTAGCACCTGCAGCGCATGTGTGCTTACTGTGCTGCAGGCCTGTATGATGGCTAATAGCATGGCTCTGTGGATGGAGTCGAGTAACCTGTGTTTTACTGCCATGGTGACTTTAGAGTACCATGCTCCCGATGCATAGGTTGCTATCGGTATAAAGGCTGCTTTGTATATGAGCTTGAGGGTTTTGCTGTTTAGCCCCCAGTCCCTTTTTGCGACCCTGGTGATGAGGGCCGTGTAGCCCCTAATTTTCTTCCTGGTGTAGTTGAAATGCGTTTTAAAGGAAAGGGTGGCGTCAAGTATTACACCCAGGTACTAGTGCTCTTTTGATAGTCTCAGTGTGGTGGTACCAATCTTGATCTGAGGGGGTCTCCTCGGATCAAGGGAGCCCCTTAGGAGGATAGAATTAGTTTTTTCTTTGGAGATCCTGAGATTGTGCTTTTCGGTCCATTTCAGAAGAATTTGTAGGGCATGGTTTGCCTTTGTTTAAAGTTGTAGTCTGCTGTTTCCGGCGACCATAAGGATGAGGTCATCTGCGAAGGCTTGCGAGGATGCTTCACCAATGTCCGTATTAAGGAGTTCATCCATTGTAATGTTCCACAGTATTGGTCCCAGTACAGAGCCCTGTGGGCAGCCTCTGTGTATTTGTCTTGTAAGCGTTTTATATGGGGTGTTTATCGTGATACGTCTGTCAGACAGGTAGCTTTTTATTACGTTATATAAATTTTCTAGCATGCTGGTCTCCCGGAGCCGGGCCAGGACGCTTGGCCACCAGAGGGTATCAAACGCCCCGGCAAAGTCAACAGAGATAGCTAGGAAGTACTTTTGATCAGTGGCTGCTGCTTGCACCAAGAGATTTCTCAGGGCATCCACCGTTGACAGCCCCTGACGGAAGCCATACTGTTTTGGCGATGCCAGGTTTGCTTGCAGGTAGTGATTTTGTATTCTAGTCAGGAGGAGTCTCTCAAGGAGTTTGCTACAAACAGAGAGCAGGGCTATTGGTCTGTAGGAGTTTGGTAGTTCCGGCGGCTTGTTAGCATTTTTGATAATTAGTTTTACGTTGGCCCTCTTCCACTCTTTGGGGAAAGTTCCAGTCCTGAGGCATAGATTATAGAGGTTTAGGAGTATGTCTGGGGCTATCTCAACAACCTTCAACACTATCTCCGGCTCCAGGAGATCCGGACCAGGGCATTTTTTCCCTTTGATACGGTATGCGGCTGCTTGGAGTACTTCCAGAGCAAAAGCCCGTTCCTTTTCATCCGTTTGGTATTGGTCGTTCTCCTGGCACATCCGGAATTGTTCTGGCGTTTGCGGGTCAGCATTTGGGTGAAAGGTTACGTCAAGGATGTTGTTAACTGACGCCTCCCATGAGTTTGTGAAGTCCTAGTAGCTGCCAACACCTCCCCTCTGGGGAGTTTGTTTGTGGTCACCTTGTAGACCATCCCCCAGGGGTCAGAGTTCCCTGTAATTGTGACTAGATTCTCCCAAGATTGCTGTTTACTACGGCAGATAAGTGAGGTGTATAGGTTCCTTGCCTCTTTGTAAATTTCGCGTAGCGCATTTACCTCTGGGGCAGGCCATGAGCGTCTGGCCCTCCGGAAGGCCTTCCTTTTATTTTGGACATCCTTTCGAAGGCTCTAAAGCTGAGAATTCCACCATGGATCTAAAGGGATATAAAATATCCCTGTGATCCACCAGGGATATAAAATACCTGGGGTGGGGTTTTTTCTTTTGATTGCAGCATTTGCCGCTTTGGTAATAACTGCAGTGACAGTTTTTTGCAGTAGGTCCGGGTCTAGTTGCGAGTCCATTTCAGATTGTTTGGCATTTTTTTCCATAGCTAGAGTGTCTCTGAATACATTTCAATCAGCAGTGTGGAGTGTATATCTGTGGAGCATTCTTGTTGCTAGGTGGGTCTCTGGTAGTCTCTGTTTAGTTGGAACGTCAGGGCCCTGTGATCGGAGGTTGTCCAGGCGTCCTGCACCTGCCAATCGGTTATGTTGCCTGCGATGTTTCTAGTTGCTAGTGAGACATCTATTGTGGCTTCCCACCTGAGGTTACAGTAGGTTGGTAGGTGGTTTGGCTTGTTTAGTACAGTGATGGTTGATGTTGCAAGGAATTCTTCCAAGCGCTGCCCATTCCTCGTTCCCTGTCTATCCGGAGTATGGCTGTACCAAGCCTACGATCGACAGTTCACGTCGGCTCCTATTATTATTTTTTGATCGCGGAGGATGCTGGTTACATTTTCCAGGTATCTAGTGGCAAAAGTTATGTCTTCCCCTGGTCGGCAATAGAGTGCAATCACATAGAATGCACCCAGTGCTGAAATAACATGGACACAGGCTGCCCAGGCTGTGCAGAGATGTGTAATTCTGGTGGCTGTGAGATCTGGGTTTCTAATCACTATTGCGGCCCAAGGGGTTTCATCTTCGGCTTGTATGACTTTGTAGTACAGGGGATAACCCCTTACTTGCTTAACGACTCCGTACGGTTCTTGAAGTATAATGATATCTGTATTTTCGTTTTCTGCTTTTAGCCTAATCTGGTCAGCCACTGCCCTAGCCCTCTATGCATTGATTTGGAAAAATTTCACAATTCTGGTATTAAATTTTTTATGGGGTGCTGCCATAATCGGTTCTTGCTTGGTTTAGGCTCTTGTACTTTTGATATATAGGACAGTTGGCATCTCTAAGAGAGTGGGAGGCATCTAGCTTTAGGTTTCTGCAGTTAGCGCAGACTGGGTCTGCGCTTTTGTTAGGGCAGTTGCTGAAGCTGTGGCCTTTGCTAGCGCAGTGACCACAGGTCGGCACAGCATGGACACAGGTATGAGAGGTGTGGCCGAATTTGCAACATTTGTAACTTGGTGACAGCCACGTGTTCGCGAAAGCTGTGGCTGCCCCAGTTTATGTATATTCTGGTCTGGTTTGTAAGTACCTGCCAGGCCGCAGGGCTAAGTTCCACGACCCAGTTGACAGTGGTTGCGGATTGGGTTCTGGTGGTGTGTTTAGGCACCACATGGTCGATCCGATCTTGGTTGGGGATGTGGTCTCGTAGGTTTCTTTCATATATATATCTCTAGTGATCGCATCAGGTTTGGTGTTCTTGTCTATATCGTAAATTACGATCGAGGGCCCTTTTCTTTTTGGGGGTTCGGCTTTAAGACCCAGAGTTGCAATTTTGGGGTTTTCAAGTATTTGCTTTATCTCTTCTGTGGTCTCAGTTTCGATAATCATACCTGGATTCCTAGTCTTTCTTACTGCTTTTATTTTAGTGGTTTTTAAATCTTCAGAGAGTTTGTCCATGAGTACTTGCTTTATTCCTTCACTAGTTTGGTTGTCCTCTTTGTTTAGAGGCCTGAGCACCACTAGGTTGGGCTTTTGGGTGGTGACTTTTTGTCTTTTGCTGGATTGCCTGTGTGGCGGTATTGCCGCTCTGTGCGGGTATCCTCAGCGCATCAGCATAAGAGGGAGCGCGCTGTTGCATGATTTTTGCTCCTCCTTTCATGTAAACTTCGACTTTGGCAGCGGACCTTTCGGACTCCAGATAAGTTTTGTAGAGAATAGACTCCATCTTATTCCAAAGTGTGACAATTTGGCCTCTAAGGCCAGCTGACACTCAGACCAACTTCCACAGAGGAGCACACCTCCAGCGAAGCAGTCAAAACCACAGTAATGACAAAACTAGCAGAGGATCTCAAGACCACAAAAATTAAATCAGTACGGAAAACGCGCAACACAGGCATAATAATCGAAACGCATACGCAGGAAGATGCCCAAAAAATAATAGCCAATCCGAGAATACAAACTCTTGGCCTGGAGGCCGCCCCCCCCAAAAAAGAGGGCCTAGTATAATTATATTCAACACGGACAAAGACCTCACGCCTACAGCTCTTCGAGAAGAACTGTATATGAGAAACCTCCAGCAAGAACACCCGGAGGTAGATCCAGCATCACTTATAAATCCGAGGTATCAAACCAAATCCCGAATAGGTAGCGCCACAAACTGGGTGGTTGAGCTTTCGCCTGCGGCCTGGAATACTATAAACAAACACAACAGAGTGTTCATAAACTGGGGCAGTCATCGCTACAATAAACATGTGACAGTCCCCAAATGCTTCCGGTGTGGCCGCTTCGGACACACCACCCACACATGTGCCCAAACGCAACCAACATGTGGGCACTGTGCTGAAGTAGGACACGAATTTAAGACATGCCCTAAAAGAGAGGATCCACCAACATGTGCAAACTGCAAGGCGCACAAAATCCAGGCAGACCATTCAATCCGTGACAACAAGTGCCCTGTATACATAAAGGCCAAGGGAGTATACCAAACAAGACTCGACTATGGAAGTACGCCCTAAACAGTATAACCAACTAAACGTTCAGTTCACACAGCTCAACGCACAAAGGTCTAGGGCGGTTGCCGCCCAGTTGGTAAAAAAGGCCAACGAAGAAAATGTCGACATTATGCTCGTGCAAGAGCCGTATACACACAGCAAAAAGGTCAGGGGATACCCCATGAAATACAAGATTGTGCATACTGATGCTGAAACCCCGTGGGCAGCCATCCTAGTTAGAAATCCGGATTACACAGTGACTAAACTATCAAACTACTGCCTCCCCTGGGCTGCGTGTGCCCACATAGTCACCACACTAGGGGAATTTTATGCTGTCTCAATATACAGTCGACCGGGGGAAGATATCCTCCCAACAATTAACTACCTACAGACCATGCACACAGAATTTCCGAACGCCAAAATAATTGTAGGCGCAGACGTAAACTGCCGCTCACCGGCATGGTATAGCGAAACCCCAGGACGGAGAGGCGTTGTGAACGGGCAGCATCTGGAAGAGTACCTCACAAACAGTTGGCTATAATATACTTAACCAGCCAAACAACCTCCCAACATTCTCCAGTACTATGTGGGAGACAACAATTGATATCACCCTTGCCACAAGATCCGTCACTGATCACATCACAGCCTGGACAGTAACGGAAAACTGGACAACATCGGACCACAGAGCAATAACCTTCCAACTAAACCGAACAATAGCCAGAAGCACAACACCCAGACAAATACTGCACAGATACGCCATAGGAAAAGCAGACTGGCCCAAATTCCAACAAACCATACGGATGGCCGCCCACACATTCAACACAGAAGAGACAACCCCAGACCAACACCAGGCAAAACTGGTGAGACTTATCACAGAAGCGGCGGACAAATCTATCAAAAGAAAGAAACCATCTCCGGGGGCGGTACCCTGGTGGAACCCTGAGCTTCAGCAACTAAGGCAGGTAGCCAACACCTGTCGGAAAAAATTCCAGCGGGCTAGACGTGATTGGCCTACTGCAGAAGTAGAGGCGCTCCGGGAACGATACCGTACTGCAAGGAATCAATACACAGCAAAAATCAGAGAAAGAAAACAGCGTACATGGGAGCACCTAGTTTCCACGACAGGAAATGACAACCCCTGTTGAGTGGTCTATCGGGTGACTACAAATAGGCTTCCCAGAGGCGAGGTACTCCCAGCAATGAGGAAACCGCAAGGGGGGTTCACAAAGACGTGGCACGAAACTGTCAACAATATTTTGGATGCTATGTTTCTGGAGCACACTGATCCCGCTACGCCAGAACAAGTACTGCTCTGCCAACAGAACAGGATATACACAACCCAACAAATTGAGGAACCTTTCACCAAGATTGAGTTGGAGATCGCGGCGGCCAAGCTGAGAAACAAAACGTCCCCAGGGGAAGATCTCCTAGAGCCAGAGATCATCAAGAAAGCAGTGGACACTATCCCGGAGGAAATACTGAAAGTATACAATAAATGCCTCAAAGAAGGCTACTTCCCGTGCAGTTGGAGGGTGGCGACGCTCCGGCTAATCTTGAAGAATCCCACGAAGAGGCAGGACCTCCCAGGGTCCTATCGCCCGATAGCGCTCCTGACAGTTCTCAGCAAGCTTCTTGAACATCTCCTGCGAAACAGGATAGAGAAGCACTATAGAAACGCAGGCCTAGAGTCACCCAAACAATTTGGATTTCGAAAAGGATACTCCACCACCGATGCCCTACGCAGCATCATCAACGCTGCAACAGAAACAGACCGCAAATACTTTCTTGCCATCGCGGTTGATTTTGCCGGGGCGTTTGACACCCCTCTGGTGGCCAAGCATCCTCAGCAGGCTCCGTGAGGCCAAACTCCCAAGTAATCTATACAATTGCATCAGCAGTTACCTATGCGACAGGTCAGTAAAAGTCACTGCTCCTTACTGTACAATAACCAGACGCATCTACAGAGGATGCCCACAGGGCTCCGTCCTGGGCCCACTGCTCTGGAACGTGGTCCTGGACGGATTCCTCAACCTCGGAAATGCAACCTCCCATGCGTATGTGGATGACCTTGTCCTGACACTGGCAGAAAACTCCAGGGCACAGCTGGAAAACACAGCAAACCGGGCGCTCGCCACTCTACAACAATGGGCTGACGAAAATAACCTGAAGATATCATCCACTAAGACAAGCTCCATCCTACTTCGGGGAACCCTGGACACCAGGATACCCCCCCAAATAAAAGTACAAGGAACCACCGTCAAGATGACCACAGAAATGAAATTTCTTGGGGTTGTCCTTGATAGAAACCTATCCTTCACTCCCCATCTTAACTATCTCAGAAATAAAATCAGAAATTACTCGTCACTATTTGCAAGAATCACCCGCAAGGACTGGGGCATAAAGAAGAAAACCCTTGCTCTTTTTCACAAAACTGTGTTCCTGCCAGTCATCCTCTATGCCTCGGGGGTCTGGTACAAGAAAGCAACCACTGCAACTAATAAAAGAAAACTAGAAACCATACAGAGGTACATCTTACTGACTATCTCACGAGCTTGCAAAACAGTGAGTACACACGCGCTTCAGGTGCTCACGGGTGCCCTCCCCTTGGACCTGGAAGTGATACGCAGTGGACTCCTCTACAGCCTTTCCAGAGGCATACCGGATACCTGCCTAAATTTCACATTAAATGTAGTCAGCGAACCGAAAATAGAGATAAGAAGACTAACTGTACATCTTCAGCAAACCTGGCAAACACGGTGGCAAAACTCAACAAAAGGGCAAATAACGCGAAAATTCCTCCCAACTGTCTCGGCCGTATACCCAAAATACCCAAGCTGGCTCTCCCCAGGATTGCTGGCCACGTACCTCCTAACTGGCCACGGCGCCATCAGATTCAAACTAATGACCTTTGGACTGAGCAACACTGCCCTCTGTCATTGTGGCTTAGTGGAAACGTGGGAGCATTTAATGTACCACTGCAAGCTTTATGAAGACCTCCGATGCCGACTAATTACAGAAATACATTATGTACCAGAGAATCAAGAGGAACGCTTATTGGAGGAGGAGCACAGCTACAAAGCACTGGCAAACTTTGCTCAAGATCTTTTTCACAGAAGGCATACTCTTCCGCCCCCACAGCCACAATAGCGTTTCTCAGGCCCACAATATATGACTTTGCAAACAACCATATAAGGTGCACGGACAGTCACCATCAAGACAATCCACAAAGGGATTGCATCCCAGGAAGAAACGGCATAAAAAAAAAAACAAAAAAAAAAAAAAAAACAGCCGGACTCGACAAACTCGGATCCAACAAATGGACCCAGGATCCAATAACTAATGACCATGACTCCAGATAGAGACATAAGTACAGACTGGACTAAATACCCACAACTATGGACCTGACTAAGGCACCTGTCCTGCTGCCAAGTGACAACCACAGACAGGAACCTACACACGGATGGGACAACAAGGACCTGACTCAAGCAGACATGCAGCCGCTAGGCCATATGGCGACCTGTGCCGGCTCCCTTGCCGGGCACACTTTCCTCCCTTCCCTGGCAGAGGGGGAGGCGACAGCCTTCTTGTTGCCTCCCCCCCTGCCATCCCACATCTTTCTCTCTGGTGGAGCACGGGCATGCCCCACTGGCACATGCTGGGGTCGTCTACTCTATTGATCCCAGTCTTTCCTAGCTATTCCCCCCCCTAGCCTTCAGTCTCCTCCCCTCTCTATCTCTATGCCAGCGCAAGACCCACACCAAAATTCTAGCTTCTCTAAATTATTTCGCCCTCTCCTCGGCCATTAAATTTTCAAATGCAACCCCTTCAAACCGGGAAACATGTATGTGATCAACATACAACGTGCGAAATTTTTTTTTTTTTAAGGTCCTAGCCAATGAAATCTCAGGAAATTAGGTGGCAGGACCTGCCAGAGTATATTAATTATAATACTGGTGTACCTGGTCTGCCTCCACGGGGCGAAAGTGGGGCAACGTTGGGCCTCAGTAGGGGTCCAGCGGCTAAATGACCAGATGAACAACGGTACACGACACTACATATGAACAATATCCATACACTTTTAAATCTCTGGCATTTCCAGCAAACTGGCACACCCATCACAATGTAAACAACGCGGAGATGGGGGAAACCCCTGGTGCCGTATGACCCTAAATACACTTTACACTGACACTCTGATGCTTTGTTCTTTAAATAGATCCTCCAAGGCTGTCTTGAGTATTCGGGCTTGGTCCATAGGGGACCCATCCGGGAGTGCAGGGTCCAGAGGTGGGTCTTTGGACTTGGTCTCTTCGGGTTTTTCTTGTTGGGAGACAGTTCCCTCTTGTGTGTCACTCTGGCTCCTTGTCTCCCTGTCTATATTTGGAATTGTTCTTTTCTTTCACATGGGCGTCGGCCTTGTATCCTCAGGCTGCAACATTTGATCATTGTCTGTGTCGGGATGAGACACTTCGGGCTGTTTAGTAGGTCTTTCCTGCGTTTCTTCCAGCAATTCCCATTCCATGTCAGATTTTCGCGGTGTCCGGATAATCGGATGGCTATTCATTAGTTCTGATAGATGGTGAAAATTGATGAAAAATGTCGTGTCACACAATTTGGTGTGTTGGAAACTCACCTCGTAGCAGGCTGGCAAAGTTTTTGGGCTATCCCCCACAGCTCTAGGGGGGGGGGAAACGGCCTGGCGCTAAAATGCTTCTAGAAGAGTGGGATCACTTTCTTATGGGGTGTTTGGGGATGGTGAAGATGCTGGTAGCGTTTAAAAAGTTATTAGACGCACACGGAGGAGTTGTGAGTACAGTGTTCGATAGAGTGTCAGCCTAGTTATTTTGTGCTCCTACATTTACTTAAAATTCAAGTATGATTAAACAACGAAGTATAAAGTATTTGGGGTATTCTGAAAGCTAAAGATGTCAAATACACAACAGAGACAACTATTGGACCCGAATCTTTGAGGTAAATTTACTTTTGATAACTTTAGATTGACATAGTTATATGCTTTAGCAGTAGTGATCGGTAGCACTTGGAACATACCACTTAAAGTGAATACCAACCTAAAGCAGCTAAGTGGTTAATCCCTGCCTCGAGCAACGAGGCACCAACCCTCTGCCTTTTGTTCTCTGAGAAGAGAAAGTAGTTACAGTCGTTTACTGTATACTTGTTCGAGTTTCACAAGGTCAAGCTAAATGGGATTGTCCACGCATACAATATGGAAATCTATTAACAGAGCGCTTACAAATTCACCCCACTTGATCAGTGTTCATATAATTTTCGAAAACATTTAAGCCAGCCTGCAAAGTAAACAAAATCTTCTGCGATTCTCTCAAAGACTATAGTTGTGGAATCCTGAAAAATTGTATTGCCCTTTTTTCTGGAATTTTGCGCTGAACTAAAACCATGTCAGATTCCGACGTTGAATATATGAACAGAGACCGCGCAGACGCACTAGAAATGCTAATCTCCTTCATGAGAACGATGAAGCTATGAGAGAACTAAAGAGGCAAAAAAGCACGCGGAAAGCTAGAAGGACAAGACATAGATCTGGCACAGAGTCCCCCCCCACTGTAAGGGATATACCTGGGGACCCAGGTAGGGATACATCCAGCGGATCGGATACAGATAACACTGATGACAAGGAAGAACCACTACAGGGGACCCCAATTGACCAATTCTTAAAACTGCGCGACATCCTTGAGAAATATATGGCCAAGAAGACCAACAGAATCACTGCTGTCACTCGCACAGGCATTATTCGAATATGGTCGGAAATGGAGGGCATTGTTTACCATCTGCATACAGATAACGAGAAAATGTCGGCCAAATTAGACCTACTCACACAAGAACGGGAAAACAAAATGCTACAACGCCCCCGTTCTTTTGCCGAGGCGTTGAGGAATGGCACTTCATCGCTCAACGAAGAGGTCCCTGTGCAAAAAAATACTATCAGGAAATCTGACAAAAGAACAGCTAAATCGCACGTTATCCTGGTGAAACCCACACAGGATACGCAACTAACAACTAGCGACGCAGTTAAGGCTGTCTTAACTAGCAATCTCAGGGAGCACATGAAAACCCTAAAGATCAAAAGCATAAGAAAAACCAGGATGCCTGGTGTTATCATTGAAACGGATACTAGGGAGGAGGCACTCACTATACTAAAGAGTTCAGAAATCTCCAACATAGGATTGAAGGCGGAAACGCCAAAACGAAAAGGACCTTCCATTATCCTCTTCAGTCTGGACAAGAGTATTACTCCTCAAGAGCTAAAGGAGGAAATATACTACAAAAACCTTAGCGCGCATACAGCAGAGGACGACGTTGATGCTGACATTATACCAAAACATATCACGAAGTCTAAGTCAGCTGCTACAGTAAACTGGGTAGTCGAACTTTCCCCCAGAGCGTGGAAGGTTATTAGCCAACACGAGAGAATCTACATCGGATGGGGGAGCCACCGATTCAAGGAGTACGTTCCAGTTCCCAAATGTTTCAGGTGTCTGCAATTTGGGCACACATCGCACACCTGCAACCAACGGGTCCCAACGTGTGGTCACTGTACCCAGCAGGGACATGAGTTTAAAGACTGCCCTAAAAGGGAGGAACCAGCAGCTTGTGCAAACTGCAAACGGTCTAAAATACCCCACCTGCACTCCGTCAGGGATGCAAACTGCCCTGTATATATAAAATTTAAGGGAATATACCAAGACAGAACCAATTATGGATAGACGGTCCACCCAACCACCAACACAGAAGAAGCTGAATTTCTTGCAGATTAATGCACAGCATGCCAGAGCAGTGGTTGAACAAATTAAATTAAAAACAGAGGAAGAAAATATTGACATAATTATGCTCCAGGAGCCTTATGCCTACAAGGGTAAGGTCACAGGTTATCCAGCTTCATACAAAATCATTCAAGGTACTACAGATGCACCACGGGCCGCAATCCTAGTCAGTAACACTGAAATCTCTGCAACTAAAGTAGCTCCACTTTGTACATCCTTTAGTGCCTGTGCTCAAGTTCTTACTGCCATGGGATCCTTACATCTGCTCTCACTCTATAGCAGACCTGGTGAAGACATCTCAATTGCGATCGCCATAATACAAACAGCACTTGACCTTCTCCCAGGGGGTAAGCTACTCATAGCCATGGACGCGAATTGTCGCTCCCCCTGTGGCATAGTCAAACACCTGATCGTACGGTCACTCGAAATGGGGAGGAACTTGAAAACTTCATCCTTGCCTCCAGACTACAAGTGCTCAACCAGCCTGGAAATCTCCCCACATACAGTAGCACCCTCTGGGAAAGTACCATCGACCTCACCCTGACCACGCCGACTATTTCTGGAAAGTTCAGCAAGTGGAAGGTTAATGAAGCATGGACCACTTCTGATCACAGAGCAATCACCTATTCTCTTGGCCGCTCCGTGGATCGTATTCCCCCAATACCAAGGGATGTAGTGCGATTCTGCACAAAGAAAGCTGACTGGCCACGCTTTCAAGCCGAACTTGTAAGAAGACTTCATGAAGATTCTTCACAACTGAATCACATCACCTCTGAGGACTGTGCAGTTTCCCTCTCCAAGACCATCAAAGAGGCCTGTGCTATGGCAATCCCCAAGAGAAGGCCCTTCAAAAACGCAGTCCCTTGGTGGAATGCTGAACTACAAGATATGAGGAAGAGAGTCCACCAAGCTCGTAAAACTTTTCAGAGAGCCCGTGCTCACCTGCCACCCTTGGAGGTCGAGGCCGCAAAAGCCAGTTACCGATTCTTAAGGAACAGTTACACTACCATGATTAGACGCTGCAAAAAACCTCAAGGCAGAATTTGGTCTCGATCACAGGAAATGATAACCCCTGGGGAGTTGTCTATCGTATCATTGTGAACAAACTCCCTAGAGGTGAAGTCCTCAGTACAACTGTAAAGCCTGATGGTTCTTCTACCTTCACGTGGGAGGACTCTGTCCATAACATGCTAAATGCCCTCTTTCCAACAGATGATGCACAGCTAACTGAAGAGCAACTACAGATTGTTACCGCTAACGATTCTTATACAACAGAAAATACTGAAGAACCATTTACAAATGACGATCTAAAAGCTGCACTGGACAAAACTAAAGAAAAAAAAACTCCTGGCAATGACCTCCTCGAGGTGGATGTTATCAAGAAATTTGCAACCTACTTCCCTAACACCATGCTCGCCACTTTCAACAGATGCCTAATGGAAGGCCACTTTCCTGCTATCTGGAAGGAGGCATGCCTTAAACTCATCTTGAAGAACCCAGACAAACCACCTGAAGAGCCAAAATCTTACAGGCCAATTGCTCTCTTGCCAGTCCTAGGCAAACTTCTAGAAAGGCTTCTCCTCAGCAGGTTGTCAAAATGCTACTCTAAAGAAAACCTCATTTCTCCACTTCAGTACGGTTTCAAAGCTGGTTGCAGCACTGAAGATGCTCTTCTTAAATTAATATCTACTGTTTCAAGCACTCAAGGCAAGTATGTGCTAGCCATCACAGTTGACTTTGCTGGAGCGTTTGATCGGCTGTGGTGGCCAAGTATTCTCAGAAGACTCCGACAAGCCAAAGCACCACTCAACCTTTATAGCTGTGTCAAGGAGTACCTGAGACACCGCACTGTCCATGTTAGTACCGGGTACAAGTCTGTCACTAGCCAGGTCTCCCGAGGCTGCCCCCAGGGCTCGGTCCTGGGGCCTTTCTTTTGGTCCATCGTCCTGGACGAGTTCCTTGGAATGGACTTGGGGATGACTCAACCCCTTGCGTTTGCTGACGATTTGGTTTTGGTGGTGCATGGTGACACAAGAGCGGATTTATAGGAGAGAGCAAATTGTGCACTAACTAAGCTCCAGGATTGGACAGCCATTCACCGACTAAAGATCTCGGGAGAGAAAACCAAATCTATATTGCTCAAGGGAACGCTCCAACTACGAAGACCACCGGTTATCAAAATTGACAACACCTCCATAAAATTATACCCAGAAATCAAGTATTTAGGAATCGTCTTAGATATGAAGCTAAATTTCCATCCTCACTTGAAATATATGTCACAGAAAATAAAAAAATACTCGGCCATGATCATCCGTATAAGCCGTGCAGACTGGGGCCTAAAGCGCCGGGCTCTGGCTCTCATCTATAATGCCATATTTGTGCCAATAGCTTGCTATGGAGCCTCAGTATGGTGTTCTAGGGCCTCCCTCGACCGAAATCGCCGTAAACTAGACTCCATACAGCGTTCTATGCTCCTTGCCGTAACAAGGGCGTGCCATACAGTAAGCACCCCAGCTCTGCAGGTGCTAGCTGGATGTATACCCCTACACATAGAGGTAATAAGAAGAGGATTATATCAACGATTGAAGAAGAGTATTCCCACCGAAACAGCAGGCATCACTCTTAACCTTGATAACAACCCCAAACAGGAAAGGAAGAGAATCTCTGAAATTATGTACAGGACCTGGCAAGAGACATGGGACACCACCAACAAAGGATTGATAACCAAAAAGTTCATTCCCTCTGTGAACCTCATCAGTCCAAAGCCTCCTCTCTGGTACTCACCAGGATTCCATACTACATTTCTATTTACAGGTCACGGACCCTTTAAAGCGAAGCTAACATCCCTAGGCATAGAAGAAGATCCGCTGTGTCACTGCGGGGCTGAAGAAACGTGGGATCACGTGATGTATGATTGCCATGAATATGACGAGTTCCGGCTAATGTTTGCCACTAAAATGCAAGAAAATCCCCGGAATTGTGAGCACCTGATTATAATGGACGAGCAGCGCTATGCCGCCTTTACAGAGTTTGCGCAGTCTGTTTTCACTGCTAGACGGGTTAGGCACCCAAACACCACCCATTGAAGATCAAAGTAAGAAACTTCCTGGATATGACAGTCCTCTCAGGAGAAGGAAAAAAAAAAAAAAAAACTCCTTCCTTCCTTCGTCCCAGGAGTGACAGAACCTACACCAGCACAGCTCAGCTGCTGCCTTTAGGCCTCCCTAGCCCCGCTCCCTTGCGTGGTCCTTTGCCTCCACTCCCTGGCTGGAGGGGGAGTTCATCCCTGGTGTCCTCCCCCCTCGCCACCCCTCTTTTTCACTCTGGTGGGGCATGGGCCTGCTCCACTGACTTGGGGTCATCTTCCCTATGGACCCCGTATCTCTGTCTTTTCCCCCCAGTCTTCAGTCTCCCTCTCCTTCTCTAACTTACAACTAGTGTCTGAATCAACTCCAAATTGTTTGTGCCCTACATTCAAAAACTTAACAACATCAAATCGCCCAACTAGTACTCCCTTTGTTTTTGGCTGACCCCTATCTATAGCGTGTTTTTTTTTTTTTTTTTATAGGTCCTTGCCACTGAAATCTCAGGAAATTAGGTGGCAGGACCTGCCAGAGTAAATAACTAAGTAGTGTACCCGGTCTGCCTCCACGGGGCGGAGTGGGGCAACGTTGGGTCCCATTAGGGGCCCAGCGGCTAAATGACCAGATGAACAACGGTACACGACACTACACAAATACAAAATCCATATACTTTTAAACCTCTGGCATTGACAGTGTTCTGTTTCACACCCACAATGTATAGCACGCGGAGATGGGGGAAACCCCTGGTGCCGTTTGACACTAAACACACTCTACACTCTAGACGCACACGGAGGGGGAATAACATAACACCATTTTAAGTCTGTGTTGGCACAATTCTAATTTCTTCCGAAACCGTAGGGGCAAAATCAGCCGTTTACATCCAGTATCGCGGCCCACCCGGATACTCGGGGTTTCGTCCATCAAATAGAAAATCGACCACTGAACACAATTTACGTAATCAAACACGGAGCAATATGGCTTTAGTCGCCTATGCTCCTGAAACCCTGTTATAACGATAGAACACAATGCCATAATTCTGTATGGCATTAGGCCCGCGGTAAACCCAAAAGCAATTACGGCGTCAACTATGACGCATCAGCATATTGGAAAACACCAAGAAACCTTCGCCTGAGAGCAAATAATTCAGCCCCATTGTGCAAAAATAAAATAAAAATCCCTCGTGTTATAGACTGGTTTCAAACGCTGGTATTTTCCACCCCATGTGGGGAGGACCGTGATTATATCCACTGTACTACCGCGAGGGCAGATAGTGCGCAGGTACCTCTGAACGGTACCTCTGAGAAGGTTTTGATAAAGTTAACGAAGTCTTAGTAAAGCATCCTCACAGAAGCTTCCTTGATGAAAACGGAATTGCGTAGATGAGATTAAGTTCTTTTCTTTCAACATGCAAAGATCTTTAAGATTGTGCAGTGCATCTAAAAGCTTTGGTATCTATAGGATATTTGCTAGCTTTAGGATAATCTTAAATACGGCCTTTTTACAACATTTTATGAGAATACTTCGACAAGATTGTAGTGAAAATGTAGTATATTGTGCTTTATTGATCAAATTTTTTTTTTTTTTTTTTTTATGAATTCATCATTCCAGCCGTCAGTGGCTGAAATGATTATTGGACTGCACTCATTCCAATTGTTTCCAGTCATACGGATCTGCAGGTTGTATTCAATTCCAAATTTTGTTTTCATGGTGCTCGTGGGTGTTTCATGATTCTTCCGATGGTCAGAAAAGCAACATCTGCTATAAAGCACTGACAAAGTGAAAACCATCAGCTGCATTAAAACGGTCATATCCCCCTATACTCTTTGCAGCTGAAATCCAGGCCTCAGGGATTTCAGTTGCATACAGTTGTTGAAACCGGCAAAAATTACATTGCAGTTTGCTGCCTAATTTTCGCTCCTGAAGTGAACCAACAGGAAACATAACAGTCTGGCACAGATTCAGACCCCCGAGCTTGTGAACGCCGTGAGGATTCTATGGTACCCCACCACAATTGACGCACAACGCTTCCTAGTGACAGTTAATACGATAATTGTCATAAACTCAATATTTTCTTTCTGGTAGACTTACGGCTGGAGGATTACTCCCGGTGCACTAATGAAGAATCCCGAGATCTCTTTGCGTTCAACAAGGTATCTTTCTCATCAAATACACGACGAACCAGAACTTTGAGGCTGACCTGAACAAATTCACTCTTGATTGCAGTTGTAAAAGAAAGATTCAATAACGGGTCCAATCTGCTATAATTTAACTGATAATAAGGTTATAGATTGCAAGTCGTACCATCTCCCCATCGAAACAGAGCAAATGCAAGGCATCGAGAAAAGCATCCTCCTGTGATCCCATGCATTATTCAGGTCGGCACTTTAGACATACCTCACGTTACCTTCAGTGGCCTATTGAATATCATGCAAGTGACCTGACTGTGTTCCTTCAAGTGTACTTTTCTCCTTTTATTGAGGCTGCTCTTTATCTCAATTTTAGGCCACCCTTAATCAGACCTCACCTCAGAGAGGGTTTTTGTTATTTTATTATTACTTTTTGTTTATGATTTTTTATTTTAAAGACTTAACGCATAAGATTACTTTTTAATTCTTCCCATATTTATAAAGATCTCGTGGGTAACATAGTTGGTAGGATCGCTGTCCTCCCCACACCCGGTAAAAGAGACCCAAGTTCAAGGCCCATCGATAACGGGGGAATTTTTATGGGTCTTTTTCACAACATGGCCGAGTCAGTCGTTCTCAGTCTAGAGTATATGGTTTTTTTCTCCCGGAAACTCTGGTTTCCGTCCAGCAAACAGAAAATTGACCCACCGAACACGCGCAATTTACAGACAATACGAAGCAATGTAATCTTAGTCACTGATGCTCCTAAAACCCTACGAACAATAACGTATTTATAATTGTGAATCCACCGGAGTTGGAGGCAGTCAGATTTAATATCAAATATTAAGTTGGGCTTTTAATTCTAGGCGAATAATTCTCTTTATTGCTACACGTAGAGATAGAGAAACCGAAGCCATTTGCATTATTTACAACTTGCTCTTTGTTTCCAACGCAAAGAACCTTGTGCATGCACAGTATTAGATTCACATACGACTGTTTAAATGTGTGTATCCCTTTTTGAAGTTTTAGAAGCAAACACAAGAAAAGAAACGGGTGAATACGACGTATCGTTATGTACACAAACACACAGCAAACACGACCAGCATGGTTTCAAAACAAACGCCCGCATTACTCATCGAATTCATGTTTATGGTTTGAGGTCGGAGCTGTTCTTTGCTGAACTATTATTTGATGTCATAGTTGGGAGTATTGATGCTCTTCGCGGATCGTAGGTTATTTTCAACGTTTTCATCCCATACAATATAGGATGAAAAGCTGTATTAACTGGAAGATGGTCGAATCGATAATGTAAATAAAACCGATATAAGCATGAGTATTGATGATACTCAACTTGGGTTCGAGAGAGAGATACAAACGAAGTACTCATATCTAAGAGGTAGCTGTTTTCAGTCCTTGCGAAACTGGACGTATTTTTATTCATTATTAAAAACCACCGACTCATTCGGAGAGCGATGCCACCATCTCAAGTATTCCAAGTACGGAACACTAATTTCAATTGAAACACTCGTGCAATACAGCCATGAACAAAAGAGGAATAATGAGCAAAGACAGAGGATGCACTGGTGAGCACAGTGAACTCAATGAAGTTTATCTTGGAGGCGTGGTAGACTTTTCATGAGGCTGAGAAGAATGGTTGCGTATGTTTGACCAAGAGGGGACGAAAGAAAACCAATTGGAATAGCTATAGAATTATGTGTACAAGAGGAATAAAGCTAGATTATCTGAAAGGTCAATAACCTTATTTTTTTCGCTCATAGATAAACACTCATTCTTCAGTTCTTTATGTGAAGTCTTTCAAAGCTTTAAATAAACCCAGCAAAGCAGAAACATTCATAATTAGTGTCTGTTTCTACAATCATGGAAGAAATTTTCTTGGAAATGTCATGTTGTTGTTTGACGTGAATCGATTGACTTCTCCCACCCCTGCGCACTCTCTCTTTCTCGTTTGAAACGGAAGGAAATTTCAAATTTTAAAAGGTTTGACGTGAATCCCTTTGCTAAGACGAACGCATAAGTTAGATGGAAATGACTCAAATTTATTTTACGTTTGCAGGAATTTAAATAAATTCATGAGCAAGGATAAGAATAAAGACATTTAAATATATTAAGACATGAAGTATTAAGAAATGAATAACCAAGGCATTGGCTGAAGAATAGAAATAAATAAACATTAGACAATACAGGCTTCTTGAGATAAGGGACTTCAAATCATCTCTGGTTTATAGTGAATTTCATAAACCTTGAATTCGCACACGAACTGTTGATTATAATATGATTAACTGAAACAGAAGTGCATGGTACCGAAAGAGAAATCCAGCTTTTCCTTCCATCATAACTCCTTATAATCTCTGTACCTTCCACACAGACTCTGGTTCGAACCCTATTGATAAGATAAGAATCTATGGGCTTTTTTCATTGTGGCCGAGTTAATCAGTCTCAGGCGAAGGTTGTTTCTTCTCCCAAAAAAAATTGGGTTTGTTTATCCCTCGTGGTCTTTGTTTCCTTGACGCCAATTCTAAGGACCTACTTCGCTATACCCAAATTTTTCTTCGATCTTTCATCCAAAACTTTTTGTTTTTTATTTCCTTACCGGATAAGTTTTCCTCATTATAAAATTTTAATCAACGGCGTGTTTTCGAAGCGCGTGCCCCTGTATTGACGGTTATGGCAATAAGTGTAATAGACTGTAATTATCAGGTTTAAGAGAGGAATTATCTCTGAAAGCGGTACGAAGTCAATTAGCTTCGAGCACGACGCTGATGACACTTATTGGCCGTTTACCACCTCTGAAAATGCCACTGCCACCCCCTGTCAGCACCGTTGTTACACTGAAATGAGGTCATGATAAGAGATAAACAGGTGTAAGGTTTAACGACAACCTCCCTGCACTGACACTGTTATCGGTGTCTATAGGGATCTAATTTCCTGTAGCTTCATGATTTCTGACGCTTCTATTCGCAATCCTTCCAAATTTTGTGTGGGTATACAGTTCATTCTCTTTTTCAAACTCTATTCATTCCCATTGATGCACGAGTTTTTCCTCCAGCTGGATGTGCATAATCTGGTGAGACTGATCATTCGAGATACTCCACGGTATTGCAAGTCGCTTCTTAAAAATGTTCTCTTGTAGACTTTCCAGATGAAGCGTATCAAGAGCAAGACTATATCAGTTGACTTCACAGACTTAGTTCTGGCTTGAAATAAAATCATGCTCACAAATTATACATTGTGATTATTTTTGAGTAGATTTGTGATCTATACTTATTCCACAATTGTGCAAAAACGCTATTTTGACTCATTCTAATTTGCCCATTGAAACTTTATAGTTACTTTTAAATCAACATAATGTGAATGGAAAAGTAAAATTGTAGTTAAATTTATTCATTTATTGTTACTTTTATTTAGAGAACTTCTCGACAGTCTTCGTGGGTAGTACAGTTGGTACTACCCACGAAGTACAATGGCCGTCTTCCCGACACCGGGTGGAAAAGACCCGAGTTCAAGTCCCGTCGATAACGTGTGAAAATTTTATGGGCCGTTTTCATAATGTGGCTGAGTTAGTCGGTCTCAGGCGCGGGTAGCATGGTTTTTCCTCCCGGAAATCGTTTTTCGAACAGCAAACAGACATATCGACAAAGACAACAATTTGCAGACATACACCGATCAGCCAAAACATAACCACCTACCTAATACAATGTTGGTCTTCCACGTGCAACCAAAACAGCTCGTACCCGGCGGGGTATGGACGCTACAAGATTACTAAATGTGTCTTGTGGTATCTGGTACCAACACGTAACCAGCAGATCATTTAACTCCTGTAAGGTCCGTGGTTGAGCTCCGCAGATCGGAGTTGCTGTTCCACACAAACCACAGATGCTCGATGGGGATTGATGTCTGAGGAATGTAGAGGCCAGGGCGATACCTGAAAGTCTTCCTCATGGTCCGCGAACCAGTCTCGAACAATCTGGGCGGTGTGGCATGGCGCATTATCCTGCTGAAAGACGGCACTGCCAGAGGGGAAGACCGTTGCCATGAAAGGGTCTACTTGATCAGCAGTGATGTTTAGGTAAAGTGTATTTAATGTCAAACAGCATTAGGGGTTCCCCTCATTACCGCGTTGCTTTCATTGTAGGTGTAACAGTTCACTATAAAGGCCAGAGATTTAAGTGTATGGATCATATATATGTGTAATGTTGTGTACCGTTGTTTTTCTGGCCATTTAGCCGCTGCGACCCTGATGGGACCCAACGATGTCAGCTCTATATTTTACTCTGGCAGGCCCTACCACCTAGTTTCCTGAGATTTCAGTGGCTAGGGCCTAGGGAAAAAAATCGCTCTTTTTGCTTTTGTTTGGTCAGAGATTTGCTTTAAGAGCGAGAAGGGATTGTACGCTGAACGAGTTTTTTTTGGCCGAAAAGGGTCGGGAAAACAATTTGGTGTAGTTACAATTTTGGGGTGGAGGCTGGAAGAAGTCAACAGAAGGGCGACTGTGGCGCCCTTCTGTTGCCACGTACCATCCGGGCGAGTTTTCCCTCACCTCGAGCATCGATGAGCCGTGGTCGGGCCATTACAATTTGGCGTTTGTCAAACTCGCTGAAGTCCGCTGCCCTTCTCATCTGAAGAACAAGAGTAACACTGATTAAGGGAGCTCAGTATCAGGTGTTTTTTATACCGCGTCCCGACCCGCGCACGCGCCGTAGTTCACTTGCAGTTGCTTCAATTTGCTTAACGACTCGCTGGTCATAATGTTTTGGCTCATCGGTGTATATACGGCGTGATATTATCTTAGTCTTTGTTGCGCCTAAAACCTCAAAATAACAACAGCCATATAATAATAATGTTATTAGTGTCATGTAATAATTGTTGGATTTTCATAATTAAGTATTAAATGCAATAAAAAATAAACTGTAAATGCCGCGTTGATAACAAAATTCAAATTGTATTTTGAAAATTCTGCAATCAGTGGTAAGGAACTGTTCTTGTGGCCCGAAATCACTGCCTACAAGAACCAGCAACCTTCAGTGATTTATCTGTTTTGGCCCCTAGACAAGAAATGTTGAAAGGCCTTTAACCAAACGAGCCCCTAAAAGATTGTACCATTTTGAATAATTTAATTGAAAACCCAGAAAGTAAAGCTTCGATATGCGTTTCTCTCATTATCATAATTTTCTATGAAACGACAAATCTAACGTTCTTCAAATCTCTCTCCATTGTTTTATTACTGAACTGGTAGAGAGAAAGTTAAATGCAAAGTTGCCAAGTACGTGCAGCTGTAATTCTGCGCTAAATTTAATACAAAGTGCAAAGCACTAGAACGATGTTGTAGAGCGCTATTTCCACTTGGAATACCGTTTTCCACGTTGTTTTCTTGTATTTGCATTAGCAGAGGATATATTCAGATAATTGTACGGTAGCTAGCTGAGGGAGTTTCATCTAATAAGGTAACTCAATTTGAATATACGCATACCATAATCCAGCCTCTACGTGCCATAGTAAGTACTGAAAACGAAAGATTTAATTAAGTGGTACAGTATTTAAAACAACTATAAACATAAATTATCATCATGACATTGAAAGAAGTTAGTTTTGAGTTTTTCATCCAATAATTACGTTTTTTAGTTTCGCAGTTGTTCTAATCCATTAATTTACAGATTTCGGAATCACAGAGAAGGAAGGATTTGCGTCTTAAGACTAAGTTTAGAAGTGGGAACTCAGGTGTGTTTAAGTAGTTTTGTTATTAGAACGTTTATAGTACTGTGCGCTCGTAGCAACAACCAGTTCTGTCGAGAATTAAGAATTCGTATATACGCTTGGTGTCCAAAACAGGAGACGACCAATTCATCTGAAACAAAACACGAGAATTTAATGTGAGGTGTTTCAGTTAGGCTTATTCGTTGATTTGGATGAATAATATCCCAAAATAAACTCAAGTTCTTGGAGAAAAACCCACTTTACGCACCGCACTGATACAATCTGTGATGTTTCCACTCTGTTGCCATAATTTCAGGATAAATGGATCACTTCGTATAGGACAAATTCGGTAGAAATCTGTTACAAGTTCAGTGTGCTAGAATATTGAGTTGTCCCATATATTTTATTCACCAGAAGGATGGCGTATGGTATCATTTACTTCTGTGACATGTTTATTAGGGGATCAGCTGCTTTACTTGTAGGTAAATCGCACCAGATTCAATTACCTCCAAATAGGACCATCGTACTGCTGTCTAATTTTGGTGAGGGCTGAGATTCATCGCAGAAATCTGGAAACATATAGAGAACTAGTTATCCACATGTAGACCTATCAAACCTAATTGAGAATGGCTACATGAAGTGTGATGGAAAAGACATTGAAGGAATGCTGTTCTAGTTTGATGCCGAAGTTGTTTTTTTTACAGGGAAGATATCTTACCCTTCATAAAACAATGAGATCAGTGTTTAATTTTAAGCATAAGGGTTCTAAGGATACTGGCTCTTTGGATCAACTTTGATTTTTATGGTTTTTTGTGGATAACGAACTTCTGACTTGACAGATGGAGCAATACTAGTTTTTTGTTTGTATACTTCAGAAGACTTTATGATAATCCTGAAGTGAGGACGTCGTCTACGGAATTTAATAATGCATATCTGCTGTAACAGTTGACTCTTAAAAAGAGCGGTTGCGATGCCCATGTAAAAAAAAGTTTTCTATAAGGGAAATTTACATTTTCCGAAGCATGTTTGTTAATATTTCCCTCCGCGAAGAGCGTACAGCTCTTTTTTGATGATTAACAAGAAGATTTTAGCAAGAATAAGTTTCTTTGAAAAAAATATAGAAAAGTTTCGAGAGGGCTAGATGAGCATCCTACGAAAGTTGAAAATGCCAACACTGAATGCAGAAGTGAGGACATTCAAAATTGAAAATACAAGCGAAAAGGAAAAAGAAAGAAGTCGACAGCATCGGAGAAAGTTCTGTTACAAACAAAAGTTAATAATAATCGAAGAGCCGATTAATTTTAATTAACCAAACTTGTATTGATTAAGATAATACGAATTTTATTAAAGAAACGAACAAGATTTGTTGATAAGTTCTCTAAGATTCCGAAGCCCTTCAAAAATTATGATGCCCTATAAACTCCTTAAGAGCGGCCCATCAGCTTTATTGGACAGTACAGCGATGTTTTTATTACTCTCCCTGAATGGCTTCCTCTTAGAAATGTGTTTCTTTCAGTTGATATCCTCAACGTCGCACGAAGCTCAAGGGTTTTACTTTATTTGTCTCAATTGGACAGTTCCTCGAAGTCGTCTGTCTTTATGTTACTGATGATTTACAGTTAAGACTAAGAAAAATACTGCGTTAACTTCCTGAGGCGTTCGCTTAGCACAATTCCAGAAGTGATCAACTATTATGTACACTCGAGGCGAAAAATATTATAACTAGAAACCAAACTTCGTCTCTTTCTTTAAACCATCCTTTAGATGAAATATACGAGTGTATATGTATACTGCGTGGTCACTTTATAACGTACTCCTACCTAATAGCGAGTAAGATCCACTTTAGCCCTCATAACAGCCTGGATTCGTCGAGCGATGGACTCAGTTTGGTGTATAAAGGTACTTAGAGGGGTGCTGGTCCACGCTGGTTCAATTGCTTCCCGCAATTGTTGCAGACCACTACTCCGAAGAGTTCGTGTCACCTTACCCCCCCACGGGTGTTTAATCGGATTGAGATCTGGTGATTAGGAAGGTCACCACAGTATGGCAAATTCATTCTAAGGTTTTGGGAACCAGTTGAGTATAATTGTGCCCTTGCGAAATGGCACATTACCCTGTTGGAAGAACCCATTCGCAGATGAATACATTGCAGCTATGAAGGAATGTGCCTAGTTGGAAACACTTTCCAGATAACCTGTTTCATCCGAATGTTGCTTCACTGGAACCAAAAAGCCCACGAAAATACATTCCACTCCACCCAGTCTACATTGTTGACATTTGGCAGGATGGATGAGTGGACTCAAGGTGCTCCATCATATTCTGGTCTTTAGATCATACGGACACGTCTGGTGTTGACTATGCCACTTCCAAAGACACCTACTTTTCATCTTGCCCATTATCGTAGTGAACTGCACATATACTGTGCATGCCCACCTGCATAATTAAGTGGCCACGCAGTGTACATCCATCTTAATGGCTCAGATTAATTTACATAAACCTTCCTTCGAACACAAAACAGGCGACAATGTGAATTCAAGTGAAACCGAAACCTTTTTCGCAATATTCTCTTGGATAATGAGAGCAATGTGTCCGATGGAAGATATCTGAACCCAGAAAGGTCTAGTACCACGAAGTATTAACTTCATTTAAGCAAGTGAGAGTAATTAGGTAATGGAAACGTTCAAATTTGTCTCAGTGCCTTCTCAGAGGATCAATATATTTACGCTACTGGAAGATGTTTAAAATGAAGGAAGGATCGGAAACCTAGTACTCATACCACTTTGGCAAGCGGGATGGTTTCATTTACAGTAATTATCGATTCAAAGGTGGTGGACTGTTCAGAATTCGCGATGATACAACTGAAGTAATGAGGCGTATCGTGTCTGTAAATTGCTAGTATTATACGGATGATTTGTTTATTTCGTGAGTGAGAAGAATCTACCACAGAATAAAAAGAAAAACCAATAAAATGTCTTCCTTTCGACAGAAATCTAACAAAGGCCATTTTACACTGAATTAGAACATATCATAGATACTGTGGAATCCACGATGTGTTCCACGATATTCACAATAAAAAAAGACAAGGAGACATGTTTTTGTTTTAAATTATTTGCAAGTAATTTTAAATCTTGTAACTATTAAAAGCAAACACAAATATTATTAAGTTTTTCTGCTGCTGTTGTTGTAGACTTCGAAATCCTGCATATCTAAACACACCAAAAAACTAGAAAAATGTTTCAGCGTTATAAAATGATTCTGTAATGTCATTATTACAATTTAATTTCTAACGTGAATGGTACTTTATGGCTAGTGCCACTGGTTGAAGCTCCCTACTTAAGTTGTGGCACTTTTCCGATGTACATACGTGCTTGCGACACTTGTTAATTCAAATATATAACCATTAACAATATTGAGATTAGATTTGATTCGCAGACAAGTGTACTGTGTAAAAAAAAAAAAAGCTGGGTTTCCATTTAGTTCTGAAGTATGATATTTAAACATTTATTATTTATGGAGAATTCGCAAAACGTTCCCTAACCATAAATGCTCCTGATTGTGGAACTTCTATTAGAACTTGTGCTCCTGAACGAACAATGGGAAAACTATTTTTACTCAGACTCTCAATAAATAATACTGCGTAAGAAAATTTCAAAAAGGGACTATTAATTGGCATTTCTTGATGTTTCTTTATGAAGATGTATTCTGAATATGATATCAGGTTTTGCAGCATTTGGCCATAACAGAAAGAAAAATCAGTTTGCGATAATACTGTGTGAGATTTATAAACAGTGTTTCTGTTCAATTTGTGATTTTTAAGCTTGTTTTTATTTGCAGAAAATATTAATACTCTATGTACATAACTAAAAATATCATTTAAATGTACATTTGAACGTCTTTGTCTTTTGTGATCAGTGCGATCAACTCAACCCATGAACCAGATAGTTGGCCATCGTAAATTCTGTAATATACCTTGATTGACAATAAATATCCCATTTTCCCGTAATTTTTAATTAAATTTTCTACTTTCTTTTTAATTTTCAGTCCAAATGTTATAAATGCTTGAAGTTGTCATTCTTCAGGATTCAACGCTTTAAAAAAAATTTTTGACCAGTTCGAACTTGATAGGGAATGGTGAAAGCAAGTCTTTTTATGTACGCCAAACTGAAACTCAACTCTGGTTCATCATTCTATCCTCTAGTTCTCATCTTCTACTCTGCTGTCCCAAAAACAAAGCAAGTTTTTGGGCAATCCACCTCGGAACCCCAGAAGGAACCCGGACATTGAAGTTCCACAGTCATCCTATTTATACTGGCCACACTTCATCTTCTCCAACACACCTTCACATCTGCTCAGTCTTCTTTAATATGAACAAAGTGTGTAACAGGAATTGATGGGTGTATATTCCCATTGTGAAGCAACAGAGCTTTCCAGCTTTTATGTGAACTATCTTTGATGGAAGCCACTCTTCTGGAATGTGACTAATATCAATTTCTTCATAAAGACCAATCAAATCAAACAATAGCACATGATTCTGCAACAGTAAAAACGTGCATAAGTGGCATATCCTTTTCTGTACGAGGAAACTTACAGTCAGGCTCTAGTAGATACCACTATTTAAACAAAGGAGTTTTGCATTGGTTTTGGTTAGGAGGGGTCCCAAGTCCCTCACTAAAGTGTAAAGTGTGTTTAGGGTCAAACGGCACCAGGGGTTTCCCCCATCTCCGCGTAGTTTACATTGTGGTGTGATACAGTTCACTGTAAAGGCCAGAGATTTAAAAGTATATGGATCTTGAGGTGTGTGATGTTGTGTACCGTTGTTCTTCTGGCCATTTAGCCGCCGGACCCCCAGCTGAGGCCCGACGTTGCCCACACTTCGCCCCGTGGAGGCAGACCAGGTACACTAGTATTACAGTTATTTACTCTGGCAGGCCCTGCCACCTAGTTTCTTGAGATTTCAGTGGCAGGGACCTTAAAAAAAAAACCGTTTGCGTGGGTTGATCACTAGATTGAAAGACCGAAATGTGAGCGAACTTAATTTGGAGCTATTAAATTTTGACCTGTGGGATATACGCTGGCGAGCAGGTAGAGAGGGAGAGGAGACTGAAGACTGGGGGGAGAAAGACAGAAGAAATGGGGTCGATAGAGGAGGCGACCCCATTATAAGTCAGTGGGGCATGCCCATGCCCCACCAGGAGGAAATCTGGGTTGGCGAGTAGGGGAGAAGGCAGGAGGGAAAAACCTCCTGTCTCCTCCCCTACCGCCGAGGGAGGGGGAAAGAAAGATGGGTCCAGCAAGAGCGCCGGCACCGATTGCCATTATGGCTGGCATATGCAGAAAGCTCTGCGGTCTCATTGGGCTGGTTGGAATTCAGCTGAATAGAAAGTCACTCGTGAGGCTGTGTCCTGTCCGAAGGAGGTCCACATATCATTTCATGGTTGTTGTTGTGGTGGTGGATGCGGTTGAGTCCGCCTTCTTGTGAAGAGGTCTTGCGCATATTGAGTGAAGGCACTATAGGTATCTTTTTCAGTTAGTATCAGATATTCCTGGTCTCTTAGCATTATTTGGGTGGTGGTTATAAATCGGCAGCGGAGATCCTCGTACAGTGGGCAGTCGTACATCAAGTGCCCCCATGTCTCGGGTAGTCCGCAGTGGCATAGGGGGGTGTCACTCAATCCGAATCCATGGAGTTGTCCTCTTATGGCGCCATGGCCGGTCAACAGGTAGGTGGCGAGTAGTCCAGGAGAAAGCCAAGGTGGATAGTTTGGGTACACCAGTTGTAGATCAGGAATAAATTTTTTAGTTATTTCACCTTTGGTTGATTTCTGCCAGCGGGTTTGCCAGCTCTGGTTGAGATGTGTGAGGAGACGTTTGCGTTCCAATTTGTGGTCAGTTTCAGGGTCCAAAGTGAAGTTCAGATGGTTAGCCTCACGTCCCTTGGAGAGTTGATATATTAGGCCGCGGAAGACTATTTCAAGGTCTAGGGGAAGAGTCCCTGTCAGGGCCTGGAGGGCGTGTGTGCTTACAGTATTGCAGGCTCTTGTTATTATAAGTAATATATACCGTTGCGTGGTGTCCAGTTTTCTTCTGTTGACGGCCGTGGTAGCCTTCCGGTACCACACGCCAGCGGCATACGTTATGGCAGGCAGGAATACGGCTTTATAGAATAGCTTGAGGGTTCTCTTCCGCAGGCCCCAATCCTTGCGGGAGACCCTCATGAACAGAGCAGACTAAGTCATCTAATTCTTGCTGATTACAGAAATGTGACAATTGACAGGGTTCTGATGTGCAATACCAATTATCCCGTTCACTAGATTCGCCGTCCACTTCTGAATACTTCTGTGGAAGGCAAATTGGGAATGGTAGGTCTTCATTGTGTTGAACTGGCGTAATTGATGGTATTGATCGCATTATTGTCAAAATAATTAGCTCTGCACTCCTCTGACTTGGTGGTAGTGCCTTAGTATAAATAGAACATTTTAATATAATAAATCATTTTAATATAAACTCCATAAAATTTAAAACTGATCTGTTGAAAGCCTTTTTGCCTCCTGATTGTGAAGATAGCAAAATAAAAAAAATAGTAAAAAAATAATAAAAGTAGAGTAAAATGAAACAGCATTTTTTGTGAAATGTAAACTCAATTTATATATGTTTAAAACAAGTGTATTTGCAATACTAAGAAACACAATCTTTAAAATATTGATATTCTTATAAATATTATTAAATAAATTAAAAGTTATAATTTTATTAAAAGATATCCATTTATTTTTAATATATTTTTAAGTCTTTTTTTTAATTATAATGACAAAAAAACTATAAATTCAGAAAGTAAATAAAATATTAATGAAGTTTCCATTAACAAAACAGCTTTTATTCATTTAACAATGAAAACTCTCATATCCCATAAACACGCCCTCTAAAAGTACTATAAACTTTAATTTCTCTTATTTTTAATGCACATTCCTTAGTAAACATTTATTGAGTAAGTAGTTTCGAGTTTTATTTATTGTTTTCGGCTATGAATTATGTATTGGTATGATTTATTCTTCTTTCTTAGGAGTCCAAAAGTTTTTCAAATGAGCATTCTGTTCGGCAATAATTCTTATATCGTGTCATCTATAATTTTTATGATCATACATAAAGCGAAAACTTATGTATTAAGGCACCAGGGATATGATATTAAAGAGAAGGAGCTATAATCAGATGAAATATTTGGCCGGGATGTCTGTTTGCCGGCTATCTCTGCAAAATGATCACCAGAAACAGAGATATATCTCAGTAGATATAACACCAAAGAATCGATAGACAGATGTATTACTAAGTCAGTGGTCAGCGTGTTATCAAAAGAAGTTCAAGTCTCAGTTTAACGATTTTTTTTCACACTTTATCCCCTCCTTCTCCTTAATCTTATCGAATAAGCGAAAGTTTCCAGTTTACACCGATCTGCGAGATAATTCCGTTGAGAACGCAAAATGATTTCCGAACTTTTTTTTTTTCTCTTTTGCTTTAAAAGCTTTCTATTGACTTTCTATACGTACTGAGAATGTATGAGAGATTCTTACTGAGTGTTTTATTTCCTTCATCGATCGGACTGTCACAATGACTTGGATGATAAATGGGAATACGGTGGCTTCTAAGGACCCTGGCATCATTGTGGAGTTATGAAGGTTTTATAGATTTTTTTTCCAGAAAAAAAAATCCCGTTTACTTCTTAAAGATGTAGCTACAGTGCGCAAATACTTGAAACCGGGGAAGGCGAAATCTCTCTATATATCCCTACTCAAACCTATTTTGTAAGGGAAATAAATATATGAAATCTTTCCACCGAGTAGTTTGGAATTTTCCTTTTGTTCTCTTTCTCTAAAGATAATGAATTATTCAACATTGATCGAAACACAAAGAACAGAGGCGAAGATACTAATTTAGATACTCTTCGAAAACATATTTTATCTAGTGGAAAAAAAAAGATTGTTAAATATCATTTAGTGGATTGGAAGATTTTATTTGATTTGTGCGTACACTTCTTAGCGATTTAAGAGAATTCCTTAAGAATATGGGAAATTCGAAAATAGAAAGATTACGAAATAATACCACACCTGAGAGTATTAAAATTTCATCGGGAAGGGGGGTTGTTCCCATCAGGATTTGTAACCTGCATGTCCTGTTCTCGTTTAATTTATTCGCATCAGTTCTTAAATTGTAGAAGAAATCGATTTTATTAGCTGGGAACGCTTTTTTGAGGCTAGGTATGTTGTTTAGATTATTATCTAAACAACCTTGTTAGGATATGATGTGGAATCCCATGCAACTCTATTCAACAATCTTAGGATCCAAAACCACAACGTTGGGAACTTGATGCTGAAGACCAGAGCACCAAGGAACTTCTCGGAATTGTTACGAGGCAACATTGATTGAATATTTTGTAATATAAGCTATAGATGATGCATTCCCTCCCTAGCTCTTGGTCGGAAAGGTGTGCATAGTTGTGAAGGATTCCTTTTTCACCCTACTGAGGTGATTTTGAACGGTGAGGTAATCTCAAATCAAGAATTACGGGCTCACCTGACCAACTTCGCTTTAAATTATTCACACAGTTGAATTCAACGATCGAAATCATCTTCATTCGTACTGTGTAGCAATTTTGGCACATAAAGTTTACAGTTAACTCCTTTGAAAATGTAGTGTTCACTTGCTCAGCTAATTCCGGTCTCGCACATACCTTCTCAACTCATTCCAGCGTCTTGCACAGTATCGCAAATTTATCACAAATTCATGAATCTTTGCGGTTCGTGGTTCTGCGACCAATTAATATCTTCACAGTCTTTGAACTTCACACTCATTCTCAGATCTCCTGGACGCCTTTAAAATTGCTTTGCGCTCTTCGAACATCAGACATCCATCCGCCATGCTGGTCACACTTTGAATTATGGAACATTCGCTGTTGTTTTTAACCAACTAATGCCATCCTTTATTATCAAAACATATTAATCAAAGACGAAAACGTTTAAGTTCAACTATAAATAAGTGATTTAATGCTTCAGTATCAGTCAAAGGATTCATATAAGTTCTTACATTTATTTGTTTATTTACTATGAATTTCATTTTCATCTTTTGGTTATAGAAAATTTCGATAACCAAAAGATGAAAATCGCTTCTTTTTATTAATTTTTAAAATCGCTTCTTTTTTTTGAAAAGAATCAAGATAATAACACTGGAGCGCACACGTCGAAAAGAATCAAACCCACCACCAATATTCCATCAGTCGACAAGAATCAAACCCAGACCTCTTCAAACGATTAATAGACAGTGATGTGTTTTGCCAACTGGATGGAACGAAGATTATCGATGCACACACAAGTAATTTAATATAAATTCTACTTATGGGCTTTAAGCTTTTTGTACTCTTAATTTATCTCATTAGTGATTCTCAACCGCCAGTCCACGGAAAAGTTTTTTGTGAGTCTGCAGTATTATTATTATTGTAGTTATACACTACCTACTCATTTTATTAGGATCATGGAAGTTTGGGGTATATGTAAATCGAAGAGGTCGCACGAGGTGTAAGATATGGATTAAAATCGCTATGAAGCAGTGTGAGCTGACTGGTGTACAAATTAGTTCACTGAGAAATGGGAATGGACACTATCTCAGACTTCCAAAGAGGCGTTATTGTCAGTGCGAATTTAGCAGAGGATTGCTACATTTGTGGACTCTTCAGAGATTTCGCACTTATCGAGTGTTCACTCTTTAAGGAATAGAAAAACATCCATGAGCAGACGCAACGGTAGTAGAAAATATAAGGTGACGAAGCAAGGTGCTCGATGTCTGAGGCGATTATCAAGTATAATCGTTGCACAACGGACCAATTAATCTCTGCAATTGGGAATCCTGTTTTCTCTCTGACTGTTTAGCTAGTGTTCGAAGTTTAGTTCTTTTTCCCACTCTTTTCCTCTTGTATATTTAACCACCTTCTACTGACTGGAAATCCTATCCATAGTTTGGTGATGACAGCACAGTATATTGCACCTTCCATTTTGAGAAACCTTGCTCTGCACAAACAACTCCACCTTCTCAGATGTTCTCAGATATCCACCATTATTCCATAAATACTGATCAACCCTGCCTTATTTCTCGCGAAAAGCGTTTTTAGTCTCCATTACTAATTACCCTGACTGATCTCTCTTGGCATAAGTGCATCAGGGCATAAGCATATTTTTGTATTGTTTAGAACAATCAAAAATAACTTTAAATAAAATTTATGTAATTTAATTTTAGGTGTGCCTTAAATAACTTTCATTTTTTCTTATTTTTAATTATATCTCGGGGTATAACGTAACTTTTATTCAGATAAAAGTTACGTTTATCAAAAAAAAAAAAAAAAAAAACTAACTACTTTGACACTTTTTCGAAATTAAATATTTAGTTCCTTAATTAAACTACATTGCGAGCGTAATTGATATTTAAGGGACTGAAATGCTAATTACAAAACAGCGAAGGCCATCAAAATTACAATTATTATTGTACTCCAGTAATTAGTGTTACTCGCGGACAGAAAGGTGATTCTTAATAAAAAATTATTAATTGCGATTAGGGAAAAAGGAACTAGACGTAATTTAATGATTATTGTTTTTATAACTTAAATATTAAACTTTAATTAAATAAATATCACAATTAAATTTAGCGTTTTAAATAAATAGCAACGTACTTGTCCATTGAATAAAGGCTTTTTATTTAAAGTGCGTGTTTCAGTACCGAGACAACTCATGGTAAATGGCCTCCACAATACGAGATCGATGAACTTAATAACAAACTTCCCTTTTCCTCAGTGCTGTGTACATATTAAGGCTATTCCTATTTGTGCAAGTATAATTTATTTGTACGAGGCCCTAAATTCTTTGAATATTCTCTGTTTATTGAGGACAATGGGGTCGTATGTAAATTTTATTCCCAGTATACAATAGCGTGCTCTTTATTCATTACAATTTAATTTACCAAATCGATTATTTACTATTAGATAATTTTAAGGGTCGCTAAGAAACGTGAGTCACCAACCGTTTTCTTATTCATTTAAAAATAAACGAGTATTATTTAGTTCAGAAAAGAGAAATAACGATAAATGAGCTAAGACATAATTTTACCACAGTTCTTGAAAATTTCATGCAACTCAGCATCTCCTCCGAAATACCCCTGGGACAGAAACTTTCCTAAGTATCTGTTCAACACACCACTATAAGTCTTGATCTTGAGAGTTGCTTCTTAATTAGAACGTATGGTCCTCGGCTAGTGGTGAAGGATGGGAGAGACGAGAGATCTTGATTGAGAATTTAAAAGGCAGTCATATAGCAGCGAACGAAATCCTATCGATTGGACCACCTAATGCCTTTGATTACCACCTGAGAACGAACTTTTGCAGCGAGGCAATTTGCCGTCGATTTGATCAAAAGCTCCGGGTAAATTTCTCCTTAAGTACTTTCCGCAAATATGTCCGGAAGATATTAGACTGTTGTAAGTGGAACTTGAGCAGATAACGCCAAGAAAACTATATTACTTCTCCTTTGTCCACACCTTATCATCTACTGCGTTGTAGTTGGGAGAAAAATATCAATGCACGCTCCTCTTATTTAGTCCCAAGTTTCTTTATGTAAATGCTGCAGTCTCTTCACATAATTTCTTATTTTTCTTACGTATCGCCCGAAATATTGTTGTTAAGATAAAGCGAAGAAGATGCAAATTTTCGATTTTGTTTTTTTCTTGAAGATTTTAAGAAATATGACCAACGTGTGGGCTGTTTGATAACTCAAGACAGCTTTCAACTTTAAAATTATAAATTAATCATTTTTTTCAGAATTTATGATAATATATTTCGTTTATTGAAGTGATACTGATTTTTTTCCCCAAAAACGCGCATAAAACTTCGAAATACAGTAAAATTATAAAATACAATCTATCGAAATTGTCCACTAATACACGGGGTCACTAATCCGTAATGACATCACTAACAGCGTCACGACTACCGATACGAACTAGACGGGTGGCAAGAGGAAGTGGAAAAAAAGGCGATTACGATGCTCACGACACGCAGTCTGCCAACGCCCTTTCATGCTGCGAAAAACACATCTAAACCGGTGTTTCCCAACCTTCTTCAGATACGAAACGAAAATTCGCTTTATATTCAAATTTAAACTTTCGAGACAGAAGCCACAGATCACAAAAATATTAAACTATGCGTGGAAATATATATACTGTAGTATTAATAACTGCTCTTTAAATACAATGATATGTGTTTTTACCAGAGAGTTCCTTTCCAGGATTTGTCTCGGTTTTCAATTTTGTGTCCCAAAATTTTCTTTTCGGAAGGTATAAACGTCCTGGTTTTCCTAAACTTTAAACGTAATTGGTATACCCAACAGTTTTTATCATCTCATTTGCAGGAATTCATTTTTAATCTCAAATTAGATCTTACTATTACGATTTTATGAAAGATTCTTCCTCTTGTTCTTCTACGAATGCCCTTATTGGCATATTTTGAGTGCATTCACTGCATCATCCTACAGAGCATAGTCAAGTGGGCTAAAAGCGCTTAATTCCATGTACTGGAAAAGTTGATAGAATTTATTCGGTGCCCAGGTATTTTAAGACCTTCAAATATAGGGGGCAGTTTGTGTTGTCTGGTGGGGAGAAGAGGGGGGATGAATAAGTTGACAAGTTCGAATATTATTTTTTTTTTTAAAGTACTGAAGTTCATGCAGACAAATGAAGCGCATTTGCACAGAGGTTATGAATTACGTGCATCGGGCAATTGAAATGCTTAAATTTGCAGTTTTAAGAAAATTTGTTCTCTTTTTATAAAGAGGCTTTCAGGTGATGAAATATATTCGATAAAAAATGACTTTGCATACAGAGAAAAATGGGCTTTTGAGTCCTTCGATAAATTGAAATTTGTGGAATATTCGCTCTTAAAAAGTATACTAGTTTGGAAGGAAGTACTAAACATGTATAAAAATACAGTTGATATGGAATTTAAAATTAATGAAAATTATTTATTAAGCCACTTTTATTTTCTTAAAATGTCGTTTTAGAATGGTATTATGTTTCTTCTTGTATTTTACGGGCAGACCAACGAAATTAAAAAATAATAATAAATAAAAAAAAAAAAAATCAGTCTTTTGTTTGCCATTCTGGCACGTAATGGAAATGTTGAAAGAATATTCATGTATAAATTCATGAATATTCTTTCAACCAATTATAAAAATTTATTCAAAATTATAACTATCCACACCACACACAAATATCTAGTTATCAATTTTATACTTTATAACTTGCTATTAAATTTCTTATAGCAAATTATAATTTACTATTTAGATTTTTTTTTTTTTTAGATTTTCTAGTGAACTATATTTTTGTAGAATATATTTTTAAGACACCATATTAAATAAAGTATGCACTTAGAGCAGCGGTTCTCAACCTTTTTTTTTTGACTCGCAACATCTTTCAACGTAATTTTTTTTTAAGTGAACCCCTTTCAACATAATATTTTTAAAGCGAACCACTAAGTCTATATTCTCTAAAATCGTATAATATTTCTTGATTTTTATTATAAAATATTTCTAGTACTACGTTTTTATAAGCGACATAGCGTAATAATAAAAATTATTATTGAGTATAATTTATACTTTGTAAAGCAGTTATTAATCAGTCTAAACTAGATTTCGAACAGGCTAAGAGTAGAAAACTTGCTTCTTGTCCAATAGTAACCGACGATTCTGGTCTCTTGCCAAAACTATTGCCCGCAATTTTCGCCCATCTCTACTCCCACCTCTGTCCAAACCAGATGGTTCTGTTGTCACTTCAGCCAAGGATAAAACTGACCTGCCAGCATCCCATTTTTCTTCCAGCTCATGTATTAATGATCTTGGTAAATCACATCAAACCATTTCCAACTCCATTCAATGCCTCCTGTGGTCTTCCGCCAAAAGGAAGGATTTTGACGAATCTTGATGCTAAGAAAGCTCCAGGTCCCGATGGTATTTCTCCGCTTGTTCTCAAAACCCGAGCTCCTGAACTTCTGTTATTTGCCGCTTTTTCTCACTTCCTTATTCCAAAGGTTTTTCTTTCTGCTTCGAAATTTGCTCATATCCAGCCAGTTCCTAAAAAGGGGGACAAATCCCTCCTATTCAATTATCGTCCCATTGCAATTACTTCTACTCTTTCTAAAGTAATGGAGAAATCAATTAGCCGCCAACTTTAAAAAAAAAAAAAAAAACCTAGAAATCTTCCGTCTGATCAACGATCGCCAGTATGGATTCCGTCAGTGTCGATCCACTGGTGATATTCTGGCCTATATTACCCATTTATGGACAAATTCAATGGAAAAAGTTTGAAACAAGCAGTTGCTCTTGAAATCCCCAAGGGTTCGTGTTTGCCATAAAGGTCTTCTAAATAAGCTTCCATCTTATGGTTGGCTAGCTGTGTTTTGTAATTCGGTATCCAGTTTTATTTCTGATCGCTCACTGGTTAATGATAGACGGTTCTCTGTCTTCTAACTTTACCACTAATGTTGGTGCTCCCCCAAGAAAAAAAGCATCCTTCTGCTCCTATGCTTATCTTCAATGATGCTCCGATTTCTAGGCAAGATCTTGGGGATTACATTGACTTCTAATCTCTCTCTGCAGAAAGCACATTACAAATATTGCTTCCTCTGCATCTAAAAAAACTTGGTATTCTCTTTTACTCTTCTTCCAAACTGACTCTGTACAAATCGCAAATCTGGCCTACCACGGAATATTGTTCCCACATTTGGGGCGGTGCCCCCAAAACCTCTCTCAGGCTTCTAGATTCCATTCAAAATAGAGCAGTTAGGTTAATTAATGTCTCATATCTAATAATAAAAAAATTATGATATTAGGGTCACCCTTAAATGATTACATCTACCCATATATTTATTGTGTCTGAAACCGACTAACTCAACCACGGAGTGAAAAAAGCCCATTAAAATTCCTCGCGTCATCGACGGGATTCGAACCCGGGTCTTTCGCAGCCGGTGTGGGGACGGTGACGATTACCACTCTGCTAACCAAGCAGACTATGTAAATCTAAGCAGACGCCATTATAGAATTTTTAGTGCGAACCCCCGGAACACTTTCGCGAACCCCCAGGGGTTCGCGAACCACCGGTTGGAAACCGCTGACTTAGTGTTACCTCAACCCTCAGTGGTTAATTGTTCAATGGATGTAGTTGTTTAGAGGGAAGGAACATCTACACATGTAGTAGATTTCTCTAGGGTAAAAAGTGGGTCCCATTCCGAACGATTACAGAGCTGAGGTTGTTTGTATCTTAGGGAAGGGGATGGCAGAGCAATAAAATAAAAATAACAACAATAGAGACGTAAACAAACTTATAATAAAGCTTTGATTTATTTAGGAAAGTTTACGTACGCGCGTATGGTTACAGTATATTCTCAAAAGGACCTTCGACTTCGATGCATCTCACCTATCGTGTATGAATCGCACGCGCTTCTCGCCTAAGCTCCTCATGGCTGTCTTTTATGCGGGCCACAGCATTCGATATGCTATAAAGTAATGTGTTTCCACTTTTGTATGGAATACAAGGTCTTTCATCCCGTCTCACAGGCGCAAAAATCCAGAGTCTGGTGATCAATTTTTTTGGACCACTGCGACTGATCGATAGCCCAGCGAATTAGTCATAAGATGAGTAAGAGTATCCACTGCATCAAACAACGAGGAGCTCCATCCTGTTGGAAGCACATTCAACGTCGTGTAGTCCAAGGCATATCTTCTAACAGCTGTAGCAATTCGTTTTGCAGAAATTGTAAATAGACCTGTTCAATAAGATGATCCTCAAAAATAAATGGACCAATCTACTGGTGGTAGAGGACTCCACAAAATTACTACCTCCTGGAAGGATCTGAAACTACATTTTTGCTTTTAAAATAATTCTATCACATTACCCAAACACGGCGAAGTTCTCACTGTTGCGTTTCTCTCTCTCTCTCTCTCTGGTCAGTTCTAAATTTAACGCGGCAAAACCTTGACCTTAGATATCTATTACATGACTAAAAAAATCTATTTAACTTGTAGGATTCGTGAAGTGTTATGAATCATCCAACTAATCTACAATTCTTTCGTGCAAACTTTTATATTTGCAGTATCTCTTGCTAGTAAAGTGATTTCCATCTTCCAAATTTGATTTTTAAGTTTAATGCACATTATCGTGTTAATGTCGTCTTAAATTAGGAACAGTCTAATCACTGAACTTGTTTTTTTTTTTCAAGCTATTTAGCTTGGTGAAAACAAAGTTCCTAATGCTTAAAGAACGATAGTCATATCAAAAGAAATGCCACTTAAAAGGTCAACCAGTAATTTATCTGCTCCTCTTTATCTCTGCTCCATCTTAAGTTTATAGAAGTTTTTACACGCGGCACAAACTTACTTAGACAATTAAACACGTGAGGTAAGCTCCCAACTCATCAGTCAATAAATCGGAAAGATATTAAGCCTTTCATTTTAAAGAGACTGCAGCCAGAATTGATAATATTACAAGAAATAGTAGGACACAAAGAGAAAAGTCAATGTTGAAAACTATTTCGCATCATCCTAAAATAAATTAGCTTTACACTTTAACCAGTGACGTATAGGGAAGTGTCTGCCTCGTCAGGCGTGCCATTTATTTTCCAGGAATTGTGCAAAGGATCATTTGCAATAACGAATAAACACTGTACTGGGTAATGGCATCATCGCGTGATGCCCTCTGTACACGTTATGATAAATTGCCACACGTATCCTATAAAGCTAGAAAGAACAGAAAATTTACATCTGCTCAGTTTCTGCATTTAAAACAGTTGGAATTTCTAATCTTGAATTCATATAAATGCAGCGTACATGACTGTTATGAATGGTGTATGTAAATTAGTTTCTAATTTTTTTTTATAAATGATAGTCTTATTACATAACAATAGTGTTATATTTTGAATTAATATTAAGCCTTACAAGGTGAGAGAAATACGTGGTTTTTTATTCATTTTTCATTTGCGTATTTAGAGACACCAATCTGAATTAAATAAATGAACAAATATTGATTTAAATAAATTGGGAAATACCAGTAGCAACTATATTGATACTTCTATCACTAAAAATAATTTTAGCTTTCAGTTTCTAGATATACCTAAAAGCATTTTCAATAAATTTAATTTAGTCACTGCAGCGGATGTTATTATTAAAATTTTTATTAAAAAAAGCAAAAAAAAAAAAAAACCAAACAATCTTTTGCATATTAAGAAATTGGAGTAATTCAGAATCATCGTTTATCCACCATTGATGTAAGCTTCGGAAGTATGGGCGTCTGCTGCCCCAACGACCAAATAGTCTCTCATGGTATCTGAATATTGGCTATTTAAGTGGACCAATTTCAAAATCCAACCTTCCTCCTCAATCCTTGCCATTGTGCAACGTATATAATCTGCTATAATATATTCTTTTCATTGTATCATGTGAACCAGGCCTGTGACCCTGATGAGTAGGTTTCTACTAAACCTGTATCCGTCTATTTTATCTTAATGTTTCAATAAAGTCTCTCTCTCTCTCTGAAGTGAGTGGCAATGACGTCAATTATAAAACCAACGCGTATCCGGATACTTTATGGAGGGTCGCATAGGTTTGTGGTGGCGCGTTAGCTTCAATCAAATCCGTTGGCAGTCTGCCTACAAGCCAATAAATAGGCAGATACCAATAGGTGCCTGCCTATTTGTATAAACATTGCTCACTACCAAGTTTCATTTTGCATTTGGCAATAGATTTCATTTTGGACTTGCCATTAAATTTTATTTAAATGCAGCACGTTCTATCAAACTTTATTTCACCATTGACAATACTTTTACAATTTTTGCAGAATATCTTTGCGACAAATGGCCTTAACGTTTATGAATAATTCTTAAATAACCATTGGTCCATAACGCGCGCGAATTACCAAGCAGAATAAACATTGCTCACTAAGAAAAGGTTGAAAGGGCATATACGCGCAATCTATTAATTACTCCAAATAAAGAGAATGCAACAACGGACCTAGTTTTCCTGTTAATAAGTCAATGTAGTGCGCGAACAAGCCAAGCTGTAATTTGATTCAAACTTGGCTCGAATGTAAATAAGACGAATAATTGTTCGCCGAGCAATTAATATTTGCCTGCATTTGGAAACATCAGATAAGTCGAAGCAGTGAGTTATTATGCGCTGGAAAACTTCGCCGAATTAATTGCCGGATTCTTTTAAGAAAGAAAAGCTGATTTCGAAACCATTTATCCAAAATTGACCAACACAGTAAAGAGATGCACTATTGACAAAATCCGGCGTAGTAGTTTACTCTTCTATTAATGAGACGAAGGCTAAATATATTCATCGTAAACAAATTAAGCCTCCCTACTTTTCTCTCTGTCTCTCTCTCTGGGCTGGCCCAAGTAGCGTTGCGACTGTACTCACTTAATCATCTTGCAGAAGGTGGTACTGGGATTAAACTCGGGGCGGGCGGCGTATCTGATCAGGAGAGCATCGATCCGAACTCGGAGCAAAAGGAAAATATTAAAAGTTCGTCTAATTAATGCATTGGTTTTTAGTGGCGCAAAGAAAACAGAAAGAAAGTACACCCTCCTCCTCCCCCATCCCCCCCGAACTCATTCTACTGCTGCTGGTGAAAAATTCAAGAAGACAAAAGAATGTCGGAGCAAATTAATGTTGAAACTTTCAACGCTTTAGGCAGTCTACCTTCTGTGGGAGTTCATTAAAGACTGGAAGAGGCTTCGTAAAATTCCTGGCGCGTGTATATATGTATGTATGAGGGTATACGTGTGTTTGCATCTGTATGTAATTGCCCATCGGTGCGTGTGCGCGTGCGTCAGAAAGAGAGAGAGAGAGAGAGAGAGAGAGAGAGAGAGAGAGAGAGAGAGAGAGAGCTGTCTAAGCATCTCGAGGTGGACCAAACTGAGCTGATTGCAAAGTCTTTGTTCGCTAAGCCACCACTCGAATCTTGGAGTTGAAAATATCGACTTTTCATCCTGGGAACAGACACGAAATGAGTTGGTACATGAATATTTTAGTAGTAGCCCGAATCTTGTTGCATAGAGAACGATGCAGTGGAGGAATTTCTACCTGCTTTGCATATTTTCTTCAGGGTGATCGAGAAAAAATGCGTGCAAAAAGTTCATTGCTAGATCGTGCCAGCAGCCATTAGAAGAGGACTGAAGAGTAATATGCATGTATAATTCAATAAGGCAGTTGTTCTGTGGTTCCGCTAAACGAACTTTGTTTCTTTTTTTCTTTCTTTCTTTCTGAAACTGCATTGCATTTTCTATAATACTTTACTGATAGTTAATCCTGGATGTTTTATTTTTGGAATAATAAAAGTAATTAGAATATCTTTATAATCAGAAATGCATTAAGTCGATCTTTATTAATATTTAATTTCTTTATTCTACTACACACGTAATTATGTACTAAATGGGGTTATTGAGAGATTTTTCTATAACACAGTTTATCTTTAAGCACCCTATAATCAATTTAAAGGGAAAATAGCTGTACAAAATATTTAATTATCGAAGATCTAAAGAACTCATCAGAAAAAAAAAAAAAATCTGTTTTCGCCAGAAATTTTAATATTGACTTAAATATATTAAATAAGAATAATGAAATTTAATAAAAGGGGAAATAAATATAAATAAAAAAAGATTTCTAAATAGTTATTTAGAAATATGCAAACGTATTCTCACTGCCTTTATAATAAAATAAACCACCTTTTATTTTTTTTCATCCTAGAACACAGCTCGGTTTGACATGGCTTAGTCTTATAAGAAAGTCATTGCAATGATTGGCGTTGTAATGTCAATGGAATTTTAGCAGTGGAATTTTAGCAAATAATATGGAACGTATACTACACGAGCGAAAAAAAAGTATTGAGACACCAAATTGTGGCAGAAGTCCTACGCGCATATGCATAGGCTCAGACAACATAAAATATAAATCTTGTGCGTGTGCAGAAACAGTACATTGGAAGCCAGTGCGGGCCATGGATCGGAATATATAGACCTTCAACCTATCATATCAATCCACTTTAGCAGATGCTATTCAAAGATGGAAGACCATAGGTGATGCCTGAATGAAAAGGTCCAGATGGGTATACAAAATTAACGGAACGTGCTCGACAACCCATAACGACAATAGTTCGTGCCTCAGGCATGTCGTCTGAGAGAACTTCGCCGAGAGGGTCAAGAGGTCGTAAGTCAGTTCGCCAACCATTCGTAGGGTGTTGTATACCTTTTGGGCTCGCTGTTAGGGCAGCTGCGTGTGTCAAATATCACGGTAACTAACAGGTATTTGGAATGGTGGCGTACTCGTCGACAGAAGATCCTGTGGAGCGAAGAATCTCTCTACACACTTTCGTTCTGATGGACGTGTTTGGAGATTGGCCACAGAAGGCTTCCTGTGTATCATGTCGACCTCTGATGATAAGAGGCTGTTTCATTTGATTCAGACTTGGTCAGTTGATGGTAGCATACCTGAAACCATCACGTTAACAATTAACTACTAATTATTACACTATTATTACCATCTATCAGAGTGTAATAATTAGTAGTTAACTCTTAATGGAAATAAACGATTCTTTTAAACTGCTATTGGACAGTATAGACAAGTATATGCTGTATACAATTCGGCACAGATTTCGGACCTCAAAGCCACGAGACATGGAAAGCTGGATTACGCTGTAGCCAAAAACACTCTTCTTCCAAACTGGCTTTGGCACCTGGTTTGCAGGAAGAATGGAGATGAATTCCGACAGAACATCTACTGCAAGTTGGTAGAAAGTATCCCAGAGGGTTTCAGCTATCATAATTCCAGAAGTGGTTTTACTCTGTATTAGGGTTTTGTGCGCTTCCGAATATTTTTGTCATATAGTGTATTCCATATCAACTTTACCTTTCTTTGAAGCAAACATCATGTTAGTAAAATTTCAACCAACACACTTTCATAAGCAAAGCAGTAAGTCGGTAGCATCTCATAAATCCGACATCCTCGGGAACATAGCACATTCTGGATTTTTGGAAGTTATGCATATAGCCTAAAGTGTAAAGTGTAAAGTGTGTTTGGTGTCAAGCGGCACCAGGGGTTTCCCCCATCTCCGCATTGCTTGCATTGTGATGGGTGTGCCAGTTTACTGGAAATGCCAGAGATTCAAAAGTGTATGGATATTGTACATGTGTAGTGTCGTGTACCGTTGTTCATCTGGTCATTTAGCCGCTGGACCCCTACTGAGGCCCAACGTTGCCCCACTTTAGCCCCGTGGAGGCAGACCAGGAAACACCAGTCGACTAAGATTTACTCTGGCAGGTCCTGCCACCTAATTTCCTGAGATTTCAGTGGCTAGGACCTTTAAAAATAAAAAAAAAAAAAAAAAAAAAATATATATATATATATATATATATATATATATATACATACATATAAAACACACACAGGTGTATATATATATATATATATATACATGCCACACACAAACATATATACACACCCTCTATGCGCTTGCGTGGCAGGGAGGCGCTAGGAATGGGAGGCCGAGAGTAGTGGGCGAAGGTGATTTTAGATTGTGTGGGGCATTGCGTGCAGGTAGAGTGGGGAGTAGATTGAAGACTGGGGGGGGAAAGGCAGAGACATGGAGCCGATAGAGAAGACAGCTCCAGTTTACAGTGGGGCAAGCCCATGCCCCACCAGAGAGTAAGAATGGGGGTGGCGCGTGGGGGGGATACGGTGGAACCGTCACCTCCCCCACCCACCGGGGAGGGGTGGAATAGTTGAGACAGGCAAGGGAGCTGGCTCAGGTCGCCAATACGGCGTGCATGTAGAGACTGCGATTTGTTCATGTGGCATTTGGTATAGACTAGTAGGATTGAGCCACTTGTAGGATTTAACTCCTCTTCTCTGATGTCCGTGTGAGCCAAGTTTGGTCGCCTATTTGGAGGTCGCTCTTTGGAAATGGGACCCGTCCAGTTAAATCAGATTTTAGCATCCATAGGATAATGCGTAGAGGGCTGCTCGCCGCTTTTGGTGTATACTCCGTCTGTAGGTCAAGACTGAGTATTCAAGAAGCAAATCCTGGTCCATTTGATGCTGGAGATGTAGGTTCAATAAGTCTGTCAATTCAGTGCAGTTAATGCAGCATTTGTTGAGTAGTCGCTCAGGGGACCCATGTCCCGTCCATGGATATTTGGAAGAGTAGGATTTATTGTCCATTAGGGCGGATTCCATTGTTGTTTGGGAGAATGGATCTGTCAACCGAAATGCAAGTCCGGGTCGTATATTGTGCACGGAGGCTGTGCTTGCTCTTTTGTTTGGAGGTTGCCCTTGGGAGCCATGTCCCGTCGGTGAGTCAATTTGCAGAGAAAAGGAAGTGAGTATGGTTGAGGTGAGTTTCAGTTCTGCCATGATATCCAGCGTTATCCACTGGGGTAGAATTGGGAGGTTCTCCCCCCATACTCCTCCTGTGACACGTGTTCCGTTTGGTTATAGTTGGTGATGAGTTGGGATATTTAATGGTCCTACCCCAGTAATCTGGTATGGATGGAATTATAAGTTTCCACTTGATCATGGAGCTTTCAGATTTGGAGTGCGTGGAGTACTACATTTGTCCTTGTTGTTCGTGATTTGGAGGCAGTGGAAGGGTTAGTCGTCTAGTGTATAGGCTCTGAGCAAATTCAGTTAAGGCTTTGTAGGTTGTCCCATCCTCCAGCAGGTGGTGCTCCTGGTCTTTGGGGTTGCAGCGCACTTGTGTGATCAGCTGGGCACGTAGATCATCATACAGTTCACACTCATGCATCTGGTGATCCCAGGTTTCGGGGGAGCCACAGGCACATGCAGGATTGTTTGCGATTCCAAGGAGATGAAGCTTGTGACGGATTGCTCCGTGTCCTGTAAGGAGGTAGGTGACATGCAGTCCGGGGCAAAACCATGTCGGAAATATAGGGTACACTTGCTCCAGATTTGGAAGGAACTTTCGCGTGACTTCTCCCTTATCAGAGTCTGTCCAGCGCTGTTGCCAGATTGATCGGAGGTAGATTTGAAGCTTGTTCTTCTCGGCTTTCCAATTGCTTGTCGAATCTGTTGTATGGTCCAGATATGTTGTAACCTTTCCCCGTCCAAGCTGCTGCAGCATGCCTGTTCGGGTAGCCTCGAGGTCGAGGGGCAGAGCCCCTGTAATCACTTGCAGTGCGTGGGTCGACACTGTTTTGCATGCACGGGTGAGGGTCAATAAGATCGGTCTATGTATAATTTCAAGCCGTCGGCGATTTACCGCGGTTGAGGCCTTGTGGTACCATGCGCCAGAGGCATATGTGATTGCCGGGATGATTGCTGCATATAGCCTAAGTAAACTGCAGCCGTTATCAATTCACTGCAGGATGGAAGCATCCTCAACGATTCATGTTGAGGGAAATGGACCATAATCTGCCACGCTGGTCCAGTGCGGGTTGGTAGATCGACCGTATATTCCCCGTGATCATTCCTAACACAATGCACTTCGTTTCTGTCACATAATTACTACTGTAATATTAATTACTATACCGTGATCTAGTATCGATATAATACATGTAAAACAAATAAAAAGCCATAAGAAATTTAACAGCTCCGAAATACCTCAATTCACAGCGCTGTGTGAAGGCTGGCTCCTCAATTCCTTGGCACCTGCTCACTGCCTGTGATCTCAGCAGTTAATCTTCCAACTCGCTGAAAATCATCTGGCGATATCGGGGACAGAGTTCGGTTCTCCCGCTCTACAGCCATCTTTAATCATTGCAGGGTGGCTGCAATTCAACGTCATACGGAATCCACTCTCAAAAGGTGTAAACCATTCTACAAAACCAAGAACAGTGATATCGCACTCGGCCTTGACATTGAGCTGTGGCTCGAACATATAACCAGATCCTCTAAACAAACTATTGCCCTCGTAATGAAATCACGAATCGTCTACGATCGTCCCTCTGTATTTGAAAAGATACAGTTAACTAAGCAACAACTCATTCGAGCTAATTAATGCCCCTACCTGACACAGCTAATGCTAGTAAAGATTGAAATATCACAATTCATGGTGAAATGTCTCAGCCCATTCGTCCTAGACCAGCTTCTATGCATCTATAACAAGAACCTCGAAGAGCACTTATTTTCCCCACTGTGGCACATATGTAAGGTTTGCCCTATCCCTAAAAAAGAAACTTTCATTTAAAGTCGACTAGTTCAGGCATCTTAATATGCACCAAGCCTCTTAATGATTTTGGAAAATGCCCTTCTCTGCCAACCATAACAGATCAGATTCTTCCAGAAGCCAGACAATATTCATTATGCTACCCCTGGAAAATCAACCATCGCCAACTCAGCAGCAACCACGTCGTCTATCCTTCAAGCTCTTGAACAAAAAGCAGAGTTGGTCATCACTTACCTCGATATACATGCACCTTTGATGCAATTTCCATTTCAGCTTTACTTCGCCTTTTATAATATTACTATAATATACGGGTAGACATGTTTCCATTCCTAGGTGCCTTGGTCCATGAAAGAACACTTGTGCTACAAGCCAATAACTACACCTCTCATAAAATCACGGAGGTGTTCTCCGGGGAGGAGTTTTGTCAGGCGTCCTTTTCACCGCCATAATAGCACCGCTGATCTCATTCAAAAATAATATAGTCATCGTGCAGACTATCTCAAGCCCTTAAAGAATATTATCGTCCGCTTCACTACATTACCTGAAAATAAAAAAAGTCTCTAGAAGTTACGGATACCATAAATACAACCCTCAGGGACATTGAAGTATATCTTTCCTGCTTTAATTTAGATATAAATCCACTGAAGTTCGCACGAGTGGTCTTCTCATTAAATCACAATCGAATCTCTCCCTTGGAGGAACCGGAATGTGCAAGCCGACACCAATATCGGCGTGGTCTTTGATGCCAAAATGACGTTCGACAGTCACATTGACAACCACTAAGCTCTCTCGGCTCAGATAGGCTACCAAGCAGAAATTGCTTCATGTTCGGAACCCTTCCATCTGTACAAGGTTCCTAGTAACCTCAATATTGTACAGTTCCGAAATTTGGGCCCCACCAGCTTCCACTAACATGAATAGAATTTAGGCAGGAGAGAGTACTGGCTTCTGAAGTGGGCCAATGCCAAATTTCATCACAATCACTGCCACTAAACTGGCAGCTGCCTTGCTAGTCAGAAGAACGTCCTCCTTTGTTAACGAATGGAGGATCATTTTCACAGCCAAAATGCTAATAGGATTGATCTCCCAACCTACCATTTGGTCTTCGTGCTCCTGGAGGATCTCACATCCACGCTCAATAAAAAAATAGACGGCGATATGTACAAATTAATGAAAGAGAAAGTGCAGACAGAGCATTTTCTTTTCCGTAGAGACATCTCCTCCATAATCAAACTAACAGCTGTGTGTGTGTGTGTGTGTGTGTGTGTGTAAGCAGTTAGTCTTATTATCCCATTAATTTTACGTATTTGTCATTTGCATTGTATTAACGTATCGTCCCACTGTGTATTCTCCTATTAATTGTCATGTGGTAATTTAAGTGCCTCATTAAAACTGTTAACACCTGGTATTACAATGCCGTGAAGGGATTTGTATGGTTTCTCTTTCATAATTTCAGTTCTGGAGGCCTCCTTTTAGTAAGGATGTAGAGCTGCTGGAACGAGTACAGAGAAGGACAACGAGATTGGTGAGGAGAACAAAGGGTTGCACTTATCAAGAAAGGCTTAAGTTCTGGAAATTGCTGTGTCTGGAGACTAGGCACCTGCGAGGTGATTTGATTGAGGTGTACAAGGCCTTGAATGGTTTGAGCAAGCCCAATGCTGATGGGATTCTTCTTCTTGCACAGATTATTCGCCTGAGGGGCATAAATTCAAATTGAGGAAAGACAGTTGTAGAATAGATGTGCGGAAATTTGCTTTAAGCCAGCGGGTGGTTGATTGCTGGAACAAACTTCCATCTGTCGTTGTGGAAGTTGGTAGCTTAAATAAATTCAAGGCAGAACTAAACAAACATTGGGAGTGAATGGATGGATGATTTATTTTTTGGCTGTATTAGCTTGCTTTCGTGCACTACGGTTTCACGGGTAATGTCTCAAAGCTCCTCAGGAATCTACTAACCAAGAGGTTCCTTACATTCCAGCAAGGGAATAGCTGCATCACAAAACAGGTAGAAGTCGGCACACCCCAAGGTGGATCGTTGTTGGCAATGCTTTTTCAGCGATATTCATTCCACTAATTAATGAGATACCGCGTTTATGGCCCACGCCGACGATATTGTATGTTACCTCTCAAGCCGGTCTAACACCTCACCAGACCAGGCAGAGGAATTATTGAAGTCTGTCATTCTGAAAAAAATATCTGTCCTCTTTCTGTGAATACGCTGCCTATTTTGGGCTTAAAATAAACCCTGAAAAATACAAATATCATCATCTCACCTAGAGCAGAAGCAGACCTCAATCCAGCAGCCTCTCTGCAGCCATTCAGTGCGGGGCATGTTCTCGTCCTCGCTCATTCCGTAAAATTCTTAGGAGTAGTAATGGACGAAAACCTAACATATAAGGAACAAATCCAGCAAATGCATTGAACAGCATTACGGGCTTTCTGTGTTATGGTATTGAAGTTTGGTTGGCTGTTCCTATGTCCAGTCTGAAGACGCTCTGGGTCCTGAAGTAGGACAATAATTGGGCTCACCTACCCTATACCCAGCACCTGGTATAAGCTAAGAAGCGCACAATGGCGCTTAATCTGTGCTCCACTATTCTCGACTTCGTTGAACATCTGGGAAATCGTAGGCTGGAAAATCCCTGGTAGAGCCCTCAGGATCCGTCCAATGCTCTGTTCTAACCTGCAGAAGCTGTCGACCTTCAAGCGGCACTTCTCGAACAGCATTATCGGCGTGCTGAACTCCGCAAACACTGATTTGGATGTGTGGTCCAGAGATTCTGCCTACAGAGAAGAAAAGCGCAAATCCATGGTCAAGTGCAGTCAGCATTCCTGCAATTGCCAGCGGAACTAGAGCAAGCCAGCGTTGCCATCCTGAAAAAATCCTTCATTACAAAAGCTCGCTCCCTAAAGACGATCTTTCAATAGCTCTTTCTACATCCTGTGGATTTGAGCTGCTTCCTTTCCATGTAGGACCATAGAAAGGAAAGGATTATCTTTTCTCTGTGAAAGAGTTTTCTTCTAGTAGAGTGAACACATCGCTTTCAATCTGCAAAAGAATAAGAAAAAATTAAAAATTCAGTTGTAAAAAAATATGGAATACTTGTAATTCACTACTTGTGAAGATAAAATAACAGATATTGCGCTATTCTGCTTGCATTTCCAAGTACTGTGGTTTGACTCCTAAAGAGGATTATTTGATTTATTCCGTTTGTATATTTTAGTTGATGCTTTTGTAGAAGGTACTCGGAAGTCGTCCAAAAGAAAACTCTCCGTTCCCACAAGGACACTTCGAGTTGATTAAGCCATACAAAGCAACCATAAAGTCCTTCTTGGTTTTATTCGTTAAGTGCGTAGCTTTAAATATCTAAGAAAAGTACATTATCTAAAGCGTAAAATTAGATTACAGAAGGAAACTTGTGGGAATTACAACGGAAAATAAGTTAAAATGATAGATTCGCTCTTGGCAAAAACTATCGAAGAAGGGCTAGTGACAAAACCGTAGGGAGTGAAGCGTCATCACATTAACGAAAAGAAAGGTAATGGTCATGCGAAAAAAAACCTCAAAAAAATGTATTAAGCGCATCAAAAAGATCGATAAATTCTAACAAAGTGAATTAATTTTAAAAAAAGAGTAATTTTTATGGAAAAAATTAACAATTTCCAGTGATTATTTCAATATTAAAATTTTAAGGAGTTTCCTATAAATTTCTTTATCCAAGGTCCCTCGAAACGCTCCCTAAATTCGGCAAGAGTACTCCGAATCATCCTGTGAAATAACTGCGCTAGTATCTGTTGAACAATCACTCGGATATCCGGGTGAATCCAGAAGACAGGAAGCTGTTACGAGTTAATCACATCAGTGGTGTCCAAACGAAGCAACTGCTCAAATGTTACCAGAATTACATTTATAATCGCTATCGATCCACCATTATAAAGAAAATCTCGACGTCCGTTCCACAAGAAGGCATTAACTGAACTCTTCCATGTGGAATGAATATTATGAAGTTGTTTCTTGGCGTTCATCGCTAATTTCCACCCTTCTGCCAAGTGGATTAGGATACAACTTTCTAAGTATCATTGAAAAAGACACGCTAAGTGAACCGTAATCTTTCCCTCCCATTGAGGTGACTCCGAGTGGGAAACAACGCTCTTATAATTTATAATCGTACTATTTAATTTAGCTTTTACTATTTGTTTCGGACCATTCTACGCTGTAATTAATATAAATCGGAGTTAATTTGGGCAGAATGGGAAGAGGTATATTAAAGCTACTGGCTTCAAGAATAGCGGGATATCCTGTCAGGTAAAAAATACACTACAGTTAATAATTGTAGGGTGATGAGAGATAAAAATAAAAAGCTGCTTCCAACATTGTGACACGGAAAAGGAAATGGACGCATGTCAAGGTATAATTACTTCTCTCTCACTTCCTCTTCTTTTCTACATTCAACTCAGTTAATTTCCTATTTTCAACAACTTCTGACTCGATGTCAAGTTGCGAGCAACTAGTGTCCAAATTTATCTATTTTAGAAACATCAAGATGCGTCTTTACGTAATTGTTCTGTTTACTCTGCAGCCACTTGATAAAAATCTTAAATAAAAAATTCTTACTTTAATATGTACTTTAATGACGCTAACTGCAAATTTCCCCGAGATGTAGTACTTGATATGAAGTTCTAACCTCATGGATTCGCCATTATTCGACATTCAAAACCACAGTAAATGCACTTCTCAGCAAAATTAAGAGAACAAAGTTTTTCGTGAATATTTTACTGTTAACAGTGTCACCGAAGGCGAATCTTTGATGTAATGTGCATCCTGGCATGCTAATTCCAAGTATCCAATAGAAATCGATCTGCCAGCTTACACAGCCATACATTATGCAAATTATTGACTATAAAAACGCAGGTTACCACCACTTTCTAAGTATCATTCAACCGTTTGTTGACTTGCTGAGTGGGATAGCCACATCTCAGTACTCAGGATGGCAAGTCACCATCGTTTAGATGATTCTTGGAGATGGCACGTTGGCTTAATGTGTCACGTAATGTCATCTCGGCACTATGGAAGCAGTTTCAGAAGACAGAGCCTATTACAATAAGGGCTAGCCAATATCGGCCGAGGGTTACCTCAGCCAGAACAGACCGCTATCTGGATCTAACAGCAAGATGAAACCCTACGATCTCCTGTCATCAACTGTCTCTTGTGGTTCTTGCGGCCACAGGTGAAAACATTTCCAACCGGACTGTTTTAAGAAAGCTCAGTTAAAGTGCACTCTACGCAAGGAAGCCAGTGGTTTGTATCCTATTAACTCCAAACCACTGCAGAGTTCATCGACACTGGTGCCATGAACATGTGACTTGGAACCCTGAGAAATGGGATACAGTTCTGTTCTCTGAGTCCCGTTTTAGCCTACAAACAGATTCTAGACGGTATTTCATCTGGAGACAAAGAGGAATGCGGTATCGTCCCTTCAAAAGCAGAGAAAGGGACACTTATGGTGGAGGCGATGTTCTCGTGTGAGGCGGAATAATGATCAATGGCTGCACCACTCTTCATGTTTTTGATGGGGTACCTAACTGCGCTGAGGTACCGAGAACTTATCCTTAAACCCATGTACGACTTTTTTAGGGGTGTGGTGATCTCAGATTTTCTCTTCGTGCATGACAGCTCGATTGCGCATAGAGCTCAAGTGGTGGAGGAATACCTTGAAATTGAAGATATCCAACGACTACCGTGGCCAGATCGGATTTAAGTCTGGTGATCGTATCACCAGACTTAAATTCGATCGAGCATGTTGGCAGAGTTGGCTAAACAGCCAACTCTGCCATCACTTGGTGAACTAAGGTCTGTGCCGGTGGAAAAATGATATTATTGCCATAGAATCTTATGAATACCCTTGTATCTAGCGTGGTTCACCTCTGTTTAGCCTTTGGAAGGTATCATACGCCATATTGTATCGACTTCTGCAATGTGCCTTTTTTGTAATTCTTATTCAACCCCTAAAATGTCCCTTATACTGTCTGAAGTTTCTCGCTGCCTCCTCATTTCATCGTTATTCTATGCTCCACCACCATACCAAATTTTGTCCCGTTTCATGGTGAGGTGCACTAGTTACACCAAGTTTTCTACTTGTTCTGTTAATATTTTCTGGCATAAAGTACACACTATGAACTTTGCTGCTTTTAGAATATTTATTAATTCGATTGATTTCTCCAGTGAGTTTATCTTCAATTATTGAGAATGTTTCGAGTGTTATTTGGTTCAACAAATTAACGAAGTTCCGTTTGTTTCGTCTTTTTTTCTATCAAGGATTTTCTGAAAGCTTTAAAAGCAGAAACAAAACATGTAGAACGACAGGATTCCTTTAATGAGGAGCCAGACGAACAATTATCTCCAATTTAAGGAGGAGATTTTTGTATCGCTAATGACCCTCACGAGAATTTTAAAAGGTAGCGTTGGTCGGAAAAGGCACACTTTTCTTGCTAATAATCGATATTCGTTAGGATTTACATCAAATATGAATTATCAGACTTAAAAGATAATAAACAACATGATTTTAAGGCATTCCCTCATCATGCACCTCACCCAACAACAATGGATTTCTCAAATTCAACATATTCAATCACTAGCCTATTTATCATCAAATCTTTTAAGGTATCGCAGAAAAATATTGGCGTCTTTAGATAATTCCAAACTGTAAAGTAGATTACCTATTTAAAGCAATATAATTCATATTTTAAAACTTTATATTAAATTTCCATTATTTTTTATAGAAAAATCTATAATCAGCACGGTATCTTTTTATACATTTTGAGTAATATAACATCTACCCAAGTCACGCTAGCGAATGTTGAATAAAACAAGAAAAAAAAATCTCTTAGCCAACCAGAAATCCAAAACTATTGGGTTGATTATTTTGAAAAAAAAAAAAAAAAAAAAAAAAAAACCCTTTTTGTTGCTTAGTATGCTAGGAAGTCGTCGTAACAATAGCAAAGGATGAAGTCCAGGCGCGTGCAGTCTCTTCTTGAAGAGAGCTCGCCATCAATTTTACCTAATTTGAACAGTCTGAATAATATCGACCCCCCCAATCCACCCATCTTTCCGTCTTTCTCCCGCCTTCCGAAAGTAATAACACGAGCGCGTGAGTAGAAGTAACTTATGCGACTGTTGCATTTGCGATAACAAGAGGCAGACAAGTTGTGATGCACAGGTGCATCTTCCAAAGACTGTCTTTACAGTTACTTTATTTCTACGGCTCTGTAATCCCACAGGACACCTCCACCCCCGTTAGAACTGCGCAAGGAGAAAATAATCTTATTTATTCCTGCCGCTGTATTCGTATGACACCCGACTAAAGAGCAAATGACGTTCTTCAATACGGATGATGTGGTGGAAGATTAAATGCAATAGGATTATGAGCTGAATTCTGTGTTCCAGTGGACAGAGGTTGGGGGGGGGGGAGGAAATTGACTGTTTTCAAACTCGTCATGGATGGAAATCTTGTTGCAAAGTCTATTAATGCAAAGAGAAAAGATGCTCATTTTAGCCTTAGCTGGAGATTAGTTCCCAAATATCTGAAGTTTTTAGACAACTACGTTCATTTGCAGCATTTAAGAGATAAATACAAAAATCGCAATGCCATAACAGGAGTTATAATTGTATAAACTCAAATTCTCACAGCAGTTATGAAGGAGATTGTAAACAGGTGTAAACTAGCAATAAATATGAGAAAGTTGGCAAACGGAAGTCAACGTTTTGAAATTGAAACCACGCAATTATGATTACAAGACTACTGTAGCCTCGAATAGATTTCTCTTACTGTATAAGAGCTGTTGAGAGCTTTTCCATGTGTTGGGCAAGTGAACCTGTGGAACTGATTGCATAATATGCAATCCGTTCCTAGTGTGTTCCCAGGCATCCTCTGTTGGATTGAAGTCCAGTAAAACAGAGTCCTTACACTCGATTCCATCCTTAAGCAACGATTCGAGTAGGCCTACTTGGTTAAGAATTGAATCTTGCATGGACAGACCTGTAAGAAAAACTTGTTGATCAGCATGCCAGCGGAACATCACGAGCCTGCTGAATTGACCCTTTTGTTACTAGGCAGATGCTGTGCCCCAGGTGTGCTCTCTAGATCCGTATGCATCGATTATGTGTCTATGGAAATGTGTGTTCACTGATCGATTGCATTTGGTTGCAAGTTGAAAAAGAAACCCTGGAATAACTCACGAGGGGGACACTACTCCTTCCTCCTGAGATCGGCTAACTCAGTCTCATTTGAAGAGGATTTCAGAAATTTCTCCAGTCGTCCATTGAATCGAACCCAGACTTCTCAAAACCATTGAGAAGTGGTGAAACCAACCACTATACTGTTATGGAGTATAGTGGTTTCACCACTTCAAGGAAACCACTGTCACGACGGAGAACTGTTATCAATTGCTATTTTTACAGTCTCCGGGCATGACCCCTATCTGTAGGTATTCAAATACGCGAAACGTGTCTATAGAGAGAAGTTAATATTCAGTCCATCTAACGAGGAACATGCGGCTTTTAAGAACAAGGATTTCATTGAAAGAAATCATCAGTCAATGCAAAATTCTAATGATCTCAGTAAGAGAGAGAGATATTAAAAGATATGATCAGTCCTTTATCTCTTCAGAAGTCTCTTCTGGAACACCATGAACTTAATTTCTCTTTTTATCATGTTTGGTTAAAGCTACCGGCTTCAAAGAAACAGCATCGGTCGGTGAAAGAATCTTATCTGAATCATCACTAATTAAACATTGGAACGTGGACACCAGGGATCATTAAATCAACATTCAGACGAATACGTAACCCGAAATTAAAAGACTGGAAATTATAAGGCGACATTACTTCAGCGTGGCTTATATCAATGCAAAATCCGCTTGGTGATTGAAGATGGTTTTGATGTTACTGTGGGAAATGCCATCCCATTCTTTCCCCCAAAAGGACCAAAGCAGATAAACGATTGGGCTAGTGGAGAGCAAGAAAAAAGTTAAGTAAACACGCAATCGATTTGCCAAATATAAGGAAAAAATATTCTTTAATTTCTCTATAGTATTTAAAAAAACGGAACTTAATTATGCAACGCGCATGGGGAGACAAGAACTAATAGCATTAACTATTAAAAGGTGAGTAAGGAGGTAGATACATCGAGTATGGTACAGCTCTGCTATAAGAAAATACTGTGGAGAGGTCTGTCTTTCATCGTGTTCATTATTCTTTGCCATAGATAAACATGAATTAGAAAGCACTGGAAAGGGACCAGAAAAAGCAAATCCATCGCTTAAAATGGTTCCAATTTAAAGAAGTATGCAAAGTGATGTCTGTAGAAGAAACAGATGAAAGAAAAAAATAAGAAACGTGAAAGAGAAGATTCGCATATCAAGAGAACTTTAAACAAATGAATCGACAAACTTTTGTGCCAGGTTTGGCTTTTATGAATCATAGACTCAAGTTTCCGGGAGGGAAGACCAAAAACCCTTTATCCCCAACCATCTTATCCAAGATAGACAGCAAAGTGGAAGAACAGCGGTCGTAGCCACTCTGCTTACCAAGAAGGCTATGTGCCACGTGTGGAAATGTTAAATAAACACGTTGAGCTTGTGTTTTGCGAATAATATTGCAGTCAACATGAACTCCGAGAATTCTTTTTTATCAAAGAAGTTGGTGAACTGAAGAAAATTGGAATTTGCATTTTGAAGATTAAACAAGAATTTCTTAACTTCTAAATTTATGAAGAGAATTATGGATATTTCCAGACGTAATAATCGGAAAAATCTATCTTTCTTATAGAAAGATAATAGAAGAAAATAAAATAAGTATTAAATTATTTATTTGCTCTTCTTCGTCACAAATATCCACCAACCGGAAAGAACCCTTCTTTTCCCAATTGCCAATTCGTCTTGCATTTCAATTAAATCTTCTTTGTGGCCTTCAGAACTCCTGTATATTAACACAACTGCAACCGGTTACTGGTGCCTTCATGCTCTGTTTATACTGCTCTTCGATATGCAAATTCAATGAAATAAACACAACAAGAAGTCCTACATTCGCAGAAAATATTTAGATGAGTGGGAAAAAAATGCTAACGAAGGCATATTCACCATCGTATTGAACATTAAGGTCACACACGCATTTTGCTGACGAAAAATAAAAAAGTTGCGCAATAGTGTTTGCTGAATATTTGGTGGCGTGCATCTGACAAAAATGATAGATGGTTCGTCCCATTGTTGCAGGTTCTGTGTCGTCTACCCGTCTTGGAAAAATCCATTTGGCATTCATAAGGGGAAATGACTTATCAGTTCACTACCTAAGTGAGTAGGAAGCACTTGGGATAGATAAGATCGCTCGTAGCCAATGACGAACTACACGTTTTACGCATTAAGAAAGAAAAACAACTATTGAGTTCGACCGGATGGAGAATTAAACGCTTATGATATCTTCCCGTATTTTATAGATTCATTTTTCTTCTTGGGTGACGTCATATTGACAGCCCCTGGACAACTTCTTTTAGTATCGAAAAATCACCCAGGGATCTTGTCGTAATAGAGGAGGCGAAGTGTTATTTATGATGTCCATTATTGTGTTTGCGCACTTCTTCCCACTTCTCCGATGTCTCTGGCGATATTTCGGAAATAATGGACTATGGACGATCCACCTGGATTCATACAACAGACACAAAGATAAATAGATCGGTCTCGCATTTTTGCCAAAGAGTATATATTCATTTCTTATAAGAAAAAATAAACTATTAATTCATTTATCTATTGGGAAGTCTTCAGCTACCTTTTACATCTTTGACAGTGTTAATGACTTGGTATTCCAACAGATACGAATAAAGAAATTCTGTGGACTTTTCTGGTAGCATCTTTGCTCAAATAACGAATAAGGGGATAATGTCTTTAATCACCAGGCAAATGCGACTTGTCTGGATAGACTATTTGAACATTAAAAGCTAAAGTCAGGGATTTAGCCGAATTGAAGAGGACTACAGACAGTCTTCATGCAGGAGACAAATTGGGACAAAGGAAAATGGAGAGACCGAAGGGATAAAACCGAATACATTCAATGTTTACTGTAATTTTGTCACACGAAAGGGACTTTTATCCTGTCTCATCCACAGACAAAGGTCTCCCTAGGGCAGTTGAAGGCTTTCGCTGACATCGCCAACTTTTGTAAGCAAAGTACTTTAAATTTTTTTAAAAGTCGTTAGGATTGATTTTAAAATTGATCGAAATCATTCCTTCTGGCGAGGTTTATCGAACTGACTCCTGAAGCAGCCTGCGTTTTTCGAAACTTTCGTCAACTTTAAGTCATTAGTAAGGACAAGTCTGTTGTTCGCTAAAAGGGAGGCGGCGTTCGAAACTAAATTTGGGTGTTTTGGAAGATCAAAGAAGAAGAAAAAAAAAAAGACGAAGTGGAGGAAGTAGAAAATTATAGCGCGTAACAGCTCCGCCATACAGAAAACTGATAAATCACACGTTCATGCTACGGTGAATAAAGAAAAGGAAATAAAGAAATTGAAAATATCCTCCAGGTTTACTGATGAGGATATTACGGTTGGTTTCTTAGAGATACTATACTTCCAAGAGACCTTTGCTTCTGAACTTCCTTAAAGTTAATTGCTGAAGTGCTAGAGTGTTAATTCCTTTGGAATTAACGCTCTAGCATTCTGTTCCTTTGGAATTAACAACACTCTAGGAGAGGGATTTAACATAGTCCAACACTTTGCTCGAGGGACCAATCGATATCTTGTGGCTTGAATCCTTTTCGCCGTTAGTATCGACTATGGATTTAAGATTTTATTGGAGCGTTGTACGTCAAGAATATCTCAAAAAGATATTTCCAGAAATCTGTTAAAATTTGAACAGCGATAGCTGAGCAAGTTTTGATCCTGATAAGCAGGATGGCCAAGATGAAAATCAGGAATTAAATAGCGATCTCACAGAACTCTCTATTATGAAATGTAATATCTATTTGAGAGAGAAGCAGTTCTGTGTATAGAATATATACAATAAAGATTTCTATCCATGTGCATTCGGTGTCAGGTCACATATAACAGTGATGAGAGAAACTTCAACGTTGAGTTAGGAGTCATCATCCGTTTTATGTATATTTATCCACTGATTTTTACTGGATAAAAGATATGTTCGTCAAAAGAGACTACATCTTCTACAATAATAGGTGAACTTGTTCTCTCATTCACAACCATGCAGATCCAACAAAAGTTTTTAAAGGGTATTCGTGAAAGCTTTGACTCATTTAGACCTTGTTCCCTTGGGCTACCACCACTGTTGTCCGCCGAAATGACACCTATTTGCAAAGAAATTTCCAACTGAAGAAGATTCCTTTCAGGCGGTAATGAAGTAGATGCAACCACCTGGTTTTGACATCCTCGCTGCAGCGGGTATCCATCCACTCGTCCACCAGTGGAATTAGAACATGAAATGTGATGTGGATTATGTAGGAAAATTATTATTATGCCACTACTATACAGTAAATGCTTTGTATTTTAATTTGATGTCAGTCAATAACCGGCGATACATGAAAAATTTTGTCCACTGAAGACTGCTGTCCAAATCTGGAGACTGCAACAAAACAGAAGCTTCCTGTAATCAAATAAATATATTCCTTACATCAGGGCTGTTAGGGCAAAATAGTAGAAATCCAACTCTATTTTCATTGACACTGCAAAGGAAATAAAATAATGTATATTCGAATCAGGAAATCACAAGATATGGTCAAACAAAATCCTTGATGTTTGAAATGACATTAGCATAGTCCATCAACCAAAGCTAATGTAGGGATGTCAGTTATGATTGTTGACTGGACTGCAATAGTAAAAACTACGGAAATCATAGGATAGTCTAAGACCATGATACACAAAATGTATAAGAATTTCTCAAAAGGCAGGGCATCCATTTCTGGAAGTGATAACTGGAATGAAAAGGATACTAGTTATAGAAGAGAAACCACAAAGCTTTATGGAGAATTATGAAGCTGAATCGTAAGAGATCTAAGTTTGATAACGGTGATGAAGAATGCAAATAGAGATGTTTCAGAGAACCGCGATAAAGATTTTGCTTAAATTTAGTAGAGTTAATTCTTTCCAAGTGAAGCTTCTTCCATCGGGACATCTAATATTTATGCTGCTTTACGACAAAGTACATAGAAACGCTTGTGTCAAACCAAACTTTGAAGCTAAAGTATTGGTTCCTGAGCTGTTTTTTTTTCTGGATTTATTTAGTACCCGTGTGTAAAACTGACTACTAGAAATAATTTCTTTTCATGAAATGGCCAATCTTTCTTTAAGAGCATGGCAAAAGAGAAAAGTGTAATTTAGTGACCACGGGTCCCTTATTTTTCATAAAATTAGAGGAACGGAATTGGGCCTTTTATGTTGAGGGTTTAACAACAGATATGCTCTTAAAGCATATCTGGTTGAAATTCAAACTCGAGAGTGTTCTTACAAACTCAAGTTTAGCCTGTAGACTTTAAGGTAAAGATTTTTTACCGATCATTACACTTCAAGGAACACAGCGATGTTTTCCTTTAAATGTCAGAAGCCTAGAGAACTGCCCTCACTGCAAAGCATTCATTCAGCTCGATGGGTTATCCTTTGTTTCCCTCGCCGAAACCAGTACAATATCTGAGTGGAAATCTAGCAGACAATGTTTCTTCGAATCAAAGAACTCCCAAAAAGAAAAGTACGGTTATCCTACAAATGCTCGAAAATTTGTAACTTCACAAAAAGCAATGCATCCAAATTTGAACTTTTAGTCACTGACAATTGCAGAAAAAAGCTGAAGTTTGTCTTATATGCCTCCCGAAAGAACATAACAGAGAACGGAACTTTATTCCTAGTGATTATTCTACTTAAAACCTTTTATGTGCATCAATTGATTTTATTATCTTCCTCCCGTAGAGGACCACTGAAAATAAAGGGAACTAGACAAATTATTCGGGTTACTGAGTGTAAACCCTTTTCTTCTCCCACCAGAAAACACCAAAACTTTAATCTTTGCCTATCGTAATGCCCATAATGCAGCACCACTACTAAAACAATTGCCATTTATGTTTTTCAAGGTTTATCTAGGCTTTTCAACTTAGACCCCATCTGAGCACATAAATTCACTTTCCAGGCACTTAAAATCTTGAAGGAGCATCAAAGAGGATTTGATTGTGCAAATGGTCCAAGAAAAGGAATCCTTCTTTAAATAAAAACAGAAAACCTTCAAAAGAATGGCCTTTGTAGGAAACATTTAACAAATATAAATGAAAAACAAACAGTATTTATCAAAATCAGGTGATTTTGATAAATACAGTAGATGATTGGCTCAGCAGCCAATTATCTAACACTAATTATCTAATATCTAACATTATTTCTTGACTAAATGTCTAAGAGTATGAAAAAGGTTGTTTATGCATGGGTAATGCGAGGTATAATCAGATGCATGCATACTACTTGGGTAGTAGAAATGATGGATGTGCATTACCCATGCATAAACAACCTTTTACATACTCTTGGGTGCTTACTCAAGAAATAGTTTAAGATTAAACCATGTACACCATCAAGCATCTCTCAAATTGTGGAGTTATACTTCATAACCGGGTTTTAACTGCTGCAATAACAGGGTACCTGCCCACCGTCCGATGAGTAAGCCAACAAGCTTCGAATCGGTTCCATAACATAGTACTTAGTATCGTGCATGGGTTGAAAAGATGAAAGAAGATATTTGTTGTTGTTGACATTAGACTTGAACTTCTGTAGACTAATTTTCAGGAAATACGTATGAAGGAAGGTTATTCCAGAAAACGGCAGTTGAATGAATAAACGAGGAAGATGAAAAGTTGATTCTGCGAGTTTGAAGTTGGACAGTAAATGGATGTTGGCTGGTGGCGGTAGGAATTTTTTCCCGCCATAAAGTGCGGTTCCAAAGTGTCTTGGTCAGTTAAACCTCAGGCTGTCATGCACTCTCGTTCTTCATCCATCTATATCCTCCTAGAGCTTCCTCTTCTCCTTCTTCCAGGAGGTATCCATTCCAGGATAGCCTTTGGATATCTGGTTTCTTGCATCCGTTTTACCTGTCCATACCATGTGAATCGCTTTTCTTTGATAGTGTCAATATTCTTTTTCACTTCCATTTTCTGTTTTATGTCTTCATTCCGTTTTCAGTCGCTTCTAGAAGTTCTTGTATAGATGTACATAAGCCAGAACATCACCAGTGGAACGACACCAACTGAATCCATGCTGGCGATCGTTGACCAGATGAAAGATTTCCAGATAGTTTAAGAATTGACAGTTAATTTATTTCTCCATTACTTTGGAAAGAGTAGAAGTAATCGTAATGGGACGATAATTGGATGAAGAGATTTGTCACCCCTTTTTAGGAACAGGCTGGATATTTGACAATTTCCAAGCAGAAGCAAAAACACCTTTGAAATAAGAAACTGAAGCAAGACGACACAAAACATCATTAAGTTCACGAGCACAGGTTTTGAGAACAAGTGGAGAAATACAATTAGGACCTGGAGCTTTCTTAGCATCAGATTCATCAAAATCCATCTGACGAAAAACTACAGGATTCATTAAATGGAGTGTACTGAGAACGGTTTGAGGTAATTTATCAAGATCATCAATACATGAGTTGGAAGACAAATAGGATGCTAGCAGGTCAGCTTTATCTTTGGCTGATGTGGCAACAGAACCATCTGGTTTTGACAGAGGTGGGAGCAGAGATGGGCAAAATTGCGGCCAATAGCTTTTGCAAGTGAACAGAATGGTCGGCTACCATTATGGCAAGAAGCAAGTTTTCTGCTCTTAGCCTGTTCAAAATCTAGTTTGGACTAATTAATAACTGTTTTAAAAAGTAGAAATAATACTTAATAATTTTTATTACGCAATGTCGCTTATAAAAACGTAATGCTGGAAATATTTTACAATGAAAATTTAGTACTTCTGTACGATTTCCGAGAATATAGGCTTAGGGGTTCGCAATAAAATTATTATGTTGAAAGGGGTTCGTGAGTCAAAAAAGGTTGGGAACCGCTGGTCTGCATCATGGGGAGGTGTGCCACAACTACGCATGTACTGCGGCGGATCTCGACCATCTCATATTGAATGTTCAAAGAGTTTGAGATGATTCAAAGGAAAAAAAAAAAGCACATCCCGTGTGAAGTGCAAACAGTGCCAAGATAGGATCTAGCGGTGGGGTGTGTTCAGTGAGGATGAGGGGTCCCAGTGATGTCCATGAAAATATCCCCCAAACCTTGATACCGCCTTCGTCGGCCTGTTTTTGTCCAGCCATGCAGTCTGGTTACACCTACTCGCCGTCGAATAGGCACGCATCATTTGGCATGATGCTTAGAAAAGAATGGGCCGACCAGACCACTCTTTCCCAGTTGTCCAATGTCCAAGAACGGTGGTCCCGTATTTATTGTAGGCAGAGTTGTCGAATTGAGGGATCTTCAGCGGTCTTTTGTCCAGAACGGCAATCGCCGTTCACCTCTGCTTTCAATCAGCGGTGGTCTCCCCATCCCCGCACGGTGAGAGTTTGTATATCTCTCTTATCACGCCTTCACTACGGCGATCGATTGTGCAGAACAGCCGACAATTCCTGCAGTTGCTGAGATGATGACCCCGGCCACCTTAGCGCTACAAATCATTCCCCATTCAAACTTCGTCAGGTCCTTCTCTTTCACCATTGCAAGGGCTTCATACAGACGAACTGACAGGCACTACAATGTCGTCACTATGTATGCTGCGCAAGTCGATGTCACTCCTAGGTGATGCGGGATGCGTCCTCTTGTGAAGACAGAGGTGGTCGTAATGTTTTGGCTCATTAGTGTATATTTGTCTGACACGTGGTGATCGGCACCAAGTTCACAAGTCTTACAAGTTAAGCATATTATTTTAATGTTTTCTGTGATGTTTATAGGAAGTGCCAAAGGGTTCATGACGTCTTATGAATGGCTGTTTTTTTTTTTTTTTTTTTTTTTTTTTTTTTTTGGCCCAGTCAATTCACGTGTGTAATTTAAGAAGCGGGTATCTGTATGCTGGCTCGGCAACCTAATTTGAAAGCAGTTTGTTTACGAGAGCAAAGGAACACCAGTTTCGAGTCTCATGGGTGAATAGAATTTGAAATGTGGAAGTTAGATGCCCATCGAATTTACGCTAAGCCTAGTTCATTGTCCATTTTCTTCTAATATTTTTTCAGCCTACGAAGGCTAGTAAGAGCTTATGGGCGTATTCTATATAGGATGCGACCTGGAGGCTTTTCCCTGCTATGACTCCTTCAGCTGTGGCACCGTACTAGAGCCTGTTTTGTTGTGCCGCTATCCCCGCCTTAAACACCAGACACGAAGCTGTCGACTGCAAAGTCCAATATAAAAGAGTTCGATATTTTGAAGACAACCTGGATAAAAGAGAAAAAAAAACGTACTTCCGAAAAAAATGTTTTTTTATCCGATGTGTTAGAAAATAACAAGGTACAAAACATTGGTAAAGATTGTTATATAGGGCCTCTTCGACTTTGAAGACAATCATGTAGAAAGAAAAACAACGCAACGCTTTAAAAAAAATAAAGGAAATATTATACTTTAAAAAAATGGTATTGACATCGAGAGATGACAATTTTGGTTGAAATATTTGAATACTAGTTAGCAGACAAAACCCAAACTATATATAAAGGTACATTTGAATATTATATCCAAATATGACTGATTGGGAATGAGCCCGAACGTGCCAAGTCAGAGGTCAACGTCCCAGCTTCTCGAAATGACAATAAAAATATTCCACGATACGTATAGATTATATTCTCCACATTTTGTCATCTTACGCAGACTATTTCTATATGCCCAAAAGGGTATTTCAATATTCCCAGTATTCCTTGACTTTCGTGTTGTCATAGTAACGGTATGATTCTGTTAACGCGTGGAATGTGTCCCCACTAAACATGCGAAGAGCCACTTAAATTGAAATAGGAAAAGAAATAGCGAGTGCGTGCTGTCATTCCTCAGATTTCCCATCACCCATCCACCTTGAAGGGAAAAATCTGATGGATTGGGTGAGTAGTAGCAACGACACGTAAAGGAAGATTTTTAAAAAAAAAAAACTTTTTATCTCTGGGAACATAACAAGGTTGATCTTTCAAAAAAGACTCCATGCACCTTCGAAACTAGTAGAGATGCGATGGATCTGAGCGAAGGAAAAGTAACCAATAAAAATGGACACCTTAGTTCTTAGAGCGATCTAAGGTGCTTTAGTATCTCTTAGGTCTTGACCCCAAACTATCGATTATCAATGATTAATTTAAAAAATTCGTATATCCCGTACCGGGATAATCGGATAATCGAGATTCGTATAATCGAGACTATGCTTCAAATTGAATATACACGCAAATATTAAGACTGTAATAATACTGTATATTAATTTTCCTTTTTCTTAATTCAGCATTCCTAATTTTGCTCATACAATCGAAACTTGTAAATACTGAAGGAATCTGAAAATATACACGAGCGTATTTTGAATGCGAGAAATGGCAAATAATCCTACGCAATTATTAAGTACCTCATTTGTGACTTTTCCATTTTTTTTAGTGTTCCCATTACACTTTAAACACGTAAACTTTGTCCTTTACGATTTCCCCAAATATCGATACTCTATCTTCACAGCACTTTCATTTTTGTTCCTCGCAAACATTTCCCACTACAGAAGAGATAAAAATGGCACTCATTACGCTGAAAATGTTACGTGACGTAAATGCTTCGACATTATATACAGAATACATGTATTACTTCAGGAATAAAAAGAAAAAATAATAAGTTATACTTTAGGATCAGACACCAATTTAATTCTCCATTTAAACGAGGTTATTTATAGTTCCATAAATTACGCAGCTGACGCTGTAAATGACTGGCTGAAATGAAGATAGCCTGATAATAACCAACCGGAAAGAATCGTTTGTCTGGCAAAGGGAAATATCGGTCGGTTTAAGCTGGTCCCACGAGATTGCTCTTCGGAACTGAGTTGAATGGGGGTTCATCACGATTATTCCTTCTCAACAATAACCATCTAACGAGAGCCTGCCTAGAAGTGATGGGAAGTTGCGGGTATTTATTTCTTTAAGGATTCTACAACTACTCGATACATTTTTATCTGTAAAACCGCTTTCGCGATTTCCCATTATTCCAATAACAATAATCATTTCTAGGGATTTCAGATCTGTAATTATCTGCGAACAAAGCTTTGTACAGCGTGGTTTCCATTATGGGAATGAAGCATTTATCGGGTTGTCAAGAATTTAAATTTGGCAGTGCTTTCTGTATCGATTATTGTGGTGCTGAATATTTCATAATCCCATCCTCCCATGCCTCCCGAAGAACCTACTGGTAAACTCATATATTGATTCTCTAATATTTTGTTAGGGCAGTGTATATATATTCGTCAATTAGATAAATTCTTGCCTTTTTCGTGCAAACTGATCTAAGCCTAACGGAGAAGTTAGATGATTATTTAAATTAGATTATTAATTTTGTTAATAATTGGAAAAATAAACCCTGGAGTTCCATTTAAATTTTTTTAAAGTGGAACCTGATGGCTGTCAGACTCTTTTTAAATGCTGTGAGAATACTAGCCAAAGGCCCTAAACCTGATTATATCAATATACCTAAGTTTAAACTACATAAGTTTGAACTTCCTATAAAACTCTTATCTATGATTGTGCAATTATTTCTTATACCTTTTAATTATTATCATTAATTCTTTTATCACTTCATCTTATAAATAACATTTGAGAAATACACAAATCCATCAGTCATGTTCATTATTATTTGACCTTCGACATCTAATATCCATTCTCCATGAACTATTCAGTTCTGTTCTGGAATTGCTTGATGTGAGTTCTTACATTTTCTGAATCTTCCATCCATGGCTCCTCTTCTCCTTCTAGCACAAAAATCTTTATACCGGAACATTCTTGACGAATCTTCTAATTACGCCAAGGGTACTCCGGAGAGGATTTGCCTTTGCTGGACTGGAGTATCATCAACTATTCTCTAACTTCCTATTGAGAGTCTGAAAATTTGCGTACTTCTCAACTACGCCTTTCTATTTTCTGCTCAAGACTGCGATAGTTACTAACTACATATTGAAGTACCCTCAGCCCCTCACTCTATTCTTCAACTCTAGTACTCTCCCAACTCGCCCATTTCGCTTTTTGCTTGCCCTCTCTCTCTCTCTCTCGAATTCTGCGCAAAAACCTTATCTTTCTTCTCTTAAAATAGCTTTAAGGAATAAAGTTGTGGTGGAATAATAAATTATGGCGTTGCGGACCTGCAGTTGTTTCTATAATAATAGAGAAATTCCTTTGTGTACGTGTTAGGTCACAATAGACCTCAATTGAGTTATGTGAAGTATTATGCAAAGGTGGGTGCCACCATCCCAGTGATAACTCAACAATTGTAGACGAGAAAGTTCATAAATTTTTAAATATATTTCACTTTGCAGAAGACAAAGGAAATATTTCTATCCAGAGAGAAGAAGGTATTTTAAAATAAATGTATTTGATATTAGCAATAAACTTGGATGTCTCTCGCTGACATTTACACAAACAGCCCACAATAAATTTTCTACAGTAGAAGCAGAGCAATTCGGCCACCTGACATTAAATTTCCTGACTATCCGCACGAATAAATAAATAAAGAAAAAGGATTTGTGGGTGTCAGAAGTACGCTAGAAATAAAATAGTTATGCAGAGAACTGCGAAAGCAAAATATATGGAGAAAGGAGGTGATGAAAACATCTATGGCCTTGACTGTCTTATATAACAAACACGGCAGCTTAAGGGGCTACAATAAAAGACAATTTTAGAAATTGTTCTCTGTGTTATGAAATTCAGAAAGAGACGGAGGTATTTTCTCGAAGACTCAGGTATGTTAATATGTTAGATAGAATGAATAATTTTTCAGATAAAACGAAAATTCAAAATAAAAATGGAAACTTACGATATGTGCGTCTGTAGATGCCTGAAAGAATGGTAAGTTCCGTTTTGTATGGAAATCTTCCAACCCCTGCCCACTGAATTAATAAGTTTAGTAGCATGTGTGATGCATTCAGACATTTAGCATCGACGCATCTGGATCACTTTCATTGGTCAACTGTTTTTAAACCTCACACCAAACACCATAAACTGTTCTTATTAATTGTAGCAAAACCGAAACTTTGCAAAAAATAGAAAGAAATAGAACTTAGAAAAATAAATTAAATAAAATACAATGCCTGCCTACTGCAGTAGTAAGTTCATTTTCATTGTAAACTGTTTTTGAACCTCAAAACAGCACAGCTTGTAAGAAAATACAGATATATGCAGCACGTAAAGCAAATGACAAATTTGGGCAGCTTTAAAGAAAATGACAAATTTAGTAATTGCTGCTGTTATTACTAAATTATAGTTGCTCAGAGCGAAACGGATACAAAAATATAGATTGTGACAGGTTTAATAATAGGAATAGGAAATATACATATATTAGATTAGATACATACAAATAAAAGCTTTCGATTGTTTAGTTAATCTTCTTCAGTTGAAATGAAATGACAGTTAGAATGGAGGCGTGTACTGCCAATCTTGTACGTGAAGTGCGTGGCTAATTGTTTGATGTTGAGGCCAGTGGCTATGATGTATGTGGACGTGGCCAGCGTTTGTCAATGGACAGGATCGTTGTATCGGTGATAGGGTGGACTTGACAACCACTGTTCCTGTTCACTGAGGTACTGGAGCATTTGATGTTTAACGACTCCAACCAGGCGCGGCGCAGATAATGGCGGGACTTAACTACAATCACGACATCGCGGTGTGGATCAATGTCGTGGTTGGTTGCCCAAACGATGCCATAACTTGATCTTGTGAGATAGATATGGTACGGATTCTTTCTATGAACTCACTACTGTTGGAGATGGTGTTGGTTGTCTTGCCTACTAGTGGAGAAAGGAGCGTGTGCTGACCGGACATCGTTGGATGTAGTTTCACTTTTTACCTCCATCCCAGTAGAACTTGCCATCATGTGCGAAACAACTCTTAGATAGTGACGAAACCCTTGGCAGCAGAACCAAACCAACAACAGACGATAGTCTGTTGTTAGAGTTAGAGGGTCGTGCATTTACAAACGTACCAGATCCCATTGCCTTTTGGTGTCGCTATGTGGACGATGTGTTCGTAGTTATCCCCAGAAATTCAGGTGACCGAATCTTAGACCACCTCAAATCTGTCACCTTTCATAAAATTCGCGATCGAGCTAGAGTGGAACAACACCATACCATATTTAGACACCCTTGTCCGGCGCGAGGGCACGTGCTTGAAGACAACAATCCATTGTAAACCTATGTGTGCTGGCCAATTTACCAACGTCCGGTCAGCACACGCACTTAGCCATCTTCTTGCCACTACACGAACCTTACTAACTCGTGCCTGGACACTCTAGCTCTGTAAATGAGAGGCGCACCGAAATCGCTAAAGTCAAGGCGGATCTTACGAGGTGTGGCTATCCCATCAATACCCTTGATAGGTGTGACCTACAGACACGCGACCAACAGAAACATCCAAGGTGATGATGACTCAGCCACGAGCGCCTTTATCCCATACTACCCAAACCTATCACAACAGGTCTGTAGAATCTTAAAATCACATGGGATAAAGTGCGTACAACTCCCAGGCAGAAAATTACGATCCCTCATCTCTAAGGTAAAAACACCTGTCCCCACCCTACTACAGAGCGGATTGGTTTACCGCATCTCTTCCCGTGACTGCACTAGCTGCTACATCCGGGAAACTGGGAGACTGCTCGAAAAACGCCTTTCCGAACACAAAAGAGCAATCCGCTTAGCGGATGTGGAGCACTCACCTATTGCCGAACACGTTTGGGCAACCAACCACGACATTGACCCACACCGCGATGTCGTGATTGTGGATAAGTCCCGCCATTGTTGGAGTCGTTAAACAGCAAATGCTCCAGTACCTCAGTGAACAGGAACAGTGGTTGTCAAGTCCACCCTATCACCGATACAACGATCCTGTCCATTGACAAACGCTGGCCACGTCCACATACAGCCACAGGCCTCGACATCAAACAATTAGCCACGCACTTCACGTACAAGATTGGCAGTACACGCCTCCATTCTAACTGTCATTTCATTTCAACTGAAGAAGATTAACTAAACAATCGAAAGCTTTTATTTGTATGTATCTAATCTAATATATGTATATTTCCTATTATTAAACCTGTCACACAATCTATATTTTTGTATCCGTTTCGCTCTGAGCAACTGTAATTTAGTAATAATAATGAATCCAGAGCGCACAGGCCTCTTTAATCATAGTAATTGTTGGTGAAAGAGGCCTATGCGCTCCGGATTCATATTATTAAAACGAAAAAATTATAGTTCCTCAGAGCGGTTTAATATACTTAGAACATACATACAAAGAACGGTTTAATATACAAAAAGCTTTCGGCTGAGTAGACAGCCTTCTTCAGTTTTTTTTTTTTTTTTTTTTTTTTTTTGTAGTTGTTGGCGCATAGGCTTCTGTGGCCATAATGCACCTCCCAAGGTTTTTGCAGTACTTTGATCCAAGCCCGAGGCGGGAATCGAACCCGCGACCTTTGGGTTGCCAGGCAGGCACTTTACCCACCTGGCTAGCCCGGTCGGCCCTTCTTCAGTTAAACAGAAAATATTAAATGACAGTTAGAATGGAGATGTGCACTGCCAAACTGGTGCGTGAGGCGCGTGGCTAATTGTTCGAGGTTGAAGTTTGTGGCTGTGACGTATGGTGGTGACGCGGCCAGCGTTTGTCTATGGACAGAATTATTGCTTCTGTGATGGGGTTAACTTGACAACCACTGTTCCTGTTCAAAGAGGTATCCGAGCATTTTATGTTTAACGATTCCAACCAAGTGCGCCGAAGGTAATGGTGGGACCTGTTCACAACCACGACATCGCGGTGTGGGTCAATGTCGTGGTGGGTTGTCCAGACATGCTCGGTAATAGCTGAGTGTTCCACATCTTCCACATCTATTGACTCTTGGCATGGCATTTGCCGTTCTTCCAAAGTACCCACCGATCACTGTCATCGCCTTAGGCGTGGAAACATGTTTAACACGCCTCCCAGAAGATGTGGCCAACGCAATCCGCTTAAAGACTGCAGCAGTTCTACACCATGCTCGCCCCGTCTCTTCAAACCTCAGCCGTATGCAGATTTCTGCCCTCAAGGCACTAAAATGGGATTCGTCCATCGTCATCCTACCGGCGGACAAAGGCCGTCGTACGGTTGTAATGAACTGCGCTGATTACGTGGCGAAAGCCTTACTGCTCTTGCGAGACACTTCCGTCTACAAACCCTTAACCGTTACCCCCATCAGAGCATTGGAACGATGCGAGTCAGAGGTGAATATCCTCATCAATAGTTGGCTCAAACAGGGGAAGATAACACAGTCAACCCGTAATCACCTCCGTGCCTCCGGGTGTCAGATCCCACGGTTTTACGGCCTGCCGAAGGTGCACAAAGAAGACACATCACTAAGACCAATTGTATCCTGTTGTGGTTCACCGACTTACGAGTTGTCTAAGTTTGTCTCGAGGCTTCTTTCTCCTCTAGTTGGCAAGACCACCTACACCATCTCCAACAGTATTGAGTTCATAGAAAGGATTCGCACTATATCCATCTCACAAGATCAAGTCATGGCATCGTTCGATGTAATATCACTCTTTACCTCCATCCCAGTGGAACTTGCCATCGCTTGTGCAAGACAACTCTTGGACAATGATGAAACCCTTAGCGACAGAACCAGACTGACACTTGATGACATTTCCACCGCCCTCAGACTGTGCTTAACAGGTGGTGCAATCATGTTTAGCGACTCAATTTACCAGCAGGTGCATGGCACAGCCATGGGTTCCCCTGTCAGTTCGGTCACGGCAAACATCGTGATTGTGGAATTAGAGGGACGTGCGTTTACACACGCACCAGATCACATCGCCTTTTGGTGTCGCTATGTAGACGATGTGTTCGTAGTTATCCCTAGAGACTCAGGTCAGCGAATCCTAACCCACCTCAATTCACTATCGTCCTTCATAAAATTCACGATTGAGCTGGAATTGAACAACACCATACCATACCTAGATATCTTCGTCCGCCCTGCCAGAGTAAATAACTATAATAGTGGTGTACCTGGTCTGCCTACACGAGGCAGAGTGTGGACAACGTTGGGTCCCATTAGGGGCACAGCGGCTAAATGACCAGAGGAACAACGGTACACGACATTACACATGTACAAAATCCATACACTTTTAAACCTCTGGCATTGACAGTGTTCTGTTTCACATCCACAATATATAGCACGCGGAGATGGGGGAAACCCCTGGTGCCGTTTGACACTAAACACACTCTACATTCTATCCTCGTCCGGCGCGAAGACACATGCTTGAAGAAGACAGTTTATCGTAAACCTATGTGTGCTGGCCAATTTACCAACTTCCGGTCAGCGCACGCACGGGGTCACCTCCTCACCACTGCCCGAACCTTGCTAACTCGCGCCTGGACACTCTAGCTCTGCAGGTGAAAGACGCACAGAGATCACCAGGGTCAAAGTGGACCTTGCGAGGTGTGGCTATCCCATCGACACCCTTGACAGGTGTGACCTACAGGCACGCGACAACGTAGCGACCAACAGTAGCATCAACAGTGGTGAGTCATCCACGAGGGCATTTATCCCATACTACCCCAACCTGTCGCAACAGATCGGTAGAATCCTAAAATCACATGGGATAAAGTGCATCCAACTCCCAGGCAGGAAACTACATTCTCTCATTTCCAACGTGAAAACGCCTGTCCCCACCCTTCTGCAGAGCGGTTTGGTCTGTCGCATCTCTTGCCGTGGCTGCACTAGCTGCTACTTTGGAGAGACTGGACGTCGGCTCGAGAAACGCCTCTCAGAACATAAAAGGGCGATCCGTTTGGCAGATGTGGAGCACTCAGCTATTGCCGAGCACGTCTGGACAACTAACCACGACATTGACCCACACCGCGATGTCGTGGTTGTGGACAGGTCCCACTATTACCTACGGTGCACCTGGTTGGAATCGTTAAACATAAAATGCTCGGATACCTCTTTGAACAGGAACAGTGGTTGTCAAGTTAACCCCATCACAGAAGCTATAATTCTGTCCATAGACAAACGCTGGCCGCATCACCACCATACGTCACAGCCACAAACTTCAACCTCGAACAATTAGCCACGCGCCTCACGCACCAGTTTGGCAGTGCACATCTCCATTCTAACTGTCATTTAATATATTTTCTGTTTAACTGAAGAAGGCTGTCTACTCAGCCGAAAGCTTTTTGTATATTAAACCGTTCTTTGTATGTATGTTCCAAGTATATTAAACCGCTCTGAGGAACTATAATTTTCGTTTTAATAATAGTAATTGTTGTGGGTAAGCTTTATATATTAATGGATTTCCGAGATATTACACGGTGCATAGAATATATGAATATTTAACAGATATATATATATATATATATATATATATATATATATAAAATATATAATTTAATTTATTTTATAACTACTATATTGAAATTTGTCATAGTATTTTATAAACATAGAACTATATTTTGCATTTCTGTATCCTTCCACCCTTGATTTAGTTTATGCACGTTGGTTTTCCACATTAAATAGATCTATTGTTATGATTATTTCATGCGTATAACTTACCTGTTTGTATATCAGAACGCAGACAGATTAACCCGCATTTTTAAGGTGGGTTATTATTTCTGACCCCGTATATTTAGGACCACATTAGCTGAATGAAATTTGGTACTCGATTTAAAAACAGTTTAGGTTCGAATCCCCTATGCGAGAATATCTTTTGAAGACTTTTCAAATGCAATCAATGCGCACTTTTTTTTTTAAATCACAAACTCGACAAACTGGCCTTAGAACACAAGAAATTTGCAGATTGGAATCTTGATCTCGTAGCGTTCGCCCCCTATATCCTATAAAGACCACGATTCATTTATGATTAAGGAACTGAAGTGAAGCCTAACTAAAATATTTACTGTAACAGAAAGAGAAGGGACATATCGCCGGTGGATTTGGATATAAAGAGGGTACTGTCAAGTGAAATATTACTAACACAAACTCTGCATTTCAAGATTGTTCGTGAAACTGGGATACCCAAAACGTTCAACTAAACATCTTTAATGATTCAAGAAAGGCGAAGTCTAATATTCCGACTTTTATTTATCGAACTTCAATTACCTATGGCAGTTGATTACCTCCGTCAGTAAATTACGTACGTCAACTGATTACTCCAGAGGAACTTCTCACTCCGGTGGAACTCTCGCAGGCCTTCTATTTTTAAATGAGATTCCTGCCAACAACTGAATGCGGATTTTAGCTTGATTTCCTTGTGGTATTTTGCCACATATATTGGAAAGTGCCTGTGTGGATGATTTCGTGGCTTGTTATTATTTTTGAATTCTGGTAAACCGACACCAGAAGAATAAAAGACAGTGCTTGATTTTGGCGAACTTCGTTATTATATGACTCCATTTTCAGTCATAAATGTAAAGTATTTATTCAAAATTATAAATAATTGAACTACCTCAGTGCAATGAAAGACTTGATTAATCTTGCTTCGTTGTATACCTTTCGTATAAAAACACCAAGAAGAGGATATTTTAAGTAACTTTATATTTATTAATTTTTATATATTTTTTTACATATAACTTAAAGAATACAAACTTTTTTTATATTAAAATCTTTAATAATCCATAAAACAATAGACATATGTATAAAAAGCTTTTTTGAGTTAGTTCACAGAAATTTCGTGTTATTTTTTTTATCAATGAATTTCATTAATAAACACTAAAACAGGAGTCAAAGAAATATACTTAATAACAATAATAAAGTATAATTTTTTTAAAAAAATTATATATGTTTGCCTAACGTAAAAATCTCTTTAACAGGTTCTAAACGAAGTTTCATGTACACTTTCCATTAGTGTGCGAATGTATTTAGTTTCTAAATTGAAATAGTTGACACTTTCACACATAACAAATCATTTCTCTCCAGAATCCACTTTAAATTACGCATTTGCTGAAGCAAAATGACGTCCCGAATATCGAAGGTCTATTTACTACACTAAACATAACTTTTTGTTTTTTTTTTTTTTTTTTCTTCTGACACGTTCCAATTAAACACTAAATCCTAACTGTTATTTTTTATTTCTGTAAAACTAAAAGAGACTGCTGTAACGTTTATGATAAAATGCGCACTACAGAATTTTTCATGTCAGCGTTGTGATTTCTTTTTATGTCTAAAGATTGATGACCTACAGAGCTGGCATGCTGCTTTATATGCACTTATTAATTTTTTTTCGCTGTCTAGGCAAAGAGATGGAGAATTTCGGTTTTTTTACTCCCTTTGTAAATGCAAATTCTTTCGGTAATAATGTATAAACTGCCATATTTAATGTGCTAAGGAAAAGAATTGGTCATATCTATCGGAATAAGAGTAACAACTGGAAAGGGGCGATAAATAACATACACACTTTCTCAAAATGAATGAACAGAAAGAGCGCATGCGCTTGCATGCTTTCAAGTTTTTATTGCTGAACTTTTAAAGCTGATATTTTTCATTTGAATTTCATATCTTCTATAGGTAAAAGCATTAATAAAATTTATACCTCGTGCGGGAATCAAATACAATTTACGTTACTGCTTCAGTACACTTAATACATTTACATACCGACTGGTATAACAAATATCAAATAATACATCTCGTACGTAGCTCATACAGAATGGATAGACAGACTGCAGAATCGTTGTTAGGGCAATACGAACGGTTTGATTACATCCTCTCGACTGAATGAACTCCGATTTTATTCAGAGGTTTCATCTGCTAGGAAATTATTTGAATCCATCTCAATCGTATGAACAGTATTACCATCTTGGGTATCTGTACAGAGAAATAAATTTATTTCTAAGCCGTCTATCGTTTCATCTTATTCAATATTTACTGTATTTTGCCACTGTAAAATATTCACTCTATCAAATTTTCCAAGAGTACAGCATTCCAGAACATAAGAATAATGTTCCTATTTTTATCGTGGGCGATTTGCGTCTAATGCATCTCTGACTAGTCCTGTACAGTTTATTGCACAAAGAACAAAATTAATTTGTACTTAAATGGTTTTCAAATAATCTGTCCCGCACACACCACAATTATATTATTTAAGTTTTAAACTTAAAAAAATGATAATAATATATGTTTGAAAAAATATTAATTGAACAAGCATATTTATAATGTAGATTTTACTATTTCAAGAAATTGTAGATCAGATTCTAATGGCTAATTATATACGTATTTCATCTTAAGAATATGATGTCATCTTTAAAATTAATAATGAATATTTTTATTTAACTGAAATATTTTAAATTATTTTTTCTGTAATCCAAGACATTTTCAATGAAAGCTCTTTAATTACCGATAATCTAGCATTATTTAATTAACCCACTGTTGTGTGTTTTGATATACTTTGTTAAATGGCAAAAGAGTTGCTGATTAATTAATTCTTGTGCTTCTCTAAATAGAGGAGCAAAAGTAAGATCAAATTGATGCAAGGTAAAATTGGCGTTTTCTAAAAATAGTGGCCCTTGAACCCTCTCAAGCAAGTTACTCTTTTATAGGGGTGGTTTTCAGAACTGAACACAATATTCCAAATGCGGCCTAACCTAAACATTTTTTGGTATGGAGGGATATTGATGTCCTTCCTACTAGCAAATCTACAAACAATGAATAGGGTACCATGTGCCTTAGTAAAAACCCTTTTTAATCTGCAGGGAAAATTTGTCAGATTAAATCGAAATACGCTCTTTTTTTTTTTTCTTTTTTACTTAAGTCACTTTTAACGCCTCTCTTCCTGCTTTTATAAGTAACTGAAGTATGTTTTCCCTCAAATGCTTCACCTTACATTTAGAAGCATTAAACTTTAGTTACCATTTATTCAGACTATATATGCAACCGATTCAAATCTTTTCGAAGCAACATAGCCTGGCTCGGATTGTTAAGTACCCTTTCTACATCAGTGAACTTTGACAGCTTCTCTTGGATATCCTCGTCAATATCATTAATGGAAATTATAAATACGGGGGAATCAAGCCCCGAGGTGCACCACTTGTTATGCCGATCCACCCCGAAAACTGACCATTTATAACAATATTAGCCTTACAACAGAAGTCAAAGTCACTGGCTTATAGTTTTTCGACTCTTCTTTAGCACCAAATTTGTGGATTGCTTAAGATATTAACACTTCTTCAATCCAAGAGATATTTTGAAATACGGCTCTCGCCTTTATACGTTTGATCACATAAGTTTCTTATTAAATAAAACCGATTTTATGATTTTAGCCACTGTCTGCTATAGATCCCTCAGCTATTAAAAAAGTTGACAATAGAAAAACCAATAGTTTTCTAAAAATTTAGCTATATATATGAAATAGGATTCAAAGTTGTTTATTTCTTTATTCAAGCAAATGCTTGAAAATCTCTCTCCTATAATTAGGATCCGATCATTTAGAAAAAAAAAATGGATAAAATATTAAACTCGTGTAGTTGTTTAATGTTACAAATTAGAATTGTTAAGAAATCATCTTATAATGGCATGTTTCTTTAGAAGAGAGGGTTAACAGAAAGCGCATGCGGATATTTGATTTTCTAATTACATCAGCAATTTGATGAGTCCTTGTACGAGAAGCATCTTTAACAGATTTAATTTTCTCGCGAACAGTGTAATTGTAAGAAGTAAAATGAGAAAACCGAATTAAATTCAGAAAGAAATGAATGATTTTTTTTGTAGTATTAAAAAAAAAAACTCGATGGAAGTGCATTATTTCGTGCATACTTCCTTACACAACGTTGCTATGTCGTGATCAAGATCCGCAAAATAAGATAAGGAAAAATGAAAAATGAGAAATTTAGTAACTGAAACGATTATCGAAAAACAATTTCGTAAGCGGCAAGAGGGACGATGTAAAGGAATTTTTTTCGTTATTCACACAGCGCAAGATATTAAAAAGAAATTAAAGTGAATCTTCATCTCCATTTCTAATACGATTAAGGCAGAGTTCCTTTCGAGGTCGTTTCTTTCAAAAATAAGATGTTCAGACACAATTTAGGACGCTGTTTATTTACTGTTACGCTGTTGGGTTTATTTTTATTATTATTGTTTCTCGATAGAAGACAGAATTGAGTTCAGTTCTATTATTTATTCAACTTTTATTTAGTTTTCATTATTAACTTCAGTTGCATATGGATATACATGTATTTTTCAGAAAAAATATTTTAATTAATTTTTTTCTAGTTCAGTCAAAATAATAAAAACAATCTTATGTTTTGATTAATTTTTAACCAAAAATTCAAAGGTTTCTGAGGTGCCCGGATGGTAGATTGCACTGCCTTACCACTTTATTATGCCCATCAGTCAATAGCGTGCTGGACCTCTGTTAACCCGAATCATTGCTCTGTCACAACATGGCACAGAGTCAATGTGTCTAAAACTGCCATGAGGAATATTGGTGCATTCATGGAGGCAGTTTAACTGACGAAAACGCCTTTTTAATTCATCATACTGAGATCTGGGATGGGACTAGCTGGTAAAATCATCAAAGTCTTCGTGTTTTTCAAACCACGTTTGCACATTTCGCCATTGGAGTAGACATGCAACATTGCCAGGTGTACTTGATCCACAAAGATATTCAAATGTTTCTACAGTCAGAATGCCATCCGGTGACATCAGGAGACCAACGTCATGACACCACATGTGCACTCTTCTATCGGCTGAGAAAAACTTTAAATCAGGACTCATCGGACCAGAAGGAAATCTTGAAGGGACTACATGGATGTACCAAAAACTTAACCTCTCTGGCGAAGACGAAACATTCATCTGGGTCGAGTCGATTACAAGTATTGTGGAGAGTTGAATGCGGAAGTTTTCCAAGAACCTGACATGGAATCTCCAATGACACAGACTACAGAAATCAAGAGTTTGTTTAGACTTAACCAAATTTTATACGAAATTCTCCTACATAGGACTAAAACTGAAATCAAATGTAGCAAAAATTATTGTAAAATACATAGTGTATTTACAATAAATTCTGTGAAATCAGATACATTTTATGGAAAAATAAATAAGCACTTTACAATCTGTAAATATTAAGAACGGAACCCAGCACTCATATTAACGATTGCATGTCTTTAAGAATCCATGCAAAAAAAGGTGACATTTCTCCAATATTCTTGCAGGACGATTTGCTCTTTAACCTGTTGTTGCAGGCAGAAGGTTTATACTGCATCGATAAGGTAGTGGTTTTAATTTTCACAGTAGAATAAACTTATCTTTATAATGAGTTGCCCTGGTATTGTACTACTTTAAAGCAGATGGCCTTGCTAAAACGTTAATTGGCCATTTCTTTAAAAGGTGAGACTATGACGCTGTTTCAGAATTAACTGTTCTCTCATTAGAAACCATTTGTCTCTAGTGACAACACGCAGACAAAGCAGTTGTAAAGTTGTTCGATGCGAGCTGCCATGCGTTGTAGGAACTCAGTTACCAAAATTGTAAAAAAAACTTAATCTATCTGCTCTGTCTACGTGTTGTCACTCAGTGAAACAGAAGGTGGTCTTTAACCACCTTTTGTCTCATTAAGGTCCTGAAACAGGCTGTCCTATCAGTCACTCTTAAACAAATGACCAATTAATCTCTTAGAGAGGCAGTCTGTTTAAAATAGTGCAATACCAGGGCAACTCGCTATAAAAGCAAGTTTGTTTAGCGCTGAAAATTAAGATCATGTACACTAATGCTAGGAGCATTGTAAATAAAATTGAATTCGAAGTATTGATTAAGTCATCAAATGCAGACATTGCAGGGAAAGCGGAAACATGGAGTCACTCAGACATAAGTGATGCTGAATTTGAATATGGGGAGTACAATGTATACAGGGAGGGCAGGAGGTGTGGAGGGGTTTTAATTTTAGTGAAGAAACATTAAATCAAAGTCAGTGCATACAGTTGACATTGGAGACTGGTGCTATGTTGTCAGTTTGGGGCGATATAATCACTGGGAAAACAAAATTGAGAGTAGGAGTGTGCTTTAGGCCTAATGACTCTGGTGAGTATAACAAACTACTGTTCAGAGAAATAGTCGGCCAGTAAATCAGAGTATCTTATAATGGGGGATTTAATTTCCCAGATATTGACTGGAAATTGTGGGTTGGTCACTTACACACTAGCAAGACTTTTGTAGATTTCTCGGATTACTGTTTTCTACAGCAGCATATTAGAGAGGCAACAAGAAGAAGCAATACTCTTGATCTGGTTACCAGCAATGGTTCTTCATGCATTAAGAACTGCATTAAAAATACCCACTGGGTGGCAGCGATTGCAGTATACTAACGTGGAATTTAATTAAAGACAAGTGCTGTCAAGGGAAAGGCTTTTGCTTTCATAAGGGTGACTATTCCATTTAACGTCTATTCCAGGGAAAATAATTGAGTCACTGGTTAATGAAGTAATGCAGGATATAAGGGCAGGAACGCAATTATATTGCAGCCACAGCATGGATTTGTTAAAGGGCGGTCTTGTCTAACCAATGGGATAAGTTACTATGATGCAGTGACCAAGGAACTGGATGCGAAAAATTATTTTGATATTACAGTATATACTTCGATTTTAGGAAAGCTTTTGATACAGTTACACATAAAAGACTGCTGTATAAACTGGAGCAATGTGGTACTAAAGGCAAGTTACTGGTATGGATAAAGGGATGGTTAAGTGGAAGAAGACAGAATGGCTATCAATGGGCACTGCTCTTCGTGGACTAATAGTATTAGTGGATTCCCCAGGGTTCAATGATGATCCCCATTATTGTTTTCAATATTTATTAATGATATTGACGAAGGTTATGTCCGGCTTAATGTCTAAGTTGCAGCTAATACAAAGGTTGACAGTGCAGCTAACGACAATCATCAGGGTGAGCTACTGCAACAAGATCTAGGAAAGTTGGGTCGATGGGCTGAGAAATGAAAGCTGAAGTTTAACATGCAAATTCAAGGTACTGCATGTGGGTAGCAGCAACCCTAGAGTAATTTATCAACTATGTGGTACTAAACTCAGGGCAGTGGAAAATGAAAGGCCCGGAGATAATTGTGCAGTCAGTCAATGATACACAGAAACTTTGCTAGCAAGGATAAGGAGGAGATTATCCCTTTGTATAAGGCAATGGTCAGGCCGCATCTTATAATTTCTCTGAGATGACAGCTTTACATCATAACTTTGAATTCGGTAAACTTCGTAAGGTAGTGCGAACTTTTTTTGCAAATTTTTCAGATTTGAGTAAGCTCGTAACCAGCTCGACTTCGATTTGGAACTGCTGAGTGCGAAGAGTGACATTGAAAATACCTTGTGTCAGTACAGTTAATAAAACATATGCTTCCTTAAATCTATGGTTAATCTCTTCCATAAACAGCGACTTACTGACGCATGCAAACAACAGATTTAATTTTACGTACCTCGTTATACATTTTCCTTGAGAGAAAAAAAAATAGTTATTTTTTATACTTCGATTTGTGTGTAACTTTGTTTATTGTCATTTGGTTACATTTAGGAAATTGAACTGTTATTAATATCTGTTACCACTGGCACTAGCATTATCCTTTAGACATTAAAATTTTTACAGATGTAAAGGGTTCCCTTGTTAATGCTTAGTATTCATCATTGAAATGTATTTTTCCAAAATGAGTGAACCACTAAGTTATAATTGTAAATTTTAAAGTTCTCTCAATCCCAGCGGACATTTTGATTCATAAAACTTTACTGCAAATGTATGACTACGTCGTTTATTTATGTTTATGTGTAAAATTTAAGTTTCGCAAAATGAATACTGCATATTTGTGGTGTATGCTAGACTCGAACTCGGTTCCGGACTTCTATAAGCAATTATCTTACAGAGAACTAGACCACCACATTCAATTTAATCTTTTAAAGCCTTTAACTTGAAAAGGACTATAAAAAATTTATATGTTTTTTGTGTATGGAATTCAAATAAAATCTTGGAGGTTTCTACCTAAATAAAGTTACAAAACATAACTGTGAAAGTACGCGAATCACAATTTCGATATCTTTATTACAAACGTCGTATCATATTTTGCAAGCCCGTTCCTTAACGTGAAGGAGATAAGAGCCCACATTACCATAGAAGACGTGTAATTTGATGCGTGCAGTAAATGTCCATCTTTCGTAGAATTGAAACTCCTTACCAAACCTTCATAGAACAGACAAGTTTCAAGTGATATTGCATTCTCAATGATTTTAAATAACAAACGTAACAGAACTTGGAGTAATTTTCGCACATTAATAATGTCACCCTTAGATCGAGTTGTCGAGAACAATTTGATAGGAAAGACAGTATGATTTGCACAAATTAATGATCGCTGTTTTATTAATGGGTTACGTGAATTACAATAACATCACTCAAATACTCTTTTCCATTTTTTTTTATATTTCTGTTTGTAAGTTTCTACCCGTATATCAAACGCAAGCCAGCATTTTAAACGATTTTTCGTTCCTTTTTAAGAAAACTGATTTCCTGCAGTCAATAAATTATATTCGATTATTATAAATTGCCACATTAGGCTGAACTGAAATTGCGATAATTTTAACGAACTACGTCCGATGTTTAAAAATTCTGGGAAAATTTCAGTCCATGACTTTTAGTGAGTGTAAATCAAATCGGGTTATTGGGAATTGCTGGAATGTATGAAATCTTGACCGACTTTTTCAACAAAAGGTCTACGAAACGTTTAAATTCGTATTAGAAGTAGTTTATATTTCTTGGCCACGGTGGTCAATAGGAGTGACAGACACGCTTCGATTTTTTTTTTCTTTGCGGTTATATGGAGAGACGAACTGAAAGAGTCGCTTACCAAGCACGCTCTGTCACCACGGCATCTGCCCTTCTGAAAGGAGAGGTAGTTTAATGTACATTAAATCTTCAATAAATTTCACTTTTTAGAGATAGTTCGGCGTAAAGGCAACCGTTAAGAAATTGGGGAATTCCCGATATCGTCCAAGACTGTGAATAGCGTATATTTTTAAAATAATATTAGACATCTTTAAATTCAGAAAGTATTCCATTAAAAAAGCTGCATTGAATATTGCAATGGTCTTATTACTCACAACAACAAACTTCCATAGTACGAGTTGCCTAGGTATTGCACTTCTTTCAAACAGCTGACGTCACCAATAGCTTGCCTTTGGTTGCGCAAGTCGTTTTTCAGTTGTGTGAGATTTTTCTGTTTCTAATTTCAAAGGTTCCATTAATAGACAGTGCATTTGTCTTTCACAAATGTTTTTATATTTAAGCAGAATCGCTTTGAGGAAATGGTACGCAAACTGATATAAGGATTGATGTGTCGTTCTACCAGTCTGGGCTGTGTCTCTGTTTTTGGAATCCCTATAGGAAGGTCCACTCGAAGAAACCCAAAGTTGTCCAGTCTAATTTCGTAAGGTACCTCTCTTCAGAGCATCCTCTATTCCACCACTCCTATTATAATCAGTCCCAAACCTAGCTGACCTCAAATTTATCTGTAAAATTCGCTCTGGGTGATCAACATTTCTGTTTTTGTCAACCAGACATCGAGACTGGATAGCCATCCATCAAGAAATACAGTAATGTGAAGAGCCTCAACTGCATATAATCTCAGTTTAGGTTGCTTTAATAACTTACAATCGCTGCACTTTCCTTTGATGTAATAATTAATATAGTTTAATTAGACTTTCCTCATTTGTTTTGTCCCATTAAGTTATTAATTGGATTCTCTATCACATTGCTTTAATTAATAAAATAAAAATAAATAAAAGCAAATAGTCGTTTCGATGATATTGGCAAAGTATAAAATAAGAAACGGAGAATAAGAAAATATTAAACAGTCCGAGACATATTCACCAATTTAAATAACGAGGTTGAAGAAAATTATTCTTTTCAGAATTGTTTGTCTCTCAAATGTCTTTGGGAGCATTCTTTCAGAAATAATTAAAGAATGTCTGAAAAAAAGAATCCCTCGCGTGAGACCAACTAAAACCCAGCTTTTTCCATACAGTAGAAGAACAGCGATCAGAACAACTGTATTAGCTACAAAGATTAGTTAACCCACTAAAAATACGTATAGGTTCATCAGCAGAAAAATAAACATAAGAATCCTTAGGAAATCCTAAAGCACACAAACCATTATCGCTTGATGTGGCAGACTTTTGCCGTTATTACAGACGTATCGTGCTTGGAAATCATCCGTTTAGTATAGGAGATCCATCACGGTTCAAAGATTAATGGAAAGTACGCATAACAGCAATTAACACATAACCAAAAAGTGTGCAGAAAACCTGCGAATGTTAATGAAAAAAGTCCTGGTTCATATAAGCCTATAGCGATAAATAGAATTTATATAAATATCATTTAAAATCTTTCTGATGCAGGTATTCTAAAGAAAAAGAAGAGTTCTCTTTAATCTAATATCCACGTTTCCCTTTTCATCTGAATAACGCTGAACAGAACGGATGTGCATTAATCACAACACACGCGGAACAATAGGAATTGCTAACTTTGTGTTGTTATTCAGTATTCATGACGCATTGGTGCATTTTACGATCAAAAAAAAAATCTCTGAACTACTTTCTTGGAACTTCCGATCCGTGTATTTTAAATGACGCAATTGATTTCTCTAGCACGGCAGGGAGTTAGATGATTATGGCAATCTTTTTTTTTCCCTTCTGCCTAAACGTCTGAAGGAAACTCCTTCTATTTCTACGACTTGACAAAGTGAGGCATTTTTAATCCACCTTTGGTATTGTAGTTGAGAATCGCGTTCGCTTTTTATTTCTATAGCAAATCAAAACTGGGCGAAACACCATCAATGTGGAGATATGAACGATAGTCATAAGTCACCGAAATTCAAAGCGAATTAAGTATAAAGAACAGAAACCTTTTTGGTCATAATAAAGTCATAGCTTCTGTGGAATTTTTTGAGATAAATTGATGACCGTATATGTGACTTATGGGTTTCTGAAATCAATGGGCGGAACACATGGCTGCTTCTTACCGCATTGGTGCCAGTATCGTAATATATTAGATGTAGTTAGAGAGGCCATTTGGAATCCAATACTCGATAATATTTGCTATTTTTCACGTTTTGAAAATGAAATATCTCGGAACATCGAGGTTCGTAGTGTATTTCGATTGACTGCAATCTGTTCTGTACTCCAAAATCATTTAAGACTGCGAAAAACCTTTCTATAATTCCAATTGTAATCTGTCATGTCTTTTGTTTAAAACCAGTTCTCTTATCAGCTACAATAATTATTTATTTTTAAGATTAAAAAAATAATAATTATTTATCAAAAATAAATTAACTACATTTTTTTTAAAAGAAAACACAGTAATAGATTTTGCTACTTAGTAGCATATTCAAAGACACACTCAAAGTTTTCAATTATAATATACCGTTAAGCCAAAATTGTAGAACTTTAACATTTACAATTGTCAGCAATTTCAAGTTAAAGAAGAAAGTATTTTTATATGAAACATATATTTAGAGGAAATTCGTAATTTATTTGCTATTTTATTACAATAAAATGTATTAAACCTGAAATTCAAAAGCTAGGCCTACTGTGCGTTTATTTTAGAATTATAACAAAAAAGAAAATTAAGAGTTAAGGCTATTATTATATTAATACCACACTTATACCACTTATACCGCGTGATATTAATAATATAGTTTATTAGGCTGCTCACTTACTTTACTATACATTAAGGTGACATTCAGGGTATCTTACCGATACCCATCAGACCATGTTGGGAGCATCGGTAAGAAGAATCTGTCACCAGTAGCATGGTCTAATGATGGGTATCAGTAAGATACTCGAAACGTCATTTTGTAATGTAAGCGAACAGCCTAATAAACTATATTATTAATTTAACTTGGTGTAAGAATCGTATTAATATAATAATTTTAATGGAAAACAACTACGTAGAGTCCTTTCCTAACTAAAATTAAAAGTATTTTGTCCATTAATATAATTCAACAATGTTAAATCAAATTAAAAATTAATCTAAAACTTGCTTTGAATAAACATCCGCATTATTAAACAAGTCACTTTATAAGTTTTTATATGACAAACTTATAAATAAATAAATAAAATCAAAAATGCAACGTACATCAACAATTTAATTCCCTTTATTTTATTAGCTACTCTTAAGTCGTTTCTGGAGAGTATAAAGTGAGGGTTTTGAAACCTTGTGATAGCTTCCATTTATGTATATAAGGTGTGCACTTTTAGTGGTAGGGATGGCTGCGCTTTCTCGGCAATATGGGAATCAATATCACGTGATTTCTGTTCGTAACACCGAATGCCATCTGTCAGTAGAAAGTGACAAGGTGAGCATTAAATTGATAAACCTGGTGTTCAGGTGAGATATCATATCTTGACCAAGTCCTGCAGAAAAGGAATCGACGGCATGATAGAGGGCTGTCACACTTAACTGTCTGCCAAGTAGTGTCGGCAACGCTTTCTGAACATCTGGTGAAAGTAGTACTATGATTAATATACGAGAAAAACTTCTGGAGAAGAGAAACTTTCGAAGCGAGCTTCAGTGTACAAATAACTTCATTATCGTACAAGAATAATATAAATACAGGGGCGTATATAAATAAATATGCCGACCGGGCTAGCCGAGTGGGTAAAAGTACCTGCCCGGCAACCCAAAGGTCGCGGGTTCGATTCCCGCCTCGGGCTTGGATCAAAGTACTGCAAAAACCTTGGGAGGTGCAATATGGCCACAGAAGCCGATGCGCCAACAACTACCAAATCAAAAAAAAAATAAAAATAAAAATAAATAAATATCAAAATATTCACGTTGGATTTCGTTATTTAGAATATTCATGGAGGTGACAAGACTACAAAGCATCCGTATGTAATGTGTGTACATTACTTGTGTTCTATGGTACGGTTCTGTTTCTGGTGGTAAATATCTTCCCATCCTAATGAGAATGTAGTCACTGACTGCTAATCATTACATCCAATCATTATTTATGAAATAATAGAATGATGCAATCGAATGTGATTTGTCATATTAGAAATGAGTGATTTGCTATAATCGAAATACTCGATTAGGACCTCTCCATTATGCCAATCCTTACTAGTAGGTGGCTATCACATTGGACATAATGCCAATGATTTTTCCTCCCCTCTTCTGCAATCTCTATTTTCTGACGTCACCTCCAGATGCTTCGAGAAATATTTAATTTCAAATATTGGTTAATTAAGCTTATGCCATAGCTTTTCGTAACGCTTTCTAGACAAACTTTCCCTAAGGGCCCGTGATTTCACTCGGTACTAAAAATGCAGAAACTAAAATCTAACGTTGTGTGCAAATATTTTAACAGCAAAGGATGGGAATTTATTTATTAAAATAAACTCAGTTGGTTCTATCGATAAGCAATGAAGATTTTCGCGTGATTCATTCTTTTTTCGATTGATTGCATAATTTTTGTTTTATTTCGTTACCTTTCCGCATCAATACCAATGTTAGCGAATTATATGTATAGTAGTTTATAAAAGAACTGAAATCCTTCAGTTTTGAAATATACGAATTCTATTTTCTGCATGATGATTAACTAAGAGCACGAATGGGAAGTTATAAAAAGAAATATGTTCTGTCCATTAACCTGTCTGCAACTCCATCTCGTTTGAAAACTTACCACGCGATTTCTGAAGTGCCTCAATCAAATCGAAGTGTTTTTCATTTCTGCAAGATATCTTTAATAAATGGAACGTAGAGTTCCTGACGAATTCTTTTGATGATCTGTAGGGTAGTACGAGTGCACTCGATTCTTCCGCATTTTTTTTTTCCCTTTACTGTTTTCTTATTGCAGCCACAGCCTATCTAATTAATTAGCGTGGTTTTACCGAATTGCTGACATAGGTCCGCATTAGTGGAGATGCCTGGGGCAATACAGAGAAAGAAAAACAGTAGTTACTCCAGAACGAACCCTCGGATTTTTATTGTCTCGTCCTTACTAAAACCATCTTCTTATCAGCTCTTAACATGCACGCAGTACACCTTCGATTTAGCTAGAGAGGTCATTAAGACGTCAGAATTTCTCAAATATGTGTTGATAATCAATAACATTGATTTCCTCATTCGAACAGCCATCGGATAAATATCTTAAGTCCATCCGAACTTTACTTTACTAAAGAATACTCTTAAAAATATTCTTGAGCAAGAAATATGTCACGTGCTATGTCGAGTATGCCCAGTTAAATTTCGTTACAAAGCGGGCCAATTGTGCTATTTTTTTCAAAATATTAGTAGAGTAACTATAATGCTTGTAACTACTGCACTAACCTACCAGAAAAGGCTTTTGTTCGAATCCCATCTCGACGGCAGGAATTTTTACTGCAGCGTTCTGTTATGCAAAGTGCATAGTACAATACTAGGCCAACTCGTGATGAAGTGCCTCCACAATACGAGATTGATGCATTTATTAGCAAACTTGGTCAATTTTATCTCAATGCTACGTTAGGTGCAATTAGATATCAGTGGGTAAAACGGCGCAGTGATATAAATAAAAAAACTAAGACATCAGTGGGAATAGACTGGACATTGAAATGTAAAATATTATTATTCAAGGAAGAGCGACAATGTTACCCTGTTTCTCATCGGTTAAGGTAAAACGGTAAACAATCGATTTGTCCACTTTCGAACAATCACTGATGGAGTTACAGAGGCTGTCATCAAAATAGCTCCTTTCTTCAATTTCAGTCTTTGTAAGCTGGAAAGTGAAAGAAAGCCTAGATATTTGGGGTAATAATGTAACATGAGTGCATCATTGTGATTGAATTGTTGACGTTTATATTCCATTAAGCAAATACGATTAGAATTAAGAGTCTTGGTCTAACTCATACAAAGAACTAGATTTCACAATATCCAGTCATTAACACTGTTGCTGAATAAGATTCTCGTGCGAGGGTTTGGACAGTTCTTCCAAGAAACTCTGGTTTTTCATCCAACAAGCAAACAAAACCGACCATAGAATAAATGAATTCGACAGATACAATACATGATGCTTCATATCCTTAGGTGAATGCAAGTTTTCACTTCACCCGGGCATATATTTGTTAGTTTTTATAAGTAACCGATTCCAGGTTCCGTAGCCTTATGGCAACGTTCTGTTGTTTGACTTAGAAATATCTAACAATCTTGTTGTATCGAAGTACCATACCTCCGGAGGCCCATTTCTTGTTATCACGGTTGAATAAACCACCACATCTTGTAATTTTAATGGATATTTGAATTGCGAGTTTAAAATTATTTATAAATTAGTGAGTTTGGAAGTGAATTGTAAATTGTTTTGACTTCAATGAAGTTTTTCGATTTAGAATTAATGTCTAATTTCATGCGTTGTCGTACCGAAGACAAATTAATACAATTTCAGGTATTCTGTTGTTTGTGCAACGCTAGTTCATTATCTGAATCGTAATTTTAAAGTGGTTCTGTGCACGAGGATTCGTTGGATGCATTACTTATCAGTTCAGTTGACTCGATAGATACAAAAGACTTTCTGTTTTGACTTCATCCGTTGCAGAAAGAAATGCTATCTCGAGTCTAGAACGCACACCGTGGGTAAACATAATTAACTCGCTTTTAAGATTAGTTTGTAATCACTAACCTAATTAGATTTCCTGAAGTGTTTTGATAATGCTGTGCACCGGCCATACAAATGTATTGATTTTGTAATGTAAAATCTGAACATGTACGCAAATCACCGAAGCAGTATCAATAAAGAAAAGCATGGAAGCTCAAACTGAGTTAACATGGCTGCCGCGTGGAGTTGTTTGTAATGTAAATAATAAAACAAAGAGGCAGAAACTTCATGCATATAACTGCATACGCAATAAACAAGAGATGTATTTCTTTATATTTATAACTGGACGATGTATATACAGTAAATAAACTGAATACATCTGTTCTAATATAAATCTGTAAGAAATTGTTCTACCCTTTCCTTAAACCCACGAAATTTATAGAGTATAATGCACCAGTACCAAGTTTCCAATCTTTGCGTGGAAATTCAATGATAAAAAATAAAATAAAAAAGTTTTAATTACGCTGGTCTTAAAATATGAGACCAAACTGCAGCACGCAAACTCTCGAGATAATTAGATTAGCAAAAATAAAAGGAAGTTAGTAAACTTTCCTTTTATATAAGTAATCTTGTCGGGAGCATCCTTAATCCAAGTACTTTCCTCGCTAAACCACAAGGTCCAATTTACAACGCAGACATGACTATTTGTTACTGAAAAGGTAGTCTCGTGTCATTTCGCGTTTCTTGCTCGCACCTAACTGCCATTCTCTACATTTCTTTAATTATCCGATGTTTAAAGACACGTTATATGTTGGGGATTCTAACGCGAGAAAAATGAAATATTAAATCAACGTTAATTACATTAATGATGCGCAGAAACGACTGTGAACTTCTAGATTGTTTCTTGCAGTCATATCAGGTAACCATAGTTATTTCAAGAGGGCAGCACTTATGTCATTAGGAATTATGGGATTTGATTAACATTTTTCACTCGCTGTAAATGAGATTTATAATTTATACTGATAGTTTACTTCATTATAATTAATGTTTATTGCGGTATTTTTAACGCAATGCTTAAGATTTGAATTTGGAAAAATATTTGCTTCCATTTCAAAAACTTTCCAGGATATAAATAATCAATTGTTAAAAGACCATTAAGATTACTACGCGTATAGAATGAAAGTATTCTAGAAGCAGTAAATAAACCCGGCATTTGTCACAGTTATTTATAATAATAATAAAGAGTTTTATGTTTTTTTTATTAAAAATAAATACTGCAGAATATTCTAAAGTAAGTTTATTCTATAACACCTGAATGCTGATGTAGATCAATTTAATTTATTTATGTTCATGGACAGTGCAAGTGAGAGCCAAAAGATAGTCAAAAATAGTTTAACTTGCTGCCACCTGGAGGCGCAGTCTTCTTTTTTTAATATTAAGATTATTATGGTGAATAAGTTCATAACACCGAAGGATGGTAGTAGAACGTATTATATCCATAGGAATTCTTCTTAATGGGAGTAAATAGATGTTTAACAGATCTGTACGGTTGTGTTGCTTGTAATGGCGAATTTTGGACAGCATGTTTTTATTTTAATTGGACAGTTCTGCACACTGTTTGGTTTTTCTTTTTTTTTTTCGATACAGACCTTAGATATAAAAAAGTTCGTTTTTTTTTTTCTAGCAGAGACAAGGAGGTAATTAACCCTTTGTATAAGGCAATGGTCAGGCCACACCTTGAGTACTGCGTACAGATCTGGAGGCCTCATTTTAGAAAGGATGTAGAGTTGCTAGAACGAGTACAGATAAGGGCAACAAGATTGGTGAGAGGAACAAAGGGGTGCTTACGAAGAAAGGCTTAAGTTCTGCAAGTTGCAGCATCTGGAGACTAGGCACCTGCGAGGTGATCTGATCAAGGTGTATAAGGCCTTGAATGGTTGGAGCAGGCTCAATGGTGACCGAATACTTTCGCTTGCTCAGACTAAGAACCTCAGGGGCATAGATTCAAATTGAGGAAAGACGGTTGTAAAATAGATGTGCGGAAGTTTGCCTTTAGCCAGCGGGTGGTTGATTGCTGGAACAAATTTCCATTTGTTGTTGTGGAAGTTGATAGCATAAATAAATTTAAGGCTGAATTAGACAAACATTTGGAGTGACCGGATGGGCGAAATGGGAAGGTGTTTTTTTTGGCTTGCTTTCTTGCATCATATGCCCTCAGCTAATGCTAATACTCAAACGATGCTTTTGAAATACACGTCTTCGTGAGTAACACACTAGTTATGATCACCGACCTTTCCACACCGTCGCCTCCGTAGCCAGGTGGGCAGGAGCAGCAGTGCGTAGCACACGCTTCTTGATTAGACCGGGGTTCGAGTCCGTGATCCCACCAAATATGGAGGATGCGGAAAGGTCGGGGAATGACCACCGCATATCCCCGGAGCAATATGGCCTTAGTTGCTAATGCTCCTAAAAACCAAATAACAAGATAACAACAACAAGAACCTTTCCACACCGCTTTTAGGATGTCCCGGCTCAAATTCCGCCAATTAGGCGAGGAATTTTTATGGGCTTTCTATACATTGTGGCTGAGTTATTCAATTTCAGGCGAAGATGGCAACGTTTCCTCTCTCAAAGAAACTCGATTTTTTTATCCAGAGGCAAACCGACTACAGAAAACATGGAATTTGCATACATAATACACACAGGTAGATGAGGTAGGTTCAGATGTGACAGTTTTTTTTTTTTTTTTTGTAATACACGTATTTTTATTCTAGTTTTCTTTCAATTTTGTTAATTGATATTAGTCAGTCATACAGTGTTGCCTATTTTATTTTCAAAGAATGTTGCTAAAATCTTTATTTTATACCAAAGAAACTGGCATATTCCTGCATAAAGAAATGCACTGATAATATTCAATACAAACATCGCGCCACTTGATTTGAAGAGGAATTTTTCAGAAATGTACCAATAACAGACAGAGACAGAATCAAGAAATAATAAGATTCATCCGAGTCCGTTTACACCAGAACAGAGCCTGCGGCAAGGAAAACGATGCTACAGTTTAATTTCACGAGGACCCTCGAACTTCCTCATGAATTATATTGTCCTAGACATCTTTGCCTGATTAGATTTTTTTTCTTTTATATTTTTGTAACGCGACTTGCACACTAATTCTTCCGACTAATTATCTTTGTTTGGAAAGAAATACTTTCAATAAACTTCAGGTTGCGCTATCATAGATTGCGCCTTACCACGTACGGAGTCTCTTACACTCCGCCTCGAGGCAGTGAATTAAAACAGTCTCAACGTAGTGCGGAGCGTTATTTTGGATAAAAGCTACCTCTGAGTGTACTTACAATAGGAGAGAGATCTCAAGCGCGGCATTTCTTCATGAAGATGTTTTGCTGTACCGTGCCTTACATTCCGAAAACCATATCTCTCAAATAGCCGCTGTGAGATGGAACTGAAGAAACAATAATTTCCCGAGTTCTTGGCTTGGATCGGTTGCAGTTTCATAGTTTGAGGTTTTTTTGGACGTAAACATTTCGGGTATAAAACGGAGGTACGTTTGCGATCAATTCCTTTTGTGCTCACTTCGGAGATTGATTGAATATCAGCAGTTGTATTTTAGGTATGTGTGTTAAGCGACAAAGTTAAGGCTAAGAGAAGCCAGTATATTATTAATGTAAACTATATATTCTGTGTAGATTTGCCTATTTGCTGGGCGGAGAATTCCGATTACTATGAGGAATAGATTCATACTACCATCGCCTGAGACTGAATAATTCAGCCACGTTGTGAAAAAAGCCCATTAAAATTCCTGGTGGCATTGACGGAATTCCACCTTAGCTCTTTTCCACCCCATGTAGAAAGATGTGCCAGAAAGCTTACAACCAAACATTAATGATATATAGTACTTCGATGTGAAATGTATACAAACAAAATTAAATAATATGCGAAAATCGGAAGAATATTTTCCACAGGTTAGCAAAATACAGAACATCCTTTCGTGCCTTACAGAAAGTTCTGTTCTTCACCATTTAATGACTAATAGCTTCTTCTATTAGCATAGCCTTTAGTTATACGTCTGGAGGAAACTGGCTTGCAGGTCTGCTGTCCCGGGCATAGCTTGAAAAGGAGCACATGCGCGGTTTTCTGTGAACCGAGATCGAATTTCCGGAGGCTTCCCCATGACTTAAATATTCTTTCCTACCTCTCAGTTTCCTCGTACATTAAAAATATTAAAAACTTAACTTATTCATTTGGTGGAGTTAAACTAAACCCAGTACTGGAGGAAAGGGACTTGGGTGTTACGATACGGTCAGACATGAAATTCTCTGAGCATTGTAAACAGGTTGCAAGGAAGGCCCATGGTGTCCTATCGATGATCTATGGAACTTTTGCAAGTAGAGATAGGGACGTGATAATCCCATTATATAAGGCTTTTGTTAGACCACACTTGGAATACTGTGTTCAAGTATGGAGACCGCACCTAAAGAAAGACATCGAGCTTCTTGAAAGGGTGCAAAGAAGGGTAACTCGCCTGGTGAGATCGGCAAAAGGGCGTCCTTATGAAGAAAGACTTCGAATATGTGGGTTGCAGAGTTTGGAAACTAGACACCTTAGAGGAGATTTGATTGAGGTGTTTAAGGCTCTGAGAGGCATCAGTAAAATGAATGAGGACAAAATTTTCAAGATTATAAATGATGCTAGAACTAGGGGACATAAATTCAAGTTACGGGGGAAATGTTTAGATTGGACTGCAGGAAGTTTTATTTTAGCCAGCGAGTTATAAATTACTGGAATAAGTTGCCTTCATGGGTGGTAGAGGCCGACAGTTTGGGGAAATTCAAAGGTCATCTGGATAGTACTTTCGGGTAAGGAAAGCGCATAGGATGATAGGTTTAATTTCCTTTTTTTTATTAATTATTATTATTATTTATTTTTTTTTTTGTTTTTATCATTGTTTTGTTCGGATTTTTTTTTTTTTTTTTTTTTTGGCTGGAGCAGCATAAGCCATAGGCTTTCTTGCACCATGCGGCCATTACTCATGGCCGCATAATACATACTATTACTCATAATAAAAAAAAAAAAAAAAAAACTAATTTTTATCTGAATTCTAACTGGAATGTTTTATATTGAACTGTTTCTATACTATAAAAAAGAATAGATTATTTACCTGTTTGCATCGATTAATGTACTTAATTCAATTGTTCATTTAAGCATTCTCCATAATACACCCTAACTTTTCCTCCCCTCGACGTGGGCACCTGTACGTGGTGAGGGGACCTCCCAGTGATGCTGCTGGCATTCCAGATTAGCATCGCTAGGATCCAACGCCCATACCTTGGTTCCAGGGTTACATCATTGGAATCCGGCGTGTGCAGCCGTGCGCAGTGACCTGTGGAAATTCGAAAAGGGGATCCTGGTGGTTGAGGGGCCCAGCCTTGATACACCACTTTGGTCCCTGCTTCAACAAGACGGGTGGTTCCGGACCGGTCCGACTGGGATCAATCGGCGGGTGGTTCTTACTGCTAGGGTCAACTGCGTTCCAATAAGTTTCCCTTCCTCTGGTCCTGGGACGGGATCAAGGCTTATTGGATACATGAGTATGGTGCTCCTAAACGAACTTGGCGTCCCATTCGTGTACGCAGTACCTGCTAGTTCATGAGTGGGCGTACCCTCGTAGGACTCCGTGGTGGGTGAAGTACTTAGGGCATCGGAAATTTTTATGTTACTCATATGAGTAATTTAAATCCCATTTCTTCTGGGGCCCCAACAAGGCCCCTCCTAATCGAGATGAAAACACAGAAAACACCTCTGTAAAAAGAGCCAGAACTGAGGATACACCACCACCATCAGTGACACCGCTTTTCCTCATTCTCCATTCTACCGGAGAGCAGTCAATTGGGAAGATGTTTCCCTTCTTTATCCAGAAAGGATTAGAAGGGTTGGCAGGATCACCTAAATCTGTAAAACGACTGCGTTCTGGCGACGTTTTGATCGAAGCTACAACTGTAAAACAGGCGGAAAAACATCTGAAAGCCACATAAATAAGGGGAATACATATCACCGTAACCCCCCACAAAACCGTGAACTCTTCAAGAGGTGTCATTTCAGAGTGGGACCTTCTTGATGTCTCTGAAGAGGAGATCTGCTCTGAACTGAAAGAGCAAGGAGTGACGGCTGTCAAAAGAATATCAATGCGAAAGAATGGGAATCTCGTCCCTACCCGAGTTCTCATCCTAACATTCAATACCCCACGGCCTCCAAGTTCCATCAAGGCAGGGTCTTAAACTGCCCAGTGAGGATTTACATTCCAAACACACTGAGGTGTTTTAAATGCCAAAAATACGGCCACTCACAAACAGTTTGTCGTGGTAACCCTGCCTGTGCTTGATGTAGTGCAAAAGACCACGAGAGCAAGGAATGTTCAGTTTCCAAACCGATCGTGTAAACTGCTAAAGAGAGCACCCTGAATGCTCCAGAACATTCCAGCGGTGGAAGGATGAAAAAGAAATCTAAAAACAGAGCTGAATATCTCCTACCCAGAGGCTAGAAAACGCATACAACCAATAAATAGCGGGAAGCCTTCATATGCTCAGGTTTCTGCCAAGTGCACTATCGGTACGCAAACTGAGATGACTATACTACCAAAAGAGTCATTCACTCCGATTGCACGCTATTTATTGAGTTCACAAAAGCTCACCAAAAAAAGCACAGTCAGCTGACACTGCTATATCCGTACCTCCTAGTGCTCCACCACTACCAAAACCAAGTGGTAAAGAGCCTCCAGTAATAACAGAAACAATGGATGTAGAGGACAAGGAGGTACCGGACAAATCAATCTTGGAACTCTTTGCTGAGGGAGAAATGGATACGGGACAGCGTCCATACTTCCCCAAAAAACGATAAATCCATGACTGACAAAAGTAAGCCCTCAGCACCTCGGAAGCCGCCCGATGGACCCACCAAGCCAAAATAATGGCTAAATTCCTACAATGGAATTGTCGTGAATTCCGGCGAAATACTGATGACACCAAGGCCCTCCTGCAAAAGCACGAGCCAGTTTGCTTTTGCTTGCAGGAGACTTATCTAAAGGCAAATGATGATCCCACCATGCACAACATCACAACTTTTCGTAAGGATAGAATTGAAGATGGTCCTGCTCATGGGGGAGTCGCTATCCTTGTGGGCAACCAGACCCTTGCTAATTACAACCAGCATAGAGGCTGTTGCAATTCGCCTTACAGTGGGATTTTTATTAACCGTGTGCTCTATTTATTTGCCACCTGGGACTGACATCTCCCAGGAAGACCTTGAAAATCTTGTAACGCAGTTGCCTCCCCCTTTCTTACTTCTCGGGGATTTTAATGGACATAATACCTGTGAGGTAGTGCTAGCAACAATGGAAGTGGACGAGGCATAGAGCATATGCTCAATGACAATGACCTTTCCCTTTTAAATTCTGGAACAAACACCTTCTTCCACATGACTACCCGTACGTTTTCTGCCATTGATCTCTCTATCTGCTCCCCTTCACTCACTTGGGAAGTGAAGGAGAATCCATACGGAAGTGATCAATTGTCTGTGATAACTTCGTTACAAACTGGGAGACCGTGTCTTCCTTTTAGGTTACCACGGTGGAAGGCTGATCAGGCTGACTGGACTGCCTTCCAACATCAGGCAAATTGACCTTAGTGCAGGAGCCCATCAATGATGCAATTATGTACATCACAGAAAATATCGTCCAAGCAGCTGCGAATGCTGTTCCAAAAACATCTGCCCGGTTTCCACCATTTCCCAAAACCATGGTGGAATTCACAAGGCACAACAGCAAAAAAGGCTCAAAACAAAGCCTGGGGGGATATTCCGCCGGTATCCTACCACGACCAACCTTATAGCCTTTAAACGCACACTAGCCAAAGCACGCTACATCCGCCGTCAGAGTCAAAAGGAATCGTGGATCCGTTTTACTTCATAAATCACTCAGTCCACTAGTACTAAGTTGGTCTGGGATAAAACCCGGAAAATGAAGGGAAAATATACATCCCCCACACTTCTTCAATCCTAGATTATAATGGATGCACTATTGCAGATCCAACTGCGATAGCCAATTCTCTTGGGGAAGCATTCTCTAACATCTCTGCGACATCTTCGTATTCCTCAGAGTTCCTGGTCCTGAAACATAAAATCGAAAAACAGGCACTTAATTTTAAGTCTAAGATCTTTTATCCCTACAACGGGCCATTCACTATACAGGAACTGAAAAGAGCTCTCATTCTTTCCAAGGCACGTGCTGTTGGATCAGATGGCATCCACTATGAAATGATTAAGCATCTTTCATCGAAATCTATGGATCACCTGCTCCTTCTATATAACAGAATTTGTATTGAAGGGCAGTTTCCGGATTCCTGGCGCAAGGCAATCGTTCTTGCCTTTGCTAAGCCAGGAAAAGGATCCAAAAGTCACTACTACTTATCGTCCTATTGCTGTGACTAGCTGTCTGTGCAAAATCCTGGAGAGAATAGTTAATTTTCGTTTAATATGGTATTTAGAATCAAATTACCTTCTCTCCAACATCCAGTGCGGCTTCCGAAGGAACCGGTCCACTTTGGACCATCTTATTAGATTGGAAACATCCATCCGGGATGCTTTCCTAAAACGCGAACACTTGGTGTCAGTGTTCTTTGACATGGAGAAAGCATATGAATGACACAACTTGGAGATTTGGCATCTTAAAAGATCTGCATAGTCTTGGTGTTAGGGGGCAACTCCCCATTTTTATTAAAAACTTTTTACCCAAACGATCTTTCCAAGTTCGTGTGGGATCCTCACTCTCTCGTTCCTTTAGCCAAGAGGAGGGAGTACCACAAGGATCAGTTTTAAGTGTCACGCTTTTCGCCATAAAAATAAATTCCATCACAGAACAACTTCCTCCAACTGTAAACAGTGCCCTCTATGTTGATGACTTTAGCATATTTTGTCAGTCATGCAACATGAGGGTTATTGAAAGACAACTGCAAAAATCCATTGATCGTCTAAATTCCTGGGCTCTATCTAATTGATTCAGGTTATCGCTGCAGAAGACCGTTTGCGTACACTTTTGTCGTAAGCGTAATCTTCATCCTGAACCTGAATTAAGGCTTGGACAAAATGCTATTCCAGTAGCGGCGGACACAAAATTCTTGGGACTCGTGTTTGATAACAAGCTGACCTTTCTGTATCATATTCGTCAACTCCGCACAAAGTGCACAAGAGGCCTGAATATTCTGCGCTCTTTCCTCTACATCTTGGGGTGCGGATCGATGCACCCTATTACGCATCTACCGTGCACTTGTACGATCCAGACTAGATTACGGGTCCCTGGTATAGAATTCGGCCAGAGACAGTGTACTTCGATGGCTGGATCCTGTCCATCATCAGGCTCTCCGTATCGCTACTGGAGCATTTCGAACATCTCCTGTCCAGAGCTTATACGTCGAAGACAAACGAACCGCCGTTATCGCTTCGACGTAAACAGTTGTCTCTAAAGTATGCTTTAAAACTGAAATCCCTGCCAGACCATCCTACGTGGCCATTCCTTTTTGAGCCACGATGTGAAAATTTGTACAATACCCGTAAGACTGCCAATCGTCCTTTTGGTATTCGTCTCCAAGAGCTACTCAAAGAACTTAATATTAAGGTAGACAAGGTTGCCCAAACACCAAAGCAACCCCTTCTACTCTGGCATGCTCATGTCCTGGCATGTGACTTGTCCCTTAGAAATTGGGGAAAGTCGGACACTCCATCGTCTGTCTACCTGCAGCTTTATTCAGCACACCGAGCTGAACATCCTGACTTCGCGCCAGTTTACACAGACGGTTCGAAGTCGGAGTCATATGTGGGATCTGCCGCTGTCTTTACAGACATCTCTACATCGGAGCAGATTTCCTCTGAATGCAGCATATTTACTGCAGAGCTGCATGCTATAGAGTTAGCCTTGGATCAAATTAGTAAATGCCAATACCAACGGTTCATTTTATATTCCTATTCTCTCAGCATGTTACAGGCTTTAATAACTGTGAGATATAATTCTCATCCAGTTCTGTCTTGCATTGAGCAGAAGGTCCGCTTCTGCTGGATTCCTAGCCACATTGGGATTAAGGGAAATGATTTGGCTGACGCCGCAGCCAAATCAGCAATTCCCAATAATAACCGCTGCCTGTCAATCCCCTATACAGACTACAGGCAAATAATACACCAAAACATACACTCCCAATGGCAGGACTCGTGGAATAGACAGACTGCGAATAAACTATATCGTATAAAGCCTGTAATTGAACCGTGGCAGTCTAGTCTGCGCAGGAATCGTAAGGAGGAAGTTGTTCTTGCCCGGACCCGCATAGGACACAGTCATTTAACTCATTCGGTTTTGCTGAGGGCTGTGACCCTCCTATGTGTGAGTCCTGTGGCACAATTTTATCAATCAATTTTAGTTGACTGTCCAGATTTTAGCAATATATTAGTTTTACCGTTTTTAATCATCTGACTGAGCCGTATACACTCAGTCACATTTTATCCGACAATGACAACGTGTCTGCTGTTTTTAGCTTTTTTAAATCAATAAACGTTTTTACTTGTATTTAAAATTTATATGGTATTGTTATCTCTTTATCGATTTATCTTTTCTACATTTTACACCTTTGTTATGTTATATCTTGACATGGTGACCCAACTAATTAGGTCACTGAAAGCTTAAATTTTTATATATTAAAATAAAACCCAAACCAAACCTAATTTTTCCTAACAGCGTGAAACGTAGTCACTGTCCAAAGGTTTTGGGGCATTAACCAAATCATTTGCATGTTTTTAAGTTCCTTGACTTGGACTAAGCTTTCACCATACCGTTTATATCTCATACAATGGATGCTCGGTAATAGCATTATTCCCAAAGGTATTCATATGCCCAAACTATCAAAAACACGAAACTTCTGCAATATCCATTATATATTGCTCAATAACAAAGTTTTTATTTTCCTTTTCGCTAGCAGATTACAATCTATTATTGTTTCGACGATCAAATACTATATTGTTCATCTTCTGGGTTATAACCCAGGGTGGGTTTTAGCCTTCTCAACGAGAAATAAACCCTTCCAGAAGTTCAGAATATTAGCCTTCCAGAAGTTCAGAAGTTAAACTTCTCTATCTTTTCTTATTCTCATGATTTTTAAGTCCTCTTCTATGTCATCCATCCATTTTTCTGCGATCTTCCTCTCGCCCTCCTACCAGTAGGTTTCCATTTCATTATACTCTTAGTTCTTCTGCTGTCATCCATTCTCATAACATGTCCCAACCAGGCAAGTCTCTGGCTCTTCACAAATCCGACGATGTCCGCATCCTGAATAAGATGGTCAAGTTCATGATTCGTTCTGATCCTCCAGGATCCATCAACATCTTGTACGGGCCCAAAACATTTTGTAAAATTCTAGGCTCGAACACTCAACTGCTCATCTTTACTCGTTAATGTCCAAGTTGCAACCATATGTCACAACAGGTCTAATGAGGCTTTCGTATATTCTTGATTTTAAATGTCTGTTCAATACTCACATCTCAGGAGAGGTGTGATGCACGGTTGTTCTTTATCCCCGTACATTTTCAACATGTTCATCGAGGAATCCATAACAAAAAGGAAGCAGGGAAGGCTATCATTAAGGCTACAAGATTCACATCTAAAGATAAATGCACAAAAGGCTTAAATACTTGTCGTCACCAAGAATGATGAATAACCTCAAACAAACATCAAAACGGGGAACAACAAAGTGGAACAAATGAAACAGTTTTGTTATTTGGGGAATTTCATTAACCAGGATAAGCGGTGCGCTACAGAGATCAGAAGAAGAATCATCCTGGCCAAGCAAGCTCAGTAACATGGAAAATATTCTAATCAGCAGACACATCGACAGGGAGACCAGGAAAAAGTTTGCACAGTCATTCGTTTGGAGTGTGCTGCTGTATGGAAGTGAAACCTGGACATTATGCAAGCAAGAGACTGGAGACGTGGGTCTGGAGGACAATGTTGAGAATTAGCTGGACCGAGCGAAGACCCAACGAATCTGTCTTGAACGAGATGCAAGAAAAGCGGCAGCTACTCACGACTGCGGCAAAAAGACCATCTAAATTTTTAGGACACACCCTAAGACATAACAAATTTTTAGTGAATATCTCAGAAGGAAAATATTGGAAAGAAAAGAAGGCGAAGACCAAGGAAGAAAATTCTGGAAAAACCAATGAGGAAAATGAACTTTAGGGTATCTGAGGAAATGAAACGTTCAGCAGAAGACATGTATGATTGCAGCGACATGGTGAAGCCTTTAGAGTTTGATGATGATGGTTCAATACTCTGGACTTCATTACTTTTTCATGCATAGAAACATCTGTTTCCACTCAGGATACGGAACTTAATTTCATTAGTAATAGAGTTGGACTGGTTTATCTGCGAACTTAGGTAGGTGTAATTCTGAACATGCTCAAACGAGAAGCCGATGGTTCTGAAATTTTCCACGTTATCTGCCGTTCTCCGGATTTCCATATATCTTGCCTTCACTTCATTTATCCTAAGTCCTCTTCTTTGTGCTTCACTACCCAGCTTGGCCACCGTTTCCTCCACTGCTCCTTTAGTTCTACTGATAATAGCGACATCATCACTATATTTATTGTTAAAAAAATTCTCCATATACTGATCAGAAAGAAAATAAATTTTTTTTCGATGCGACCTACAGTTTTCGAGTAATCAATATTTAACTCCGGAAAGCACTTCATAGACACCCTGTACAATGTTTTATATTTTAACTTTACCATGGAATTACTCACTATAGCGCGGCATTTATTAAAGATTTTGATCTGATCAAAAAAGCAATTTCTGCGTTCTCATTCGCTTACTAAACTTCAACTTGTAGAGTTACTTATTTTAAAAGTATCTCTCCTACTCGCTGTGATAGTGGCTGTTTTACCTGCCAAATCACCGAGGGCTGTTTGACATTTCTAAAACCCACGGATGTTATATATCCATGGAATCGATCTGACTAAAGCCCATTAGCCAGATCAATACCACGGACAAGGAAGAGAATTTTACACAGATTGTTCCTTCGAACATGCATCGCGATAGTGATCTGTGTAGCGAGACTTTTTACAGAAGGCAAGTTTGGACAACTGGGGAATTTCCTTTTTGCGAGAAGGTAATGTTGTTTGGCACGTTTTGGCAGCCCCTTACTCTTCAGGTGTCTATTTGTCGGCAATTGTCCGACAGAGACTAAGCCACGCTACTGTAAGGTCACCATTCGAGTGACGTGTGTGTGCCGACTTAAAATAAATAAATAAATTTTCTGTTTATACTCCGAGACGACCAAACGGTCAGAGGAGTTCACAAGATAGATAGAATACAAGAAACAGCACCGTATTCAGTAGTCACAGGCTTGAACCCCGGTCACTCAAGGCACGTGTACTTATGCACCCGCGCGCCTGACCACTAGGCTACGGCGGCCTTGACAGGCGGACTTCCTGTCATAGATCAACGCCCAACGTAATAAAGTTGCGCTGAAGTTGGGTGGGTTTCTCAGCCGCTAAGTTAGATTCTTAGGTGAACGCGGTGTTCTAAATATTGACAGTTTAAGATGTTCAGAATCGTCAAGCCAGTACGTTGCCTTTACTTTTAAGAAGAATAAGAAAAGAACGTACGATGGCTATGAAAAAAGATAGCTGCTGCAGCGTGGTCATAGAAAACAAAGGTTCATTTGGATATCATTGATAATTATATTCCAATAAATAAAACAATGTTCGGTTTATACACTGATATTGCCACATAAGAGTGAGGTTTCCAAAAACTCTTTCCTGAATTAATTCTTTCATTTTGGAAGAGGTACCAGTCGCCGGGGGAATTCATGTGGAGTTGTGGGATTATGGTGGAGTGTTCTCGGTTTGAACGGTGCAAAAGGTTCCTAATATTAGCTGTTACACGTGCGCTAACTCGTTAGATTTACAAAGGACATTGTAAATTGCCTACGAAAGGATTTTCGTAGGCAATTTCGATGTCCCAAGGCACCATCAAAATGTGCAATACTGGAAACTTCAGAAAATGTTCAGAGAGACATAAGAATGTAAATATGAGAAGGTTGATGCGCGTCGTTACGTGCGTCTGTGTCCTTGCTGTTCGGAGATGATATAATATCAAAGCAATATGGCCACAACGCTCGATAGATTTGCAGAAAATAGTAATTTTTTTTGTATGGGATGATGTCTACAGCAATAACCAAGTACTCTCGAAGGTTCAACAGCAACATATCCAAAATATTCTTCAATGTCAACAAATATCTTCTTTCGTCTTCTCAACCTCCAACCCAAGCACGGTACAAAGTACTATAGGTTCTAATACCTCTCGTTTTTGGGGTTTTCATTAAAAAAAAAAAGTGTTGTAGGAAGTGTCTATGTTACCTTTACTTTTTTCGCATAGCCCGTGTACAGGATTAAAAATAATTGGAGCGAAACGAAGGCAAAATTGTTTTTGGTGACCTAGAAAGGATGCAATATTGGTACTCAGAGATGTGAGTACCCTATTGCATTAGTAGTAAGGACTTGGAGAGGTTCTTTTATAACACAGCACTTTAAAGCCAATGTGTTTGTCTAAACCAAGAATCCATATTGAGTCCATTTTGTCAAAAGTAGTGCAGTTTGAGGGGGAGATTGACTAAGAAAACACTGCGGGAACTGTCATTTGCAGATTATCAGATTGATCTGATCTGATTATAAGAGCAAAAAGAACGGACGAATTACTAAACACACCTGAGCGAAGTTTTTAATATTTTTATAAGAAGCTAGCAGAGAGAAGAAATTCAACAACAAAATACAACATACATTGCGGTAAACATCAAAATGAAGCTCATTAAAGCCATAAAAACACTGCCAAATATTTATCATAAAACTCTATTTAATAAGTGCTTAGAAACGGGCTTCTACCCACCGGCGTGGACGGACAAGCGGTCACACTCATGCTAAAAATCAAACACCCAAAAAGTGGTAAAAGATATCAGCCCAGTATCAGTTAGCGATTCCCTGACAAAATCTTGGAAAAAGCAACAAAGCTGGCGCTCAAGGCGCACTGCTTTGAACATCAACCACATCTCCACTTAGTGATAGAGGGCAGATGCACAACTACGAATCTCCTCGCAACATTTAAAACGATCCAGATGGCACTAATTAACAGACACAGTTGGATGTGGCATTTCTGGATGAGTCCGCAGCATATGATAATAATACTATCGTCATTGAGTTGTCAAATTCTAAGGGAATAATTTCATATCAAGGAGAATATGCCTAAAATGCTAAAGGCAATAGGAGTAAAAGGAGTAAAAGCACTCTCAGCACATTGACCTAATTTTCCCATATCTTGTTGCAGTAGCTCACCTTGATTAAATGGTTTGTTATCATGATCATCACATAAGATGGGCAACTTTAAGTGCAGAAATATCTGTAAAATCAGGACCTTTACATTCCGGAGTTCTTTAAAATCATCATTTTTCAGTGGCTTCGTCATATTTCCTGGCTAAACGACTTCTAGCTTAAGTTAGAATGAAATGGTGAATGCTGTATCAGCTCCATTTAATAAACCACACACTCCCAAAATTCAATTATGATTGTAGGGATATTTTCCGTTATGAGATGCAGCTACAAATATCAGAGCTTTCGTAAAGTGACTTATTGTATCATATAGTATTTATGCATTCTCTGACATCTTAATTTCAGTTTCAGCAATTGATGTTCCTCCAATTTGTCTTTTCCCCACTGCGAGTCAACATACTGCAAGTTTGTCCATTACCCTTTTTTCATTCACTTTAAAACATTCTGCGTTCTTCTAACTTTAAATCTTTTATTAAGAAGGAGCGAGAGTAAGTAAGTAAAGAATGTTAAACTTGGGGTTTGTTGAAAAGAAATGCGAGGGCAAGTGAGTCTTTCTCACGCTTTTTTATTAAGGTAATCTACGTGTGGAAACTCAGAAATGAAAATTTCTTTTTGCCAGCCATCTCTGTTGCTGAAACCTACGAAAACAAACAATTTTCATACGTCAGTTGAAATAGCAATTTCCATAGTTTACTTAGAGTAAGTGGAAACATTCCAACCTCCATTTATGCAAGAAGAAAGTATTTCTGCTCTCATCCGGGAGCTTAACTTACACCCAGCAAATCAGCATCCAAATGTTACTCTTCCACAAACTCCGATCTTCAAGCGAAGACAGGAGTCTTCTCTATCGGATTTTCCTATTTAATTTTCACCCTATGGTTTCTTAAACCTTTAGATTTACACTCTCGTTAATTTTATTTGGTTCTGTGTTTCTTTTCAGCTAGCAGTTTAACACGTTTTAGAGAGCTAAAAAAATTACCATCCCGAGAAAATTAAAGTTGATTTGCTCATTAATGATTTAATTAACTTTTTTTTCCTTTGGTAGCGGCTCGTTAGAGATTGCAGTAAAATATTATTAGCTGTTTAATCGTGGAAGAATTGGGTGATATAAAATTTGAACTGAGATTAATTATTGCTTCTTTTACGTACGAAATTGGTATGTGCATCATCAATCTTCTGATCTTCCTTGCGAAGAGAAAAATGAGATCCCTAAAGTCAGTAATATGCATTTCAACTGTCAGTATCCAACCAATGTTAAGACAAGTTAACGGAAGTGTTTATCAACAAGGCTTATCAATATTGTTAGCAAAGGATGTTGAGCATATGAATTTTTGTTTCTAACGTATTTCTTTTAAAACAGCGTGCATTCTACTTGAAACAGATTCATATACACCTGGAACTGTCTTAAGATGAATAGTCGATCATCCTTAACGGAGGAACGTTTCAATCTCCTTGAGTGCTAATGGTGGAGGAAATCTGTCCACATTGGCTCAATAACATTTAAGTCTGGTGATTGTGCAGGCCATAGGAGATGCTTAGCCGGTTTCATGCTCCTCGAACCAAGATTGAACACATTTGGCTGTGTGCATTGGAGCATTATATTGAAATATGCATTGTTTGTGGGAAACGATGTTTGCATCATGGGATGAACCTGGTCACTCAAAATATCAGAATAATAAGTGGTGGCAATTCGTCCGTTCAGGATATTGACAGGTCCTAAAGAACACCAAAATATTGCTGCCTAAATCATTGTTGATCCTCTTCCATGTCTGGAAAATCAGCAATTTTAGTCACCGGTGGTGTCCCTTCTAAAAGTGCACCAATAATTTGACCTCTTTGGTATTCAGACCAGTTGGTCACTTTCTTCATGTGCCTTTCTATATCGTTTCTAAGAAACATCAATTTTTATCGTCTTTCCTTCACAGTACTACTGCAAGAAACAAGAAAAAAAATCATCGCTGCATGTTCTTAAATACAGCGTTGACAAAACTACTACAGTACTTTCATATCTGGTGTTTCCATTATTTTGTCGGCCCCTTGTAGAGCAAAGAAACACGGGCTTTTGCAGCACCAGCTGACAATAAAATAAAATAACCAATGTTTGTGGTTTCCTCCTCACATAGGTACGTACCTATCAAAATGACCTTTGAATTTTCCCAAGCTGGGCCTCAATCACCAATGGGAGAAACTTATTCCAGTTTTTCAGATTTTTACCTCACTTCCCTGTATTACCTGGTGGATGTCATTTTAAGAAGTAACAGTGGTCACAGTACCGATCCTTAGGGGGAACCCACTTCTTTCATTAGCCCAATATAAACTTTAACAGGCGTTTCACACCATAGCTGAGTTAGCTGGTCTTGTGGAGAGGGTCGCATGGTGTATTTTCAAAAAAAACTTTGGTTTTTCTTCCAGAAAAACAGTGACCAAAATTCGCAAAAATAATATACGCAGTACACCGATTTCTTGACTAGAATTCAAAACAAAAGCAGCTACTGCGTTTTACGTTTCGTGGAGATTTTTTCAAACAAACGGGCGACGCAGTTCCAATATGGTTCCTGGTTATATTTATGGCTGAAACGACAGACAAACATACAGATTCTTTTAACGTCTGCTCATAGCTTACAGAAGGCAGTATATCCAGTTTAAAACGACTTTATATAGAAGCGAACAAGAATATTAACACAGCCATTGATCACGATGATGAATGCACCATTATAAGCAGAGCTCTCCAGAGACAAAATTTCTCGTTCTGTTATCCAATTTCGCGAAAACAAAATTCTGAACGTTAACATAACAAACGCTTTCCATACCATCAACACGAATGCGGCTGAAAGTAATACCTCTTATTGCATAAATTTTGAAGGAACACATACTATAAATCAAAAAAAAAAAAAAAAAAAAAAACTCACTTGTAGATTAAAAAAAGAAAAATGCCTTTAATCTGATTGTTTTACTGCATATGGCCCACCTAAGTCGTTGACGAAATGTTACGTAACATTTCATCTCCCACTTAAGAAGTGTTTGATTGCGTTCGTTATCGATTTAAAATATTCTTAAAATTCTTTCAGCTGAGACGCCAGTAGCCGCTTTTTCTTTTCTTTTTTCTTTTATCGGGATCAAATCTGTTGCCTCGGACTCGGAGACGTCCATCTTTGGTAACAAAATAAACAGTACCTTGGAACTATAGGGAGGATGTGGAACAGCTAAGGTCAAGCGTTGTCGTGTTGAAGCAACATTGCTGTATTGCAGGCCTTACTCCTTTGATTATTATCATTTTTTTAATTATTTTTTTTAACTTGTCCAATGTTTAAGTAGCGGGTTGATTTAACCATTAAAGTTGCATATTTCGACATTCAACTGCTCATGAAACTAAACTTTTAGAAGCGACCAAGAATATAAACGCAGCCATTAATGCTTCAAATGTGAGTTTTTATCACCAGAGAAATATTGCTGAATGAAGGCGAATAGAACATTTTTTTATTAGATACAAGTTTAAATTTTTTCACTGACATATGTACGGTGCATGGGAAAATGCCTGGGTTCAATTCGGTCTTCAGACAAAATCGGTTTAAGAAAAACATATAGTCCCCGGATTCATCCATGTTTTTCAGTGAACGCGTATACCTTAATTGTTAATAAAATAAAAATAAATTTTCTGTTTATACTCCGGGACGACCAAACAGTCAGAGGAGTTTTATGGACAAGGATTGACCTTGACCACAGACAAGGATTGGACATAATACGCACAATCCATTTCTGTGCTCAGCAGTAGTAAGTTGATTTTATATGCATGGGAGCAAACATAGCGCATCGTATGGGTTGGTGCTATCTGCAAAGGTTTTTGAATGATTCGGATAATCGAGGTCCTGTTATATACATGACTTGTATTTTACAACTTGTGTAGAACAAATACTCTAAAATACAATAAAAAAATCACAGAAAAAAGGCCAACCACAAAAGTTAAATTCGAGAAATTCATCCTAAGTATTTAATACAAGTAATCTCGCATTGTGATTTAGAATAAACTGTAGTTAGAATCGATTAGTATAACGATGCGGATCGCTATTTGCAGAATTCAGTATTCCTACAAAATCGTTCGCAGAGCAATTTATCATTTGCCATTATGAGAAACTCAGATTTAAAATACAGAAGGAAAAATAAGGATTTAATTGACTGTAAAATAGTTCAACTTTGCTTTTATTTCTCTGCTAGATAAAGTGCCTGCCCGGCTAAATGTTGTAATAATCAAAATTTCCAATAATAATTTATGTATGATCAAGCAAGAAAAGTAAATTTTGAAAGTAAAACATTTAAATGCATTAAAAATATTAATTACGAACAAAAATCATTATGGAACAGTCTCAGACAATTTATGACTAATAGTGATGATTACACGTTGCTTTTGCCAATTGATAACAACGCCCTCTTTCGTTAATAACATTAGAAAATTGCAAATATTGAAAAATTATAATTGTCTATAACAGTTGTAATTTTATATTATAATTACAAATAATCTGATGATTAAACATTAGACCATTGCAAATATATATACCGATAATTATAAATTACAAACTATAATCACTTTCATTTATAGAGAGAAATTCAATTGACATTTTGTATTTATCGTATTTATTTAATCAGTAGTGTAACATCTAAAAATCAGTAAAGCGCCCTCTTACGGAAAGTGTTATCTAATACAAATTCATTTAAATAAAGTTTTGTGACCTGAGAGACAAGCTTATTATCATTAATTGTATGTAATTAATAATTGTCATTTTTAATAATTGCGTTGTTATTAATTAATAATTGTATGTAATTATTAATAATTGTGTTATTTTTAATAATTGCGTTATTATTAATTAATAATTGTATGTTTTTCTCTCATATTTGAATAATACATTCTTTTTTGGTAAAATTAATTCGAACCTTCGTTTCAAATTGTTTCCAAATGGACCTATGGGCGACATCTGGCGGGAGAAAAAAACATATCTGGAGATCGTTTACGATGCAGAATTATGCGAAAATGTATGCATTGTATTCGACAGCGAAATCTCTTGGAAGTGTGACAGGAATGCCACGCGGCTGCCATAGTTAATACAGAAGTTGCCGAACCAAATCGTAGAGTAGCGAACCCGAAGAAAGTAGCGGCGAATTTCAGACAATGAGAGCTCGGCTTTGAGATGCTGAAATGTTGATGAGGTTCCCAAAAAGCCTTCAGTCTTTTGAAATGCTATTAATTATGTAAGCATAATTAAACGTATTCGAAATTCGCTTGATGAAAGGAGTGGAATGGCAAGTAGGTTACTTAACAGTGAAGAAAATATGCGCCTCTTTCTTCTCACATACGACAAAAATTCCATTACTGAGATAGTTGCACTTCCTTCTGCTTTGAATAACCGTCCCGGAAAAAACGGGAACTATTATTAAATGTTCCTCCCTTTTAACCGAACATCTGAATGCTTTCCGGCTGAATTGAATACCAAGAACGCTTCATTGCTCGTTCGCATGCCTGGCATTTCGCTAAAAGTACAGAGTGCATGTGCAGCTCGCTGAATCTAAAGACATTTAATTGTTTGCACAGTTGATTTTTTCTTTTTTTACCGTTCGTGTTCTTGTTCCATTTGAATAACAGCCGGACCTGCTGTATAGAAATGTAGATTGCCGTCTTCTTTTTTTTTTCTGTTTTTCTTTTTACGTATAGTCAGCGGATGTTTAGAAAAGAAAGGGTGGAAAAAGTACGAACATTTCCTTGGTAATTACAAATGTACGTAACAAAAAGAAGCCAATATGGACGTTATTCAGAACGAAAACTTTTGTTTGCGTATCCTTCTTTCTGTCCTTTTATTCGCCAAACAAAATCACTCGTGTTTGCTGTAAATCGTAACTTATTTTGCCTTTGAAAAGACGCTGAATATCATTAAAGGCTTTAAAAGTCCCTTTCTCATATGCATAAGGACTTATAATAACATTTCATTCTTATTTATGAGCGGGACTGTTAATTGATTCTAAATAGTTTTCGATTTGAACTTGAATACAAATCTCGTTTTTATATTCAATTAAATTATTGGACGTTTGCTCATTTTCGAAAGTTTTTTTTTTTTTTTTTAATGAAAAAATCACTCCAAACAGGGCAAAATCCTTATAAGAGGTGTTCATTGCTCGTGTTGTGATGCTGTCATTATGCATTATCTCTGTGCTGCACTAAAAATTAACAGCACTTCCCAAAAGTGAAATATAATGCTATTTTTTTCTAATGTGGTGCTGGCAACGAGAGGGTGGTTTCGATAGTAATTCCCATCCCATAAGTAAGTATCAAGGCGGATCACTTGTACCATGCATTTCTTCCATTTAAGAATACAGGTTTATAATAATATAATTGTATAGGTTTTTAGGTACTTAATGAACATTATAAACTTCAATCACTGTCTTTCTAACTTGCGCTACTCCTTGTAAACACAGTTCTTTAGTTTGTACTGCATGGCTTTTCTACAGATGTTGGCACAATTATTGTGGACTAGAATCTGTAATACACATCTTTCTTTGAACTGGGTCCGCCCGTGTGCATCCATTGACTGTTCAACTTTAAACTCAACGAATTAGCCGTTCTTTTTGGCAAATTGATTGTGTGGAAATGAATCTTTCAAAACTCAACTTACCAATGTATTAATTATGCTGACACATTGAGTTACAATCCAGTGGCCTGCCTTAAATATCACATAAAAGGATGGAAATAACAGGTTTGTAACTTAATCGAACTACAAATCCGACCGAACAAATTGCTCAATGAAATCCAACTCCGATGGATTCCAACTGCATCATCCAATTTCAAATGGAATTTTTGATAAAGAAAATTTGAAGAATTTTTAATAGTATATTAATTTAAAATTTACCAATAATCTTAAAAATATATATAATTTACCTAAGTATTAAAAAAAGAGCAATTAACTTTCCATATTATTTTAAGTTATTGTATTAACTTATTATATTATTGTTATTTTTGGATAAAAATCAAATAATTATTTAAAACAAAAAAATAGAAATATTAATCTAACCGAACGGGTTCAAAGTGTACAACCGTTTCTCATACACAAAATAAATCAGTGTTTTCATCTGATGGTGATGGAAATAACACAAACATTTCACCAAACTAATATCTTTCTGCCTAGTATGTTGAAGACACTGCTTGCCTTCTTTCTGAAGAGGGCAACGTAATAAAAGCCACATTTTATTAAGATTCTTATTTCTTATAGGTTTATTAGACATCCATAATCAAAAGATTCCACCTATCTGTTGTCATCTATTTAGTTTCGCCCCCCCCCTAGTTTTTATGCATTTTTTAAAGCCTAATTTGAGAATTTCCCCCCTCCCCTGAAATTAATTAATTATTTTTTAATTTATATTCAATCTACAAAATTTAAACTCTCAATATACATAAACAGAAGTGTTGTCTTTGATTTCCCAACTTTAAATTTCAGAAAAAAAGCTATTAATTAACGCGAAAACAGCAAAAATGAACGATAAACTATGCATTTTTTTAAGTATTTTGTTTTACTAAACGCTCTATTTATAACACACGCGCTCTCTCTGTCTGGGTCACGTTAGCGGTGGAAACAACTTTCAATGTTTTGTTATCCCAGAGATATGTAAAATATTAACGTATATTAGAATACAAAGAAGCGAAAATTTTTTTAAAAATAAATAAAAGTAAAGCTAGGCTTTCACATGCATTTGGAAACCCATCTGACCGCTAGGGATCGCTACTGTAGAACAGTAGTATTGTAATCTTTATTAAATAACTCTCGTACGTTTGCTTCTGCCATCTGTTCCCAATTGTTTTTAGGTTAAAGAGATAATTTCAAAAATTTATTATTTTATAACTGCGGTTTGTGTAGTTAACAGATGAGAATGGAATGTTGCTTAAACCTGGATAAATAGCGTTGCATTGTGGTGTTCTTGCTTGGAAATTATGGTAATTTTTCACGATGGCAGACAATCGGTTATATTTCTTGGTATTTATTAGAGAAGTTTCTGCTGTTTTTCTTGCCAATATTTTGTCATTTCTGGGGCTCAGGAATTTCTAGTCACTTCTTTTGCGTGGGTTGTATTGATTGCCAAATAGCGACTGTCGCCTTAGCAACAGATGTTCAGTTCAGAAAGGAGTGCACTATTGTCAGCAAGTTCGAGTGTATAGCTTTCAAAGGTTGCGTATGGTGGTTATTTCCAAAAAGTCGTGGTTTCTGCGATTTCCAATGCCGTGCAACTCTGCATATATATGCATTTATTTGCTTATGCATTTTGTATGCAAACGCACAAATAAGTGGAGAAGTTCCGCTCGATCCATGCTTCTCAAATTTATAATCTTTTAACCAACCACCTCAAGAAGTCAGTATTGACAGCGGACAAAGTAATTTATATCGGAAACACAAATCAAAATGATCTTCTCAACAAATTATATTCAACTGAGTAATATTAATGAATAATGACGACATCTTAGTGACGCTGTCTCAATCGCTCTTGTATATGGCTCGAGATGGAGATGCCAAAGAAATGAATGTCACATAGAGCGAATTCGAGGCTGAGTCAGCGCTAATGCACACGGTGCGTTACATTTCAGGAGCGTTCAATTATTTTTGTTAAATTAACCGAATTTACATTTTATGATTGATAGAAGTGAAAAATAAATAATTAACTTATTTATTTATTATGAGTCCTTCTGGATTTTAATAAAAATTCAAATACAGCAGTATTTCACATTTCTCTTTTTGTTTAATAAAATAAACAAATATTGCGATTCATTATTTAAATATTGATCACAAAAACAGTTCTTCGAAAAGCAACCTTTCCGCATCCACCTTTTTGTCCAATCGTTCCCCCGTGGTAACAAACATAATATGCAGTATTTCAGCTACAATATACGAATAATCTATGTGACATGCATAAAAAATAATTTCCCTACTTCTATTTTACAGATTTTAATGAAATTTCGATTGGTTCAATCAATCTTTCTGAAAGAGCTAAATATAAAATTTCATGAAAATTCCTCCACAGGTAGCTAAGTTATTACATGAGGAGGGATAGACATGGTGAGGACAATAGATATTTTTCATCGGTGCCTAGAAAATGTAAACAGATTTCCAACAGAATTGCCACGTACAGAAAATGATTGAGGAATGGATTGAAGCCACTTTTGGAAGTCCCTAAATGAGTAATCAAATTAACAACAGAGAAAATTTTATCAGGATGCAAATATTAATCGCCAAAACTAACGACTGAAAATAAACAATTGAGAGAAATCAGTATGAGTAGAAATAACAAAAACAGAAATTATATCTGTCAAATAATTAGTCTCCCAAATAAGGTATCAACAGACAATGTCCTAATTCATGATCCACATATCATTGACCTACTTCTACGATTGCATCTTCCAAACAATATTGAAAGAAAATGATTTCCAAAAGGTGCGGAAAAAATTAAGTGAAATCGATCCCCAAAATTAAGCACCCTAAATGGGTGAACGATTTCCGAGACAAATTGTTATAGGATGGGCGCAACAACAAAAAAAGCCTTGAAAAAAAAAAAACGGTTCTGGTCACCATTAATCAATAATGCTTTAGGCATAGACCCGAATACCTACACTTCGTAATCACACGTTGGTCAGCTGTTGCAAACTTACTGGAAACCTTGCTATGAGTCCAAGAAATTCTAAACAGCAAGCAGCAACTAGATGACATTTTTAGATATGGCATCTGCCTGCAATAACATTTCTTTTCCTGTCATCACAGTTATTCTGAAAGAATACTTTCTCATAATGGGAAAATATCATCTCAATTTTAACAGGCATTCTTCGGACAGAGAAATTACAGTAATAAACAGAAACATGATCGCTATTTATTAGATCGAAAAGAGTGGGAGCTTGTCCGCCACTCTCTCTTTGCAGAATTACTACGCTCTTTCTTGGCACAAAAATGGTAAAACCAGTTCATCACTTATGCAGATGATATGATTTTTTTATAATATCAAAAGATCAGAAATCAATTTAGTAAGACAATAAAGCAGCAAACAATAGGCCAAAACTTGAGAAATAATTGGACTGCACTGGATTACACTTTAATGAAAATAAGACCATGCAAATGGTCTTCACAAACGAGAAAAACCAAAATAATATGTCATTATCGATGAATGGCATCTTTATCCAAAAATTAAAACTCAAATGGAATGATGGACTAGGTTTCTTTCCGCATTTCGAGTACCTAAGGGGGAAAATACATGCTGCGTATTAGACCATAAGACAGGAACTCACTGGCATTAGAAACCCCGATCTAATGAAGCTTTGCATTAAAAATACCTTGAACCCATTCCTAAGAGCAGAAGAGCTTTTCTCGGCCTGAAATACTGTCTCTTCAGATGGCTTAATAGACTCACACCTTAGTCTTTCTCAAGGCCTGTTCTTTACAACATTCTGGAAGTCATACCCTTAGAGACAAAGACAACGAAAAATTGACAGTCGACAGCTTCCATCCGGATACACCGAAAGTAGAATACTGATTAACACTGGTTAGCAAAGATGTGTTGTGAAAGAAGAATAATTCAAGAAAGCAATCGTTCACTTAGGCAATCCATAATTTTTTTTTTCCAGGAAAACACAATGATGTTCAATAACCATAACATTGATTCTGGAAAACTTTCCCAAACAAAGCATATAAGAATAGCAAAGCATATAAGGAAAGCTTTAGATAAGCAAGCTGATATTGCTGATGAACTGAATAGGTATTTCGCATCAGTATTTATTGAGGAGAGGCCGGGAGACATGAAATTAGTGATTTCTGAATTACAGATGGCTGTTTATTAGAAAAATATTTCGAGCCTAAAGGAAAGGAAAGTTTGGAGATGATGGCATTTACTCAGTAATTTTGAAAAAGCGATCAGAGTGCAGTTAATCATTGAGCTTCATTATTAGGGCATAATTGGATTCAGGATAGATTCCAAAATGACCAAGAGCGAAATGCCATGATGAAAAGTGAAATATAAGGACATTTAGTTAAAAAATAGCATTACGAAGTACACTCACAATATGCTTTCGTTAAGGGAAAATCATGTATCAATAATCCTGTAAGCTATTTTGGCAGAGTTTTTCATGAGCTGAATGTAAGGAACAATTTCAACGTAGTTTATTTCGATTTTAAGGAAGTCATTTGACTCAGACCCTCATGAGAGGTTACTGTATAAATAGAACATGTTGGGATTACTGGAAAGATTCTAAGATGGATTGCTGGGTAGCTGCATGTCCAGAGGGTTGTGATTAATAGATATTCTTTAGGATTTTCATAAAAGACATCGCCGAAGGGATAAAGGGTGTGATATCTAAATTTGTACAGGACGCAAAGATTGGGGAGTCGTTAATAATCAGTGCCAAGCAGCACTACTTCAGGATTACTTCAACAGGCTTCATGAATGGTAAAAAACAGTGGCAGCTTTATTTTAATGCAGCAAAATGCAAGGTCTTACATTTGGAGAATAGCGAGCCCAAAATAACTTATACACTTGGTAGAGTTTAATTAAAAACAGTAGCGGAAGAAAGCGATCTGGGAGTTAAGATACGGGCAGATAAGCTATGACGTTCTCTGAGCAATGAAAACAGGCGGCTGCCAGGAAAGCCTATGGTGTCCTATCGATAATTTATTGAACAACATATTGTAGAGATAGGAGATCATAATCCCATTGTACAATGCAATTGTGGCCCAGGATGCCAAGCGATCTTCTGTGCTATTTGTACAGTGATTCCCAAAGCGATTTTCTAGAGCGGCTGAGTTTTTTTCTTCTTTTATTTAGTTTCTTAAGTCCTAGATCTACTTCTTAAAAGTATTAAAAGAGAGCCAGGAAAGGGAAAGTACCTTTTTCTTTGCTCTTATTAGTTTACTAACCGTACTAATTTCTACGCTGCACTAATATCACAAGCGGCACTGCTCCTGCCTCCCCGTGGCGGGGCCGGTAATCTGGGTGGAAAAGCTAATTCCCCAGGGCGAAAAGGAGCCAACATGGATAAAGAAAATTATCCAGCATTAGAACCTCCGAGCTCAAATATCACAGATTGGTATTACTCTGATCAATGTAATGCGCATCATAAGCCTTGGTCCTTGAGGTTGTCACAGACATTCCCTCAGATATGCCAGACAAGTTGTACTTGCTACCTGGGAGTCTAAAACGCTGATGGAACTGATATTCTGGTGACACTCAAGTCAAGTGGACCCAATTTCGGCGAAGTCCGGACGGTCTATGACAGCCAAATCGTCTGCTTGCACCTTCATGATGTTAGTAATCCTGAGTATAACCTCCATGCACAAGTACATGGTGGGTAACCACCCAGGTGTGAACAAACGTAAGCAGGGGTCGAGGTGTGGCTCCCACACCACATGGAGGAATGCCGCCCCTCTATGTTACCAGACAGTACTAGGTGGTAGATGACTCTCATCAACCGGTGCAATACCACCACTTTGCTTATTGGAGGCTTGAAGTGGTGGAACCCATGTTTAGTCTCTAGAGCTAAGTTCCGGTCAACCCTTCCCTATCTCTTCCATCATGCAGTATGATTGATGACTTTTGAGGTTATGATGAACGTCGTGGCTAGATCCAATATTCCTTACATTTCGAGGGTACAGCTCTAAAACGGTGTTCGCAGGCCGGTCGGCCGCTAGTTAGTACACCGGACCGAACCTATTGGTAACTCTTTAGGAGGCTTCCGGATCAGCTAGTGTATAATCTTGCTACCTGTACTCTGTCAGATAGTGACTGGAGGGAGTCCGAGTACTGTGTATGCGGGGAGCATTGTCGAGGCCACGTTATGTCAAGGATCTGGGTATATTCTTACCACATGTACGCCATATCCAAAAATTTCATTACTTCATACAGCATGTCACACCCACTTGTTCTTATTATTGAATACACCATGAATTGTCAAACTAATAGAGCAAGCTTATCTGCGAAAAGATCTAAACCTCACAAGCACTTCTTGTTCATTTCACAAATATACGGTCTCCATTCTAATCTCAAGGATGTCCATTTCCACTTGCAGTTTGCCAAACCCCATGTACTTTTTCTGACAGAATCTCAGTTATCGGTTGATTCAACTACTGCTCATCTCAGAGGCCCAAATTATTCGCTGTATGATTCCTTTCGTCTCAAAAGTGGTACTTGTGCATACATCCATTCCGATATTCCCTGTCAGAGACTTGGCAATTTGGACTCTCCTCTCTTTGATCTTCTCTGGCTTAAAATCTCTCTACCTCATTATGTCAAATTCATCTGTTGTCTCTACCATTCTCCCAACTCCACTAATCACTTGGAGCTCTTTGACTTCCCCTCTTTGAAACTTGACTTTCTCCAGTCCAACTTTCCTAACAGTGAGGTAATTTTCCTTGGTGATTTTAATGTTCAAAACTTCAGCTGGCTTCTGTTTTCTAGTCACGCCGACCCAGCTGGTCGAGATGCTGAGGCTTTTGCAATTACTAATGATCTTGCACAGATTGTTCATTTAGCTACAAGAATACCGGAGAATCCTAACCAGACAGCCAACACGCTTGATCTTTTTCTAACAAGCAAACCTTCTAAGTACACGGTCGAAGTGAGAGGTCCTTTAGGCACTTCAGATCACAACTTCGTGATTGTCTCTTCTCCAATGGAGCCTTTATCTCATGGCTATTCCCAACCTCGTGTTGTTTGGAATTACAAGGATGCAAAATGGGATGACTTGCGAGATTTCTTTTCCTTGGTAGGATTACTGTTTCAAAACTTCTGATGTCAACGTTTGCTCAGATCGTGTCAGTGAAATTATTCTTGCAGGAATGGAATCCTTTATCCCACACTCCACTTTAAAATCTCGTCCTTTATCTAAACCTTGGTTTTCCAATAAATGTCCTAAGGCTGTTCAAGAGAAGAATGTTGCATATCGTAATTGGCTTGTTTATAAATCTTCGGTTTCATTTTCTGCCTACACCAAACCTCGCAACAATTGTAAAGCAGTTATTAATCAGTCCAAACTAGAGTTTGAACAGGCTAAGAGTAGAAAACTTGCTTCTTGCCTTAATGGTAGCCGAGCATTCTGGTCTCTTGCCAAAGCTATTGGCCGAAAGTTTTGCCCATCTCTGCTACAACCTCTGTCCAAACCAGATGGTTTTATTGTCACTTCAACCAACGATAAAGCTGACCTGCTAGCATCCCATTTTTCTTCCAACTCATGTATTAATGATCTTGGTAAAACACCTACCACCATCCCAACATTCTCCATTCAGTGCCTCCTGTGGTCTTCCGTCAAAAGGATGTCAGAAGGATTTTTACGAATCTTGATGCTAAGAAAGCTCCAGGTCCCGATGGTATTTCTCCACTTGTTCTCAAAACCTGTGCTCCTGAACTTACTCCTATTCTTTTCCGCCTTTTTTCACTTTCTTATTCCAAAGGTGTTTTTCTTTCTGCTTGGAAATTTGCTCATATCCAGCTAGTTCCTAAAAAGGGTGACAAATCCCTCCCATCCAATTATTGCCTCATTGCAATTACTTCTACTCTTTCTAAAGTAATGGAGAAATCAATTAACCGCCAATTCTTAAACTACTTAGAAACCTTCCGTCTGATCAACAATCGTCAGTGTCGATCCACCGGTGATATTCTGGCTTATGTTACCCATTTATGGACTAATTCAATGGAAAGGTTCGGTGAAACACAAGTAGTTGCTTTTGACATCTCAAAGGCTTTCGATCGTGTTTGGCATAAAGGTCTTCTAAACAAGCTTCCATCTTATGATTTTCCAACTGTTTTTAGTAACTGGTTATCCAGTTTTCTCTCTGATCGCTCACTTGAAGGTGATTGTAGGTGGCTCTGTCTTCTAACTTCTCCACTAATGCTGGTATCCCCCAATGTTCAGTTCTTTTCCTCTTGTATATTGATGACCTTCTTCCATCGAGACTGGAAATACTATCCATAGTTTTGCCGATGACAGCACATTGCATTCTACTTTCCATTTTGAGAAACCTTGCCCTGCTCAATCAACTTCAACTTCTCGAAAATCTGCTGCCAATTCCTTAAATGCCGATCTCCAGGTAATTCTCCAGTGGGGCAAAAACAACTTTGTTGATTTCAACCCTTCTAAAACTCACTCTTGTCTTATATCTCGCAAAAAGGATTCTTCTGCTCCTATGCTTATCTTTAGTGACACTCCGATTTCTAGGCAAAATGATATATATCTCTTTTGGGGATTACCCTGACTTCTAATCTCTCCTGTCACAAGCAATTACAAATATTGCTTCCTCTGCATCTAAAAAACTTGGTTTTCTCTTTCGCTCTCGGCGTTACTTTTCTTCCAAACAGCTGCTCACTCTGTATAAATCGCAAATCCGCCCTGCCAGGGAATATTGTTCCCACATCTGGGGTGGTGCCCCCAAAACCTCCCTCAGGCTTCTTGATTCCATTCAGAAGAGGGCAGTTAGGTTAATTAATGATTCATCTCTAACAGAGTCTCTCCACTCGATGTCTCATAGACGTACTGTTTCTGCTGCATGCCTCTTCTACAGATATTTCCATGGGCACTGTTCTTCTGAATTGGCTTCTATAATTCCCACTCTCTCTTTCAAAACAGTCCGAACACGTGCTGCCACCAGCCAACATCCATTTAGTGTCCAACTTCAAACCCACAGAACCAACTTTTCATCTTCCTCATTTATTCATTCAACTGCCGTTTTCTGGAACAACCTTCCTTCATACGTATTTCCTGAGAATTACAATCTACAGAAGTTCAAGTCCAATGTCAACAAATATCTTCTTTCGTCTTCTCAACCTCCAACCGAAGCACGGTACTAAGTACTATAGGTTCTAATACCTATCGTGTTTGGGGTTTACATAAAAGAAAAAAAAAAAAAGCGCTCAAAAGAAAGACAATCAACAACCGAAGTATCCAACTTTCCTTATCATTCACTCATCAAGTAGTCAACCAGTGAGAAAACTCTCTCTATTTATGATACAGAGATTTCTAGAGAATGCCGCTTGAACTACTAAAATGATCAAAAGATTACAATCAGGAGATTTACTTGTCGAAATTCCACAGTCCAAACATTCAGAATTGTTGTTAAAGGTTACAACATTTGGGGGGAATTCACGTTAAAATTGTTCCCGACACAACCCTAAATAGTTCCAACGGTGTTATTTCTGAGTGGGATCTGTTGAATGTAACGGGAGAGGAGCTTGTGAAAGAACTGCAAGATCAAAAGATAATTCAAGCTATGAGAATTCTGACTCGTAGGGATGGCAATCTCATTCCAACACGCAGCATAATACTCACTTTTAATACTCCAGACTTGCCAAATACTGTTAAAGCTGGTTATTTAAATTGTCGTATCCGATTTCTATGCAAAAAGATTCGGACAACCTCAGACAACATGTCGAGGAAACAATGTCTGCCCAAAATGTGGTTCCCAAGAACACGTTCATGCAGATTGTACTGCAGCATTGCCAGTTTGCCCAAATTGCAAGGGGGATCATCCTGCCTATTCGAAAAACTGCGATTTACGGAAGCTTGAAAAAATATACAGAAATATAAAGTCGAACATAAAGTGACTTATCAAGAAGCCAGAAGACAAATAGTGAAAGATAACCTAGCACATACATATGCTAATGTTATAAAGAAATATCACTCGGTTGCAAATCAAACCAATGACTCAATTCCAGCTGACAAATCGCTTTCTGAATGGGCTAGAGCTCTTCCGTCAGTTCCTCAGTCGTCTGTGACGCAAAACAAAGATCAGACATGTAATACTCCCATTTCCATCCCCCCTCGACTAGTGGCATCAAGTCCCAAAGTGAGATCAGGGTGGCGAAAGCTGAATCCTCTGCTAAGAACCAAACTAATACTGCAATAATGGACATAGATGAAACAACACGAGAAGAATCTATATTAGAAATTTATGTTGAAGACGATATGGACACTGGACCTTTCCAAAAAAAGATCGCCATAAGACTACTGCCTCTAAAAAGCAACCAGATCATCCTACCACTAAGACTAAATAATGCAGTGCATTTTACAGTAGAATTGTCGAGGACTACGTACAAATACAGGTGAGCTCTATGACCTAATACGAGATCCTAATCTTGCTTACAGGAAACTTTTTTTTTAACTCCACAAGTGACACCCTCAATAAAAAAAAAATATACTTTGTACAGACGTGACAGGAATGCAGCAACTGCAGCGCATGGAGGAGTAGCGGTTTTAGTATCCGTTAGTACTCCACTAGGCAAATCGCCTTGCAAACTAATTTAGAAGTTGTTGCTGTACGCATAGAACTTTGAATAATTTTATCACTTGTTTCTATTTATCTTCCACCGAATCAAACATTTATATTCAGAGATTTTGATGACCTCCTTGCCCAGATACCACCTCCTGTTTGTTTGATGGGTGACTTTAATGGACACCACCCACTATGGGGAAGTCTACATATGGGTAAAAGAGGGCAGCTAATAGAAACATTACTGGACACGTACAATCTAACTGCTGAACACTGGTGCACATACTCATGTGCATTTTCCCACATGAAATACTTCTGCCATAGATTTGTCTATCTGCTCCTCCCGCTCTGTACCCAAGTATACGATTGGCAGTATCGGAAAATCCGTATAATAGTGATCATCTTCCAATTACTTGCAAATTTCAAACTATCTCCAACTTTCTGGAAATTCGTAGAAGATAAATTCTCAAAGGCAAACTAGATGACATTTTCCTTAAGCACCAACTTAATCATAAACGCTTCATTCAGAATCAATCAATGGATGAAGCTACTGACCACATCACAAAACAAATACTAGCAGCAGCTGATAAAGCTTTTCCTCAGTCGTCCACGCAGGCGCAAAAATTAAGAATGTAATAAAGCAAAAGAGGAAAAGAATAAAGCTTGGAATATTTGCCGCAAGCATCCCACTTTTTTGAAGCTTTTGCTAAAACTCCAGCAGCAAATTCATATGATGTTCCATTGCAGAAAATTAAAGAGGCCGCAGAAAGGCGCAAGTTAAATTTCAACACTGGTCTCTCTCTTCCATATAATCAGCCTTTTACAACATCCGCGTTAAAGGAATCTCATAACAGAGCACCCAATAGTGCAGCTGACCCTGATGGTATATTTTATATTATGCTGAAACACTTGAATGGCACAGCTTTACAAACTTTATTAATATTCTTTAACAGAATTTTTCAGGAAAATGTTTATCCTCGTTCTTGTAAACATCACTTGTATTAGCCATTTCTAAACCAGGAAAAGATCTCTCTAATCCGGTTAACTATCGTCCAGTTTCCTTAACTAGTTGTTTTTAATGAAAACTCTGGAAAAATTGGTTCTCAAACGCCTCACCTTGTTTTTAGAGTCACGCAACATCCTGCATAAAAATCAGTGTGGCTTTCGGCAAAACAGATCTGCTTTTGATATGATGAATAAAGCAGAATCGAAAGTCAGAAAAGTTTTTTTTTAGAAATGACCACTCAGTTATGGTAAATTTGGATTTAGAAAAGGCTTTTGACACAACGTGGCGTTTCGGTATTCTACTGGATCTTCACACCTTTGGACTACGAGGTAGGCTTCCCTTGTTTAGCCAGAGCTTTCTCCAGGGCAGAACCTTTCAGGTTCCTTATCAAACGGTTCTTTCTAAAATCCATATACAGGACGAAGGCTTTCCTCAGGGATCTATTTTGAGTCCTACTATATTTTTAATTAAAATAAACATCATCCAGGGTATTCCAAGCACAGTTGAATTTATATCACTATGCAGATGACCTCATGATTTCGTGCCAAGGGAAAAATACGAATTCTGTCGAGAGACAGCTTCAGATCTCAATTAACAAAATAGAGCTGTGGATGTCTCGCAATGGCTACCACTTATCAGCACAAAAATCAAATTGTATTAATTTCTGTAAAAATCGTAAGATCCATCCCGAGTCTGAATACAGAGCTTGGCAACTAGACACATTACAGAGGACCTGGTTGAGGTTTATAAGCCTGTGAAAGGGGTTTCTCTGCTCGCGTAGCACGGTGGTATCATCACCGTCCTCCCCACATCATGTGGAAAAGGGCCGGGTTCGAATCCCTTCGATGACGCGACGAACTTTAATGGGCTTTTCTCGCTCCATGGCAGAGTTAGTCGGTCTCAGGCGTTGGCAGCAAGGTGTTTTATCCCAGAAGCTGGATTTTTTTTTGTCCAGCAAAACAGGCAAATCGAAATTTAGACACAATACACAAATGGGTATATAGAAATTCTAGGTGACTCTAATGAAAATAATTGCTACTTCGTCCAGTAAACGTTTGAATCCAATTGAGTTCCGTAAATATAAAAGATTCCCAAAATCGCTTGAGGATATTGTCATTTGACGAGACCAAAAAGAATTTTAGTATATAGTAATAATATTAAAGTCCCATTTGTTTAGAAAGCGTAGAGAAAATACTTCAATGATTAAGCTTTGGAGTTCACGATTTTAATTACATTTATCCATCTTTAATTGACTACAGAGTTTCAGATCTACTCTTAGTTGTGAGTGCCTCTTGATGGATGTTGCCGTGATGTCACCTACAAAAGTACTGCTATTTCCCTTTAGAAATCTTACTCAAACTATAAAATTCCACCACATCGCGATCATTCATATAACATGCTCTTTTGTGAATTCATTAATCAGAAAATATTTCTCTGCTGTTCACGTTGCCAGCGGAAATTCTTGAATTATATTATTAAATAAGCAACAAGGGGCGTAGAGAAACATTTGAGTTGAGTTAAAAGAGATTATCTAATGTCTTTTGCCCTTTCCTTAAAAATATAATTCGCAAGTTGGTGGAAGATAGAATCAATTCCTTTGATGCGCAAAGATTCCATCAGTTTTTAAAGGAACAAACTATCATTTCTCCCACGGCACATATTGAAATAACTATCTCGTACACTTCATATAACTGTAACCACTCACAGAAGTCATAAAGGTATTGAATATCTCCATAGTCATCAAACGTGACCCTTTTTTAAGCCATCATTGCACTGCTACGTGCACCCATGTATTTTATCCGCGGAGTATTGCCATAAATTTTAAGATTCATGATAAAATACGTACATTATTTCAAAATTCTTAAATTAAGCTACTTCAGTAGTAATAATTCTTCATCTCAGTAATCCACCGTTACCGAAAATTTCTTATTCGTACCCTTTAGTGAAAATTTACTTCGAGGGGCGTACGTAATAAGTTTATAAAATCCTATTTATTCGAAGTTCAGGTCAACCTAAGATGAAGTCCATCATATTATTATTCTTAAATATATTTGTATTTATCAATCTTCCCACAATGTCTCAATTTATAATGTCAATTTTGTTTAGTAGGCATAGTACAGGTCCCACTTAATAGTATCAACTTTAGATTGATGCCAGAATCCGCTCAGCTAACACGGTAGTTAAAATAATAATAATAATAATTCAAATCACTTCAAGGCTACAGAAAGTTATGGGGGGTTTCACACTGTGGCCGAGTTAATCAGTCTCGGGCTAGCAGCATGGTTTATCATTCAACAAAATAAACTCAATTAAGCAACGCAATTTACAGACAGTACAATGATGCTCCATAGCCTCAATTCCTTTGGTGCAAAAATAAACTTGAAATATAACTCAGTTTTCGTGAACACTTCCTGCAAATTTCTAACGGTATCGACAAAACTCCGCCAAAACAATTTTTAATAGCTGTAATGGAAGCTTGTAATTCTCCCCGCAACCATTGTGTGAGGGGAATTAGGAAAGCTTGCATTAGACTTCCCATATTAAGGACAAACTAAATTGTTCATTTAAGAACTAACTGATTCCATACCAAGCCAAGGCGCCACATACTCACCTTTAAGAAGTGTAATGCCCACTTAAAAATAAACTTGAGGTCGTGCATGTACTAAACTTATGAAGGACCGATATATTGTGTCTGTAAATAGCTTGTATCATTCTATGATCTATTTGCATGTTTGCCTGGACGAAAACCCCTAGTTTCAAAGAGGGGACAGCCATGCAACCTCGCCTGACACCCAATAACTCAACTAGTAGTTGACACAGCGTAGTTTAACAGCCTAAAATTCCAACCCCATGGGAATTTTATACCCAGTGTGGGGATGATGGTAATTTATTCACGGTGTTACACGCGAGGGCTAAGGTATTGCTCCATAAAATTGAATCACTGATGCAAGCACGGAGCTATGGTGTATATAATAATTCACTTTTTGTGTATTTGCAGAAGATATCGGTCCAACACACCACCACAAAAAGCAAGTCCAAACCATCAGATTGTTATGATTGTACTTGAGGTAGAACAGCGCGTTCTTTTTCATAAGATTTTCTGATTAGTATCACCACCAGTTCTTACATCTGATGAAATTTAAAAAAATGTAATGTTTGTGGGTTATTGCTTGATTTTGTTCCAATTTACTTTAAGGTCACGAGATGCCATGTACTGTATCTGTAAATTACTTGTATTAATCGAAATTTTCGGAACGAAGAAAGAAACCATACAATTCGAGAACTGAAGCAACCAACTGGACTACGTGGATCCATTGAGAAATGTAGTTGAAATAAAACAGATGGTATTTTATTCCAGAAATTTTGTAGATGTCAAATAAAAGTCAAATTGCCAGTTACCTTAAAATGAGCGAACATTTATGAAATTTGCAAAAATTGCGAGCATTTTCATTCTAATATGGAAAAGATTCTTCGTTGAAATGCTGAGCTTTATAAATAAACATTGCGCAAAATGAATTTGTAATGATCTTACTTCCTTAACTTTCCTTAATTTCAATTCTTCTTGAACAAGAAGAAATTTTGATCCGCATACGAAAGAAATAAAAGATCGCCCGTCACTCGCGAAAGGAAAATTGCATCCAAATCCAATCTAAGGGGAACAAAAAAAATAATCTTCTCGCTTGAAAAGGGGAGACGGGGAAAGAAGGAAGAAAGAAAGTACAATCCACGTCTAGCTGCAGAAGAGAAAGGTGTAATTTTAATACGTCAGCACTTTCAAGCGAAGGGGTGTTGAGGAGGCTCGTGTATTTAGTTACTGAAGACGCCGGCGTCAGCAAGTAAAATGTTTGCGATGTCACGAGATATGAGTGACAGCCACTGATTACAAGGGCATAGATCGATAATCGAAGTATCAACAGGGAAAAGGAGAAGGTGGCATTGGGATACTGAAGAATCGCCCAAAGTGGCGAAAAGCAAGAACAAAAACTTTAATAAAGGCAGAGTAACGGCGGACGGTACATTTATCATCGTTGTTTATACAAGGTGAAGGATTGTTAGATCGTAGCAATGCAAACAACAAGCCGTTGGACTCCTCGTGCGACGGTACCCGTTATGGATGTGATTGTTTTTTGTGTGCATGTGTGTGTTAGCAATGCACTTAACTCTTCGTCTTTTTTCCGGAGCTACCCAGTGACAGGTGCAACTTAAACAATATATATTTTTATATTAGTAAATTGCATTTGAAGTCAGGACCCGAATATTGTTGATGGATGGACACGGCTATGGGTAAAGAAAACTGAAGCTAGCAAAGTAAGGAACTGTCTAAGGAGAATAAAAAAAAGGGTTTTGTGGTATGAATAGAAAATAATCATTTATACTTGCTGGAGATGAAGTTTTTGAGATTTGTTTTCAGATTTATGATTGCAAGGAATCCCTGGGTAATGAGTTTTTAGCTGGCGGTGATGAAGTGTAGTGGTGTCCTCGTCCCGTTATGAAAAATGGTCCCAAATGTGATCTGTCGCTGTCTTCTACGAGAGCGAAAACAAGATATATGGAATTTACAGCTCTGTAATAGCTGAAGACATCGAAATGGGTAGCAGTTTCGAGACAGCGTTGTGTTTAATTCCTGTGTAACTTTGAAAAAGGTTTGAAGATTGCAATCGAAATAAAAATCACAGTATTTAGATCTTTCTTGTTAAGTTATATGACGATGACTGTAATAACTGTCAGTATAATAACTTTTAAGTTCAGCAACACAGACCACGAAGAACAAGGGTCATTCTCTTAAGTGGAAGAGGGTAATATTTTTGAAACCGTGAATCTCCCCTCCCCCCCAAGAACTCTGTCGTTCAAATTCTTCTGCAACCTATCTAATTTCAAAATATTTAAAGAAACCGATAATGACACGAACCAACCGAATATGTATTCGGTATAAATGTTAGTACCTCTTTAAAGGGAAACAAAGAGAGGTCACAACTCCAGTGTACTCCAATTCAGCGTAATACTATGTCCAGGTAAGGAAATTGCATCTAAAAATAATAATAATAAATAAATAAATAAAACGAGCTTCTTGAAAAAGTCAGAAAACGGCGGACGCGCGTGGTGAAAATAGTAAAAGGGGGAATCCATGTTGAAAATACTTAGAATATGTGGGCTACACAGCCTGGTAACTATTTTCGTTGTTGTTATGTTTTAGGAGCATCAGCGACTAAGACCATATTGCTCCGTGTATACTATCTCTAAATTGCGTGTGTTCTGTGGTCGATTTCCTGTTTGCTGAACTAAAAACTCGAGTTTCCGAGAGAAAAAACCATGCCACCTTCGCCTGAGACCAACTAATAAGCAACGTTGTGAGAAAGGCCCATAAAAATTCCTCTCGTCATCGACGGAACTCGAACTCAATTGTTTTCCAACCAGTGTGGAGAGGAAGGGGGTTCTACCAACTGTGCTACCCACGAGGGTACTAACTATCTTATACGGAACACTAAATGAATGAAGATTAAATATTCGTGGTATTAAATGACACTAGCACAGAAAGAGCATACATTCGAACTAATAGGGGAAATTAGACTTGTTTGAAGAAAGGGTAAGCCAGGGAACTGTTAATCACTGGAACAAGTTGTCTACGATTAGCATGCCGTGTCCGTAAATAATTTCTTTTCTTCTGAAACTCAATTTACGGACTCGGGTTTTTCATCCCTCCAAACAGTAGCATGAAAAATCCAAATTCCAAGAAGAAACACATACAATATTTGCAAAAGAACGACTAACTCGACCACCCATAAAAATTTAAATAAAATTAATAAAAAGATTGACCATTTTGAATGGTTTAGATTCTATGAGAATGATTACTATATCACGCATTTACCTTATTCATTATACGATCTTATATCCGTTTTGTCTTTGGCTACTTGGTTGTATGGTGATGAGTTTTTAAATTTTTATTCCACAGACCACTTGGGATGATAAGAAGTTGGATTTTGCCCTGTAAACCCCCCCCCCCCCCAATCTGCGACGTGTTCACAGTAATTGCAACTTTACAAGTGGGCACACAAGGGACACTGTTATCACTAAATAGTGTTTTGGGTGTATGTAAATTATCACACATCGTTATTAGTTTTAGAGATTTCTATAAAAACCGAGCGTTTCCTAGTAAAATACCTTTAGGTAATGCAATCTAAACAAGTTTTGTAAAGAAATAACTGAAATTAAGAGAGATGTTGGTTTGTCTGTTTTGCCAGATAAAAAAAATCCTGGGTAAGAACTTTGCACTTTTGGCCCAGACCACAAAGACCACTACTTCGGTTACAATGTGGAAAACGTCCATGGAAATCGACGATCTCATGCTTTTTTCCACATGACGTGGAAAGACATTGACCACCAAGACTGCTGTTGATTGCTGTATCGTCACCATTGTGTTACCGCCTCATAAGTGCTGCTTGGTCATGTTTTCTAAATACAACCACACATTACGTATTGTAGAAAATATCTCTGTATAGATATGCATTATCACCACAAGGCCTAATACACAAAAGAACGTGACTTCGTTGAAATTGTCAACTGTCGTATTCGAAGAGCCTCAAGTAACCTGCTGGAAGATAACTCTTTCAGAAGGGAATACAGCGAAGCTTTCTGGCTTCCAAAGAGATAAAAGATCACTTTGCACGGTGCTGTAAACATTGGTAATAATACATTAAGTACAGTGGTCCTCAACGGGTGGGCTGCGAGCTTTTTTCAATGAAGGGGAAGTTTCGTCCTGATTATAGAAATGGGACTCCACTATAACGTCTCATAAGATGGAGAAGATGTTTTCTTTCCACAGACAGTTCCTCCGTCTCCATTTGGTGTAAAGATCCTTGAGCTTACTGCAGAACATTTTTCTGTCTTTTCCCCACTAGTTTGTCTATTTTAAAACCCATCAGTAAAAAGATGCAGTAACGTTTTGTTGTTTGATGTATCCTCAATTATCCGTTTGGTAGATATGGCCATTTTAAAGAAAGTAGCGCCTAATTATTTGACCTTAAAATTTGCTTGATAACTGACACTGATCTCCTCTAACACATACCTGTTCTTATGATTCGATTTAAGTCCATAATCGTATGATTTTACAGTTGTAGAATAACGTTGTTTAATTAATACCTGAAATTCTACGAAAATAAAAGTAGAGGGCGCTATAATCATCCGCTCGTTTTCGAGACATTTTTAGGTTATTATTGTCAAGCATAATAAACTTTGAGAGTTTTGACATATCACGCAGAAGTTTCTCTGTTTAAAGTTGATTCTGTTTTTAAACAAATATTATCAAAATTCATGCAATCGCTATTTCTTTAAATAGGATAACAATACAAGATGAAATCAATAAGCAACACGAATAACGTAAAACAAAAAGCGACGGCTTTTCTGTGCTCTTATATCGAAAGAGATAAAATGAAAGAACGGTGAGCGCGAGTCAAAATATATCTTTAATTGCTTAGCCAAGTCAGTAATATATTTGCTGTTTTGAAGGGAATCTGATACAATCAAAAAGCAAGCGGGGGTCACATGCAAACTGAAACTTCCTTCACAAGTACGAAGGCATTATTGGTTTTCCTACCGTATGCAATCATTCCGCTCGAAGAGTAAGGCTGACTTGGTGAATTTTTATTTCATTATATTCTTTGCTGTCCATTATTGCTTACTGGGCGTTTATTTCTCCAAGTTTTTAAGTGTTTTTTTCCCGTGTTCTCTCTCTCTATCTCAAAAGGATTATTAGACTTCTCTTGAATTGCGATGTGACTTGAAAGTTGTTCGGAATATTCTGTTTGAACAGAAAAACGTTCGTGTTTAAGCCGAATTCAAATATAGAGAGGATTTATTATTTCAATATAATGTAATATGCTGAGTATAAATAATTCTTGAACGGATAAACTGGCGTTCAGTTAAGTACTATGAGCTTTAATGTCAGAACAAGAATTAAAAAAAAAAAAACAAAAAAACTTGATATTAATAAATAAATTCAATATCTGATATTCCAACCTTCTCTGGAAAAAAAAAGTAAATGTATAATGGAATACAAAACAATTATTAATAAGGTAAGGAAGGAAAAAAGAGAAAACATGGATGTAAACCATTTTTTTAAAATATTTCATGATTTAAGACAACATTCAAACGCTTCTATCTTCAAACATGGTCTGCTGTATATTACATGTTTTGTTCTGACAAATTCGTAGATTATATTACTCTGGGTCCGTATAGCTCTAGTTCACTTGCTAATCGGGTAGTATGGGGGTTATACAATTTAGAATGTTCTAACTGTAACTCCTTGTTGAAGGCCAATGTTTATTCTTATAACTGTTGTCACTGTTGCATCCGGGACGTATAGTTGCGATTTTCAAATTCGATTCTTCAACCTTAGCACTATAAGAACTGTGAAAGCGTAGATTAAGGAATGTCCTTTTAAATATTCTTCGCCGGCCTTCCAACGGACGAATGGCGTTCCAATGTAAGGTAATGTTCCAGGCTAGTAAACCCCCATCTAATTTTTTGTATATACTGTATTATATGTCTGACACCAGCTCGCATATGTAGCAATAAATATCACCCGAATATAAACGGAACATAAAAGGAGTATCATTGCATAGTGATAAAAGTAATATGAAAGCAAGACAACGCAGTATATCTTCTATTGATAGTCTGCAGTAGGCTCCAAATTTTGTTTCTTCAAATTTCTTAAATAATTTTGTCATTTTTAAGACTTCATATGATCTTAAATTTTCTCTGTTCGATTTACTGCACTATTTTGCTTTCACATGACTTCCAATAAGGCAACAAGGCATAGTTTTGTGCTATGCCTTGTTGCCTATAGAAGAGTATAGAATATCTCAAATAATGTTTAAAATTATATATAAATACAAAAAAAATATATATTTATTTATTTATTTATCACTCCATACCTACGATGTGGGTGACGTTGTCAGGGATCAACCGCATAAACCGAGAGAGTTAAATAAAAAAAAATAATAATAAATAAATAAATAAACCCCAAAAAAAAAAAAAAAAAATGGTTTCTGTTATAATCAATGTTCTGTATGTATGTATCAAAAAAAAAAAGAATTAATCGGCTCTAAATGTTAAGGAATATATATAATTTTTGTTAAATTTCATAATATAAATCCTTCACAAATTCATATAAATACGTGGAGGGGGAGAATTTGAAAGTTTTTAGCCCATATGATCGCAAAGATTTTTGAAAGATAATATTGCCAATGCGTGTTGTGACTGTTGTGTTCACAGAAAATTTCTGGTTTCTACGACGCCTCATTCTCTTGAGAGACCCCTCGACGTGGGCACTTGTACGTGGTGAGGGGACCTCCCAGTGACGCTGCTGGACTTCCAGACTAGCATCACTGGGATCCAACGCCCACAGCCTAGGTTCCGGGCTTACATCAATGGAATCCGGCGTGTTTGCCGTGCGCTGCGACCCGTGGAAATTCGGAAAGGGGGATCCTGGTGGTTGAGGGGCCCAGCTTCAATACACCACTTTGGCCCCTGCTTCGACAAGACGGGTGGTCCTGGAAGGCCCGGCTAGGATCAATCGGCTAGTAGGTTCGCCTGCGAGGGTCAACCGTGTCAATGCCGCGCCCCTACCCTCATGGTCCGAGGGACAGGATTCAGGCTGGCGGCGGTGCGGGTATAGTGTCTGGGTAGCCCTGGCGTCCCACTCCCGAGCGCATTTATTGCATGCCGGGTAGTGGGCGTCCCTTTGGGCTCCGTGGTGGGTGGGGAGCCCGGGCACTGAACAATTTAATAAACTACATGAATCCTGATAAACTAACTTCTTCAGGGGCCCCAACCCGGTCCCTATCTGAAAACATAGACGGAGAGGCAGATAATATTATTGCGACAAAGAGGCAGCGAACTGAAACATCATCATCAGGGCCTGTCCCAAGATTTCTCATTATGCATTCCACCAATGAAAAACCGATTGGCAAAATGTCGCCCTTTTTTATTCAAAAAGGGTTAGACGGGTTAGTAGGTTCTCCCAAATCAGTTAAGAGGCTCCGTTCTGGAGACCTCTTAATTGAAACTAAAAATGACAGGCAATCGGAACATCTACTCCGAGTAACATCAATCGGAGGTATCCCTATAACAGTGACACCACACAGAACACTCAATTCATCGAGAGGTGTCATTTCGGAGTGGGACCTTCTCGACGTAACCGAGGAGGAAATCTGCTCCGAATTAAAACCACAGGGAGTCATTGCCGTCAAGAGAATCACTGCGCGAAGGGATGGAAAAATTGTTAAAACCAGGAGCGTTATCCTGACTTTTAACTCTCCTAAACCTCCTGACGAGATTAAAGCTGGATACATCAACTGTTCAGTGCGTCCGTACGTTCCAAATCCTTTACGGTGTTTTAAATGCCAGAAGTACGGACATTCTCAAATGGCCTGCCGCGGAGTCCTTGCATGCGCTCGATGCGGTGCAAAGGACCACGAAACAACAGCATGTTCAGCCGCAAAACCCACCTGTATTAACTGTGAAGGCGAACACCCGGCCTACTCACGAGCATGCCAGAGGTGGAAAGAAGAAAAAGAGATTCAACGGCTGTAGGCAGAGCTAAATATATCATACCAGGAGGCAAGGAAATCGGTCAAACCCCTGAATATCAACAAACCTACCTACGCCCAGAAGGTAGCAGGGAGATGTTCCGTCGGAACTCAGACGGACATGACCATTCCTCCAAAGGAGTCTTTCACTCCCATCGCGCGTTATCTCCTAAGTACTCAAAAACCTGCACAGAAGGACCAATCAGCTGCCACTCCTATATCGGTCGGCGCCTCCGTAGCCAGGTGGGAAGGAGCAGCAGTGCATAGCACACGCTTCTTGATTAGACCGGGGTTCGAGCCCGTCACCACCAAATACGGAGAATGCGGAAAGGTCAGGGAATGACCACCGCATATCCCGGAGCAATATGGCCTTAGTTGCTAATGCTCCTAAAAACCAAATAACAACAAACAAACATCCTATATCGGTACCTCCTAATGCTCCACAAATAAGAACGGTAACTATGACAGAAAAGAATAAAAAAGGGGAAGTCCCCCCTAGAACCCAAGAAAAGATGGATGTGGAGCAGAAGGAGGTACCCGAAGATTCAGTCTTGGAACTCTTTGCGGAGGAGGAAATGGACACGGGACAGCGTCCATTCTTCCCCAAAAAGGACAAATCCAAGACTGATAAAAGTAAGCCCTCAGCACCTCGGAAGCCGCCTGATGGACCCACCAAGCCAAAATAATGGCTAAATTCCTACAATGGAATTGTCGTGGATTCCGGCGAAATATAGATGACATCAAGGCCCTCCTGCAAAAGCACGAGCCAGTTTGCTTTTGCTTGCAGGAGACATACCTAAAGGCAAATGACGATCCCAATTTTTCGTAAGGATAGAATTGCGGATGGCTCTGTACATGGGGGAGTGGCTATCCTTGTGGTTAACCAGACCCCAGTGCAGCCCTTACTAATTACAACTAACATAGAGGCTGTTGCAATTCGCCTTACGGTGGGATTTTTATTAACTGTGTGCTCTATCTATTTGCCGCCTGGGACTGACATCTCCCAGGCAGACCTTGATGATCTTCTAACGCAGTTGCCTCCCCCTTTCTTACTTCTCGGGGATATGAATGGACATAACATCCTGTGGGGTAGTGCTAACATCAACGGAAGGGGACGAGTCATTGAGCGTATGCTCAATGACAATGACCTTTCCCTTCTAAATACTGGAACGAACACCTTCTTCCACATGCCTACCCGTACTTTTTCTGCCATTGATCTCTCTATCTGCTCCCCTTCTCTACTCCCTTCACTCACCTGGGAAGTGGAGGAGAATCCATACGGAAGCGATCACTTCCCTGTGATAACCCTGTTACACAGTGGGAGACCATGTCTTCCCTTCAGGTTACCACGGTGGAAGATTGATCAGGCTGACTGGACTGTCTTCCAACATCAGGCAAATTTTGATCTTAGCACAGTCAGTCAAGAGCCTATCAATGATGCAGTTAAGTACATCACAGAACATATTGTCCAAGCAGCTGCGAATGCTGTTCCAAAAACATCTGCCCGGTTTCCACCATATCCCAAACCTTGGTGGAATTCACAATGCACAGCAGCCAAAAAGGCTCAAAACAAAGCGTGGGGGATGTTCCGCCGATATCCTACCACGACCAACCTTATAGCCTTTAAACGTGCACGAGCCAAACCACGCTACATCCGTCGTCAGAGTCAAAAGGAATCGTGGATCCGTTTTACATCATCTATTAACCAGTCTACCAACTCTAAGGTAGTCTGGGATAAAATCCGGAAAATGAAGGGGAAATATACATCCCACCCTTCTTCAATCCTAGATTATAATGGATGCGCTATTGCAGATCCAACTGCAATAGCCAATGCTCTTGGGGAAACATTCGCTAACATCTCTGCAACATCTTCGTATTCCCCAGAGTTCCTGGTCCTGAAACATCAACTAGAAAAACAAGCACTTAATTTTAAGACCAAGGGCCTCTATCCCTATAACGGGGCATTCACTATAGAGGAACTGAAAAGAGCCCTCACTCTTTCCAAAGCAAGTGCTCTTGGACCAGATGGCATCCATTATGAAATGATTAAACATCTTTCCCCAAAATCTATGGATTGTCTGCTCCTTCTGTATAACAGAATCTTTACTGAAGGGCAGTTTCCGGACTCCTGGCGAAAGGCAATCGTTCTTGCCTTCCCTAAGCCAGGAAAGGATCCAAAAGTCACCACCAACTATCGTCCTATTGCTCTGACTAGCTGTCTGTGCAAAATCCTGGAGAGAATGGTCAATTCTCGTTTAATATGGTATTTAGAATCAAATGACCTTCTCTCCAGCATCCAGTGCGGCTTCCGAAGGAACAGGTCCACTTTGGACCATCTTATTAGAATGGAAGCATCCATCCGGGATGCTTTCCTAAAACGCGAACACTTGGTGTCGGTGTTCTTTGACATGGAGAAAGCGTATGACACAACTTGGAGATTTGGCATTTTAAAAGACTTACATAGCCTAGGCCTAAGAGGGCATCTGCCCTTTTTTATTAAAAACTTTTTAGCCAATCGATCGTTCCACGTTCGTGTGGGATCCTCACTCTCTCGCTCCTTTAGCCAAGAGGAGGGAGTACCACAAGGATCAGTATTAAGTGTCACGCTTTTTGCCATAAAAATAAATTCCATCACAGAACAACTTCCTCCAACTGTAAACAGTGCCCTCTATGATGATGACTTTAGCATTTTTTGCCAGTCGTGCAACATGAGGGTTATTGAAAGACAACTGCAGAAAGCCATTGATAGTCTGAATTCCTGGGCACTTGCTAATGGCTTCAGGTTCTCGCCGGAGAAGACCGTTTGCGTACACTTTTGTCGCAACCGTAATCTTCATCCTGAACTCGAATTAAGGCTCGGACAAAATGCTATTCCAGTAGCAGCAAACACAAAATTCTTGGGACTCATATTCGATAAAAAACTAACTTTTTTGGATCACATTCGTCAACTCCGCACCAAGTGCACACGTGGACTTAATATTCTCCGCTCGCTCTCCTCTACATCTTGGGGAGCAGACCGATGTACCATTCTTCGGCTTTACCCTGCACTAGTGCGATCCAAAGTAGATTATGGGTCCCAAGTATATTCCTCAGCCCGAGACAGTGTCCTGCGGTGGCTGGACCCCGTCCATCATCAGGCTATACGCATCGCTACTGGAGCATTTCGAACATCTCCTGTCCAGAGCTTATACGTCGAAGCAAACGAACCACCGTTATCACGTCGACGTAAGCAGTTGTCTCTAAAGTACGCCTTAAAACTGAAATCCCTGCCAGACCATCCTACGTGGCCATTCGTTTTTGAGCCACGATGGGAAAATTTATACAATACAATACTCGAAAGACTGCCAATCGTCCTTTTGGTATTCGTTTCCAAGAGCTACTCAAAGAACTTAATATCAAGGTAGACACTGTTGCCCAAACATCAAAGCAACCCTTTCCACCCTGGCATGCTCGTGTCCCGGCATGCGACTTGTCGCTTAGAAACTGGGGAAAGTCGGACACTCCATCATGTGTCTACCTGCAGCTTCATTCAGCACACCGAACTGAATATTCTGACTTCGCGCCAGTCTACACAGACGGTTCGAAGTCGGAATCATATGTGGGATCTGCTGCTGTCTTTACAGACAGCACTACATCGGAGCAGATTCCCCCTGAAGTGGGAGACCTGTTACCTTGTCAACACCAAGTATGAATGCCATTCATAACCTGATCATACAAGACAGCGTTAAGGCACATTTAGACAACGTTCAACCCACGATATTGTGGTGAATGTTTTAGAAATGAAGGAGGTTTCTTCGAGGTGGGTCCGTAAAGTAATGAATGCATATCAGAAGCGGAAAGAGTGATATGTTATCATGAGATCGTACAGATTTTGAAGCCCGATGAAACTCTATTTTGGAGGCGGTGTCACCATGGACGAAACATGGGTACACCACTTGTGCCCTGAAACAAAAGAACAATCTAAACAACCGAAGCATACATCTTTTCGCCCTCCTAAAACGTTTCGAGCGCTGAAGTCAGCTGAGAAATTCGTGACATCCATCTTTTGTGATGCAAAAGGAGTAATCATGGTTAATTTCCTGGAACGAGATGCCATTATCAATGCCGAGTATTGTTGTAACTTACTGAGACGTTTCCGAGAGGATTTGAAGCTCAAGTGGAGCGAAAAATTGGCCAAGCGAGCCATCTTGCATCGGCGCAATGCACTGAAGCACACAGGGTTTGCGACTGAGCAACACTGCGTGGCTGTGGTTTGGAGCTATTACAGCAACCAACCCAACGGATTTGGCTCAATCGGACTATTTTCTATTTCTAAATCTTCAAAAGGACTTGAAATTCTACAGTGACAATGCTGTCATGGATGCAGTCAACAACTGATTTGAGTCAAAATCTTCTGAATTTTATTTGAGAGGGTCAAGAAAGTTAGTGGATCGTACCAGAACTTTTCAGCACTCTTTTTCTGAAAGGCAAGAAACTTTTCAACCTTCCCTCGTACATTTTTCATAATATTATACTGTAGATTACTTATAGTCAGTATTCATATTGCTAGTGCATTGGCACTAGCCATAATCCATATATTTAATATGAAATTATTATCATTTCGCCATACGACTGTACCTATTTGATTTTATTAGAGTTGGATCCAGGCAGTTTAACCTCCATTCTCCTACAGCTCGCAGCGGTCTTTCAAGGTAAAATTTTCTTTTGTCACTTATTAAATAATTCGCTTTTATCACACAGTATGGGACGCTTTTTAATTAATAATAATAATAATAAAGACCGTTCAGCTCTGGAATGTTAAGTCCTATGAGGTATTCCCAAGTTTCTTCATTAACGGTTGGCGAAAATTTGAGTTAGTTTATTTAAAACTTTATAAAGGATGAAAGATGGAAATTTTATGTAAAACCTAGGCTTGATGTATTCCATTGTAAAGCTCCTAACGTATCCCATTGGAGTACAAGTCCACATCGATTTGTGATGGCATGTTAAGCATTCCGGTTGTGAACACGATGCCTAGCTAATAAAACAATATGCATACTGCATATATAACTGCACCTCTGAGTAGTTATTAGGACAACGTCACCAGCCACCCCCCTAAAGGACACGTAATAAAATTCCTAATGGAACATCGTAGTGAAACATGACAGAGCTGTGACAATCTGCTTACCATAAACGGAAGAAACAGTATCCAACCTCGCGTGCCACAGAAACACGCCTTTGTGGCGCCTCAGAGAGAAAAGTAAAAACACTTTTCTTTCACGGTATGTTTCTTATGCCATCCATTTGCATACAAATTACTTAATCAGCGTAAATCTGATGATGACAAGTGTAGGTAGACGATCATATTATTTACATTTCTATGAAAATAACTGGTGCGGTAGCGCGTGGCCTTTTTCCGTATTCCTACTCCGGCCACGTTTTACGGCTCACAGACATTGTGAGCCGCCCTTGTCACCGGGGTGACATCGCTATACATCTCCGGCGAATTGCGACGTTAAGAGACTAGAGTAAGGCTCGGAGGCGCAGGCAAAGGCCGTGCCTGGAACTGCATGAATTGATGTAGCGTTTTCTCTTTTGCAGCATATGAAAACTATCAACAGAAGCTGCAGGCGCATACAGACAGACGCACACATGCACAAAGCGCTGGAGACGGAAACATGGAAGATTTTTAGCGAGGCAGTTGGATAGACAAATTGTCCCTGTTACTGCGATAGTGAAATATCTAAGTGCTTTCGTGTTCGTGTGTGTGAAGGGGAATAAGGGATTTAAATTCCATCAGCATCCATCTCCGTTGAGACTTGCAACTTTAGCGAAAAGAACTGGAATTTAAATACTTAATTTTAATTTCCCTGTGTAAATATGTGGTCACTTTCCTCGATGATATTGCAGAAAGAACCAGATATTTCGTTTTAAGAAATACGTTGCATCTTCGAGGTGGATGGTTAATTTATCCAATGTTGGACGATTTTGGAAACTATTGGAATTCTAATTTCAAGAGAACTGCAGAAGAAAAGAAATATTCGTACTACAAAATATACTTTTAAAATCCAATTATTTCAAAATCACTATTAAAAGATTCGTTTTATTATATTTAACACGCAGAATAATACGTATAAATAGTCATAATTATTGGTTCTCATTAAACTGTTAACTAAATTGATTTCAGAACTATTGATCTTACTCTCAAAAATATCTACTTTGATACATAGAGTATATTTCGTTAGTACTTATAAATGTTTGAGGAAAATTCGAAAAGGGTTTCTCATTAAAAATACTTAAACTAAAAAAAAAACATTAATAAATGTAAATATTGAAACTATTTTAGTTTCAATATTTAAAATATTGAATAAACATTTTTGTAGATTTTTGTCAAATATGTATTTTTTTATTTTCTAATGGATTTCGTGGATTGATATTTACATTTTCCATAAACTTCCATGAAATTTTTTGTTTTGTGTTCTTAGAACGATTTATCAACCCGTTCCAAATTTTATTAAAATTGAATCAATAGAAATCCGGTAATTATCATTTATTTTTTTCTTATATATTACAGAGTCTGTGCATATATCAAATATTACAGCTGAAGCACTTTTTTTAAACCCTCAAATATAGTCACGTGACAAAAATTGTCATTTACTGCGAACTAAACCATGCAACGAACAGTAACCGCTATCTATCAATAAAACGTTCATTGTCCATTAAAGTTTCACATTCAACATCTGCTATTAATTCAAACAGTTATAAAAATGCATCTTCAGTTCTTCCAGTGTAAACAAAAAAAAAAAAAAAAAATGAACTTCAATGGAACTACGCTTAGCATTACAACCAGCTTAGTTTGATCTTTCATGGCATTTTTTCCTAAGTCACTTTTAATCTGAAATGAAGGAGCTCCTATTATTCATGGATAGTAAAAAGTCAAACTTAATCTGACATACATATCCACTCATACGAGAAACTTTTATATTCTCATTTACCTATGATAAGTTGGCTACTGCTGCATCGAATAATAACCCCATTATGGAATATTACCATGGTATCGATTGGTGTGTCCATCACCAATAATCGCTACTTAGGAATAACGCAGGAGAGAGAAATGAAAGTAGAATTTTATTCAAAAACTGAAAGCTCTCTCTTATTTCATGTAGAGTTATGAAGTTTGATTCGCTTTCCATTCTTCGTACATGGTTAAAGGCAATTGTCGAACAAATTCAAAGAATGATTTTCAAATTGCAGAAATGCGTTATACGCAGTTGGTTAGTGAAGTATGGCATTATATCATAATTTCTGAGTCTCTTTGGAAAACTTTGTGAGATTACTGCATTTCTTTTTTTATATATATGTGGATATTTTCGTTTATAATATTTATGGAAAGAAAAACAAAATATATTTTTTTTACTCTAGTAGGACCACAATTTTTAAAATATTTAAGATTTGAAGAAGATAACTTTGAAACACCCATAGGTATTTATATCATAGAAGTTTATATTTGCCTATTTTGTAACAATAGGCACCTCTGTTTTATAGGCAAATTCAATAAATGTTATCTATTTGGTATACAAATAGGCAAATATATTATTAACTAACAGCCTAATTTCCTCTTTTTTGTTGTGTAATATACCTGCCTATAAAGCATGACAGGTATATTGCACACCAAAAAGAAAAAGAAGAATTAGGCTGTTAGTTAAAATTACTACAAAAATGAAAAATAGCAAAGCAAATTTAATAAATATTACCATAACTCGCTTTCTCTGGAGTGTATTTTTTAATTCAGGTCAAGGAACAGAAGTGACGAATGATGTTGAATTTGGAACATTGCCTAAATCTAACTTAAAGGGGAAAAAAAAGGACCTACACAAAACACAGACAAAATCTGTGTAACGTATTTGAAGTGGAGGATGTATTAACCGAAATACGTTTCTATATGGGGGGGGGGGGACCGACCAATGATTTATTTTTGGATTCTCACTCTGTGTGCGCGAATATCAATTCAATATTTTCGATTCGCAGAAACTTCGACGAATATGAAATAAGCTTTTTATATTAGGAAAAGAAGAATGAAGGAGTTATTCTTAAAGTGGTGTAGTTAAAACAAAGTTCTCACATAATAAGTGAAAGAAAGGTAGAAAATAAAACAGTGGCCTTCTGGGAAATATGAAAAACAATTCTTTAAACTATTCGCAGTTCTTCTTTTGACTAAAGTATCCAAAAAGACAATAAATTATTCTGTAGAGTGGGTCTGAGAAAATGGAAAGATGTTGCAAGAGAAAGCGTCGTTGCAAATATATATTCAGAAAGTACTTTTGAAGAGTCAAAAGTTATATATGAAGGATCTGGATATTTGAACAACATAAGGACTGCATTTATCATTATCAGTGACAGTCTTCGATATGAGTTTTTTTTTTTTTCACTTTGCAATTTAAAAAGTTTACCAAAATTTTTGTACATTAGAACACCATTTAAACAACATTGTGTTACTATAATAATTTCAACACTGACTGTGGTATTTATAATAATTAGTAACATTGGTATATTTATTTAAAACATTTATTAGCAACAGGTTTGATTAAAACAAAACAATTTTCAAATATTAGATGATCATAACAGTATTGGACTGTTGCATTTTAACAAGATTGTTTAATCATGGATATCTTCAGTCGTCTCATTTTTATCTATCCCTTTTATTTTCGCTTGGGTGAAAACATTCATTAAAATCAATATTATAACGAGCGTTATGTTGACAGATCGCTAATTTGACATAATGTTTTAATTATTCACGCTCTAAACAAAAACAAACTATATAATTAATGGAGAATTCTTTGTTTTCAATAATTTATACAAATTACTCTTAGAAAAATGCTACCTGAATTTCTACTTTTTATTTCAGTTGTAGGAATCCAGAGAAACTCAAATATGACTTTTATAAGAGTAGAAAATTTTATTAATTGATCTCTCTCTCTCTCTCTCTGTATTAGCGTTGACACTTTAATTAGTTTTCAAAGTTAATGAATACATTTAGAACTGGAATTCAATACGGTTTAATTCAAGACTTTCGTTAAAAACTTTATGCTCTTCTGTCGAAAAGACTAAGTTGCACAGTCCTTCATTGCATTAATATTTCAGATATCCGTAGATATTGACAAAATCCACTTTTTAAAAACATAGTGTCATTGAGAAAGTTTATTAAACTTCAGCTTTAGTATTTGATTAAGATTTTTATTCATCATTTGATATTTTAAAGTTTTTCGCCTGTCTTTATAAACACCGCTTAAAATAGATCTTTGTGAGGGCGACGTTGTTCATTAGTTTTCTTAAATATTATTAAGTTTCCAAAGTTATTACTCCATTTGGAAAGAAGTCCGTTGATTAATACAGAGATGGTGTTTGGAGAGTTAAAAATTCTGGAATTTCTCTGTTTATTTTTATTGAGAAAACATTAAGATGTTCCACATTTGTTCATTGAAACAGGATGCAGTTTGTCATTGTGTGATAAACTCTTATGAAAATATAATTTTCAGAACGGATAGGAGGCTAAACAACCACAAACAGAATGAATTTACTCTTCCTGATATATCTATTTGCATATTTTCCGAATGCAAATAGAGGTAAACTTATCGATTCTTACTGCAATTTGTTGACGACGACTTAAACTTCTTTTTAATGTCCTAAGCAATTTAAAGTCGATTTTATTAGAAGAATTTGCTGAAACCACATTAGGTAACCGAATCATGCGAATTATAAATGCATTTTACAGGCGTAAGGAATAATAATCTATGCGAGTTTCCATCATCGCCTTTATTAAAGCCTCGGTGGGTGCAGATTGAGTTCTGCAGTCATTGAACTGTACTATTTAAAATGTGCAACTTAAGTAGAATTTTGGTTTAATTTTTCCTTCAGGTAGTCTGATCGCATGGTGTTTATTCCATTTTCAACCAAGTTTCCTATTTATACTCTGGGAAAGCTGTGATGAAGAGGACGAATTAAATAGCAATTTTTTCCTTCAAAAAAAATACCGGGATAAGCCTATAAGGGAGGCATCATAATTTCCTAAGTTCTCAAACTTGCGGAATAGATTGTTTTGTGGAAATTCCTCCACATTACAAATCTCTAATACTCAATGATTAATTTCTTTCAAAACTTGAGAATTTCTTCTAATATCAGTAGGTCTCGGCTAGTATGGGGACAGATTTCAAAGGCTGACGACGCCATCTGCATTCTATAGCCAATGACAGGCCCAAGGTTATACTAAGAGTACGAAGACAAGGTCATTAGTAATGATAAATGACAGTTTAATTACAAAAATGACAGCTGACAAACTCGACATGCCCAGATCCCAAATTGAAAAGCTTACCAACAGCAGAAATAGAATCTATTTGTTCGTCAGCTGTCACCAGAAAGTTTAATCTGTGGGCCTAACAAGACTGGCAACAGTACTAGAAAATATACTTAAGCAAACTGAATCGAGACTAGAGCAGAATATGTAATATCTATTTAAATATTCGAAATCTACTACGATATTCGTAGAGTTATATTTAAATTAATGTTATAGAAAGACATAAAAAACCTTGATTTTGGTGAATTCAAAGAAGATATTCATAAAGGAACGAATTAACCTACTTAAGATTTCATGGGAATTAGCTTGTCCATTCTTTGTAAATTCACTGCGATCTATGGTATTCCAGTGAAAGATCCTTGGCTGAACACGGTCCAGTTTTCTTTTCCAAAGAGGCGTATTGTGTGCAATTATTTAAAAACATGTCTATTGTATAAAGATTTGTCTGTGTACGGAATATATTCATCATCTTTTGTCTTTCACTATTTTTTTGTTATGTATTGCCATTGATCTGACAGGAACTTATGACCCAGTAAAAAGCTAAATAGGTCTGCAAGCGTCAGCTGATGCCAATTGCACAAAAACAAATATTCGTCACAGTTAACTGATTACATCACTGGCATCTGTTCCTGTGTGCACTGGGTGACCCAGAAACCCAACAAAAAAAAGCTACGACGTCTATATTGGCAGTTAATTTTAATATTGCATTTTGCTAATATTTTATGAGATAACAAAACCGCAATAAAATGAGAATGCTTCTGGAATATTTATTAAACGTTGCTGAAGTATTCATCAGAATAAAGTAAGACCTACTTTTTCTTGGAGTAGATTAAAAGAGGAAAAAAAAACTGCACTAAAGAGAGGATGATTCAAATCAGATGTATACAGTATTGCAATCAGAGCGAGAACTGATTTTTCATTATGCCCATGCGTGATTTCGTACATTGATCATTATCTCATCAGATTGGTTCGAAATTACATTTTCGTACTTTGACATATAAATATTAATCTAAAATAATATGGAAACTGAAACTAACTATAAGTATTCTCCGTGTTTTTAAAACATGTTGATTCATAATTTGTTTCTGTAGGAGAATCTCAATTCCCCTGTCGCCATTCTGTATCAGCTAAATAAATCTACACTCCGTATAAATTTGTGAGAGTAAATTAGAACTGTAAATATTTTTGAATAAATGTAATTTTAAGCAAAATACTGGAAATTATAACTAGCACGCTTCACCTCGTAGAACTTATTAATATTATGTAAGTAAGTTAAATCTAATTAGGTCTACGATTATACGATAGGAGTGAACAGAAATTAGATTAGCATCAGCAGCCCAAGTCGATATTCTAAAATGACACAGTACGATCATTCATTTCCCAACAGAGACATCTTAGCACACATCTCAGATCCCAACTAGTATTCTTATGGTTCAATTATAACAGAGTACTTTAATTTAGTTTAATTGCAAATATTCATATATCTTCCTAAGACAGTAAGTAATCCTGAGAGGTTAATCATCCAGCAAAATAGCGTTCTATAGTAATTTTTGAAGAAACGAAAAATTTATTAGATTAAAGCGAACCTATCTGCATGCAAATTTGGACAAATGCAACTCACAAAGGGGTTACCCAGTATTAGAGACATCGTAAATTAATCTATAATGAAATTTAAAGAGACAACGTCATCATCCAACTTCATAAATATCGCTGGTCGCTCTTTGTTCTCTCTGCTGATAGAATGGATGTACATTATGATGAATTCATTGCTATGCCACAGTGCAACAAGCACACAATAAAAGATTATTCCATATAAAACGAGTTTTTCATCCAGAAAAACAAACAAACCGTAGAATAAGCTGTATACTAGGAATAGCTAATTAAAAATAAAAATACGAAACACCTGAGGAATTGAAAATTAAGGGATGAAGAAGCGCACATGCGCATCACAGATACACGAGCGCTGCCTAAGTTATTTAGGCAGCGCTCGTGTATCACCTCCATCACAGGCGACTTTACGCTTTGACTTAAGTTGCTGCTAAGAATTACAAATTCGTGCCTGTTGGTACAGATGGTGAATTAGTAAGCATGATTTTATCATGATTGTTTTCTTTAAATAATGAAACATTCTTCATATAATACTCCGAGCGTACAAACCAAACCGAATTTTACCAATATTAGCGATTGTTAAGTCTTTTCCAGAAAAGTGTCAATAATTATTTCCTTTAGACCATCAACCTGAAAAAGCTAATAAGAGAAGATAACAGTAATTACCGCTTTCATAAAGAAAAATTCATTCGCACGATTTGTATTATTTGTGCTGATTTACTTTAATCTGTTGAGCAGCCAAATTTCAATTATTTATTGCAGAGAGAGAGAGAGATTAAATAGGAAAACTGGAAATGTATTTAAAGTACCACTATTTCGTGCCAAGAAATAATAATAATCTAGTAAAATGATGTGTCTTTAGCGAACCCCAAGAACTGGAGAATTGATTAATGCCTATTAAATACAGTTCTCTATTCTTTAACATTTCTATAAAAAAAAAATCCCACTTAAGAATCGTGGGCAGACTTTGATTGTCCTTAAATTTCTTTTTTACGTGGACGAAAAACGGATTTTTTTTTCTGAAGGGGCGGGCACCCGCATCTGCTCGACTTTCATGCCGCTAGTTAAAATGGAAACTAGATAAAATGAATTTCACAGATAAAAAGAGTTACTCTTGGGAAAACTTGATAAAAGCTTACAGTCTGAGCAGTCCTTTGAGAGATCGACTTCTTAAAAAAGCTTGATTGATGCCAAGTATAATCGTTTATCCATTGTTAGATGTGTGTTGGGGAGGATGAAAAACAAATGGAAAAGCACTAACTTCTATCTCCAGCAGCTAGTACTCTCAGTCCGTCCCTTCACTAACAGTTCAAAAAATCGTGAGAAAGATTGCTTCTTCCTTATTCTTTCCGAGATAAAATCAAGAAAATATAAAGGAAAGTAAATAGAGATTTTTGCTTCTCAAATCAAATAATAAAGAAACGAATTAGAGGAGAAATTCCAAGAATTTGGAGTCTGATATTTTTAAGAGCCAGTAAAGAGGTTCATTATTTTTAGTTTACTTACGGTAATTAGAAATCGGTGAATAAAATTTTTAATAAAAAGATAAAAAAATTCTTTACAAAAATCTTGAATAGTTGTTGTAGTAGAGTTGTAGGAGCATCAGAGATTAAGGCCATATTGCTCTGTGTATATCGTCTGTATATTGAGTGTGTTGTGAGGTCGAATTTCTGTTGGCCGGATGAAAAACCATCACCCTCGCCTGAGACCTACTAACTCAATCACTTTGTGAAAAGGGCCCATAAAAATTCCTCCCGTCATCGACGCAACTCAAAGTAAGGTCTTTTCGATCTGGTGTTGGGAAGACGACGATTCCAGCAACTGTGCTCACAAGGGCACTTTGAACAGATACAGGCCCTTGGAACTTTGGATTATTTTGTGCAGTTTCATTTAAATAATCAGAAGTGCATAAACTAGCGCCAAAATTAGTGCAATACGAACGAATAAACATAGTTGGTCATGCACATTATTTCGTTCTTATGATTTGAGTCTGATTTTTAGAGGAAGGTGTTGGACGACTTTTTTTGCAGTAGTACCGTGCAGAAAAAGCTGTACAGTGGTTATTAGAAAGGCCTTATTCGCGATAAGGCCTTTTTACCAACAGAAGTTTAAATATACTTCTGGAAAGTCAAGTGGACGGGAATACCATCAGCAAATACATTTGGTTTGTTCATTAAAAGTGTTTTTCCCAAAGATAGTTCATTAACAACGAGGATATTATACAGACTAATGAAGAAGGCACATTGGCTTGCGCCTTCTTCATTATTGAAGAGGCAACTTTAGAAATCCTTTCGGTCTCCGAACCCTGACATCTCCAAGCGTGTAACAAGCGATGACTGCACTGACTGAGATTTCTCATTAAATTGCTATAAATGAAAACATAAGTTAAATACAGTCAATACCTATATGATAGCTTCTTTGGTGGGAAATCTTGAATGGTTAAAATTCAGTTTTTTCAACGTCACTAAACCGTGGAGGTACTTTCCCTGTACTGCAGCAGTGCAATGCGGTGAAGTACGCGATGATTCAAAATCTTAAATTACTGATATTTGAGTTGCGCAAATTTTGAATCACCCCGCACAAAGCTGTTAGATTACATGTTCTTGTTTATAATCGGGAACGACCACCGAGTCAGTGGAGTTTACGATAAATCAATCAATACAATTTTTAATCGTATTTAGTAGTCACAGGCTTGAAGGACCGGCCCCAGTCCACTAAAGAAACTGTTGCTGTCAGTGGCTTTTGCAGATAATCGTATAAAAATATTATTAGACAACAGAGTTCTGTCATCTTATGCTCATGTTTTATAAAAATAGATTATATGATATAAAATTAGACCATAGCGTACAAAATTGTGGGCGTTGTTGTGTTTGTTTCTTTATTCTATATCCATCTATCTATCTCTTATATGCGTTGTTATTCCGGGACTGTCCATTTAGGTAAATAAATGACCAGGTTACTAATGGTTCCACAGTAGCACGAGATGGAAGCCATAATGACTTCCGGTACACCTTTCTAAGCAGTGCCGGTCCATTTCTCATGCAATGCATAACTGGTGCAACAGATTTAGGTGGTCGCAGAGGAAGGACTGTCACAAATTTCACTGGCTGGTCTAATGCTTTAGTAACAGACAGCCCTTGTTGTTCTCTTATCAAGTGTGCACAGTCATTAAGGAGTGCTTATTGTGTTTATTACAGACATACTTAGCATCATTCTCTCTCTCTCTCTCTGTTTGGAACAGTAGTACCAGGCAGAATGGCAGCTCATATGCGCAGTGATTATGAAGGCAGCATCGTGTGACATGCAAACTGAAACCATTCCATGTAATGCCACTGGAGTAATATACTAGTGGTCATCGTCTGAGCTTTACTCACTGATAAAGATTGCAGCATAATCGATAGGTAAAATAAATGAAATAAATTGTAGCGCCAACGGTACCATAACTCAAATGAAATTTATGAGTGTTATCAGCAACGGCGAAGGTTTATTGCGAAAATATTATCAGGGGAAGCCGGCGAGATGCGCTATAGATAGATAAATAGGTAGATAGATAGAGAGAGAGCTTCTAGCACCATTACCTCTTCAATGATTTCGACTTGTTTCGATGTTATATCCTTTCAGTTATCATTAATAAATTCACGGATTTAAATTCTTTTTCTGCGAAAGGAAACTGGCCCTATCACTTTTATGCTTCTGACTGCTATTGATCTGAGAAGTATTTTAAAAATGTTTAAGGTATTTGTTGGGTGGAGTACAATCACACATTTAGCTGTAATGTTTATTTAGAGTCCTTGGCATTCAGATGGTTATGGCGTTCATTCAGATCAACGTGGCAAGCTTCCAGTTTCTTTCAACTATTTACAATCCGCTTAATACATCTTATGACCAGCCTGATACGTACAGTACTCGAACCTCTAAAATCCAGATGCATTTGATATGAATTCAAAATGTGAATATTCCAACACGCACTTTGCTTTCCGCCATCTTAGAACTACTGTAACCGTCTGCTAGTAAAGCTAAATGCGCATGCGCGCGAAGCATTTCTTGTTTATATTTAAATAAACGAGAGATTTCTTAATATTCTTAATCTTTATATTTAAAACATTGCTTAATATTTAAATAAATACCGATATTTGTTATTTTGGACTGAGGGGGGGGGGGGGTCATATCTCAGTTTTTCAGTTAAATGCAAACTCTACAATACACTATTCTGTAAATCCCCTCCACTTCGGATTTTTTCATCAGCTTTCTACTGACGAAATTTGCAATTATGGACTTTTCATAGTTCTCCATAAAACTGTCATAAATTCGTTTAATAGAAACTTTTTCCTTATTTTCATGGGAATTTTGTTTACTGAGAAAGTAGATAAGTATAATTGGTACAATTAGTACAGCTGGTAACGTTAGAAGCTGATGGTATCTTTAATTGGTATACGAAATCAACACCCTCCCCCCTTAGGTTTACAAAGATGTCTTGTTCTGAAGTAAACAATTTTCTGAAGATATTAAGTTTCTGCATCTTGGAACAATGCGATCTTTCTATTTATTAATTAGAGGAGGAAATCGCTTTGGCATAGTTGTCACACTAAATAGAAAACTTTATATTATTCAGTATTGTTTTTGTTTTCTCCTTTAGATGGCAGCACAAGCAGCCACCAGTTTATGCAATGTTTTATTCATTTTATTTGTTAATCTACTCATAATTTAGTGTTCTTATGGGGTATATCTTGAATAGGAGAAAATGGAGGGGACTGGTTAGAGGAGAAAGTAATGAAGTACTTCATTCAAGAAGACATGCTTTACTATCTGTATTTTTCCACTCTTTCGTGTTTGTGGCTGAAATACATAATGTCTTGTTTATACAGTAGGACGCTTTTGTGTCTAGTGCGGGCGTGACATCATGAATCAGTTAGCAACTCGATTTACTGCCACCCAGGGAAGGGAGGCGTACGAAGTGTCTCTCTGTGTGTACATTACAGCCTCAGAGAGGTGTGCCCAGAATGTGAGAACACCACAAGCAATGACAATCTCTTATAACACGATCTACGTAACTTACTGATGTTAAAGATTAACAACAGGTAAGGCGACGGGCAACATCTTGATGTGGTTAGGTGTTACTATAAATAACGTAGCGTCGACATCGACAGATGAGTCTCGTGTAAAGCTTCGTGTGACACGTGTTTGTCAGTTCATGACGCATCCAGAATGAGATTATTACTATGCACTGGCAGTTGCTGTATAATGTCCTAGTAAACATCATTAACGGCTACAATAACGCAAGGAAAGACGAACCGAACAAGAGACTGCAGTCTCTGCGGAGAGAAAGGCAAAATTCATTTGGGATCAGAATGTTTAAAATTCAGTGGATGGACACTATTTTAAATTTCCATTAACTCGCGCCATAGAAGCAAAAGCAAGGGATTGTACGTTACCTCGAGACGCTTTCTATTGAGCGTCATATAATTTATTAAGGAAAAATCCTACAAAGTCAGGAAAATTGAGTAAATTATGCTTTGAGTTCAATTTGCTATTGTCAGAATGCATTCTGATAGCAACTTCAATATCCTCCAAAATATTAACTATAGCATATGGATTTTATTATAAGACGCTTGCATCTTGTGCTTTAATTTGTTTTTGTGAACAGCAGGAGTTTAACTTCTTAGATAATGCAATGGTTTAATGCTCACAGCAGAATTAACTTGCCTTTGCAGCGAGTTGCACCAGTATTGTACTACTTTCAAACATATTGCCTCTCCAAAAAGTTAATTGGATATTTGTTTAAAATATGAGACATTGCTATAACAGACTATTTCAGAATTAACTGATCCTCGCCAAAACAGCTATAAAGAAATTTAATATGCGCTTTCAATTTATAATAAGGCTAATACTATACGGCTACAATTAGTGCAATATCAGGTCAACTCGTTCAAAAGTATAAAGACAAGTTTGTTTTTCTGCGAGCATTAATATCCTTGCATTAGCAAAGCATTTTAAATATTGCTGGCTTCAAAAACACGAAAGGTCAACTCAGTTCTGCAACCATATACTTTCTCTGAATGTATATTAATTAGTTGTTTATCCTTTGAAGCAGATAGATCTGTTTTAAATATTTTAAACCTCGATGTTGCTTCAATAATTGAACATGGAATCAGTATATTTGACTATTGACTAGAAGAATAGTTTAAGGTCAGATTCTGTGATAACTATTGATATGCAGATGCAGCTTTTTTGATGTCTATATGCGTTATTTTGTAAGTGTGACGTATTTCAAGAAAAATCAGGTTACATATTGATCGGCAGTTAAGTGTAATGATGCTGACACAGAGAGAGAGAGAGAGTGAGAGATCTGGGTGTACTTGTCCTTACCGGGTTTCTTTCCGTTAATTGTAGAACGACCTCTTCCTTTTGCCAAGTGTCCTTCAAACATTAACGGACTGATGATGTAGTTTTTGTCTCTCAGTACGTTACTGCTAATGATAACTGTGATACTACAGATGGAAAAATAATCATTAGTATGCAAATTTCCTTTTCTTTTAACAAGTGCTTCTTCATAAGAGACGGACGGCTTTCTCTTTCACTTTAAATGCCACTTACTCGAAAACAACTTGCAGTAATATGTACATAAGGTGCTGATGTCTGCAATCTTACAGATAATAAGGAGAAATGCAACTCGAAGAGAAAAGCCTTGCTTTTCTCTTTAAGAGAGTGTAAATTCGAGACGCAGTATGCTAAAGGAGTTAATAAGACTTCAAGTATTACTTCTCCGAATGGAAATTTCTAACTTTGCTTTCATGTACTAATATTACAAAAAGAATTGATTCTTCTTCGCATTCCACCAAACTCACACAGTCAGTTCTACAGTATCAAGGAGCTGGAGAGAAACAGAGGGTGATTCAAAATTCGCTTAACCTAAAATGAAAGAGCTAATTTCTCTTATTTTAGTAACCATACTCAATTCTTATAAACAAAAGTAAATACCAAATCGCTTTTCTCAAAAGCTTTTGGACAAAGCTTTACTTCCCCTCCCCCAAGAAAAGAAACACAAAAACCAATAATTTTGCTATATTGATGTAGGATAATAGCTCTATTATCCACTTGTCCCTATTAGATTTAAGAAGCAAAAATAGAGGAAAGTAATAGTAGGAGAGGAAGAAGAAAAGAACCGGTGTAGATTGTAGAAGAATGAAAGGGATAGTAACTCCTCGAATAGGCAACGCTTTTCCATTAGGAAGACTGCTGCTACCTGTTCTCTTTAACTCCGGACAGCATCAGCTCCCCTGGTGACCGTTTCGAAGCTTATTGGCTTCTCATCGGTGGGTGAGCAGGTACCCTTATTGTGGTAATCCTGTAACAATGGTAGATTTTTCTTGGTAAATCACGGTTTAGAAGCACCATCTTGAAAAAGAAAAGGTGCATTACTAAGTAGTTATTTACTAATTAATACTTTAAAAATAGCTAAATTTTAATGAATTTTAATTAATTTAATAAATACACCACTCTAACATAAAATTTAATGAATAAAACTTTTTTTAACACGACGATAGTGTTGTGTTATTGTATCCTCCTGAGCGATGGAATAGCTTTGTTGGTTATTCAAATGCCTCGAGTATTTCACGCGTAAAACTTTCATCGATTGTCAGACTACCCGAGTGGTATGGCCGTTTTAATTAGGGACTTGACGATAAAATTATACAAAGCAAATTTCCATGTTGTATGCTGCGATCATCTCTAATATTTCCTTCATGAATCACAAGTACCTTATTAATAAGATAACCCCTTCTAATTCCACGCATTAATGTTATAATTGCTGTCGCGAGGTCGATGCTATTACTTTGCTCTTGTACGAAATACTTTTCCGATACAAATATTACCGTAGCACTTCCATCCCACACTAAGAAGAGGACAGAAAACGTTTTACGCAGTCACACCACGGTTTACGCAGAGGAGATTTAAAAGTTGACAGCCAGACTGTGTACCAACTTTCTCCCGCAGCTAATTAGGGGCTTGGCACACACACCAACTCTGTTGTGGGCACTATGCCAACTAAACGCTGTACGAAGGAGGTGTCTTGTTAGCGTTCATAACCGGAAAATTGTCTAATAAAGCTAATTTCATAAAACGCTGTCGGCGTCCACCGTTTGCAAGAGTAGACTTATTTAGTTTGATATATGATAGAGAACATTTGCGTTTTTATACGTACCCCCTCCCTACTACGTTCGTAAATCTGCATAAAAGCGAGGACTCGTATTCATTTTACAAAAGCACGCGATTGTAAGCCCACCTCCTCGGAAGTCTTTTCAACGCATTAAATAAAGTGAAGTAGCACTGAGTTTTTCCAACGATTCTATACTCCTAAAATCGCGTCTTTCGCTACTGTTCTTTTGTTAATAATAACAACAAAAAAATTTTGACAAGAGAGTGATAAAGGAACGGTAGAATCACCATTGACAACGAGCGACAGCGCAAATCCATGTTGCATGTTCACTCACAACGGGTATTTAGAATTTGTTGCAGAGAGCAGGCAACGAACTCTCAAATAAGGTTTCAAATTTTTTTGTTATATGGATAATTCTTTTAAAATAAGTTATTATTCTTTAGGATGACTTGAAATAATAAAATAAAAAATATATTTTTATTACTTTTTTATTTTTAAATGAAAGATTATTTAAACACCTTTTATTTTTTTATATAATTTATACCAAGTGAACTGTGAATGAGTTCAAATCATGGTTTTGTTGACAAATTCGCGGTGTTTTTGTTCTCTTTGCCGTATTTGAAGCATCTTATCTTTTTGCTTTTCCATGATTATTGGTTTTTTTTTTTTTTTTTTGTTGAAGAGTACTCTCGAGCATGTGCAGTGAACATTAAGCTACGTTATAATCAAGAAATTTTAAAATTATTAACGAAGTGCTTAAACTGGCTTACATCTATCCTTCTACCTAATCATTCTGTAAAAATGTGAGGCTATCAGGTGCCAATAGTAGCTTTGAGAAAGATTAAGGTGATTTTATAGGGAGGAGACTTGCAACAATGCTCAAGTACGCGATCTCTCTCACCACCTGTTTTTGTTCTCTCTCTCTCAGCTTGATGTTCTAATTCCAAGTTTTTAACTAACCTTAGGCTAATACATTATGTTCAAGGTACTCTTATAGAAGTACACGCATAACACAAAGGCTGTGCCTATCGATAATCCTTGAGGATTTGAACTTCTTACAAAGCTTTATCAACTGCAAGGTAATGCGAAATATAATTTTTTGGCACAAAATGTTTATTGAAGTTTGTTTACTTTTTTAAAATTCTGTTCAAAAAGAGAAGAGTACCTATCAGATATTCTTGTGTATTGCTAGCGCTGTTATATTTAATTTAAATGATAGTTCGGAAATTGATAGATGAAAATAACTTTTTAATAATTAATGAAAGAATATTCTCCTTGTGCATCACCGCTATCACATAGGGTCAGAAGAATTTACCGAAATATCTTATTACTTAATTCATTACATTAGATTAACAGAGAAAGGAAAGCTTCACTTGAGTTCTTCAATCTACTTGTTTTAGCCTGCATTGGCACCTCGGCAGAAAGGGGGATAAGGAGGCTGCCCCCTTGCTCCGTATAATTAATATTCCATTAATTTTTAGTATGTGGCTTTCGTTAGCCCTTAATCTTACCCACTGAAACCTAAACAGAGTCTGAGAAGAGATGGTTTTTACCTAGATGATGTGTGGCTGCGGCTGCATGGTAGATTCTTCGTTCACATGTGACAAGGATGAGAAATGAAACTGCTACTGTCGAAGTAGGATAGCCACATTGTAAAATGGACGTCCTTTCAGGGCACTGGTGATCCATCAGTAGTCGGGACAGGAATTCAATCTGTCATCTGGTATATTCGACTCCCCATTTCCCCACAATTTTAACGGGAGGTTTCTCTGGTTTTCGAAAAACAAAGCGAAAATGAAATTTGAAAATGTTTTGCCTTATTTAATAACAAAAAGAGCACTATATTTCAAACCAAACTACGGAAAATAATACCACAGCCTAAATAATAGTCCATATAATACAACTGTAAACAGAATACGGAACTAAACACTTCAAAATATTAAAATTAACTAAATTTCAAAGAGCCTAAAAGTGGTAGCATACATGGAATACGACGGGATAAAGCCAGTTAAAATTTACATCATATCTTTCCGATAAATTTCTGAGCTTAAAAAAGCCAGGAATTTTCTCATCCATCGAGAAAGTTTAGGGTTGCAGCTGTCGTTTCTAAAACCTTTTGTAAGGCCTCTTCAGAAAGCCAATATCTAGATAAGACATTTTTGTTCTTGATACTTGTATTTTTGGCTGAGACCCCCTTCCGTTTATGAAGTTAAGAGAAGAGGACTTTCATCTTCATATACTAGACATTTTAGAATAATAATGTCTCAGTAAGATGTCACTGTCATGTAAGGGCGAATATCAGACCCACTTAAGTCCCAGACCCCTAGTGATCTGGATACACCAATAATTCAGGCTGATTATTAAGGATTAAAGTTTCTCTTCATGGCTTTCTCTTAAAGTTTCTCTTCGATGGTACGATTGAAGAACCAATAAGCTCTATTGATTAATTCTGTAAATCAACTTACCTTTCCAAAATTGTAACATTAACACTTAAAAGGACTATTTTTTGATTCTGTATGTTGTCTTCTTACACCATTGCTTGTTTCTTAAAAATAAAGAATTTTTTTTTCTTATTTTATCTGAGAAAGACGCGACCTTGATGAGTTCAATATCAGGCAGACATTGCTCCCAGTGATATAAATGCTATAACATCGGACGTGTTAGACCTCACTCACTTTAGACTCAAGGGAAGGGGAAAAAATCTTTTTTTTTTCTTCTTTGCGATGGTTGCTGTTGTTGCCGAAGGCCTTAAAATGAAGAGTGAGAAAAATATTTATCTATCTCCTGAAGTTATAGTGTTTTCAGAAACTTCTGTGATTTTACAGAGTTAAAGCAATATCAGTTTCTCTTTAACGTTCAAAGTTCTGAAGGGATACTTTAAACTGTACATTCTAAACATTTTTTGTCGCTTTTCGTCAGTATTGGCGACTGCTTAGGTCGATCCGCGGAAAGAAAAATAAAAGCCAATAGCGGTTTTACTCTAGGCTGTGTCCAGAGTAAATTAAAATTAAAAAAAGTCACGTATTCGGGCTACACTAGGAATATTACAGGTGTCAGGCTGAACATAGAACGAATTCAAATTTGATGCGCAATTTCATATTCCTCTCCTTCTCACATTAACTGTATTTTTGCGCATAGCTTAGTTACAAGATGGCACTGTACAAGTTAATAAGAAGGTAGAGCAGCGATGAGTAATCTGAAACTGGCTGATTCGAAGATTTATTTGGGATGATTCACTGCTGAAGTGATTTAAAGACCGAGGCAGTGAACAATTTTCTTTATGCTGCCAAAGTAGACAGCAGCCACTCAAATTAACATAATCGAGAAGCTTATTCTGGACAACCGCCGCATTCTGTCCTTGAAATCTCCCACAAGTGTTAGTATGCTTCTGGATTTTCTAGTGACATTTTGATGACCTTTTAGGACTAACATTGATTCTGAGGTGGTGGTTGTTGTAGAGTTTTAGGAGCATCGCCAATTAAGGCCAAATTACTCCATATATACACTGTTTGTAAATTGCGTCTGTTCTGTGGTCGATTTTCTGTTTGCTGGACGAAAAACTCGTGCTTCCGGGAGAAAAAGCCATAACTCTCTCTCTCCTAAAGGATTCTATGGTACAAATAATTGCATAACATCTTACATCGAGAAAACTTCCTAATATGAAACATAAGATGATTTATTGAATTTCTTGACGCTGTCACCAAAGTTCCTGGTCAGATATGAACTCTCACCCCCATAGCCTTAGGGATACTCGTGTTTTCAGACATTTTTATGCCTCTCGTAACCTTAATTAGCCTCTTATGAGAAGTAACAGCAGCCACTCGCCTTTTCAAAGCATTTGTTTCATTCCTTGGAGTAAACATTTCAAATAATTGTAGTGTTTTAAAATACCATGATCGCAACAACAAAGACAAATGTCTCGCTAGTTTTTATGCCTTTAACTACGATCACAAGTCGTAAAACAAAGCGAGAAATAGAAGTTACTGCATTTCTGTTTGCAATTTTGCTTCATTTCATTTTTTTATTACTGATAAAGTGCACGGAAAAACTTTAATTTAAGAAAAATATGGACTCCATTTCAGCTTTTTCTTAAAGGAATAGCTTTTTATTTTAATTTATTATCTGTGAAAATTATGGTAGCACTCAAGTAAATAAGTTCTTCTCGGAAGGCACTGAAAGAAGATTTTTACATTTGAACTGCTCTTAAAAGGGTAGACAATAAATGGACAGAGAGAGAGAGAGAGAGAGAGAGAGAGAGAGAGAGAGAGAGAGAGCATTAGGGATGTTTTTACAGGATTGAGAGTAATATAGGAAACCTGAGATTCACCATCATCAAGGAACCGTACATTGCAGGGAGTTCTAATCTTTGGCACAGTATCACGAGCATTTCATTCTAATTTTAGCCAGAGAAACTTGAACCGTTGCCAAATGGAAGGTAGGGGAGAGAGGCTGGGGGAAGATAAACGTCATACATTAACTCTGGCTGGGAGTGTATTTCTGCAAAATGTATCCACTGCATCCACTGTGTGCCATTCACAGGGATGCTCTGCCCGCTGAGAAACGGAAAAGTAGTCATTTAATTTGTGCTCAGCTTCGGCAAACATCTCCTTTCCTGTAATTTGTACTGTCTAATGTTGCTTCGTTCAAAATGTCTTTCACAGGCACGTGCGTAACTGCAAACACTGATATATCATAACTAGAGAGGAAACGATGGATCTATAACTTTCTGTTCATCACTCAAATGCGTCCTTCACGGTTCAGTACATTTTCAATTTGAATTCTTTTCGTCGTGTAAATGGAGACAAAAAATGAAATTAAAATTACAAACTGAGCAACAGAAATATGGACGATGTATATTTTTAAAATTGTCCCATTAAAATAACTTCGCAAACTTTTATAATACGTAATGGTGATTTCGAAATTACAGATGACTGTTTATTAGAAAAACTTTCGAGCTTAAAGGCAAGTAAGGCCTCCCGGAGTTGATGGCACATACCCAGTAATTTTTGAGAGATGCGGCCAGGAGTGTATTGAACCATTGAAGTTAGTTATGATGGCATCTTTGGACCCGAGAAGGATTCCTTCCGATTGCAGAAATGGCAGCGTATTACCAATACATGAAGGCAGTTTTAAGAGCGAAGTCGGTAACTGCAAACAACTTAGTGTGATTTCAGTGGTAGGGAAAATCTTAGAAACAATGATTAAGAGTGCAATCCAGGGACATTTAGATAAATATGGCATTCTAAAGGACACACAACATGGTTTTGTTAAGAGAATGTCGTGTCTAACTAACTTAGTAGGCTAGTTTGACACAGTTACTCGTCTTATTTGGATTTTAGTAAGACATTTGACTCAGTCGCTCATCAGGTGAGGTTACTGTATAAGCTGGAACATATTGGGATTACTGCGAAAATTCTAAGATGGATGGCTGCGCTGCAGAAGGCATAGGGTTGTCATTAATGGATATTCTTCAGATTGTTGTAAAGTCAGACGTGGGGATCGGTTCTTGGATCACTGTTGTTTATCATTAATAACTCTACCAACATTGATAGTTATTAATGATCGGTACCAAGCAGAGTTCCTTCAGAATGTCTTGACCAGGCTTCAAGAATGGTCAGAAAAGTGGCAGCTATATTTTAATTCAGCAAAAGGAAAAGTCTTACATTTGGGGAACAGCAACCCCAAAATAAATTATACAGCTGGCGGGGCTGAATTAAAAGAAAATTGAAGAATAAATGAATCTGGCAGTTAAGATACGGATATGAAGTTTTCTGAACAGGTAGCCAGAAAAACACACGGTGTCCTATCGATGATTTATCGAAGAATATCCTGTAGAGATAGGGTGGTCATAGTCCCACTGTATAAGGCAAGTGTGAGACCACATTTGGAATACTGTGTTGAAGTATGAAGACCTGATCTGATAAAAGACAACTTCTCGAACGGGTCCATTAAAAGACGAGCAACTCGTCTTTTAATATAGCACAATTACAATATAACAAAGTGCTGATAGACACGAATGCTGAATTTAATTACTTAAAACTATCTGACTGTGCTGGAAGTGTCCATCTTGATCGTGCAGGCATGCATTTGAAGAACGAATGCATTTCTGCTAGACATTTACAATATTTTTCTTGTTCTTATCCAGAGTATGGTATGTATAAAATGATTTGAATTAGGACTAAAGCAAAAAGAAGTATTAAAAACAAATTAAACATACGAATAAATTAAAATAAATTAAGCTCGTAAAAGTTGTTTGATTGTGCAGTACAGTTTCTATGACGATTCCATCGGTATCAGCTGCTACGTTAACAGTCTGTATAGCCCATCCTTAACACTTTTCGATCACGTTTTTCTGACAGCTCTCGCAAAACCGCTTTCAAACGTTTTACCTCGCTTATGAAATATCTTCAACAGCACTTGAGTATACCTTAACAAAATGTTTCTCGTTTCTTACAGTAAAACTTGTGTACCTGTAACAATATATACTGATCCTATTATTCATATTATAATACTCTAAAAGTTTCTCTTTCTGAAGAAAGAAGTCGTAGGATAGAAACTTTGAAATATTGTACATATTCATAGAACTGTGCATCATTCGCAATCGCCTCAAAACACCATCGAAAACTGACTTGAAATCAATAAACATGTCCCTTACATAAGAAGAATTAGCTTCATCTACCGTTTGCATTATATAGGACATCTTCTGTTGATCTTCCCGTATAAAATCAAATTGCATTTCCGACACCAATCCTTGGACTTGGTACTTTTTCCTTCAGCCATTTTCCACTTTCCAGTCTGCTTTCATATTAGGCTATTCATCTTTTCTGACTTCATCCATTTTTTCAATGACTTTCCCATTAAACTTTTCCCCAGCTAATAGCTTTTAACGAATACCTATTTATGTCCATTCGTACATTATTACCACACACACGTATTCCAAATCATATGTGATCGCTCGTAGTCCAGTTATCTGTGATTTACCAGTTACATGTTATGTTCCTCGTTGAATTACTATCCAAGGTCACATCTCTATGTGATTCTCCCACACTCGAACAGTAAGTCGGGGTATTCTCTGAATCATTTAAAATAACCAGATCCTCTCAAAGATGAATTGTTCCATTTCTTGGCCCTTTTCATTCAATTCATTACAACCCTACAATGGGAATCGAGCATTATTCTATTTTGATTTCCACGATCTCTAATACAGAAAGTGTTAAGTTGCTACACTGCCCGACAAAATTAACAGAACACTTAGAAAACGTGGTGTAACCCATGCAGCTTGCGATGAAGAGGGACAAAATTTGATATAGTGGTGTTGAACTATGCAATAACGATGAAATAAGGAGACAGCGAGAAACTGTGGACAAAAATGATGGACATTTATAGGAGTTGTAAAGGAATTACCAAAACGGTCACATTACACAAGTCCATACAAGATGCTCGAAAATATGGCCACATGATCCTCTCCAACGAATAAACAGCACTGAACCATGCTCGATATAAGGGTGCCTATAAGATTCTGCGGTAACAAATCGCATTCGTTCACCAGCGCAGACCTTAGCTCACCAAATGACCGAGGAGTTGGCTGCTGGCGTGCAATGAGACGCCTAAGGGCATCTCATGCATGTTTGATCGGATTTGTCATGTAATTGTGCTGGCCACGGCAGTCGTTGGATATTTTCAGTTTCAAGATATTCCTTCACCACATGAGCTCAATGTGCAGTGGCGTTGTCGTGCATGAAAAGAAACTCTGGGCCAACCGAATTCCTAATAAAGTTGCACATTGTGTTCGGGAATCTGTTCTCGGTACAGCTACGCAGTTAGGGTATCCCTATTAAAAATATGAAGAGGGTGCAGCCATTGATCACTATTCCGCCCCACACTAGAACACCGTCTCCACCGTAAGTGCTCCTTTCAGTGATGTTGACGGGATTGTATCGCATTCCCGTTGTCTGCGGTTGAAATAACGTCTAGAATCTTTTTGTGGGCTAAAAACAACATTTTTAGATAAAAACATAACGGGACTCATCAGAGAACAGAACTCACTCCATTTGTCAGGGCTTCGAGTCATGTTCGTGACATCAGTTTCGACAAGCCGTGCGGCGTTTTGGGGTTAATGGGATTCAAGGTATTTGTGTTTGTATGGCGGTCTCCAGGATTTCCCCTATAACCGCCGGGATTAATGAGATACAAATTATTATATTAAGGCCACCCGTAATTTCTTACATATACCCGTTTATATATTATGTCCGTAAATTGCGGGTGTTCTCTGGTCGATTTGCCAGTTTTGCTGGACGAAAAACCCCAGTTTCTTGGGGAAATCCTTGCTATCTACGCATGAGACCGACTAACTCAGCCACGGAGTGAAAAAAGCCCATTAAAGTTCCTCGGGTCATCGACAGGATTCGAACACGGGCCTTTTCCACCCAGTGTGGGAGGACGGTGATGATACCACTGTGGTACCCGCGCAGACGGGATTAATGGGATTTATTTATTATTTATTTTTTTTTGTACTTTTTTGCGGCCCCCCTGGTTTCCCCTATACGCCGCTGTAGCTTCTGAAGGCACAAGGCCAAGGCCGGAAACTGTGTGTGTTATGTGATGTACGTGTGTGGTTTGTTATGTTGGGTGTTGAGTCCCGGCGCCTAGCATTTCGCAGCCAGGGGCATGGAACACCTTGTCCCCTGTTCCCCTGACTCCCATCCCAAGCCATCTGGAGGCAGCCAGGTTCCACAACCAGGTAGACTCTTATTGAGATTTCAAGAGAACTTGAAATCTCAAAGATTGAATGAATGGAGAAAGGGAGGGGGAGGAAAGAGGACAGACAGTAGGGGAAGAAGGAAACATCCCCTGAAAAAAAAGAAAAACAAAATGCACTTCTTTTGTATGACTATATACCAAATCTTTCAAATTTTGCACTCATTTACGTCTTAATTCAAGAATAACTATATACAAAATTACACTTTTGCATTTGGATGTAGAACCATTATGTAACCTTGGTCTATATCCAAAGTCTACTGCCAACTTCTCACAGTCCCACCACAATTCCAACACAATTTATTTACAATTAAACTCCTTGACACAACAGCATCATAATTGTACTAACTTCGTTCGCCAATTACCATACAAAATTACCTCTTCGCTGACATGGTAACTTCCTATAGGCAACCCGACAGCTGTGTTATTATATAGTCAAGCTTTCAAGAACTTCGAGTAACCACAAATTGTATGTGTGAAATTAAGACAATCATTTCAATATTTCCCAGTCCTAATCAGTTCTATCGGTTGACCTATATCAAGGCGACCCTAATATGTTCACTCATACTTTGTCTTCAAACCAAATCAAAACCATTAACAAAACTATCAATTTGTTATGTCTATCTTTAATCCTAATTAAAATAACCTAATTCCGGCCTGTTCAATAAGGAACAGAGCTTCAAAAGATCAATTTGAAAAAGAAAACTCGTACCCATTCCAGAACAAGGTGAAAACCAAAACCACACTAAATTAATAAATTCTACAGGATACTCTCCTAACCTTGCAGGAATAGCCTTCCTACGGAAAAACTGTAAATAATGATAAATGACCTCATACTGAATAGGAAGCCTTCCGTTCAGTACCTGTAGAGCTACCGTAGACAGAGTTCTGCAGTTCCCAGTTATGACCAGAATAAAAAAAGGGCTGAGCCTGAGTAAGAAATTTTCTAAGTTATTATTTATCTCGAAGCCCCAAGCGCCAGCAGCATAGCAAATAATGGGTAAGACACATTTGTAATACAACTTTAAAGTGACAGGTGTTATACCCCATACATTCTTGGAGATTCTTATGATCTTTCCAGTCAGTACTTAATTTTTTGAACAAGATACCGGCGCACGAGCGATGAAACTGAACCAATCGTCCATGATAATACCAAAATACTTAATTCCTGACTAATTTAATGGTTTGGTTATTCTGCTTTGTTTTATTAATTAAAATTTTTAACTTATGAACAACACACACACACACACACACACACCAGTTATCCAAATCCTGTATAACATTGTTTGCGCGTTGTTCTAATTGAGGCCGTGACTCTTCAAAAATTAAAACCGCCACGTCGTCAGCATATGCTACCTTGATAACATTTTCATGTTCCGTCACGAGCCACCCATCAAGGACCATGGTCCAGCAATACGGCCCAAAGACCGATCCCTGAGGGCAGTCCCTTGTGACATTCCTTTCAACAGTACCAGAGTAAACTAAGAGAGCTCTATCCTCAAAATAACTAGAGATTAAACGATAAATGGGCGCAGAGATCCCGGCCTCCCGAAATTAATGGGATATGAACCATTGGCTTCCTTGAGTTGAGTCCCCATGAATTGAGCCTTCTTAACACAGTTCGGTTGGAAATGTTTTTATCTGTGGCCGCAGCAACCACAAGAGACAGTTTGTGATATGACATCGTAAGGTTGCGTCTTGCTGTTAGAACCAGATAGTGGTCTGTTCTGGTTGATGTAACCCTCGGGCGACCTTGGCCAGCACTTCTTGTAATGGTTCCTGTGTCCTGAAGCTGGACGGTACTGCGCGACACATTAGACAAACGTACCACCTCTGCCTGCTACTGCTCGGCTTCAAGTCGTTCAACATTCCGCCATCTTTAAGAATCATCTGAACGATGATGTCTTGCCATCCTGAGTATTGAAGATGTAGCTATCCCGCTGAGCAAGCTAAAAAACGGGAATGAAGTGATGTGGTCGAAACCTATGTTTTCATAGACATGAATAATTGCATAAAGTTCGGTCTGTAAGATGGTAGATCGATTTCTATTGGATACTCAGAAATTTGCATGCCACGATGCCTATTATATCAAATATTCGCCTTCAGCGACACTGTTCACAATAAAATATTCACGATAGAACATTTTGTTCTGTTAATTTTGTCGAGTAGTGTATTTGGTAACTTTACGCGAGCTATTTGAAACATCAGCTGGTAAGAATTCCCTAATCGTCGAATCTATGGACCATATCTGAGGATTAAGAATTGCAGTTACTTCTTGAGCACTACATAGTATCTGGAAAGATGACTCTGAGGGATGTGTGGTCTTTATTCTAATAGCCTTCGCGCATTTTAAGGCTGTTTCAGATCGTTGTATGGCGAGGGACTATGTTTCCGGATGAAGGCTGGTGACGAAGACGTTAGATTCCCTCGAGGCAACTTTAAGTTGGGATATTGCGCGCCATGCACCACAGTGGTATCGTCACCGTCCTGCCTACACTGGGTGGAAGCGGCACGGGTTCGAATCCCGTCGATGACGCGAGGAACTTTTATGAACTTTTTTCCCTCCTCTCAGTTAGGCGGTCTCAGGTGTAGATAGCAAAGTCCCCCTCTAGAAACAGGGGGTTTTCGTCCAGCAAAACAGGCAAATCGACCAGAGAACATACGCAATATATAGACACAATACACATGGGTATATGAATTAACTTTCCGGGTGACCCTAATGTAATAATTTGTTGGGATTGGTTTGCCGTGCCTAAGATGAGCTTTTACTGTTCGGGAGAATGGGGTTCTCTTCCGTTTTGTGTACTTTCATTGGACCATTTTGTCTCGTAATGCAGTTTGAAAGCGAAGGTAGTAAATGATTTCAACAAGTTTAGTGAATACTCGTTTAATTTGATAATCTGGTAATTGTGAACGGTAGCCGTATAATACTATTTTTTTTTTTAAATTATGTTATTTTAACTATAGAAATTGGCTTAGCAGCGATGAATTTTTTGCTTCTTTTAATGAGCCTAAGACGTGCGTGATGTAGACTCAGGAAAATAATAATTAGGATTAACGATATAAATTTTAATGAGAGTCTAACAAAATCTAATTTTCTAATGTTTGCATTTTTAACGTTTTAAGGCAAATGAAAACTGCCAAATAGCCTACCTTCCTCTCGCGTTAATCGCACCTGTATGCAGCGCATTCTGAATCACTGTTTAAAAAAAATTATATACCTTTGGTGGTATCAATAATATTTAAGTTTTGGTAATTTTTAAGAGGTGTATTTATAATTATTAGAAAATGTAATTAAATATAAGTTATTTAGCTAATTAATATAAATATAAAATATCTTCATATTTTTAACCTTTCAAATATATTTTATATAAATAAAATTAACTGTTCCATCAGGCACTAATATTAAATCATTTCTCTTGCCTTTTGAGAGTTCCAAAATTCTCTCATTTCGTTTCAAAACTGCAACGAGTAGTCTTAACTGTTTTGTTTTTGATTGTACAGAAAGTAAATGCTTTGTTAATCAGTATTTAGATAACTTGAAAGCTCAACAAACCGGTATATTTAATGACCAGGGATCACTACATAGCTTATATCAGAATAAAAAGCAATTCATCGCAGCCGGATTTCTTTTGGAATAAAATTAAAAAACATCAAGTAAATACTGCATTACAGCAACATATTTGCATTTTTTTTTTATTACAGAGCACTTCACTTATTACAGAAATGTGATCTATTTTTAAATGAACGTTAAATTAAGAGAACTTAACAAAAATACATAATAAAAATAATCATTTACCACTTGGTGGCGCATGTTGTATAAAACGATCTGTAATTATGGAATAGTACTGGACAATATAATTTGGTTTGAATAAAAAAACAGATTAAATTTTACTTGTTTTTATTGTTCAATATACACTTCTTGTTGGTTTCAATATGGTTACACTGGCAATCTGATATTTTAGTTTTCCTGTAGTTATCCACTGGTTTTTCCTAATTTTAGGAATGCTCAGATAATTGTAAGGCCCTAATTCATGTGCGTGCAATATAATAAAGCTTTTATTGCATTACAATGAAATCTTAGTATTAGTATTATAATGGCTGAATGATGCAAGTAGGTGAGCTTTTTCTGCATCTTCAAAAAAAAAATAAATAAAATTCATCCTTCATACCTTTTCCCTTCGAATAAAAGCGCCTCCAGTTCCTCTTTGAACTATATCAGAGTTCAAATCAGAATCTGCTTTTACCACTCTTACAGGCAATTCATTCCAATGATCTGCGACTCTCTCTCTGCTCGGAGGTAAACTTCATGAGATGTAGTCTTCTGTTACTCACCAAAATTTCGTATGTCTGCTTCCTTTCAGGGTCTTGTACAGCTCTATTAGGTCCTCCCTCTAAGTGTCGTTACAAAGCTTTGTAAGCCACAATTTCTAAGCCGTTCTTCATATGGACCTCACTAATGTAGTTGTCCATCTGTAAACCTTTTCTAGATCTTCTGTGTCTTTCTACAATTGTGACCTCCAGACATGAATACAATACTCTAAATGTGGTCTCATTATCAGCTTATACAAATGGGGCAATTCTGTCTTTTTCCCTACTTGGGAAAGACCCGCATAATCATACAGAAGACATCATGTGCCTTTCTAGCCGTCTGTTGACACTACGAGGAAAAGTTTGATATCTGGGTGAATCGTAGCCCTGAAGTCTTTTACGTCCTGGACAACTTTTAACTCTACTGCCCCTTGTCTTATAAATAACTCTAATATTTCTGTTCTATAGGTACAAAATCTTACGTTCAGAAGCATTAAACCTCGGTTTCCTTTTTTAAGACCATTTGTGCAGCTCATTTAAGTAATTTCGAAACAACGTGGTCTGTCTGGTCGTTCTTGCACGCAACTCTTTTGACTTCGTCATAATAATCAACTAGATTTCCTTCCGAGATGGTTCTGTATTGTATTGTATCTTTAATCAGAGATTGCATTAACTTACCCACCGTTGAAGACAAACTCACTGGTCTATAGTTATCCATCACGTCTTTGGCATCTTCTTCGTGCACTGGGGATACGTTATTATTTCTCCAATCCAGAGAGATCTGCTGGAGTTTAATGAGTATCTCATTGACATTCTCATCTAGATGATGCCCTCACATGCATCTTTTTTAGTATAGCAGGATGTATACTGCCATCCACTCTTAGAATCTTACCTTCGTTAAGCTTCAGTAGTTTCCCCAACGTACTGTTCTCCGACGTTGATATAGCACTTAATTTGCAGTAGTCTCACTCTTTGTCACTGATCTCTCGTGGTTAGAATGGTCTTTTACCATTCTAATTTCTGATGCAATGTGAATTTGTTGGTGAGAACCAAGTCGAGTATATTAGAGCCCCTTGTGCTTTATCCGACACATTGGAATAAACACCACTCATCCAAATCTCAGAAATCTGTCTTCCGATGATATATTACCCATGGATGATTCCAAATATTGAAGAGGTAGGCTGAAGTCGCTCATAATGAGGCAGTCACGCTTCACTGCCCATTCGGGTTGCTTATAGAACTTTTTGTCGTACTCCCCAAAATCGTTCGGTCTTGAACAAATCCCGATTATCATTTCACCTCTACAACTTCTGATCATGTAACACAGATTCCACATTTATCTGAACTTTATCTGCCTCTGGATGTAATTTGATCGCTTTTAGAAAGCTTTACATAAGAAACATGACTCCCCTTCCCATATCTCTGAATGGCGCTATGTCTTCATCAGTCTGATTATGTCTGCATTGATTGGCATAATCAAAAGCTCAAATTCGTTTAATTTACCTACAATACTCGTGGCATTACTTCATAAACAAATGAAATTTTATATCTTTGGCTTTATACAAACTTGCCGCATAATTGCTTAAACAGGAAATTTCTGGCGATATATGACTGCTGTGGTTTTTAAACTTATTTCAATGTTTCTTTGCGCGTATATAATAATCACCGATCGCACAGAAGTCTGATTTCGGACTATGTCAATAACTGCGTCTTTTCAATGTGTTCCCTTAAGCCCCCCGTATTAGCAATTTCTACTAACCCTTAAGGCTTCTTCAATGATATTAGCAAAAACCCTAGCACCACCTTTGTTCAAATAAATACATCTTTAGAAAAACTAATTTCTTCTAATAAACTAAAGCATGATTTTTCGTTTTTTTTTTTTTAAATTATCACGTAATGAAAATAACAGGAATACTGCTTTTACAAACAGTGTGTACCTTGGAAGGAATTTGCTAGTTTTCGTTATGAACTGAGGTGTTCAGTGACTCCTCCTACTAGAAAAGGACAATGCTCTCTGGCTCTCGGGAATACATCTACAGACTTCAGTATAAATTATCTGCTTTGTATGTAAACAAGAAGATAGATATTTAAGCGCGTGGAACGAACAATTTATAATAGGCACCAATTTAACGAGTCTTAGTAACTCCATCTCGTACCTGTTGTAATAATTCTTTCAGTAACTGTTATCAATACGATTTTTCTTATTTTAAACTCTTAACAATGGCTAATTTTCAACGTATAATAAATCTCACTGTAACTTTTGCGATTACAGTACTTTTAAAACAGCATTCGTCGTAACTGTTATTATACTCAGGCATGCTATTGCGTGAATAAGCTGAGACTTGCTAGATGAGTAACTCTCTGTAATTAGCCTTAAGTGCGCAGTTGAAAGTTGTCCAGAGTGGCAACGAATGAAAGCGTCTAAGGGGAAAAGGGAGTTGGTGTGTTGTACTGAAGCCATTTGGCTAATTATTTTCACCGACCTCTTTCTTAACGCGTGCTATGAATTCCTTATTTTATTTGCTATGCATATCATTGTCTAGTTTATTTGTTATTGCGCTTTGCTAAATGTTGTTCATGAATATACCTAAGGCATATTGAATTATGAAAGAAGGCTTTAATAATTCCTCCGGTCTGCAATAGGATTCGAGTCTTTTCAAATGAGTGACAAGTGGCTAATCCACTTCGTTGCCGTACCATTAATATCCAGATACCCATCCGTTGATAGTTGGTCACTTCCTACCCAAGTACCGCAAGTTAGACACATCTGTAAATATGCTCGTAGCCCTAAGAGGAGACAATAGTAGGATTGTGAATGCAAAATGCTGCGATCGACGGAGTTAACATACATCCAGCATAGAATAATAATAAGTGGCGCATAAGCAATCGGTAATATGCAACATTTCAATGGCAATGAAGATCCCTAGGTCGATTCCAGAAACCTCTGAAGCTGATGAAACGTGAGGGAAGATCGCTAAAGAGGCTCGTCCGCTCGAAACGTAAGTCGACATTGTCGTAGCACACCTAGGCCCTCAGTGAGACGATTGGGACACATGTCAGAACCAATACAGTGAGCAGGACTCTTCACGATATGGGTTACCACGGTTGTGTAGCCGTCCACAACCCACTAATCACTCCGACTAACGCTAGATACCGTCTAACTTGGTGTTCTTGGATCCGAGACAAATGGATAAGCTGTGCTATGAAGTGACGAGTAAACAGCACATGGTCTACCAATCTGATGGTCTTGCGTGGATGTGATGGATGCTCGGAGGACGCTACCTGCGGGACTGTATCATCCCGATAATGAAGTTCGGCAGAGACAGTGTGATAGCCTGGGGCTGTTTTTTATGGTTTGGCTTGGGAAAATTGGATTTTTCGGACAAAACCAACTATGAATATGAATTCCACCTAGGCGCCCTGGACAATAATACAATACCTACTTTTTGGTAGCACGTTGGGGAAGGCCCATGCCTACATTAGAAGGACAACGCTCCATGTCATAACGCTTGCGTTGTGACGGACTGGTTTTAAAACATGGGCTTCAAAAAGTTGGATTGCCTAGCCCATAGCCCTGCCCTCAGTCCTATTGAGAACTTCTGAGATGAATTGGATTATCGGGTGAGTATGAAGAGAAACTGCACAATGACAGAGCTAAGTTTGGGCTGAACAATGAGCGCTTGGGCAAATGGATCAGTTGAATTGCTCTGTAATTATAAATTCAATAAGTGCTAACTACGAGAAACAACTCTTTGGATTTTCCGTCTCTTCTCCTGCTGATGTTCAAGTTTCTCCATCCTAATTTCGAACCGCTGACCAGAAGGAAGACAGCTTACCAGTTGCATCTACCGTGCCCTCGTATAAAACAAACTTTATAGATAAAATACCTTTAGAGAGTGTCCGACTGCTGCAAGCATGATTTTCAGAACTACTTAAGTAGGGAGAGCACTGCCAGCATCTCGGCATCCTAAATAACCTCACAGAGTGAGTAAACGAAAACTAGTACTTAACCTCACGTTCTTCCCATCTATCCCATTTTCACGGGAAATGCGATACATTGCACTTCTAATAGAGACACCACGTCAGAAACTTTTTTATGGTCTCCTCAGAGATCTTTTCATTTTTCCCTTGACCGACGTAAAGATACATTGTTACAGCTCGCGCTTGGGTTTAGTGCGAACCATGGGAAAGCAGTAATGTCAGCTCTTAGCAGGTTAATGATTTTAAGTGACAAAGAACGCTAGCCATCAAGCTCCGAGGAAAGCGGAATTGTATAAATTACTTAATGGAAGACACACAGGAGAAAAGATAGTAATCTTGTAAACAAGGGAGGGTATTCTTTTTTAAAGACTTTGGCCACCGCTGTATTCATCTGAGAAACTTTGATAAAGGTATGCATTTGGTTATTTAAAGATTAAATATTTCTCTTGGCAGTGGGAGAGAAGTCGCTCGTGAATTTGAAGAAGCTGCAATTATAAAAAGATTAATGTTTTATGATATGTTTTGCAACAAAGAATGTTTAAATCTCCATGATTTCTATAGTGGGACTTCGATTATCCGAAAGGCGAACGAGACACCGAAACTGATTCTGATAACGGATATCTTGGATTGTAGAAACCCGATCTTTTCATCTTTTAATGGGTTGGTTTGTTGGTTTTAGGCGAGTCAGCAACTCAGGCTATATTGAGCCGTATATAATAAGTGTATAAATTGCGTTTGTTCTCTTGTCGATTTGCTGGACGAAAAACCCGCGTTTCTGGGAGAAAAAAACCATGATATCTTCAACTGAGATCGACTAACTGAGCTACGTTGTTGAAAAGGCCCATAAAAATTGGTGGCATCATTAACGGCATTCGAACTCGGGTCTTTTCCACCCGATGTGGGGAGGACAGTGATTATACCAACTGTTCTAGTCACAAAGTCTTTTAATGGGATTTAGAATTCATTTAATACGTGCAATTAAAATAAAGTACGCATACAGTGATTAGATTTGTAAAAGTTTTTATCAAACAAAATATACCGCAGTAGCAGGCTATGTGTAAAATGTTCATTAAACTATATGATCAAACGTTTAAACTATATGATCAAACATACAAATACATTTATATGTAATAGTGGCATCTTTGACCAATATGACAATCTCAGCCCTCTGCATGGCATAATTTCTACGAGCTGGTGTTGGTCGGATTCGTCTCCATTTCTCTTGAAAAGCAGTTGTAGTTGCGATCAAACCTGCCTGCTTTGGGAGTAGGCTATTTTTGCGTAGGTTAATCCAGCTTTTCATTTCGTTTCATACATTCAATGGGATTGATAGTTTGACTCTGAGCTGTCCACATCAAATTTTCGACTTCATTTCCCAAAAATCAGTATGTATGACACGATGTTGTCGTACTAATACCAACAAAAGTCCTTTTCCACAGTATTGCCAAGGGTACGTGGCGCATAATTGCCCAAAATGTTCAATTAGATTGCAGACTTCACTGTTTCGGGTTTAAAGATTATCATTATATCGGAATCTCTGCATCAAACTTCATGAGATAAAGTTGATACACTACGACAGGAAGCTGTCTCTCTCTCTCTCTCTCTCTTGGCAATTGCCAATCTTAAACACATCCATCGGAACGAAACACTGCATACTGAGATTCATTTCTTCCTAGCATCTGCCATTGTTCTAGAGTTTCCTGAACATCACGACTCCAAATGCCGTTCTTCATTGGTGGCCTTGATATTGGGCTGATGCGTGGCTGCTCTACCCCTGAATCTAAACCATGTACTAACGGATTGTCTGTGACCTGATCTGTAATATTGTCCACAGATAACACGCACCACCTTCTTAATGGTTCGTCGAGCCTGTTCCGCGGGTCTATGATTCCGTCTAGACCATATAAAGTTTTCTTTCATTGAGGCATCATCCACGATCTTCCATCTTTGTATATAATATCCACTACAGTAGATTTTGAGTTGACTCATCCAACCATTGTCGCTTCTAACGTAATCCTGCAACACAAACAGAACCACGAAATTTATATTAGTAGTGCGTGGGCCCATACCACTGGTGGTAGACTTCTGGCACAGTGTATGATTCCTGGAGGGTGTGTAGGAATACTTTTGTTATATAATTCATGTACTAATTTACTAAATTTATAATTTTACTCTATCTCTTAAATTTCTAAATGCATTGGTTTATATTTAGTTTTTTTTTTAAATTATGCACTAATTGTAAAAAAACAAAAACCAAAATTGCACATTTTTGAAATCGTCACATTCCAAAAGGTATCCAATTATCTACAAAATTACTCTGTTCATTCATTTTTCGGATATTTAAGACACCTTTGTGGTGCTTTAATTAGTCGTGTATTTGATAGCAAAGATGCCGTAGTGCAGAGAGAAGTATTGCCACCACAAATGCAACAAATTCTCATCAGACATGAAGTCCAAAGGCATTTTTATGGATGTTTATATACATTTAATTCTATACTCCAACTCTGTTCTCCTTTAAAAAATTTAAATTGTTGCAAGAGCACTGTCAATGTTTAAGGTGATTAGCTCAGCTGCTTTATGACAATTTAGTTCTTATCTCTCAGAAAAATAGTTTAAAAATTTCATTCCTTCAATCACTGTACGCTATGGTTTGTTTTATTCAACGCTATCCGAACAATTGAATTTATAACTACCGTGGAGCCATTTATCTATTTTCGGTTTTGACAATCTCTAGGTGTGTCATGTTAGTTGTCAATATTTATTCTCCTGCAGGGGATATTTTAAACAGACTTTTCTACTCTTCTTTGCATTTTGCCACTTCTTATCACTTTGAATACAGTAAAGAAGAAAAAAATTCTTTAGACAACCGGAAGCAATACGCTATCTGTGAAACCTGTGGCGTTTTTCCTTATAGTAAAGGCTATGTAAGCGTGGTAAGGTTTGTGCCGTCGACAATTCATATCATTCAAACATTTCGTATATCCCCCTGAGCGATTTATTCAATATAATCTTATTCAGTAACACACAACAGTTTATGACAGAATCTGTGATCTATACGCTCCAAGATAGTTTTCTTGTTACATAAGAAAATGGATTTTCTCAAGAAATACTGAAGTCAAGATGAAGCTTGAAGATATTTTCACAGGACTACAATCTCCAAAAATGTTTGTGTGTGCGTGCGTGCGTGTGTGTGTGTGTTTTTAACCCATATTTTTTTAAATTTAAAAATTTAAATCCCTGAATTTTTTATATAAATTATAAATCATAAGATGATTTATAATTTATTCTAGCTTTAAAAGAATTCTAGAAGTTATTGTATGTGTTATACGCATGGTGTTGACTCCATTAGACTACTTTTGATTCAGCGCCATCAGAGGGCAGCATTGGCTGTGCGACTATTATATCGGTTTATTTATCATAAATTAAACAAATATCACCCGTTATTTGTACCGTAATTAAATTTAAATGAATATTCATTTCATTCGCTTCTTTTAATTACAATAAGTTTTAAAGAACGTATACATCCTAAATTATGATGATTAACATCGTTACGTATCCAGATATTAGCACTCCTAAACATCTTATGAAGTTTAGCATCAACATTTTGAATCGGAACGAAGATTTAACATTCTGTTTCTCGGTTTCGGCTAAAAGCTTTGAAGATAATATTTCATGACCTAGGTCTATTCCTGTAGAGGAGGTTGTTTAGTAATATTTGCATTTCAAATCAACTGATGGTCATTAGTGGATTCAACTATGTGAAAATGAACTTATTTATTTATTTATTCTGTTTTTTGCTGTACCGAAGAGCCACTCCCTGGACAGCAGGAGACTAGGGGGGTGATATTTACATACAGAAGTTAAGACAGGGACATGTGTCCGGCGGTTAAATAGGACACATGTATGCTTAACCCAAATGGTACGGAACTTAGTGTTTATTATTTTACATAGTTGAAAGAATTATAGGATAGTTGTAGAAGGGTTGAAATCAACTCAGTTGTCTTTGCCCCACTGGAGAATTACCTGAAGATCGGCATTTAAGGAATTGGTAGCAGATTTTCGAGAAGTTGAAGCTGATTGATATTATTTTGTCAAAAGTGCTATAAATTACAAAAGTATGAGAGAAATGTATAAAATATAGAGAAATGAGGCAGTCCTTCACCGGTTGTTGCACGTGGTATCTCTTCAAACTTGACTAATAGTGCTCACAGCCATGCGCCTTTGGAGTAGTAGATTCTAAGAAATAGTACCAGTGATGGCTTCACTTTATTTTCCTTTTCACCTATGTCTAATTGTGGTGGCATGCATTGTGGTGGCATTTTCCTTCGTGGCGTCTCATAAGTGTACGTTTGCATATGTGTCCTTTAGCTTTTGACGTCTGAATGAATGCTGCTCGCAGAATCTATCAGGTCGATGGCTAGATTGTTCATCAAATCTACCGTGTTTCCTGGGAACATGCGTCTCAATCATTTCAGGTTGTTCAAACTGATTGTGAGTGGGAGCCTTGGGTCCATTTGATTCCTTCCAGCAATTCGGGGAGTTTTTATTAGATCAGTAATGTCAGGGGCGTCGAGTCGTCTTGTGATTGTGGGATTTTTATTAACCGTGTGCTCTATTTATTTTCCATCTAGGACTGACATCTCTCAGGAAGACCTTGATGATCTTGTAACGCAGTTGCCTCCCCCCTTTCTTACTTCTCGGGGATTTTAATGGACATAATACCCTGTGGGGTAGTGCTAACATCAATGGAAGGGGACGAGTCATAGAGTGTATGCTAAATGACAATGACTTTTCCCTTCTAAATACTGGAACAAACACCTTCTTCCACATGCCTACCCGTACTTTTTCTGCCATTGATCTCTCTATCTGCTCCCCTTCTCTACTCCCTTCACTCACTTGGGAAGTGAAGGAGAACCCATACGGAAGTGATCACTTCCCTGTGATAACCTCGTTACATAGTGGGAGACTGTGTCTTTCTTTTTAGCCAATCGTTCTTTCCAAGTTCGTGTGGGATCCTCACTCTCTCCTGTCTTTAGTCAAGACGAGGGAGTACCACAGGGATCAGTTTTAAGTGTCACGCTTTTTGCCATCAAAGTAAATTCCATCACAGAACAACTTCCTCCAACTGTAAAGAGTGCCCTCTATGTTGATGACTTTAGCATGTTTTGTCAGTCATGCAACATGAGGGTTATTGAAAGACAACTGCAGAAAGCCATTGATAGTCTGAATTCCTGGGCACTTGCTAATGGCTTCAGGTTCTCGCCGGAGAAGACCGTTTGCGTACACTTTTGTCGTAAGCGTAATCTTCATCCTGAACCTGAATTAAGGCTCTGACAAAATGCTATTCCAGTAGAGGGGGACACAAAATTCTTGGGACTCGTATTTGATAAAAAGCTCGCCTTTCTGGATCACATCCATCAACTCCGCACTAAGTGCACAAGAGGCCTGAATATTCTGCACTCTTTCCTCTACATCTTGGGGTGCGGATCGATGCACCCTACTACGCATCTACCGTGCGCTTGTACGATCCAGACTAGATTACGGGTCCCTGGTATACAATTCGGCCAGAGACAGTGTACTTCGATGGCTGGATCCTGTCCATCATCAGGCTCTCCGTATCGCTATTGGAACATATCGAACATCTCCTGTCCACAGCTAATACATCAAAGCAAACGAACCACCGTTATCGCTTCGACGTCAATTTTTAAGCGGACTTAAAAGTACGCTTTAAAACTGAAATCCCTGCCAGACTATCCTACGTGGCCATCCGTTTTTGAGCCACGATGGGAATATTTGTACAACACCCGTAAGACTGCCAATCGTCCTCTTGGTATTCGTCTCCAAGAGCTACTCATAGAACTTAATATCAAGGTAGACAAGGTTGCCCAAACATCACAGCAACCCTTTCCACCCTGGCATGCTCGTGTTCCGGCATGCGACTTGTCGCTTAGAATCTGGGCAAAGTCGGACACTCCATCATGTGTCTACCTGCAGCTTCATTCAGCACACCGAACTGAATATTCCGACTTCGCGCCAATCTACACAGACGGTTCGAAGTCAGAATCATATGTGGGATCTGCCGGTGTCTTTACAGACAGCACTATATCAGAGCAGATTCCCTCTGAATGCAGTATATTTACTGCAGAGCTGCATGCCATAGAGTTTGCCTTGGATCACATTAGCAAATGCTAATACTAACGGTTCATTTTATATTCCGATTCTCTCAGCGTGTTACAGGCTTTAATATGTGTGTGATATAATCCTCATCCAGTTCTGTCTAGTATTCAGCAGAAGACTCACTTCCTCCTTGGACGTGAATATGACATCCGCTTCTGCTGGATTCCCAGCCACATTGGGATTAGGGGAAATGATTTGGCTGACACTGCAGCCAAATCAGCAATCCCCAATAATAATCGGTGCCTGTCAGTCCCCTATACAGACTACAGGCAAATAATACAGCATAAGATACACTCCCAATGGCAGGATTCGTGGAATAGACAGACTGCGAATAAATTATATCTTATAAAGCCTGTAATTGAACCGTGGCAGTCTAGTCTGCGCAGGAATCGTAAGGAGGAAGTTGTTCTTGCCCGGACCGGCATAGGACATAGTCATCTGACTCATTCGTTTTTGCTGAGGGCTGATGACCCTGCTATGTGTTGAGTCCTGTGGCACAATTTTAACAATCAGACACATTTTAGTTGACTGTCCAGATTTTAGCAATATCCGTTTTACCGCTTTTAATCATCTGACTGAGCCTTATACACTCAGTCAGATTTTATCCGACAATGACAACGTGTCTGCTGTTTTTAGCTATTTTAAATCAATAAAGGTTTTTATTTGTATTTAACATTGGCATGTTATTGTTATTTCTTTATTGATTTATCTTTTCTACATTTTATACATTTGTTATTTTATATCTTGACATGGTGACCTAAGTAATTAGGCCAGTGAAAGTTTAGATTTTTTATATATCACCTGGTTTTGGGGCATTATATAGCCTTGCTAATGCGCCAAAAAAACCCAACAACCAACCATCTTGTGATTAGTCTGGCAAGTGTAAGAAGGTTTGTTGCCATAATCTGTTGTTTCCACGGGGGTGACTTCCAGATTTATGTAGAACTGAGCCCTAGAAATGTTGTATTGGTTGCCAGTCCGCCAGTTGAGTCTTAATGGAAACCAATCAGTAAAATATGAATGTCTGCGGTGACAGAAAAGCCATTTTCGAATGCTTCTGCTGATTTATCATGTCATTTACAGGTGAAGCTGATTTACCTCAATTCTTATTCAAAACATATGAACAGTACTTCTGTTAACAATATCTCATAATAAAAATATTTTTACCTAAATTATTGATTAGTTGATATTAAAATAAAAGTATATTAATTATTAAAATTAATATAAATTTAATGTACTAACATCACACACCTCCTTTTATTAATATCACATGAATCTATTCGAAAAACAGGGAACAATTCAATTTGCTGTTTTTTTTTTAATGAAAAAGTAGCGTTTTTTTTAGAGCAAATCATCGAGTGAATAATTCTTGTTCTGAACATTTCAATCAAGTACCATAATCGAAACTGGTCCATCAACCTCTGAGAACGACGAACTTAATTTGAAATGCAGTTTGACTTTCTTCTGTCTCCAAGGGATGCACGCGATGTCTCTCTATCATACTTTCTGCTGTTTATTGAAAAAATAAAATGTATTTTCAGACTGAAGTGATATATTGGTGATCTAGAATGTCGCTACTGACTCGAGTGAATTCTACTCAGCCAGCGCGCCTCTTTTCGAAAATAAACACTACTGCAGCGCGATTAACTCTTTACTTGTTTATCAAAACAGCGCTGACTACGAATATGTGCAGCTTTTAAAGAAGCGCTCAGAGCTGAAGTTTATTGCACTGACACGAAAATAGTTCGTGTTTTATATAGTCCCGGAGTATACCTGTTAAGCGGACAGCCTTTACTGTACAACGAATCAGCAGCCGTTGCTTAGCAACGAGTTCAACAAAAACACTAGTTTGGAGCAAAGTATCACTTTTCTAATACAGTCGTTCTCATTTCTGTGCTCTTGCAATGTATGCAACTTAGTTGCGAAGGAAGACCAGCGCACAGTTAGAAACACAATGTTAATATCAGCTTGTCATAGAAAATGATCTTTGCGTATATTAAAGAAAAATTCCAAAAATCTTTTACTTTTTTTTATAAACATTGTACTAAATAAAGAAATAATTTTAGCTTGAAAATAAGCTTTTGATGTTTATATAACATTTAAGAAATTTGAATTTTTTTAGGTACTCCTTCGCATCCATTATATTTCAAAATGATGAATAATTACTTTTATTGTATCAGTAGGGATTTTTCATGAAGATCGGATGGACACATGATTTTTCATAGACTTGGCAACCTCGTAAAATTCGAAATTAAAATGTTGCATTCGTGTTAAAGATTTGAACTTCAACAAAGAAAATAGGAATCTCTGTAGAAAACAAAATGTTTCTATACAGTTTTTAATAGATGATTACAATATTATGTATGAATGTGTTGTCATCAATGTCACCTACTTAAACTTACTTTTTTCGGGGAAAATCAAACGCCTATACAGGAAAGTTAATTCCAATCTTCAAATACTGGCTATATGGTTACGAATTGTATCTATATAGTTTATTTCAAGATTAACTGTGAAACATGCTTGCTGTATTTCTTTCTGTAAAAGTAGCTAACACAGTATGAATACAGTACACGAATTGTCTACAAATATAATCATTATTTATTATCACTAAGTAATATTTCTGAGAGAAATACCACGAGGTTTCAGATAGGCCAAACCGAATATTAAACTCCACATAACTAAAAGAGATAAAATAGTATTTATAACCAGCCTTCCAAACAAACAGATAAACTTGTAATTTGGTGCACTTTGCACCAAATGAAACGAAAAACGAATGAATTTCTTTCTACTTTGTGCATCTACATTTATTTGGTAGGAATGGCATGACTTCTGCATTGTCTATTGAGTAGGAAAAAAGTGCGGTGTCCATGGAAATATTCATTCTATTTATTTATTTTTTTTATTGGGCTTCCCCCAAGGTTTGGAAAAGATTTCAGCGAAAATTTTGTTAAGGAAGAAAATCACAATCAAGTTATTCCATTCTGTTTTTCTTGTGATGCGCATACTTATAAGTTTATCATAAATTAGTTATGGTGTATAATTTGTATTTAAAAATTTAGCTATTAAACTGGAGATATCTAAGTGCTACTAAATTTTTCCTAACTTTATATACTTTTACAAGAGTTTTTTATTCACAAACTTACGAAAGGTAATTTATTAAACCGTTCATTCAAATAATTTTATTAAAAACTAGAGGATACAAAAATGATTAGTTATTCATTCGTTTTTCGTATCCAACCAAATCAAAACCATTGTCTTTAGAAAAAAAATTCAAGTGGATTTGCTGAAATCTATTGGTGATTGCACCTTAAAGAACACAAACCTTTTAGAAGCCCCCTTCCCCCCCAGATAAAAAAATAAATAGAATGAATATTTCCATGGACACCGCACTTTTCTCCTACTCGATAGAGAATGCAGAAGTCGTGCCATTCCTACCAAATAAATGTAGATGCACGAGTAGAAATGGAGCATAATGTATAAAGTAAGTCTGCGTATTACTTTATGTGCGGCGTTCTACCCTATTACTATTCATATAAGAAAAACGAATTATTACAAAGTGAGTTTTGGTGACAATAAACTCGCCTCGTTGCTTAGGTGATGCATTCTCCCTTTTCTGCGAAAACATCAGTCGATGCATATATATTTCCTCTGAACGACTCAATATACAGACACTAAAGCATGCTTTCATACGAAAGTCGAGTGATCACACGATGCTGTCCTGTAACTAAAGGTACCGAATTGCCCGCTATAATATCCATTCGGTGCCATATTTCTTTTCGTAATCATACATTCCTTCTGATGGATGTATATCCGAAGATATAAAGCAAGGGTTATGAATGGTACTTTTCCTGACAGTGCTACGAGAAGATAAAAGAAATATGACCCCTGATGGTATCGATACGAACACCTATAGTTCCAGCGCTTCTTTCAATATGAAAATTTTAGTGTAGCGAGTGTCTCCATGGAGAATCTTCGGGAGCGGGAGATTTATTTTTACGTGCAGCGCATTTTTAAAATATTTCTTTTAAATACTGTATTGCAAACGGAGACAGGAGTCTAGTTGAGGTGATAGTTTTCTTTTTCTCCGGCTGGAGCTTTGCAGTATTAAAAAGAACGTGGATACAAACACATAAAAGGAAAGGAGAACACTTCGCAGTAATATTCGAGGAATTGCCAATTCTTCTTATATGGTAATGGTGATGAATCTTCTATAAATTCGTGACAATTATACAGCAACGACTATATTAGTTTAATTTGTATTGAAAAACTTATTAACGTAATTAATAAAAGTGAAGTTGTTTTTTATTACTTCTTAGTTATGGTGTTAATGGTCAATAAAGCTGAAAACTAAGTAATAATAAAGCTATTAAACAATTTATTACTTATTTAATTTTATATTAAATATTTCATATTAGGATAAATATAAGTGTATTCTATTTTCCATGTTGGATTTTCCGTATTCAACATGCAATTCTCCAATAATTGAATTCTGTGTTGAATTCGCTGATTGGCCATTTCAGATTATGCGCAGAGACAACTATTTTATCATGCCTTTAGTTGAAACATCTAATGAATCGTTTCTCTTATGGATATTCAATGCCATGGAGCGAGGGTTGCTTGCAAAATTTCCAGTAAGCAATTTATTCCTTGTAATGTTGCAGTAAATTCCCTTGGCTCGTATAGACTGATATTACTGCAATAATCCCGAACGAAGACCCACACCCAATAACGATTAATCAATCATGACGGCTACATAACAGAACTAAACAACAACTTACAACAAATGAACTGTTGCTAGCATCAAGATACATTGCTGTCAGCCTTACGTGACAGGCGCAGTCCTTCTGGGAGCGCTTTCTACGAATGTAGGGTAGTAGGCAGCTGATACTTGCTTCGTTCTTCTTCAAAATATTCGCCACCATGCAGTCGAAAGGGGTACGTTGGGGGTTCCCTAATTCGGCAGCATTTCAGCTCATTTCATAGAGGTTCCGTAGAACTACGAGGAGAATTTTGTGCCTTTCACGAAAAAAAAAAATAATGTTCTTTCTACTAAAAGTTGTCTTAACAGCCTGGATGTGACTTCGAGTGTTATGCTGGTACGTACAGGATCTGATTCAATTGAATTGCCATTACATAGTACTGAATCGTCCAAAACATCAGACTGTTGGGTGTTTCAACACTGCAGCCATTGGCCATAGTACCAAAGCTGAGAATCAAACCCACACTATATGAAATACTTCAAAATAAATTGGGACGATGTATGCTGGATATCTACAAGAAATTATTTGACTGAACAGTACAAGACTTAAATTTATTATATATAAAACTATTTCTCCTTTATGGGATTTTTTTTTTTGTCCCGTGGGGTGGTTGGTTGTGTCCGGTTATTATTATTGCTGTTGGTCGAGGATTATCCTACATGCATTCAGGATAGCGATTTTCTGGAGTTCCATGTGAGTGTTCTCTGGGAGGCCTATTGCTTCTAGGTTCTTATGGAGGCTCTTTGGTACCATGCCGGTGGTTGACACGGTAATCAGAATGGTCATTACTTGTTCCGTATACTTGTTCCGTACCTCCTGATCGTTTCCTCGTAAGTTTTCTGGAAGTTGCTGGTTTTGGGCACCGCTATGTCGATCAGGTAGGTAGCCGTTCCTTCTTGGTGATGAAGGTTATGGTATAATGTGCGGTATCGTATTGTCCTTTATTATGGCCCGGTCCCAGTATAGTTTGTGAGTAGGGATCAATAGTACGTACGGCCTGGGGCTTATGCTTGTAATACAGTGCACTTTCTTTATACTGGTATTTTTGCGCCAGCTTGATCCTGGTCGTGTATGTAAGTTTACCCCATCGTGGTGATCACCCTGCATCCCGCGGTGAGGCTCTGAATTGTTTCTGGGACCAGGTGATATCGTCGATATGTGCCATATGTCACTCCTGGGTCTTTGGCGATGTATTTCCTATAGTTCCTGTTGTTGATTACCTGGTCTTGGATTATGAGCATGAATCCTGTCTCGGGAAAGAGCTTCCTGTTCGTGAGCAAAGCGTAGGAAGCCATCTTATCTATGTAGTCTTGATGGAGGTCATTATAGTGTCTGCCATGGAGTGTTTTCTTCGCCCATCTTTACGTTTTTGTTTCTTCTGTCTGTGTGAATGTGGTCTCCTTGTTGAGGTTGTGTGTTGTTTGTGTATCTTTTTTGTGGCTTGGTAGATTGGAGATGTGGTTTCCTGGAAGTAATCCCCGAGGTTCTTAATCTTGCTTTCTCATATTCAATAAGGTCAGTTGATTCTCTCCCTTCCTTCTTTTTTACGGGCTATGGTCAGTCTCACGATGGCCGACTTCGGATGGCGTTGGTGGCTCTTCGTCATCATTATCCTCGTCGATCTCACAACGTGTTACAGCATTGGTCCACTCTATGATCCTAAAGGAGTAAGTTGGTACTGGGTCCGCGTAAGTCCTAACGTCCAAGTACTAACGAACTCGGACATACTCAAGTTAGTTTTGTATGGTATTTTTACGGATGCTTTTATGCTCCCGGAGTCCTAAATAAAGGTGGTCCATCTCAAAGCTGCAAGTGCAGACTTAGTAGTCATCATACATTCGTGCGAAGGTTTATGAGAATTTATCCGACAGTAAAGTTCGTTTGGCTTTCACTTTTTTCCTTTATGTAGGAGGAAAATGCCATTTTAGGTTCAATTCCCCCACAGATAAGAAGTTCTACAGCTAATTCGAAAGGATTCAATTGAACTATTATTAGCAGGAAATGGCAAATGCCATATGACATGCAACATAACATAAAGTATCTCTTACCTTGTCTGTGGGCAAGTAATAACTCAACTTCCAGTGGACAGATTTTCATGAAATGTTACATGTGCCTGTTTTCGAAAGATTTTTCTAGCTTTCCCAAATTTTATTAAAATCGGACAAATATAAATCCGACAATTATTCTTTTTCTTTTTTTTATACGTATCATGTAGGTTACCCATATACTGTCTGTTGTAGCTGAAATATTCGATATTATGATTTTTGCAGAGCCCTGATTGTAAGAATGAATGAAAATTTCGGTTTAAGTACTACGCATACGAAAGTGGTTGCTTTTGAGTAGCTGGTTTTTGTTAAAATTTACAAAATATCTAAGAATTAATAAAACAATTAGCAAAATATCTAAGAACTAGAATTTAAAGCCATGCAATCCTCTTCCAAGACTACGCTTTTTTGAGCTGAGTGTACATACCAAACATCTTATCTGGCTTTCTCGCATCATTTAAAGGGTAAGTTTACAAAACACTTAAAATATAATGCCCTTGCTTCTTTTAATACACTTAATGGACTGGATTAGTGTTTCTGATAAAGACGGATCTCAAAAGAGTAAATATTTTTCTTTGATAGCAAAACAACTTGAGTTAATGACGCTTTTATTATTCTAATTTTCTGTTATAAAACTCCACTCTTTTAATTCTTTGAAGAAATAGATGTTTATTCTAAATGTATTTCAGAGTTAATTCCTCAACTGGTAATTCATAAAAGAAATTGATAATTCATATTTATTTACTATCCTTTTGTTTGTTTATTATCTCTCTCTCTCAAGAGATACCATCGCAATTTTCTCAAAAGAAACAAAGATCCTTTTGTGACATCTTCTCTAATCTTACTTTGCAGTTCGTCCCGATAAAATGATTGCTTTTGCATTCTCCAGTCTCGTATAGGGGAAAAACAAACGTTAATTCTTCCATTTCAAAATGGAATTTTAAAAATTTTTCTTTTAAAAATGACGATAGTTGCCAAAAATGTTTTAAAGAAACCACCTGAGGTCTGTTGTGTTTCTCATTTATCTGCTCGGAGAGCAGCTGCTTGCGATCCTTTTGTGACATTTCATCTAATCTTACTACGCAATCTGTCCCAATAAAATGATTGCTTTTACATTCTCCAGTCTCTTTCGTGAAAAAAGCTGAAGAATTCACGCAGATGCTAGAAAATCAAAAACTTGTGTTTCAACCTCAATATATTGATATTCAACTCGTGGAGAGGAATCTGTGTTTATTCCAAAAGCGAATGGTTGGTGATTTTTTTTCGCTGTCCTTTCAAGAAAAATATTAGAAGTCACTCACAAATAGCCTTTTAGGAGATGGATTTCTGACACTAAACGAGCGACCTTAAATCCGTAATGGTTTTGTAAGGTGGAAACCCAAGTATCTTAGGAATTATATCTAAGCCCTGTAAATGATAGTAGGCGTTATGACATCGAACTTACTGACGTTCTTTGGGGTAGTGAACATACAGAATAGCCATGCAGTAAGGAAATCACCAGAAGACACTTTTAGGACTTTCTGATAGAAAGGAAAACTTACAGAAATGGGAACTTAATGAACTAACAAGTCTCTTGACATTCTTACTTTTTTTTTAAAGTTATTATTCCTAAATAAAAATATCTTTCCTATAGAAATATTGCCACCATCATTTTACAATTAAATAAATTATTGGTTAATTAACAGCCGTATCAAAGAGTAGAAGGGGCTCCTAAAAGTGACCAAACTCCAGCTTCTAGACGTCCATCCGGATACTGCAGTGGATAGCGTTTATTTTGGTATGAGATGGTGATGATTTAGATTCCCATCGACAGCCAGAATTGAGAATGCATCCGTGTGAACAGCAGAAACGTTTTAGGCTTTTTTCAAAGCGTGGCCGAGTTAATCGGTCTCGGATGCGAGTCGCATGGATTTGTTTTCAGAAAATTGTGTATATATATAATTTATAGGCACAATATACTTCGTCCTCATGGCCTTAGCTGTCTCGTTGAAAATTGAACGAGAAACTCAATGTATTCTCAATCAAATTAACTCGGACATAGCGAGTTAATGTTTATATCCTTCATAGTTCATTCCACTTGACATTTACCATTATTGACCTTATCTGAGCTAAAACAGATTGTCATATAAATTATTCCGCTAAGTGGTAAGTCTCCTTAATTTTCACATTTATTTATGGAACCTCTCTTATGTTTCTGGCGCACAGATTATCATTAACTTTGTATACTGTGTTTGCTTCAATTGAAGTCCACGCGCATGCTTCATTTCCACTGAAATATTTCATCCTATTTTCTCCTGGCACCGAGTACAGTTCGATTCTTTTCCAGCTGGCGAAATTTACTTTCCACATCTTCGAAACAAGTTACTTAATTATTATGCGCGCTTGGTGATTTGGAGGAGGCGAAAACCATTTCTTATTTTCTTTTTTTTGGGACACTACACGTTCTCCAAATGACGCATTAATCACCAATGGAGTGATGATTGTTCGCCCCGAAGTCCATTCCATAAGACGAACCACATACTCAATGGAGAATCTATATTTATCATTCATAAATAACGGGATGTCCCCCATTTTTCCAAGGGGAATAAAAATAGCGCTTAACTATTGGCATATATTTGTCTTCTCTTTTAACAAAGGAATGGAAGGAGGTCGATGGTAGAGCTGAAGAGGAGGAGCTCTTCCAAATATCTAGGGCATCCCACTGCGTTTCTGCAAAGATAAAACATATTTGTCATACATAAACAGTTTACCAAGAAGCATCTTTTCTTCTTATCTCGCCAACTATGAAATGTTTCTATTATCTAGCCTCCTTTCAAAGACACAAGACGAAAAGAAACCGATCCTAGAATGTTCTGCTTCGCTAGGTCGAGCGCCGACAGCCGCCAACACCGTGGTGCTATAATTCGATATTTTTGATCGACACTCCGCGCAGAATAACGGGTAAGAGTGGGGGTACGGGGAACTGCATAATCGCTGGAGTAATAGCTATTCATCCTTACTCAATTTTTATATCCATTCGTCTTCCAAAAGTTCTTTTTTCTTGAAGCTCAAGAGATGGAAGTGTTTGCAGAAAGAGCAGATAGATCCAGAATCCATTAACTTTTCTGATGCAGAGGTGCATCAGCCTCTGTTGATCCTCATCTTCTCTATCTTTTTTTTTCTCCATCCCTTTCTTTTCTTCGGTCTAGAAAGATGCGCTATATCCTGGAAGGACCCCTATTGGTTTCACTCGAGAAATGCTATTTCTCTCCACCTCTGTCCACCCCCTCCGCGTTCACCTCCCCCCTCTTTTTCGAACACTATAGCCAAAGTCAGCAAGTGTGTGCGTGAGTTCCCCCGAAAGTTACGCATGCGCAAATAGTTACCTGCCTCCGCTACAACTACCGCTTGTGCTGTCGCGAAGGTTGCATTGATTTGAACGGCGGTAGCTTTCTGTCCGGCACAGAGTAGTGACGAAAGCGGGGTAGTGTAGTGCATGTGCAGCTGGAGAAGCGAGATAGTAGCCGAACACGTGCAAATACAGGTGTCTGCTGAAGAAAGTTCACCGTTTATGGGATGCGTACTCCAGTGGGTGAAACCATGGTATGGCGTGAGCAAGAAACGATTTTGTTGATAAGTACCGTGTCCCTTGTCTTGGCAACAGGTAAGATTAAATTACTTCTAAGTGTAAACTGAATTATAAACCACGTGCCCACTTATTTAAACTTTGCTCTTTCAGTGGAGCTCGAAGCTTTGCTTTCCATGAGTCCAGATTCTCAAGCAGGATTTTAAATTTACGATTAAACGCGCATTCCAATGAGTTAAAATTGTATTTATCACTGGATCATAATATTTCGCAATTTTACAGTTGCTGTCAATAGCGAACCACTTCAGATGGTCTCTTGGTTTCGAAGGAACGTGCTATTAAAAGCCCAAAATACTTTATTCATTATCCAAATTTGTATTCAATTATAATATTATGATAACAAGAAAATTTAGTCTTCTTTCATCCCCCTTCCTTCTCTCTGAAGATATCGTGTTTTCAGATTCAAAAAAATCCAGGACAAATGAGAAGAGAAAAATATAGTTAGTTAAGTATTTTAGTTAAGTATTATAGAAAAATATTTTAGTTAACTCACGAGTCATAAAAAATGGGAAGTGAATACGTTTGAAATTTGAGGCTACTCTTAATAGGGTGGTGAACTGTGAACGCTAACTAATTGCTCTCAAGTTGCATCTATTTATGCAAAAGAAACGAGGACAAAAATCTTTACAGGAAATATGACCGGAAGCCTTTTACCATTCACGATATTGAAGAGGACCGGTGAAGATTACCGAGCACGTGCACAACCTTGAATTCGACACTTCGGCTGTGGCAAAACGCCAGTAATTGAATATTGAAGGTGTTTAGTTCTGTCGCAGTTTCTTAAAAGACGTTGAGTTATCTAATTTAGCAATTCACTTAAGGTCATATCTCAACGAGCGGATGGTAGTTGAAAGACTGTTGCAACTGCTGGATTGTCAGGCCCTGATTAATTCTAATCACGTCCCCTTGTACTTCAGCGCGGTGTAGGATAGTCTTATGTGACTACAAAGTTATAAGATGAGGACCTTCATTTTGGTTTAGAATACATCAAGGAAGGCTGTAATCTACGAAAGACTCACGCTGTTTAAACAAAGTAGTTTGTTATTATAAAACTACTTCAAATACACTGAAATTATACTCTAGACCTCGACGTATAATCGGAGTTAAAATCTATTAGTATTTCTCATTCGAGTACTGCGTAATTAATGGACTATCTCTGAGGACAATCCATTAAAGTAGGAAGTGTCTGTTACTAACACTTTCCCATCAACCCCCCCTCCACATTTAGACAGCTTTAAATGGGTATAATCCCCAAAGGATCGTCCTCTTATACGGCATTGCCCAATAAAGACCGTCCTGGTTCCGGTTTAGCACTTGGGTAATTTATAAAGCATTTGGAATCCTAATATGAAATTGATGGAACCCGGAGAGGCTTCTACCCTTTTTAGGCAGTAATAATAAGTTTACCAATAACCATTTTTTAAATAACTAATAATAAAATCAAGCAGTTTTAAGCAAGTGCACTTGATAGTGAACTCGATATAAAATAGCTAGTCTTGCTCAAGGAGTCCTGTCCTGGTTACCTTAGAATTAAACCAAAAAACATCCTCGATCCGAATTGAGAAAATGTCTTTCGTACATGACGCAGTAATTTCCAACTTATTCGAACAAATTAGACTGATGCGAGGCTTTCTAAATGAAGTGTATCAGATTATGCAAATATTATTCTTCTAAAAGGAAATTACAGCAATATACAGTGACCGAAACCAAAAAATAACTACATTAAATGAGTCGACATTAGCAGGATGAATCGTTGCCTTTCTAGCATTAGCATTTCAAAATAGCCGGAAGTTGTGGTAGAAATTGCGCTGAAAGAAATACAGGACCCTCATTAATCAACAAGTCAATGGATAAGGAAAGCGAAAAACAACTAGAATCCACATCCAATGCCTCTTTCATTACAATGGCATTCATTTCCTTAGATTTGCAGTCTTTATATTTGAAATTGCTCACTTTATTTCTATTGGTTTTCTTAGAAGATTCGTTCATCTTGACTTAAGGAGATTGAAACAAAAGCGGAAATGAAAGGCTGCCGATTGTGTTATGAATAAATCTTTTTAAAAAGATTTATTGATAACCAAAGGTAGTCTGACTTCTTAAACTATGTTTAATTAATTAAAAAAATAAACTGTTTATCATGACTTGGTCTTGAATCCACATAAATTCTTGCATTTTATTCCAATCCAGCTAAAGTTATCAAATAGAACGTTGACAGCTTACGTACCACCCCGGTAATCAATCCCCTGAAGAGCCCAGTGGTTACCACACAGACAGACAGACTGCCCGATTGCATCTGGTGGTCAACCTTGCTAATCCCTGATAAGATGATAACCGACAACGTTCTTGTTCCATTACTCCCTGGCGTGCTTCATTAGGAGACGAAGCGTGTAATAGTGTTCCAAGCAGTGCCCGAATGCTGGTAAGCTTTCCACCCACCGTGACAGGTAAAGAATGTGACCTCCACCGTTTGGAAAAGCTGTGTCCATTGATGGGAATCAGCAGCAGCGGTATTCCTCGAAGAGTTGCGAGTTGAAAGAACGATTGTGAAGGTATTTTTAACGAATAGGGAGAAGGCAGTTGTTTTGGGAAATTAAATACCAAGTCGAGAGGAAGGAGGCGAACATGAATTAGGATTTGGAATAATTTGATTCCAAAGTCATACCATTAACTATATATTTAATGAAGCGTACATTTTTCCAGCTGGATCCACACTTGATGAATTTTCTACCCTTCTTTGTCCTCAATTATTCTAAAGTGATGTCAAACTTGTCATCCTTAATTGCATGGATTCTTAAAGACAACTGCGATCGTACTTAATGCTGGATTGTTTTCTTAATACTTCCTGATTGTAAAATAGTCATTTATTTTCGCATTGGGTTTCACCCTTAAGGTAAAACTTCCAGCATCCACCGTACTTCTTTTATAAACAACAAATGTTTACTTCTCATGATCTTTTGAAGCGAAATCATTTTATACCTCGAATTTTGTGTTTCGTGCGTACGTGGGAAATACAAGATATGTCTGCCAGCCGTGGCCACAAGGCATCAATTATACCCAACGTGTAACATGTGTGGTGTTCCTAAGAGAGTTGAAAATGAAGATAAAACAAATTATTTTGCTTTTAGGATACTTTCAAAGTTCGTGGTTTTAAACCAGAATGAAAGTGGATTACGCATTAACGTTGTGCGGAAACACCTGATTACTTTCTTTTCCAAAATAAATTGGTCCGAAACTATTACAATGGCTCGCGGTAGACTCTTTTTTTGCCGATAATATCAGCAAAAATAGTGCAACTTCACCTAAGAGTACGTTTTTATAAAAAAAGGTGTTTAAATAAACTTGTATTTAAAAATAATAAAATTTTCAAATTTTTAAAATGAATTTGAATTATTCAAGGCTTTTACTTATTTATACATGTTGTCATGTAACAGAACAGTAGTAAATACTTTTATTTAAAAAAGTAATTTACCCACTAGCATGGAATTGTATATAAGAAAATACACTACTCGAAAAAAAAGTAGAGAACACGTAGAAAAATGTGATGTAACTCGTGCAGGTTGCAATGAAGCGGGACAAAACTTGAAATGGTAGCGCATCATATCATAATGATGAAGTGAGGAGACAGGAGAAACTTTGGACAAGTATAAGGGACATTTATAGGGGTTGTATAATAATTATCGAAAAGATCACATTACATCAGTATAGCGTACGATTCCCTCTAACGGCTAAACAAGCTTCACAGCGTGAACCATGCTCGATATAAGGGTGCCTATAAGTTTCTGTGGCAACAAATCCCATTTTTCCACCAGCGCAGACCTCAGCTCACCAAATAACCGAAGAGTTGGCAGAGGACGTGTAACGCAACGCCCAGGGGCGTCTCACAGGTTCCATAGGATTTAAGTCTGGTGATCGTGCTGGCTACGGCAGTCGTTGGATATCTTCAGTTTCAAGATATTCCTTTACCACTTGTTATTATCGTGCGTGAAAAGAAAATCGGGGCAAACTGTACCTCTAAAAAGTTGCACATAGGGTTCGAGGATCTGTTCTCGGCACCCCTATCGGAAACGTGAAGAGGGGTGCTGCCGATGATCATTATTCCACCCCACACAAAAACACCGCCCCCATCGTAAGCGTCCCTTTCTCTGATGTTGGAGGGATGGTACCGCATGTCTCCAGATGGTATAACGTCTAGAATCTGTTTGTAGGCTAAAACGGGACTCATCAGAGAACAGAACTGTGCCCAGTTATGGCTCACTTCATCGTTGAGCTGCATGAGTTATACTACATTTTCAACACGTTCAGTTCATTTTGTCCAGCGGTGTATTTATAACTTACCAGATTATTCACAGTTCGTTGCATGGTCGCCATTGGGTAGGAATACATTAGGTAGAAATATATTACTTTGTACCCGTTTTTGGCAGGAAAATAGTTTCGCTTAATTACTCACCTTTTCTTTAAATTTAATTACAACTGGACTTTTTCTTAAGTTATAAACTCCTGTGGACACAAATTACAACTGCGCGATCAGAAATCCATTTCAAAACGTTTTTCTGGTTTGTGTATCATTAAAGAGATTCCAAAGAATTCATTTTCACATCTTACAGAGAAGTGTTCTTCCAAAAATTTATAAAATTCAGAACACTTTTAAATTCGACGCTTTATAATCTGGTGTTCTTTAAATTAGCTACACTTTTACAAAAATTGTAAAAATGTCAACATTTTACAATCCATAGTTGTTCAATGATGGCATTTGTCTTTAAGAACTCATGCCAAAGAAGTGAACTTCTTCCTTTATAAGATGGCTAGAAGACTGACTTGTATTTTAATGTTTTTATGTCCAGCAGCATTTTCAATTCCATAGATAATGCAATAATCTTAATTCTCATAACACAATAGACTTTCCTTTGCAACGAATTAACCTGGTATTGCACTATTTGTAAACAGATGGCCTCTTCAAAAGGTTAACTGATGATTATTTAAAGTAGGAGAATGACAACAGCATGTTTCAGGACTAACTAGACACTCATTAGATAGTAGATGGTCTCTAGTGGCAACAAGACGTTTGTAAACAAGTTTTCGATGTATACGAAATCAGATTTCAAAGTAGTAATATTGCTAATGCTATCTGTTGAAAGCAGCGCAATACAGGACCCCTCGTTACAAAGGTATGCTTGTTGTACTGTGTGAGAAATAGGATTATTAGAATTAAGAATTGCATTATCCAAGCAGTTTAAGCTCCTGCTGCCAAAAATAGATGAAAGGACAAGATAATCATTATAAATAAGATCAGTGGACTGTGCTTAATGTTTATTGAAACTCTTCTAAAATTGCTCGACCATAAAGTCAGGCCACACCATGAATACAGTATGCATGGTGTGGCCTGACCATTTAGGAAGGAAGTAGGGATGCTGGAACAGGTACAAAAAAGGGCAATGAGTTTGAAGAGGAACAAAGGTATGCTCTTACCAAGAAAGGCTTAATTTCTGCAAATTGCAGTGTCTGGAGACTAGACACCAGCGAGGTGATCTGATTGAGGTGTTTAAGGCTTTGGGTGGCTTGAGCAAACTCAACGCTGATGAGACTCAAATTCAAATTGTGGAAAGATGGTTGCAGAAGAGACGTGCAAGAGTTTGCCTTGAGCCAACCCATGGTTGGTTGATAGAACAAGCTTCCATCCGTTGGTGTGGAAGTGGATAGTTTGAATGAATTCAAGGAAGAACTAGACAAGCTATTAATGGGATGGATAGGCGAAATGATTTCTTCTTTTGGCTGATGCTGTATAAGCGTGCTTTCTTGCATCACGTTCCACTATTAATACTAATCTTTAAATGGTTTAATTTGTTCATCCTGTATATCCTGATCATTTGAAATTTTGCAAGCAAGGGAGAAAATTTTTCTTAGATGCGTAATTTCAGCATTTTGATCATCTGATGAACGTAATTTACGACCTCTATGCAATTTTCTTCCAGTGATTATTTATTGATATGCCAAGTACACTATCCACAACTTGAAAGTACCCCTTGTTTATTTGCGAATTCAAAAATATTATAGTAAATTTCTGGCAGGTTTTTTTGTAGAACTACAAAAATGTGCTTTGATTACTCCGAAAAAGTTTAACCTTATCGATCGCTTGATATAAATTTAACCAGCGAGTTTCTCTGTGTCAGTAGCTTGTTATACCTTCTGAAAATTTCTCAATTGGTCCGTGCGTTAGACGTGGTTTGTAAAGTGTATTTTACCATGACCACTTCCACATCGCGTGATAATCTCTAAGCTCCCGAGTGTACCATTTTGCCGAGAAATGTAAATGCCTTTTATTAAGGCGAATTTGATATAAATCTCGTCTGACTGAAAACAAATTTGAGCGCACAGTGATGTTTAAAAAAAAACTGCTGAGTCAACCGGTACATTTTAAAATTTAAGAAAACAGAGACACGTATGCGTACAAAATAAAAATTGAGGATCCCTGGACAAAACATTGAAATCCAGGACGTCTGGGCACTTACATAATCAATCAGTTCAATTACGAAAAACTTGTCTGTGATTAATAAGTCTTAGTTCCATCAATCCTGGCCCACTTGACTTCTGATACGATAGTTCTCAAGTTCTTTCGCTGGTCCTTTTAAAAGGAATTAGTTTAAACCCTTCCCTACAGTTTAGGGAAACGTTGGTGTATAATTGGATCGTGTTTTTCTATAAAACGAGCTGAAAACTTTCATTCCGAAGATACATTCCTCCAAGGAACGAGTCATACTAAGTGACTATTGGATTTCTCCTTCGGCAGCTACCCATCATCGATACATGGATGAACACTGCTAATGCCGCTAACGATACTCCCGCTGTATGAACTTTAGCCACCCCACCTCTCGTATGGTAGTCGATGGAATCTGCGCTTTTATGGTATATCCCTTTAATGACTACCAAAATAATGCAGTCCTACCACGTGACACAACTCAACGTCGTTTCAACTCTGTTTCATTTGCTCATAGCGGTAAGCATGAAAATCTCGAAACGCTGGGTAGTCTAATAAAATGGCAAGGTGGTGTATATTGTGAAAGTCTGTTTGTGCCTCTTTCGCTCATGTATCGCATTAGTCAATATGCGTTTTTCTTTGTTGATAAGTAGCTGCCGCCGCATTCAACGCGGTCGCTTACATCACCAAGTCGTCATAGGATAAACGCTCCGAATTCGAACGCTGAATTGACCTTATCCGAATCACTGGGCACATCCAATTGCGAAGACAAGACTTAAGCTTTCTTTTCTTGAGTCATAGCTCGGTTACACCGTGTGGAAAATGCTGCTTGCATTAGATTCTTTGGAGAGGCAACTTAGGCAATGCGGCGTCAGTATATTGTATCTGTAAATAAGGCTGTTTCCACCTGGCAGGTGTAAATGGCCAATATATGTGGCCCGCTGTTTTTTTTTTTTTTTTTTCTTTCCCTCTTTCATAGCATCAGTTTTCATTTAACTTTAATTCCAACGTAACATTATTTTTTCTCTCCATCCGAAAGCTGTTGGAAAATTAGTTTCATTCAGTCTTTCTTTTTCTGTGTTAATTTCTTGTCTGTAATTCAGTTTAAAGATTTCATCTGACTGCTTTGTCTTTCAGTAATGTTTGCGCTGGGTACAAGAGATTTCAATTAGTATTTTGAAGGAAGGTTGGACTTGAATGTTATAATTAGGCCGTGATTGGATAAAAGGACAGACCAATCTGTTACACCATTAAAACGAATGAACTTTATTCTAATAACTTAATTAAAATTACTTGTACTGCTAGAATGTATTTAATTGTAAATATTGTATTTCTAAAACTGCTATGCTCTATATTTTAATGAACTGACCTTCAACTTATGGCTGTTAGGCAACATTCAAATCCACAATTTAAATTACGTGTATATTGACAATAATAGATCGACAGTCTTTCCAAAGTTCAACAACGTTCAATGAATTCATTGGTGATTCATGACTGGTGGCGCTACCTGGTGTGTATTTCCGTAAACTCCATAATGTCACTAGTTGAATGCGTATTGGGTTTTTCGTTTAGATGTAGTTCTTTTTAAATACAACCCTTAATAGACAAATTCGTGCTCCGTAAAGTAAAAAATATAAACTAGATGGCCACTTTATTAAGAACAAACTTATAGAAGAATTACTTATGTAGAACAAATAATATGAATTTTAAGGTGGTACAAAGCATTATGCGAAGAATGAACTACGGAAATAGATCTTCACGAAAGTCGCTGATCCCAAACACCGGCTGTAATGGTACCGAGAAGAGTAAGAATGAGGGCAGGAGGAGTAAGAGCAAGTCATATAGTCCCGATGCACTCTTTCGTCAGTGATAGAAGGTGCATATAAGGAAGGAACCACATGAGGCACTGGAACTATCGTCTTCCGTGACCGTATCTACCACTATTTATCAATCGTTTGGAGAGTTCTAGGTTCGAGTCTGTTGTACACTGGAAGAATTTCTAAAGGCTTCTTTAATCAACTTGCTTATGGGCACGTGAATACACATTTGTACAAACATACAGTGACACATCTAGGAAGCCAATGCCCCTAAAAGCCTACAGCAACTGGAACCAATCTTGTGTACTCACAGTACACAAGGTTGTAGAGTTTTAGGTTGCTGGAGGAGGAGATATAATCAGGGAGCATATTTCTGTAGAATACCCATGGTCCCCCTCTCCTATTGGAGGGGTGCGTAGTTTGAGGAACACGAGGAAGACTTCGAGCATTTTCCCTGCCTAATCCAATACCCAAATGTCAAACCACCATCTGTGAAATGAATGGAAAAGGCGTGGTAGTCGGCAGAATCCTCTTCCCAAGTCACTCCACTCCAGGAATGGAGAGCAGTTTTGTTACCCGAATGGTCTAACATTTTCTTTTGTACTTCACAACACCTTCTTGACTTCATCCCTCGTCGTATCGGAACAGTAATTCTGGCCAATACGCAATTAGCTCGAAGTTCTCATAAAGTGGCCAGGCAGTGTAAATCGAAGAGCTCTGCTGAGCGAAGAGATAATAATTGTTGTTCCCACTTCGAGCCGCCTCAAGAAGATTACTTTCACTCACAATCTAATTTAAAAACTCCACTCAGTGTATTGTAACGGAGCTGTTCCATCAAAGGAAGGTATCAGATTTGCTTTAATCTATTTCGTTTCTTAACGAATCCTTGGAAATTCTCATTCCGTTTTCTAATTCAGTTGACTACCTCTTGCAACTTCCTTTACCTCAATGGATGACTTCGTACTGCCGTTAATTTCACACGCCTGAACGTCCGGATCACGTAATAATCCACATTACATTCCTGAAAAGTCATTTTCAGCGGGCGAATTTCATCTCCGGACAGATTGTCAAGTAGGCTTTATTTTATGGGATTTTCTGTTTAGCGTTAGGACGATTACCTTTTCTAATTGGATTATTTGATGATGTACGAATGAATGTTCCATCTTCTACCTGATGCACTAAGGAAAGTTCATTAAGGGATTTCTGTTTGTTCGACAAAGCCGATTAGAATGTCTTGGGAGAAGGAGCATTCTCGTCTTAATGAAAAGCAGTTTTGCCGAGGAGGACACGGCCAAAAGTGTTCTTGACATTGCATTTCGCCTTGATGATCTCATTGATTGTGTTTAACTCATTCGGGTCCTGGAATCGCATGCATAAAGTTTTCTTCCGCTACTTCTTTCTCTAAGACTCTGTTTATTGGAATCCCGCGTGTAGCTTTCAACCATTGGAGCAGCTACACCATTACGGCTGTTTGTAGGGAAACTAATTTCACTACTATCTTTCTTTCTCATTTTCTCTTCTCTCCGTTTAGGTCCTTATTTAAATAACTAAATAAATTATTCATGAATACGCGATGAAGAAAACTGGGTGGACTGCTCCAACCCTGACACCCATAGCTGTATTAATTAAGAAAACACTAAAATACTGCTGCTTTTATTTCTAATGCCCTGTTCTGTTTTTTTTTTTTTTCTAGAGAACTTATAATCCCCATTTCATTAGTGTGTTTAATTAAATAAGATGTTTTTAGCGTTTAGATTGTGTTGCGTAAATTTGCTTGACACAAGTACACCCCTCTAAAAGTTGTAAGAGATGCGTAAGTTTATATGGATGGATAAAGAATAGACTTAGATGAAGTACACGGGCCGATGAAAGTAAGGTGGCAACCAGAAAACCAGAGAAGCCGACCGGGCTAGCCGAGTGGGTAAAGTACCTGCCCGGCAACCCAAAGGTCGCGGGTTCGATTCTCGCCTCGGGCTTGGATCAAAGTACTGCAAAAACCTTGGGAGGTGCAATATGGCCACAGAAGCCGATGCGCCAACAACTACTAAATCAAAAAAAAAAAAAAAAAAAAAGAAAACCAGATCGAGTTTTCTTTTGTTTTCTGCGAGATATATAAATGTAAATTTGTGCAGAGCCCTGTCGCTATCGATAAGTGCATAATACAAAAGAGATTGCAGAAGATTGCACGTTATATATACTAGCTCACTTGACCAAAATATTAAACCTTTTGCAATTGGCATTAATAGATAATTAAATGTAAGTTGTCACATGATATGATCACAATTTGTACGCTTTCCTGGAGCTTCTTAGGAGATCTGGTCATGAGATGGTCAACTGATTTATCGGATTTTCTTAAAGGTGTTATTGTTCGAGCAGGATTAGCAAGAGTCACAGTTGAGAAAACAAAGGAAATCTCTGGTGCGCGGAATCGGTCATCTCAAAAGTACACAATGAGTAGAAGACCAAAGGAGAATGCAACTATCAGGAAGAAATTCGACTGAGTCAGTACACCAAAAATGAGATCATTGGAATTTAAAGAGAAGTGTGAGTCGAAATAGGAGGTCCAGTGCGTAGTAAATTATTGAAAAATTCAGTTTAGGTAAAGAAAGCTCCTTTTCCAATTGAACTATGCAGTGGGCATTGAAAAATCTTTGGTAGTCGTGTGCCTATAGGAAAGTTAGTTCGTTTTCTGAAAAAAATCGAAAGATTTAACTGAACTGGTGAGGCCAGCCACAAGATTAAACTGTGGAATTGGACGTTGATTATATGCTCTGAGGAGGCTCGATTTACACTTCCCCCCCCCCCATACCAATGCTAGGATGGAAGTGTAAGCGGTTAGAAGGTATCGTGTTATCTCCAATGAACATCTTTCTGTCCTATGGGACCAAATTCACCCTGCAGTACTTCATTTTTTTAAAACCATTGCGTTAGATTCTATCGCCCGTACAATGGATAGAATCTAACGCAATGTTCTGAATGGATATGTTTTGGGAATGTTTCTCGAACCAATATCTGAATGGTTCGAGAAGCATTCCCAAGTTTTCCAAAGTCTACCCTGATAGCCTAATTCTCCAGATCTGAACCCAATTGAAGATGTCTGGGATACTGGAAAGGACAGTTCGGCTTCGCAGTTCTCTACCGACCATTATAAAGCAGCTTCGAAATATCGTGATGGAAGAATGGTCAAAGATAGATATTAAAGAGGAGTTTTAAAATGTTTTGGCCAGTGAGTGCATAACTATGCGTAGAATATACTCAACTGCCCATACAAGAGGAGCAAATATTATTCTATGGATTCTTCCTTGGATTGCTTTGAATGAGTATCCAACCACAGTTTGCTTACTCCAAAATATGCCAACCCTTTAGCTCAGAAACTAAACTTCTTATCCGGCTGTAAGAATTCAGAATTTTATCCTGTTGAGAAGGCAGTCCTCCTAACTTCATCTAGGGTTCGTAATATTTTTTGAAATATCTGTAGATCCAAATTAACAAACTTGGAGAGGCATCCTAATATGACTAACTAGCATCTCTAACAGTGCATAGAGCGCAGCTGCCACTTTTAAACTGATGATAGCAATTGCTGATGCTATTTATCGTTTAAGACCAACGGCAGATGAGTGAGTGCACGCGCCAGCACTTGGCTGTTGTGCCAAGTAGTGCGTTTATTTACTAATTAGAATGTATTGAGATGAAATTGCTCAAATCTAATTCCACTTATATCGCATTAGGGTAATTTAATTACACCGTAAATACTGCACTAGTTCTCCATTGAGGAGCCTCATTAGATGACAAAATGGATTAACTGAGCGCTGAGTAATTGATGATGCTCTTTTTCTTTCTGATGCGTGCGAGTCTGTCTCATTGATATTTAAAATCTCTCGTGATAGACTAATGAAACAAGTACGAGTCTCTTTCGCATTTTCGTGCTTTTTTTTCCCACTTACTCTGGGTACTTATCTTTTTTTTATTCCTGTTTCATCTATTTTGTTCAATATTTCTTTTTATGTTATGTATACCTGTTGTTTGTATACGTTTCATTCATTTACCCGGTTGGAACACTTTGGATGAAGGCAGAAACTTGTTTCGTTATTTGTCCTTAAATCAAAGTGCGTATAAACATTTAAATAGCTGGTTCAGAAGAGACATTTTGGCTATTGGCTGCAACGGGATATCTTCATTATGTCTGTATATTTGCACGCATTGTGCTGGATAAAAATCTAGGAATTCATGGGTGAAAACTTGTCTCAAATCAGTTAACGACAGCTTCAGTTGAAAAGGCATTTAAGAATGCATCTAATCTACGACAAAACTGGGTTCCAGTTCTGTCTTAGATTGGTGGAACAGTCAGTCACAAAAGGGATGCTTGAATTTGGAATTTGAGCTAGAATACGGTAGGGCATCAAGAGTCTGGTGAAACAATTAACGATGGCTTATTGATGAACTGGCTTACTTAGAATAAAAAACTAGATAAATAAGACGATGATTCTTCTGTTCATTCCCTGAAGAATGAATCATGTGTATATTTTGTGATGTTTCGCTGTTTTATGAGATGAAAAACCAGGGTTCCCGGAATCAGAACTCAAACAACCCTTCTCTCACTGACTATTCTTTGAACCTTCTATAGAAGCCCTGTATTTATTTATTATATTTTTTCACGTAGTGCCACCAGACCTGAATACCGTATTCCAAGAGGAGTCTAGAATCGTCTTACATAAAGGAATAACTACGTCCTCTCTGTTTACTGAAGTTCGAAAAATCATTATTAATTTTATAACTTGTCCTTCATCCTTCACCATCTCTAAATCCCCGCTCCTTCCAGTATGGATTTCGGTTCCCCAGGAGTACACAGTCCCTTAGAATCGCCAACTAACATGCTCCAGTTCAATCTGAAAATACCCATTTATGAACATTCTGCCACCCGTTCTTTAAGGTGGCCCCTTTTCAATCTCTAAGTATCGTTCCTATAATCCCGATTTCCTCCAGTTTATTCAATAACCTTTCAACGGGGATGCTTTTTAGAATCCCGTTATGTTATGAACTGGTTTTAAATTTAACCAGGAGATTGGTCAGACAAGACTTCCTTTCATGAGCCAATGTTGTGATCTCCTAATAATTCCGTGCTAATCGAAGCAGCTCTGTATTTTGTCTTTAACCACAGTCGCCATGACCCCCCAAAGGAGTTCATTGGCGTGTAGTTGCCAATAACCTTTTTAGTTCCTGAAGTCATTTTTGTTCCTTCCTCCTGATGAGGCTCTCATGAGTAGCACAGTTGTAGAATCGCCGTTCTCCCCACACTGGATGGTAAAGACCCAAATTCGGGTTCTGTCGATGAGATGCGGAATTTTTATGAGCCTTTTTCACAACGTGGCTGAGTTAGTCGGTCTCAGGGGAGGGTATCATGTTTTTTTTCTCCCGGAAACTCAAGTTTTTCGTTCAGCAAACAGAAAATCTACCTCAGAACACATGAAGTTTAGACAGTACACCGAGTAATATGGCCTTATTCGCTGATGCTCCTAAAACTCGACTATAACAATAACCTCCTGATGTCCCTTGCATTGTATGACTAATGTTATTAATCAGGAGCTAGCTAAAGATTATGACGTAAAGATCATTTTAATCGTGTCATTAATCGCACGGTTTACTGATGTACACCCTTTTAGTATATTGAGATCGTTATGGCACTTATTTCACAGCAAGCTGACGTTACTATTTCCTCCTGCTTCAAATACTCTTAAGAGTAGACATTTTTCCTTTCCTGGTGGGAGAAAAGAATTGCTTTGTCCACTCGCTACCAACGAGGATACTAGTTAGGGCTGTATTTCCCAAATGGAACTGTACCAAGCTAGTGGGATACGTAATAAACTTTCTCAGGCTCATAATATTTAAGATTACAAATGTAAATTAATTTTTTACAGATTTTAAACTCTATTTCGCCACTTTTTCTTGATTAGTGATATATAACATAAAACGTTGACTGGAAAATCTTATAAATGAGGTAAAATTAATAACAAAAACATACCGTGTACAGCTTAAAAGACAAAGTATTAGACGGTAACTGATTTTGCCAGTGATAAGACAAACTACAATAAATATAAACAACTTCACAGAGAAATCGAAATGGATCAGTAAATTAGAATGTTATCTTATTAGGGGATTTTAACTTTACAGATATTGACAGGAACTTGTAATTGGTCACTCGCACACTAACTCCAGTCATGCGAGACAGGCAGAAGAGGAAGCAGTGCCTCTGGATTTGGTTATCAGCAGTGATTCTACATGAATTAAGAATCTGCAGGTAAAAGACCCACTGGGTGGCAGAGATCACAGAGATGGGCTTTTGCTTTCGTAAGGGTCACTTCCGTGGGGTCAGACAGTTCTTGAATTCTACGCAGTGTGATCAACTTATGTTGCTAATACTAAATTCTAAATGGGAAGTTGGCAAGCTTTCCCTATCAATCGTAGGCTTTCCCTACCAACAATAGATGGAAAGTTAATCAACTACCAGCTGGCTGAAGGCAAAGTTCCGCACACCTATCCTGCAACCAACCTTCGTCAATTTGAATTCACGTCCCTCATTATGTGTAGTCTTGGCAAGAGGAAGAATGCCATCAATATTGAGCTTACTGAATCCATTAAAAGCCTTAAACAACTCAATCAGATCTCTCCGCAATGCTTGATCTGCAGACGTTGCAATTTGCAGAATTGGAACTCTTTCTTGATAACAGCACCCATTTGTTCACTTCGCAAATCTCGTTGCCCTTATCTGCACACGTTCCAGCAGACCTGAATACTTATGAAAAAAGGCCCCCAGGCCTGTATACTGTACTCAAGATGCGGCCTGACCATCGCCTTTTGAACTGGGATAATTAACTCCATATCCATGCTAGAAAAGTTCCTGTATATAATTGACAAAACCTCATGGTCTCTCCTGGCACCTGGGGTAATTGCACAATTACTCCAGGTCTTTTCATTTTCCACTAAGCTGAATGCAATACCATGCAGTTGGTATATTAATTTGGGATTACTGCTACTCATATGTAGTACCTTGCATTTGTCAATTCTAAACTTCAACTACAATTTCTTAGCTAATCGATCTCACTTTTCTAGATCTGGTTGCAGTAGCTTACGCTGATTGTCATTAACCGCCCTGCTAACCGTTGTATCATCTTCAGACTTTGACATTAAGCCTGATATATCTTCATCAATATCATTAATAAATGTTGAAACCAACGTGCCCAGCAATGAACCTTGGAAAACTCCACTAATAACAGTAGTCTCTGAAGAGCAGTGCTGTATAAGCAAACTACAAATGAAGATTGCTCATCATGACAGTTGAACGGTTTTTGTGGGCTTACCCTTTCTTTGAATTAAAGAAAGGGTGCTTTTAAACTTCTAGCTCGGTTGGGAATTCTTCGTTGCATAATTTCCTTTTCAGTTTCAGACTAGAAACTGAGAAAAGCTTTTACTCTTTTTGAATTCTGTAGAAGTGCTCTTTTATTATAACTTAAGCTTGCGCTAGTTCGATTTTTCGATAAATTGTATGAAAGTACAACGATCTACAGGCGCACTTGAATACTTAGAATTCCCATCTTCAAAAGTATTTGAGTACTCTGGAGTTGTCCAAATTATTGCTGGATAATAAAGTACCATTCCGAAATTCTTATCGTAAGACTCAGTTATCTCTTCCTTTTTCATTCTAGCTCAGTATTCTGCCCAAGAAAAAAAACTTACAATCCTTCTTCATTTGAATAACAAATGGAAAAAGATTGTATAAGCATAACGTAAACCTTGGATATACGTGATGAGCCTACTTTGCTTGCTCAATTCTATATGAGTATTACCGACTTTTCAGGGACAGAAATAATTTCATAAAACGTGCTCTGTTATTACTACTCCACCACGCTTCCAAACTTGTCTCTGTATGCAGGGATTAATCTTTGGACGGTTGCGATCTTCGAGTCTAAAGACGTTTGTGTAGCGGTGTCATCCTAGTCCCATTTATTGTGATTTATACTTGAGTTCGCTGCTTAAATTGCCTGATTAAAGTTTAATAACGCTTGATTTAAATATATCATGCGGTGTTGGTTTACATTTTATACTAATGTCATAGATCGATCCTCGATGCTCTCTGATTAACCTTCGTTGCATTTTTGTTTAATGCATTAACGTGGAAGGAGTCACTAATGATTAACATGATGCCCACGACTGTCCGATTAAAAATTGTCTTAATATAAAATTCTGTACAAGGAATAAAAGGGATCTCTTTGGAATCCCTATGCTATTTCCAGTTTCTTCAAATCGCAAGTTGAAGGTAGCTAGAAGAAAATGAATGTTTCTGGAAGCTCTAGGTTAATCCATAAAGATGCAAATACTCTTTCTCTGTCCAAAGAGTGTGTGTGTTAAGTGCCCACGCAAGTAAGGCTGAAGGAGTCAGTGTTTGTTAATTTTGTGTATTCTGGCGTCGATTTTCCTGTTTGTTGGATGAAAAACCATGCAATCCTCTTCTGAGAAAGGCTAGCTCAGTCGCGTTGTAAGACGTCAAATTAGAAAACAAATCAGAATATAGCAAATCAGAATTGGGTTGTTGGAAAGCTACAGATTTCTAAGACAGTGGGCAATCGCTAAATTTGAAATCCATACATACAGAGGCTATTATTAAAGTGACTAACTGTAGGCTCCGGTTAATTACGTTACTGCTCATGTATTATCCAGAATGCTGTCCCTGTAATTGATTGAAAGTGGTATCTTTGAGTATGGCAGCGTTACCTTCCACAGATACCCACATGACCCTGATTTCAATTTGTAGCGTAGTCTGCGAGATCTCTAAAGCAACATTTTAATGTGAATTAATTCTCTTCCACGTTGAGATGCGCTATTGTATCATAAGACCAGCATATCCTTGTCTATTTGTTAACATTTAATAGACAGATGTCGTGTGGTAGTATTCAGAACCCTCCTCCGAAGCCCCAAACCGATTTGGGTCGACTTTGGTTGGTTGATAAATTTATTGTAATAGTTTAGTAGCTGCTGCTTGGAGCTTTCTCTCATCAGTACAAAATACGTCTTAGACATGGAACAACAGGAAGAATCTGTGAAATTATTGACGAACATTATCTATCGTTCAGTTACTAATTTTGACCACTACCCTACTGTTTTAAAAACGAAATCCATGATCTGAGTCAAAGATCAGATCATGGATGGCACTTCCCAAGTCTAAAACAGATCTAGAGTAATCGCATAACTTTTCTTTTCCAACATGGACTCAACAATAAATTTCACAGCGCATCGAATTTTTCTTGATTCAGATTCAAATTAATAAATGTTTATAGAAAAGCATTCCTTCGGCTCATAAAAAGACAGAAATAGCAAAAGGGATTACAAAAGAATACGACTGCCATTAAATTAAAAATCTGAGTGACACTCGCAGTTTTTTGTTCAAAGTTTTCTTCTGTGTCCATTTTTAGCCAATTCGGAAAAATCTTTCAGCAATATCATTAACCAACGCTTCCGGGTACTGGTAGAATTGCTTCCAAAAAGGTTTTATCATACAATAAATCCCAGTTAAATAAGATGTAGAGATAATAAAAGTTCCTGGATAAATGTAATCAGTATTGAACGAAAGCCTTTAATATTTTATTCAGCTATTTTATCAATAATAGAAGGAAAGAATCATTTTATGTTTAGTGTTCACAACGTGAACATCAGCAGCCTCATAAAATACATCCTCTCCACCTCAATGAATCATTCGTACGATTCATAAAATGCTCAGGTCAGTACTCCAACCTTAAACTCACTTGAATACCAATCCTGAGTGCCATGCGTTGCATCAAAAACGATCTATATTAAGTGTGAGTTATGTACTAGATGGCTTCAGAGATGATATAAGAGATGAATGAAATTACCAAGTTGCTACAGAGACCAGCTACAGATGCTCGTTAACAGATTTTGGGCTTGTGTTGTGTACAAAGGTCTACTAACATGCGTACGTTTCTATATGTGCATGCCAGTTGGATCTGTGGCGTCCAAATGAGCAATTAATGTAACTTTATCTACGTTAACTGTCATTACACACACGTTTTAAGTTGGCCTCAGTTGTAAAGTATTTAATAATATCAGTTCTTGTGAAAACGCATGACCGTTGTTGATTTGAAAATTACGAGTGCCCATCAATTACAAATGTTAAAAAAATAAACAGAAAGAATAAAGAAAATGACTCTTATTGTTGCATAAAATATCTGTAAATGATACTTTGACTTTCAATCGCCCTACTAGTGGTTAGATTGACTCTGCTAATATTTTAACTATAAATAATAAAAATATTCTTCTATTGCTATATACATTGATGAAAATATTATAAACATTATTTACTAATCTTTATCTATAATAGAATTTCTGAAATTATAGGGCCATCCTATCTTTTTAAGGCACAGTTAATGCCTCAATTGTTCAGATTTTTAGTAAAAATATCTACACTCACTGGCCAAAACTTTTTTTTGTAATTGGCGTCAACGATAATCAAACATATGGTATGCAAATGTGAGTTGGTACGTGATATGATCACAAGTTGCCTGGTATCAGATAATCACTGTACGCTTTCCTCGGTCATCGAAGTATTTAATTCGCGCGAATCAAGATATTTAAAAAGAGATTGATTGCAAGTATTACACACAGTGACTTACTTGTCTACTAAGATAGCCGTACAGTAAGAATTTTCTCATTCGTTAACACGTGAGCGTGCCGCAGTCATTGACGTACAGTTTTACACACTTTGAGTGTGAATAAGACTTGGCTGCTCTGCTTTGGAAGCGCCCATCACTGTGAACGCCATATTACCATTTCTGCTGTGCATTACTCCCAACGTATACAGGACAGTCGAAGTGCCCTGTTCAGCTGATGAAATGCTAGCGCTTTAAACCAACGGTTGCCCATAATTTTTGACAGTCTCGTTTTGATTACTTTCTCTCGTATAGTTAAACAAATCCATAGATGATGTTTATGTACAATTTTTTTATATTCTATAAACAAACTGTGGGAGCTATTTTAAAATTTGCACTGATAAATAAACTGCTTTTTTTTTATAAAACATAACAGTAAAATCCATATGAGGAAAAAAGAAATTGTATAAAATAAATAGCCTTGGCGATAGTTTTCTTTTCATCAGGCTAGCAATACTACATAGATGTAAAAGACACTCACACTTACAAGTAGACTTAAAGTGCAACTCGGTTGCTCAATTTCTTGAATAAAACTGTAAACAGCAGTACAGGTAGGTGTATATCATCAAATTCAGAGTTCATTCGCTTCTCTAACGGATTTCCTGCAGAAAAAAATTCTCTGGTGAATACGCTTCCTTCGTACAGAGGTTCCAATAGTAATAACCTGGTTCATGCATGAACTGACATCGCATTTGATTCATTCCCCCGATCTCTTGACTAATCACGAGCAACGCGCATCACTGTCTGGGCCAGGTTGCATAGGCAGTCTTCGAAACTGTTCCACCTAAAAGGAGTTTATAAATTGAACTCGCACTGCACGTAGGATAATAGGCATCCACATAAGGACGAAATGATTACATTTGCAAGTCAAAGAACTCGTTTTCTGTCAGAATACGAACAACATCAGTATGGCGTCCGCGGGCAATGGTCTTACAACTGTACGCAATGGTAATAAATGAAGAAGGTGACTAATATCATCCGCGAAATCTCCTCACGCTTGTTGTAAAACTAGGCAACAGATTGGGCTGACCAAGGCACAGAACTAAATGTGCGTCCCATCGTCTTCAAGTCGTGTGGTACGGATCGGACACGTTAATATTATTAATTATTATTAAAATCAGTTTATTTCCCAAGAAACCTTGGGTCACCCCGGGACGGCTCTGTGCCAGAAGGGTGTGAATACAGACTATGGTGCGAGGAACACAATGTACAATATTACTAAGACTCTCGAGGTATTTTCGATGTATATATAGGCAGGAACTGCAATTTCCGAAAAATGTCAGTTCCTGCCCACATATACATCGAAATGTTGCTCTACTTGATATCAGTATAACAACATTTGGATGTCACAAGTTATCTAGTGTTTATTTCCCTCCATCTCTCCACAAGGCACATCCCCCTCGTGGCTGCGTGTATCCATCCATCTGCGAATTAGTTCTTCCTGCAGAATAATGCACTATGCCACATGGGAAAAATTGTACAGAACTGTTTCAAAGAACATGAGAAGTTGTCCCGTTGTGGTAATCTCCCCAGTCACCAGATCTCAATTGAATTGAGCACTTGTGGAAATCTTTGGAGTAGAGATTTGCAACAACTGTGGGAAGCAAACTGAGTCAACATGGACCAACATTTCTGGAGCACGGTTTCAATAATTCGTTGAATACATACCGCAATGAATCTACTCTGTTAGGTTATTGAGTTTTAGGAGCATCAGCAACTAAGGCCATGCTGCTCCTTGTAAATTGCGTGTGTTCTGAGGTCGATTTTCTGTTTGTTGGACGAAAAACCCATGCTACCCTCGTCTGAGAGATCGACTAACTCAGCCACTTTTTATGGGCCATTGAAAAGGCCCATAAATTCCTCCCGTCATCGACAGGATTCGAACTGTGGTCCTTTCCACCCGGTGTGGGGAGCACTGCGATCCTACCATCTGTGCTAACCACGAGGGCCTCTGTTAGATGGGTGTACCTAAAACAGTACCACTTAGCGTACATCGGCTGGCTCACGGGGATAACACATCTGGTTAAAATCACCATCCTTCACACCCAGTCAAAGATTCTTGGTGAGGAATCGAAATTATGATATTAAACTATTTAATAGATTAATTGCGTAACTGGATAATCACATTTTGCCATAGTTTTCCCAATTCAGCTGATAACTGTCATGGCGTGACAAACAGATCTCAGCAACTCTACATTATGAACAGTTTGGGGATAAAAGTACGGAAACGTGGTATTGCGAGTAAAACAGATAAAAGAAAAATAAACTATGTAAACAACTTATGCGATATATTTCTTTGCTCTCTTAATAATAGACTTCCAATATAATTCCAGAGGAGATTGTTCTTCAGACGTAGCTTGCAGACCTGAATACAATATTCTCAATGTAGTCACCATCACTTTATACAGAGAGACATTGATATTCTATTCCTTTACCTCCAAAGACCCTATATATCATTGACAGTACTCTACGCGCTTTCTTCCCCATCTGTTTACACCGCATGGTAAGTTTCATATTTGACTCTATGATAACACTTTTCCTTCCTGAACCAAAGAAAAGGCCTTAGATTTAGTGGTGTTAAAACCATAGTTGTAATTTCTCCGGTCATTTAAACAGTCAAAATCATTTTAAAGCCATGCAGCCTGATTTTGGCTTTTAAAGAAGGGTAGAAACAAGGAAGGGCCCGGCACTGATCCTTGAGAAATTCGACTATATAATCATCGTCTTGTCATGCCAGGTGGAAAAGTAATGAGCGTTAATAGACCGAAAAAAAATTTATGGATTTTTCACAATGTCACTGAGTTAATCGATCTCAGGAGAGAGTAGAGGTTTTTCTCCAAGAAATCTAGGTTTTTCATTAGCGAACATTGCAAACCGATCGAAGAACAACAAATACAACTGTGTAGAGCTATTATATTAGGCGTTTATAAGCGCTTTAGTTTCTTTTGGAACTTAAGAACTACACCTTAATTATCCACCTATATCGGCTGCTATAAAACAGTTTGCAACTGGAATCTTAAGCCAGTCCCTGATCACCTTAAGTATCTTCCCTGGAATTCCACTTTTTTCCAGGTGATACCGCAACCGCCTATGGGCTTAATACTAGTCAAAAGCTTTAATTATTGGGCATATAATGTCTGTCTCCACCACCCCCCCCTACCTCAACGACTCTAGATGTTTTATACCGGCATCACAGCAGTTCAACTCAGGTTGGTTGTAGGGTTTTAGGCGCATCAGCGACTTCGACTATATACTGCGCCATATACACTGAGTGATCACTGAATTATGACCACCTACCTAATACTTCATATGTTCTCCTGTTGCCCTCCGTACAGCAGCTATCCGACGTGGCATTGATTCAACAAGATGTCGGAAGCGTTCAGGAGGTATGGCCAACCAAGTTGCATGTAATGCAGTCAGCAATGCAGGTATGGAGATGATTGGTGCATCCAGACACGTGATATTTTCCATAGTGTCCCACAAGTGCTCTATGGGATTGATATCGAGGAAGTTCGGAGGCCAATCTATATGTTGGAAGTCAGAATTGTGTTTTTCAAACCATTCCTGCACATCAAGTGTCCGATGGCTCGGCGCATTGTCATCTAGGAAGACACCATCGCCATTCTGGAAAAAGTGTAACAGAGCGAGGTGTACACAGTCAGCAAGCGGTTGACGATAGCGGAGACCACTGATACGTTGTTCCACATGCACCAGGGGTCCACGTTCCTGCCAGTGAAACATGTCCCACACCATATACAATCGCCTCCACCGGCCTGCACGTTTGATATCATGGATCAAGAGTCTCATGTTGTTGACGCCAAATCCGTACATGGCCATCCACGGTTTGGAGTAAATAATGTGACTCATTCGACCACGCCTTCTTCCAGTCTTCTAACGTCCAATTTGCATGCTCTTTGCACCAGACGAGTCTTTACACCGATTAACCTTGGTTAGGAGAGAGTGCCGTAGGGGTCGTCTGCTGGTATAGCCCATGCGTGCGACGCGTGGTCATGCCAGATATTGTTCCGGTTTGGCCCATGTTGTATTAGGTAGTCAACTCTTGAACAGTGCTGCACCTGTACGAGTCGTCGGACCCGGAGATCAACCTTTCGCTGACCTTTGCAGTTTTGCCTTCGGGTCATTGTTTGACAATTTTGACGTCAGTCCTGGTACACTTTAACTACAATAGCTCTCGAACACCACCAGTTCAGCCGGTTGGGAAAGCGAGGCACTAGCTCGCCGAGCACCCACAATCTGTTCTTTATCAAAGTCCGATAAATCCTTCCTTTTACCCATCACGCTCGGAATTTTACTACCTACTGAATCACTGACACCTTATCTATGCTACTGACACCTTACCTATGCTATGTAGGTGGACTAACTCCGCACTCTCGTACCTCACGTGGTCAACGGGTCGCATCGTTTTCATAGGGATGGTCATAATTCAGTGATCACTTAGTGTATAATGTGTCTGTAAATTGTTTTTTTTTTTTTCTGGAGGAAAAACCATGCTACCCTCGCCTGAGACCGACTAACTCAGCCACCTTGTGAAAAAGGCCTATAAAAATACCTCCAGCCATTGACAGGATTCGAACTCAGTTCTTTTTCCACCCTGTGTGTGTGTGGGGAGAACGGTAATTATACCAACTATGCTACCCACGAGGGTGAATCGGATGGTCAGTTGATACCTTTCTTTCACGAACACATGCTGTTGATCCATTTAGTATTTCATTATGTATTTGCGTCCTGAACCATGATGTCCATCTTGTCCACCACAGAAACTACTCACCAGCATATAGCTGATTTTCCTGTTGCTGGATTGATATCTTTATAAATATAAATACATTATCGAATTCCTTCCCTTAAACTCTCCAGAAATGACAAACTTCAATGTTGAGTGCTTCAATGGACTTAAAATTAAAAGCTTTTGGATTATTACGTTTTCTGCATGTAAACAACGATCACGCGAAATTCTAAGAGAACCGTTTGCTCCTGAATCATCGAATTTCGAATACGAGAGTTATATTTATAAAATTAGTTTCCAAAACGTTTAAAACTTCTGTATAATAACCTCCTACAAATTATAAAATAATAAGTTGAATTAAAATATGTCCGGGAAGAAGAGATCGTATAATAGCACTACTGGTTGGTTTTAAAATTAGCGTGTTTTATCCGACTACAAAAGTAATACTCCAAAGTGGAGTTTAACAGTAAAAAAAAATAATAAAAAAACACACGAGAAAGAATTCTTTTTGTAACGGCCTAACTATGACAGAACGATGACCTAATATGATAAGTGGGTATTACAAGGAATTGAACGAGGTATAATTTGTCCCGAGAAATCTCCCAAGACACGCGATTATAGTTAGTTCCTACCTTCGGGTGACGTCTAATAAGTAGGGAACAGCTACGGTGTGCTTCGCACGCATATGCAAAATCATCAGTTGCCGTGAGCAAACGTAATGACTGCAAATGGCTGAAGGTAGAAAGAATAAGTCACAGAAGCGTTACAGACAAGTCTTTTTAAATGAATTTTCTTAACACTACGGAAATGGAAGTCTACGATATTAATGTTTAATTCGGTCGGGAATACTAAACACGAGAAATATTCAAAGGACGAAGCTGGGTTTTCTTTTTTTTTATGCTGGAAGTTATTTATTTGGAAAATTCCTCTAGCGAATGGTTGCAAAATGCAAATTCGAAGAGCGTAACCGGGATGCAATTAATGGTAAACTTTCAACTAAATTAGCGATGCAAAATTTAACATCACTTCTTGCTAAAATAGAGATTCGAAGGGAAAACGAGATCAAAATGGAATTACCAAACTTGCATCTTTCAACGTGATGAATTATGGACAAATGAACAGATGGAATAAATCGTACTTAGCAAGGTATCGTAGATTGGACCATAAAAGCAAAAATTAAGGGATGGTACGACACATAAAGAACAGTCGTGGTGTCATGAACCATATTTCCATTTCCGAATACAGACCACACTAGAATTACCACTTAGAATAATAACCCCATACTTCATATGTGAACTTATGATATATGAAATGCGTTATAAAGCAACTAAGGCTATGAGACATTAATATATTATGCTTGTTGTGGTCAGTTTGCTGGACGAAAAACTCCTCTTTCCAGGAGAGAAAACCCATGCAACCCCCACCTGAGACCGAATAACAAGGCCACGTCCTGAAATGTTCATAAATTCCTCCAGTCATTGGTGGAATTCGAACCGGAGACTTTCCACCCGGTGTGGGGAAAAATGGTGATTATATCTACTGCGATGGCTCACATATGAAGTGTATATAAACGCACATTAATTATATTTTATTCACTCAGAGGTATAAGCAACAATTTACGCGAAAATGTGCGTGACGTGTGCAGGAATTCTGCATAAAGCTGTGCGATCCTTAAAGCAGTCCGCCAATGGCGAATAGGGACTATCCTGCGGATTTCGAGAGTAGTATGATCATCGGTGATCATACTACTTTGATCATCGGTGAGCGTTTAACAGGTGCTAAAGCAAAGAGAGAGAGAGAGTTCAGCTTCATTTGTTGAATGTTCAAAATTAGTGTCACTCGAGTCTTGAATATAACACAATCCTGGACCAACTCAACTGCGGCCGAAAAAGTAAAACGACAAAATGAGGTGCTCGACAGCTGGAGCGGATTATAAAATGTAAACACCGCCTAATGACAGAAGAATTAACTTCTATATTTAACGGCGGATCATCGCAAGGTATCAGTACCGCATTATTCGAAGAACCCTAAAAAGATCTCGGACTGCACGATTTCAACCGAAAGTGTGGACGCAGAAGGAATGGAAGTTCGTCATGTGGTCCGATGGATCCCGATTTACGCTATTCAGTACCGATTGGGAGATTACAACCATGTAAGAAACCACACGACGCATAAGGAGCCACCCTGTTGTGCACTTGGCAGTAGAGGCTGCTAGAGGGGGTGTTAATAGTAGGGACATATTTTCATAGCAAGCTCTTAGTGCTCTGATCCAAACTGGAGAAGACTAATAAACTGACTAGACAGTGTACAATATGTATATCTTAATATTAGCTCAACATTATAAAATTAGCTTAAAATTAATTGGAAATAAGTTTCAATTGGCATTTAAGTGGATAACTACCGAATAAGAGTTTCGATATATATATTTTTTCTTTTTTGCTTACAAAGAGGATATGCAAGTCTGCGATTATAAAACTGATGGGGCAAATTAACAATCAGTTCAGAACTGAAAGGAAAAAAAAAATCGCATGGTAAAAACGCATCCGCTGCTGATCACCGTTAATCGGAGAAATTATTTGCCAATGAACACTATTTTATCATTTATAAAACACTGTTTAGTACTTTTTTATCTTAACAGAAACTAAAAATTGTTAAAGTGATCTTGAAGATCAGCGAACAGCGGTGCACATCCACGGCAATTTGCTAATGTTCGTCCCCGCCTTTTTAAGTCGCCGTCAATGCACTTTCTGCATCACGTGGAGGATGTAATTTTACGTGATTGTCTTCCTCGATTAAAGGAACGTCCCAAAGGATATCTGATAGTGATTGGTATCTTTTCCCTTAATCATCTTAGTCAGATTCGATTCTTAGATCGTTTCTGCTGTGTTGGAACAGTCACTTTCATCAATTTTTTTTTTTTTTTTTTTCTGTTCTGCGTGTTTAGATTTTATGGCCATCTCGTAAATGACTCAAATGATCAGCGCAGCGAAGTTTGTCACCGTGGAGTGTAAGAGATTAATAATCTCTTTACCAATCAGAAAATCAAATAATAATAAAAAAATACTCAACTCAATTGACTATTTGGATCAAAAGATGAACGCTACTAACAGGTGTATGAGTAAATTAAAAATAAAAGTTAATTATTCTAAGATAAACTTTAAATATTAAAATTAAATTATAGTAAGCCTTCTATTCTTATTTTATAGAACTATAAAAGATTTAAATTAAAATAATTGGAAAATAGTAAATATTTCTATGCAATCTTGGCATTTTTACCATAATCTCTTAATGTTAAAACTGTTACTGTTTTTCTTTTGTTTGCTAGCAAAATGGAAGTCCGTTCTTAGAAAGTTCTCATGATATATAAGCCATTATTTATGTGACGAGGAGTTGAATGGTAGCAGACTGGCGTACTGCAACATGCTATAAATAAGTACAGTATTTTATCCAATATATATGGGAAGGTATCTTATCTGGTGCAAATCCAATAAATCGCCACAATGTTCTCGTTAAAAATCAAAAGCATCAGTCGAAAGCAATTTGTCTAGATAGGAGATGGTTAGTGACAGTTTTATGGTACATTTATTGGCGTTGCGGAGTAGCGAAAAATACGAACCCATTTTTTACCTTTGGAGTACAAGATTCGCCTCACCAAAACGATATTAATTAATATACGTTTTGTCACTGCCTCTATATAAACAGTTGCTGTATTTTCGCTTTCAGTGAGAGGGCGCTGTTGAGGTGGCTAAAATATTCGAAATTTATTAATCGCAATAAAATGGAAATTTTATGGAAATAAATTATGTTCTACGAGTAAATTATTAAAAAAAGAAGAAAAAATTAAATATACAAAGGCGTATCAGTAAACGAGAGAATCTAGTGACTTCCAAATAACGATGGATAATTCTCGAGGATAATCTTTGAAAAAGAATATTCTTTAGAGAACACTCCTTACTCATTATTTCTGTTTGGAAGCTCTGGTTTTTAATCCAGCACAACAAGAAAACTAAACATATAATATACTTAATTTACAGACGTAATACAATACATCAATGCTTTATAGTGTTAGTGTGACGCAAAAACAAACTAAACTTGAATATTTACTTTTCAATGAGGGCGCTCAGTGAAAAGTAAATAAGCTGGAACAAATAGGATTCCTTTTAAAACTGAAAGAAAGGTTGTTATTTATTAGTTGTTGGCGCATCGGCTTCTATTGACATAATGCACCTCTCTTGAAAGAAAGGTCCGTGTCCTGAATCGTTTTAGAGAGGAATGAAGTTTTGAATCTTTGCCCTTGAAATCAAAAACCCGCTCTAGTTTATAACGGTGGGCTATCGTTTAGAAAGTATACAGTACTGGTTCCAGAAGGATGAGAGATAAAAGCAGTTTTGACCATGACAGAATTGTCATATTTTAATAGTTAAAAAATATATAAGAGATTATCATTGAGCTTCGTAGGATGTCTTCATTTCAACACTCTCTAAATATAACGGACTAAAAACGACTTAAAATAATTTTAATCTATTATTCCACTCATTGCTCATGAATGATTCGATACCCCGGGATCGCAGATGAAGGCCCACCCGACCCCAAACGTATCAAACCCCCACGAAACTTTGAGTGATAGAAGACATTGTGCCAAATTCAAAACATAAGATATTGACAATGATATAACTTTAAACCTTTTAAAGCCACGATGGTGAAATGAAACTATTTTTCGAATGATTTCTCGAAAATGGTTTCATTTCACAATCGTGGAGTTGGAGATCACATCTCTTATAATCAGTGCAGCTATCTATGCACTATATTCCTTCTGCAGTGAACCATTATTTTTTGAACTTGATTTAAAACAGTGTACATGCAGTGGATGGATTTTAATTCTCTCTGCCCACTTCACAGTTGAAAAAATATATATACGCACATGAAAAAAAAAGTAGTAAACGTCAATTGTATGTCACAACCGTTTTGTGCATGCGTCTAATTTCGAATCATACAATTCAAAAATTAAACTAACTTCATTGGTTTTAGGCGCGTTGGCATATATGCATAATACTCCTGTTGTCTTCATAATGTCCGTCTTTCCGTCCGCATGTGGTAACTCGTTCCTAGTGGGTGGCTTTTCATGAAAATTTATATTAGGGTCTTTTAGAAAGATTTGTCTAGTCTTCCCAAATTTCTTAAAAGCGACTAATAAAAATCGTGAATTATTAATATTTGCTAACGTGCTGCGTATATTCACTAACTTGTGTTTATAACGGATGCTTTCTCATTTTAATACTCTACAGCGTTGTATTAATAATGTATAAAATAAGAGGTCGTAGCATTTATAGAAACGTGGTACCTAAATTGACATTTCATTTTTATTATTCTATAATAATAAAATAATCCTCGCCCTACATTTAAAGTTGTCTTTAAAATTTTTCAGGTATCTATTTTTATCATCATGTAGCTCTATTTTATTTTAATGAAGTTTAAACTATCATCAAGTATGTTTGCTCATTATTTCCCCAAGCGGCTATTCATCTTCTCAGAAGAACAGATTCATTAATGAAGGCCATTGAGAACCAGCAAAGCAACTAAATTCAGAACAGAACTCGACTTGCATTAAAGCATTTCATCTGTGGCGTTCCTCTTTATCAATTCATCAAACGGCAAAGCTTATCCTAAAAGGATTTTCTTGCCATGTTTTAAGTATCGCTCTTGTTTGTTTACTTTCCTCTTGGCACCGCCAACCAATATGCATCCCGTTTATTTACTCGCTAACTTCTTTCCGAAGTGAGTGATTTCGGAACTTCTGCAAAAGTTTCGATCGTGGTAGCCTCTAATGTAGCTGTGATGTCCCTTGTCGATTAATACTCAAGTTTCGCCGTTTATTTGATGATATTCAAAGTCGTGGAAGCAAACAAACTGAGTTGCACCAGCTGCGAGTCCCATAAATACTTTAGAAACGTTTCCCTACTTTCTACCGGTGACATTTGTCAGGGAAGTGGGGGGAGGGGAGAGCAAACTGGTTTAGAATTCAGCTAAAGTCGATTAAAATCTAACTTGCTGCACGATAGCAAATTCTTGTTCTGTTAAGTTAACGACGCTGTGATCGGAAAAAGATTACGTTATGTTATGTTAATGCATATTTGTGTATGAGCTGGATGATCTATTTGTAAGTTTAATTTCGATGCATGTTTGAGTTGCATACGGGGACGATTATTACCATCAGATTTTCATACGATAATGCGGTACGATTTACTATTTGGTTGTAAATGTATTTCCGCATAGCTTACCAAAAATATTTGTGGTATAGCAGTTGGTACTTTGTAAATATTTTAGTAAGAATAGCATTGTGGTGTTGTGTGCGTCATACATGACCCGAATGCACTGGCATTGTACTGATGGTACATTTGCATATTACTATCAGCGTTTATTTATTTAATTTTTTTTATTTAGTTACGTTTCATCGAAGCCTCTGTCGTCTTTATAATTGTCCCTCAGTTATCTTGTACTTAAGCCTAGAAAAAAGTGCTTCTAGCTGCATATGGCGAATGAATCATCTTTGGATGAATTTTGTTCGTTATTTTTGTATGGAATTCTCGATTCACCACATGCTTCAGATTCAATCTTCTTCAAATTTCGATTGTCAACACGATTAATTACAAACAAAACAATTTCTACTAATGCAATTTATAAAATATTTATTTTTGTTTCTTAATGGTGTTTAAACACTTAGTTCAAAAAAAATTATTTTTTTATGTATTAAAATATATTTGAAATAATTTTTGATGTGAAAACATCTTTGGCAGCATCTACTAAATTTTTCGAACTGAAGTAAAACCGATAGGTAACGGAAATGCTAGACAGAAATTGTCAGTTCCTAAATGACGCTAACTCAATCACTAACGTTCATTCGGTAGAGTAAGTAGCGGGCGTGAGTATAAAACATTATATCGTTCATAACTTCGGTTCTAGCCATTAGATTTTAACAATTTAAACGGTTTTGAACAATGTTTTTCACTTAAAACGTCAAAGATGTTTTTAAATCGAATAAAACATCTTTCGTACGCGGCTTTTTTTTTTTCCCTATTATTTTTATTATTTTTTTTTTTTTGTGAATAAATTGAAATTCTTTTAAAGAAAGACTAAATCCTGTACTGTATCCTATCAAGAACACGCCTTAGAAGTGCTACCAATTCCCTTAAGACTGGGGCCATTACAGACCACCAGGACGAAGGGATATCTTTGAGGAAGTCCCTATACGAAAAAGATTGTAGCCGATGTATTTTGACATTTGCAGTTACAGTCACCTTGACAAGCGCAAAGTAATCTTGAATGAAAAAAAAAAAAAAAAACGCCACTGCGATACAGCATTACAGAATTCAATGGAGTTTTGAAATTCAAACACGCAAATAGCATAATTTTTTTTTTAAATGAATATAATATAAATTTAAAAATATTTAAAATATTGGTACAATACTATTTTTAGTCGGTTTTTTGTCGGTAGAACTGTTTTGGAATTTTAGAGAATACATTAAAATGATTTTTATATAGTATTTCTATATATAATTGAAATTAGAGTGCCAGGTATGTAATTAGTTGGTCTACAGATTAGTAGGTCCCAACATGTACCAAAGTGAAATGCTTTGACTTAACTGATATTCATATGCTCCTACTTCAAGCACGTACGCGACTTTGGGAATCTCGGCGTGACCTTATCATTTATTATATTTTCTATAATATGGCGAAATTATTTACCACATATTAGAGAAAAGGCTAATAAAATAGCAACTGGCAGGAAGATTGTTCATTATTTAAATGAAAAACAAATACAGGAAGTCGGTTTAATGAGAATTTTATAAAACGTTTTGCCATTTCCACCATCATCAGCAGCCATTTTCAAACCACTGTACGATGAAGGACTCTCCAGCAACTTTACGGTTCCTTCTGTTTTGTGCAATGGCCATCCATTTACTCATGAATTTCATCTATCCATCTCCGCCGTTGTCTTCCAGGTTTTCTTCTAGCTCCTCTTGGGTACCATTCTGTTATTTTCTTAGTCCATCTGTCATCATGTCTTCGAGCTGTGTGTCCTGCCCAAGACCATTTTAGTTCTTTAGTTTTGATAAGAATGTCCTTTACTTGAGTTTGCTGCCTAATCCATGTGTTGCTCTTCTTATCTAACAGTCTGATTCCCAATATAATTCGTTCCATTCTTCGCTGTGTAGTTCTCAGCTTCCATTCTTTTGGTGAGTGCCCAAGTTTCATTCCATACGTCATGGTGGGGAGTATACATTGATTCATTATTTTACGTTTCAGACAAACTGGGATATTGCTCTTCAGTATGTGACTATATAATTCTTGAATGTTATCCATCCAAAATTTATTCTTCTCTTGACTTCCAGCCATTTATCATTATTACAGCTAATAACTTGTCCCAGATAAATATATGACTCCACCTTTTCAATTACTGCTCCTTCAATCATTATTTCCCTTTCCGTGGCATACTTGTTCATCATTACTTTTGTTTTAGCCATATTCATCTTTAGTCCAAAATCCTTACTAACTGTGCATAACTGATTAAGATTTTCTTCTAATTCTTTGGGATCGTGGCTTGTGATCACAAAGTCATCTACAAATCGTAAATGGTTTAGGTACTCTCCGTTCACATTGACTCCTTTCTTCGACTAGTCTAATCTTCTGAAAGCTTCCTCAAGGGCAGCAGTAAACAGCTTCGGAGATATTGTCTCTCCTTGTCGAACTCCTTTATCAATTTTAAATTTCCTACCGTCTTTGTCTAGTCTCATAAAGGAGGTAGCACTGTCATAGATTTTCTTCAAAATCATAATGTATGGGGTATCTATGCCTTGTCTTTCCAGTGCCCGAAACATTGCCTTATGCTGTATGGAGTCAAATGCCTTTTCATAATCCACAAATGCCAGGCATAATGGTGTTTTATATTCATTTGCTTTCTCCATTAGCTGTGATATTACGTGAAGGTGATCCATAGTTGAGAATCCTGTCCTAAAGCCAGCTTGCTCTTTCGGTTGATTCTCATCAAGTATTCTTTCTAATCTGTTAGTAATGACCCTTGTGAACAACTTGTAGATATGGGATAACAAGCTAATTGTTCTATAATTTCCAATTTCTGATTTATCTCTTTTCTTATGCAGCAAAACTATGATTGCATTATTCCACTGCATAGGCATCACACCTTTTCTAATGCACTTTGTGGAGAGCCTTGCCAGTTTTTGTGTTATGTCTCTTCCTCCCAATTTTAACAACTCAACAGTAACTTCATCTTTCCCCGGGGCTTTCTGATTCTTCATTTTCTTCAACGCCTGTTCTACCTCATCAAGAAGAATATCGGGTATGTCGCATGTGTTACTAATTTGCGATCCATCTTCCCCACTGCTGGCATAATTCCCTCGCTCCTTGTATAATTCTCTATAGTTGCCTTCTGTTATTTGAATTATGCTTTCTCTGCTATTTATAAGTACACCATCGCTATCCTTCAGTTTCAGTATCATTTGTCTCTCTCTATTACTGCTGATGGCTGCTGATTTAAGTCCTTTGTTTTCCCTTAATGCTTGTTCTACTTTTCTTGTGTTAAATCTTCTTATGTCCTCTCTGAGTCTCTTTCTAATAGCTTTGCATAACTCAGTATACTCAATTTTCTCCTTGTCAGTGTTTATCTTGCTCTTCATTTGCTGCCTTCGGTTCATCATAACAAGTGTTTCTTGACTAATTTTTTCTTCTTTGGATTTCTGTTTCCCTATAGGTTTCTTGGGCTTTATCACTTTCAGAAAGTTGTAATATTCCTCGTCGATATCTTGGTCCTGAGCAGGCTGCAGAAGCTCAAACTTGTTCTTAAGTTCCAGTACATACTGCTTTTTCTCCTCTTCTGTTATCTCAACAGAAGAGGAGAAAATTGCCACCTTAGTCTACATTGATTAAGAAAATTGTTACTATTAAAATAAACCCGCATTTCTTTCAGTGTTTATTTTTTCAGTCGTTATTTAGTTCCGAATTTGATATTTCAAACCTCCCTCCTCGTGTTTATGCTAATTTAAATTTTGAAGGTAATAAAAACATCATTATTGGAAGATTTTTAAGCTTTCAGTTACTCAGTAGCTCTGTTACTTTCCCAGAATATATGAGCAGTCCTCTTCTTGTCTTGGTCGCCTAATTTGCAGCCAAAAGTTTCACGGTTTCTTTAATGTGTGTGGGATTGTCTGTTGGATTTGATTGTATAATCGCCGCCCCCATAAAAAAGCGAATCAACGTGCTAGTAATCTTGTTGTATTAATGTATTTTATATAATACTTATTTCTTTGAATGTTGGGACATTGAAAAGAGCACGAGTTTACTAATACAACAACATAAAATACCTTATTATATTAACAACGGGTATGTCGTATGTGTCATTTTAACTGGCGCATTTTTAACTCCAACTGATTAAGCTGTCTGAGTCGCGTCGCTTTACATATCCGTCGGATATGTAGGGAGGTGGTGCGGTGGAGGAGGCGGTAGAAAAGTCTATAAACTGCGGGAAACTAGCCACTAGAGCAAAATCTAGAATACTCTTAAGTAGATAATTTTCTGTTGAAAATCATTGTAATTTGTCCAATCCTCCTTAAAATTTATTCGAACTATCCACTTCAGCACCAGGCTGAAGCTCCATTCCAACAACTGATCTCAGGATGAAAGAAAATTGTCACAAATATCCCGCAGTCATCCTTTCTCAATTTAAATTTATGGGCCACTTATGTGCATTTTTCGAGAAAAAAACAGTAAGGATACAATTAGTGCTTAGTTTACTCAATACGTTTAAAGCCTGATTGAAGTATTTATGCTTCAATCAGGTGTCTGGTTTTCAGACGTTGCAGTTTACAGATCTCCAGTTTCGAATTGGTAGGAGTACCAATTCGTCCCTGCTGACAAAATTCCTGCATATCAGTGACGGAACTCCAAGAGGATCTGTCATCCGGTATGCGTGCTCAGAGAACTTCACTCTGGCTGTACAATTACCCTTCTGTCTGTCTTTTTTTTTTCTTCTTAGTATCTTGAGTTTGGTACCTCCCAGTTAGTTATTCCAGAATTATTACAAACCAAATGAAGTACCTTGCATTCATCAATGTTAAACTTCAAGTATAATTTTTTTGAGCCTGTCTGCTTAATTTATCCAGGTTTTGGATAACTTAAGACATTAAATTCTATATGCCTTCAGCATCATTAATAAATATTAAAAACAGTGAAGTTCAACACACAAACTACGAGAAAACTCTCTAAAAACGTTAGTCCGAGAATAGTAGTGCCCATTTATAACCATCCTCTGTCTATTAACCACTCACTTTACCACCATCCACTCAATTAACCCCTTTATCAATAACAGTAACGTTCCCTTAATGCCGCACTGCTATACAGACAGCAGTCGTTAATGTGGAACAAAAGATTTTCTAAATTCTAAGTGTATGATATCAAAATTTATTTTTGCATCTTTTCCTTTGTGACTATCAGACCAGATTAAGACAAGATCCACCCTTAACAAATCCATTCTGCGATTTTCGTATAACTGCATCAGCCTCTTTAATACATTATTATTGCACTCTATTTTTCCTGGCACAGAAGTTATGCTTACAATTGTGTAATTACCATTTTCGCCCTTTGATCCCTAGTGAATAAGAAAGACATTTACACGTATCTGGTCAGCAGGGACAGCTAATGAATCCACGGATGCTGTCATAATTATGGTTAAAGGATTGTTTAATTTTTTTGCTCCCTCTGTTATTATAATTGGATAGATAACGTTAGAACATATTTACATTTAGCTTCAGCCTTTTATCTTCCAACTTTCTTTCAGTTTTCAAAAAAAATCATTTAACTCTGAGTTAGATATACGCCTGATGTCCCATCTGTACATTCACAGAATGTACATGTGAACGTAGAGATCAAACTGGACCAATATGGACACATCATATAGTGTACATAAACTGGGCCATCATATTTATTTATAGATTTTAAATCCATATTTATAGATGATGATGATTTTATTCACATCCTTCAAATTCATTTCACTCCAATTAGCTACTTAATCCCATGAAAATGTGCCGCGTTTATTTACATAATGTTTTCACAGGTGTCACAATTTTTAATTAATTATTATTAAATCCGTTTATTCTAGCAAATGTTTGCTTTCGCCCTTTCTACGCAGCCGAGAAGGGTGTAAAAATGCAAAAATAGCGAAATTATTTACAAAAGTAAAGATTCAACAGCGATTTTTGTTGCATTTTCACTTATTAAAGAGCATTACTTCTTAATTATAACATTACATCTCTTTGAGAAAGAAGAATAATATTCCTGGATGCTATGTGAACTCGCTGATTTGAGCTGAGTCTGTACAACATCTTTCAATGTTATTTATAATTTCTAGTGACACATGAAATATAGTGAAAACAATCAATTATAACATTCTTTATACGTATTTGTAATTTTTTGTGTGCATTTGGTAGTAAAGTTTTCCACGCTTCCAGTTCTAAAGGATTTAAATTCCTTTCGAAATGTCCATCATTCAATAACTCTTATGTATGCACTGAGGAGTACAACGGCATTTGATTCTAGCTTTAGTTTTAAATGTTGAAAGCCATCTCCATTCCTGTCTATAACTTTCACGAAATTCTTCATGAACTCAATTTTACATGAAACCGAAGTGAAAATGTTTTCTCGATCAACTAGGGCCTTATAAATAATATTTCTTTCCAGGTACATTATTCATGCGAGGAAGCCGATTTGTGGTTTCATCAAGAACGATTCCAGTTCGATGCACTGCTCGCACAAAAATAAACCATTTTTTATAGTCCAACAGATCTAAAAAGTTTTTATTTGATCAAAAGACCTGTTGACCACCGCAGAAAGAGCTAAGCACTCCTGACTCCCAAAATTCTCAATCAGCAGTCAAACTAATGTGAAGACTAAAATATGGAAATATCTTACGAATTAAGAGTGGTAGGGATAAAAAAACAACTAACTCACTATTCGAAATCAGCGTTTAATGATTTTTTATTGAAAAAAAAAATCATCGTTATTCAATACTTATTTGTGTTGGATGAATTTATTCAAAACTTTAAGTGCATGTTATCCTCATTATAAAATGTGTATATACATGTTATTTTTTTTTTTCTTTTTGTGGAGTGGTTTTCTTATTAATGGTCTCTCTCACTTTGGAAATCAATTTCGATTTGTCATACACCACAGAATTATTTGCATGAATGCAGATTTATAAAGACCTTCATCCTGTTGTGCTGTTGTTTATTCATGATGTTGGTTGCTGTAAGATTTCATTTAAACTGCTTGTTTAATTCAACTTATAAATTATTATTGCGCAAATCTCAATGTATTTCAAAAGAACTGTCAAGGATTACAGAAAGTAATAAGCCGGAAATCAATGACGCGTGAAGGAGGCAGACTTCGGCTTGGGAACATGACATGCGATCTATCAGAAGACATCTGCTCATTCTTTCGGGAAAATCTTTATTTTTAGTCAACTTTCTTGGTATCAACTTGCTCTCTAACTTCAGAAGGCTTCAGATTGATGCGTCGATACCTTCTGAAAATGTAAATAGTTATAGGGGAAGATATTTTGAAGCTGTTCATTGTAACTGCTCAGTTCTGGTAGAATTATTTTACAAAAAAATGTCATAACAAAACTTTATTTAGGATATTTATAAAAATAATTTAAATACTAAAATTTAAGCTTATTTTTCTTAAATTTAGTTTAAGAAATTTTAAACTTTAGTGTCTAATGAGCACAAATTAATTTAGGTGCTTCTTCTAAGATGGGTTATTTAGCCGTGATTTGATTTTGTTAATTGGAGAACTTAGTGAATACATTGAGTTCAGCATCCATTTAAATTCAAACAGCGTTTAACGAATACTGGAATGCAAAAGATATCAACACCTAATAATCTGTAATCTCGAAAAAAACAGGGTTATGATTAAATGAAGTATGGCTCAGAAGGAATCAAAAAAGTGAAAGGGTTCACTACACCATTTTTCTGAAATATACTGGCGTATTTTATATCTGGTGGCGCCGCCCTGGTGTGTGCCTTCATTGCCATAAATCATCATTGGATATTATTATAAGATTAGTTAGCTGTGCATGGTCTTTCTGTTCAGAAGATGTCTTTTAATAGTGACGAGTAACTTTCTGGTTCCCTCTGTATATGATGCTAATCTATTTGGTGTGGGATTTACGTGAGTTCAGCACAGTTTGTCAAATATTTATGTACTCGCCTGTCAGGTTTCATGTTCAATAAAACCAACATTCTACTGCTTAACTGCCTATAAAAGGAATTGCGATGGCTGAAAATACAGTTATAATGGACGTCAGTGGATATATTGCATAATTAAGTCAGAAATAGCTCAAATATTTCCTTAACGATCGACAAGGATATCTGCAGTAAGTCTATAAAGAAATAAGATTTGATATATACGTGAATATATTTAAGGTGTTAGCTAAATATATAAGCACCGGGAACTCAGTTATTTCGAGCATTGTAGCGTGTATATATGCTGTTGTCTCCTGTGTCACGCGCCTCCTGCAATTACGAACGGTATTTGCTTGGATAACCAGCTGTGGTGGATATTATGCATTCGGCAACCTATGAAGGGAATGTAGAGGTTTGGCGTAATCAAAGCATTTATTGGATTATGCAACATTCTCCGCATAACAATATCGAAGCCAACTTGGAGCAAATTGGAATTGTTCCGAAAGGTAAATAAATCGCGCTGTTCCTTTATTCCAATTAACAGATGTTAAAGTCACACCGATTAATATATTAAATATTTAAAATAAGGTTTTTATTAAAATCATAAGACTACAGTTTCAGAAATTCTGACAGCTCGAAGAAAAATATTTTTAAAATTGTTTTCTACCAATTTCTTGCGAAATTATTTTTTTTTCCTTATGAGACCAAGGATCTGTTTAAATTTCCTCACTGAACTTCTCTTTTTGCGTTTCTTCCTCTTCGTCTTGTAATTCCTCTTACTTCCGTCCTCCGGACCAATCCTTCATCATATACTCTTGCTCACCACTTAACACCAACCATATTTTTGAGCGAAAAACTGAGGATCGAATGAAGAAAATGAATTTTCAAAGACGGTGGACAGTCCATATCCTTATAACATTTGCAGTAAAGTTGACAAAGGAAACTGATGACTTATTTTTTTCCTTTTTCCGAGAAATCTTTGGACCTGCTTTAAACGAACCCCAAGCTGGTAATTCAGTATCCTGTAGCTTTATTTCAAATGCATATTTGATGTGTTTCGTTTATTTGAGGCCCAATGAAAATTCCTTCTTTCAGTTTGGTATCTGTTAAATTGGGAAACGCTTCTCTTAGGTAGCAGAATCTGTCGATCATTAGGATTATGTTCAGTTTCTTCTGAAGACCAACAATCTTTACAAAAACATATGCCGTCTTCTATAAAAAAATATTTTTAAAAACCTTTGGCATTTTCGATATACCACAATTTTAGTACCTGCTTCAAGTAACTTCCAATGTTGTAACTTAGAACCAAGCAGCTCTGCTTGCTCTTTAGATGAGTGTAAATCAAGAACTAAGTCATTCAACTCTTCTTGCATAATCCATAGAAATGGACTGTCCAGTGAAGTCTACAACAGAAGAATCCTCACGGTATTCATTGCTGCTTTCTTTATCGTATGATTCTGGAGGATCTGGTATCAGCAGGTCTTCATTATGTGGAACAGGCCGTATTACAGACGATGTGGTTGGATGTTTGATACTGTGCTTTCTTTTTCTGGACATCCCTGATATTTTCGTCACGCAGAAATAGCAATCGTCAATGTCCTTGCGCGGTTCTTGCCACATCTAGGAACCACAAAAGGTTTGTGGTACAGGTAATGCAGTACGTATGGGGAGCCCAAGTTTTGTCCTGATCGCTAAAGTTCAAAAAATATGTACGCTTAGTAATACTGTATATTTCCTCCCTCTGAGCTTTTGTAAACTGTCCACATACGTGATAAGAATTGTCAGTGATTCCTTTGCTTCTCCTTAAACATACATTTTAACGGGACAAAATACTAAGAAAAACAAAGTAATGCTTTCCAAATATAAGACAAATAACTGACTGCAAACAGCTGATATATTGGTGGACGTAAAAATCATTCTGGATAGTGTAATTATTGCAGGGTTAAACGATTATGATGAATGGTAACTCTGCAAAGAATGATAATACATGTTAAAATAAACGATTAAAAAGGTAAAGTGACTGTTACGAGTCGTGAGCAAACAGAATATCTCTATAAATAATGCAGGAGAAACCGATAGAAAGAGGATCGAGGACAGAATTACGTACCCAAGACTAAACCATGTTTTTATCATTATTTCAATGAACCAACTCATTAATCTTGTGACGTCTAGCTCGGGGAATGTTCACAGTAGATGATCGATAACGTATCTGAAAAAGTCTGCTGTTTATTGGAGTTTCGATTATGATTTTTAGAGATATTGTATGCCGGTGACAAATTGTGTAGCATTTGATATCTTCGATCTTTCAAATAATCAATACTATTCGCAATCCTGATCTATTCAATACATAGAGGCATGTTAAGATATTCGTGAGCTGCTGATATATTTCTCAGATCTTTCATTTGTCAGATGAAAAGACAAATCCATCTGGTTAAGAATATTGTTTAGTTTGCCTAGAACGATCGAGTAAGCAATTAGTCATTGCTATGCAAACTTCATCAACTTTCCTCCTCTGGGGAAAGCAGTGGATAGAATAAGTAGCCAAACACATCTGCGTATAGATTTCTCTTGTTCGCGTTTTGATTCTGAATTTCCTAAGAGATTAATGAAAGAATTGAACTACTGCCTTGAAGCTTCGTTCGATACATAGTTCCGATGACAGTGACATTATTCAATCTTCACCTCTGCTAACCTAGTGGGTTTCTATTTTGGGACTTCAAGGTCTTCAAAACTGTAATCGTTTTGTGGTAAAATGGATATCGCAAAGCCTCTGTAAATTCACAGGCACGTTATTGCCGAACTGAGGATCAAATTAAGTACAAAAATTGTAGTTTCTTTTTCTCTTTTTAATGTAAATTGGTAATTTCTGGAAGAAAAATAAAATTTGAGGAGAACATGTTGCTTGTAAGCTGGCAGTGTTCTCTGGAAGCAATAAGCTATTTTTTTTTCTTCTTATAATTAATTGTTTCCCGTTAATGTCAAGACTAGCTGGGGGAAGGGTAGCTAAAGACACCATTGATTTATTGTGTGCATCTCATTAAGGGTTTATTCGATAACACTAGATGTCAGTAATGACACCCAGATGGGGTTAAAGATTAACCGTGTACTTAGAAGCACTGTCGAAGTAATAGGCGTGGGAATAATTAAGAATGGCTAATGAAGAGGAATATAGCGGGATGAATTTTTATTACTTTGGCAAAGTCTACTTCTGGAAATTGTTTCCAGTTAGCAAAGTATCCTCTTCATTTGTAAGTTTTATTGCTGCATTCTTTTGTCATTTTCTCATGATGCGCTGCTGTGTTTGCTTTCATCTTCGCCTTGACTAAAAGTAAAACCCAGTAAGTGGTCCAATTTCAGTTATCATAACAAAGACAACCTTAGATCTCAGTGAACATCTTACGCGAAAGCTGAGGATCAATAACTGACGCAGATAAAAACAATTGAAATCCAGTTTAAATCAACAAATAGCAATCGCGGGTGGAAAAAAAAACGTAATATTCTTCTCTCATCCAAATAGACTCCAATTGTTTGCCTACATAACACGCACGGTGAGAATCAATGCATTGGGACCACTTTATACCAGCGTTTAAGAGGGGAAAAAAGTAAAGACGGGAGACCTGGGAGAAATCAGCACGCAGAACTGGTCAGATATCTAAGGAATCGATCGCGAAGTAGTGGTGGGTAGTTTCAAACTTCTAATGGTACATCTAACTTTAAGAAAAGAGACCGAAGGCGCAGTGTAATAATTTATTAGCAGAATTTTAAGCACTACAATATTACACATTTGAATTCTTATATTTACATCGTATTTCTCCTCCTCCTTATATTTACTACTATTTATTCTTGAATTAGAAGGACAGACGTGCGCCTCGTTTAACACAGTGTATGATATTGATTTTATATATTTCAGAAGTGTGAACGCTGCAGCCATTAGCAGTTCCATCAGTAGACTCATAAAAGAACATTTGAATACAACATTTGCATCGACAATTCCCAACAAGGATCGCTGATGGAATTGTTAATATATGCGTAGTCAGATGCGCAGCTAGGCTAAATGATTTATGACAACATACTAGACGCAAAGATACATACAGTGAAACTTCACCAATTTGGACCTTCTATAATTCAAATGCTCTCTTTTTTTTATGAGAAATATTTCACAATCACTAGAAAAGGAAAATTTTTGTATTCAAACTAAAGCATTTAAGAAATTTTGTCTTAATGCTTATTGTCTTTTTTTTTTTTTTTTTGTACCACCCAGTACTACAGCCTTCTTACATCTGAATTTGAGTTATACTGTACTCAACGTTTGTGTGGAATGGAATCGTTGAAAGGAATACAGAGAATAGGAAATTAAATGGCGATATTGGCTCGATAGTCTTATTAATATTCTAATTTTTTTTATCCACAATACAGCACATCAAAAGAATACTTTTGATGTGCTGTATTCCTTTTGATACAGCACATCAAAAGAATACTTTTGATGTGCTGTATCAAAAGGAAATTCCAAAAATATTTATGTACTATAATAGAAATGGAGTTTATGAAAGGAAAATAGAACGGGACTTTTACTCAACAAATGTCTTCAAAAAGGGTAGTATGACTGAGAAATGTCTGATTAAATTTGTAGTTTTTGAAGCTAACACAATTAAAATTAATTCTAATATCATCTAAACGTTGATCTGGGATTCTGAATAAATTTTCTTGTTTTAACACACGCATACATTTATATTGGAGATATAAACCATTCTCCAAGAGGATTGGCAAGAGATAATCAACTGTAACAGTTAAATTTGTCTGTATTCTTGAGGGATTCAAAAGGTCTTATCAGCCATGGAAAATCATCATTAAATAGAAACGAAGCCGTTAAACTTGCATACCCTTGCAGAACCCTAATAATTCATTTCTAAGGTTTGCATATTTTTGTACTTCGCATTAAAGACAAGACCTTTCGTGGTAAAATATAACGCGTTAGCTAATGACATGGAGAGAGAATAATGCGTATCTCATTTCTAAATTTCAGTTTTTATTTTATTATTTTTTTTCCACCTCTAATAATCACACACCACTGTCCTGTGAGCGTAAATCAGATAGTGTACTTGTATTACTGATTGTTTTTTATATTAATGGTGAAACAAATTACCATCAAAGGAATGAGAGTTGCCGTAATGAGATAAAAATGTAATTTCCATTTGAAATATCGATGTTCTGGTAGAAAATTACGTTTTTATCATTTTGGAAATGTAGTTATGCAAATAGTTGAAATTACCATTAAAAACCGTTGGCATATCTTTATTAGTAATTCTTAGGAATATGTTTTGTTTTGGTAAAGAAGGGAAAAGTTAAATTTATAATTTTTTTAAAAGAAAGACAAATAAAATACACTTCTAATTTTTTCTCTTGATTCATATATCAAACGACTGTTAATGAATAACAGCGATACAAAAGTAAAGTGTTTTTTACTTAAGGCTTGTATATAATTCAATAGCTTAAAATTTACTGCGCATGCGCCTGCCACAATGAGTGAACAGAAGAGCTTGTACATATTTTCAGTATAAGCACGTTAATTATTCTACCGTTAGTTAAATTATTTTAATATTTAAAGCAATTTTTAAAAATTTAATTTTTAAAATTAAAACGTATTAACTCCAGACTTTCATTCTACTGGTTGATGACAGCATTAAAATTTGAACCTGTTTGTCTTACATTTCTAATGCTTCAGTTATTTTAACTGTTTTAGGCCCAGTGATCCTTCAGCTGCTTAATCAGTTTTTATCCGTTCTAATTTCTCTCTTCCTACTGAAGGAAACATCTTCATCTAAAAACAGATGTCCGTATAATTTGATGTTTCCGGAATACAGATCCTAGTTACCGGCCGGAAACAGAATTAGTATTAAACAAAATGAGGAGAAAAGGGGTAGGGGAGGGGGATGGAAACAGAAGGAAAGAGCGAACGCAAAGACGGGGAGAGGATAGACTAATTCAAATTACCGCACACGACATTTTAAAGAGCTCTTTCCGAGTGTCCCTAAGTTGTCTAAATGCTCGCGAGCCGTAAAATGGAATGTATAAGCAATTTGATGACACTAATGAACTTTTTATGAGCATTCTCTAGCTGAAAATACTTAGACTAGTTCCAAAGTAATCTCCGGTGAGTGTAGAGACTTGATTAGCTTTTCCTAGCAGGGTACTGCTCAGCCCTTCCGATTACACGATTATTCGTTTGCTTCAATCTTCATTCCTTGTTCTTAGAATGGAAGAAGGTTCTCGGGGGGTTAAGGGGGAGAGAGAGAGAATAAAAACAAAATACGAATGAAAATGAGCAGGCACAAACATTAGGAATCTCATTTGCGAAAAGTTCAGTAATTCTGAAGCAGGCTATTTTGGAAATTTCCAGACAACCTCGGTGATGTGAGGAGCTTTTCAAGTATTTCTTTCTACTTTTAGCAATACTTACTTGCATAATTCTCAAGTTTATTAGACCTCGTTATTCTTAAATGTTCTCTTGATTACTTTATAAGTAGAAGTTATAGCCCGTAGAACATTTAGTGCTCGTTATAACCAAGACTTCAAATGCAGTTCATCAATGCAAGGGTTAAGCCTAATGTGAATTCATGAAATCTAACATTCTACTTTGAAATAATAATTAAAAAAGAGAGAAAAAAAACTTTATAGGTTTTTCTCTAAATTACTTTTATTGTCAGAAATAACGTTAATGGGAAATTTTGCGTTTTTAGAGAGATATAACATATATAGCACGATAATTTATTTTTTTCCTTTTGCTGGTGTAAATTTATGAATCATACGTCTCATGACGTCACTGTGCGCATCAGTGCCCCTTCCGGTTATATCTGGAACTAGCAAGTAATTTAGTAAATATTTAGAAAATACAGTAAATATTCATTTCTCGCCCAATAGAACCCGAAAACTATTTTTTTGTGCACTTTGGCAAGCACACAACCACACATGATATGCGTATGTTAAACTGTCACTCTATACTTCCTCTCGTTGACATATAACAACTAATTAAATTCCAATTTCGCACACCACCAGAGACAGAGAGTGAGACGTTGAGTTATTAATAACTCTTGCATGATCGACGAATATGAAGCAACCACGCGAAACGGCAAATTTGAGAAGTTAATACAGTAAATTTTTATGTGCAAGTCTTCAAAGTTCTAATTGGCCCTGATTTGCATACGCGATATCCCATACGTAATGAGTAACAGCCAACCGAACGCAATGTATTAGATTTGCATCTTAATGCGCTCCTTTGTTAAAAATAGAACTGCAGGGTAGCTGTCGGTGTTACGAAGTTTGATGTTTTTAAGAGAGCTGACACTCACTTAAGATTATATTCGATAGTATACATCCCTTATTCGGACAACCTGTCAGTTTAAGACCTAATCCCTCTCTTTTAAAAAGGAATTCTGAGTTGCGGCGCACAAGAAACGTATTTGAAAGAAGCAACGTCTTGCAGATGCCGATATGACACCAATCGACTACTTGACTGTCACGACTATGTGACAATGAAGCTTGCAGTTTAGATGTGTTTAAATTCGCATGATAAACGGTGTAAGTTTAATTAATGTAATTTTTGTTGCTTCAAGCATGCCTACGATACGAAATATTTTTTTTTTTTTTCGAAATTATAAACTAGCAATGCCTTTTTATGAAAAATAGAACTCGATCTCCTTGTATCACAGTTATGATTCAAACTACCTGCTAAATCTATGGCATGATGATATTTGTGTTCAATAATTATACTTCCTCTTTACGACAAGTTGCCTTGGTATTGCACTACTTTAAAAAATTACATTGCAAGATCTGCAAACTGACATCACCAGATCTACCATTTACTTAAGGTATGAGACACTGATTTGACTAGATCTAAATCCTGTATATCTAGACAAAGGTCTGCAGCCTTTGACAATGATACTTTTTTTTTATATTTTTATTTACTCGTGTTTTAATTAGGTTAGTTACTATAACTGTCCAGATTTTCCAGGTGATTTACTGAAACTACAATTTTGTTAGAAATAAAGTGATTCTAACAGATTTTCGTATTGAAAGAGAAGTTGCAACATCGGGGCGGATTAGGAAAGAAAATAGCTGTTTGCGATTTCCTAATGGAAATAAAGTAATAGATTTTTTTATGACAATCTTAAACATTAAAGGTGTCAGACCCTACTCGTACTTAGTAAGGCGTGTGAGTGGAAGGTTGAGAAGATAAAAACTTGTCGACATTACACTTCAATTTCTGTAGATTATAGTTTTCGAGAAATAAGGTGACGGGAGGGTTTTTCAGAAAACGGAAGTTGAAGGAATAAATAAAGAAAAGTTTGAAGTTGAACAGTGAAAGGATATTGCCTGGATGCTGCACTTATTGGGACTGATTTATAAGAGAGAGAGAATAATAGATGGCAATTCAGAAGAACAGTGCCCAAAGGAAGTTCCTATAGAAAAAGTATGCAGAAGAAAAAGAACGTTGAGACAGAGTGGAAAGACTTTTTGCGATATGCCATTAATTAACCTGACTGCGCACTTTTGAATGGAGTGTAGAAGCCTGAGAGAGGTTTAGGGGCATCACCCCAGATGTAGGAAAAATATTTCATGCTGGGCGCATTTGAAATTTGTACAAAGTGAGTAGCTGTTTAGAAATAAGAGCGAAAGTTTTTAATGCAGAGGAAGAGATTTTAGAGATGAGATTTTGTCTAGGAACCTGGGTGTTATCGAAGATAAGATCAATAGACTCCTTTTGTGAGATATAAGAGAGGACTGAATTTTTGAAGGACTGAAATACTGGATGCCCAATCTCAAAAAAAAAAAAAAAAAAAAATCAGCAATTTATAAGATGGAGGTTTAGACCTTTATGCCAAACACTATCAAAAAGCCTTACATTTCAAGAGCAAGTGATTGAGTTTCACCAAACTTTTCCATTGAATTTGTCCATAGATGGGTAACATAAGCCAAAATATCAGCAGGGGACAACACCGATGGAATCCATGTTGGCCATCACTGATGAAATAGAAAGTTTCGAGATAGTTTTTTGAAGTTGGCGCTTAGTGGATATCTGCATTATTCTGGAAGAGTACAGGTAAATGCAATGGGAGAGATTTGTCATCTTTTTAGGAATTTCATCTATTCTATGAAATAAAGAATAGGATCTAGCGCAGTTTTCAGAACTAGTGGAGAAATGCCCTCAGAACCTGAAGCTTTCTTGTCATCAAGATTGTTCAAAATTACTCTGATATCCTTTTGACGGAAGACCAGAGGAAGCATTGAGTGGAATGTATTGGGAATGGTAGGAGGTGGTTTACAAAGATCGTCAATACAACAGTTAGAAGAACTGTGATAATGCTAATAATTCAGCCGCCTTTAGTTGATGAGGCAATAGAATCATCAGGTTTTAATAGAGGTGAAAGTATAAATGGGCAGGCAGTAGCTCTGGCAAGAGAATATTTAACCACGGTTTGGACAATAAGCAAGTTTTCTTCTCTTAGAATATTCAAAATCTAGTTTCGATTGATTAATAAATGCTTTACAATTATTGCGAACTTTATTTTTGGGCAGAAAATAAGTCTGGAGATTTGGATGCGAGCCAATTGCGATTTGCGACGTTCTTGTATTGAACAGCCTTAGCACATTTAATGGAAAACAAAGGTTTAGACACAGGAAAAGATACACTTAATTTTCGTTGAATAAAATATATGAATATAAATCCTCCTGGAACTCTTTTTTTTTTTTTTTTTCAGTCTTTTGTAGACAACAAATACTAATTAATGTGGGAAGATTAATTGTTCGTAGATTAGCAATCTAAGTAATTACAATGCTTTTCGCTTCTGCATGATCATTTAAGTGGCATTAGAATCGCTAATAGATAATGTTATTTAATGTGCGTGTGTTTAGTTCATGTACAAAAAATAAACGGAGAAACCTTTTCTAAATTCTCCCTGCGAGTTAGTTTAGGAGAAATTTAGACCATATTGCCCCATTTTATTAATATGTCTATAAATAATGTCTTTTCGAGAAAAAAAAACAAATTTCCGGAAGGAAAAAACACGCTACCTCCTCCCCAGACCAACGAATTCAGCCACTTTATAAAAAAGGCCCATAAAATTCTTTCATCATTGAATGGATTCGAACTCGGGTCCATGAGAGCTGAGTAGTTTGAAGCTTTACATGTTTGAAATTTGATATTATAGCTCTATAGAAAGGAATGTGCCTCTTACTTCCACTTTCCTCCATCCCCCGTATCCGATTATTGTTCGCCACTAACTGTAATAATTTAATTACCTTTTGAAATTGATAAGCAAAAATAATTAAAAATTAATCTGTTAGTGAATATTGCTTTTAATCAATTACCATTTTTATGCCTAATTCCAACCTCCTCATAAAAAATAAATGCTACTTAAAGCTTATTAATTAAATTCAAGTTGTAGATAGCATTATTTATTTGATATCGTTGAAAAATACTAGCATAATTACTTTTGTGATAAAAATGACGAAGGAAGAAACAATTTAGTTTAGACTTAAGATAATTTTTAATTAAATAAAAATTTTGAAAAGGTTTACGTTAACTTGTTAAAAATGAATACCCCAATTTGATAATTACATGTGTACAATAGAAAATGTTATTCTGCAGTGTCACTCGCTTTTGTTCTGAGGTTAATGTTCGTTTTAAGGAAGTGGAATTTTTGTTTTTGTCGTTAAGGCTTCTCCGTGTACTAGTTTTGATTAATAGTTAAAACATCTGCGTGGAGGGGAATTCGAAAGAGGCATCATCGATGGCTTTTCCACACTAAATGTCCTTCTTTGGTCGGTATCAGCTGCACTGAAATCAACTGCAGCCACTGCTTTAGTGATGTGGAAGATTAAAAGGCGCCCTGATCTCGACCATCGATCTGATAGTCCCACCTAATTACTCAAAGAGACAGGCGGTTTCACAAACGGATTGTGAAACCGAACAGACCTAATCTCGAAGATCTTAAGCAAACATTTCGTATGTAGTTAGTGAGTAATGTCAGCTGTAGTACAGAGAGTCAGAGATTACATTCCTTGAATTCCTGCGCGCGACCAGCTGAACCCAGGACTCTCTATTTACTTCACCAAATATACGCCTTGTGCCTCTTACGGTGCTGAAAGAATAAGCGAATGAGGCTTGGGACTTAAACTGTTATGGAGAGAAGAGAAGATCCAACTACTTAGATAACTGAACGGCTATACCAATGTCTATTCATTCTCTATGGTTCCTGATAACTAATCTCTTCGATGCTTTCGTGATATTTTGTGTCGAGTTCGTGTCTCTTCTGTTCCGTCTTCACTTAGTGCCAACATAAGACGGGCCATTAAGAGTAGAAGAATTTCTCTTGCCAGTCGAAATCCGTCATCTTTATAGGATTTATTAGAATCCCAGGTAATATAAGTTAGAAAAAAAAAACTTGTTTGATAAAACGAGAGGACATGGCGCTAAAGAAAATATATTTTTTTTCTGTTGCAAAAAAAAAAAAAAAGGAAAATACTGGAAACTATTTTTTACTGGAAAATGCTGAAAAACCTGTGGATTTAGATTTAAGATGGGTGTAGATTTAGAAAATATTTAAATGAAAATAGAAATAGCAACATCTTATCGAATATATTTTAGATACAGACCTGAACGTTGAAGAAATTATCACCCTTCAATTATTTTCAAAAGGGAAAAGATAGGATCTGAAATGATTGACTCGCCACAAAACCAACGTGCTAGGTTATAGAGTTTGAAGGGTTTTTTTTGTTATTAATTCGTGTGTTCGAAAGCCACTTTTCCTTGCCAGGTTGGAACCTGGAAAGGAAAACTGAAGACGTGTGTAAGAATTGTAGTAAAGACGGGAACCTAACACGAAATCAACAGACGGATTCTATGAACAAATCAGACTGAGGTAAGACATAACAGTATTAGTATTATATGCATTATTATTAATATTAATTGGTATTATATGCTTTTTGTTATATGATAAATTTTATTAAAAGTTAAAGTAAATTTATTATTTTTTTGATAAATGAGAGATAAATTTAGTTTATTTTTTTTTAGGTATTAAATAGAAATTTATAAAGGACACCTTTTTATTTATAAGAATATTTATAATGAATTAAAATCCAACGGACAATGTATCTGTTTTGCTAAAGCTGAATTAAAATCTATTTAAGCTGCGGTTCTGTGTAATAAACTCTTTCAAGTTTATTACACAGTGTGTGTGTGGACACACAGTATGTGTGTTCGCGTGCTTATTTGTATATTGTGCTGGCTGAAAGTAATTCTGAGCGGTTTGTTTTTTGTTACTTTCAGTTGACTAAATACAGAACCCGAATACGAAAATTTTCAAGGGACTGGAGGTTTAGGACCTCCTACTAGGGTAAATTTTTTAAAAAACGGAAAATATCTATAAAATGTTAAGTAGAAATAAAAAATGAGCTTTCAATAAATACAAAGGCTCTCCTGTATACTTCTTATAAATCCGCTCACCAAAAATCTGGCTCTAACTTAATGACCTGTAAGACAAACATTCAGTTAAACTAAACCACTTAGATCAAAGTATCTTGTCGTTAATTAAATTGTGTCAAATAGAAATTTCAACTAACAACTTTAAATTTAAGTGGGGAAAGAAATTTAAAAAAAAAATGAAATTATTTTGTTAAAGTTAATACTTTGCTGCTTCTCGTATTTTCAAGTGATGGCTGGCATCCCGGGCCCTCGTGGGTAGCACAGTCGGTTGGATCGCCGTCTCCCCAACACCGGGTGGAAAAGACCTGTGTTCGAATCCTATCGATGACGGGATGAGTTCTTATGGGTCTTTATGACCACGTGACTGAGTTAGTCGGTCTCAGGCGAAGGTAGCATGGCTTTTTCACCCTGAAACTCGTGTTTTTCGTCCAACAAACAGAAATCGACCTCAGAACGCACGCAATTTATAGACAATATACAGGAACTACTCGACTTACGGAAATTCGACTTTACGTAAGTTTTTGCCTACCGCTGCAAACTTAAAATCGCGGAAACGTATTTTACATCCCGTAGGAATAAATGGAGGCATCGTGAAAATATCCTAATATTAACACAATAAAACTTTTTTTTTTTTTTTTTTTTTTTTTTTTGTAATTCGTTCCCAAGTCCTTGGAAAATTTCGCTATATAACTAAAAAGAAATCTTTATTTTACAGTAAAGACACAATAAGTTATTTCTCTCTCTCTCTCTCTCTCTCTCTCTCTCTCTCTCTCTCTCTCTCTCTCTCTAAAAGTTCATATTTATAATGGAAATTGCACTACCCTTTCATCGTTATCATATACTCTCCTTATAAGAATCAATTTTGAACGCCTTCCTGATATTTTTCTAAAGCACGTTTCTGGAGTTCACGACCATAAAACAATGGGAACAATTTGCACTTTCCGGTTTATTGAGCTTTTCTGTTAGTGCATCTAATTATAAATGGCTAGTAAACGTGATATTGTTGCATTTGCGAAAATACTGATAATTGCAATGGTGAAATTTTTATGCTTATTATGGTGAAATGGTGTTCTCTTCACTGAAATCCTCAATCATAAAAAACAAATTTTCAGAAACTTCTCTTCATTCCTATTTATGAATTAGAATGATGAAGGGAAAGCGACCAACGGAAAGTGCAAGTGGTGGTAGTGCCAGGAAATGAAACAAAATTCATTTAGAAATGAAGGTGAAAATGGTTAAGAAATATTGCAAGGGAATTAGGTCTCGGTGCTTTAACAGTGAATGCTATTTTAAAGGACAGTGTACGTATAAAAGAACATGTCAAAGGATTAACGCACTTAAGATCAACAGTGATCGCAAAACAGCGTTCAGGTGCTATATTGAATTAACAGCTGTTCCATCCATCTTCAGATGGAACAGCTGTTAATAATGTGGATGGAAAACCAGATTCAGAAACGTGTGTCCCTGAGTCTAAAGACCATTCAAGCAGAAGCAACAGGTATTTATAAATATATTAAGGATAAGTACGGCTAACCCCAAGCCAAGTTCGTGGCGAGCAACGGGTGGTTTAATAGGTTCAAGCATCGCGCTAGTTTCCACTACGTTAAGATATGCGGTGAAGTCGTCAGTGCCGATTCTGCAGCTGCAGAGAAATTTTGTGATGTGTTGGAAAAAATTATTGATGAAGGCGGCTATTGAACGCAGCAAATTTTTAACGTTGACGAGACTGCTCTGTATTGGAAAAAAAATGCCGGATCGAACATACATTGCCAAAGAGGAAAAAACAATGCCAGGTTTGAAGGCGTCAAAAGATAGGGCCACGCTCTTGCTTGAGGCTAATGCAGCGGGATATTACAGATTAAAACCACTGCTTGTGTACATTCTGGAAATCCTCGTGCATTTAAGGGCATCAATAAAGCCACCCTACCCGTGCATTTCCGATCGAACCAGAGAAAATGGATAACAGTATCTCTCTTTGAGGATTGGTTTAAATGATGCTTCATTCCCGAGGTTGAAATATATTGTAAAGACAACGACGTTCCTTTCAAGATTTTGCTTCTATTAGATAATGCTCCTGGACATCCTACGCATCTAGATGATTTCAATTCGAACGTGAGAGTCATATTTCTACCGCCAAACACGACTTCACTCATCCAACCTGTGGATCAGGGTGTTATTTCGAATTTAAAATTACTAAAAGTTGTTTAAATGGCGCATGGAAGAAAATATGCCCACGGCACGTAAAAGGCTTCAAAGGATTTGAAAAAGACGAATCACATGAAGAGGTTACAGATAAGATTGTAATGGTTGCAGAGCTACTTCAGTTGGAGGTTGATGCCAAAGACGTGGGGGAGTTAGAGGAAGAAGAGAAGGAATTATTTAATGAAGAACTTACTGACTTACAGGCAGCGATAGTGAAAGAATAAAATGCGGACGAAGCTCAAGATGAACCAAATGAGAAGCCGAGACGCGTCATCACTAGAGAGATGGCAATTCCATGAAATTGCATCGGCAATGGCGAGGTTTAAGATGGATCCTGACAGCGAACGATTCTTAAAAGTTATGAGGGCTAAATGACATGCTTGCTTGCTACAAAGAAATCTACGATGAAAAGAAAAAAGCCACCGTCCAGCAGTCATCCATTAATGTTCTTTTGTAAGGTTCAGCGGCCGACCCCTTCTAAATCTGCACAGCCCTCAACTTCCGCTGCGGCGTACTTATCAGCTGAAGACGTCGATTCTGGCAACGATGCTCGAGAGTTAAAACTTACTCCTCTTTTTTTCCTCTTACTCCTTTTTTTTTTTTTTGTAATTTTATAGTTTTGAAATTTTTGAATTGCACGCTTTTGTAATTTTTCCTGCGCATGAGATAAAAAAAATTGAATAAATACAATAAATAATTCTATTTACATGTTCGTTGAACATTTCTTTTTTGATTCAATCAATTCAACGAGCACAGTTCTAGTGCTGCACAACCATGGGGGAAATTCCGACTTACGTAGCGTTTCGCGGAACGCAACCCTGGCCCCAAGTGCCAAGCGATAGGGACCAAGCGATTTTTCTTAAGCGAATTCTAAAGTGATCCTTCCAAGTGATTTTGTTCTGTTTCATTTCTAGCCGCTCTCTTATACTCAGTTCTTTGTAAGTGGTTCTTCACTTAGCAGATTTTAAGTAGAACCCAGGAAGGAAAATCACCTTTCTTTTTTAGGATATTTATCCATTTTCTCACTAACAAACTAATCCTCCAGCCGCTTGGTCACTAGGTGGCACTGCTCCTGCCTCCCCGTGGTGGGGCCGGAAACCTGAAAGGAAAAATAATCCTTTCAGGGCTAAAAGGAGCAACAATGGACTTGACAAACCAGGCCTCTCCTGGAATTATGGATCAAACTGATCATAATCGGCAGCAAGATGATCCTAATCCATCTACTGCCAAAAGACAAAAGAAAGATGTGATCCAAACCATCTCTCCACTCTTTCTAATTTTTCATTCTCTATCAGACCAACCAGTTAGTAAACTTTCTCCCTTTGTTATACAAAGGTGTCTAGAACATATAGCTGGTCCACCGAAAATGGTTCGCCGCTTGAAATCAGGGGACCTACTGATAGAAACGACAAATCATCGGCATTCTGAGCTTCTTCTTGAAACCAAAACCTTTGGAGGGATTCCCATCAAAGTCACTCCACATGCCACTTTAAACTCATCTAAAGGGGTTATTATGGAATGGGACCTCCTAAACAGCTCTGAAGAAGAAATCGTACAAGAGCTACAAAACCAGAATGTCATACATGCCAAAAGAATCCTTATTAAAAAGGATGGAAACCTCATTCCAACCCGCACTATCATACTTACTTTCAGTACTCCAACTCTACCATCATCAGTCAAAGCCGGGTACCTGAATTGCCAGGTAAAGCCATACATCCCCAATCCAATAAGATGCTTCAAGTGTCAAAAATATGGCCATTCCCAAACAGTATGCAGAGGACAAGCTATCTGTGCCACTTGTGGCTCAAAAGAACACACCTGTAAAGAATGCAATACACAGTCTCCTTGCTGCCCAAACTGCAAAGGAGACCACCCTGCCTATTCCAGAGACTGTAATATATGGAAAAGAGAAAAGCAAGTTCAAAAATATAAAACTGAACATAAGATAACATATCAAGAAGCCAAAAAACAGATACCACTATCTCCAGCAGTAAGATCATATGCAGCAACAGTAGCAACTACAGTGCAGAAAACAAAGGTAATTGCAATACAGACTGACATCACAGTCCCGCCTAACATCTCAATAGCGGATTGGGCACGTAATCTTCTTTTACAAACAAAACCAAAAGTTGACCAGGCAATTAATACACCCATTGTAATCTCGCCAGATGCTGAAGATCTAACAACCAGCACAAATCCCACCAAACCTGTTAAAAAAGCACAAAAAAATACTGACACTATGGAAATTGATGAAAAGGAGCAAGAAGATGAACCAGTTCTGGAACTTTATGCAAATGATGACATGGACAGTGGTGGCCGACCAAGCTTCCCCAGAAAAGAAAAAATCAAAACAGATCGATTAAAACAAGCAGCTCATCGTAAGTCATCTGAATCAAGTACTAAGCCCAAATAATGCGTACACTTTTACAATGGAATTGTCGTGGCATTCGAAGTAATCTAAGCGATATCAAAGATCTCATTTCCATATATGCCCCTGCAAGTATCTGTTTGCAAGAAACAAACCTAACTCCGCACATAAGTATTTCAATCAAGAACTACAATGTATATAGGCAAGATCGTAAAACCAATACAGGTCATGGAGGAGTCGCCATTCTTGTGGACTCTAATATTCCATCAAAGCATATTCAGCTACAAACATCCCTTGAAGCAGTCGCGGTACGCATCGTGCCAGGAATTACATTGACCATAGTTTCACTCTACCTTTCACCTAATCATACGTATTCACTACAAGATTTTGAGGATTTAGTTAAACAATTACCACCTCCATTCTGTTTGATGGGAGACCTAAATGGGCATCATATCCTTTGGGGATCACCTCATACAGACAAAAGAGGACAGATGATCGAAAAACTTATAGAAAGCAGGAACTTAACACTCTTAAACACAGGTATCCACACCCATGTCCATTTACCAACAGGGACTACCTCCGCAATTGATCTCACCATCTGTTCCCCAGCTCTCTTTCCTTTTCTTGACTGGTCTGTTTCTGATGATCCCTACAACAGTGATCATTATCCGGTTGTGTGCCACCTACTAGAAAATGACGTACCGCAATCTGTAAGAGGTACAAAATGGAAATTTTACAAAGCAAACTGGGAAAAATACCAATGTGCTGCTTCTTTAGATAAGAAAACTATAAGACAGTCTGATATCAATAGTGCAGTTACTTATGTCACAAATCAAATAATTTCTGCAGCAAATATTGCAATACCAAAGACAGCTACCCATTTCCATAAACACTACAAGGTGTGGTGGAATGAAGAATGCTTGGAAGCAAAGAAAGAAAAAAATAAGGCCTGGAATCAATTCAGAAAGTTCCCCACCACCTTTAACCTCATAAAATATAAGAAAGCCCGGGCAAAAGCACGATATATACGCCGGAAATCTCAGAAAGAGTCCTGGATATCTTTTGCAAGCAAAATTAACAGAAATATGGACAGCAGAATAATCTGGAATAAAATTAGACAGATATCAGGCAAATATTCAACCATCCCTAAACCAATCATAAGCTGGAAAGGTCATGACATTACTGAACCAGAAAAAATTGCAAATCTACTAGGAAAAACATTTGAGGAATTGTCAGCAACAACATCATACAGACCAATATTCCAAACATATAAAGCTCAAATCGAAAAATACAAAATTAATTTCCATGCAGCTCATGAGATTACATACAACCAACCCTTTACAATAAATGAATTGCACAAAGCCCTGGCCAAATCTAAGCAAAGTGCAGCAGGACCGGATGGAATCCACTATCAAATGATAAAACACCTCACCGAAAATTCCTTATCCATGATCCTACTGCTTTATAATAGGATATATCTTGAAGATACATATCCAGACTCTTGGCGACATTCCATTGTACTGGCCTTTCCAAAACCTGGGAAGGACCATTCAAACCCATATAATTATCGCCCCATTGCCCTCACTAGCTGTCTAGGCAAAACGCTAGAAAAAATGGTGAATAATCGGCTAACATGGTTTCTTGACTACCATAACCTCCTTAGTCCTAGCCAATACGGCTTTCGGAAAAATAGATCAACCATAGACATAATGACAAAAGCCGAATCAAACATACGCAATGCTTTTCTCCGAAATGAACACCTTGTAATGGTATGCCTTGATATTGAAAAGGCGTTTGATACCACCTGGAGATATGGCATCCTTCATGAACTGCACAAACTAGGACTTCGAGGTCATCTACCGAAGTTCCTTCAGAATTTCATGTCTAAAAGAACGTTTCAAGTCCGCTACCATCATATTCTGTCTCTAATATACAATCAAGAACAGGGGGTCCCCCAAGGCTCAGTCCTTAGTGCAACCCTTTTCGCTATAAAAATAAACCCTATAACAGAAGTTATTCCAGTAACAGTAGAAACCTACCTATATGCCGACGACCTCACAATATCATGTCATTCACAGAATATGCGGACAGTCGAGAGGCAGCTCCAATGTGCTATTAACAAAATAGAGTCCTGGTCCATCTATAATGGATACCGAATCTCAGTACAAAAGACAGTGGCAATACACTTCTGCAGAAAACGAAAGATGCATCCTGACCCAGAACTAAGAATAAGTAACCAACAAATCCCAATCAAATGTAGTATCCGACTTCTAGGACTAATAATGGATTCCAAATTAAATTTCCTAGAACATATAAAATATGTACGCACCGTGTGCTTAAAGAAATTAAACATTCTACGAGCAATATCAGCCATAACATGGGGAGCTGATCGTCACTCACTTTTGCACGTTTATCGTGCAATGATAAGATCCAGATTAGATTATGGTTCTCCCATTTACTCCTCAGCTAGGAAAAGTGTGTTGAATTGGTTAGATCCAATTCATCACAGTGCGTTACGTATTGTTTCCGGAGCCTTTCGTACCTCACCTGTGTATAGTCTTTATACAGAGATCCATGAACTCCCACTCAGTCTTCGTAGACAAATCCTTCTTATGAACTATGCCGCAAAAGTTCAGAGCCTTCCTGGACATCCAACATGGCAATATATGTTTAACCCAAAATGGGAAACATTATATACGAACAAACCTAATATATGCAAACCTGCAGGCATCCGACTAAAAGAAATACTCTCACAATTGAACTTAAGTATGGATAAAATCTACCAAGATACCCCCACAGCCCTTCCACCGTGGGAAATCAGTTCAGTTGACTGTGACATGGTCCTCATAAAATGGAAACAGAACAATATCCCAAATCAACATATAAAACAGCTACATTCCTCATATGTAATGCAATTCTCTGACTGTTCTCATCTGTACACTGACGGATCCAAGACGGATACACACGTTGGTGCTGCAGTTGTATTGCCAAACAGCATAATTTCACAGTCTCTTCCAATAGAGTGCAGTATCTTTAGTGCTGAATTGTTTGCAATAAGTCTCGCCCTAGATCACATTGCCAAAACTTCCCTCGTAAAAAGTATCATTTTCACAGACTCGTTAAGTGCAATATATGCCTTACAGACAGAAGATCATCCGTATGTAAGAAAAATTCTTTCCTCCTTATCACACCTTAGGAAAAAAAAACAAAGAGTCAGATTCACTTGGATTCCTGGACATTCTGGAATACTCGGCAATGAACGTGCGGATGATGCTGCAAAACATCCGTCTAACGAAAATTTTCACTTGCATAAAATACCAATCAATGACTTCAAAAACATTAACCGAAAAGTCTCAGAAAACATATGGACGCAGACCTGGAAATCTCAAACAAACAATAAATTATATCAAATCAAGCAACAGCAGAAATCCTGGAAATCAAGTTTTCGGTCAAACAGACATGAAGAGGTTATCCTCGCCCGGCTTCGCATCGGACACACACATTTAACACACTCTTACCTCCTAATGAAAGACGATCCTCCACAATGCCCTCAGTGTCTGACCACACTAACAGTGAAGCACATCATCATAGAATGTCCACGATACCAAATTGCCCGCCAATCAGCTTTCAAATCGCATTCAAGTGAGCCATTAAGTCTTGAACTCATTATGGGAGAAAAATCAAACGTCAGGGAACTCTTTTCATATCTCAGTTTAATAAACTTAACCAATCATATCTAATATGTCAAATCAGTAACAGTAAAACAGAAAATAACAAAACTTGAACAGGCGCAATATAGCCGAAGTTGCTCTTGCGCCATTAAACCCTAAACAACAACAACAACAACGCAACCCTTACGCAAGTCGGGGAGTTCCTGTACACGGAGCAACATGGCCTTAGTTGCCAATGCTCCTAAAACCCAACAACAACAGCTGGCATACGGGGCAGACCGCCCCCTCTCCTGCCCCCTTGCCACACTACTGGTCAGTAGTAAATCACCGAAGTAGGTGAAATGGCTTAGGTGTTGTTATATGATTACCTTAACAACGAGTTGCCCTGATATTGAACTACCACTGTCAAAGGTAGTTCATCAGGGTAGTTCAATATCAATCATTCTAAAATGATTCTAGGCTTCTAAACCGTTCTAAAGGGGATGCTAAACCGTTCTAAGATATGTCAATATCCATACCACTAAACTGTTTAAGAATTTTTTCTACATTCCAGAATACTAGTTTTAAATGCACCATTTCCTAATTTCTTTTCAAGAATAGCAATATTACAGTGAATATTTAGATAGAAGCATATCTAAAATTAATCTTTAAAATGTTTACAATCTTTAAAACATTGAGGAAAATAATTTCTTTTAATAAGAAAAGTAAGTAATTTTTGAAATCTGTTGAAAACGTAATAGGAAATATTAATTAACCTAAAAGCACTATTAAAAATACTATAGAAGATTCATATATTAATTTCTAGTAAAATAACATAAAATGATTTTATCCTCACCTTACCTTCTAAAGGGGGGGGGGGCTTATAAACCGTTCCAAAGGGTTCTAAAGGGGGGTGCTAAACAAGATATGTTAATGAAAAGTGGATTCATTACACTAATTCATCCACGCCTCATCTTGGGTGGGAGGGTTTTGGAACTCCATAGAGGCTTACCTGGCCCTAAATTCTAATTTTTGGAGAGGAGGTTCTCCACTCCAAACACTCCTAAAATGTAATGCAATGGCTTTCCATCTAGTTTTTGGATGGAAATTGAGAAAGCATAATTTGTTGATGAAGGGTTCTTAAAATATAAAATGCAATAATAGAGATTCATTGCACGAATGAAATTAAATTTTTAAGTCATTGCTACTAAACATATGCAATCTCAGCTCAAAAACAAAGTTCCGATCTGACTTGTCAGATTTTCTCATTACCACTGGGCTCAACGAATGCGATCAGTTCAAAGCCGAGTGGACGTAGATTTTGTGGCAATAGTCAATTTTCTTCCGGACTTGAAAGCAGAAATAAACTGAGAAAATAATTTTCGCAATTTGTTTAATGTAACTCTTAAGCCCAGTAAGAAAGTGTACCGATAGGGTGTTCTAAGTGTCCACGCAATTAGTGTTCACACTTAGATCGACTCCATTTGATTTTACAGCAAGCTCAGTGAACACACAACTCGTTGCAACAACCTTGGTTCACTGAGCTCGCTGCAAACTTGAAGTGATTAAAAGGGAACGACTTCAGCTTCTGCTTCCAGACAGCTGGTTGGTCTGGTGGAAGACGGGCAATGAATGTTCCTTGCCCACATATACACTGTGCTGCCACTTTATTAGGTACACCCCTGCTATGCACACAAATGGTTTGTCCCACAACGTTGCAAGTCACATGACCACAGTTGTGGATATAAATGCAGCAGAACAACGCTTTCTATAATCAGTTAAGCGTACAAACCGTAGCAAGAATGGGGAAAAGGAGTGATCGAACGGACTTCGAACGTAGTATGGTAGTAGGTGCAAGACGTGCTGCACAAAGCATCTCTGAAACAACAGTTCTCCTGAACGTTTCACTCGCCACAGTTTGAAGGGTGTATCGAAAATGGTGCAACAAACAAAAAACATCCTCTCAACGGCACTCCTGTGGAAGAAAATCGCTTGTTGATGAGAGAGGTCAGAGGAGGATGGCTAGAATTGTGCAAGCAAACAGACGGACCACAGTGTCGCACATCTCGTCAGAATACAACCTTGATGCGCAGAATATCTCAACAGACCACTAGTCGCAGTTTGTCGCGAATGGCTACAACAGCCGACTGCCACATTGCGTACCTTTTGTTATCAAGGAAGAACAAGAGAGCACGCCTCCTGTGGACACAGCAACACCAGCACTGGACTATCGACGATTGGAACACAGTTGCTTGGTCTGACGAGTCGAAGTTCCTGGTGCATCATGTTGATGGAAGGCTCAGAATTTAGCGAAAACAACATGAATCCGTCATGTGTGACCACTAATGTGCGACACTGTGGTAGTGTTATGGTGTGGGGAATGTTTTCTTGGCACATGTTGGGTCCATTGATACCCATAGATTCGCGTGTGAATGCCATATCGTTGCTGACCCAGTGCATCCGTTCATGTTGGCAGTTTATCCTCAGTCAGATGGTTACTTCCAGCAGGATAATGCGCCGGTGCACAAACCCCGAATCACTATGGAATGGGTCCAGGAACATGACAATGAATTTTCTTTGCTGCAGTGGCCCGCTCAGTCCACGGATCTCAATCCTATTGAACATCTTTGGGATGAGCTGGAAAAGGCTGTTCGCTGCAGGCCTACACCTCCGTCGAATCTCAAGGAACTGCGTGACACACTCATGTCTGCATGGTACTCCATTCCTGCACAACGTTTCAGCATCTTGTTAAATCTACGCCTAGACGAATTCAGGCTAATTTGAAGGCTAAAGGAGGCTCAACCCGCTACTAGGTAGGTGTACCTAATAAAATAGCAGCACAGTGTATAAAGGTGGTTGCAATAATGAATCATTGTTTATAATACTACTTTTTGGTTTGACGGTTAAATGAAACCTTAACGCTTATCATTTGTAACTATTATAATTATTTTCCTGCGAGGAGACTGCACAGTTCCATTTCCAAAAATAATTCTGTTGTTAAAAAGTTGATTAATACGTGGAAAAATCGTAAAAATTCGTCCAGTAAGGCTTACTTAAATCCAGAGATACCTCAATGTGTATTTCGTCCACTATAAGATTAACGGAAGAGTTGAAATCGTGCTGACCGCTGAAAAATCCCGGATATTTACACCCGCATATTAATTTAAAATTCTTTACATTATATATAGGGGATCCTCGTTATCCGAGGATAATTGGTTCCAGAATATTCCACTTAAAACGGGGACCAATTTTCGTTTGTCTATTATTTAAATAAAATTAAATACAACTAGGCATAATATTTTAAGATTCTATATGTATATAATATCGGTGTATATACACCACAGACAACTCTTAAAGAAAAGCTATGGTAGTAATGTGAAAGGCATTATTTCAACTGTATCTCATATTGTGGTCACCTTCACAACGAGTTGCCCATGTATTGCACAACCTCGTATAAGTAACGTTTCACGAATAGCGAAATCTGTTGATGCTTATTCTCCGTGGGCGCCACCACCCAGACGGCACCGTTTCAAAGCTAGTTGGCTTTTCATCGGTGGGTGGGCTGGTACCCTGGTATCACATTTTCAGCGTTTCTTATTAGAGGTTGTGCAATACATTGGCAGCTCGTTGTGAAGAATGAGTCGATATGGTGTATCTACACCGATATTATATAGTAATGGTTATTATGTACTTTTACATAGTAAAAAATGATTGGAGAAACTGAAAAATGGGAAAATTATTTTATTAGACTTTTTTTTTTATTATAAAAGATCGTTTTCAATAAAAGAAATATTCAAGTGCTTGGTCAACTTACTCAAGGAAAAAAGCTTTAATTTTCAAATTCTTTTAACTGCGGGGACTTGGAAAATGAATACACAGATTACGGGGACTCCTGTAATACAGTAAACGCTATGTATTCCGTATCTTCACAATTAGGAATTAGGAAAGCAACACCTTTTTTTTACAAATTTTTCAAACCGAAAATAGCAAAAACACAATTCGGCATTCGTATCAACGACTATCTTCAGCAATAATTGCAAAAATGGATTTAATTTCTCTTTACAAGATTTCTGCAGGACAATCTTTTCTTTGAAGCGTTTTTGGGATCGAGTCTACTCTGTAGTCTATTCTCACAGTAGAACAAAGTTGTCTCTGCAACGTGTTGCCCTACTATCACAATAATTTCAAACAGATGACAGTGCTTGAAATACAATGTATGTATATTGTCCATTTGAAGTTTTCTCCAGTCTATTTGCACCTGAAAGCACATTTCAGAGTTTATGAGAGAGCGATGAAACTTCAGTCATAGTAATCCTAAGTGCAGCATCGCAATACGACAGGCTAGGTACCATCGAGATTTGGTCACTGTTGGTTTTTGGGTAATAGTGATATTTGTTCAGGTTTTAAGCTTTCTTTTGGTGTATTCGATTTTTCGCACACGCCAAACCAGATGAAGTAGCTTCACGTGGACTGGGCCAGGCAACTCGGGATTCCCCAGCTGGAATTAAGTTCACTTTATAATAATAAATTAAATATTAAATTCATTATTCATTTATTTAAGGTATTAAGCTCATTATACAATGATGAATTAAATTCATTATTTAGTTATTTTAATTATTAATTCTGCCAACGTAAATACAGGATGGTATCTACTGTAAAAGTGAAATCGTATTAAGAGGTTTTCCAAGGGAGTGAGGCCTAGAACTTCTTAGAAGGGAAAATGATCTAAGGTTATGAAATATTAACTACGCAAATAAAAATGAAAGGATGCATATACTTAATTTAAACATGATTTTAAGTACTATTTCAGAATTTATAAATATTTACTTTGCCTATAGGAAGCATTTTGAAACTGGGGGATTTCTAATTGCTTAACATTCCATTCATTAAACTCATTACCAAGGTGAACGGATGAACTACAAACGAATCCATCCTTCCAAATTCGAGAAATATAAAACAATTAGTATAAGCAATATAATTACTAATTATTATACTTATAAAAATCAGTATAATCAATATTTGAAGCATTAAAATAAAACTGCCAGGGGGGCCGAATAATTAGGTCCAATTGGGTAAAGATAGACGTGCAGAAATATTTATTTCTGCACGTTACCATTAGTATTATACAATTCAGCCTTGAACCTACCTGAAAATATCACAAATAGAATAAGACACAGCAAAAAAACCGTTTTGAATTACTCTACGTAATTTAGAAACTCAGAACTTAACGGCGAAGGCTTCACGGGGTCGACGTATCCAGTTGTGGATAACGATGAAAACAATTTCACTTCCATTATATCAAAATGTTTGTACTAAAAAGGTTTTAGAGCTGAAAGCTTCTGACTGAGGAAAATTCACTAATCGAACAAGTTAGTGCGTAGTATCATTTTAGTTGGTAGCAGCGGCGTAGTTACGGCTTTTTGTACCCGGGGCGGATCCTTCTAGAGTCACCCCTTAAATAATGTACTTAACTTGAAAAAAAAAAAAAAAAAAGTCTTAAAACTTAATTGATTTTAAGAAATCGCAGAAAACTAAGGAACATTAGTATAGTTCATTTACACAACACTTAATATAATAACAAAAAGAGATACAAAATTTGAAAATCAATAACGAAGAGATTTAGAGTTTCCATTTTCGTGTCTTCATTTCGTCAAGTGTATCGATAACCTCAAAATTAATTTTACCGGCAATGATTTGATAATCTATTCGGACCCATTGACGAGCGGAAGTAATTTTTAATTAATTTTAATTTGGAAAAGCTTCTTTCGCAATAAGTTATAGATACCCAAATGCTGTTAAAAAGAATTTATAATTGATAAATTTGCGAATTGAAGAGTGAATGTTATTTTTTCCTTCAGTAATTAAGATAAATAAAAAAAACAGAGCTATGATGCTCAATGAGGTCTACATTTGTACACTAATATATAGATATAAAGAGGAATTTACCGCAAAGATTTTTCGTAAAATGCTTCAACACGACGCACTCCTGAATTCAATCGAACATATGAATAGGTTCTTTCACTCAAAAGATTTATGAATGGTCTGAGTCGGACCATTCATAAGTTTCTTATTCGAGGTAGTGCAATACATTGGCAGCTCGTTGTGAAGGATAAGTAGACCGTCCGACGTATCGCGATCGATAGATAAGGTCTCCCAACTTGACCACCAACACACAACCTTGAGTGCCAGAAGGCTATCTTCTGATCAAGTAGGAAGGGAGCATATTTTTCATTTTCTTCCAGTTAAGTCAGAAGCTTTGCGCTCTCCAACTTCTCTTACAGAACGCAAAGCTTCTGACTAAATGAAAAACACGTCACTCTTACACCTGTTTCCACCACCTTGACTTGTTCTCAAGTAATACATGGTTCGCTTAGTTCCCCAGGACATGAATTAAAGGCCATCTCTTCCTCAGCGGCCACCGTTGCAAGTAAGTTCGTTTCGGCTCCTGCTCAACGGAATATTATTCTAAAGGAAGGAGAACACGGTAATCTGGGTGCCAGCCAAGCTGTTAAATCAGAAGTGACCAAGTCATTGAAGGACATTAAAATAAAAACTGAGTCTCATTAGTTCATCTGTCAAATATAATTACAAAATATTTGGCGTTTTATATCGGCAACTATTTCTTCTCTCGCTTAATTTCCTAAAATGTTAATGAACTCATTTTGAATCTCTGGCAATAAGTATGAAGGTTCTTATCAGATGAACGTTCAATTCTTACAATATGTTCTTTCAAAACTGGGCCATAATTTGATAGCAACTCTACCATAAAGGTTTTCTAATTGAAACTGAAAATTCTGATGATCTAAACATAATAATTGAATTTGAAGTTATGGGAAAGGGTATTAAGTATGATAAGTTGATATTATCTAATCCTACCTTGCTGGTGTGTGATGTGCTCAAGGATACTTCAAAGGAAGACATTGCTAATGATTTGTTTTAACAAAAATTTAAGGACTTCGGATTTAATGAGGAGGAGGTTAAAAATGGAATTACCTTTAGATTTAGTATCGGTTCTAAAGCAAAAGTTACTAATTGGCTTTCAACCAAAGTTTTATATAGGTTTGATAACCTGTTAACCTGTTTGAGAATACACTTAACTTAAATACTTTATATTATAATAGAGTAAACGCTATATATTCCGTCTCTTCACAATTAGGAATTCTTTAAAATGCCACACATTTTAAAAAGTTTTCAACCTGAAAATACAATTCGGCACTCGTATTCAGCAATAATTGCAAAAATGGATTTAATTTCTGTTTACAAGATGACTGCAGGACAATGTTTTCGTTAAAGCGTTTTGGGATCAGTCTACTCTGTAGTTTATTATTCTCACAGTAGAACAAATTTGTCTTTGCAAGGAGTTGCCCTACTATTGCACTAGTTTAAAAGATGTCCCTGCCAGAAATGTATTGGCCATTTGTAGTGTTCTCCAATATTTTTGCACCTACAAGCACATTTCAGAGTTTGAGAGAGTGGTGGGCAGCAACTGCTCAGTTTAGCGCAAAAACACAGCACATTTAGTGCAGAGAATTTCGCTACCTCGAATAAGTAACATTAATCTTCTCCACTGGCCAAGTGTTGTTTATTTGAGATAGTGCAATATCAGAGCAACTCGTTTTAAAGGCATTCACAATATGAGAAGTAACAAAAACGCCATTTCACTTTCTTCGGTGGTTTACAACGAACTAAAATGATACCTCCCACTAACCTGTTCGATTACCAAATTGTTTTATATTTTTTTAAATATAAAAATAAAGAATTTCTATATTAAGTGGGAAAGCGTCATTATAAAAAAACACCATGTATTCTTTATCACGTACTTTTTATTCTGGAAAACTTTGTACCGGGGAACCTTGAAAAGAGGGAGAAAATAATACAGTATAGAGGTGAAATTGGGAATTAAGAAAGCAATCCTAGTACAGGAGAAAACTTATGCGTGTATTTCTTATTCGGGTTCAACTGTACATGAATCTGATTATAACCATTTGTTTGTTATATTAAAATTCTACTAAAATCCAGGAGGATATAAAGTATTACAAAGTAAGTTTAATAAATGTAATGTGTGTGTGTGGCATATGCAGCAAAGTGAAAAGAATTACTTTTATATATTATTAGTTAATTGGTACCAAGATAATTACTTTTCGCTTCTATTAATCCCAAATTTAAAATAAAATCGATTAATGTAAAAAATAAAACTCGAGCGTGCCTGAAGATAATGCATTCATACTTACCTCAACTTTTTTCTCTTCTAATTTGGTGGTTATTAACTAAAAGACATAAGTAAGCCACAATTAAATATTACCGAGATTAGATAAATCAAATAATTCCTATTAGTATTAAATGCCTAATGATGGAGGAACTAACTTTCTTTATCTGCTGATAAAGGGGGGGGGGAGAAACCTCATGTTATTCCTATCGTCAAAAGTGCCTATTCAGTTCTTCCTAAAATTTTGCCCAACTCTCCGCCTCGGTCACACTTTCAGGAAACTTATTCTAATGTTCCCGAAGACAAACTTCTCAAGAAAGACCTAATATAGAACGATAGATCTTCATGGGATCTGTTCTTCTTCCCTTAGATTTTGTGCCAGCTGATTCCTGTCTCCTCATCGGTGAGAATATGCCTCTCCCAATCATATTAATGGATACTCTCAGAGCCTTATAAATTTCATTAAAAATAAAATCATCCCCTAAGGTGTGTAGTTGTTACTTCGAAGACCACTTCGGCCAATGTCTTTCTTAAAGAGATAACGTATTCTTTTCACCAATCTTTTCGCCTTTTTTTGTACCTTCTCCTGAAGTTCTATATTTGTTTTTAGGTGCGACATCCAGTAATATTCCAAGTGTGTGTGATCATATTGAAAGGGATAATGATATCCTTCTCTCATCCAGTATATCATTTAACCTTTCTTCCTCTTATATACAAACTAATCCTGTGTTTCTGTTCTCCAAGTGCAGTACTTTGCATTTAGTAGCAATAAACTTCAGCTGACCCTTCTTACAGTGTGGCTAAATCCTTTTTGAAGCAGCATGACCTGGTTCTGATCGTTATCCACCCTCCCAATCTTTGTCGAATTGTCGATTGTACCATCTCTTTTATCTTTTATCGATATTTCGCTTTTGCGAGTCATCTGCCTATGGTTATCGTATAGGGCAGTGTCACACGATAGTCTGGGACTGCCCCATGCTTTTTTCTTTTGCTTAAGTCTTTCAGCGCTGTTGTCTTTTCTTGACATCTTTCTTTTGCGGTACTTCAACGGATTATCAAGCATTTCAAAACAAATCAACACAAGAAGAAAACAGTTTTGAAATTTTCTTTATAACACTGTTCTGATAATCATAATAACAACGAAAATTTCGTCCGAGAGTCAATATTAGAGAAAGCAATTTTTCGTTGTCTAAACCAGGATAAGAATAAATACTCAATACTTTATACGTAGCATAGCCTCTTTGGTTGTCGTTCTTGAAGATTCTTTAGTTGAATCAGCAGCTGGTTCAAGTGAAGAGAAAATATTTTTATGACAGTAGTTTGTGTTTCGCTGCAAGCAGCTATATATGAAAAACAGAGACCTTGGAGCACACTGCAAGATGTTGCGGTAGTCGAGTGGGATTTAAATTTTAGATTTCGCAAAATATGAATAAATCAAGACGGAACCTCGTGTTTTGTTATTCCACCAACTTATTATGTTCCGTCATAGTGCAAAACAAGAAAGTTCTATAAAACTAGGATACGTAGGTTTAATACATAAATGCATAAGGGACTGTACGTGATTAAATCTTACATAGAAAATCTGTTTAAAAAGTCCATTTCGTATAAGAATTTGTCAATTTTATCGCTTAAAACATATGCAGAACATAAAAGAAAGAACATTTTTAATCTGCAGAAGTGGTCTTTTATGTTGATTTAAGAATTCAGTTTAATCAGAGTGTTGTCGGGAATAATCTATCGAATAATGATCGTAAGAAACAACACGTTAGAAAACTTCCTTTGGCTCGTTTGATCTTCATTCATGTCGGGTGCCCGATGTAGAATTCTTTGGACAACTCTCGTTAGCTCAAGCACTTTAAATTCCACCGAGTTTTATTTTAATTATCGGGAGATGAATAATTTTCATAAAAATAACAAGATTCGAATGTTTTCCTCATTTCTTATTTACCGAGGGAACTCGCTGCCTCCTATGTTTGCGATTGCAAATTTAAATAAAAGCGAACGAAGTTCATTTAATTTTTATTGGAGTGCCACGAAATATGCGAGCATTATTCTTAAATTTCTCGTTTAATATCTTTTAGGGTAATGGAAAAATAATTGTTTTTATGTAGCCTTTTGAAAACTTTGAAGGCAAAATGCTAAAACTTTTTTGCGAGATTATTTTCTGAAATTAAATCAGAACTTATATCAATTTCCATGGTTTCAGAGTCTCTCGATCCTTCATTTCCATTAAAAGCATCTCTCTTACAGAAGGTATGTAATTTCATAAATAATCATGAAAATTCGTTGCTGTGAGATAGGCTAGTGTGTGCTTATGGGACATTTTTGATTTTGTTTCCCAGCTAGAATTTCGCCCTCGTGAGTAGCACAAGTTGGTATAATCACTGTCCTCCCCGCACCGGTTGGAAAAGACTTGAGTTCGAATCCCTTCAATGATGCGAGGAATTTTCATGGGTCTTTTTCACAACCTGGCTGACAATTATGCAGTATTAATAATAGTTACAAATAAAAGAGGGGGCCATTAGCAATTACATTAAATATCACTTTAAACTCCACTCTGGTTCCAAAGAACCAGAGGATCTCCCAACTTCACCGTAACTGTCTTATTGTGGCCACTCCAATAAAGCAATGTAGCGTTCACAGCCGGAGGAACATTTTTGAGTCAGTTTGGGTTTCATCTCGCAATTGCTACCTTTAGGCCGACTTCTAAAGATGGCAATGAATATTTCAATGTGTGTACGATTTACTTGAATTTTAGAGTTTTTGAAAAACAATTCCAATTCCTTATGTTAAGGTACATGGAAGTGCAATGAATATATCCGAAAATGAGTTTATTGCAGAACATTTCATTGGCTCATATGGAGATGGACCTGTTGGTGGACCGAGCATTAAATCAATTAAGTTGTTGCTGTTATGCGAATTCTGGCGCAAGGGCCACTTAATCCACATTGTGCTACTCCAGTCATCAGGTGGTTGGGGAAATTACTAATTTGTGGGTGTGCACGGAATAATAATATGCTGGCAGCTACGAGCAGAGGTGGAATAGATTCTTGTATTGCTTATATTCAGACATGCAGTAGCCCAATAAACAGGAGTAGAGCGTTGCAAGGTCTGTTGGGGGTCCACGTGTGAGAAGCAATTATGAGATGTGTTAGACTTGCGAAACACGGGTAGGCACACATATCCATGCTTATACGGTAATGCCTGGAGTATAGTAAACAAATTTGATGAATTTGGAAGTATTGGTTAAGTCATCCAGTGTGGAGCTGAGGCAGTTTGGTGTGACACGAGCGCTGAGGGAAACCTAAAATGAGTATAGTAATATATTACAGGACACATGACTGATTGAGTCTAATAAACAAACAGGAAAAAGCAAGAGAAATGCCTGGGCCAGGTCAAAATATCTTATAACGGATATTTTAACTTTCCATATTGATTAGAACTTGTGGGTCAATCACTGCCAGAGCTTTTCTGGAAAGACTATTTTTTACATATATTCGAGGCTACCAGAGAAAGCAATATTCTTAATTTGATTATCAGGAGTAACTTTTTTGCATTAAGAATCTTCGTTTTTAATACTCTATCGATTGTATAAACCTCATCAACGATTTTTTAAATGCGAGGTTCTCTTCTAAAGACAACCTCGCAGTTCGTCGGTGCGTACGGAGTGGTTTTCGAAATATAATAATGTTTCACCACGCTCACTTTTGCATCGAAACGCAATCTCTCAGCTTCCAACCGAATTGAATTACTCAGAAAAATAAGAATACCTTTTTATGAACTCGTATTTGCTGTTTGAGATTGAAAACAAATCCGTACTGCAGGCGATGGAAATTGCCAACTACTAAGCCACTGCGTTTAAAATTTCAGAAAACCGGGACATTTATGAGTACCGATAATAAAAAAATAAAGAACATTCGGGATTTCCGGAAAAAGAAAAAAAAAAAAAAACAGAAAACCCGCAGTCCCAGCCATTTGCCAAAGCAGCAATTTAGAAATGATTTCCACTCTAAACGGTTTCATCTCAGAGATATGTTGGCTTTATTGTGGTGGACTTCAAAGGCATTGAAAAATTTGCTATCAGATCTGAATGGCTCATGAGTTACGCGATCCTTGCAAGAAAACGGAACTCTATTTCTTACGGATCGCAGGGTTGTACTACAAAAATGAGACAAAGACATTACAATGTCCCATACAGTGTGTTCACCCCGGACTTATTGCGAAACACTTCGAATGCTGTCTCAACATTCCATGAAAGATATCGGTGAAAAGATCTAGCATTGTGCCTTGTTTGTTTGTTGGGTTTTAATGGCGAATCAGCAACTAGGGCTGTAATGCTCAAATAGGGCCTTGATCCAGGAGATTCTTACCTTGAACATCCTATGAGAAAATACACTGCTCGACAAAATTAACGGAACAAAATGTTTTTCATGTATATTTCATTGTGAAACAGTCTCGCCGAAGGCGAATATTTGATATAATGCGCATTCTGTCACGCAATTTCAGAGGATCCAATAGAAATCGATCTACCACCTTACAGAGCAGCAAATTATTCACGCCTATAAAATCAAGGATTGCGACCACATCACTTCATTCCCGTTTATTTATTTTATTTTTTATTTTTTTTTTTTTTTTGCTTACTGGACGACTTGAAGCCGGGCAGTCGCGGGCGGAGTTGACATTGACTTAATGTGTCGCGCAGTGTCGTATTGGCACTACAGTAGCAGTTTCAGGTGACAGTAACCCTTACAAGATCTGGCCAAAGTCGCCCGAGGGCTACGTCAACCAAAACAGGCCGCTATCTGGCTCTAAAAGCAATACGGAATGTCCTCTCATCAACCGTCCCTAGGTGAAAACATATCCAACCAGATTGTATTAAGAAGGCTCAATTTAAGTGAACTCTACGTAAGGAAGCCAGTGGTTTGTATCCTATTAACCCCAAAACACTGCAGAGCTCGTCGAAACTGGTGTCATGAACATGTGACTTGGAACCGTGACAAATGGTATGCAGTTCTCTTCTCTTAGTCTCGTTTTTGTCTAAAAACAGATTCTAGACGTTGTTTCATCTGGGGACAACGAGGAATGTGGTACCATCCCTCCAACATAGAGAAAGGGACACTTTCGGTGGAGGTTTTGTTCCCGTGTGGGGAGGAATAATGATCAATGGCTGCACCCCTTTTCATGTTTTTTATAGGGTTACCATGATTGCGTAGAGGTGCCGAGAACAGATCCTCGAACCCTATATGCGACTTTTTAGAGCTGCGTTTGTTCCAGCTTTTCATGTTATGCATGACAACACCACTGCAAATAGAGCTCAGGTGGTGTAACAATATCTTGTAACTGAAAATATCCGACAATTGCCATGGCCAGCACGATGCCCTTGGGCGTCGCATTGCATGCCGACGGCCAATTCTCGGTCACTTTGGTGATCTAAGGTGTGCGCTGGTGCAAGAATGGGATTTGTTGCCACAGAGTCTTATAGACACCCTTATACAGAGCATGTTTCAAATTTTGTCCCACTTCAGGTTTTCTACGGGTTCTTTTAATTTTGTCGATCAGTGTATATGTACAGTAATCTATTTAATATCAAAACTAAATTTATTTCAGGCTACTTTATTTTGCGTCAAATTATTAAAAAAATTTGGCCGGAAGGTTTGAAAGAACGACCATAGTACAGCGCTGCTTTCAAATCAACAAGTCCCCAGTTCATATTGCATTATGTTTCTTCATCTATCGTTGCTTTTTCTGAAATATGAGGATAAGGTTGGCAAGTTGAACTTTGTTTTTGATAATGTAATCTTGGAAGTTTTTGGCCATATCTCGTATAACTTAAGTTGCACCCATTAGCTTATAGCAGAGCTTGTGCTCCACAAATAACGCGGACATAAATTAAATTCTAATTATGTTTGCGAGGGAAGCTCAACCTGGATTTTAGAGGAAATGCCTATATCTTTCTTGAGACATTTCCGCCTTCTCCTCGCTGCAGAAAATGACTTAAACGAAAAGGTCAAAGGGCGTCCTTAAGATATAGTACACGAGTATTAAAATCTAATCCCCATTCTCTTATTCAGAGAACACGCTTACCTGCTTAGACTTCATTAATTACCTAAAGAATAGAGTAATTTATTAAGCGAATTGCATAATCATCATACCCGAATGCAGTTTACATTGACCGATTAATGTAATTAAGGTGACTATTTATATATTTCCACGTTTCTACTTCCTTTCCCTGGCAGCCTAATTGCGCAGTACAGGAAGTTAGTCGACAGATTGAAAAAAGCGTGCTTTTTCCCTTTTAGTGCTTTTTAAAATGCTCTTCAGAGTAAATTCTGTTTATGTAGCGATTCCTCAACAATATTTGTTCTATAAACGGTTACATTTATCATTTTGTGGAATATACAGTGTAGTTCAATAGCAAGCGTTATAACAATGCTCATCATTTAATTAAATGGAACTGGCTTCCTTCCAGCTTGCGACTGAATGTAAAACAATTTTACTTTTCTGTAAGTTAAAAACTAGCGAAAAAAATGAAGAATTCTTTACTCTTAACAAACGAACACTTATTATTATAACATCCCTGTTTTCTCATCATTCCATAGAACGTGCTACGCTAATCAACTTGAACAGAAAACGTAGTTATAAAAAGATTACTAAAGATTACAAAATTTCTTTTTTTTTTTTAAAAAGCTCGGTTTTATCATCTTTGTTTTCCAAACAATTGACCGATCGTGGGGGGGGGGGGGCATTTATTCTCCTATGATATTTCCCATATTTCTCCTATGATTCTTCGGCATGGCTTTCCTAGACGGGGGTTCACGATTCAAAAAGGAAAGCTAACACAGAATGTTAGCTTTCCTTTTTGTTCTTATTATTACTTAAGGCGTTTTCCGAGAGAAGAGATCTTTAAATATTGTCTTAACTATTATAATTGAAAATGCAAGTAAATTTTAAATTTAATTAATTAAGTTTAACTGAAAGAATGCGAACTCTTTTTATAAAGAGGGTCCACCTGTGGGTATTTGAGTTTCCTTTTGCTTTCTTCGGTATAATGGACAATAATCAGCATTGCTTTTTATTTAATTTTGAATTTTTCTTCGTAGATTTTAGGCATTCCGTTTAACCTATATTTACATAATAATATATTTTTTTGAAATATTAAAACACAATTATTTCACTTTTTAAAAGAATTTGTCCATTATATTTGAATAGATACCACTCTCTTTCAATAGTAATAGAAATACACACTAGGTATATTCACTTTAAACTTCGGCCATATACACTCAAAAGTGTATACATCTATTTAATATTAATATTATCCATATAGTTCAAGAAAGCCACAAGATTTTACTTCACTAGCCAAAGAAAAATTAATAATTAAATAATCAAAACCAAATATGTATATAAATAAATAAAATAAAAAAAATAAAAACTACACCTGCGTTTATTCTCTTACAGCTAAGGTTTCAGCTGACTCTGAAGTTTCAGCCTCAAATACCCACAGGGATAACTTATTTCAGTAATTAACTCTGGTTAAAAGAAACCATCTTGCATTCCAGTCTAAACCTTTTATCTGTGGACCTAGTTCTGAAATTATACTTGTTCGCCTCTCATCACTGGGCGAGTAAGTAACCCCGTGCTACAATGAGTGACGATCCACTTATAAAGTATTCAAGCCTTTTTAGTACTAACCAGGTTTTATGATTTTCCTCTCAAGAAAGCCTGTGTTGTGTATTTCAGAATTCCATTTCTATCTAAACGTTTCTGTATTGCACTCTTTAAAACGGCCTCCATACTTTTCCTATCGCTGAATTCAGACTGACTGGTCTATAGTTGCCCATTTCGCTTTTAGAACTGCCTTTTTATGTATTGGCGATACATTGGCATTTCTCCAATCCAAAGGGATCTCTCCCGAGTCCAATGAATTCCTTAATTAGGACCGATAAGAATTTCTATTCTTATCAGTCTTTCTCCCCCCCACCGTGGACGGTGGGAGAGCACTGATAGGAAGAGGGGTACTCTTCAATCCTCTATCTCCAAATTTCTTGAGGTTGTTTATCTCCCACCATCACCGGTATTTGGCGCATTATAGCCTCAGTTGCTGATGCGCCAATAAAAACCAAACCAAATCAATCTCCCACCATCCTCAGTCACTTCATCTATATCCCAAACTTGAACTAGCATCCTCATTCCTAACAAACTCCTCCCTCTTTTTGGACCCTCCCTGGTAAGCTTTGGGAGGACCTAGGAATCTTTCTTCGTTTGGACTCGCAAGTTTTTCCAATAATTTGCTGTAATTTCAGTATCGCTAGTTTCGTATTGCTCCCTGTTGTGAAGGACTTTCCACACCCATTTATAGGATCCAATCTGATCTACCTTTTGGTATGCACGTATTTTTTTTTTTTTTTTTTCAGTACATCTCTAAATGCTGAATCACAGAAATATTCCAGTCGGTGACTTGTTATCGAATTTTCGATTAATTATTGACCATTTTCAAAAATAAATAAAAAAGAAAAACAGATTTAAAAAAAAAAACAAACAAACTCATGATTTTGAATTAAATTAACTCTCACTAATCAGGTTTATTTGAAAAAAAAAAATAGAATATTTTATAAGCATGATTCTCTTTAAAAAAAAAAAACTGTTCCAACCTTGTCAACGCCAAATGTCATGAAAATGCTTTTGAGGAACTATATTAATGCTCCTGGTTTGACTATTAAATTTTTAAAGTAAAAAGAAAAATTGGTCATTTAAAGCATACTCGACTCATTCAAGGCCTTATACACCTCAATGAGATCACCTCGTCTGTGCCTAGTCTCCAGCCACTGCAATTTGCAGACATTAAGCCTTTCTTTGTAAGAGAACCCCTTCGTTTCCCTCACCAATCTTGTTTCCCTTCTCTGTACACCCTTCTTAAAATGAGGCATGCAGACCCGTATGCAGTGCTCAATACGTGGGCTGACCATTGCCGTATACAAGGGGATAATAACCTCCTTTTCCCTGCTAGCAAAATTCCTGTATATCATTGACAATAACCTTGCTCTGCATTGACAATGACCTGTTCTGGGAGCCTGTCTCCATTGTTCAGAAAACTTCATATCTGATTGCACAATCACTCCCAGGTCTTTTTCATTTTCTATCACCCTAATAAGTGTAGTGTCACACAGTTCGCACGTTTCTCTTTCTACCCATATGCAGTAATTTGCATTTGTCAATGTTAAACTTCAGTTGTCACTTCTCAGCCCATCTGCCCAAATTTTCTAGATCCTGTTGCAGTAACACACTGCCATTACTGTCATTAACAACCCTGCCAACATATTTGTATCATCTGAAAACTTGGATATTAAGCCTGATATACCTTCATCAATATCATTGATAAATATACAAAACAACAATGGGCACAACACCGAACCCTGAGGAACTCCAATAATAACATTAGTCCACGAAGAGCAGTGTCCATTTTTTTACCACTCTCTATGGTTTCCCACTCAACCACCCTTTTATCCATTGTAGCAACTTATCCACGACCATTGTATGGTCGTGGTACCTGCGTGTACCGATGTACTGTACAATAAAGATCTTATTTATTTATTAATACCATATACCTCTCCAATGTGTGCAACAGTATCAAAAGCCTTTCTAAAATCCAAATATATGAAAATTATTTTTTGCATCCAGCTCCTTAGTGACCACATCATAGTGTCCAATCAAATTTGTCAGACAAGACTTTCCCTTAACAAACCCATGCTGTGTCTGAATTATTGCTGCAGTCTTGTCTAGATGATCCTGCAGTACATCTTTAACCAGTGACTCCATTATTTTACCCGGAACACAAGTTAAACTAACTGGTCTGTAATTACTCGTGGCACCCTTTTCGATCTCCCTTTGTGAATTGGGGATACATTTGCACATCTCCAGTCCGTGTGGACCTCCCCTGAGTCCAAAGATCGTCTCATAATTTTAAGGGTTTTCTTACTTCCTTTGCCGCCTAGTTTTATATAAGTGGATAAATCCCATCCACCCCCAGGTGCCTTCCTTATATTTATCTTCAAGAATTTCTCCTCTACTTTGCTCCCAGTTATTAGAAAATCATTAAGCACCTTGTTACAGTTTGATAAACTTCTGTCATTTTCCTCCCTTAATACCCCTCATGTGTGAATGTAGATACAAAATACTCATGAGCAGGACCATCAACAGTGGAACCACCGATGTCAAGTGGACCAATCTGATTCATTCCCTTCCAACAAAAAAATGCGTCCTAATGCTTCTGCTCCATGCTTAACCCAGTTGCTAACAAACACTTGATTACCAATTCAGTGTGGTTTTTAATTAAATTCCAGTTAATGGTACTATATCTGATCCAGTCTTTTAAGAATAAACCAGCTGCTTAAAAATTGTTTAAGCGAAAATAAAAATACTATTTTTAGGTCATTCGAATATCAAACTGTTCGTGCGAAAAGGTAATTGCGTACAACTGGAAATTGTGTGCAGCGAATCTTCCATTGGAACCGCTAGCAAATTGCCCCCTTTTTAAATTTAAACCTAAGCGATACATTAGGTAGAATGAAATAAACTTGATATCTATCTGTGGCGAGAGGAAGTAACTCCATTTTTCATGATTCCGTTACAGAGACAGGATCTTATCTAACAAAATGAGTAGGAAGGAGTCGAAATATATATTTTTTTGTTTTCCTTATTCGAAAACTACATTCACTTCTGTGAACCTATGAGCACGAAATCAAATTTACTCTGTCCCATGCGATGAATCCAGAGATTCTGCAATTTTCAACTGTCTCTTTTTATACTCTTCTCACATTTCGTACCGAAAATCTGTAAAAAGAAAATGGAGACTTCATTCGAAGCTATTTTGGGATATATCATTTAAATAAATACATTTATCTTCGACTTTGAATACGTAGTTATGTATAAAGAGGAACGGTAGCTTTAAGTTGCGAAAGGAAAGATGCTAATAAATATTAAGCCCCTAATTATCACTAAAGTTCACATGTGTTAATCAGTTTACAATTCAAACGCGAACTATCTTCAAAATACTGGTAGGAATTTTGGCATTAAACAGCTCTAAATACTGTAGTTAGTTTGATTGGCTAATTTAATATTGATACTATAAAAATAAAACGTAAATTTTTAATTAATTTCGGGTGGCCTTTTTATGGTCTAGAATAACCAAGTTAAAATCACACACACCTTTCATATTTTTAAACTAATGAGTTTGTAATGAACCTTCCTTGATAACCAGTCAAGGATCAAGTTGACTTAACCAAAGAACTCAAATCACGCTGAGTCAATTTAGTTTCGTCTCCAGACTCAAAGGACTCAACTGAACTCCAGACTCAACTACTTCCAGATAAAAGTTCAAATTTGATGGGTGGATAACGAGATGCAAACACGATGATTCCAACCTTCACCTTGATTGTTTCTTGAACAGCAAGAGTACAATGTATATTCCGAAGTGGAGGAGGAAACGACACTGAAATTACCATCCATAAACCATTCTTCGGATTCAAATAAGAAAGACGGTTTTCAGTTGCAAAAAAAATTCACATCACTTCCTCCTGTCTATTACGGTCCATTATCACAGACTCCAACGAAAGAGCACCAGTAGTACAGCAATCATTTTATCGACAACATGCAAACTACGAGTATCCACCGGAAAGTTCTTTGACCTTTCGATTACAAGCCATTCTCTTCTCAGTATGTTAAACAGGCATACAAACTTTTGTAGAAATCGAAAGTTCCGATATAGATTCCGCATAAATTTCCACAACATTCCATCCAGTGCTTAAAACTTTGACTTCCGTATTGGCAACACATTTTAAGACTTCCATTTCTGCAAGATCGGACAGATAGTTATATTCACGTGTGACAACAAGGTCCAGTTTAAGATCCAACAAGATTCAGATTAAGTACTCTGTATTTAAGAAAACCATATTTGTAGAAACGTCCCCGAATATGTTTTTAAAACCTCTATAACAAAGTCTGCTACTGTCAAAGAATGTGTTGACGTTAATATTAAAAAACTTGGGGCTTTCTGTGGTCCAGGCAAATGGACCACAGAATGTATAAAATTTGCAGACACGATATTGCGCAAGACAGTTAATCCCTTAGAATAATCTTAGAAAATTACAGTTTGCAGAAATTCAAATCCAATATCAATCATTCGTGTTTCTGGTTATAGCAAAAATTAATTTAATTTTATTTGTAATTATATTCTATATTTTCATTAATTAAAACAATTGATATTGACAAATACACAACTTGGACATGAACGACCGGCACTGTTAACGTACTCGTAATTTGAATTTGGTGCCTTCTGACCTGTGAGGTGCCCACACACATCTTTAGTGTGGGAAATGGTACACTATTTCAAAGAAATAGCAGAATACTCCCATAATTATAATTAAAAAAATATATGGATGGTGAGAAAATGAGCACATGCTGACTGGCTCTAAATAATGAGTTGGGGAAAAAAGGAGACGTACGATTTTCAAAAAGTTTTGTTCGATGGTAAACACACGCTGAACACGATTTATGTTTATTCAACATCACACATTACAGTTTTTCCCTCTTACAATGTGTGAGAAAACGTCATATTGTACATATTATACAATACAGAACATAAATATGAGGTACAATGATTAAAAAGGGAGAAAATTTCACAATAAAAACGTATTTACAGATAACGATAAAAGATAGATATACACCAATGAGCCAAAACATTATGACCACCTACCTAATGAGGATGATGATCCTTCACGTGCAGCCAAAACAGCTCCTACTCAGCGAGGCATGGATGCTACAAGATTTTTAAATGTGTCTTGGGGTATCCTGGTACCAACATAACCAGCAGACGCTTTAACTCCTTTAAGGTCCGTGGTTGAGACGCCGAAGATTGGAGATGCTGTTCCAACAAAACCACAGATGCTCGATGGGATGGATGCCAGGGCAATATTGGAGTCTTCCTCATATTACGCCAACCAGTCTCCAACAATCCGGGCGGTTTGGCATGGCGCATTATCCTGCTGAAAGAGGACACCGCCAGAGAAGAAGACAGTTGCCATGAAAGGGTGTACCTGATCAGCAATGATGTTTAGGTAGGTGGTAGACGTTAGTGCCCGGCGCATGGATGGCTGGACCCAGAGTATCTCAACAGAACATCGCCCAAAGCATGACGCCGCCACCACCGGCTTGTATTCGTCCCATGGTGAATCCAGTCGCCATCAAATACCCAGGTAAACGACGCACATGTACCCGGCCGTCCACAGCGTGCAACAGGAAACGTGATTCATTGGACCAGACGATCTTCTTCCAATCACTCAAGGTCCAGTTTCGATGCTCGTATGCTCATTGTAGGCGCTGGCGCCGGTGAACCGTGGTTAGCATGTGCACTCGGAGCGGCCTGTGGCTACGCAGTCCCATTTTCAGCAGGGTTCGATGTACTGTGTGTTGTGACACATTACTTCCATCACCAGCATTCCAATTACCGGCGATTTGCGCCACAGTCGCCCTTCTGTTGCTACGTACCATCCGGGAGAGCCTTCGCTCACCTCGAGCATTGATGAGCCGTGGTCGTCCAACACCTCGCCGGCGATTCGTAGGTTTTCCCTCCTGGGACCACTTTCGGTAGGTATTAAGCACAGCTGACCGTGAGCATCCCACCAGTCGTGCTGTTTTGGATATGCTCTGACACAGTCGTATGGCTATTATAATTTGGCCTTTGTTAAACTCGCTTAAGTACGCTGCCTTTCCCACCTGAAGAACAAGAGTAACACTGATTAACGGAGCTCAGTATCAGGTGTTTTTCATACCGTGTCCAGACCATGGAGATGGATTGAATAAATGAAAAGATCGAAACTGTTAATATTTAAAATATTCAATAAATAGAAAACCGGGCTATTTTTATTTCCTTATTCGGTTTAATGCATCAAGAAGAATAAATAATCTTCTGTAATTAAAGGAAGAGTACAGAATAAGATATATTGCAACAGCGAGTTCATATATTTTCCGTTGATTATTTTAAACATTGGTTTACTCCTAGCCATGTTGTTCTTTTCAGGAGGCTGTTTTAAATGATATTTGGCTAATAGATGCTCGCAATCGGCTCTGTGATAATTACCAAGTTTATATTATCCCTTTTGTATTAAATATTTTATCATTTTAATCTGGATTTTTTTTTTCCCATTTGTTGTTTTCGGACACGTGATCTCAAGACCAAAGAGGACACGCGAATTCTATTAGGGGAAGCGAGTGGTGTGTAAAGTTTTAATTCAATGAGTATTGCAGAAAGAGGAAGAATAACGCTTTATGAAACCTAGTCTCCTGGAAATGAGAAGGAAGTTAGAGAATAGACACTTAGATTGCGCATTTCATTGCTGATGAATAACTGGAAGTTATACACTGTAACCAAACTGAATCTCCTTAAGATGGTCTTTGTAAAAAGCCACCTTGCGTCTATCGATATTTATTGATAGATTAGTAACTTTTGTCAAACGATAAAAGGATTCAACAAAAGTCTGTAGTTTAATGCAATCAGTGCGTTACAGGATTTATAAAGTTTGTCATCAGTATTAATCAGATTTATACCTTCTGGTCTAGGGCAATTTATCAGATCATTGACAGATTGTGGTGGGGGGGGAATAATATAAATTGTTTTTACTGCAATTCACAGAAGATTACTACCTTTCCTTGTATATCTCTTATTTAGATTTTTCTTAGGTGCCCTCACACCTACCAAGGCCCCACTTTTTGCCTGTATATCTCAAAGAAATATCACTGTATAACTCAAAGAAACTTCTCATGATCATGAGGGTACTTCTCTTTGTTTCCCTTTTGTCAGTTTGCAGGATTCTCTCGCCAAATTGTGTGAGAGCAAACTCTTAAATAGGCAAGCAAGGCGTGAGTTATTTAGAATAACATTACTCAAAGTGAAAATAAAGCATGAAAATTATTACAATCATATGTACAACATAATATACAACTGAACAAGATAGCATATGATCATAATATTAAAATAATATTAAACAATATTCCTCTGAATAATAGCACAGTGCAACATCGCATCGATGAAATGGCAGAGGATATTAAAAAGTCTTTATTATTTGATCTACAAATAAATAAATTCGCCATTCAGTTAGAAGAGGCAACTTTCGGAAGAATGAGCATATTTGATGATTTATGTTCGCTATTAGAGCCCAAGAAAAGAAGAAATAACAGAATTTCTTACTGCTGAGCAATTAGACTTACACGACAGGTGAAATTATTTTGGATTGTTTTGAAAAACTTTTAAACAAATATAAAATACCTATTTCCAATGTAATTGCGGCGGCTTGTGATGGAGCACCTGCAATGATTGGCAAATACAGAGGATTTCTAGCTCATCTGAAGAAAAAAGTCCAGAACGTTCGAACAGTTTTTCACAGACAACATTTAGTTGCAAAAAAATTTTATGAAAAACTTCGTGACGTTCTAGATTTGTACACGAAAACTATAAATATTATAAAATCGAAATCTTTTAATGATCGTCTTTTTGCACAATTGTGTGATAGCAATGACGAAATATATAATTTGTTATTTCACTCAGATGTGCGCTGGCTGTCCAAAGGCAATTGTTTACAGAGATTAGTCGAAATGTTGTAGAATTTCTCCTTCAAATTGATGAACTTATGGGAAATGCAATAATTATTAGCTTTAAAAAGGCGTATATTTTACTTAGCAGATACTTTTTCCCAATTTAATAATATCCAAAATAAGTTACAAGGAAAGGGTATTAATCTTATTCAAGCTCGGACAATTATTCTTGGGTTTCGTTCTAAAATTGATCTTTTTTAATAAATAAATGAATCTTTATTTGTCCTACCAAATTTAAAATATATGCGTACATTGGTAAGCGACAAATTCCCTTCACGGCAGACAATGCCAGGGGATTGATTTTATCCCCACTTCACAACGAGTTGCCATGGTATTATACTACCCCGAATAAATAACACTTCATAACACAGTAGTAAATAATCTCTCATATTGTGAAGTTATACTTCGTAACTGGGTTGTCACTATTGCAACACCAGGGTATCTGCCCATCCACCGAAGAGAAGCCAACAAGTTTTGAAACGGTGCCGTCTGGGAGGTGGTATCCGCCGAGAATAAATAACAATAGTCTTCTCCACTGGTGAAGTGTTATTTATTCGAGGTAGTACAATACCATGGCAACTCGTTGTGAAGCCATTCACAATATGAAATATAACCAAAACGATGCCAATAATATATTTCTTTACAAGAAGTAGTAATTGAAATTAGAGAAGATATCGAATTAAAAGTTTTGTTCAAAACAAATGGATATGCAAAATTTTGGAATTCAAAAAATATATGGCAAAAATGCTCAGAATTAAAACATATATTTGAACCCATATATATTGTTAGCCTTTCCGAGTTCTTATTTAGTGGAGGCAGGTTTTAGTCACCTGAATAATTTATTAAGAAAAAGTAGAAATAGATTAAATATATCAGAACGAGGAGATTTTCTAATAATATTAAGTAATTTTGAACCAAACATTTCAAACATTATATCTAAACCTCAAGACCAACCATCTAATTAATAATATAAATATGATATTATTTTATTTTTATACACTTTTTGTACTATTGTTCGTAAATATTTTTTTACGTTATTTATTTACTACTATTATTGACTCATGTAATATTATTTTGTACAATAACTTATTATTGGAACATTTTGCTTATTTGAATCAGTCGAACGAAATTGTATTAGAGCTAATATAATACACCACTGATTAAAAAATCCAAACACTTATCTTGAAATTTTTAACAGCGTGTTTTGGGCGCTATATAGAGGGAAATTCCCGCTCTAAGAATCCTGTTTGTTTCCGTTGAAGATAATTAGGCATTAAAAAAAATTGTGTTGAAGACTAAAAAAAAACATTTTTAACATTTATCTAAATTTAACACTGTTTATATAGTATACACATATCGTTTTAGAGTTATAGTAATAATTAAGTTTTAAAGGAGGGTGGTCGATGGAAATTTTTTCTTGTAAGGGGTCGATGCTTGAAAAAGGTTGGGAACCCCCTGATTTAAAGCATATTCCGAATCTTTCTTTATTCTAGTGCTATTCCCTTTCATTAATCACTCTACTATTTTACTAACAGTCCTTGTTAACTTAGAATATACCTAATATATCGCTCACCTACTTTCTCTTCTTCTCCAGGGAGTTTCAGGCTTTCATCTTTGGCTCTCCAGGCTGTCATCTTGGGCTTTCCTTTCTGGTTTCCTTTATTTGCTTCCTCCTGACTCTGCTTCAGATAATTTTCCGGAACTCTTGGCTGCTTAGATCTGGCATCCTTGATCTCCTGGACTTCCTGCTCTGAATACACAACTCCTTTACTACGAATCACTCAGATGTATCGTTCTCCAAGAGGTCGTTAACTTCCCTAGTTCACTTAACCGTCTTTCATAACTTTTTTGCTTATCATACTTGAACTTCCCTTTACGCGCTACTCTTAACTATTTTTCCACTTACTGTCTAGGACCCTTTTTGCAATCCCTACATTTCTGCACTTCCCGACTTACTTTTTTCACTCTGTCTCCATGATCACCCTTTTAGCCACTTCTCCCTCTTCTCTTCACACTGACGACCCTCAACGTTTTCTCAGTCGTTTGAACCTCCTCCCATAGTACTTTCCACCAATCCCAAGAATTCTAAAGGTCAACACGGACGAAAACCGTGTTGACCTTTAGTCAGAATTGGATTGAAGTATGCAGAAAGTTTACTTTGAACACCTGTATCTAGTATTTTTGCTATGCTATGAGCATTATTGGACGAAAATCATTGGTTAGGAGGTTGTATCCCCTTTTATGTATTGGCATTATTGTTAGTTTTTTTGAAGAAACTAGGATGAAAATCTTTTAAAGATTTGCTAAAGATAACTTAAAGTGCAACTGTTAAATTTATTGTAGCAGCGTTTCCAAAATATTTGTCGAATACCGTCAGATCAGTTGGCGTAATATTTTTTTTTGTGAGTGATATGGAAGGCTTTAAGCTTAACATTATTTGCCACGAAGTCCTTGAGCTCAGCTAAATATCAATAATTGGGTATGTCTTTAGAAACTGCAGAGAAAACTGATTCAAAATAATCTGCAAATAATTGCACGATTTCGAGAAGAGTTGATGCTTTTGTGTTATTAAAATAGAGTTTATGGTGTAGGAAGTCTTATCTTTAATCGAACGAACGTGGTTCCAAAAGCGATGAAGGTCATTATCTTTGGATATATTTTGTATTAAAGATTCAGTATAATTTTTCTTTTGTTGCTTCATCATTTGAGCATTGAATTTTACGATGTAATTTTTCTTTTAAGCTCAGTTTACTTTTTAATTCGTTATTGAACCACACGAGGTATTTATTTGTGCTTTTAGATGTAATGGGAATTATTGTTTTTATAATATTCTGTACAATTTTGTCACTTTTTAAAGCTTTTTTTAAAAAGCTTTAAAAAGTTAAAGCCTTTTGCTTTAACTTCAGCAGATTATATTATTATAATTATTACGTCGAAAAACTGTCTCGCTGGCCTACAAATGTTGAGGATCGTGGCTTTATGGAGTATCCCATGAGTAGCTATTAGAGTTGATTCTCGGTTGCCGCATAGAGGTTGGATGTCATCCATTTAAATCAAGTTAGAGAGGGTGTACAGGTTCTTCCTTCCCTCTTTTAGGGTATATCTATACGTGCTCTTGTTGAACATTGTCGGCCATGAGTAGAGTGCTAGACTGAACCACATTGGGTTCAGGCAATCTCTGTGGAAGATTCTTCTACTGATGGTGATCGGTCTGGGCGTGATGCTTTCGATCTTGATGGTGGCCCTTCATTTCTCCATGGTTGTTTGCAGGAAGTGTCAGTGCCGAGTTGACTTTATACATCTTTAGTGTCTCTATCAGCTGGCTAGGTGGCATAGAGTAATCGATGTAAACCGTGTACGGGTTGCTGTGCACCTTGTAAGTTTGCTCAATAGTTGCAGTGGTCAATTGCTCCTTGCATCCTTTGCTCATCTGCTTACATCTGTTGCTCGGCCATGATGTTCTGTCTCTCCAAGTGGTCTGATATCTTCTTAGTTATGCAGCGGGTCAGGATCTTATACATTGATGGGAGATAGCCGATCGGTTTTTACTTCTTCCGAGTTTGTGCTGTCGTTGTGCTTAGCCTTCAGATAAGCGATTCCTTGAGTCGGACCCTGGGACTGCGTCTGGGTGAACTGCTCCGTTATGTGCCCGTGCACAGCTGACTTTGTACCAGTACTTGTGGACGTCATCTATCCCTGGAGTTCACCATTTTTTCGACTTCCTGATTGACTGTTGTATTTCTTTTTCCTGACTCTCCCATTCCATCTGTAGCACGTCCTTCGTTTTTTTCTGCTCTAGCCGGGGAGGGGGATTATGATTAACTTCGCTGCTCCACAAATTGCTCCAGAACTCCTCGACCGTCTTCTGCTAGAGTGGTCCGTTACCTTCTTTCCCCCTCATATCCTAAACTCCTATAGAAGGCTCTCTGGTTTTCATAAAATATCTGATTGTCTGCTTTTCTCTGGGCACGCCAAAAATCGGTTAGACTTTGACACTCTTGCTGAGTGCCAAGAGATTCTGTTTGAGGGTGTCAAGGTACTCTTCGATCCTCTTCTAGGTCTTGTGTTTACTGTTGATGTTGTCTTTCTTGAGTATGCCTTCACTTTTCTGATCAACTTCTTACTTCTGATATCCCATTGGTACTGGGGCACTTATTCTCTCTTAGCTCTTCTATCTTCTGCTTGTAGCCTTCTTTCCGAGGCTGGTGGTTCTTTGTTTTTTTCGTCTCTGGTCGCTCTTTCGTTCATCATGCTGGTTGATAGAAAGGCACAATAAATGAGTGCAGATGGTATCTATTTCTACTATATTGATATTGAGGTAATCCTCAATTGGCCTATTCAGGTGGTCTGCGACTTGTCACAGGATTCTGTATGGTCTCTGCTTCAGTATGGTGTGGGTTTTTGTGGAGTGCCTTTCCTCAAATTCTGCTACGGCCTTCTTCCACTCTTTCTTCTATTCGGAATATCGCGACATCTTTCCACTTCGGCTGAACTGGGTTGTATTTCTTGTATTTGCTGTTATTCCTATAGTTCTGGTTCGGTTGTGTCTGCATTAGTTGTTCTTTGTATTTGGTCGCTCACATCCTGCTTGGTTTTTTTTTTTTTCAAGACTGCAGGAGCTATCAGGTTCTTCATGATGACGGTGCGTGTCTGATCTGCTGTTCGCTTTTCGGTGACCTGAGCAGTCAGGAACTAGTTGGTTGTTAAAAGTTTCCAGGCGCGTTAACAACCTAAGCCATATTACGCCGTGTATAATATGTCTATTGATTTCTTGTGTTCCGTGGTATATTTTCTGGAACGAAAAACTCAAGTTTCTCGGCACCGGGTGCCAAGCGTTCCGTGGCCAAGCGATTCTAGTGCGTCTCTGAAAGCGTTTTCTAAAAAGAGCATTTAATCAAAGAGTTTTTCAATTTTTAGTTTCAAACACCGTTTTCTTGATTTCTATATCAGAGTAGCTCTCTCGCACTACACGAAGTAGGCAGAAGCCCAGAAAGGAAAACCACCTTTCTGTTTCCTTTTCTATTTACTAACTTACTAACTCAGCGGCTTGGTCACCTCGTGGCACTGCTCCTGCCTTCCCGTTGCGGGGCCGGAAACCTGGGTGATAAAGCAAACCCCCAGGGCCAAAAGGAGCAAAATATGGATTACGACAACTATCCACCGATTCAGACAGCAAATCCAAATTCAACGGATTTGCACCAACCAAATGATGACAATACCAACCGAAAGAGACTGAAGACGGATGCTTCCCTAATAGAACATCCAAGTTTCCTGATCCTGCATTCCTTAACGAATCAGGCCCTAGGCAATCTATCGCCATTCCTCATACAGAAGTATCTGGAAAGTGTAGCAGGTTCCCCTAAAAATGGTGAGACGTCTTAGATCTGGCGACCTACTGGTTGAGACCACCAGCTCCAAACACTCTGAGTCCCTTCTTAAACTCACCACATTCCGTGGAACTCCAGTGAAGGTATCACCACATGCTACACTCAATACCTCCAAAGGTGTCATCTCAGAATGGGACCTAATAAATGTCTCAGAGGAGGAAATTGTAAATGAATTGCAACATCAGAAGGTCACACAAGCAAGAAGAATTTTGCTGAAGAAAGATGGCGAACTTATCCTAACTCGGAGCATCATACTGACATTCAGTTCACCAAACCTACCCTCATCGGCGAAAGCCGGATATCTGAACTGCCGCATTCGCCCATATATTCCAAATCTATTAAGATTTTATAAATGTCAGAAATTCGGACACTCCCAAACGGTCTGTCGAGGTGATGCTGTATGCTCTAACTGTGGCTCGAAGGAGCATGCCCAAGCTGATTGTAAATCAGTCCTCATTCTGCACTAATTGTAAAGGCAACCGCCCAGCTTTCTCTAAAACATGTGACCAGTGGAAATATGAAAAGAAAATCCAGAAGTACAAGATAGGAAAAAAAAAAGTCTCATTTTCTGAAGCAAGAAAACAAATACAGCAACTGACGCCTAAACATACATATGCTGATGCTACCAAAAGATTTCATATCCGTTCAGACTGATACATCAATACAACCAAGCATCTCTATTTCTGAATGGGCTCAATCTATACTCTCTTCCGTACCTCAGTCCTCTAAGCAACAGACTTCAAACAGATCCAGTAACACGCCAGTCACGATACCACCTGTTGCTCCTGCAACTTCCGCAAGACCTGCTCAAAGAAAAAAACTCTGAGGAAATCTGATCTCGTTAACAAGCAGCATGCTGAATCTTCTTCCGCTATGGACACAAATGAGACTTGCAATCAAGAAGAAAATGAAACCATTCTGGAAATCCATCCAGAAGACGAAATAGAAACCAGACCTGTTTTTTCAAAGAGAGAGAAAATGAAAGTTGACCGCCTGAAACAGACTTCCAAAAAGCAGACAGATACAGCTTCTCCATTTAAACCCAAACAATGAAAAACATCGTCCAATGGAACTGCAGAAGCTTTCGCAGCAATATTGACGACATTCACGAAATAATTATGAACCATAAACCAATTGGAATCTGCCTACAAAAGAGACATATTTAACACCTCAATTGTCTCCCTCGATAAAAAAATTTATACTCTCTTCCGTCAAGACAGACCTGTTACCACAAATTCTCGTGGAGGGGTAGCCATACTTCTAGACTCACGAGTCCGTTGTAAACGCATTCCGCTACAAACTGCCATTGAAGCTGTTGCCACGTGAATAGCGATTGGCCTTAGTCTAACACTGATTTCTATCTACCTGCCACCCAGTTATCCTTGTACTTTTCATGAACTTGAAGATCTCATTCTGCAGTTGCCAACCCCTTTCTGTTTATTGGGTGACTTCAATCGACACAATCCATTGTGGGGATCTCCCAGTGCAGATGCATGAAGACAACTCATTGAAATGCTTGTCGGCAGACAAAATCTAACAATATTAAATACTGGCTCACCAACTTATCTCCACCTCCCAAAAGGAACAGCCTCTGCAGTAGACCTATCCATCTGCTCTCCGATCCTCTTCCCTAGTATTGAGTGGACTGCTCTGGACGATCCGCTCAACAGTGACCACTACCCAATAATCTGTAAAATACAAACTTCACTCTGCATAACTTCAAAAAGCAAAACAAAATGGAAATTTTCCAAGGCAGATTGGACAAAGTACGCTTCTCATGTATCCATCGACAATCATCCAATTGACAAAGCTGCCATCGACAATCATCCAATTGACAAAGCTGCCAACCATATTACAAAACAGATCCTAGTAGCTGCATCTATTGCCATTCCACAATCATAGTCAAGCATCCGTTGAAGCAGAAACTACTGGTGGAATGAGGACTGTAGGAATGCAAAAAAAGAAAAAAACCGTGCGTGGAATTTATTCCGCAAATACCTGATAAACTACAAAAAACTTAGAGCTAAGGCCCGCCATATTAGGAAGAAAGCAAAATAAGACTTGGATTCGATTCGCAAATGAAATTAATAAAAATACTGACGTAACAATGATATGGAAAAAAATCCGGCAATTAAATGGAATATTCCCCTCATTGTCCTGCCCACTTATCGCCTGGAATGGGCTGGAACTGTCTACTCCTGCAGAGATTGCAGAGGCCCTAGGCACAGTATTTTCACAGTTATCTGAATCGACGGCATCCGAACCATCATTTCAGAAGATTAAGACTTCAGCCGAAAAATCCCACCTGAATTTCAGAACCAATAATCCTTTCTACCGTACAATCTACCACTCACTGCTAGAACTTCACGGCGCCTCCGTAGCCAGGTGGGAAGGAGCAGCAGTGCGTAGCACACGTTTCTTGATTAGACCGGGGTTCGAGCCCGTCACCACCAAATATGGAGGATGCGGAAAGGTCAGGGAATGACCACCGCATATCCCGGAGCAATATGGCCTTAGTTGCTAATGCTCCTAAAAAAAACCAAACAACAACAACAGCTAGAACTTCAAGAGGCTCTATCCACTGCAAGGAACAGCGCTGCTGGCCCTGATGGAATATACAACATAATGCTACAACATCTAGATAATAAACCGCTATCTTCGCTTCTGACATTCTATAATCGTATCTTCATGGAACATTCATTCTCCAGTTCCTGGCGTCACTCTTTTGTACTGGCAATACCCAAACCAGGGAAAGATCTCTCTATTCCTAATAATTACAGACCCATTTCTCTCACCAGCTGCTTAAGTAAAACCCTATAAAAAATAATACACCGTAGACTAACATGGTACCTTGATTCCCAAAACATTATATCTGATAATCAATTTGGTTTCAGAAAAAACCGATCATCACTGGATCTGATGATCAAAGCAGAAACAAATATTAGGAATGCATTTATTCAAAATAAACATATCGTCATGGCATGTCTCGATATAGAGAAAGCATTTGACACCACTTGGCGTTTTGGCATCCTGAGAGATCTTCATTCCCTGGATCTGAGAGGTCACTTACCTTACTTCATACAGAATTTCCTACAGCAGAGGACCTTTCAAGTTCGCTATCGGCAAGTCCTTTCCAAAACATATATACAAGAAGAAGGAGTCCCTCAGGGCTCTGTTCTTAGTGCAACTTTGTTTGCAATAAGAATAAATCAGTTGACTAAAATTATTCCCAATACAGTGACTTCATACCTATATGCTGATGATCTGACGGTCTCTTGCAGTTCACAAAACATGAGTTTTATTGAGAGGCAACTTCAAACATCAATCAATAATATCGAACTATGGATGACACAGAATGGTTACCGACTGTCCTATCAGAAATCTAGTGTCATTCATTTTTGTAACAAACGAAAGATGCATCCAGATCCTGAAATACACTTAAGAAACCAACCTGTCACTGTTGTGAACAACGTTCGTCTTCTTGGTGTGATTTTTGACAATAAATTGAACTTTAAAGAACACATTAATCATCTACGGACTGTTTGCCAGAAAAAAATGAACATACTAAGAGTTATTTCTTCTACATCGTGGGGTGCAGATCGTTGCACCTTACTTCACTTATATAGAGCCCTAATCAGATGTCGCCTTGATTATGGTGCCCCGGTATATGATTCTGCTAGGGAAAGCGTGTTAGCACGTCTTGCCCCTATTAAACATTCTGCCCTCAGGGTTGCTGTAGGTGCTTATAGAACATCGCCAGTACAAAGTCTTTATATTAAAACCCATGAACCTCCCCTCAGACTCAGAATAAAGATGTTACTTCTGAATTATGCAGCCAAAATTCAAAATCAAACTACTCCTCCCCCTATTAGGCCAATACTTAATGATTCACAGTTCTCAATGCACTATAGAAACAAACCTAGAGCAGTCCAACCTACTGGCATCAGATTGCAGGCAGTAGCACAAACCTGGAATATACACCTTGACAAAGTCCTCCAAGATTCAAACAGTGGAGATCCTCCATGGTCTTCTATTAAAGCATCCTGTGACAGCTATTTCCAAAACTGGGGAAAACACTCGCTTGCAAATATTAATATACAGCAACTTCATACTGCTCACACACAAAAGTATACACTGATTGGGCCCCGGGTGCCAAGCGATTGACTGAGCGATTTCTATTTGTGCTTTCACTGCGACTTTTTGATAGGTGAATTCTGCGTTCTCTTTTACGTTCCTCTCTTTGAGAAGTCCTTTAATTTAGTAGCTCTTGTATCAAAAGTACTGGTATAGAGCAAGGAAGGAAAGTAACCTTTCTTTATTTTTCATATCTAATAGACTAACTCCTACTAATTTCGCTTGGTCACTCCAGGCACTGCTCCTGCCTCCCCGTGGCGGGGCCGGTAACCTTGGCAGAAAAGTTCATCTGCCAGGGGCTAAAAGGAGCCAAGATGGAACAAAATATGTTTCCTTGTTTAGAACCGACAAGCAGTCGGCTAAACACAGAGCATGAGCATGACTCTTCGCAAGCAAAGAGGTTAAAAACCATTTCCTCTGCGACCGAGTTTCCTGCATTTTTATTAATGCATTCATTATCAGAACAGCCTCTTAGTAAGCTATCCCCCTTTCTTATCCAAAAACACCTGGAAAGTATTGCAGGGTCTCCCAAGATGGTTAAGAGATTGCAATCGGGGGACTTACTAGTAGAAACTGTCAACTGTAGACATTCTGAAAAACTCCTGAAAGTGACAAACTTCGCAAAAATTCCAGTAAAGGTAACTGCCCATGCAACCCTCAATACATCTAAGGGTGTTATATCTAGTTGGGACCTTTTGAATGTGACAGAAGAAGAAATTAAAGAAGAGCTAAATGAACAAAATGTAATTGCTGTCAAAAGAATCATGACTAAAAGGGACAATATACTCACACCCACCAGAAGTATCATTCTCACCTTTAACAGTCCAAATCTACCCTCAACAGTAAAAGCAGGATATCTACTCTGTCGCATTCGTCCTTATATTCCTAATCCGCTGAGATGCTACAAATGCCAAAAGTATGGCCATTCTCAGACGGCATGCAGAGGGAACCCAGCTTGTCCCAACTGTGGATCTTCTGATCACAGTCAAAACGAATGTTCGGCAAAAGAAATGACTTGTCCTAATTGCAAGGGTAACCATCCTGCTTACTCTAAAACATGTGAGAAGTGGAAAATGGAGAAAAAAATTGTAAAATATAAAATCGAAAACAAAGTTACTTATCAGGAAGCAAGAAAATTAATTGCACCCAGTATATCTAACCGTAGCTATTCCAGTATTGCAAAAAAATATCAAACAATAGCCACACAAACTGATGTTACTGTTCCATCCAACATATCAATCTCCGACTGGGCCCGAGCTGTTCTTTCTCAGCAACAGTCCAATATCCAGAAGCACTCAGATCAAGCAAGTAATACGCCTCTTACGATTCCAGCAAAATCTCCTCCTTCGCCAATGATTGCTACCACACCAAATAATCCCAGTTCAACTTCAAAACAGAGTATTCAGGAAACATCACTCGATCAAGAGTACCCCTCTAAACAGGAAGATCCAATTCTTGAAATATTTGCAGAAGAAGAAGAAGAAGATATGGACACAGGTCGCCCCACCTTTCCAAAAAGAAATAAACCAAAGCCAGAACGCCACAAGACAGCCACGTCAGGTACAGCTTCTTCTAAACTCAAATAATGCCTTATATTTTACAGTGGAATTGTAGAGGCTTTAGATGCAACATTGATGACATTCAGTACTTAATTAGACGCTACTCTCCAGTGGGTTTCTGTCTGCAGGAAACCTATTTAACTGCTAAAATTTCTGTTTCTATAAATAACTACTCAGTCTACCGAAGAGATCGGAATACATCTGACTCTGCTCGTGGTGGTGTAGCCATTTTGATTAACTCAAAGATCCCTGCTAGTCAAATCATTCTTCAAACCAAAATTGAAGCCGTTGCTGTGCGTCTGATTGCTGAGATTGCATTTACGCTAGTCTCAGTCTGTCTCCCACCAAACAATTCCTACTCTTTCAAAGATATTGAAGAACTTTTAGTACAGCTGCCGTCACCAGTGTGCTTGCTAGGGGATTTCAATGGCCACCACCCTTTATGGGGATCCTCTAAATTAGATAGACAGGGCCGACTGATTGAAACTATACTAGATAAACAAAACCTTACCATTCTTAATACTGGTACACACACCCACATACAGTTACCTACTGGACAGACCTCTGCAATTGACCTCTCAATTTGTTCTCCGATACTGTTTCCAGTCATTCAGTGGTCCGCCATGGATGATCCAATGGGAAGTGACCATTTTCCAATTGTCTGTAACCTGCTCACTGCACAACTACCATTAGACCAACCCTGCAGAAAATGGAAATTTTCTAAAGCCAAATGGGCCAAATTTCAATCAGCAATCATTCTGGACAAAGAAACTATTCAGCTACAACCTATAGATAAAGTAACCGATTATGTCACATCCAGTCTTTTAGTTGCAGCAAAATACTCAATTCCATTATCAAACCCCCCAACCCGACGGCACTTCAACTACTGGTGGAATGAAGAGTGCACAAAAGCAAAGAAGGAAAAAAATAAAGCATTCAACTTATTCCGTCGATTTCCGACAACAGCTAATTTAATTAGCTACAAGAAGCTAAGGGCAAAAGCGCGGTTCATTCACAGGCAAGCCAAGAAAGATTCTTGGACTCGGTTTGCATGTACTATCAACAGAAATACCGACTCCAGATTAATATGGAAGAAAATTAGACAGCTTTCTGAGAAGTTTCCAATCATCCCTTCCCCAATTCTTTCATACAATGGACAAGAACTCTCTGGTCCTCTAGAAATAGCGAATGCCTTGGGTAAAACCTTTGCCGAAGTCTCTGCTGTATCAAATTACACTCCGAAATTCCAAAAAATTAAGACCTCCACCGAACAGAGGCCCATTAACTTTAGAACCTCGCTATCACTTCCGTATAATCAGCCCCTTGAATATTGTGAACTTCTACAAGCCATAAAAACAACGAGAAACAGTGCAGCTGGGCCAGATGGCATATATTATGTCATGCTGCAGCATCTCAATGAGCAAAACTTACAAATGCTGCTAGTTTTCTTTAATCGGATCTTCCTGGAAAATACTTATCCAACATCTTGGCACCATGCTACAGTTTTGCTCTTTTTGAAACCTGGAAAAGATCCTTCCAGTCCTAATAGTTACAGGCCAATCTCTCTGTCAAGTTGCCTTGGTAAAATTCTTGAAAAAATGATCCACAGTCGACTCAGCTGGATCATTGAAACTGAACAACTATTGAGTAATTGTCAACATGGCTTTCGCAAAAATAGGTCCTCTCTAGATCTGATGATCAAGGCCGAATCTGAAATTCGCAATGCCTTTGTGAAAAATGAACACCATGTCATGGTCTCCATTGACATAGAAAAGGCATTCGATACAACCTGGCGGTATGGCATTCTCAGTGACCTACATAATTTTGGTCTACGAGGCAACCTGCCTATATTCATTAGGAACTTTCTCCAGATCCGCTCTTTCCAGGTTCGATACCAAAACTCCCTTTCTTCTACTTTCTTGCAGGAAGAAGGAGTACCACAGGGGTCGGTTTTGAGTGCAACCCTATTTGCCCTTAGAATTGATTCCATTTCCAAAGAACTTCCAAATACTGTAGAAGCCTATCTTTATGCTGACGATCTCTCCATTTCTTGCCACTCTCAGAACATGAGATCTATTGAACGGCAATTGCAAATGTCCCTCAATAAAATTGAAAAATGGGCTGAGTTCAATGGATATCGGCTTTCCCATCAGAAAACAGTTGCTATCCACTTTTGTAACCAACGCAAATTACATTTAGACCCCGAACTCCGGATATCAAATTCCAGCATCCCGATTACCAACAATATTAGATTCTTGGGATTAATATTAGACAGCAAGTTAAATTTCCTTGAGCACATTAAGGTAATACGTACTACCTGTCTGAAAAAGCTGAACATGCTTAGAGCTCTATCTGCCCAGTCTTGGGGAGCAGATCGTACAACTTTGCTGCTCTTATATAGAGCACTGATTAGATCTCGGTTAGATTACGGTGCCCCAGTTTATGATTCTGCTCGAAAGAGTGTATTACGCTGGCTCGATCCTGTACAACACAATGCACTGAGGATTGCTCTTGGTGCTTATAGGACATCACCAACCTATAGTCTATATATTGAAGCCCATGAGCCCCCTCTTTACCTCCGCAGAAAAATGTTACTACTTAAATATGCAGTCAGAATACGAAACTGTTCTCCGCACCCCATCCAACCATATCTCTTTAATCCATCATTTCACATTCTCTATAGAAATAAACCAAATAAAATACGCCCAGCAGGCCTACGGCTCCTTGAAATAGCACAAAATTGGAATGTTCCTCTCCAGAGTAGGCAGCACAGAAAGAATGATTCTTGCCCACCATGGACCCCATTTCCTCAACCAGCCTGTGATAATTATTTTCTCCAATGGGGAAAGAATCGTCTACCAACTCTGAATGTGCAACAACTCCATGCTAGCCATATTCAAAACTGTTTTGACTTCTTACCGATATATACTGATGGTTCCAAATCTCATTCAACTGTTGGAGCAGCAGCAGTGTTTCCCTCTGCTATCATATCAGCCTCTCTTCCACCTGAGTACAGCAGCTTTTCAGCGGAATTATATGCAATTCAATTAGCTCTAGAAAATTTGAGTCTTCACCCATCTGCAAAATATTTAATTTACACCGATTCTCTCAGCTCAATTAGAGCAATGCAGAATTTCTCTTATAAGGATCACCCTATACTAAATCAAATCAAGTATTTACTATTGAAAATTGAAGATCGCCAGCAACGAGTGAACTTCTGCTGGATCCCAGCACATTCAGGCATCAAAGGGAACGAGTTGGCTGATATTTCGGCTAAAAATCCATCAACAGCAGATTTAACCTCTGCCTTTATTCCAGTTTCTGATTATAATATTATAATTAAAACAGCTTTTCATGCACAATGGACAGAGCTATGGCATAAACAAACAAATAACAAACTGTTCCAGATAAAACAGGACCCAAAATTTTGGCACTCATGCATTCAGACAGTTCGGCGAGAAGAAGTGGTACTCGCGCGGATTAGAATAGGTCATACCCATCTAACGCACCTCCATCTACTCACAGGCGATGATCCTCCTCTTTGTTCACAGTGCTCTGAGCATCTAACAGTCAAACATATTTTGATTGACTGTCCACATTTTCAACAACATCGAACTTCAATATTTCAATCTCTGGCTAATTTCCGTGAACGAATAACATTAAATGATATCATTGGTGAAAATGCCAATATTAATGAACTTTTCTGTTATTTAAAACAAATAGGAATGTATAAGCGACTGTGATTAGTTTCTGGAATGAAATGAGATTGAACCGTCTTCACATTAATTATTTATTTTATCTTTTCAACATACCTATGAATAGGCGCAATATAGCCACAGCAGCTTGTGCGCCATTAAACACCCATACCACACACACATACACTGATGGATCAAAGTCTGGAAATGGATCTGACTGCAGCCGTCTTTCCCTATAACACCATCTCCGTTTCCCTGCCCACTGAATGCAGCAGTTATAAAGCAGATTTATGTGCCATCAACCTTGTCTTAGAAAATATCATCCATCTGTCCATCCAAAAAAGTGTAATATATACAGACTCACAGAGTGCACGTTTAGCCTTGCAAAATTCCTCCTCCCCAACACATCCTGTAATAACAACAATAAAAACTCAGCTGATGCATATCCATGAACACGAGCAGGCATTCATCTTTTGTTGGATCCCAGGCCACATGGGGATATTAGGGAATGGAAAAGCGGATTAGGCAGCAAAACGTTCATCCAACATAGCATCGAAAGATTACTACGTTCCATATATTGACTACAGATCCTATATAAGACATGTATGTAAGGAACAGTGGACACTTCTATGGCAAGCTCAACTGCTGAACAAGCTCCTTCAAATAAAATCTGAACCACAGTCATGGGCTTCCAGTTTCCGTGTAAACAGAAAGGAAGAAGTCCTCCTATCCAGGCGCGAGACAGTCACAGTCACCTCGCCCATCTTTATCTACTCACAGGAGACGATCCTCTGAAGTGTACCCACTGCAACTCTTTTCTCACAATCAAACACATTCTCATTGATTGTACTCTATACACTGATGCGCGAAAAGCCTCATTCAGTATTTTACGAAATCTTCAAGAACCTTTAGCACTTCGTCATATCAGAGGCAATGATGCAAATCTTCTAGAACTTTTCTGTTCGATAAAAGGAATACAGCTATACGATCACCTCTGACATGATTCTATAATCACAATGTCTGAACTCCATACCGTTAATAGGCGCAATATGGCCCTAGTAGCCCTTGCGCTAGAAATACCAGTACTCTCAAGTTTCTCGGAGGGGAAAAACCATGCTACCGTCACCTGATACTGACTAACTCAGCCACTTGTAAAAAAGGCCCACAAACTCCCTAGATAATTGACGTGATTCGAACTGTAGTCTTTTCTACCCGGTGTGGGGAGGACGGTGATTGTACCAACAGTGCTACCCGCGTGGGCCAGTCGGGAATATTTCGACTGGCCCACGTGGGACCAGCATTGCAATGTACAATCCTGTACATTGTAATGCTGGTCTTTAGCTTGGTTATTTCATAATATGCTTGCATGATGAACGTATCCACTTCCTGGGTGGTCACTAGCACAGTTGCTAAGGGAGCATTTCCAGTTTGTTGGGCAGAATAGTAGTCTTGCCCTTCAGTTGGCGTAACCACGAGGGTAACAGCACCACTTAATATTTATTGTTGTTCTTTATTATAATATGTTTATTTCTCTTTAGAAACAACCATAAACAGCCCATGGGTAGAGGGCGTGGTCACATTACATTATTTCAAAATTTGCAAACTCCGTATATACAAAATTTGAAAAATCGTGTAACACGAGATTATTATAAGATTATTTGATTATTATTCTTATTATAAGCCAACATTTTAAACATTAAAGTAGATAAAAATTTTTTCTTCTCATCAGAAAGGAAGTTGATTGGCTGTTCTTTTCTTTTTTTTTTTTTGGTAGTAGTTGTTGGCGCATCGGCTTCTGTGGCCATAATGCACCTCCCAAGGTTTTTGCAGTACTTTGATCCAAGCACGAGGCGGGATTCGAACCCGCGACCTTTGGGTTTCTAGGCAGGCACTTTACCCACCCGGCTAGCTCGGTCGGCGGTTTCAGAAGTGAGCTCCTGTCTAGTGATATAGAGTGCTGTTGTACTTCTTCTTTCTTGTATGTTCAAAATGAGGTATGAAAGTTAATCTTTCACCCTACTTAAGTCTCAGATCGACATGGCCCTCGTGGGTAGAATCGCCTTCCTCCCCACACTGGATGGAAAATACTAGTTCCATTCGCATTAATGACGCGACAAATTTTTATGGACGTTTTTCGCAACGTGGCTCAGGCGAGGGTAGCATTCCCCCCCCCCCCCCCAGAAGCTTGGGTGTTTTTTTTTTTTTGTCCAGTAAACAGAAAATCGACCAAAGAACTCGCGCAGTTTACACACATCATATGCGGCGCAATATGGCCTAATTTGCAAATGCGCCTAAAACTCTACAAAAAAAAAAAAAAAAACTAGCTAGCTTTTCTTGCTTGCTGTTCTTTCCTTTCATTTCCTAAGGTTCACTGTCGTAACCTCATATCGTGCGTCATTTTAATGAACTTGGTCCTCTCACATTCTTACTTAGCTTGATCAGCTGGGTGTCCAGTTGTTTTCCATTTTCTCTATTGCTTTTGTTTATTTTTAAAAATTGCTGTGATCTGTGGAGTAAACCAACAGTTCACTGTATCCAAGGTCGTGAATACTTTAGCTACTCCTTTATAGGCAATATGCAAGAGTAAGTGCGAGATATCATCCATGGATTTTTCTGCAGGCATTTTATATAGTCTTCGAAAGTCATTCTGCCAGGAATTTCAAGATGACATCGCTTTTAATAAATTTTGCAGAGAACTTTTAATTTATCTTTACGAAAATTGTGCATTTTCTCACTATAATTGACACGGTATGCTTCTCAGCTAATTAGAAAAAAAATTATACAAAGACTTAACTTGATATTCCGAAATCAGAAAACGGGGACAAACCTAACTAAAATTAATAATTTTTTATATTGAAAGTTCGGGATAAAATCAGTTAAATATATTTTTTTTTTCTATTGTCATATTTTTGGAAACAAAATTTTAAAAAAACAGTTTTTTTAATTATAATTAAATTTGCCAAATAGTTTTATTCAAATTTTCAAATGAATTACATTTAAATATTAAAATGATAAAAATAAAAGTCGAACAAAGAAAAAAGTTCAAAATAAATAAAAAGGACAAAAGAATATATTAAAAAAGAACCAGAATATATTAAAAAAAAAAAAGAACCAGAATATATTAATCTTAACTTAAGTTAGCAAACATTTAAATAATTAGCACTCTAAGGAGTACGCATGCGCAGACTCTCAAATGACGTGTTTCCGAATGAATATTTTGAGTTTTAAGCGCATCTCTGAAGGCCATAAAGCACATTTGTACCCTGTAAGAATATATCGATTTTCTGTCACTGAGATACATCGATTTACAAAACTCCAAAATATCCCAGAGTAGGCAGAAGAAATAAATATATGTGGGTGTGTATAGAATTCCTGTTCACTTACAATGATTGATATTTTGTCCGACGTATTGAAACTGTGGCTCATTTCAATCCGGGATTTCTCCTTTTAAATTTCCATCTTTGGTCTACCGCCCATATTTTTCTTTAAAGTCATTTCCATCAATTCTGATGATTTATTATCGTACTTTCTTGGTGACTCTTGCAGTTGTTGGAAGAGTTCTTTTTTTTAATAACTTTAATTTCTCTTTTCTACTTAGCTCTCTCGGAGGCTCATTTATCTCGAGTTTCCTTCATTGGCTACGTTTATCGTTCAACGATGGTGTACGTCCTAAAACCACGTGGCGTGTTCTTGTGTATCAGGTTACGGTGTAGGCCGCTGCGTCCGTATTTCGTTTCAGATAATCGAGTCCGGTTGTCTGCTACGGATTCAGATGCGAATACAGTAATCTATTTTTCATTTTTTTTTTTTTTTTTGGCAGAATGACAAAAAAAAATTAATCTTATCGATTTTCTATAGCAGGCGATATTGTTCCTAGTATAAAAGGAACAAGTATTTTTCGCGTTTATAATAAATCATTCTAATAATCCAGCATTTCTGAAAGGAAATCACGTGACGTCACACGAAACGTCATCTATGAACAAATAATAGGTTGGCACAGCAAACTGGAAAGTTGATAAGAGTCCAAGGGATCTGTCAACTTTACAGTTTCCACTTAGTTTTCGTGAAAGTTGTTTTGCTGTTCTAATTCGGTAAGTTTTGAGAAGTTTCGTGTTCTTTATTTTTTTTAAACAGGAACTTTTGTGCAGAGCTTTTTTTTTTTTTTTTATATAGACACCAATGGTAGGTAAGCTGCTGTTTTTATTCGAACTATGAATAAGTGGTTTGAATTTGAACAAAAAAATAACGAGTACTTTTCTTCAACTTATTTCAAGTCAAACAACAGAGAAAAAATAAGTAAACTGCGTCTATTCGTTAAAACCTCCCTCTCTCCACTTCTCTTGGTTCCGTAATTTTTTGTAGTCATTATTTTTCTGTCTGTTGGATATTTTTTGCCCTATTCTCTCCGGTAGCATTGATAAATATAATCATATATATATACACGCTGGGAGAAAATATCAGTGACAAAGACTGTAGAGCTCAGAAAATGTAATTCAAAACTATTTACCCTAAACAACTCGTGCGATTTTCATTCAGCATTTGATATATATATTTTTTTAGAATAAATATTGCTGATGACTTCTGCTCGATTCTGTGCGTGCTTGAAATTATTAAGTAATATAATTGGTAGCCTCCATGGCAGTGTAGTTGGCCACTCATTTAGAAAGCCCGAAATTTAATCCATAGTAGAGTAGAGGAATTGACAGGAAAAAAAAAATAGTCCTTTTCAATCGGGGCTATAGTTAAACAACTTAAGCTCATTCCTAGTTTTCGATAAAAGTCCTTTCCTGAGTGTGAACAAATTCCCAGTAGAAGTATAACGAAATCACAACATTCAGTAAAGTTCAGAGTTCTGCATCCACTTGTTTCTTTATCCGTCTATTCTGTCTATATAGAAGTATAATATGTACGGCACTGTTTTCCTAATACTTCTGTAAGATGCTTTGTTTTGAATAACTAACTCTGCTCCATCTTAACAAAACTCGCGAAGAGTTTTGCTCGTCAACAGTTTCCTCATCATTAGTATAATTCAGAAAATGCTCCACATTGCTGAAAAATTCTTTCCTTTTGTAACGAGCTCAGATTTTATTTTCTCTCTCCAAAGCATGTATATTGTTAGTGATTTGATTTTCGCGTGCTTCATATCAATTCAAAATACATTTGAAAAACAAATTCAAGTTTACTGCCCGAAAATCTACTGCCTTTAACTTTGTATGGTACGTTAGGGCAACCATACCGGAGTTATTCTATACGTCGAACCATGGATTTTTTTTCTTATTAGTAACTTGTATTGAATTTTAGAGAATCATGTGTACTACAGATATCACAATATGTATTCTGTGCAATTTAATATCCTAAATTACTATAAAATCTGCGCGAGATAAAATAATAAATAAATAAACTCTGTTTATGGAGCGTCTGCTAATATAATCAAGAATATTTAAGGTGTATATAGGAATTTATTATTTAAACTCATACAAATAATATTCCAAAATATTTATTTATTTACTTAAACAAAATTCATATTTCCATAATTTTTTTTAATGAATGGAAGAAGTTTTACCTTATTATAAGATCTGCAAAAGGTAAAATCACGAATAATCAAACAGATAAATGAATTTTCTGCATTGGTAAAGTAGAAATGATGAAATCCCTTAGAGCTCAAATATTTCATTTTAACGTAGCTGATAGATCTACATAAGTTTATAAAGACAGATCCAAATAACGTATTCGGGACCGAAATATTTATCTCTTAAAAGTAAACAAAAGGCTTGTTTCGATAAATGGAAAATCAATTTGAAGATACTTTACCTTAAAACATTTCTATCCAGACCATTTATATCACTGTCGACGATTGGTCCCTGAAAACTGCACCACCAACGTGCTACCGAAAGCAAATGGCATTCGACAGCAGTTTATAAGCGCCACTTTTCTTTGTGTTCATAGAAATGTGTTTAACGGATGAGAAGAATAAACTTCCTTCAGAAATAACTTATAGTTGACATCTAAGTAGCTGAAATGGTGCGGAAATCCAGTAACGCAAAAAATATGAATAAAACTGGTAAGAAAATGAGATCGCAATGACAAACGCCAGGTTTTTGCAATTTCTTAGGTTTCAATATCAAAAATTCAAGCTCACTTTATTATTTCACACCCTTCTGATGTCCCCTGACAGCCACGTAAAATCAAAAGCTTAATAAAGCTAAAGATATCTGTGTTTTAAATCAGCCAGACATTTTCTGAAACGTGTCTAGAAAACTTTCCGTTTACTTAGGAACTTTAGGGCTCGTGCAATTTGATTAATTTAAACGCTCTTTTAGAGCAGAGTTCTAAAATATATTTGTAACAGTCTATTGGCGTGAGACTCCTTTTCCGCAGCTGCTAATCATTAACTATCTTGACGTAAAATCTCGAAATTTCTCTTTACTTTATTAGAAGATCCCCTTTAGAATGCACCAAGCTGTTGTTTTATTTCGCTTCGGGCTTAGGAATTTCTTTTTGGTATCGTCAGAATTTCATTAAATTTGCAGTAATAAGTATCAGAAAAATAAACAAAAGTTAGATGTTGGTGTTCTCTTTCGTGTTCTTCATCTAAAGAATAAGGAAAAAGTGTTGGTACATAAATATGAAGCATATAAGTCTTAATTATATTTATGTAGCGTTTAATTTCAACGGGAGTTAATATTAATAAATAAAGGAAAAAGTATTGGTACATAAATGCTATCAAAAACACGCATGCGTCTGGTTCAAGATTTGTCTGGCTGAAATAAAAATATGGAAAAGAATAAGAAAAAAGATAAAAACCAGAAAATTAACCTAAAAATAAATAAAATTAGGTTATTAAAACAGCAGTATTGTCACTGGTTTGGATTATCTGATAATAGCTGCCGAGGTAGCTAAAGCCATGAGGCGTCAGTATATTATTTATTTATATTTTTATTTTTCATTCATGTTTCATGGATGGTTTGACCGTTTGTTGGAGGAAAAACTCGCCCTTTTTTAAAAAAAGAAGGGGTTTAATCATATTCCTCCCGTTTATAGACTTATAAGACTGGTTAACCTATTGACAAAAGTGGAGAAGAATATTTTAAATAGAAGCTGAAATTTCGAAAAGAATCAGATCTATTGCTGCAGATTTATCGAAACGATTCTGAAGGGGAAATTGCCCAGGGGATTATAAAATCGGTGCCGACCGGGCTAGCCGAGTGGGTAAAGTACCTGCCCGGCAACCCAAAGGTCGCGGGTTCGATTCCCGCTTCGGGCTTGGATCAAAGTACTGCAAAAACCTTGGGAGGTGCAATATGGCCACAGAAGCCGATGCGCCAACAACTACCAAATCAAAAAAAAAAAAAAAATAAAATAAAATCGGAAATGGACCTATAACTTCCGCTAGGACCAACAAAACATGGGATGAAATTTAATACCCAACCGACCTATATAGATTTCTTGGATAATGCCCGAAACGTACCTATATAGATTTTTGTGTGGAGGAAGAGGCTATGGAATCTTAATTGGTCTTAAAACCTTCCTAGTCAAAAACGAAACAACCTGAAAATTTCGAATCAGTCTGACATTTCTTGTGGTGTAACGGTTCAACACCCAAAACATGCTTCTACTCATACATCGAGAACTCGAAATTTTATGTAAAAAATTCCGCATTTATAATCGTCCAACTTTAGTGAAATTTCGAATGGGTTGACAAATCGTTCTAGAAGATCCAAATATAAAATTTCATTGAAATCCGTCCACCGACAATCGAGTTGTTCGATGAGGACAGACATAGTAAACACAATAGTCGCTTTATCCATTTGTGACCTCGCCTACTGAATTCAAAATGCATGTAAATTAACCGGACCATATCTCGGACCATTATAGGCATCCTCTGGTTCTAAGAAGCTCGCGCAATTGCTTTGTACAGCGGGAACTGATTACCTGCCTCGACATAAGGAACGAGTAAGATTTCAAACCAATAACTTCGGCTTCCCGATTACAACAACAAATATTACGATTGTGATAATCATAAATAAACAGTAGTGATTGAAATAAAACCTTCATTTTGGGCCGTTTTCCATCGTCAATTTGAATTTTAACAGAAACTTCTGTTTCTTTAACATCTTATTCAGATTTGTGAACTGAGTTCAAATACTAAGCGTACATTTACTGGGAATATTATTTCAATCATCTTCTCGATGTTGTTTGAAGTGAATTCTAATAATTCCTCCCCCCCTCCCCTCTTGTATTCTCTTTTGTTTGTAAGTATTGGGAGCGCGTGTGTGTGTGTGTGTGTGTTGTCTGTAACGTGCAGCAGATATTGGAGAAATTTATTCATCAAATATTTCATAAGAAAAATATTTTCCTTTCTTTTGTGAATTCGTGGGCTGCGAAGCGAAATGAGGGACACATTTTCATTCGATTTCATATTTTCGTGAAATCTTGAAAGAAGTGGCACGTGCTTAGATTGAATTGGAAGAAGTATCTACAGATGAAAGAAACGGCGAGCGAAAACAAGAGGCAAAAATTCCCCCCGAAAACATATTGGGATTTTATTTTCTTCCGAAAGATATTATATTAAATTGTGTTTTAAATCAAAAAGTCAAACTGTCCAAAAGTTTTTACTATAAAGAGATATTTATTCACTTTGAATTACTTATAGTCGGTTCTTTTACTGCTGTACGTCAAATCTGCAACGATCCGGAAGAAAACGAAAGTCTTTTTCCTTCTTTTCTTAATTTATAAAAACCTTCAAACTGTCCATCATTTATGTAAGGAATTCGCTTTAAAGGAAACTGTAATGTGAGTGGGTGCCTACATTTAATGTTAATGTATTCCCACTTGAACTAACTCCAAATGTACTTAAAACAAAGTGTAAGGACCGAACTAAAATATGTTCTTATCTTAATAAAATTTTATTAGAAAATATAATTTTAGTTTCAGCTTTTCTAAACAAGGTGGAAACCATTCCGAAATAAAATTGACACGGCTATACAGGAAAAAAAAAATAGTTTCCACATCAACTGTTCGCCTTCTAGAGTATTTACAGCCTGGTTTAGGCTTTACCTGCCAACTAGAAAATAGTTTTATTGGGAAGGATTTTATCCTTTTGGTTTCCCCCTCACATTTCACAACCTGTACCGAAACAATGGAGAATCTAACACATTGTACGAGGAAATTCGAAAAGTTCGTGGCCTTGAGTTTTGAGGGTTTTATTTGAGGAGTCTGCCAACATTTTACTTTACAAACATAGTCCTGTTTGGGGTCAATACACTTTTGCCACTGATTCCAAATGCGTTGATTCCAGCTGTGAAGAAAGTTTTCTCTTGGGCTTCCAGGAATGCATTCACTGCAGCAAAGATATCAATGTCAGTGGAAAAGTGGATGACAGTCAGGTACTTTTTCAAATTCGGAACAGGTGAAAGTCCGATAGGGCTAGATTGAAGAAATGGGGATGACCAAGATTTCAAAGCTATACTCATGCAGTGTAGCCAGAACGACAGGCTTGAGCAGGCACGTTTTCCTGGTGTCACAGGCCTTCTTTGCCGACTTTTCCTCGACGTTTGTCTTTAATTTTTTTTAAATGAAATGCCTCGCGAGGTCTGAGTAATATGTCTTGTAGCTGTCTGGCATTTTGTAGGTAATCTACGCTGAACATTCCATCAGCATCCCAAGAAACTGAGCCATCACCTTGCCAATATAAGGAATCGATTCAGTTTTCTTTGGAAGGGGAGAAGAGCCATGGTTCCACTTTTTGGACTGCTCCTTAGTCTCTGGTCTATGGTAACAAACCGTGCAGAGAAATTTGCTGGGTCTGCTTGAAGACAATGCAAATGTTCACTTGACAACTCTTATGCGTTTTTTATTTGCTGCAAACAACTTTGGGACTCATTCTGATGACACCTTTTTAATAACGAGAAGACTGTTATTATGTCGTACCCCAATGTCAGCTAAGATGCCCAAGACAATAGAAACGTACAAACAGTCATTCATCGATCACTGATCACCAGATCATGCACATTGTCAACAATTTCTGGAGTGATGGATGTTGCAGGCTTCCACAGAATGGGTCATCTTCCAGGCTCTCCCTCTCTCGTTTAAATTCTGCTGCCCACTTTTTAACTATAGAATAGGAAGGGTATTCCCCCCCTCAGTATTGTAACCTTATCCTGGTGAATTGCTTTTGGCATCAATCACTTTTTTCTCCCCAGACATTGGATGAGTACATAGTGACTAATTTTACCCATCTTTTCTCATTAACTTTGACTTGAGGATTTGTAATTAAAAATAAAAATACGTTACTGAAATACTCGTATATGAAACTTGGTGGAGTACTATTTGAAGTGTTGTGTAGAAACTTTTAACACTGTACAATTACCCTTTCCCACTTTAGTCACGAACATTTCAAACACCCCTCGTATATACATTGTACACTTGCATGCTCTTTCATACAGTGACGAAGTTAATATGCCTCTTGAGCAAGGGTAGCTGGTTTTCCTTATGAAATTCGAGTTATTTTGGCCCAACAGACAAAAGAACGCATGTAGTTTGCAGACATAACATTGGACCTGATGACAGAATTCAACGTGGGAACCAGATACGTTGCCACTTGTTAAATAATTGTATTGTGTGGGAGTTTTGGATTACATCTAGTAAATTAAAAACCTTCGTTAGCAATAAGTCACTTTATGAAATTCTGGCTTAATTAGTGTTATTCGTAATATGCGCCAATTCTTCAAATAACAAGCCTCTTCTTTTCCTAAGCATATTTTAAATATTTTCAATGTTTTAAATGGCATTACATTGCAGGTACAAGTTAACACTGGTTGTGTAAATGATATTTTTCTAACACTACATTTAATTTATAAAAAGAAACGAAAGAAATTAGAAATTTCTTTAGCCCCTGGTCGAATTGGGGATGACTGTGCATGAAAGGGAAAATAAATAAATATTTAATCACAAAATACACTTCGGAAACTTTGAGAGAAAATTAAAAAAAAAAAACTGCTCGACTTTCTTTTGCTTAAAGGTCTGCAAATTTTCTCTTTGGGATTTGGAATTCCTTAGTGAGCAGAGGCTTTGGATTCAGCTTTGACTGCAATAATAAAGAAGTCTGTACTGTTGTACCCCTGGGAGAGTAGCTCGTATAGAACTAGCATTCCTAGGGAGATTAAGGATTGTTTAAAATCTTTATTTTGGTGTATTGTGCTTCAAAAGACAATTGCTGATTAAAAATGTCAAAATAATGAAAATTTAATTAAAAATAAAATATTCTCCGATGCTAACTAAAGAACTAATTTAATAACGCATGAGCAAATCTCTGGAACCAGAAAAAAAAAGGTAACATGTTTTTTCAGTTTTTTTTTTTTTTTAATGTTGGGCTTTATATCAAAAATGTATGAAAAGAGATTCTTACAATGACATACGATTACTAGGAGATGAAATTTTGGCACACTGCCAACAAGTTTAAGGGGATATTTTGTTTTGTGACAATGAGAGCACGAAGAGTATCTAAGTTTAACCCAATACGACAGTAAACAAAGAGACCACCCAGTTTCACATTCGCACACAAAAAAAAAAAAAAAAAAAAAAAAGAAAACAAAAATCTCCGCGCAACAAGCTGTCAAAATGCCTCAATAACACAAAACAGAGCTTTCATTTATATGGCGTAAGAGGATTTTATTAGAAAAAAAATAAAAACATCGTTTTGGAAATGCGATGGCTTTTTTTTTTTTTTTTTCTATTTATTAAAGGTTTATAAGCATATAGGGATGTCGACTTAAAAAAAAAACAAAACGAATATTGAGTGGATTTAAAAATAAATAGTAAACCTTCAAAATTTTCTATCTTAGAATATTTTTCTGATATTTGAACTGATCTTTCTACAACTGAAGGTAAGAAGTGGCAACGAGGGACGGAGATTTTATTACAACTTAACAGGAGGGGGAAAAAGACAAGAAAAACAAGATATGAACTCCTCAGTTCTGTGCTCAACGAATTTTGTTACGTAGAACACATACTGATGCATAGCTAATAAAGGCAGAGATGAAAGCCTTTAGAACTTTTAAATGTTGTCTCATAAACTTAAATAATTAAGCAGTACAATCGACTTATTTCCTTAAGCTATTGCGCAGCCATTGACTTTTCTGTTTTGGTACAACCCTCACACTTATTAGCTTTGAATATTATGTAATGTTTGTTATACCATCGTTATTATATATTCTTTATAATAAATACTAAGCCACGCAGCCTAGTGGTTATCGTTGGGTGAAACAGCGCATGCTCGCGATTGACTTTGGTTTGAATTCACTTGACCGCTAAATAACATAATGAATGCATCTATTGTCTAAACAGACTCCAAGTATATCTGCAACTTAAATGGTTTGATTACATTGATTGATTAAATGCTTTATTGACCTAGAGGCAGAAAAACGAATTTCGTATACAAAGGCACTTTCAGTTAGCTAAATAAAATTGCAGTTGATGTCTATGTTTCGGATCCGCTGTTGGGTTCCTTTCTCAAGATATGTTGCTACTCTAGAGGCGATTGGGCTCTTCTGAGATAGGCTGTAAACTAAGTTTATCAATATCATTATCATCAATATGTATCAATGATATTGATGAAGGTCATCATCATCAGCCATTTTCAATCCACTGCAGGATGAAGGCCTCTCCAGAAACTTTCCAGTTCCTTCTGTTTTGTGCAATGGCCATCCATTTACTACCCACGAACTCGTGAATTTCATCTGTCCATCTCCGTCGTTGTCTTCAAGATTTTCTACTAGCTCCAATTGGGTACCACTCTGTTATTTTCTTAGTCCATCTGTCATCATGTCTTCGAGCTATGTGTCCTGCCCAAGACCATTTTAGTTCTTTAGCTTTGATAAGAATGTCCTTTACTTCAGTTTGCTGCGAAATCCATGTATTTCTCTTCTTACCTAACTTCCATAAGTCTGATTCCCAATATAATTCGTTCCGTTCTTCGCTCAGTTGTTCTCAGCTACACTCCCATTCTTTTGATGAGTCCTCAAGTTTCACTTCCATAAGCCATGGTGGTAAGTACACATTGGTTCATTACTTTACGTTTCAGAGAAATTTTGGATATTTCTTCTCAGTATGTTACTATATTCCATCCGAAATTTATTCTTCTTTTGACTTCCAGCCATTTCTCATTATCACAGCTAATAACTTGTCCCAGATAAGTATATGACTTCACCTTTTCAATTACTGCTCCTTCAATCGTTATTTCCCTTTCTGTGGCATACTTGTTCATCATTACTTTTGTTTTAGCCATATTCATCTTTAGTCCAAAATCATTACTAACGGTGCATAACTGATTAAGATTTTCCTCTAATTCTTTGGGATCGTGTCTTATGACCACAATGTCATCTGCAAATCGTAAATAGTTTAGGTACTCTCCGTTCACATTGGCTTCTTTCTGCGACCTGTCTAATCTTCTGAAAGCTTCCTCAAAGGCAGCAGGAAACAACTTCGAAGATATTGTCTCCTTGTCGAACTCCCTTCTCAATTTTAAATCTGTTAGTGTTTTTTTCAATTCTAATAAAGGAGGTAGCACTCTCATATTTTCTTCAAAATCATAATATATGGAGTATCTATGCCTTGTCTTTCCAGTGCCCGAAACATTGCCTTATGCTGTATGGAGTCAAATGCCTTTTCATAATCCACAAATGCCAGGCATAATGGTGTTTTATATTCATTTGCTTTCTCCATTAGCTGTGATATTACGTGAAGGTGATCCATAGTTGAGAATCCTGTCCTAAAGCCAGCTTGCTGTTTCGGTTGATTCTCATCAAGTATTCTTTCTAATCTGTTAGTAATGACCCTTGTGAACAACTTGTAGATGTGGGATAACAAGCTTATTGGTCTATAATTTCCAATTTATCTCCTTTCTTATGCAGCAAAACTATGATTGCATTATTCCACTGCTTAGGCATCACACCTTTTCTAATGCACTTTGTGAAGAGCCTTGCCAGTTTTTGTGTTATGTCTCCTCCTCCCAATTTAGCAAATCTACAGTAACTTCATCTTCCCCCGGGGCTTTCTGATTCTTCATTTTCTTTAATGCATATTTTACCTCATCAGGAAGGATATCAGGTATGTCGTATGTGTTGCTAATTTGCGATCCATCTTCCCCACTGCTGGCATCATTCCCTCGCTCCTTGTATAATTCTCTGTAGTAGTCTTCTGCTATTTGAATTATGTCTTCTCTGCTGTTTATGAGTACACCATCGCTATTCTTCAGTTTCAGTATCATTTGTCTTTCTGTATTACTACTTATAACGGCTGATTTAAGTCCTTTGTTTTCCCTTAATGCTTGTTCTACTTTTCTTGTATTAAATCTTCTTATGTCGTCTCTGAGCCGCTTTATAAGGGGCCGACCGGGCTAGCCGGGTGGCTACCTAGCAACCCAAAGGTCGCGGGTTCGAATCCCGCCTCGGGCTTGGATCAAAGTACTGCAAAAACCTTGGGAGGTGCATTATGGCCACAGAAGCCGATGCGCCAACAACTACCAAAAAAAAAAAAAAAAAAACTGAGCCTCTTTATAATGGCTTTGCATAACTCAGTATACTAAATTTTCTCCCTGTCAGTGTTTTAATTGCTTTTCATTTGTCGCCTTTGGTTCATCATAACAAGTGTTTCTTGACTGATTTTTTTCTTCTTTGGATTTCTTTTTCCCTATAGGTTTCTTGGGCTTTATCACTTTCAGAAAGTTGAATTATTCCTCGTCGATATCTTGGTCCTGACCAGTTTGCAGAAGTTCAAACTTGTTCTTAAGTTCCAGTACATACTGCTTTTCTCCTCTTCTGTTATTTCAGACCTTGGTATTATTTTGTCGAGTCAGTTTTTCCCTTTCTTTCCTTACATAAATATCAAGTGTGCGTCTTACCATTCTGTCATCACTTCCAACATTTACCTTGTTCAGGATGGCAACATCATTCACGATATATCTTCTGTTAGTCAATTTCATTAGTTGTTAATCCATTTGGGCTCTTCTATGTCCACTTTCTGTTCACCCTTTTCTTGAAACAAATGTTCATTACTGACATTCCTCGAGATTCTGCAAATTCCAAAAGTCTTTCATTTCTTTCAACAAATCCAAAATTTCCTATAGTTCCCCTTTCTGCGCTGTTTTGTTTCTTTCGAACCTTAGCATTGAAATCCCCCATAATGATGCTGTAGTGAGTCTTCTGCTCATCTAGAAGACTCAATTTCGGTGATCATGTCTTCAACCTCTTCATAATCATGGCTCGATGTTGGTGCATAACTCATTATAACCTTCAGCTTGTACCTCCTAAATCTTCTGAAATAGAAAGATATTAGATCCATCAGTGTTTTAGACTGAATAGCTGATAACACACAATGCTTGTTCCCCTCTAATCCCCTTGATGAAGGTATATCAGGCTTAGTGTCGAAGTTTGCAGATGATACAAAGGTTGACAGGGTTGTTAATGAGAGTAATGGCAGTGTGCTACTGCAACCGGATCTAGAAAAAATGGGCAGATGAGCTGATAAGTAGCAACTGAAGTTTAACATTAACTAATGCAAAGTACTGAATATGGGTAGACGTAACCCCAGAGAAGGTACTAACTATCTGATACTTCTTAGAAATAGGCTGGCACACTTAGGGTGGTAGAAAATGAAAAAGACCTAGGGGTATTTGTGCAGTCAGATATGAAATTTTCTGAACAGTGCAGACAGGCTGCCAGAGCAGGTCATGTGGTATTGTTAATGATATACAGGAATTTTGCTAGCAGGGAAAGGGAAGGTGATTATCCCTTTATATAAGGCGATGGTCACGCCACGCCTTGAGTACTGCGTTCAGAGTCTGGACGCCTCATTTTAGGAAGGATGTATATTTACTTGAGCGTGTACAGAGAAGGGCAACGAGATTGGTGAGGGGAATGAAGGGATCCTCTTACCAAGAGAGGCTTAAGTTCTGCAAATTGCAGTGGCTGGAGACTAGGCACCTGCGAGGTGATCTGATTGAGGTGTATAAGGCCTTGAATGGATTGAGTAGGCTCAATTCTGATGGGATCCTTCCTCAGATTAAAACCTGAGGGGGGGCATAAATTCAAATTGAAGAAAGACAGTTGTAGAATAGATGCGGCTATTTGCCTTTAGCCAGCAGAGTAGTTGATTGCTTTAACAAACTTCTATCTGTCGTTATGGAAGTTGATAGCTTAAATAAATTCGAGGAGGAACTGAACAAACGTTTAGAGAGAATGGGTGTGTTTCACACACCCATTCTCTCTAAACGTTTCATATCATAAACTCAATCAGATCACTGAAAGGCTAAGATATACTTCGGTTATCGCATCAAGAATCCTAAATATCGTACACAGTCTTCCATGCTCCGTTCTAAATAGAAGAAATTTACTATTACATGTCAATCTACTCAGTGTTTGATAACAGTTCCTAATCTGCAGTCATATTAATGCCTTATTTTATCTAAACATCAGAATTAAGGAATAAAATGTCCTCTTTGAGGATAAGTCATAGCGAGGCTCTTACAGAGTTCCAAAGATGACATTTTTGTATTTAATTATTAAAGTTTGATAGTTTTCGTATGCTTTTGTTATGATAGTATATATTTCATTTATTGTTTCATAGGTTTTTGAGTTCTGCCCCAGCGAGTGGTGTTGTGTGGTTTATGAAATGTGTATCGCTGGCCGGGGTATAAGCTCCTGTTTTTATATATCTAAAGATGTAATTTAATTAACCCAAATATTGCTTATAAGTAGGTTTAACTGTAGAGCTTTAATCCATCTTATTTAGATTTTTTTTTTTTTTTCGTTCTAGCGTGGACACTCACAAATTGTTTCAATAGAATTTCAATAAACTCACTTTAAGCAGAAAGTTGAGATAATCGAGTCCTTTATAAGGTTTATCTTTTTTTTATTCCAGTTTAGAATGCTAATTATGTAATAATCGTCGTACCGGGTTTTTACTCTTATTTTTGAAAAATTATTATAAAATATTAATCGTGTTTTCGTCTCTGAAGTATTACTTCAGGTAACAATGTTATTAAATATTCGTTAAGCTATCCTTCCAAAAATAAATTTTCACCTTTCTCTTCAGCACGGCAAGGCCATTTATTCATTAATCTTAAGTAATTAACCGCCATATTTCACTGACGCTCTTTTTCTGAAAAACAATCGAAACCTGCAGAGTTTTGGAAATTTTAACCAATTAAGCGACTTCGGACTTTTTTTTTTTAATTTATGGTTGTTTTATGTAAAGTTTTCCATCGATTTCCTTAGCTGTAGAGAAGTTTGAAGTTGACAAACTAAAGCTAATTTTGAGCCACATTCGGAAAGTTATACCCCTTATGTTTTAAGAGAACGAACTTCCGCATTATTATTATATCTTTTCAGAATATTCTCCAATTAGGTCGATACACTTGTTACTGTAATGTTTGTCTTTTGAAAGCCAGGGGTTATGATTTTAAGTCAGGGTTTATGTTTAGAGGCAAAAGTTTCGTCCAAAGGCGCCATGGTCATTTCAAAAGCCACTATAAAGCTTGACACTGGTCAAGGTACCTGTGGGGGGGCTCCCAACTCAGGTGAAACATAAATACATCGAAAAATAGCGTTTCCATCCCTGAATTTAATGGTTATTCAGAAGCTGTAAATGTTCTAATATATGAAATGGTATTAAGACAGAATTTGATTGGCCAAAAGGCATCTCGGGCAATGAGGTGACATTACATTGCATGCTGTAATGGAAGAAATTTAAGTTGCTTTCATTAGCGGTATGAAAAATCTACCGGGGGGATCGCGTACAGCTGGTAACATTCGTTTTGATTTTTACACTTTCTCTTTCAGTTCAAAAGGGGTTCTGATGGTTCTTTCAGAGTTTTCTAAATGACATTTCATCCTTTATACAATTTATACAAACGTTTTCTCAGCCGGTGAAAATAATTGGATGCACACGAAGTGAATTATGTCTAAATTATCGGCCTTAAACAAAGGATGCTACAAAACAGGAGTATAATTAAGAATACATTCTTCTCGGCAGAATGGCTACATCAGTCGATACTACGCCCGCATTGGAGCAACAAACGTATTAAGGAGATGTTATTATAAACTGAGATCGAGACGAATTGTATCTTTTCAGCAAAAAAAAAGAAAAGAAAAACTGAATCCTAAAAGGTTTAGAATGGAAATTTAATTTAATCCTTCGCTGTTGAGAGTTCAACTTGCGTTGTTATTGAGGAATCGCTTGCCCTTCTGGTGGAGTATCGCTAGAATAAGTCTTTTAGTGTCAAACTTTACAGATTTTTATCAAAAAATTGGGCTACGGAAAACATTATCCACACGTCCCTACCTTAAAATATTTTAGATACTTATAGTTTGAAGGAATATTCTTAATTTTCTCTTCTCTTTTACCATTTTTTGTGTCTCTCTGATAATTTATTTTCACTTGAGCTTTCTTTCAAACTAAAATTTACCCCGGAGTAAATCCAATAAAAAAATAAATTGCTTTTGAGTCCTTAATTTGTTCTCTTATAATTTTTATTGAATTGCTTTTAGTCTTTTGAAATACTCAAAATATAAATTATGATAAAAATGTATATTTAACAATTTGATACTGAATTCGTTTAGGTTAAGAACTTAAAATTTATTTTCACGTTTCGTTTTTTACTCTGATGTATCTATGCGGTGAATTAGACAGTTACGTATTCTTTGTATTACCGAAATATATAAATAAGTCATTCTAATTTCAGCCTCACTCCGAGGTCCAACGTTTGACTATGAACCTCCAAATTACGTCCAATTCGACAACTCCACCGGGTCAGTCATCAGGTGTTCTGCGAAAGGTGTCCCTGTTCCCGAAATACGTTGGGAGACTAAAGAAGGATCCGTCGCTCGTGACGTTCCGGGACTGCGTTATGTACGTCCTGACGGGGCTATCGTGTTCTCTCCATTTCCTGCCGTCCAGTATCGTCGTGATGTTCATGACACAACATACAGATGCGTTGTGTCTAATCTTGCAGGTAAACTTGCCAGCAGGGACGTCAGGGTTCGAGCAGGTAAGCACCTCTAAGAGTTTCAATAAATGTACAATTCTGTTCAGGAGTGATTTCGCACTTACGCAAAGGTACATAAAATAAACTATCCGGCAAAAAACAATCATCAATGGTCTGAATTCTCACAGCAGACCAAACTTGGCTTTCAACGAGCTTATTGCACTACTTTAAAACAAATTACCTCTCTAAAAGTTTAATCAGCCACTTGTTTAAATGATGGGACTACTGTACCAAGCAGGCGTCTCATCTAACTGGTACCTCATTAGATAGCAGATGGTCACTAATGACAACACGCCTCCAAAACATAAAGAAGCATGCTGTATACGGAATTAGTGTTCCGAGTTGTAATGTAGTTAAATAGTGCAATACGAGCGCAACTCGTTACAAAGACCCGTTTTTTTTCCTGCTATGAGAACTAAAATCAATGCTTTATCCATACTGTTTAAATCCTGCAGTCCTCAAAAACAGATGAAAGGACAAAAGTCATTATAAATGTATAATTATGCATTTATATCGTTATAAGTAGTGATTATAAATCATTAATTTAAATCTCCTGTTGAAAAAGGTATACAAAGTACTGTACAATATTTTCTAATCACACCAGGAGATTAAAAAGCAGAGAAACCTTATCGCTTCTCTACCGAGAAAAGGAACTTGTATAATTCAATAACAACTGTTTCTTGTATTTCGTTTTTCTTTCATCTTGTAACAAAATTGTAACAAGCAATCTTAAAATGTGAACAACGTTGGTCCGAGTATCGCGTGCTTTGTCATTTACCGTAATGTTTCGTATTTTCTCTCGCATAAGCGATCGTAAAATTTTAAACTTTGCTTTCTACGGAGCACAATCGTTTTCTCCGTGAGTGTGTTGCTTTCTGCAAGCTGATAGCAAAAAAGAAAAGTTAAAAGGAAGTAAAATCAATCCCAGGTTAAAGATAAAGCACGCTAAGAAGTAATTCCAATTGCGTCCGTTCGACTTTTGACTGAAAGCATGCAACATGCCGTAGTTTCGTGAGCGTAAATGCTTCTTTCTCCGTGATCATTTTCCATCAGCTCAATGGATAATAGATTCTAACAACGTCTAAGAGAGTGCTAAATATAGAAATTAATCAGTGAAGAATTGAAAGACAATAAAAGTTAAACTGGAACACAAAATTGCATTTTTGATGCTAACTCTACAATTGTGAATCTCGAGGAATTATTAGCATGCGAGCTAAATTTTACTGTATAGATTGTTTAATGCACCAAATATAGTTTTTTCTAAATATTTTATTAAAATTAGAGTAGCAGTGACAATTTAAATTTTTTTAATATATTTTTAATTAAAATATCTATTTGCCTAGATTTTAGATAATTTTACAGTGATTTTACAGATAAGTCAGTTTTCAAGAGTGAGTTAAAAAAAATGAATTAAAAGTTAATCTTCAATATATTTGAAGAAAGGAGGAATTTTGTGTTCTGTCTCTGATATTTTACAGTTTGTTTACATTTATGAAAGGTTTTATTGTCAAATCAACAATTGTCTTAGTTGAATAATATTATTAAATCCCTGTTGAAAAAAAAAAAAATCATTTATCTCTTGATAACAGTTACCATTTGGTCACGTTCTGCTGATAATAATAACGTTAGTAATATCCATTTCTGGTTCTAGTTAATCGAATTCGAAACCATTTTAAAATATCGAAACGTTTTCCACTTACAACAGAATTAAAAGAAGGCAATAACATTTTCAGAAAAACGTGAGTTATAGGTCTGCTTACAGTTACCAAAGAAAGAATATTATTACGAGTTACCTTTCTTGCTTATGAAACTAGTACTGATTCTGCACCTGAAGGCCATGTGCAATCCGTGACATTTTGTGTTTGGACCTGATTTAATTGCCATTTAGATATATCTCAAATTACATATTCGTTACGTTGAATTAAATCTCCTGTAGGTGACACTGCTATGACAGCTTGTTTTAACACTTGCTGGTTCCTCATCACATCTTACGTGGACTATTTAAATCATTTGCAAATTAACCATAGAAATGCATTCGTTAGAGGAGTGCAATAATAGGGCAACTCGTTGTGAAGGCGAAGTGTCTTCTGCTGTGAACATTAACACCAATGGTACTAAATTAGAGGGCTTCGTGCCCACTTCATGTTGTGCAGCTCAAAGGGTTGTGCAACCCCTCTACCCCGAGCTTTAAACTAGTGGGTTATAAGTATAGTTTTACATAGAATTTTGCAAATATCCATTTTTGGTGATATTCAGTTTTTCTGAATTGCTTACGTTTTACAATATTATTAGAACAGTATGATAAGAATGCCTTATTGCTATATAATATTGGTCGTATTTTTGTATTTAATTATTAAATATAAAAAATAATAATAAATAAACAGCAAATATAAATATTGACAAATCAGCGTACTCAGTTTTATTGTTCGCTGATTTGCTGAGCAGAGGAATCAGCGAATTATTCAATTGAAGAACTAGGTGATGGGAGGATCTTCATGTTACTATTTAAAAATTCTCAAGTCACGTGGTATAAATACAAGAATCTCGCGAAACCGAATACCATAGCTCATTGAGATGTGTCACAATTGATCTGTGATTAGCGAAAAACTAGTTTCACTCTTCCGTTGAAGAGTTTCGGAGAAGAGTCTAACCGTAATGAAACATTCTAATTAAAGAACTATTTCATTAGTAAATTTGAAAAGTCTAAGCATTTATATGCATAGACTTTCCAGGATACCACTTCGATGTACAGAGAACTTACTGAACTCTCATTTTCTGACTTCATAGCAGACTTTTAAAAATTTCCATCCGTCTTGATCTGAAAACATTTGCGTTTAGTGTTTTACATGAATTTGAAAAAGTGAGTCTGTAAATAAGTAATTCTTCAGTGTACTGAATGTTTAGTACGTAGGTTTCTCAACACCGTGGCATTGAGACAGGATTGTTTGTGTCATCAGGTGAGACACCATCGGTGTACAACTCTGCTAGTGAAGAGGGCGATCGGTCAAGGCATAAGCTGGTTGTTACGGCACTTTCTGCTCCGCTGCAGCTGAGCCTGGATATCGAGGACGACACCATACCCGGTTAAGCTGTCAGTCTGGTTTATATTTATGACTCACCATAACTGTTCCATTATTTCGCTGTCATGATGAGCATTAACTATAACACAATGGGGCAGGAGCTCGTAACTTTTTTTTCTGTACATATACCTCCCTCTCAGTTTTGCTTTGCCACCTCACCTCTCTTATTCTAGTTTCAAAACTTGTAAATGTACGAGGAGAAAACTGAACTCAACCTGAAGGGCGTTTTTATGTAGTCTGTGGTGTAGTCACTCTTTCTAAGCTTTCTGTTTGAATTGAATTACCCTTATAATGTACTTTCCAAGAACGAGGCTCTAGTGTGTAGCGCAGTTAGTATAATCGCCGTCCTCCCTACACCAGGTAGAAAGGGTCCGGTTTCGAATCCCGTTAATGACGCGAGATATTTTTATTGGCTTTTTCACAACGTGATTGAGTTAGTCGTTCTCCGGCGAGTGTAGTAGGGTTTTTCTCCCGGAAATGCGGGTTTCTTTTTTGTCGAACAGGCAACAAACAGAACGAGACCTCGTGAATGCACGCAATTTGTAGACATAATATACATGGCGCAATATAGTCTGAATCTGATGCGCTTAAAACTCAAACCACCACCAAGAACGCAGAGTACTATTTTAAATTGTTTTCTTATTAGTAAGCTGCTGAATCTCTTAGCAACACATTGATAAGAGAGCTGATAAACGAAGCAGCTTTATAAAAATAGCATGCGGTGCTTTAAAATCCTTCTTACGAATATTGAAGGATCTAAGCTCGAGATAGGTCTTTTTGCCATGGCTGTAGCTGTCTGAGTAGTTTCTTTCATAAGAATTCCATACTTATTTGGATATTCAAATAAGCGTGAACAAAATACTAAGGCTGAAGCAGAACACTAAGAACTATATTCGCGACATTGATGAACATATTCTTCACCGAATTGCATTCAAACACGCTGGAGTGAATGGATGTCTTTCTATACTAAGAAAGGTGGACACTTCCAACACATTCTGTAACAGTTTTAATTAAAATTTGTTTTAATTTTTAATAAAGTTTTGTTGTATTGCAAACTGGATTGCATTTTAATTGGATAACCCCCGTAAAATCAGTGAACGCAAAAGTAATTAACTTTGTTGACAAGCGGTCTTGATTAACATTCCGGAGATCACTCTCCCCTGGTATAATCTTGCCGATCAGAAACAAATCAGACGGCTTCCACCCTAATGCAATTATGGTGACAATATTAGCGGAGTATTTATACCTTCCTACAAAAAGACCAAAACCAGTGTTTCAAATCTAGCAGTGACAAAAAGAACTGACAGCGAGACACGCTGCTCTATTCACAAGAATTTTAATATAATTTCAAACTTTTTGTGAGAAACAAAATATAAGTAAACAAATATAGGCGTACAACTCGATAAAGAAATCGCCGATCCAGTAACGGGATTTTATCATCCTGCAAACAATTCATAGGCACTACATGGACGCCTAATAGTCTTAGTAGCCTCCGCTCCCAATTCTTAACATAGTGATTTCATTATAGAATTGTTAATTAAACTTTAAAATTGTTGTATTAAATACAACATATAAAAAACAACTCTGTCTTAAAAATTGTTGTGCGGATACCCTAACGTTTTAGTCATTTTAGTTCTTCTGGACTTCAAACCTTCAGAACTCACTTTCCCTCATCTCATTCCCCCAAAATGTTCCATTAGTAAACTCATTTATATCCTATCTAAAACACCTTGAAATTCGATCTCCAACTTTTTTTGGTTAATGGAGCTCCGAATGAGCAGCTATTAGAATAAGAAAAACCTATACAAGTTTATTATTGGGTTCTCTTATGTTTAGCCCAATTTTTCTAAGTCTCGATATGTCATAAAAGAAAGTGTTTAGATTTGGTTGCAATCCCAAAAAGAAAGAAAATAACGACGAAGCTATCTTTAGATATACAATATGCCATCAGAAGATGGCGTACTGTTGTTGTGACTTTTTTTCCCTCTTTTCTAAAATAATATTACTTCAATTATTTAAGATTTTTTAAAATTATGATTTCAGTGTTGTTATTAGTTATCAGTAGTAGTAAAATGATGGAAGGAAGCAAACTTCAGCCGAAATATATAAAACTGAAACGGGTTGCCATTTCAAGGTTATTGCAAAAATTAAAATACTGTACAGTACTGTAGTTTCTTAAAATATGCTTTTCTGCGTTATGCTTTTTCGCTCGATCGGGGGCGCTGTTGTAACTCCAATAACTGTGACAGCATTGGGGCTTAGACTCTTTAGAAACGACTACATTTGTCCACGTAGTCGACCAAAAATAACTGATATCGTTTTCAATTAGAAAATATTACCCGTTAAGCGAATCCGTAAAAACTGAAGGCCCTTCGGTGATCCCTAATTCCCAATTGACTTTATTAGTGTAGAAACCACAGCGTTTGATTCCATAAGTAGAACGGATACAAGCAGTGGTAAGCTACTATTTTTTGATCAACGTGTTCGCTAAATTTTAGAGGGAAAAAAAGACAAAAATCCTCTTTTTATTATTTTTTTTATTTATTTCTTCTCCAAATAAAAATGTGGATCAACAGGTTCCCTGAACATAGGATTTATTATCTATGGGATCTATAAAACCACCTGCAGCTGAACATTGGATACAAGTTGACAAACATTGAGTTCATTTTGTTCGGACATATTTTGTAGTAAAAAATAAATTAAAAAATAATTACCCGCAATTGTATTCATATCGGATATATTAATTATGTTACATTTACACGTAACATAATCAGAAAAAGGGTTGTATACACATAATAACGGTATGTACTTATAATTATTTTATTTAGACTCGCTTATTTTTTTTTTAAATTGTAATTTGTGGGTTTATAAATAAATTCTTTCAACCAAAGTCTATCATTTACAAATTTAAAAAAAAATATTTCTGAAAATGTATAAATTAATAAGAAATTCTAATTAATATTGCCTTTAGGCAATAGTAAAATTGAAACACAGAAAATAATCTGGGAAATTAATTTTTGTTAATGTAATGTTCGGTAGACTAATTAAATGTAAGTAATTTATTGTTTTTACAGTTTCTAACGCATTAGGAGTATCCGGAGTTGAAATACGGAGGTTATTTTAGTAATTCATTTCGTTTGATAGGTGGGAGTGTCCTTGGCTGCCAATATACTGTAACAACGCTAAGTATTTCCCTCTTTCAGCTGGGTGAAAATAACTGTGGCTTTTATTTTTTAATCATTCCGTGTAATGAAATCATGATTAAACGCTTCCTTCTTTAAAATATGTAATAATTTCAGCATGCAGTTTCTATTTCTTCTGTCAGATGAATCTAGAAAAAGCAGTAGCGCTCTATTTGATCACATCTGTCATAGTCAAATTGACGTTTTTAACTAAGAATTCAAATGGAGCTCATGATTATAACTATAAAATTAAGTAGATGCAAAAATGTAGTCAGCACATTAATGGAAAGAAAAGCGCTTACTTTCGGTGATTCTCTGCAGAATCTTATTCAGAACAATGTTAAAAGGAATACACAAACAGCACGTTGACAACTCTACAACTGAATGCATAGATATAGTAGTAGTAGTCGTGGCATGTGATGCAAGAAAGCAAGCGTATGAGCTTATGCAGCATCAGCCAAAAAAAAATAATTTACACGACCCTTCCCTCTAAATGTTTATCCAGTTCCTCTTTAAACTTATTTAAGCTATCAACTTTCACAACGACAGATGGAAGTTTCTTCCAGCAATTAACCACCCGCTGGTTAAAGGCAAATTTCAGCACATCTATTCTACAACTGTCTTTCCTCAATTTGAATTTATGCCCCCTTAGGTTCGTAATCTGAGCAAGTGGAAGGATCCGATCAGAATTCAGCGTGCTCAACCCATTAGGTCTTATACGCCTCAATCAGATCACCTCGCAGGTGCCTACTCTCCAGCCACTGCAATTTGCAGAACTTAAGCCTTTCTTGGTAAGAGGACCCCTTCGTTCTAGTCCACCTATCTTGTTGCCCTTCTCTGTACACGCTCAAGCAAATTTACATCCTTCCTAAAATGAGGCCTCCAGACCTGTACACAGTACTCAACGCGTGTCCTGACCATTGCCTTATACAGAGGGACAATCACCTCCTTATCCCTGCTAGCAAAATTCCTGTATATCACTGACAAAACCCAATGATCTGCTCTTGCAACCTGTCTACATTGCTCAGAAAATTTCATATCTGACTGCACAATTACTCCCAGGTCTTTTTCATTTTCTACCACCTTAAGTGTAGTACCACACAGTTGGTACGTTTCTCTGGGGTTACTTCTACCCATATGCAGTACTTTGCATTTGTTTGCATTTGTCAATGTTAAACTTCAGTTGCCACATCTCGGCCCATCTGCCCAAATTTTCTAGATCCTGTTGCAGTAGCACACTGCCATTACAGTCGTTAACAACCCTGCCAACCTTTGTATCATTTGCAAACTTCGACATTAAGCTTGATATACCTTCATCAATATCATTGATAAATATACAAAACAATAGTGGGCCCAACACCGAACCCTGTGGGACTCCTCTAATAACATTAGTTCATGAAGAGCAGCGCCCATTGATTACCACCCTCTGTCTTCTCCCACTTAACCATCCTTTTATCCATTGTAGCAACTTACCCTTAATACCATGCTGCTCCAATTTGTACAATAGTCTTCCATGCGCAATAGTGTAAAAAGCTTTCCTGAAATCCAAGTATATGATATCAAAATTATTTTTTGCATCCAGTTCCTTTGTAACCACATCGTAGTATCCAATCAAATTTGTCAGACTAGACTTTCCCTTAAACCCATGTCGTGTCTGCAGGGTCTAGATGATCCTGCAATGCATCTTTAACCAGTGACTCCATTATTTTACCCGGAACAGAAGTTAAACTAACTGGTCTGTAATTACTCGTGTCACCCTTCGATCCCCCTTTGTGAATTGGGGATACATTTGCACATCTCCAGTCCGTGGGAACCTCCCCTGAGTCCAAGGATGCTCTCATAATTATGGCTAAGGGTTTGCTTAGTTGCTTTGCCGCCTCCTTTAATATAACTGGATAGATCCCATCCACCCCAGGTGCCTTTCTTATGTTTAATTTCAACAATTTCTCCTCCACTTTGCTCTCAGTTATTACAAAATCATTAAGCACACTGCTACAATTTGATAACCTTCTGCCATTTTCAAACCTTAATAACTCCTCATGTGTGAATGTAGATGCAAAATACTCATTCAGTTTGTTCGCTATTTGAGCAGGAGCATCAACAGTCGAACCATCGATATCAAGTGGACCAATCAGATTCATCCCCTTCCTTTTAGAGTTTATATAAGTAAAGAAATCTTTGCTGTTTTTTTTTTAGCATCTTTTGCAAAAGATTTCTCGTAATTTGCCTAACCTCCTTTGTGACCTGATTACAGACTAGCTTATATCTGCCATAGGCTTCTGAGTCGCTTGATAATTTATATACATCCCATGCATTTTTCTTCTCTGTCACAAGTCTCATTAGTTCATTTGGCAACCATTTAGGCCTAAACCGTGAACAATATTTCTTAATAGGTATGAAACTTTTAGTAGCTTCCACGATTAATTCCTTGAATGCTTCCCACTTAGAATTTGCTGTTGGTAACATCATCAGTTGTACCACTGTACAGAATTTAAAAACTGTCTGAGACCACTATAGTCACCTTTACGAGAGCAAAAACCCTTCCCTTTATCCCTGATGGTAATTATATCTTTAAGTAAATACCACTTCGGCACACTGTGATCACTGCCCCCTAGTGGTTCATTTACCTGCAGATTCTTAATGCATGAAGAATCACTACTGATAATCAAATCAAGAGTATTACTCTTTCTGGTTGCCTCTCGAACATGCTGCTGCAGAAAACAATCACATCCAATAAATCTACAAAAGTCTGACTAGTGTGCGAGTGACCAATCCATAAATTTCAGTCAATGTCTGGGAAGTTAAAATCCCCCATTATAAGACTATGATTTAGTGGCGCACTCTATTTCCCTGTACAGTTTTTTTTATTATACTCATCAGAATCATTGGGACTATAACACACTCCTACTCTTATTTTTGCTTTCACAGTGCTTATGTCACACCAAACTGACTCAACAGTGCACTGTTCATCTATATCAACTGGATGCACTTCTTTTGATTTTATGTTTTTCTTAATTAACAGCATAACCCCTCCTCCTTCCTATCCTGTCTGTCCTTTCTATACACATTGTACTCCCCAAATTCCAGTTCAGCATTCCTTATATCTGTGTGACACCACGTCTCTGCTATCCCAACAATATCCGCCTTTGATGTCTTGACCAACACTTCAAATTCATCAAATTTATTTACTATACTTCTACCATTGGTATACATGCAAGTATACACGCACTTATTCTTATTATTAGTTACCCGAACACATCCCATATACCCACCTGTTTCACGATGACTACCATCAGTCCGTGAAACCCCCAGCACCCCTCGCTCCAGGCTGGTGCTTATTCTAATAAAAGTTGTGCAAGAATCACCTTCACATCTACCTACGGCTACGTTTAACCTTTTAGTCTGCGAATCCCCTCCAAGCTAGCAGTTTTCCTACCCACCTAACACTGCCTCGATAGCATCAGCAAATATTCTTGCACCCTTTCTATTTAAGTGTATCCCATCCCTGTAGAAGCAGTCTCTTCTGTTAACAAGCACAGACCACGCTTAAAAACAAAATTGTACCCATTGAGCCTTGCACATTCCCTCCAGGGCCGAATTGATTGACAAGGCTCTCATCATGTACTCTCTCCTATCATGACTGGGAAGAATTGCGGACACTTTCAAATTTAACCCTGACTCTCGACTTTTTTGCAACATTGACCTGTACTTGTTAAGTAAATCTGCAGATCTACTCTTAATGTCATTGTTGCCAACGTGTACAACAATATCACCCTTTGTGCCCTTAAAAGATGATATTTGCTCTACAACGTCATCAATAATGTGTGTACTGGGTAAAGCGATGGCAAACCAAACACAGAAGTCGCACATTTGGCAAAGTATACCTGCACGGGGCCACCCAAAAATAATTTATGTTATGAAAATGTATTTTATTTATTTTTTTTTTATTTGAAGACACTCGTTTCATGGTTTATTATCTAGAAGGGAAAACAAATACAGGAAATCTCCGTTGTTCTTTTCGTGCACACCAGGCTATGATAGCTCATATCACCGTTCAGTTAGTCACTTTATGTATTTATTATGAATTTATTATAAATTACGATGTAAATTTAATGATATTTTCAATTACTTAAAAAACTTTTAAGGTTATTTTAAGATTATAAAAATATCTTCAGATATTTTAATATACCTTTTATAATTATTATTGAAATTAGTATAAATTTCTAAAAAAATGATTGTGTGTGAAATCAAATCAGTTTTTTTATTTCGTATGGCAAAAAATGAGGATAATGTCAAAAAATAAATAAATAAATTACAATAAGCCTAAAAACAATACTGTATTTACAGAAAAAAAAAATGTAAGTAACATTTGATGAATTAAAATGTAATGTCCAGTTTATTCAGCCACTTAATAGCATCATCAGTAACACTATGTAGATCTTGGATGGAGCCTTCAAATCTCCTCTTTGGGCACTCCGAGATGACATGCTGGATGGTCTGGGGCACGTTGTCACAGTCGCAGAATGGGTTTTCAGTTTTTCCCCACTTATGCAGCCAAAACTTGCATCTTCCGTGATTTGTTCGGATTCTGTTCAGGGATGTCCATTCCTTTCTTGGTAAGTTGAAACCTGGAACAGCTCTGCATGGGTCACTGACTAAGCCCAGGTGGTCGGGATTTGAAGTAGTCCAGTCTTCGCGCCAGGTCTGGTCAGCATTAAAATGTGACTTGATAAGTTTCTCGCCTAGCTTCCATGAGGGGTTCCTAGACTTCAATCTCTCCGGCTTCTGGGGGTTGCAATCCTGATGTATGGGCAAGTGAGGATTTCTTTGACATTTCTGCCATTCTTTCAGCAAGGCTATTTCTCTAAGAAGAGAAATAGGAGGAGGATAGATGTTAGATAACACTGGTAGCCATTTTAAAGGTGTCGATTTAATGGTGCCTGATATTGTCCTCATTGTGTCATTCAGTTGGATATCAACTTTTACAGAGTGTGCACTATTAAGCCATACGGGGCAACAATATTCTGCAACTGAGTAGACTAGGGCAAGGGCTGATGTTCGTAGCACCGTTGCGTTTGCTCCCCAGCCTGTTCCACTGAGTTTATGCAAGATGTTATTCCTAGTTTTTATCTTTGCTGCAATATTACAAAGGTGTTGTTTATACGTCAGTGTTCGGTCCATTATAATTCCCAGATATTTTGGGAGAGGGTTGTGTTTCAGTCGTTGACCTTTATATTCCACTTGTGGCATATAGTTAGCCCTATGATTATCCAGATGAAAACAGCTAACTTCGGTTTTATTTAAATTAGGTTTAAGTCGCCATGTGTGAAAATATTTATTCAGGTTATGAAGATCCTTTGTAAGTACAATTTCGGCTGCATTGAAGTCAGTAGACTGGGCAGTCAGGGCTATGTCATCTGCGTACATGAATTTCCTAGAAGCAGTTGTTGGAAGATCTGCAGTATAGATATTAAATAATAATGGGGCTAGAACTGATCCTTGTGGTAAACCATCATTTAATATATAGGGCTTGCTCACTCTGCCGTTTAAGTGTACTTCAAACACTCTGTTGCATAACATATTGTTAAGTAGGATCGCGAGGGGCTTACAAGAAATAATCTTCAAAAATTTCAGAATCATTCCTTGTCGCCATACTGTGTCATAAGCTGATGTCAAGTCCACAAAGACTGCAATGGTCTTCTTCTTATCTTGGAATCCGTTCTCGATATGGCTGGTAAGTGCCAGTACCTGATCGCAGCAGCTTCGGCCTGGTCGGAATCCGGCTTGTTCAATTGGTATGTGTTGGAAGGTTGTGGATGAAATTCTATTGTAAACCATTCTTTCAATTAATTTATAACATATATTTAAAAGTGCAATTGGGCGATAATCTTCAGGGCAAGATCCACTTTTCCCAGGCTTTAGGATGGCAACTATTTTAGTTCACTTAAACAAAGACGGGAACCTACCATTCTGCAAGATGTCATTAAAAAATTTAACTAGCCAATTCAGAGCTCTTGGACCACAATGTTTCAGGAACTCTGGATATATTCCGTCCACTCCGGCTGCTTTGCCTGGTTTTATTTCCTTCAGAGCTGTTGAAATCTCTGCAATTGTGAATTCTCCTGAGAATTGGGAGGTTGGTTCAGCCAAGGATAGTCTAGTTCTTAATTCCTTCTTAAGTTTTTTGACTTCAACTTTGTTAGTATCGGTTGGTCTCTTGGAAATGTTGACAGTTCTCTTGGCTACTTTTCCTGGGGATACTTCTGAGCTCTTATTAATATATTTGGGAGTACTACTTCCGAGTTTCCTCAGAAGTGTCCATGCTTTTCTGCTTGAGTGTTGGAAATTCATACCTGCTGTCATTATGTTCCATTTTTCTTTCCTAGCAGAGTCTAAGCATTGCAATAGTTCATCAGCAATTTCTGTTCTATTGCTAAGTTGGTATTCTTCATATAGCTCATCACATCTTCTGTTCCAGCCAGGAATGTATTCTTTCCTATATCCTCTGGGAATATGTTTCTTTGCTATGGAGCATATTAAACCAACAAATCGCTTATAATTGTCGGTTTTTGATGGGATCCATTGAATATTGTGATCCACTTCATTAGTGAAGGCTTCCCAGTGAGCTTTTCCAAAGTTCCAGCGAGGTACAGGCTTTGATCTTACTATTGGAACTTCGGTGCAAATTTTTACAAGAATTGGTCTATGCTGACTACGAGGAAAATTATTCAAAACTTTCCTGCTACACTGCAAAGGTCTTCCGCACTCATCTCTTGAGACAAAACAGAGGTCTGGGTTGGTATCTTTGTTCCATCTGCCTGAGTGAAAGGAACCTTTCTCTTTTGCATCATACATTAAGAAAACATCCTCGACTTCAGACCAGGCCATCACACCAAGGCCATCTGCATTAGTATCAGCATAGTCCCAAAGAGTACTCCTACTGTTGAAATCTCCCATAATAATTGATGGATGATGCACATTCTGGATAGCTTCTTTACACCAAGGTCGAGATGGTGGTTTATAGATATTTATTATTTCCAGGCCCATCACCCCAACCCTGGTAGTGAAAATGTCATTAGTGCTTATGTCCAAAATTTCTATTTGGTCAATTTTATTTCGGATATGCGTAGTGGTACCATAGCTTTTATGGAAAGTAGCCGCGACAAGGCTGTATCCTGGTAATTTACATCTAGAGTAAAGTTGGTTTTGATCTTCACAGTGTGTTTCTTGTAGCAGCACAACATCTACATGGTAGTCATTAAGCACTTTTAAGAGGTAGTCACTTTTTGATCGGCTTATACCCTCAATATTAAGTTGAAGAATATTCAGAGGGTGTCCTATGTTCTTTGTTGTTGTTTGGTTCTGAAAGGAGCCATTTAGATTAGGATAATGTTCCATGTTCTAAGTATTAATATAATGTATCCTCTAATTGCTGGGATATCCAAAAGCAGAGCTCGAGGTCCAGCAGCCAACGCAATCAAATCAGTTGACTGTCCATTGCAGCGTTTTCCGATGGAGCCAAATCCGGCGTATAGGATGTATACTGCAAAACATCCACTCCCCAGTCACGTGGTGCTCCCTTAGTCGCAAATTCTATGTGCGCCAATGTAGTCTTGATGCGATTTGACCCTTTCTCCAATTTGCTGCGCTTCTTGAGCTTAAATTCCCCGCGGAACTTCTCAGTAGGTAAGAATAATACTTGGCATTGATAGTCGTTCCAGGAAATCAACCGTGATCACTTTCATTCTAGAAGAAGAAGAATACGACTTTCTCAGCCGACTTCTGTACTCGAAAAGTTTTAGTAGGAGAACAGGGACGATTCCACTGTTTTGATTCTTCGTTTGTTTCAGAATCGAATTAGTGCACCCATGTTTCGCCCATACTGATATACCGTCCCCAAAACTGAGTTTAATTAGTTTAAAAATGCTGCACAATCTCATGACAGCACCTCACTCTTTCCCTCTTCTGATATGCAATTAGTGCTTTAGGGACCCACTTCTTCGAGGTGGGTTCCTAAAGCAAAAAATGCGACTTTCGCCAAAGTAATGATATGAAGAAACAGTGGTATAAAAAAATCTTTTAGCAATTTTGATCGAGAATATTAATCTATAAACACCGAGTGGACAGAAATCATGAGATACCTACATCGAACGGGTAGGCCCAGATAAGGGGAGCCACACAATGAGGCATTGAGTCCAGTAGTTCACGAAAACTTTCCACAGATATTTCCATTAATGCTTGCTGAACATATTTCCTTCGCATTCCTGGGTGGAGAATCCAAAGCTCGAACGGACCTTTCCACAGCATCCAAAAGATGTTCCATAGGGTTCATGTCCAGTGAACGGGAGCCATTCCATGGTGGTGAAATCCCCGGAATGCTCTTCGAACCATATCTAGTCAACACGGCTGTGTGGGAAGGCGCACTGTCCTGCTGGAAGAGTCCATTGCCCTGTGGGTGCACGATGACCATGAAGAGATGCAGATGGTCTACAAGGATGGGCACCTAATCTGAATCGTTCAGAGATGCGTCTAGACGTATCCAGAGGTCCCAGCGTGTGCCAGTTGAACACGCCAAGACCATTACCGACCGTCCACCTGCCTGAACAGTTCCTTGTTGACATGACAGGTGCATAGTTTCTTGTAGTTTCCGCCAGATACGCACCTTCCTGTCCGCTCGAAATAACTGGAAACGGGACTCATCGGATCAAGACACCCGTCTCCAATCATCCAAGGTACAGTGCTGACGTTCTTTCGCTCAGTTGAGGCGTACAGTCCTGTGTCGTGGTGTTAGCAATGGGACCCATAACTGCAGTCTTGGTGGAGAGTTTCTGGCCCCTCCCTCGTTGAAAACGGCGGTGTTTTGTGCCTCTCTGGTTGGCTGGAACAATGCGAGACAGACGTCAACGGCCACGTTCATCCACCACCTTACTCCTCCTACAGTGCTGTCCACGATGAGATGTTATTCCAGAAATGGCGTATTCCCGATACACTCTTGATACTGTCCAACGGGGATAGTGCAATTTCTGTACCACCTCCGCGATAGTGACCCCACCCACTATCATCCTTCTTTCAAAGTCGGTTAAATAAACTGACCACGTTTATCCATACTGACATCGAATTACCATCTACGTGGATGCAGTGTACCTGTCAAGCGGTGGGTCCGTCCATTAGCAAGAGGGTGGTCAGTGCCGCGTTGCCCAGGAACCAGGTATCCATGAATTCTGCCCTTTCAGTGTATGCTCGTTAGCATGATGATAAATATCAACAAAACACTGAGTTACATATGCGTGTAAAGCAGGAATTTGGGGAATGAAGAAGCTTTTAATGCTATCATGGATGGTTTGATCGCTTTAAATGAATTTTTTTGTCATAAAGAACTTTTTTTTTTTCCGTAGAGAAAGAAAAGCAAATAAAATGACAGAACTTATTTTCATTCTTCAAGGAAAATGTAGCCACGCTATTTGATCCCTTTCAGAAGTAAACCGGTGACTTTCTTGTTTATTTATTGCTTCCATTAACTGAAGTTTATACTAAGGAAAAAAACAGTCGGCGACTAGAGAACACGAATTATATGGGACAGAGGGCAGGACGTACGCGGAGTGAGGAGTGGTTGAGCCGCGAACTGTTTTTCTGTTTAGTAAAATATTTATAATTTATTTAAAGCGCGATCTTAATAAAAACATTTGTTCTTTTTTTCTCACACGTGCTTTTAAAATATCTTTCTTGCGATACATATTCTTCACTAGTGGCCTAGGTGCTAGACGTCTGTAATTTAGCTCCTGCTTTATAGTAATTTATAAGCGCTTTTTAAATGACATTTTTTTAAAATTTGTGCACTGACATTCCTTCGATAATTATCGGGCAGCTTGGATGGTTTTTCTGAAGTCTTCATAAAGATAAGTACTATTTATTTGAGTTGAGTTTATAGTGTGTAACGTTCTCGCTAGCCTTTGCTTAGCTTAGCTACGTAGTGCTTTCTTTGCCATAAGGCCGTTTGTGACCTTGGCATTGTTCCTGCTTTGGGTCAAGTCCTGTAGCCGTCCAGCAATTTTTCTGTTAGCCACATTCTGAATCTATGCTGTGTCGATGACGGACCACCTGCTTGTTTGTATATTCTGTTTACTGGTATTCAAAGTAATTTCTATATTTTCAGCATGGCACCTCAAGAAGCAGGTTGTCTAAAAATAATTCGGAATTGGGTTATCTACAAAAGTTGCAGTATGATTTATTGGGATTTGTGTTCATTGATAAAAAATTTTTCAAAGTCATCAAGTGTAATTAGAGATGTCTTTCCTGTTAAAAAGCTAACAATGGAAGTTCGAATTTAGTCTCCTTCTAGTCAACATAAGCTCAACTGTCAGAATACCCCGACAGATGCTGATCTCCCATGCAACTCTAACAATCTTTCGTCTCCTTCTATCAATTTATTACCATCTGTTAAGCCCTCACATCATACAAGGAGGTCAACCTTAAATGGCTAATCAAACAAGAAACAGCGGCGATTCAAGATAGAAAAAAAAAAAAAACTGAGTCATAAATCGTGTTCAGAGATGCATCTTTCCCATTCTGTCTTATGCATCCGAAATCTGGTCTGATGCTCCTCGAGTTACCGTCAAGAAATTCCTTGCCCTAGATTACTGGATTCTTAGACAATCAACGAGTCTGAAGTCGCTTCTTGCAAAGTTAATTACTTCTGCAACCAATTCACCAAACCTAGCCAACATAATAGCTCCCACCAACAGAGAAAACTCAAAAAATCAACAACAATTCAAATCCAAACTCTCCAGACTAAAACTAATGGACAGGATGTTCCCCAATGCATCCCTTCACCTCATATTTTTGATCATTTTAATTCATATTCATTGTTAATGTATATATAGAATATGCTATGTATTTGTTCTTATATTTGTCTCCTTTGTACTGAATTTATGCCCCTAGCCTAATACTTTAGCAAAATTCATTGACAATTTCCTTCCCTCTTGACAATCTGTCCAATGAAATCATGTTCTTGTTCATGATCATCATCAAAGACTGATTCTTTCCATAAATTATGCCAACCATGGTTTTAAGTGTCTTCATCAACCGTGTCCCAAACTTTTGCAGCAATCCAGATCCTCGATATTAAAATCTTTCTCAAATGTCTTTATTCCAACACCCTTGTTGCATTCTATGCACGAATTCATTCTTATAGATTGCGTCGAATGATCTCAGTATCTGGATCAAGGACGTACAGTTAGGTGGCAGATATACTTAATGATTTTTATTATAATCTATTCGATTTTTAAGTTAGTTTTGTTCGTCAAGGATACACCCGATCAAATTTTACAGCCGGTATACGTTCAGGAGCTGCTGAAGTTCGAAGACGACCCTCTCCGATCGAAAGTTTATTTACTGGCCGTCAGCTGCACCTTCCGGTTGTCTTGATATTATCTTCATTAAATCGATAGCTGCCAGACAGTTGTAAGGATACGTCATAACTCAACTGCCTACCTTGACCGTATCGGACATAAGTTCTTACATACAAGCTTCCATTTCACTAATACACTACACAGTGAACTTCAACGATGCACGTTTATCTTTTAAACCTTTTTTTTTTTTCTAACTATTTCAAGAAGTTTAAAATGTTTGGAACATTCTTTTTCATTTCAGCAAATTGACTACATACATCTCGGAATCGTATAAAATACAGAAGTTATCCGAAGCTGTTCATGTTCAGGGTTCAATACATTCGCTTTATTCTCTTTTGATTTTGAATTGTTTTCGATAATATTTCAGAGTTTCTCTTTCACGAAATAACAAACATTAAACTAAAAAGACAACTTCTTCTAATCGCATTCGCAGTTCCTTTAAATTTACTGTTTAATTTTCTTTTTTTCAGTTTAAATCGCGCATTTATTTCTGCCAAACACTGTAGGTTCGCCCGAATGGAAAACAAAACGCACTCGGATAATTGCTTTGTCTCAAAATCTTTCTTTATAAATATCTACAGCCATTTTACATGTTCAGGATAGCGAAGGGTGGGCTGTAAATACAGGGTTATTCAAAAAAGGTGTTTGTCAGACACCATCTATATGTAAATTTGTGCAAGTGTTCGGTATTTGTGTGTACAAGAAATACTCCGAAAGGCCATGAATTATGTATTTGTGTTTTCACGTGTTTCTTTAGGTCGGATTTTCTTGTGGGACTTTATTCAGACGTTCGTTTCTAAATTTCGGAGCGCATCAGGTGATAAACCTTCCAGAGGGAAATTACTGGCGAAATAGCGACATTTTCTTAAAATAGACGGTCATTTGCTATTTCTCCGAATTGGAATGCGAAGATTGTAATCTCTATCTTATTTCCTTTTGTTGACCAGCTCATAAATACTGAAAAAAAAAAGTTTCCTGTTGTATTTTCTATTACAGAAGTCTGAATCGATATGTGCATGTTCACATAAATTTTTAGCTACTGTTAAATCTCCGATAAGGTGGTCCAGCCCTTCTGTGATTGGCGAGTTTCGAAATAGGAGCTATATTGAGTTCCTTTGTCCATGGTAGCTGTCGGAGAACGGTTTTCTAATCGATGCTAAAGGTAACTTTAATGGTGGTGGTCCTTTATCCTGATCGCTATTAAAAATCAATATACTGAACTGCTAACTGAAACGATGGGATCACATGGTTCAGTGTTTTGTGGATTCAAGTTTTCTTTTACCTAATTTTTAGACATCGCAATTTGCAGAAGTGAAATCTTTCTTGGTAAGAGTACACTTTGTGCCTCTCACTAAACTTCTTACTTTTCTATGCACACGTTCCAACAGATCCACATCCTTCCTTAAATGATGTAATCTTTAGCTCTCTTTCTCCTCTGTTGAAGTGCATCATTGACAGAATGTAAATTGTTGTAGCAGCCTGTCTACACTGTTCAGAGAGCTACATGTTGGCAGTTTTTAACGTTCATAACAAAGCGCTTGGAAACCTTGTTTATTACAAGGGTATGCCTATCATGTCTGTAAATTTATGTCGCTCAGTGAGTGTTGGTACTCGCTCTTTAATACCAGTTTATCTGTTCGTTGGATGTAAAGAAACTGAAAATTCTATATTCTGCTTTGCTTGGAAACACTTCGGTAAGCTTCTTGTCATGAACGGGATTTAAACTGTGGCCTTTTCAAATGAGTAGTGACTGTTAAATCCACTTAATCTGGCATGTAAATGAGCCACACTGATTAGCTGCTGTATGCACAGGATTCAGTGCCTTTTCTGCTTTTCTTGATGGCCAAGCGTATTTATGAAACATTTCCTGAAAAGCGCTGTGTCTTTCGAAACTGTATAGGCGATCAATCATTTGCCGAATTCAGGAGATTGATCATCGCAGACTTTTCTTCAATCATAAAATATTTTTCCCTAGCTGCATGTCACAAATCCAAATGTCAAAGATCACAATCAACTCTTCCTTATGGCCCCATTAAAAAAAAAAAAAAAGACTTATTAACAATCAGAGCGAACTTTATTTCAACTTCAGCCTATTCGGAACGTTTTAAAAGTCACTCCATTCATCCAACAACTCTTATAAAGTGTTTAGCGGATTAAATATAAGGAAATAAACGTATCAAATAATTATTCTCTTAAATTTGTAATTCCAAATTTGCACAAAACAATTTGAATCTTTAATCATAAAATATCTATACCGTTTATTGATTTTATTCCCCTTAAATGTATGATGCTGTCTTATCTGAATTAAGGTTTGAGCCGCTTGATTTTTATTTCCAAAGCTTAGCACGAAAAATGTAGTGGTTGAGTTTCCATTCAGAGGAAATTGGGTGGCATTGAAAAGAAAATTACTGTTAGAAGCGTTGATGGAAAATCTTGATGATATCATCTTCCTAGAATTAGTTTTATTCTGTTAGACAGAAACGTAAAACCTTTCAAAAGCAGCCCCGCTGAATGCGCTCGCAACAAAGAACCTTAAATGTCTAATTTAGGTATAATGATATAAAGGCATTTTGGTCTCGAGCCATCATACATTCCCATCTTTCAGAATCACCTCCGGTTTCCGTGAGACTTTCAAATACACTGTGTTACAGGGATGGAAAAAACATATGTTATGACACTTAATGGTGCTGGCCACCCTGAACTGTACGTCTTCTTTGAGTGAAGAAGCTTAACAGATTGCGTAGTTCAGATGTTGAACAGATGGTTACGACAGGTCGATATTTGTCTTCGTGCACAGGGCCCACTTCGCAGTTTAGTGGCCTTAAACGATGCTCCCGTATCTGTACATCCTATCCGCTTCCAAACCGTTTACCATAATTGATTCTTGTAAATTGCAAAATTTTCCCAGTTTTACTACGTCTTAGGGGTTCTGTATCCAAACACAAGACGTTGGGAGGTGCTTAATAACTTATAAGTTTGCGATATTACCTCCTAGGTACGGTTCACTGAGTTAACCACAAACAACACTTGCCGCAACAAAGATTTGGTGGGAGGAATTCAATTTTTAACCTTAAAACTTTTAATTAATATTTTAAAAGACTTTCGAAAAAATAATCTTCGTAATATGCGAATATAAACCAAAAACAATATGTAAGTTAATCATAGTTTTTTAAAATTATACTTTATAACTTTTTTATTAGCGATAAAGTTATTTGTTAGGAAATTAAACTTCAAAAAAGTTTTAAAACCCTTTGAGGAAAGCCTAGATGAAAACCCGTAGTATTAAAATTTAGTGTTATTCATTTCAAAGTGGTAAATGCAGTCAGATAATCTAATGACATCAAAGAGTAGACATCTTGTCCACCTTAATTTTATGGGACATTGAACGAAGAACGTCTGCTTCAACCAAGTGTTGGAGTAAATGTCATATGAAGTGTCCTGTAACCAACTCGTTGACCACTTAAAGAATATCATATAATAAACGGGCCAAAGAATAACGCAATTACAGATTAATCAAGTTCAAAGAGCGTTGGAGAGAATACACTTCGACGACAGTGTCCAGCGGTGGTTGAAACAGGTGGTGTTCTTACACCAGATGGAGGCAGCCAGGCCTTCTGTCGAGGTCGTGAAGCTTTTCAGCCTAGCCCTGGAACGTGGACTCGCTGTGGCAGAAGAGAACTTCATTTAAAGTCATAATATGCGATAAAGACCACATGAACTGGCGCATTATGACCAAAGTGATCTCCAGAAACAACCAATCCGCCATGCTCTTTTTGACTTGCTCTTTTCAAACGTATTTGAATCTTCTGTGGACACGACGCAGAACTTTTTTACTATTTTTTGTTTGTTTTATTTTATCTCTGTTTTATGATTGATAGTACTTCAGGTTTATAGGTGAAAAACTAGTTTAATGTATAGTGTTCGTTAGGTGAGACTCCTTTTCAGCTTTCCAAAACAAAACAAAAGTTTTCGCCTTGGCAGATTTTCTTCTAGTGCTGGGCGAAATTTCTACCAATGGTTTCCATATTATCCTGTATGAAACGTGATATCTTCTTTTACGTTTCTAGAAACCGGTAGAAAATCTGTTTCCTCAAGTACTCATACGAATCTTCGTAGTAAAATCTACGAAGAAATTCCAGCGTTAGTTGTTCGCGAGAAATAGAAAATGGGCCATCTTAAGGAAATTTGGATACGTTTTTGGTAACGGACTGTAGATAAGGTTATTTGAACTATAACTTACAGGCAAAGAGAAAAAGAAAATGTTGCTGACTCCAGTAGTTCTGTCTTCTCATTCATAAGACAATATTGAGCCACCAGCAAAGTGACGAGGTCTTTGAACTTCTCAAATTTAAGATATTCATCTTGGAGATGATGTAACAGAATTCAAGTTTCTTCATGTTTTTGTTCATCTCTCTCTCTGATAGGACCGACCTGAAATCAATTTCTGACAAGTGTGGAGCTAAGATAAGAATTCTTTGATTTTTAAAGCGATAGAGCGTACGTGGCGCTTCTAGACAACTGATTTATGTTCTGTGTACACTGTTTTTTTTCCTCTTTCTCTCTCTCGACATAAAAAGAATAGAAATTTGTAGAAAACATCCAACAGTTTGATCAATACAGTCTATTTAATTTGAATAATGAGATTACTACTAGAACAGAACATGTGTTTGCTAAAGGATTTAAGGATTTTATATCCTCAAATGTGCTCCATAACCGATAAGGTTCTAAACCAAATGTTTCATTAAAAAAAAAAAAAGCCTTTATGTTTACTGAACTTACTGAGTTAGAGATATTGTTGCTCATAACATTAAACTGAGAGAGAAGCTAAATGTATTTTTCTCTGAATGCAAAAGTAGTGATACGATGTAATGGCTGTTTTGAGTGATTCTCTCATTCTGCAGCTTTTCGGGATGAAGAGTAGCGTGTGGTTTTCTTTCATGTTGTCCTCCATATTTTTTTAGGAGGGTAGGGGGTATTATACTTAAATCCTTCGGTACAAGAAGAAAGAAAACCATTTAAATAATAGCACTCTTTATAACTAATCCGTATCATTAAACCAAAACGAGTACAGAGATTACTCGCAAGATGGAATATCTAGTAAAAGACAATACTTTTATCCAATACGCACCCTTGCAGAAAAATGGCTTAAATTTAAACTTTAATAGTTTTAAACAGCATGTTTCTTAAGCGATAGAATCTCTAAAAGTGTATTCTCTGGTTGATTTTTCTGTTTTCGGGATGAAAAACAAGTATTAGTATAAAAACGGGAGCCCAAAACAATGAAACAAAACTTCTGCAAGTAATAAAAAAAAATTTCTCCAAGTTATATATTTAGCTACGTCTTCCAAATATTTACCTAATCCTTCTTTTAATCTAGGGAAGAACCAGACATCACTGACATCTGGATGAAAATACAATCTTAGCTCACACTAGTTCTATTTCTAGGGCGCCATTTGCAAAACTTTGGAGAAAGTTCGCCAAGCACAAAGTTCACAAACCGCAATCAGATCCTCACGCCATGCCTAGTTTCCAAAGTTCACAACTGAAAAAAATGGGATCTCTTTCTATAGAAGACTGCATAGTACAAGAACTGTATAGTCTTTGTTACCCCTTCATTTGTACCCTTTTAAGAAAACCGATATATTTAGACTATGATGCTAAGCACTTTATATACATAGAAAACCGATATCTGCTTAGGGTCGGCTATGCTGATCCCACTGCTTCCTGTAGTGAACCAATATGGTCCCTTCCTTTCCTTGTACTTAGCGTACCATAAACATCCATCCATCCTTCTTTTCCATTTAGTGCAGACATAGACAAAGAACTCTACCGTCCTTCTTGGACCTCTTTGCTATATTCTTTTCATAATCTGCCTTAGTCCTGTCTAAAACTCCTTAAGTAACCCGATTAGAAAATTTTGTAATCTTCCAGCTTAGTTTCGTGTCTTTTTAAATGTACGAAACTTTGTAGCATTTAAATCTCTTCCATTTAACACTCCCTTAGGAATTTCATCCGCTCCCACTGAGAGAATTACAAGAAATCTTTCGCAATTGCCTTAAAAATTTCCTTCAGATATTCTAAACGAAGTTCAGCTTAAATGTATATCTCAAATGATGTTTAAGGAAAATGTAATCTCTTTAGAGTGGTAAAAAGTAAGTAAAATCCCTCTGTTTATCTTTAATATTTATAATTTCCTTGGGACAACTTTTTGATTCAGATGTTACTCCATCCAATGGATATATTCTTCTTGAATCTGTGCTCTCAGTTTCTATTCTAGCAGTAGTATAGAAACCAGAAAGACAAAACAGAAAAGTCTCTATCACTGTATTCAAAAATACCATAAATGTTTCTCTCGTTCCCTACGGGAATTGGCTCACGACTTCGGTGGGTTAACTGGAACCCGAAAAGGTGTTTCCTCCTGAGCACTGTTTCAGAGTTTACTGCACTCTGAAGTTGTTAGTCGAAAGAGTCGGTTGAAGCGGAGAATCATAAAAGAATACACGCACGTACCTTAAGAATTTTATTTTCACTTAAAACACAAATTCATTCATATGAAATCATAAAAATATAATGTAAAGCTCTATATAGAGAGATTCTAGCTGTTCCATGAGAATTTGTCTCTGGATTTGATTCAGTTTCTTCTTCATATTTCGATCCATTTGTTTCCATCCTGCATTGCAGCGAGCGCTTATCGTGATTCTCTTTTTGGATTTTTTTTTTGGATTCTCGTACGTTGGTTGTTGGGTAAAGTCGCATAATTTTGACCTGTTTTTCCCATTTGTATATTTGTTCTCCAATTAAATATCTTAATTTTTGGGCAACAGACTGATTAGCGCATAATCTCTGACTGCCAATACTCGCAACAGTCACTTATTGAGAAACCTTCTGCACCATCAGTCTTTTGACGTAAGACCAATGCCTTTTCGTTTCTACTAGCTTCTGGCCTAGTACCCAACAACGTGGCATTGGACATCAGAGAGCATGTTTTAACGAGAGAAGAAGGGGAGCATCATTTATCTGGCGATTCTGTTAAGAAGGCTTCTGCTCTGCTTTGTTAGGATCAGTGCTTGAATGCTTTAAATTAAAGTTTAATTTCTTTTTAATTTCTAAAATATGCTTTCAACAAATCAGGACCCAAAACTGATATCAAGCTCTCTTAATAAATTCAGTGTTTGCTGGCTTTTCGGGTTGTACAGGTTATAATCACCGTCCTCTCCATAGCTGCTGGAAAAGGCCTTGGTTCGAATCCCAACAGTGAAGCTTGTAATTTTTACGTTGTCCCCCCCCCCTTATGTGCTTTATCATCATCAGTCATTTTAAATCCACTGCACGATGAAGGCCTCTCCAGCAACTTTCCAGTTTCTTCTGTTTTGAGCACTGGCCATCCATTTACTACCCACAAACTCATGAATTTCATCTGTCCATATCTGTTGTTGTCATCCAGGTTTTCTTCTAGCTCCTCTTGGGTACCATTCTGTTGTTTTCTTAGTCAGTCTGCCATCATGTCTTCGGGCTGTGTGTCCTGCCCAATACCATTTTAATTCTTCAGTTTTGATAATTTACTTGAGTTTGCTGCCTAATCAATGTGATTCTCTTCTCTAACAGTCTGATTCCCAATATAATTCGTTCCATTCTTCGCTGTGTAGTTCTCAGCTTCTCTTCGTTAAGTTGAAAACATTTGGTTTCAACATATGTTGAAACCAAATGTTGCGTCTCACATTTGCTGGAACATCGTCAAGTAACCCTGGTAGAACTTGTTCAAGAAAGATCCGATATTTAGCGGAGTTCATGCGGGATGGTAACAGGTATGATCGGTGACTAAGCAATCGCCGACCATACCACCTGCCCACACATTTATTGCGAAGCGATGTTGTGCCGCATGGGGGCGCACACCGTGTGGGTTGTCGTGAGCCCACACATGAGCATTGTGCTGATTGAATAAGCCTTCCCGAGTGAAAAAAGCCTCATCCGTGAACAAAACATAGGCTGGAAAATTCAAGTCTTGAACACTTTCTCCGAGAAACCACTGCGCAAAAGCTACACGTGCAGGATGATCTTGGGGGAGCAATAACTGAACCCTTTGGAGATGAAAGGGGTGTAAGGAATCGTCGTGCCAGACATGCTGAACACTGCAACGAGACACTCCTAAGGCAGAGGCAACGGCACGTGTGCTGGTAGTACTATTATTCTAGACGGAATTCAACACACTTTCTTCCATGGCGGAAGTTCGCTTCGAACGTGGTCTGCCCGCACTACTCCTGTTACCTCTAAATGACCCATAATCACACAAATTGATGCACACGCGCAAACAAACGGTGGTTTGGTACATGTATGTCTGGGAAGCGTTCTCCATAAATTCGTTGAGCGGTTCGTCCATTGCTGTCTGCTAATCCATACACTAGGTGCATATCCGCCAGCTCACAGTTCTTATATCGATACATGCTCTTCGTGCGGCGACAACCGCTTGAATGAGTAAACCAGAAATTTTCCCTCTCGCGAACTGATGAACAGCGCCGTTTACCGACTTACGGTGTCGTTTCCGGTTATGGGTTCCTATGCTATTCACATTCCTTTAGATGTTACCTACCCCCACTAAACGTTTGTACCAATATTTTTGAGACACAACGTACTGACACATCACAGCCTTAGTTTTTTTTTGGCGCTTAGCACACACACAACCTAAACTGTTTGTCGACGTCTCATTCCACAACATTACAGTTTGTTGTGAACGTTTCCAATAATGTAAAATCACAATTGGCATAGTGTGTGTGGGGTGGGGTCAAACGGCACCACGGGTTTCCTAACAACCTAATGAGCTATCTTATGTTGGCTCGGGTGTCAAGCGATTATTAGCGTAACCAAGCGATCTCTGTATTTTGTGCGCAAAGCAAATAGTTTTCTTTAGGTTTTAAATACAATTTTCTTTATTTGTATTGTGAAACTTGTGCACTACAAGAAATAGGGAGATTTCCGGGAAGGAAATTCACCTTTCTGTTTCTTGTTAATCTTACTAACCAAACTAACTCAGCCGCTTCGTTATCCTTGTGACCTTGGTTACTCTGATTGCAAAGCAGAGCAGCACAAATGCTGAAATTCTAATGGCCCACATACTGCCTACTCCAGAGATTGCCCCGTAAGGAAAAAAAAATCATTCAACGGGTCAAAGCCGAAAGAAACATCTCGTACCAAGAAGCTACAAAATCCGTACAGGCGCAATTTAACACTCGACCCAGCTTCACTGAAGTAGTCCAAAAAACAACTGCGGTAACCAGTACTGTGCAAAGAACAATAACGACTAGTACTCAAACTGAGGTAACGTTTCTCCCAGACAGATCAATGTCAGATTGGGCTCGGTCAATTTTGGAAGCTGTGCCCCTTTCTGGTAAACCATGTAAATCAAACAAGGCTCTTACCAATGACTGTTCCGCATTCTACCAATAACCCAATGTACTCAAAAAGTGGTGATTCGATAGAATTGGAAGGAAACACTGACCGCGAAGAACCCGTTCTCGATCTCTTCCCAGAAGAAGAGATGGAAACAGGAAGACCGTACTTCCCGAAAAGAAAATCTGGTCAGCATAAGCCAACAGTACCTTGGACTGAAACTGAGGAGCACACTTCACCCAAATAATGCCCAGTTTTCTTCAATGGAATTGTAGAGGGTATCGCACCAACCTTGATAACATTCGGGATCTCCTTCTCCAGTATAACCCAGTTACCTTCTGCCACCAAGAAATTAACTTAACAGCTTCTGTCGCTACCTCACCTAAACGTCATGAGTAGCAGGGGAGGCACTTTGAACCAAACTGACCAGGGAGGCGCGTGGTCTGTCAACCTTCCCTCTCCCCACTCCCACCACTAGGTGGCGCTGCTACCGAAACACTTTGAACCGATTTTGTCAACGGGTGGTCCTCCACCCTCCCTCTCTCCACATACGCCGTCAGGTGGCGCTGTCATCGAAACACTTTGAACAGATTTTGTCAGCGGGCGGTCTGCACCCCATTCCCCGCCGCGTAGTAGGAGTGAGGCCACTTTGAACCGATTTTAGTTGTGACGGGCACCTCCCTTTATAGTTCACACCATGCACGATGGGTCCATGACTCATGTTGCCTGACCCACAAATGAAGGCATCCGTCGGTGTTGCATCTGATATTTGGACTCACCTGACCAGCACACTCGTTTCTACTCCTCTAGTGTTCAACCATCATGTCGTTGACACCACAGCATTCGCCATCGAAAATGATCAGCGGTGACTGTAGGTCAATCTTAAATAACGAACTCCTGTTCGATATTTAAGGCATACCCTGGAGATGGTACACCATTCAACATCGAGAAAGGGTGGTACCTGCCATTTGAGGAGACTGGGTAGGCTTCAAGTTAATGAAGCTTTACTGCTTCTGTTACTGCTTCAAGTTAATGAAGCTTTACTGCTTCTGTTATTTTGCGCAATCTACAAAGAATACATTTAAATCGTGCCTTAGCCTGTGACGACATTTTTTTTTGTAATATCTAATCTTATGGCCCCGGGTGCCAAGCGTTCCGTGGCCAAGCGATTTGTAGTGCATTTCTAAAAGCGATTTCTGCAAAGAGTATTTGAGCAAACAGATTCTATTTTTGTTTCAAAAACCGTTTTCTTGATTTCTTTGTATATCTCAGTAGCACTTTCACTCTACAAGAAGTAGGGAAAGGCCCAGAAAGGGAATCCACCTTTCTGTTTTTTTCTATAAATACTAATTACTAACCCAGCCGCTTGGTCACCTCGTGGCACTGCTCCTGCCTCCCCGTGGCGGGGCCGGTAACCTGGGTGGAAAAGATAATCCCCCAGGGCCAAAAGGAGCCATCATGGATTCTACAAATTTTCCACCCTTAGAGCCTTCAAGCTCAAGACCAGAATATGGTAATGAAGACAAGGAAAATAGCCAACCCAAAAGGCTTCGAACAGAAACACACTGTTCAGATATTCCCAATTTTTTGGTGATGCACTCTCTGTCTACCCAGCCTGTGGGTAAGTTATCTCCGTTCGTGATTCAAAGACATCTAGAATCAATTGCAGGATCACCAAAAATGGTAAAGCGACTCCAATCCGGAGATCTCCTGATTGAAACAGCTACCACAAAACATTCGGAGTGGCTATTAAAGACAACGACATTTGGTGGGTTGCCAGTATCTGTTACTCCCCACAATACCTTAAATTCATCAAAGGGTGTCATCACAGAATGGGACTTAATTACTGTGTCTGAGGATGAATTAGTACAAGAACTTAGTCAGAACTTAATCAGCGCTAAAAGAATAATGACAAAAAAAGATGGAAATCTCATTCCAACTCGTTCCATCATTTTAACTTTTAGTACTCCTGATTTGCCATCCTCAGTAAAAGCTGGATATTTAAACTGCCGAATTCGTCCATACATCCCAAATCCTCTTCGCTGTTTTAAATGCCAGAAATATGGCCATTCACAGCAGGCATGCAGAGGTGACGCCATCTGTCCTATTTGTGGAGCAAAGGATCATATGCAGGCAGATTGTCCAGCCGCAATTCCCATTTGCCCCAACTGCAAAGGCAATCACCCCGCATTTTCTAAAACATGTGAAATGTGGAAAACAGGTAGGAATATCCAAAAATATAAAGTAGAACACAAAGTCACATATCCTGAGGCACGCAGACAAATAATGCTGACCATGCCAAGTCCATCTTATGCCTCTCGAACCCGAAGTTTTCATACAACTGCAATTCAAACAGATGTGTCGATACCGCCCAACGTCTCGCTAGCTAATTGGGTTAAAGCAACCATATCAACCACAGGAAAAGAAAATTCTAAAACGAAAACCAGCAATGCCACCAACACCCCAATTAGTATCCCAAATGATACTGAGACAGTCTCAAATAACACAGAACAATTCCCAATTGAGACTCGGACAGTTCCGCATAACAAAGAAAAACTTAAAACTGCTAAAGATAAGAATAAACCTGAATCATCAGCCAGTAGTATGGAAGTAGATGTAAACCCAGATCATGAAGAACCCATACTAGAACTTCACGCAAATGACACGATGGATACTGGACGCCCTACTTTTCCGAAAAAAGACCGAAAAAAATCCTCTTCAAACAAAAAACAGTCAGATGATTCATCCTCAACTAAACCAAAATGAACCACAACATCTTACAATGGAATTGCAGAGGCTTTCGTTCCAACACAGACGATATTCAATACCTAATTAACCAATATTCTCCGGTTGCCTTTTGTTTACAGGAAACTTACCTAACCACACAAATTTCTCCTTCGATAAAGGACTATTGGATTTATCGAAGAGATCGAAATACTGCTAACGCTGCCCATGGTGGTGTGGCAATACTAGTACATTCAAAGATCCCATCAAAACATATCCCACTCCAAACTGAAATAGAAGCTGTTGCTGTTCGTATAACTCTCCATGGTACAATAACACTAGTCTCAATCTATCTACCACCAAACTGTACTTGCTCTTCAAAAGATCTTGAAGACCTCTTTATACAGATACCTCCACCTTTCTGTATATTAGGGGACTTTAACGGGCACCACCCATTATGGGGCTCTACTAAATTGGATAGACGAGGTAGACTAATTGAAAGTTTTTTGGAGGCACTAAATCTCACTGTACTCAATACAGGTGCACCGACACACGTACAGCTCCCAGCAGGACACACCTCAGCAATAGATCTCTCAATTTGCTCACCAGTACTAGTCCCAACCATAGAGTGGTATGTAATGAACGATCCCATGGGCAGTGACCATTTCCCAATAGTATGCAAATTTCTGAAAGCAAAGACTCCTTCATTTCAACCGTGCAGAAAGTGGAAATTTGTCCGAGCAGACTGGGCAAAATTTCAGTCATCAATTGACCTTGACGAGGAAAAAATCCGCCACCAGCATATTGATGATGTGACAGAATACATCACGTCGCATCTTCTAAATGTGGCCAAAGACACGATACCACTATCAAATCCGCCGGGCCGAAAACATTATGATTACTGGTGGAATGACAAATGCACCACAGCAAAGAGAGCAAAAAATAAAGCCTGGAATTTGTTTCGGCAGTGCCCAAGCACAGTCAATCTCATTAATTATAAGAAATTAAGGGCAAAAGCACGCTTTATACAAAAGCAAGCAAAGAAAGAATCCTGGACCCGTTTTGCATCCAGTTTTAACAGAAATACTGATCCCAAAATAATATGGAAAAGAATTAGACAGCTGTCTGGTAAGTTTCCCACCATACCTTCTCCAATCCTCTCCTGGAATGGGCAAGATATATCTAATCCTGTAGATATAGCCAATGCTTTGGGCAATATTTTTGCAGAAATCTCATCAACATCAGCATATACTAGCTCATTCCAAAGAATTAAAAACACTAAAGAAAAGCATGGTATTAATTTTGAAACTTCAAACCTTCTCCCATATAATAAACCTCTGCAATATTCTGAACTATTACATGTCATTAGAACAGCCCGCAATGGTGCTGCTGGACCAGATGGGATTTATTATGTCATGCTACAACATCTTAATGACAAAGCTTTGCGTCTCCTCCTAGTCTTTTACAATCGTATATTTTTAGAAAACGTTTTTCCAGTTTCCTGGCATCACTCTACAGTTTTGGCATTCCTAAAACCTGGAAAAGATCCATCCAATCCATATAGCTATAGACCCATATCTCTCTCAAGCTGCCTCAGTAAAATCCTTGAGAAAATTATCCACAGAAGACTCATCTGGATCATCGAGTCGGAAGAGCTAATGAGCCGTAGTCAATATGGCTTTCGTCAAAACAGGTCATGCTTAGACCTTATGGTCAAAGCTGAATTTGCCATCCGTAATGCTTTTGTCAAACATGAACATCTAGTAATGGTTTCAATAGACATAGAGAAGGCATTTGATACCACCTGGAGGCATGGTATACTTAGTGATCTGTACTCTCTCGGACTACGTGGCAACCTTCCTGTATTTATTAAGAACTTTCTACATACTAGATCATTTCAAGTTCGATACCAACATGCCCTCTCTTCAACTTTCATTCAGGAAGAAGGTGTTCCACAGGGATCAGTATTGAGTGCCACTCTTTTTGCTATTAGAATTGATTCCATCACCAAACAGCTTCCAAACACAATTGAGACTTATCTATATGCAGATGACCTTTCCATCTCCTGCCATTCCCAAAACATGAGATCTATTGAAAGACAGCTTCAAATTTCACTAAATAAAATACAACAATGGGCCAGCCTCAACGGCTACCGACTCTCTCAGCAGAAAACAACTGCAATACACTTTTGCAGACAACGAAAACTTCATCCGGATCCTGAACTTCAAATTTCCAATGTCTCCATCCCAATCGCTACTAACATCAGATTTCTAGGATTAATCCTTGACCACAAATTAAATTTCCTAGATCATATTAAAAATGTACGGACTTCCTGTCTGAAAAAGATAAACATACTCAGAGCCTTATCTGCCCGAACGTGGGGTGCAGATCGTACCTCCCTGCTTCGGTTGTACAAGGCATTAATCAGATCTCGTCTCGATTATGGTGCTCCAATCTATGATTCTGCCAGAAAGAGTGCATTACGCTGGCTTGATCCTATTCAACACAGTGCTTTGAGAATTGCAATTGGTGCGTTCAGAACGTCGCCAGCACATAGTCTCTACATAGAAGCTCACGAGCCCCCACTAACTTTACGCAGGAAAACACTGTTATTGAAATATGCTGTCAAGATACAAAGTTGTGCCTCTCATCCCGTTCAGTCATACCTTTTAAACCCACCATTAGAAAACCTATACAGAAACAAACCCAGCATAGTTAAACCAGTTGGTCTTCGCCTTCTTGAACTGGTGCAGGTTTGGAATATTTCCATCCGGAAAGTACAGCAGATACCAACCTTTGCTCAACCACCATGGGCTCCTCCTCCTCTTCCAACATGTGACACTTACCTCTGCCAATGGAGAAAGAATTCTTTGCAAGCAACAAACTTCAAACAAATTCATGATGTTCACATTCAAAGATATATTGATTTCTACCAAATTTATACAGATGGCTCTAAATCTAATTCAAATGTTGGAGCAGCTGCAGTGTTTCCAAATACAGTTGTATCAGTATCCCTTCCATCAGATTTTAGTATATTTTCTGCTGAATTGTATGCAATAAAACTTGCTTTAGAAAATCTCTATTCTGACTGTTCTTTAAAATCTGTTATTTATACTGATTCCCTCAGCTCAATCATGTCGCTAAGTAATTGCGAAGATAAAGTTCACCCTGTTCTAGAAGAAATCAGAAGCTTGTTACTACAAATCAAAAAACGTCAACAACTGGTTGCTTTTTGTTGGATACCCGCCCATTCCGGTATTTTAGGCAATGAACTGGCTGATAAAGCTGCAAAAAATCCAACTACCTTTGATTTAACCAATATCCCTGTTCCAGCATCAGATTGTGTACTAACCGTTCATGCTGCTTGCCTATCACAATGGACAGCACTCTGGCACTCTCAGACTAATAATAAACTCTTTCAGTTTAAACAAGATCCGAAATTTTGGCGTTCCAGTGTCCGTTCATCGAGACGAGAAGAAGTAGTCCTTTCAAGGGCAAGAATAGGCCATACTCATCTGACACATCTTTATTTACTCACAGGGGACGATCCACCACAGTGTACACATTGCTCTAACATCTTAACTGTTAGACATATTCTCATTGGCTGCCCCTACTATAAACAACACAGAGTTTCATCCTTGATCTCACTGATAAATAATCGTAAACCAATAACTCTTGAAAATCTGATTGGTGATAAGGCAAATATTTCTGAATTTTTTGACTTCCTCAAGCAAACTGGACTTTTTAATAATTTCTGATTTAAAATTTTCTTTTGATTTTATGGAAATTCCTCATCTCTTAAAATAACAAGTGAATAGGCACATTATAGCCATAGATGCTTATGTGCCATTAAGCCTCCATAACAACAACAACATCTAATCTTATCGCAACAGGGTCTCACTATTGCATTACAAGAGCTACAAATCAAGAGGTCTTCAACTTGATCGTTGCCCAGTGAATCTTAAGTTTCTTTACAGTAGTATGGAAATGCGTAAAAAGCAAAAAGACATATTTGCTGTGACCTTTCGGATGCTCCCCTAACACGTAGAAAGCGCAATTACAACAAAGAAAGAGTTACTTACAGTGATGAGATGAATTCGGGAGGATTTAGTTGGTGGGGTTTACGTTCCCCAGTCGGTCTGTCCTAGAAAATTGTGGTGTTAAAGAAGGGCGAACTTGGGGCTGACAAAGAATGAAGTGTGAATATTGAAGGATAGTCTTCTGTATAGGAGAAGGAACGCTGCATTTATAACTCGCCATTATCGAATCCAATTGAATCAGAGGAAGATGTAGGGCAATTGGAACCATTAATCCAGAGATAGACGAATACTTTAGTACATCATTCAGAAATTTAAAACAGTAGTGCTGCACAAATTATGAACTTAAATCGGAGCTCATTTGCAAGCTGCTACACACTGTAACGACAAGATACTTTGATTTAAAAATCAAAGTATCTCGTTGTAAAAATAGAAATTTCCACTAACAACTGTACATTTAAAAAGTTGAAATTATTTTTTTAAAGTTAATATTTTCCTTCGCATGTGTAAGTGATGGCAACTCTTTCTGGCTGGCACTTGCTGCAAATAAACCCAGTTTCCCTCCCCCTCCCCGCTACGCTACTGATCCGCAGAAAATCACCGAAATAGGTGAAATGGCACCGTTTTTGTTATATCTCTTATTGTGAATGTGTTCACAACGAATTTCCCACGATATTGAACTGTCTTCGACAGTGGATTCTCGAATAGGCAATTCTTCACCAGTGGAGTCCAAGTGGATACCACCATCACCCAGGGATGGCGGTGTCCGCCGAGAATATGTAACATTAGTCTTCTCAGTGGAGAAGCGTTGCTTATCGGAGGTAGTGCAATATCAAGGCAACTTGTTGTGAAGGCATTGACAATATGAGATGTAAAAAACGATGCCATTTCATCTACTTCGGTGTTTTATTACGAACTAAAATGAAGCTATGCACTAACTTATTCGATTATCAAAGTGTTTATATTGTTTTATTTTTTTTAATATAAAAATAAGGAAATTCTATATTAAAAAAAAAAAAAAAACTTAAGTAGGGTAACGTCATTATAATAATAATACAGTGTGTATTCTTTATCAAGTATGTTTTTATGCGGTAAAACATTTTACCCGGGAAACTTCTAACGAGGGATACACAGTTGAAATTGGAATTAAGAAAACAAACCTAGTAGAGCGGAAATCTTATCCGGGGGTTTCGTATCAGAGTTCTATTATATTTGTTTAATAATTTCTTTTTAACTTTATTATAACGGCTGCAGCTCATTGCAGAAAATCGTATTATGTTATCCCCGGATAAGTGTATCAGTAAAAGAGATATTAGGAAAGGAAAAAACAAAAAGAAATAGGAACAATTTTATAAATAGTCAAGAGCAATATTCACGCCACTAAACTATTTAAGAATTTTTTGTACATTCCAGAATAATAGTTTTATATGCACCATATCCTAATTTGTTTTCAAGTATATCAATATTATTACAGTGAATATTTAGACACAGTCATATCTAAAATTAATATTTAAAATAATTAAGGTATATTTAGACATTTTAAATATAAAATACTAAAAAATATTTTTTAAAAATTGAAGATTTTTTTGAAAACTTAATAGGAAATTGTAATTAATCTAAAAACACTATTAAAAATCCTATATAAGATTCATATATTAATTTCAGGAAAAAACAGAAAATGATTTATTTCTCTCCCACGTTACCTCCGGAGTAGGGTGGGCCAATCTGTCAAGGGAGGGAGGCTTAAACTCGCCATGGAGGGTTTGAACCTCCTAAAATAAATGAAAAGTAGATTCATTACACGAGTGAATGAACGAAGCGTGGCTTCTGAAGTTCTCATTTTTGGAGGGAGATCTCCAAACACTCCTAAAGTATAATGCAACGCATTCATTACAAGTGATGACTTTCCTCCTACATTATAGAGAAAGGTGAAGGAAGGTCTCCGGAAATATAAAATTCAACAGCAGAGATTCTTTGCACGAATGAAATTATATTTTCGAGTGATTTCTACTTAAACGAATGCAACTCCACTTCAAAAACAAAGTTCTGATTTCACTTGCCAGATTTTCTCGTCATCATTGAGCTCCACGATTGCGATTAGTCCACCAATGCCGAGGGCACGTAGATTTGTGGCAATCGTCAATTTTCTTCAGGACTTGGAAGCAGAAATAAATTGAGAAAATAATATTCGCGATTTGTTTAATTCTCAAGCCCAGTAAGAAAGTGTACCGATAGGGTGTTCTAAGTGTCCACGCAATTAATGGTGGCACTTAGATCGACTCCATTTGATTTTACAGCAAGCTCAGTGAACACAACTCGTTGCAATAACCTTGGTTCACTGGGTTTGCTACAAACCTAAAGTAAAAGGGAACGGCTTCAGCTTCTGCTTCCAGGCAGCTGGTTGGTCTGGTGGAAGACTGGCAATGAATGCTCCTTGCCCACTATATATAAAGGTGGTGTCAATAATGAATCATTGTTTGCGCAATACTACTTTTTGGTTTGGCGGTTAAATGAAACCTTAACACTTATCATGTGTAACAATTATAATTATTTTCCTGCGAGGAGACTGCGCAGTTCCATTTCCAAAAATAATTCTGTGCGGAATAAGTTAGTTGATTACTTTGTGGAAAAATCGCAAAAATAAAATGTCCAGTAAAACTCAATAAAATCCAATGATTCCCGAATGTGCAGTAAGTCATCTTTAGAATTAACTGAAGTGTTAAAATACTGCTGATCTCTGAAAAAAAGATAATAATAAAATAATAAGAATACAAAAAAAACGAGGATATTTACAACCCCACGTATTAATATTATAATACAATTCGGAATTCGTTGAAATTCGGCACTCGTATCAACGAGCAATCATTGCAAAAACGGATTTCATTGCCCTTTTTCAAGATAGTGCCAGGGAAATCTTTCCATTTAAAGCGTTTTGAGATAGTAGTAGTAATGGAGGCATGCGATACAAGACAGCAAGCTTATGTAGCTTCAGCCAAAAAAAAAAAAAAAACACAAGCAAATATTTTACATATCCAATGCATCCCTCTAAACGTTTGTCCAGTTCCTCCTTGAATTTATTAAACTGTCAACCTCCACAACAACAGATGGAAGTTTGTTCGAACAATCAACTGCCCACTGGCCAAAGACAAATTTCCGCACATCTAATCGGTAATCATCCTTCCTCAATTTGAATTTATGCCCCCTCACGTTCGTAATCTGAGCAAGAAGAAGGATCCCATCAGCACTGAGCCTGCTCAACCCATTCAACGCCTTATACACCTCAGTCAGATTACCCCGCAGAAAACACCACCCCTTCGTTCCCCTCAATCACAATGATAATGATACAGACTGGCTGGAAAGGCTACAAAGACCATGAAAGAGATTTAATAATGGACTCAAAACCTTCAGTCCTCTAAGTTGCAAAGGGTGGAAACCTGATGGAGGTTTCAAGCTTAAGTGCTGAGGAAACTAAACACCAGCGATATCTTTGCTATTTCTAAACGGCTGAAACTAAGAGGCACGTATTTAAACTAAGAAAGTACAAATACAGATTATATAGTGCAAGAAAGTTTGCTTTTCGAGAATGAGTAATTGGCTGGCGTAACAAGCACCCGTCTGACTTCGTGAAACGAGACAGCTTAAGAAAACTTATGGGAGGATTAGACAAATTCTTATGTAAAATATATAAAAACTAAGAATGAGAGACACGACTTACAATTAAACCAGAAATTTTCCCTCTCGCGAACTGATGAACAGCGCCGTGTACCGACTCACGGTGCGTTTCCGGTTATGGGTTCCTATGCGATTCACATTCCTTTAGATGTTACCAACCCCCACTAAACGTTTGTACCAATATTTTTGAGACATCCTGTAGACAATGTACTGACACATCACAGCCTTAGTTTTTTTGGCGCTTAGCACACACACACAACCTAAACTGTTTGTCGACGTCTCATTCCATAACATTACAGTTTGTTGTGAACGTTTCCAATAATATAAAGTCACAATTGGCATAGTGTGTGTGGGGTGGGGTCAAACGGCACCACGGGTTTCCTAA